>NC_140595.1:517434397-518881897 GCF_964204655.1 Triturus cristatus | reverse complement strand
CACACCTCGACCGTTCACACCAGCCACAGGCCCACTCGCCAGCATACAAACAAGCCACGGACCTTCGCAACTGGGCAGACAGATGGGGACTGACCGACATTTGGAGAGCACACCATCCCACCATGAAGCTGTACTCCTTTCACTCGATCCCACACGATCTGAGGGTCCGATTAGACAGATTCCTATGTTCCGCGTCGCTCCTATCCTCGGTACAAGAGTCGGACTACCTAGGCAGAGTAGTGTCGGATCACGACGCACACACGGCGGTCCTCAGATGGACACCCCCTCACCCCCCAATCCCAACATGGAGGATGCCCCGAGAATGCCTGACAGACCCGGTATTCCGCCAAAGCCTAGAGGAATTTATGCAAGGCCACTTTAGACAAAACGATAACACGGCGACCGCACGATCGTTTGAATGGGATGCGTTCAAAGTAAGCGCCAGAGGCCACTGCATTCAACAAGTAGTGGGGGTCAGACGAATGCTAGATAGGACACTGCAGGGGGCGGAGACCCGGCTCGTGGAACTCTCAAGGCGGGTAGACCAAGGAGCCGCCACTGAGGCGCAACTATCAGCGGCCAAATCCTCCCATGCCTCGGCGATGCGAGATCTGCGCAAATATAACTTTCGAGCATATGCAGCTCGGACACACAAAGAGGGGAATAGGGCGGGATCCCTGCTGGCTTGGCTAGCCAAGCAAGACACAGTGTCGCGCCCAATCACTGAACTCCGGGCCCCGGACGGGCAACTCAAAAGTACGCAGACGGATATCCTACACGTCTTCCGCACGTACTACGCGACCCTGTACCGCTCCCCACGGGTCGAGCCCTCGGGAGACCTTACCGGATTCCTGGATGGCTTGACTCTACCCCGGATCCCCCCCGAGATCGGAAAAGACCTCGACAAGAAACTCAAACCGGTCGATGTGAAACAAGCGATTAAAGCTCTGGCACGCGGGAAGGCACCGGGCATGGATGGATTCCCGGTCGAGTACTACCACACGTTCGCGATGCTCTTAGCGCCACGGCTGGTCTCCATATACGAAGAGGCGGTGACCCGCCAAATGCTCCCGGACTCGATGCGGACGTCGATGTTAGTGACCTTCTTGAAGCCATATAGAGACCCCGAGCTCCCGGCGTCCTATCGGCCGATAACACTTTTGAACGCGTACTGCAAGATCCTCGGGAAAATCTTGGCGGATCGTTATAGCCAAATTCTTCCCGCACTGGTCCACACGGACCAGTGTGGATTCGTTCCCCGGCGAAACACCTCACATAATCTGCGTCGCCTCTTCCACATTCAGGATCAGACAAAAGAACGATATCCCCGGGCGGCATGTCTGGTCCTGGACCTGGAGAAGGCGTTCGATACCCTGCTATGGCCGTACCTCTTCGAGGTTCTGCGGCTCGTGGGTGTGGGGCCCACGCTACTGGCCTACACCCGTCTGCTGTACAACGGCCTCACCTCCAGAGTGCGACTCGGCAAACTCATATCGGCGCCGTTTCCGGTGACCCGTGGAACCAGGCAGGGATGCCCCCTCTCTCCTCTCCTTTTCGCCCTAGCAATGGAGCCTCTGGCACTACGACTACGACGGGAGGGGGACGCATGGGGGATACCCATAGCGGACGTTACCCACTGTGTGTCACTATATGCGGACGACCTCCTGATATATGTCCGTGATATCTCGGCAGACCTCACGCCCATTTGGGCAACGTTGCGAGAATACGGAGAACTCTCGGGACTCCGGGTCAACTGGGAGAAATCGTCCATCTTCCCTTTGGGCGCCCGCACGGAACCCCTAGAGATCGCGTTGGGCGATCGGGCGCTGCGATGGGACAGGACGGCCCCCAGATACTTGGGGGTACGCCTATATCACTCCCCCAGTGACCTCTTTGAGGGGAACCACCGAAGAGCGCTGACGGGGCTTTGTTCGGCGGTAGGGTTCTGGAAGACATTGCCGCTAGCCCCCATAGGGCGCGTCGCTCTGGCAAAAATGATCATGGTCCCAAGGATGCTCTATTACTTCGCGAATCTCCCCTTCATACCGCCACGTTCCTTCTTCCGGGAGCTAGACGCGTTGCTGACAACCCTGATTTGGGGGGGCGGTCGCCACCGAGTGGCGCTGCGTACACTGTACCTCCCCACGACCGCTGGCGGCCTGGGAGCGCCATCCTTTGAGTCGTATTTTCTCGCGGCGCAGCTCCAGTGGCTGTCACACTGGACGGCGGAACGACATGTGGGGGAGACGATCACGGAGGGCGGCAAACTTCCTCTACCGATGATCCGCCGACTGCTCATGCCGGGCTCCAAACCGGCACGTACACACCCGCTCCAGGTTGCTATAGCCCGCAGATGCATGATGCGGATACACCGCATGTCGAGGGGCCAGCCAATATATTCCCCTCTGCTCCCCCTTGTGGGCTTCCCCCGACGGAGCGGATACTACACCGCGGAGGCCCTCCGGGTGTGGACGGATCACGGGGTCACTGAGATGGAGGCACTGTTCCAAGAGGGACAACTGCGGACATACGCACAGATGGTGGAGTGGCATGACCTCCCCCAGGGGCAGTTTTTGACACACAGACAGCTGCTGGAGAGTGGCGGCCAATTCTGGCATACACGCGATGGGGAACCACCGACACACCCGGTGCTGCACACAGTGCTGCAGATGGGGGCGGGCAACCACCTCATCACCTGGCTATATAAAGCGATTCGGGAGCTCACAGAAGTCTCCCTAGACAAACTCCGAGAAGCGTGGGAAAACGACGCCGGCAGAGTATTCAACGACGTGGAATGGCGTAAAGCCCTGGAATCTCCTAAAAAGGTGTCCAGGAATGCGCGTTTTAAAAATATCCAATTTAATATCCTACACCGGGCATACCTCACCCCGGACAGGCTCCACCGGTTTTACCCCAATACGCGATTCGAATGTCCCCGATGCCACCAGGTAGACGCCGATTTCAAACATATGTTCTGGGCCTGCCCGTCCATACAATGTTTCTGGGGAGGAGTACACCAAGCCCTTCAAGAGACGACCGACCTCCCGCCCGCCACCACATGGGAGGAATGCGCGTTGGGGATGACCCCGAGGAGAAAATCCGCGAAGGTATCCGGGAAGTTCATTTCCTTGGCCCTTCTCCTCGCGAAGAGGAACATCGCGATGTACTGGAGGGCCCCGGAGGGGCCCTCCAGCCAGGCATGGGTGGGCGCGGTGCTCAAGTGGGGTGCAGCAGAGGAGGAGCTACTGCGAGAGGAGGAGGCGAACGGCGCCCGCAAACACCCGATATCTATGGAGTGGGCTCAGCTCCTCATCCTTTTTAAGCAAACAGGAGCAACGGGGGAAACCCTAGACCTAACACATTCCGCCCCCCACGCCCCGGGGGCCCCACCCGGCGGCCCGATGCGACAAGAGACACAGGCGACCCATAAGGCAGACAACATGCCTAGACGCGAGGGCACGTATGAACCCGACCCCCCCGCCTAATGTCAAGTAGCGGACCCGCCTCCCCCCCACCCAGGGATACCCGGGACACGCCACACACACCTACCACCGGTCCATACCCAATCTACCACGAGATTCTCTCGTCTGCCGACCCCGCACTCCCTCTTCCCCCCATGCTTCCCCCATCGCCTCCCTCCCTCCCCTACTCTACCCAGTTACGAGACCCCTCCCCTACCCAAGGGCCCTGTTCAAGCCGCCCCGTAGGCAGCAAGAGCCCCAGTTAGCGGTTTCAACACCGTTGTTTGTAGTTACATGACATGACAGGGAATCCAGGAAGGAGGGGACCGCAGCTCGGACCTCGATAGGAAGGGGCAACCGTCCCCCGACCGAGGCCGAAAATGTAGGCACGACTAGGACGGCATACATGGGGGCCAGACGGAGCCGACCACTGGGAAGACGAGTCTCTCAAGACACCACGGGAGATATGAGCCACTAACGGACTACAGCACATACACACGCTAACTTCCCTATAGATCCCTAATGTTATGCTGTGCCGTAGTACAAGAACTTATGATAATACTGATGATTATTACTTGTAATGCATTCCATGAAAAAACCCTAATAAAAACATGTCAATTAAAAAAAATCCTGCGTGTTGTGCTTTTGTTCCTACTTTTTTCCACTAAACTCAACATGTTTTGCTTAGGAGATGCGTGTTTCTCTAAATAATGCTTGTTTCTTGTAAAAGAATTACACTGACATTTGACTTTTCTAATATCTGAAGATTAGCATTTTTCTTCTTTAACATTATGAAGAAAACCATTAACTCTCCACAATAATATTGTGAGATGTTTCGTAATGAATTAATGTCCAACTCTTATTCTGAACTAACTAATATGATAACTTTAAATTCATTTTTCTCAATTCTAGTGGTTTTGATCTGATGATTTCTTCTCCTTCAGCACATCAAACTCTTGTACTAACTAGCCACCACCAACTAAAATCCACTTCTTAATCCTCCACTATCTGTCGCCCCCATAAAGCGTCAATTGTTGAGCTTCAGGTGCATGTGGAAAAGACAGAGGAGACTCTGGGACAATATCCATTGGGCAGGAAGAAGTAAGAACAAAAGCAAGGATGTATCTGCCCATTCAAACTTTTGTATAATTGTTTCAAGTAAATTTGTTAAACTTTTTTCTTTTTCCATACCATTTATTTCCACTTAACTTTCATCCTGCCTTACTTAAAACTAATCACTTGAAATAATGTGCTGTTGACTTGATGAGTGTTAAGCTAGAAATCTACTAAAGCAGTGCTACCCAAACCTTTTTGAACCACAGCCCAATTTTAGTTCAACAAACTTCTGAGGCCCACTTAGCTTTAATGGCCAATTGTCTGGGGCATTTTTTTAATGTAAAAACCCCCAATTGTTTGTAAACCTCACTTCCTGACCACATCCTTCAATATCTGACTGCGGCCAAGATACTGATCTGCCCATAAAGGTGGCAGACAGTGAACTGCACTGCAGTCTAGAGCTGGAACACTTTTCAGATTGCAGTGCTGGTCTGTGGCATCCATTCACTAAAATCACAAGACTTCTTAAAAATCTTGGTGCTCATACCAATGATTTTAACAAAACCCATTCTGCAGCGTATGGGGTAAGGTATGGTAATAATATATTTTTTTCATTAAGTTAAGAAAACGAAAGGTTAGAGTTATAGTTAGGTGAAAATGTCAGTTTAAAGCTAACATTTTAAATTTGAAAAAACACTGAAATTCAGCAGTTAAAGTTATTTCAAGTAGCTATGACTTGGGCCACCACCATGCACAGTGTTGCTGTCAACGATGCTATAGAACATGTCATATGTGATTTAGGGCCAGATGTACGACGGAAAATTGCATGCGCAAATGGGTTTGCCACTCGTTTGCGCATACAATTTTCCTCTGGGCCATGTACTGACACTATTTTGCAACTCGCAAATAATTTGCGACTTGCAAAATAGTGTTTTGCGACTCGCTATTAGGAAGGGGCTTTACCTTCCTAATAGCGACTCACAAGTCATGTACGAATGTTTTGCGACTGCAATTGCGGTCGCAAAACACTCGCAATTTATCGCCCTCCTCAAGAGGGTGGTGATGCAGTTGCAAATAGGAAGGGGACCCCTTCCCCTTTGCAAATGCAGGGGAAAATATTTTTTAGGAGCAGGCAATGGTCCCGGGGACCACTACCTGCCCTTAAAAAATGAAATGAAAACGTTTCTTTTTTTCTTTTAAAGTATCCCATTTTCCTTTAAGGAGTAGTCCCAGACATGGAGGTCTGCTGAGCCCAGCAGGCCACCATCCCTGGGAGCGCCAGCCATTCCCAATGGGGTCGCAAATTGCGAGTGCCTCATTAATATTCATGAGGCTCGCCTTTTGTGACCTCATTGGGAATCGCAATTAGTGTCTGACACTGTTTTACATTGTAAATTGCGAGTCGCAATTTACACTGGTTGTGCATCTGGCCCTATATATGTGAGGCCATAAGCAATGAAGGAAGATGGTGCAAATTACAGTTATATAAAATAACTATAATACTGTAATGTCCGTTTGAACTTTGTTTTTTACAATGAGTTTTGATTATTTATTTTACATTTAATGTGCTCATTTCTAGCTATAATGTCTCTTTAACCTTTGTTTTTTCAGTGAATTTCTAGGGTTTTTTAAGATAAACTAATATTTATTGCAATATGTAACTATGCCAACCGCCTGCCACACAAAGCCAAATGCTGCAGGGCCTGGCTGACCCCTGTGGGCAGCCAACCCCCTCTCTGCTGCTGCCAGGTCTGTGTCGAAGCCTGCGGGCAGCCACCCTGCCGCACATGGCCTTTTGGTGTCTGTGATATGGGTTAGCAGCAGGGACAACTGCCTGTACATGGCCAACCCACATTAGACACTCAGACCCTTCTTGAGGGTCTAGTTTTATGACAAACATCAGACAGCACCAAAGTTATCAACAAACCAAAGAAACGCTCTTCCTGTGGTAACTAGATTCTAATTATAGCTACACATTGGTGACATATATTTAATAGGAAAAGCGCTTTTTACTTGCCTATAACTTTGGCGTTGTTTGACGAATCTACACAACATTTTCCAAAAAAAGGGCTCGGTGAATATTGTCCTGCATGGAAAGATTCAGGGTAATCTATGAAGTGGAGGCTGAGAAAAAGAGGAGTGTTCAAAAAAAGTATGTATCCTATATTAATTTCATAGGAACTTTAGTCGATCCTGCACCCAAACCACTAGACGAATTACACCAAATGTGGCAGAAAGGTAGATTTGGTTATGCAGCTCACGCTTTCTGTCATTTGGTGTAAATCTGTTTAGTAGTTGTTGAGAAATGTATGAAATCTAACATAGTGATATCTGTGGCCACAGGGACTTTGTGAATAATAACGAGCTCCTCCTATGTCTCAGGGTGACCACCCCCTGGGACATGGCTTTTTGCTTTAGCTTGGCGGTAGCTTTGACAGCTCCCGCCAACATAAAGGAAACACTTGGCTTCCAGCGGGCGAGAGCTTTTGAAGTGCTCCTGCCTCACTGTAAGCAGAGGTTTAATCTCTTTCACTGCCCTTAGACATGCAGGCAGGGAAAGAGATGCAACAGATTGCTCTTTTGCACGGTGGGAGCTGCCTTTCCAGCAGCTCCCTCCTTGTAGTAGCAATGCCGGTTCCTGCAGGAGGCAGGGAGCTGGATGGGACCTCAGGTGCCTTGAGGCTCCCCCGCGGTCCCAGGGAGGAGCAGAAAGAGGCAAAATAAAGGTGAGAAACTAGCAGAAAGAGGCAGAATGAAGGTCAGAAACGAGCAGCAAGAGGCAAAATAAAGCTCAGCAACGAGCAGCAAGAGGCAAAATAAAGGTAAAAAACGAGCAGAAAGAGGCAGAATAAAGGTCAGAAACGAGCAGCAAGAGGCAAAATAAAGCTCCTCAACGAGCAGCAAGAGGCAAAATAAAGGTGAGAAATGAGCAGAAAGAGGCATAAGGTCAGAAGGGAGCAGAAAGAGGCATAATAGGCTCAGCAGCAAGCAAAAGAAGGCAAAATAAAGGTGAGAAATGAGCAAATAGAGGCAGAATAAAGGTCAGAAACAAGTAGAAAAAGGTAGAATTAATCATTAAGAGGCAGAATAGAGGTCAGCACCGAGCAGAAAGAGGTAAAATAGAGTTCAGCAACGAGCAGAAATGGGCAAAATAAAGGTCAGCAACAAACAGAAAGAGTCAAAATAAAATGTGAGAAACATGCAGAAAGAGGCAAAAGGTCAGCAGCGAGCAGAAAGAGGCATAATAGGCTCAGCAGCAAGCAAAACAAGTCAAAATAAAGTTGAGAAATGAGCAAAGAGAGGCAGAATAAAGGTCAGAAACAAGTAGAAAAAGGTAGAATTAAGCAATAAGAGGCAGAATAGAGGTCAGCACCGAGCAGAAAGAGGCAAAATAGAGTTTAGCAACAAGCAGAAAGAGGCAAAATAAAGGTCAGCAACGAACAGAAAGAGGCAAAATAAAAGGTGAGAAACATGCAGAACGAGGGAAAATAGAGGTCAGCAACTTGCAGTAAGAGGCAAAATAAAGGTGAGAAACAAGCAAAAAGAGGCAAAATAATGATCAGCAATGAGAAGTAGGGGCAAAATAAAGTTGAGAAACGAGTAGGAAGAGGCAGAATAAAGGTCAGGAATGAGCAGAAAGAGGCAGACTAAAGGTCAGCATTGAGCAGAAAGAGGCAGAGTAAAGGTCAGCATTGAGCAGAAAGAGGCTGAGAACTTGTCGGAATCCCTGTCCCCTTTCTCAACCACTCTGCAAAGGAGCCTCCTGGTGCACTACTGGTTGGGGAATGAATTACACTTGGCTGCTGAGGGCTGTTGGGGACCAAGAACATCTATTGTTACCACAACTAATCCCCCACGGCGGGATTGCTCAGACCTCGTCGGAGGTCCCCGTCTCTTTCTCAACTACTCTGCAAAGGTGCTTCCTGGTGCACTACTGGTTGGGGGATGAGTTCCTTTGGCTGCTGAGGGTCGTTGAGGGCTAAGAACAGCTATTGCCACAAGTAAATCCCCCACAGCGGGATTGCTCAGACCTCGTCGGATACCACACCTCCTTTCTCAACCACTCTGCAAACGGGCCTTCTGGTGCACTACTGGTTAGGGGATGAAGTTACCTTAGCTGCTGAGGGTCGTTGGGGGCTAAGAACCCCTATTGTTGCCACAGGTAAGTCCCCCACAGCGGGATTGCGCAGACCTTGTCGGAGGCCCGCCCCTTTCTCAACCACTTTGCAAAGGGGCCTCCTGGTGCACTACTGGTTGGGGATGAAGTCTTCTTGGCTGCTGAGGGTCGTTGGAAACCAAGAACTCCTATTGTTGCCACAAGTTAGTCCCCCAGCGGGATTACTCAGACCTTTTCAGAGACCCCGCCCCCTTACTCAACCACTCTGCAAAGGGGCCTCCTGGGACACTACTGGTTGGGGGAGGAAGTCCCCTTGGCTCCTGAGGGTCGTTGTGTCCAACAACCACTATTGTTGCCACAAGTAAGTCCCACACAACCAGATTTCTCAGACCTCGTCAGAGGCTTCGCCCCCTTTCTCAACCACTCTACAAAGGGGACTCCTGGTGCACTACTGGTGAGGTGATGAAGTCTAGGGGTGAGCACACTGGTAAACTTTCCTCTGCCAGCAGTTGGCAGAGTTTTTGCTGAACTTCGCATTCCAAGTGGAGCACTGAGTGGCAAAACTCTCCAAACTGCCAGTGGAGGACAGTTTACTGCCCACCCCTATCACAGACATAAAAGCTTACTCACAGACACATTCAGACACTTATATACCCACTTACAGCCCCTCTCACACTAATTTAAAAACCTACTCAGACACTCATACACCCACTGAGACACTCACTCACACACTTAGTGTCAATGGTTAGCGGTTAACAGTTAGGTTTTTTAAGTGAATTTGTAAGGTTTTTTAAATTGTATTTCTAAAGGTAACAGGGACGTTATAATTGGGAAATAGACTTTTAAAAACCGTAGAAATTCACTGAAAAAAGCAAAGGTAACAGGGTTGTTATAGTTAGGAAATAGAAATTTTTTTAAACCTAAGAAATTCATGGAAAAAAACAAAGGTTACAGGGATGTTATCGTCCGGCTCAGATTTCACTCATACAAAGCCAGTGAAATTCAGCAATTATAGTTACCTGACCTAACTATAACCTACGCCCCCAATGCACTGCTTATGACTTCACACATTACATCACTCGTGACATGGTCAGTGACATCACTGATGACATCATCCACAGGTTATCTAGTAAGCGGATGACACATATAGTATTTTGCCTTGAGTGATATTCTAACTTCTCCAAGGAATACTCTAACAAATCACCCTTTTTTGAAGGGACTGAATCTCTCTTGTGTGAGGTTAGTTACTGAAACATACTCAGATATTTATTGGTAAACTCTCAATAAGTTAAAAACTGTTTTGTTGATTGTAGTAAATTGGAGTATTATGTGGTGTGGGGGTTAGTCCTCACCATGTGGTACTATCACAATCCCCCAAAGATAGTCCTTGGATTCACTCTAATACAGCCATAGCTAAAGCCTGGTAGTGTGGCACAGAGTAGTCATGCTTTACTAGAGGAACATGTTTTAAGCATTTCACAGTACCAATATGGACGATAAGTAATTGACATGACTTGAGAGAAATCCAACACCAATTTATAAAAAGAGTGCATTTTTATCTTAATTTAGGCACCAAAATAAATGGAATAGCATATATCTGACCGGAGTTATACATTTTTGAAGCAATATAAACTCAGAGCAGAATAATACAGTAAAACTTTATCATTGCAAGCCATGGGAGAAACCACTAGTGACACTCGGTCACTAGTGGTTTTGCGTGGTTTCCTTGCAGAGTAAAGGTGATGTGGGTCGCAGGACCAAGCCACAAAAATCAGTTTAATTTTATCTGGCCTGTGGAGCTTGTGTGTGGAGTTGTCCTGATTGTCCCTGGTTCTGAATGGGAGCCTTGGGAGAGCTGCATTTATCACTGAAATGGTGCTCCTAGGGGAAAAGATGCAAAAAGACAACAATGGAGTGGTTGCTGACATCAGTCAGGGGTCGGATGGAGTTCCCTCTTGATGTAGCGTTGAGTAGAGTGGTCCTTTGCCGGACTGGCGACGAACAAGCCTTGACAGCACTAAGTAGAGCAGAAAGTAACTTTAACGTCTGATGGTCCAGGGGAATGTGGTAGCTGCCGGTAACTTTGTGGAACGTAGGACTATAATTTCCACAATGCACGAGACCATCTGGATTTGAGTGATCCCTCGAAGGGCCCAGTGGCCAGCGATTTTTTGGATCTGGAGTATTGTTTTACCTGCAGTTTGCAGGGGACTTTTGCCACTAGTCCAGGGGAGTCGGAGGGTGCTTCAGGGGTCCCACTGTCTGGGGTAACTGAGAAATAGCCTAAGATGAGTCTCGGTCAGGTAGTTCCAAAACATTGCCACCGGTGCAGGATATACCTCTTCTGCTTTGCGCAAGTCTTGTTGTCTCTTCTTCTGTTCTCTTTGATGCAGGTTGTTCAGAGCTGAGGTTCTAGTGTCGGGGCTCACTTAAGTCCTAGATTTAGGGGAGTTAGGGGTGTGAGAGCTAGTAGCCAATGGGCAGCTAGCCCACCCCTGAGGCAGAGCCAGTGGTTTCCGGTGCTCAGCACTGGCACTTCACCATCAACACTGGCGCTTTTCATGAGCACCATTTAAGGACACATTCATTTATGATAGGCATGGGGAGATTAAGTGATTTGCCCAGAATCACAGGATGTTGAGCCAACGCCGAGGCTTGAACCTGGTTCCCCAGCTCCGAAGTTGGCAGCTCTGGCCATCATGCCCCATCCTCTCCCCACATGGTAGTTGGTTCTGCTTTACGCAGCGCTAACAATGAGCTGGTGCGAGATGCCTCGTGACAAGAGCCTCAGCACTTATTTTTTTACAATTTAACCACTGCACTGAGGTGACCCATTTCAGGGATGTGGTCACCTTTTCTACCTAGAACCCTCTATCCTAAAGATGGAAGAAATCTAATTTTAGTGTACAGACCAGGCTGCTCACACTGGAGGTGTGGCTAGCCTTCTGGGGTTGTACACCTCCTTGAATAACTAATTTCCCATCTGCAAATGTGCCTGAGGAAGGGGGAAGGCTGTTTCCTCTACTGGGAGTCAGCCCTGATGCATATCAAAGACGGTGTAGCATTTGAAGCTTACCGCCTTGATGTGCCACCTCACTAGCCTGCTTAGAAGGAGGGGGATGTGACCCCCTTCTTGCCCAAGACTTTGTTCCTGACTCCTGGGAGTGATCACACTGCCTGGCAGGAGGTCAGAATCCTGTGTTTGCAACAGCAAATGCAGGAAGCCTGGGTTTGCCAGGCAGAGCACAGAGAAGCTGGGGGAACCCAGTGGGCAACCTCTAAGGTAGTCACCTGAGTGCATGCCAAATCACCCAAGACACCAGATTCATGTCAGGGGTGAGAAGGCACATTGTTTGATACCAAACATGACATATTTCATCGGTACCATAATGGATCTGCCAACCTCGAGAATGCCCGGGTGGCATCATACGTTATCCTGCGGCCCCTAACACGTAGTAGTTTCCAATTGGGAACGTCACTATAGAGACATATAGGCTTGCACCTATATCTCCTCACCTCTAATTTAAATTACCCTGCCTCCTGGGCTCAGGAAGCCTTCCTCAGAGGTGCCTGACATAGTGTATTGGCTGTGCCCACATGGTGAGGGCACCGTCGAGTTCAAACAGTTTGCACTGCTCCTACAGTCTACAATGGCAGGTCTGCTGTCAGTAGTTTACTTGGGTCACTCAGGGTGGTACGTAACCGTGCTGCAGCCCTGGGGACCCCTTTACCACCGATGCCCAGGGTACCCTGGTACCATATAGGAGGGACTTATAAGGGGATAAAGTCTGTGCCAATTTGGGATTACCAAGTTAAACATAACCGTTTTTGGAGAGTGCACAGGCACTGGGGTTTAGGGAGTAGACTCAGAGTCATAATCATCAGCATTTGGAGTGAAAATTGTGGAGGGGGGAGTAGATTGCGATTGCTAGATCACAGCTGACGCACGGGTAGACACAGTTCAAGTTTGTTCTTAAGATAAGCGGGGCCAGTCCCCTGGAGAGACCATATATATACTGTAGACTACCTAAGAGCATAGAGCAAAAGCTGGAGCCAGCTGACCTGCTCAACATGGTTTTTAGCATTGTGTGATCCACGGAGGAGCAGGTAACCTGCCACCCACTCCAATGTCCTGTTCCACATTTGACAGCAAAAAACTGAAATACCTGGAAGCTCACTTGATTTTTTTTTTTAGGCCTCCATCACCCTTGGGCAAGGAAACCTAAAAGATTAAAGAGATGTTAAGTATGGTACTAATATTTTACTATGCATTAAAAAAAACTTCAGAAATTCACTGAAAAAACAAAGCTTAAAGTGACATTATATTTAGGGGAAAATGTCAGGTTACATGTAACATTTTAAACTAAAAAGACACTGAAATATTCCAGTTATATTTATTTTGATTAATTATAACTTGAGCCCTTGCAATGCCCAGATTATGACCCGACATATGACTCCGCTCATGACATGTTCTATGACATCACTCATACCATCACTGATGACATCTGAAATCACATCATAGATGAAAACACTATGCATGGCGGGGGCTTCAGTTATAGTTACTTGTTAACTATAACTGGGGAATGTCAGTGTGTCTCAAGTTTGAAATATGTGTTTAAACTGTCGTTTACCCCTAACTATAATGTCACTTTAACCTTTTTTCTTTATGTATGTATGTAAAATCACATATAACCCCACAACTCATTTTGGAGCCAAAGATGGGACAAAAAAGAAGCTCACAACTAGATAAATGTGGTTTCCAAAGTAAGGTTTGTGTTGTAGAATAAATTGAAGTAGAAATTGAAATAAAATAGCTAAAGGACATATGATCTATGTATCAATAATGAATACAAGTTGTAACTCACAAATATGAGGAAATTGCTAACAAAATATAGGTGTACTTCATAATTCGGATACCAAAAATGTGTGCAAGTAACTGAAAAACCTATTGGCGTTTGAATTGCTATGAAGCTAGTGAACGACAGATTGTTCGATGCATTTACTGCTAGCGGCCACAAGATGGCAACCATGTGCAAAACAAAGTTTACAAAAATTAATTGCGGTGTCACATATAAAGAAGACCCCCTCATCTGAGCATTAATTTGCGCAGAGACGTATAACGACCACAGCTGTCAGACGAAAAATAAATTGTCTTTTCGTTTTTCGTTCGTTTGAATAAACCAGTTCACGATTAAAGAAAGCACCAGGGTTTTTTAAGGTATAGTATCGTCTATAACGACATAGTTAACAAATGGAAACTGGATGGCACACGACAATAACATGATAAATATCACTATAAGTGAAGAATGGCGCATTCAATCATCTTGTTTTAACTGTGATGCTGAAACAAGATGTAAAAGAAAGGTACCCTCTAGGCACACAATCATAGATGACAACATATCCGATTCAGGCGGGAGACACGCTATTTAAAGCCAACAATGGTTTCGTTTTAGCTGTCTCCGGCCGGAAATTGTTTCTGCTTCAATAGAAATCAATGGGGAAAATAGATTTCCCAAATTTCTTTTCAAAATCTCCCACTTTCCTGGTCGAAAATGTTGGCATGTATGCACAGTGCACTCAAAAGATGACTGCTAGCCCTTCGGATTTATCAAACATTGTTTTGTTGTCATTTTTTTTGCAAAACTTTATTGCTGGGGAAGCTGCCAGGTCCTCGTCAATCAAAAAAAAAAAAAAGCAGTGGCAAAATGCAAACATAGTAGCACCATGTACTGAAGGGAACAACTTTGAGTGTGGATGTACTAGAATGCAGTCACTGACGGTGAAGCTGGCCAATGGTTGAAGTGGGCTGACTCACTGCTCCATGCTGTGTGCTGTAGTGAGTGGAAGGAAAGTGTGAATGACACAATAACAGACCAATGGATGAAGTGGGCTGTGTGAAAGCCCCAATATGTATAAAATTCATATAATTGTAGTAAAATAAAAAGGTGTTTTCTAAGCGAGACCAAAATAAGAGCAATGATATTAGCTGGCAGTTGATATTTAATGTTTGGAGAGCTACAAGTGTTTAACGACAAGGACTAGTAATGCACATGCACATAAAACAGAACGTCACCTGCATGCCTCTAATACAGTATTTCGACAATATATTGTGTAAAACGTACCATGAGACAAAAATATCATATAAAAAATAATGTGGTCAAGAATGTATTTTATTTGTAACCCTTACATTTTATTTTACATTCAATTAATAAGTTTATTATATTAAAGATACTCATATTTTTATTTGTTGGTATATTTTTAAATGTTCTATTTAAAAGAATTAGAAATGGGAATGGTAAATCTAACCCCTACAAAGTTCAGTACTTGCCCTACTGTTGCTTAGTTTGGAGTAGCAATAGTAAATCTGATCCATCTAAAGTCCAACACTTCCCCTACTTTTGCCTATCATGGAGTGGGAAGAGTAGATTTGACCCCTGCAAAGTCTAACACTTTCCTTACTGCTGCTAAGAATGGAGTGGAAATAGTAAATTTGGCCCCTACAAATTCCAACACTTTCCCTACTTTTATTTTCTAAGGAGTTTGGAACAGTAAATCTGACCTCTCCATAGTCCAACACTTTCCCTACCCTTTGCTCAGATTGGAGTGAAAATAGTACATCTGACTCCTCTGAAGCCTAACACTTTCCCTACTTTTGCTAAGACTGGAGTGAAAATAGTAAATTTGACCCCTCTGATGTCCAGCACTTTTCCTACTGTTGCTCAGATTGGAGTTGAAACAGTATATCTCCCCCCTCCAAAGTCCAAAACCTTCCCTAATTTTGCTTATATTGGAGTGGGAATAGAATATCTGACCGCAACAAAGTCCCACACTTTCTCTACTTTGCTTAGGGCGGAGTGGAAATAGTCATTTTGAACCCTCCAAAGTACATCACCTTCCGTACTGTTGCTCAGATTAGAGTCAAGCTAGTAAATTTGACTCCTTCAAAGTCCAACACATTCCCTACTGTTGTTATGATTGGAGTGGAAATATTCAATCTGGCCTCTCCAAAGTTTAACTCTCCCTACTTTTATGATGTTGGAGTGGGAATAGTACATCTGACCCCTCCAAAGTTCAACACTTTCCCTACTGTTGCTCACATTGGAGTGAAAGTAGCAAACCTGACCCTCCCAAAGCCTGCAAAACAAAATTTGAAAAAATTGATTGAGGTGTCACATTTAAAGAAAAGGCCCTCATTTGAGCATTAATTTGCGCAGAGACGTATATGACCTCAACTGTCAGACGAAAAATTAATTGTCTTTCGTTTTTCGTTCGTTGGATCAACCAGTTCATGAAAATACCAGGGTTTATAAGTATCAGTTCTGGTAACCTTATAATTACCAAATGGAAACTGGATGACTCACAACAATAAAATGATAAATATCGCTATAAGTGAAGAATGGCACATTCAATCATCTTGTTTTAAGTATGATGCTGAAACAAGATGTTAAAGAAAGGTACTTTTGCTATGATTGAAGTGAAAAAACTAAATCTGACCCCTCCAAAGTCCATCACTTCCCTACTGTTGTTAAGATTAGAGTTGGAATAGTAAATCTGATCCATCCATAGTCCAACACGTTCCCTACTGTTGCTCAGGTTGGAGTTAAAATATTAAATTTAACCCCTCCAAAGCCCAACACTTTACCTACTTCTGCTCATGTCCTAGTGGGGATAGTAAATCCGACCTCTCCAAATAGCGCATTTTTCGTGCTATTGCACAGATTGGAGTTGAAATAATATACCTAATCCCCCCAAAGTCCAACACCTTCCCTAATTATGTTGACATTGGTATATGAACAGTAAATCCAACCCCTCCAAAGTCCAACACGTTCCCTACTGTTGCCCAGGTTGGAGTGAAAATAGTAACTCTGACCCCTCTGAAGCCCAAAACCTTCCCTAGTTTTGCATATGTTGTTGTGGGAATAGTAAATATGACCTCTCCAAATTCGCACATTTTCCTTACTATTGATCAGATTGGGGTTGGAATGGTATACGTAATCCCCCGAAAGTCCAGCACCTTCCCTAATTTTGCTTACGTAGATGTGGGAATAGTAAATCTGACCCTTTGAAAGTCCTACACTTTCCCTCTTGTCGCTAAGATTGGACTAGGAGTAAAAAATCTGACCCCTGAAAAGACCAGCACTTTCCCTACTATTGCTTCTTTAGGAGTAGTAATATTAATTTTATTTCATTTGACATATTTTGTCAAATAAGTTATAAAATAAAAAAACATTCTTTTGTTTTATTTTTTGTTTTCAATTTATTTTTCTTTGATTTATTATTTATATAATTTGCTGAATGTTTTTGTTACACATATGTTTATTGATGTTTTAATGTTATTATAAATGTAATGTACTTTATTTTAATTAATAGTGCCAATAATGTTTTTATTTTTTAAGTAAATTTGTATTTTTGAAATTTTATTTTCTATACTTTTTTAAATATATCTATTTATTTTTTATTGTATTGTTAGTTTAACTTTTAATAACTAAATAAAAAAACATAATGCTATGTATAGTAAATTCTATACTTTTGTGGAAATATTCTGGTACATAATATTTCATCTCAATATTTGTAAAATATAAACTATGGGAGAATGAAGACAAAGTACATACTTGTGGCTAGCAGAAGACGAACTACCTAGAGTCCTAACAAAGGCCCGTCTGGGACAGAACTACTTTATATGTCTTATAAGCCCCCCTTTCTAGGAGGGAGCTATATCTTTCACTTTACAATACAAGAATTATATATACTGTGTGAAATGCTGCTTCTTTCTTGGCAAGGGAAACAATGAGGAGACACATAAGCACAGGTGAATGCACTTCGGCATTTTTAATTCCCTTCTCAAGCAGTAGAAATGATGTAGCAGATTCTCGTGTGAGTACTTTTGTGGTGAGAACCATGGGCCTGATTTAGAGTTTGGTGGACAGGTCTTTATATCACAAACGTGCCGGACATCTGGTCCGCCTTAGGGTAGAACGAATTTATAATGGGTCAGAACATACATCAGTTATGTTTGTAACGGACTAACCTGTCCGGCAAACTCTAAAATAAGCCCTAAATCTGAAAGTTAAGTCAGGTTGATGAAAATTGACATTGTGAGATTTAATAATAAATTATAAGTTTGACTATGAAGTGATGGGATGTTTTCAACTTGTTAAAATGTGAAATGATACGACAGAAGGTCACACCATTGGTAGAAAGGTTAAATTAGGAGCCATTTGACATTTTTTAATGCTGTAGAAATTGTGGTCTTGGGGGGACTTTACATCATTGGCTGACACCCACCCATCCTAAGAAAGGGTCGAAATGACAAAGGTACAATCAGGATTACTGGAGAAAATTTTTGTAGGAGTCATATTTGCATGCAATTATGGTGGGACAGTAAGGTGAGAGAGAGGCTCTGGCAAGTCCTGCTTTTTATAACCTATGCATCTATTTCTAGATGACATCCGTATTTCCTAGGGGCAGAGAGAGGCAGAGCTGACATGTACTCTCAAATCCATCGGTTGTAAGCCTTCCGTAGATCGCGCCTGAATCCAAATGGGCGAGGAGACGAACAAAGGACTTGAGGTTGTAACTGCGGAGAGTAATAACACTCGCACCACCAAGTGACGGTGCGAAAAAGAGAAACTGGATGTTTAATGATTGATTAGAAATTGGAACAATCGACCAGTGAAGGTCGCATTTACTGGCTCACAACCGATGGATTTGAGAGTACATGTCAGTTCTGAGTCCTGAGGAGAACCCATGAAATACTGTACGGGTTTGAAATGTGTCGACAATCACAAAGCAACCATGCAAGCAGTAAAATAGGACATGTTAGGCAGGATAATTATAAAAAATTGATGGTATAGACTACCTGTCCACTTGGATCATTAGCTTTACATGGTTGTGTAGCCCATTTACGGAGGAAGCTTTATAAATGGTATAAATGGTGAAAGAATACATTACATTGTCTTCCTTGCTGGGCATGAAAAGGCAGAACTGTCAAGGTTTTGATTCTTTATAACATGTTCCAAAAAATTGATTGTCAAACATATTTATATGTTGTTGTGTATAGTTTGTTTGTATGAATGTCGAGAGGGTGCCATAACAAGAGTTTGTTGTAAAAATTGTGCATTTATGTTTGTCCTCATTATGTCTTTGTATGTGACTAAAATAGTATGTGACTATTTTTCAAACTATGTCTTAAAAATGAAAAAAATATATTTACTGATCACTAATAATAAAAAGGGTGCTCAGAAAAGAATAAGTGTGGTAAAGAATGTTTCACTACTGGCAAGTTGTGTTGGATATATTTAAGGTGGCCTAGCCTTACTGAAGTTTTTAGGGCCCATCCCCTGGGTAGCGAGAACCTGTAGCCCTGCAGCACTGCTTGTGACACCCACAGGCGTAGTCTTTCAAACTTGCCTCAGGCCGCCACAGCAGGGCCTGTGTGTGCAGCTTACTGCCACTTTGACTTGGCATTTGAAACTACTTTCCAAGCCTTAAACTACCCTTTTATCACATATAGATTGTCCCTAAAGTAGTCCCTAGGTAGCCCTATGGGCAGGGTGCCGTGTAAGTTAAAGGTAGGGCATGTGGCTTTATGTGTGGCATGTCGTGATAGTGACAAACAGCCTATTTTGTTTTTTACTGCTGTGAGGCTAACTCCTCTCATAGATAGGCATTGGGAATTCCCTTATATATTTTTAAGCGGTAATTCCTGATCAGAAGGAAGTGTCGTTACCGCGTATGGTATGTTTAGAATGGCAGTGATATATCTTACTTACTGGTGTAGTTGGATTTTACATTGCTATTTTAAAAATGCCACTTTTTGAAAGTGGGCATTTTTCTGTTCTCATACCTTTTGGTGCTTTGGAGCCTGATTCCAATAAACGGCTAGGCTGGGTGACAACTACCCTTTGTGCTTACATTCCAGACACCCACAAAACAGGAAGGGCTGGGTGTGACAGGGTATACTTCTGCATTCATCTGCATACTGATAGTCTTCCTGGGCTGGGAGAGGGAGAGGTTGTTCACACTTTACATTTGTATAGGTTGTGTCCTACCCTCACAAAAAGGGCTGATTTACCTGCTACTGATCGTCTAGAGCCAGTGCTGGGCTGAAAGGGATTGTTGCACACTTCTGAGGGTTCCTTTGAAGTCACCCCTTCATCAAAGACATTTTTGAGTATAAGTAATGGCTCTTTTTAGACACAGTGTGGGACTTGTAACCAGACGCTGCTGGCTCTACTTGAGGACTGCTGTGCTGCCAGGAGGAGCTGACATTTGGACTGCTTGCTTTGCTGTGCTGCTGTGCTGGTCTGCTGGGCTGATGGAGGGACTCTCACTCTGCAACTGTACTTTTGTGCTGGCCTGCCTGCCTGCTATTTTCTTTGTGTCCCAAGTGTTCTTCAAGGGCTTGTTGTCTTGCCCCAGGACACCTCTGCCATGGGACTCTATTCCCTGGAAGTCTGGCAGCAGCATGCTCTACAAAGAAGCTGTGATCGATTTCTCTTGGTATTCAAAATCAGCCCGTGGTGGGCTCTGTTTATTGGTCCTTGTTTTTGAAGTGCAGAGCTTCAGCCTGCCTCAAACCTGATGGGCAACCGCTTTTGGGTCAAGATCTATAATGCAGGCACTTTGCTTTGAGAAGGATTGAGTGCTTTGTTGTGAGGAGAGCAAGGGCTACACCAAGAATCAACGTGTCTGTGTTCTCCTTTGCCTTGCAACTCCTCCTCAGTATGTGCTGATTCAAAAGCCGCATTTTACCCCGATGCATTTCTGAGGCAACGAGATGGCTCTGGTTGACGCCCGCATTGGTTGGCCCCTCCCGCATTGATCGCTTGGAGTTGCCGGCCAGAGCTCCACTTTGGAGGCCCGCTGACGTGGGGTCAGAGAAGAGGGGTTCCTTCCTGGTCGCCGCTCTGATTAGAGGAAATCTCTCTGGTGCCTAGTGCTGAAATGTACGATCATTTGGCAGCTGCACCATGTGCTCATGGGCAGCTGAAGCTGTAGCAGAAGCGAGGGTAGCCGCGTTGGGCCCCTCTAGCTGCACAGCCACCCAGAGTGAGCGTGCATTGGTTTAACCTGAGCTGGGTACCCTTTCAGTTCACAATTTACCCCCGCTTCAGTGGAGGGCCCTGGGGAACTGCACAGAAATCCCGCACTTTCTTCACGTGAGGTGCTGCATAATGACTCACCAGAAGGACTCGACCTGGTGGACATGGAGAGTTCCAGGCTTGCCAACATTCAGGAGAGCATTACAAGCTAACAGAATTACCGTATCACATGTAGTAAACGCGCCGGGCTCCTGCGGTCTATGTCTTGTGCCTGCATACATTCATTTCAACAGGGCTAACACAATTACAGTATAAAGTGGAATAGGAGTACAAGTGCGATGTGGCCTATGTTTTTATTGTAATTTCTGTGATTTACCCTAACAGTCGGCATTACTTGCACTATTGATGTGATTTGGTCAGAATAACGAGTGATACATTTAAAAAGTACATGCACGGTGATGTTGACCAATTGCGAAGTATGCACAGTATTTATGATTCATGTGATTTTGTCTGGGTTTATGTAAAATATACTATAAATTTATATATAATCCTGTGTGGAGTCTCTTTTGTGCTGCATTCATTGTGTTGCTGTGCGAGTATGGTGCACAAGCTTTACACATTGCCTCTGATGATAAGCCTGCCTACTTTGCGCCTAGCTAACAGAGGATGAGCACAGGTTTTCTTTGGTGTGCAGCTGACTTGCCCTGACTAGTGATGGGTTCTGCCTGGCCTAGGTACATACCCTAGCCAACCAGAAATCAAATTCTAACACTGTCCCTGTGTGCAGATCAGATATGTGCAGTGAGTGGCCCAATAATATAGGATGGAATAACGGAGACATTTTATTTTTATAACCAACTTTATTGAAGATTTTGCAGACACACACTTCATATCACACAGTAAATATTGCAAGTACAATGGAAAATAGCAATACCTGACATCGGCATGGCAAGGCAACAAAAGAGCAAATTGATAGTCTATAGTAATTGCACCAGTGCCCCCAAATACGGCCATGCTTCTGAGGACAGCCACAGGCTATGAAGTTTTGGTTTCTCTTGGTGTGCGCACCAATCCACCCTCTTAAGTCAGCACCTGATAGTCGGTGGTGCACGTTGCTTCCTGGCAGGGGCGGCATCCTGTTTGGCAATCAAACAGGCCAGCCCCAAAAAGGTCAGCTTTGCTCTTGGTCCACGGAATTCTTCCACAAGCCCCAAGAGCACAGTACGAGGGGTAAACTCCAAGGTGCGACCCAGGACAGCAGAAAATACTCGGCCCACTCCTTCCTAGAAAGGCCACTGCACTGGGGAATCCCATGACACGTGGAGGAAATCTGCAGCAGGTAACGCACATCTAACACAAGTGGCCGGGTGTCAGAAAGAAGGTGCTGTAAAGACTGTGGGGCAAGATAGGTTGCATGGAGATAATTAAATTGGATCATGTGCAGTCGCGCTGAAATCGCCAATTCCCGGGGCGCCATGAAAGCCTCTCTCAATTCATCTCCATCCAACTTGCCCACCCTGGTCTCCCACCTCCTTTAGCTCGTTCCAGGTCATCCAGAGTGTGAGTCACCAATAAGCGGTAAAGCCTTGATATAGCCCGTTTGCCCACGTGCCCGAAAAAAATCTTTGCCTCCAGCGGGCTGTATTCAGAAAGTGGTTCTTCCGGGAGAGTGTGAGCCTGCAGAGCATGGTGCAGCCGGAGGTAGCAAAAAAACTGGGAATTAGACATAGAACATTGGATCTGCAGATCCTGAAATGTTGCGATTCTACCCCCCTTGTAGACATCCCCCAAGCAGGAGATCCTTTTTTGAGAAACAAGTTTTTATTGTTTTTAGGTAGTACAACAAAACAAACTGTCGGGCCCTTCGAACCACCACCACACAGTAATACAGCAGAAAGTGCACCGCATTCCCACCCTCCCCTTGAAACCCCCCTCCCCTCCACCCCCCCATCTTCTGAACCGCCCCATTATGGTACGTTGCCCAGCCATTTCCCCCAGACTTTTCGGTATTTCTTGGGGCAACCCCGTGCGCGGTACAAAGTGCGCTCCTGCGCCGCACACCAGTCCACCCCGGCGCCCCATTTAGCCACGCTAGGCGGCTGCGGCTGCTTCCACGCTGCTGCAATGTCACGCTTGGCCACCATTAAGGCTGTCATGAGGAATAGCTGTTCTGGGCGTGTGCCATCCAGGCCGTCGGTGATGCCCAGTAGGGAGTGTCTAGGTTCATGTGGCACCTCCCACCCCAGGACCTCAGTAAGTTCGGACTCTATGCCCCTCCAGTACCCCTCCAGTTCCATGCAAGACCACACCATATGAATGAAGTCGGCTGGCTCAGAGCCACAGTGGGGGCAGGCCGCGTCAGTGGAGAGGCCCGCACGGAGTAGGCGAGCCGGTGTGAGATAAGCGGTGTGCAGGTAGTAAATTTGGATAAGCCGCAATCTGGCGGAGGCCGTCACCAAGCGGGGGCCATAAGGGCATCCCGCCAGTCAGCCTCATCCAGGGGACCCACCCAGCCCTCCCATCGTTCCTTAAGGCCCTTTAGGGATGTAGGGGTACAGTTGATTAGGGAGTGATAGATCCTGGAAATGCCCCCCCTCCCCAAACTGCCCATCATAACGTGAGCCTCCGGGGGGCTGTGATCTGGCAGCCGAACGTCCAGTGGGGTGTAGGTGCGTATGGCGTGGCGCAGCTGGAGGTATCTATAGAATTGGGAGGAGTGGAGGGAGAAGCGCGCCTGCAGCTCTGAATAGGAACACATTCGCCCTCCCCGCCAGACGTTCCCCAGTTGGGAAATGCCGAGGAGGTCCCATGATTTAAAGCCTTCCAACTCCGCGACCTCCCGCAACCACGTCCCATGCCACAAAGGAGTGACACGGGTCAGCCTCCCAGTCCATCGGGTGTGATGGAGTGCCGCTCGCCAGGCCAGGAAGATTGCTTTGGTGATATCCGGCCAGGAGGCGTGGATGGAAGCGCCGTACAGACGGTCCTGAATACTGGAGAAACCCAGATCCCCAACTTCCACCCCGTAGGGCGGATCGAACCATCCCCCCCCGAACCAGTCATGAATGACCAGGAGGCGGGTGGCCAAATAATAGAGGTAGAGATTGGACATGCCCGGGCCCCCATCAAAGGTGGGCAGGCGGCATGTCGACAGAGCCAACCGAGGCCTCCCACAACCCCAAAGAAATCGCGTCGCCATCCCGTCCAGCTCACGAAACCAAGGTCTTGGGAAGGAAAGGGGGGTATTTTGCAGCACATACAAAAACCGGGGAAGAATCATCATTTTGTAGAGGGCCACCCGCCCCAGCGGATTGAGGGGTAGCTGGTGCCATCTAGCCAAGTCCGCCTTGGCTTTCTTAACCAAGGGGGTCACGTTAAGCGCCCAGCTCAGTTCCGGGAGAAGGGAGACCCAGATGCCCAGGTATTTAAAGGACAACCGGCGGAGGAGAATGGTCGCTTGCCAATCGAAACATTCCCGGGAGGGGTGCAAAGGAACCAGAACCGACTTCCGCAAATTTAGAGACAGACCAGACGCCCGGCCAAAGCGGCCCAGGATGTATAATGCACGGGGTCTGGAGCGCGCCGGGTTTCCAAGATACAGCAGGACGTCGTCCGCGTAGAGGGCGATTTTGTCAGCCTCGAGGCCAGGCCATTCCCAGCCCTGAAGGAGAGGGTCAGTTCTAATCAGAGCAGCGAGGGGCTCCATCGCGAGCGCGAAGAGAAGGGGCGACAGCGGGCATCCCTGCCGCGTCCCCCGGCCGATCCGAAATGGCCTCGACAGCGCTCCGTTAACCAACACCCTGGCCCGGGGGCGGGCATAGAGGACCCGCACCATCCCCAAGAACTTAGGGCCAAAACCCATGTGGGTCAGGACATCAAACAGGTAGGCCCACCCCACCGAGTCGAAAGCCTTTTCGAAATCAGCAAGCAGGAGAGCGAGGTATGGAGTCAAACGGTGGCGGTGAGCCAGGGCCACATGGAGGTGGCGAAGACTGTGGCGGGTGCCCCGATCGGGCATGAAGCCACATTGATCCGGGTGGACCAGGGTCGACAAGAAGGGCCGGAGCCGCTGGGCCAGGACCGCCGCATAGAGCTTCATGTCAGTATTGATAAGCAAGATCGGTCGGTAAGCCGCTCTGTCAGTGGACGGCGGCGTAGACTTAGGCAAAACCACAATTGTGGCCAGGTCCGCTTCCAGGGGGAAGGAGCCCTTCTCAATCGCCTCCGCATAGTGGACCCGCAGCCGCGGGACCAGGCTATCCTTATAGGCGGCATAGAATTCTTGGGGGGAAGCCGTTGGGTCCCGGGGTCTTCCCAGCGGCCGTACGCCCTATGGCGTCCTCAATTTCCTCAAGGGAAATGGGGGCCTCCAGGCTCTCCCACTCACCCGGCCGAAGCTGGGTGAGTCGCACGTTACCAGACGCGAGCAGAGTGGCCAGAGAAATATCCGGTGCCCGGGCCCGGTAGAGCTGAGAATAGAACTGGGCGAAAGCTTCCGCTATCGCCACGGAAGAAGACTGGAGCACGCCGTCGGAATCGGTGATCGCTGGAATGATGCGCAACGTCCTGGGATAGGTGGCCAGGCGATGTAACAGTGCGCCGTTCTTATCGCCCCAACCATATACCCTCGCCAGCGAGGATTGCCAGAGAAGCTTGGCCGCCTCAAGGGATCGCTGACGAATCTCTTCACGAAGGACCCGCAGCTGCCGGTTCCCGACAGGGTCGTCGAGCTCAGAGAGAGATTGCTCCAACCGCAGCGCCCGGGCCTCACAGGCAGTGAGTTGCTGCAGCTGTGTCTGGCGGTGCCGCACCACATGCGCCTTGGCCGCTCCTCTAATGGTCGCCTTGCAGGCCTCCCAAAGGGTACCCGCCGAGGAGACCGAACCCTCATTGGTGCAATAGTACTGGGCGAGCTCAGTGCCAACCGCCTTACGAAGTTTTTTTTAACGAAAAAGGAAGGTGCACCAGTAAGAAGTCCAAACATGATAGAAAGTCCTTTACGTTTCTTTAATTCTTGTAAGTATTCTTAAAAACAGACATCAGCCAACGCGTTTCGTTCTAAAAGATAAGAACTTCTTCAGGGCTGAAACAAGTAACAAACAAATATACAGACATCACTACATTTAAATTAAACATAGATAGTCATACACAATATTGTAAACAACAATAAACACATAGGACCATTTTTAGCGACTTTGATGTATACACAAACATTGACACAATACATATATATATATATACAAATATACATCAGACCACTGCACTATAAAAACATGAAAATACATTCAAATATCATGAATAGTATAAAATCCGATAGAAAACATTAATTCAAAAGAAGAACTCCCATACGTTTCTATTTTTCAGGGTGTATACAGTAGAATCGATATCCATAGGATTAATTGGTGTGCGGCCTATCAAATATACCCCAAAGATAAGAATTAAAAATGAGGGGAAGTTAATATCAAAGGAATCTCACCTCTACTTTGACGATGTGGGAAACCTGCGATTGTCAATCTGGTTCCGCACGATCAATAGATCAATATTTATCACACGATTCAGTGTAGAATTCAACAATATGAATACAAACGAATAATAAAGATGTCTTTCACCGATCTAACAAGTAGTGATCAAAAAGAAAAAAAGAGTTTCTAATAAATCAAAACGTAAAAACAAACATAGACAACCACAATAAAGTTTACTTGAAGGTATTCAACAACATTGTTGTCAATAAACAACAAAGAATCATGAGCAACGAGACTGACCTACGTTATGTCAAAATACATAAACGGCGACTAAATTATATAAAACATTCCAAATATTTGTATGTTATGCAAAAAATTGTCCACTTAATTTGAGCATGTTAAAGGCATACTGAGCCATTGGCTCAGATAATATCTCACCTAAATCGTTTTGGAAGTTCGGTTGAAAAATATATAAGTAATACCATCGGTATGGAATACGAATGAGTCCTTCTAGTCAAGACGCCAAGTGGCATAGGTCTTAGTAGTGTATGAACATTCTCACGCACTACAAAGTAAACAAAGCAAGAGGAAAAAGGTAAACGAAGGAAAAGCACAAGAAAGTAGAAAAACAGCAACAAACGAAAGAACAGAAAAATAATAATACTCATACTTAAATAAATAATAATAAGTATGAAAGTTTCAATATCCACAATGTTGATAATCTCAATTGGTATAAATCCTCCTGAGGTGTGATATAAACTTATCTCCAAATGCTCCAGTAGCACTTGATCACAGGAAAGTATCAAAACATAAAAACACTTCTACCTCTCAGTCCTATCAACGTTAATAATCTCGAATAGCAATAATCGTCTTCAAGTATGATATAAGCCTATCTCCAAACATTGCTAATGCGCCAAATCTTAAACCAAAGTAAAGACTTAAGAATCTTTCTGCCCATTAGTCCGCATTAGTATCTTGCCAGAAAAGTGGGATGCAAGTAAAATAAACAAAATTACCGAGAATAAAATCCAAGGAAGATCAATAAATGCCTACTATCCATGATACAGATAGTAACCAATTTACCATTTCCAAATGCGGAAAGCGGAGTGAAGAGTAACGGGGTCAGACAGCACACCTGTATTTGCACAAGTTACCGCGAAACCGCTATTTAAATCAATCACCGGAAATGAGGTGACGCCTCCTAAACAAGTTTGAGGAGGAGCATGTAAACACAGACGCCATATTTGAATGTCGTATGAGGCAAGCGTCGATGTATGTAAAGCATCGAAAAGCGGCTTGGAGTGTGAAAAACCGAAACGGTAATACTCAAAAATTATACAAAATTATCACTAAAATATTACGTCCTGCCTATGAAAATGAAAAGAAACATCCATAATATACTGCGAAAAAAAATACATATATATATATCTGATGTCCCATATATGTCCAGGGCTCAAAGGGATAACTAAACCTCGTCACAATATTCCAGGTAAATCGCAAAGCCCAACCAATAATAATAAGCCGGATATTTGGAAGTATATCGCGTTAGGTCGAGCACAATGCCCCATATTTGAATAATGTAAGCAGCGGACAATGTGGCATATGTAACATCCAAAATGCACACAGATGTAATGTATCCAAAACTGGAAGAGCAAAGTTGATGTTATGTATATCTTAATAGAAAGGAGGTAATATATTCCCACCTATATTAAAGAGATGGATGAGTTTCTAAAGAAACAATATTTATATCGCATCCCAAATGTAAACCAGACGTAGATAAACGAACAAAGCAAAAGTAAGGACAACTTACAAGAGGCCATCACAGATATTATAAAATAAGTCCTGGAAGAATTGTGCACAGGATTTGTAAATTTTTTTGTATACACCAAGATTGAGGTGCAGAACCAGTGGTCAGCCGTGGTGGTGCTTTGTGTTAAGTATTTTCTATTTGACCGTTCTTGCACTCGTCCAATATATAAATAATTTGTGAGAGATTGATATCAATGTCTAAATTTAACGATGGTCGTGAGGAGATGGCGCATAATCTCTTTGGGACAAGTACCTCTAAGGAGACAGTTACCCAGGAAACTACACATAGGACCAGTCTTAAAACCCTGTTTATAAGACTAGAACGCCTTAAAAAAGCGGAATTAAGCAGGTGGTGGGATGGCGTAACCCTCCAACAATATATAGAAAATGGCAAAGTGCCAAGAGGGTTACGCATCCTGATTTTCCCGACATTTGAGGATCTAAGTGATGCTTTACTTCAGGAATGGGAATGCAATCTGGAGGGAGCATCACAGATTATGATGAAAATTTTGGTGAAACATGCGAAGGAAAAGGGGGAAAAGTTGCAGGAGGAGATTGCAGTAATTGAAAAGCAGATCAATGATATGGCTGAGAAGGATCTAGTTAAGAAAAATTATAACATCTTAAAACAGGTTATAGATAATCATCAGACATATCTTAGAGATAAAAAACTTAGAAAGATCAAGAGGGACGACCGAGACTACCGTGATGGTAGAATTTATACCTTCCGCAAGAAGTTTGACAATGTACAAGGGTTTGAGGACAAGAAAAGGAACAGAGATGATAAGGGAGAGAGTGATGATACTGGATCAACTAGTAATATATCTATCTCATCACAAGGAAGTACTGCATCAACCTCTGTAGCGCAGGAAATCCCTTTAGGGGAAGGGGCCTCGCCCTTTCAAAAAGAACTTGCGAAACTACGCATTTCAAACAGACTACAACAAAAACAGGAACAGTTAAGATCAGGCGTGGTGGGAGGAGGTCCAAAAGGAAACATCAAGGCTACAACAGGCAAGGGGGATACATCGACCAAGGCCAAAAAGGGAAACATGACTTAATATCTGATGATATTATTGCCAGTGCTGATGAGCATACTTTGAAAATTGTCAATCTCTCCAATAAAGTACTTGATGATGATGAGACTCGTATTCTAAGTAAAGGCTTGAATTTTTGTCCTACTCAATGTGGTGATTTGGTTAATATACATGTGGACCTATATAAATTTGTACGAAATCTGAAACTTCGTGATTACTTTTCGAACAAACCACATGAACAGGACACTAATGTAACAACTATTGAGTCAAGTTCTCATACAATTGCGGACATTAAGAATATCCAATGTCTTTTGTCTATTTGTGATGATTGTCCGAGTGATATACCTTCTCTGTTGAATGAATTTAATGTTTGTCAAGATGTCCATAATGACAGCGGCCTGCGCCCTAAATCTAAATTTGTACCCACATTTGGATATGACCCAAACATAGACATCTTCCATAAAAAAATGACTGAAGAATTTTATGCACTTGAAACATCTAACAAGTACAAACCAGTCAAAACACAGAACATTTCCCTTAAAGAAAGACAGGCTCTACAGCGTTTAAAAGATGACAATACCATAGTTATACGCGAAGCAGACAAAGGGGGAAATGTAGTGATTATGAACCGTACGCAATATCTTGATGAAATCAACAGACAACTAAATGACAATACATGTTATAGACAGGTTACAAATAATCCAATACCTGCTCTCTCTACTATGATCAATTCCACACTGGTCGAATGGAGGGATATCTCATTGATATCGGAGGATGAATATAGATTTTTGAAGGTTGAATGTCCATCTTTCCCTTGTATATATATTCTACCGAAAATACACAAGGGGGGGCCATTCCCCCCAGGAAGACCTAATATTTCGGGGATTGGTACACCCACAGAAAAACTCTCACACTTTGTAGATCTTCAAATACGCAAATATGTATTAGACTTACCATCGTATGTCAAGGATAGTAAAGACATTCTTGTCAAACTCAAAGACTTCCAATGGTCTGAGGAATTGCTTTTTGTAACATTTGATGTTGAAAGTCTTTACACGTGTATTGACCAAAAATTTGGTATAATGGCACTTCGCTCTTTTTTGGACCGGGAAGGTGCTGAGTATTACGAACATAATGAGATGGTCATTGAGATGGTCAACATCATACTCATGAACAACTTTTTTCTACATGATAACCACTGGTATCAGCAGATCAAGGGCGCTGCGATGGGTTCCAGGTTTGCTCCTTCGTACGCCTGCCTCTTTATGGGGTGGTACGAGAAGGAGCATGCCTGGGCCCGATGTGCCTCCCCCTGGACCGAATACATTGTATTCTGGGGGAGGTACATAGACGATATCATCTGTCTTTGGTCCGGTTCTGTTGAGAAATTGGAACAATATCACACATATCTAAATGATAATGTGTTTAATGTAAAACTAACTATGTCCTATCATAACAACAGTATTAATTTCCTTGATATCAACTTTTATGTTGAAAATGATAAGATCCAAAGTAAACTTTACAGAAAGGAGACTGCATGCAATTCAGTTTTACATGCTTCTAGTGCCCATGCAAGTTCAGTAATCAACAACATCCCCTTTGGGGAATTTGTACGCATTAGAAGGAATTGCAGTGAGGAGAATAATTTTCTCTCAAATGTCAGTGAAACCAAAAAAAGATTTCAAGCCAGAGGATACAATAAGAAGACTCTAGATAACGCTGAAAAAAGAATCTTGTCCTCCTCCAGGGATGCGACACTACTTGACAAATCCAGAATCAGTGATAAATCTAATAACATGGCAAGATTTATTACTCAATATACTACACATAGTGATGGTATTTTTAAAGCTCTAAGGAAGAATTGGCATCTTTTGACTTCCGTTGATGGACTCAAAGACTGTATTTCCACAATGCCTAGCGTTACATACAAAAAAGGCATTTCTTTGAGAAATGAATTGTGTCCCAGTTATATTACCACTCCACAAACAAGTGGTACTTGGCTCCCAAACAAACCTAAAGGATTTTTTGTCTGTGGTAGCTGTAATGTTTGTCCCATGGGTAAGAATAAAACTAAAACTTTTTCTTACAATTGCATACGAACATTTAACATTAACCAATTCATCAATTGTAATACTACCCATGTTGTAAATATCCTGGGATGTGATTGCGACATCATCTACGTGGGTAGTACCATTCGCCCCTTAAAAACACGTATACAAGAACAAAGGAGAGCCCTATTAAATAATGATACAAGATATCCCATTACTGAGCATTACAGGATTAAACATACAGACTGCCCTTCTTTTTGGTTCCATGGAATTGAACATATTCCTGTAGGCAAAAGAGGACAGAATAGAGAATTGATACTGAGACAATGTGAATCTAAATGGATTTGTCGTCTACGAGCTGTCACCTTGGGACATAATTCCGATACTGAGATGCATTATTTTTTATGATGATTGAACTGTATAATTTTTTCTCCAAGCTGAGTCTCCAACTTATATTTGTGTCGATACACTGTCATTATTAATATCCGTATTTAATCATCTGGATATGTTTTGGGATTGGTTTATATCATTTTGACTCGTTCTTTACACACAATTTTTAATTTTACTTTTTCTTTTATGTATGTCCGTAGTGCAATATTGGTTTACTAACATCAGGCCTTTTCGCTCTTCATATTTTTTGCTTTTTCACTTGGTCTGTATATATATCTTTTCTTAAATATGGCTATATATTGGCTTCTAGATTCAGTAGTTTGTGTTATGTTTATTTTTTGTCTCATGGACTTATGTAGGTATTGTCCATATATTATATGCATATCTTTACTTCTATTCTTTCAATAATTTTTGTTCTGATCAGGACTTATTTTATAATATCTGTGATGGCCTCTTGTAAGTTGTCCTTACTTTTGCTTTGTTCGTTTATCTACGTCTGGTTTACATTTGGGATGCGGTATAAATATTGTTTCTTTAGAAACTCATCCATCTCTTTAATATAGGTGGGAATATATTACCTCCTTTCTATTAAGACTTTGCTCTTCCAGTTTTGGATACATTACATCTGTGTGCATTTTGGATGTTACATATGCCAAATTGTCCGCTGCTTACATTATTCAAATATGGGGCATTGTGCTCGACCTAACGCGATATACTTCCAAATATCCGGCTTATTATTATTGGTTGGGCTTTGCGATTTACCTGGAATATTGTGACGAGGTTTAGTTATCCCTATGAGCCCTGGACATATATGGGACATCAGATATATATATATATATATTTTTTCGCAGTATATTATGGATGTTTCTTTTCATTTTCATAGGCAGGACGTAATATTTTAGTGATAATTTTGTATAATTTTTGAGTATTACCGTTTCGGTTTTTCACACTCCAAGCCGCTTTTCGATGCTTTACATACATCGACGCTTGCCTCATACGACATTCAAATATGGCGTCTGTGTTTACATGCTCCTCCTCAAACTTGTTTGGGAGGCGTCACCTCATTTCCGGTGATTGATTTAAATAGCGGTTTCGCGGTAACCTGTGCAAATACAGGTGTGCTGTCTGACCCCGTTACTCTTCACTCCGCTTTCCGCATTTGGAAATGGTAAGTTGGTTACTATCTGTATCATGGATAGTAGGCATTTATTGATCTTCCTTGGATTTTATTCTCGGTAATTTTGTTTATTTTACTTGCATCCCGCTTTTCTGGCAAGATACTAATGCGGACTAATGGGCAGAAAGATTCTTAAGTCTTTACTTTGGTTTAAGATTTGGCGCATTTGCAATGTTTGGAGATAGGCTTATATCATACTTGAAGACGATTATTGCTATTCGAGATTATTAACGTTGATAGGACTGAGAGGTAGAAGTGTTTTTATGTTTTGATACTTTCCTGTGATCAAGTGCTACTGGAGCATTTGGAGATAAGTTTATATCGCACCTCAGGAGGATTTATACCAATTGAGATTATCAACATTGTGGATATTTAAACTTTCATACTTATTATTATTTATTTAAGTATGAGTATTATTATTTTTCTGTTCTTTCGTTTGTTGCTGTTTTTCTACTTTCTTGTGCTTTTCCTTCGTTTACCTTTTTCCTCTTGCTTTGTTTACTTTGTAGTGCGTGAGAATGTTCATACACTACTAAGACCTATGCCACTTGGCGTCTTGACTAGAAGGACTCATTCGTATTCCATACCGATGGTATTACTTATATATTTTTCAACCGAACTTCCAAAACGATTTAGGTGAGATATTATCTGAGCCAATGGCTCAGTATGCCTTTAACATGCTCAAATTAAGTGGACAATTTTTTGCATAACATACAAATATTTGGAATGTTTTATATAATTTAGTCGCCGTTTATGTATTTTGACATAACGTAGGTCAGTCTCGTTGCTCATGATTCTTTGTTGTTTATTGACAACAATGTTGTTGAATACCTTCAAGTGAACTTTATTGTGGTTGTCTATGTTTGTTTTTACGTTTTGATTTATTAGAAACTCTTTTTTTCTTTTTGATCACTACTTGTTAGATCGGTGAAAGACATCTTTATTATTCGTTTGTATTCATATTGTTGAATTCTACACTGAATCGTGTGATAAATATTGATCTATTGATCGTGCGGAACCAGATTGACAATCGCAGGTTTCCCACATCGTCAAAGTAGAGGTGAGATTCCTTTGATATTAACTTCCCCTCATTTTTAATTCTTATCTTTGGGGTATATTTGATAGGCCGCACACCAATTAATCCTATGGATATCGATTCTAATGTATACACCCTGAAAAATAGAAACGTATGGGAGTTCTTCTTTTGAATTAATGTTTTCTATCGGATTTTATACTATTCATGATATTTGAATGTATTTTCATGTTTTTATAGTGCAGTGGTCTGATGTATATTTGTATATATATATATATGTATTGTGTCAATGTTTGTGTATACATCAAAGTCGCTAAAAATGGTCCTATGTGTTTATTGTTGTTTACAATATTGTGTATGACTATATATGTTTAATTTAAATGTAGTGAAGTCTGTATATTTGTTTGTTATTTGTTTCAGCCCTGAAGAAGTTCTTATCTTTTAGAACGAAACGCGTTGGCTGATGTCTGTTTTTAAGAATACTTACAAGAATTAAAGAAACGTAAAGGACTTTCTATCATGTTTGGACTTCTTACTGGTGCACCTTCCTTTTTCGTTAAAAAAGTCTTTCCAACTGTGAATCAGTGAAGTCCTTCTGCGGCGGATTTCTGGAAGAATTGTGCACAGGATTTGTAAATTTTTTTGTATACACCAAGATTGAGGTGCAGAACCAGTGGTCAGCCGTGGTGGTGCTTTGTGTTAAGTACCGCCTTACGAAGTGTCTTGTCTTGGAGGAACCAAGCGTTAAAGCGCCACAGCGGCCGGGCCGCATGAGACGGAGGGCCCAGACCCAGGAGGACCGGAGAGTGATCCGAAATCCCCCTGGGGAGTATACAGACATCTTGGATGCCCCCGCAGTCGGCGGGAGGGACGAAAATCATGTAAATACGCGCGTGCCAGTGGTGAGCGGCCGAGGTGTGGGTGTACTGACGAGTGTGAGGATGCCAAATCCTCCAGGCGTCGCGTAGGCCCTGGGCCTCGGCCCAACCCGCCAGCTGCCGCGCCCGCGCAGCGCGGGAGTCTGAAGTCGGTCCCGACGAATCCAGCTGCGGGGCCGAAACGGCATTAAAGTCTCCCCCGAGCACAACAGCACCCGGCGGGAAGGTCTCCAACAGAGAGGCGGCGTGAGATAAAGCCTGCGACAGTCCGGAGGGTGGCGCATAGAGCGACAGAAAGCTGATCGGCCGACCGTAGCGTGCCAGAAAGGGACATCTCTCCCCGAGAAGATGGGTTTCCTGAAGCAAGAGCACATCAACGCCTACGTGCTGGGCATACTTAAGGACTGCAGTGCGCTTAAGCCTATCCAACAGGCCGTTAACATTCCAGGACAGGATGCGCAGCTGGACCTTGGGGGCTAGGTCTTCCAGGGAAGCAGTGGACGCGAGTCGCAGCGAGGGCGGAACAACCAGGGGAGCGCCAGGAGGACACCGAGCGGCGCGTGGGGAGGGGGCGAGGAGTACACAGGCACCAGGGGAATAGCGAATGTCATGCTGAAGGGAGCCAGGGAAGGCCGGCTGAGAGCGGGCTCCAGTGGAGCGCGTGTAAGTGTCAGTGTGGAGCCACACAGTTGCGTTCGCAGGATGCTGCAGCGTGACAGGCCCAAGAAGAAACATACCCAAACTAAAAAGAACACCCTCCCTAGGCGGAACAACCAACAAATCCCCCCCCAACCCCCCGCCCCCCACCCTACACTTCGAGAACAGAAGCATCTGTCGCCCTAACTTTAACGAACAACAAAAGGCCCCAAGCAGGGCGCTCGGGTGTAAAGAGCGTGGTGGACCCCTCCTGAAGTACGGATGCAAGTGATCTGTCCTAGGTTACTGCATAAGAGCGGGAAACCGCTGAATCCAAGTCTGAGACTGAGACCGATGCCCCCGCAGCGGGACCAGGCCGTCGGACCCCCGGCCAACACAGAGGGCGAGGAAAAGTCACATGGCGGGGAAGGTCTATGTGCGCGGGGAGGAGGGTCGGGGATGGGTCCGGCAGGGGCGATGGGCGGCGTTGAGAACCCCCAACCGCGTGAGAGGACGTCCCGGATGAGGCGGATGAGTCCCTCGGTCTCCTCCATGACACGCTCGCGGATCGTGGCCCAGCCGTCACCACACCTCGAGGCCGCCGGGATTGCGTGCGCCTCCTGCGTCGCGGCCGCGGGAGCCTGGCAGTGTCTTGGTCCGGAGGGCGCCGAGCTGGTGACACTCGCCCGGGCTGGCGTAACGGTCGTTCCTCAGTGAGCCAGGTCCAGGCTGCCCGGGGAGTGTCAAAGAGTAGAGTCTTGCCCTGGAAGACAACGCTGAGGCATGCCGGGAATTGAAGTTGATAGCTGAGGCCCAAGGAGCGCATCTTGTGTTTCACCTCCGTGTAAGAGCTGCGTTGCTCCTGGACCTCTCGGGTGTAATCCGGGAAGACCATGATGGCGTGGTTGTTAAAGGACAAGGGGGCGTGCGTCCGCGCTTCCCTCAGAATAGCGTCCCTGTCTCTGAAGTTGAGGATCCGCAAGAGGAAGGGGCGCGGGGGGGCCCCCACCGGAGGCTTGGCTGCCAACGACCGGTGTGCCCTCTCCACCACGAACCAAGTGGACAAGCTGGCTGCCGGCATCCAAGACTTGAACCACTTCTCCAGGAAGTCGTCGGTGCGGCCAGACTCGACCCCCTCCGGAAATCCCACCAGGCGGAGGTTGTTGCGGCGGGCCTGGTTTTCGGTATCTTCCGCCCGCCGATGCAGCTCCTTGGAATGGGTCTTAAGCTCCCGGACTTGGTCTTGGAGCTGTCGGATGTCATCCTCCGCCGTCGAAATCCGCGATTCCGTCTCCGTGATGCGGGCCGTGGCATTGCGGAGGTCCTGTCGCAAGAGTGTAACGTCCACCTTCACCTCCCCAACCATCCCCTCCAGGGACGCCCGGGAGGCGTTGATGGCCTGCAAGATGGCGGCAAGGTCCATGCTAGGAGGTGATGCCGTCTCTCCGCACGCCCCCGGGGGGTCTGGGTGCGCAAAGCGGTCGATTTTGGTCTGGTGGGACGTGGTCGTCGACTTGGCACCCCTGTCCTTGCCCATGATGGCACCCGGGATGTGTGTGCCGGCTCCTTGGCAAGTGACCGGCCGGCCCGGGGCCCCCTCACCTCACCATGGCCGCTCCGGCGCAGCCCACTCCTGCAGATGTCGTCGGATTAGGCGCAGTCCCTCGCGGTGGGCCCACAGGCTCGCCCGGTGCAGTGGGGCCGCCCTCCAGCCGCCCCCGGGCCCGATCGGCAGCAGGACCCCTGCGGGGGTAGGACCGGGACTTCAGCCCGGGTGAGACCCGGGGGGGGAGGAAAAAACAGGGCGCCCTCTTCTCGCCGGCGGCAGAGCCAGCCGGCGGCGGTGGGGGGGGGCGGAGTCCACCAACCACGAAACAGGGACGAGCTCCCACGCCAGCCGCTCTCGTCCGTGTCCTCAGGGCGCCGTCACTCCTTGTGGTGGATCCACGCTCAAGGCCCTCCAGGAGGCTGCCGCCCGACCGTCGCCAGTGCACGGCCCAACCAGCAGCACGAGGAAGAAACAGGAGCCAGTCCCATCCCGCTCGATGCAGCCGCCCGTGCAGGCCTACACCGCTCTCGCCAGGCCGTCACCATTGCAGGGCCCCCGCAGGTCCTGGGGCACCCCACTGTGCCCGTTCTGGCGCCCTGGTGGTCTGCGGAAGACTGGGGTCCACCTCCCCGGGTCCCGCGATGGACGGCGGGCCGCCGCCAGCCACACAGCCTTTGCCCCTCACTGGCGCCGCGGGACTCGCGCAGCGCCCGATGCTGGCCGCGGAACCAGCCTGCCGTGTCTCTCACGGCCTCGCGGCAAAGGGCATCAGAAGTCAGTCCCGGGAGCAGGAAAGCGGCTGAAAGTTGCACCGAGTGTTGTGCAGCGCCTCCGCCGCAGGTGGAGAGCTCCGGATCGCTGCTAGGACAGCGGGGCACGGATAGAGACCGGATGCGAGGGGTCGAGCATCAGGAGCCTCACATCAGTGCGGCCATCTTGATTAGCGCCACCTAGCGCTCTCCCCAAGCAGGAGATCCTAATTGGATCCCTGGGGCGAAGACGTACCATGTTGCTAAACACTTTCCCCAACCCAGACTGTTGTAGGACTCCATCTAGAAAGTCCCATGAGACTGTCACAGGCTTTGGTAAAATCCACTAACAGAATCACCAGTTGGCCGTTGAGGTCCTGTGCCCAAGATAGTGCTGTGTGGACCCTCCTGATACTGTGGCGTGTACTGCGGCCCGGCATGAACCACATTGATCTGAGTGAATCAAATATGGCAGGGCCCGCGCTAGCTGAGTCGCCAGGATTTTGCCATAGATCGTGATGTCTGTCTTAGTGTGGGAGATCAGATGATAGGTCAAACATTGGTCTCTGGGGAGGCCCTCCTTGGGTAGGACCACAATGGTGGCACAGTCGGTCAAAGTCAGGAGGAAAAGACCCCTGTTGTATAGCAGCATTATAAAAATTCAAAAGATGAGGACAGAGGATATCTTAAAACACTTATATTATTCAATAGGATACCCGTCCGAACCAGCTGTCTTCGGGATTGCAATGCTGTCACAGCAGAGTAAGCCTCTTCAAGTTGTATACCTTGGTCTAGGTCCTTAGTTACTACCAATGGTATGGATGTCAGTGGTATGCAGTTCAGAACAGGTTTCGTGACCTCTGCAGGTGGTGGTGGGGGGGCGTGAGTACAGCTCCTGGTAAAAGACAGCAAAGGTTTGGGCGATGGCCGGCAACTCCTGGAGGCGTCCAGAGGTGTCCTTGATTGCTGGCCCCAACCTGTCCGAAACACCGCAAGTCACCAACCAGTACAGAAGCTTGCCCGAATTGTCGTCCGACGCATACACTTTCTGTATGGAGGCATCCAACATCGTTTGGCCTCCTGAAGAGAGGTCTGACACAGCTCGTTATGGTCCACGTCCAGGAGCCGGCGAGTATCTTCGGTGTCGTGATAACACAAGATAGCCTCCAAGCGCAATATTTGACCTTCAAGATCGGTCACGCGTGACAGGCGGTGTGCCTCGGTTCTTCGGGCATACCCCTTAAGATGGCATCTCAAGTAGGGCTGCCTGTACGCCCACAGTGTCACCGCTGATGAAACCAAGCTTACATTAAGCTTAAGGAATGCCTCTAACTCTTCCACTAGAAAGGTAGTGCACTTAGTACTTTGTAAATGCCAAGCACTAAATCTCCAGGCAGGGCATAGACCATTAGCCTGTAGCCCCAAGGACATAGCAGGATATAAACTTATAGTGCTTGGCCTCCAAGCGTCCCTCAACACCTAAGCAGCATCCCTGCGGGTCTCTGTGCTGTCTGGTAACTGCGAACGAGATAGACTTATGTAGCAGTATAACGATCCCTTTGGAGCCATGAACAAAACCAGAGTGGTAAACCCTGTCGTAGCCAAAACAGCCCAGAAAGGTGCAGTGTGTGCCCAACAGGTGAGTCTACTGCAGGAGAATGACTGCCGGCATACAGCGCCGGATGTACCTTAGTACTGCCGAGCACTTGAATGTCAGAGATATTTGAATGTTTAGAAGTGTGTTTACTACCTGGAAAACTTAAATCCATTATGTGTGAAGAACCTAATACCTCAGCACACTTCTGTTAAATCCCAGCTGGACTTCTTCCACAGGTTACCAGTAAGTAAGCAGATCTTTTTTCAGACATTGCATGGTGGACAAGCAACTGGTCATTATTAACAAATAATTCTACAAACCTTGGGCATTTTTAAAACCCCTTTCTCGCTTCAGGTCCGTTTGTCTAAAACATGCAGGAAAATTAAGTGCTCCCCCCACAAGCGGGGTTGAGCCCACCCAGTACCAGAAATATATACCAGGTGAGGACTCTATGAATAAGCATGCCACAGAGCAATATGTGGGTGAGAGTCCATTAAAAAAACAGAAGTTCTGCTTCCTGCTAAAATACAGGAGTGTTGCCTCTTGTATCTGCTCTATATGGAATATTTAGGACTTCCTCTCTTTTGGTCCTTGAACTTCTACATTGGGGACTGATGTATCCCCTTATCCTGTCCCTGTTTCCCTCCTTGACATTTGCTAATTTACACATTGCCTGTAAATTAGGCCTGTCTGATTTGTGACAAGCTATCAGATGGTTAAGCACAGGTTAATTTAGTGACTTTTGTGGTTCATCCTGACAAGGACTGTGGTTGTTGCCCGAGTCGGGCTTCCAACCCACTCAGGCATTTTCTTACACAACAGATGACCAACTACAGTGAAAGTACATTCCTTTCTCTCATTCATTTGGTTTTGAAGTCCCGATATGTTGGGTTCTCCGACCCCCATGCTGATGCACCCAACTGCTGCAATAATCTTAATAAATACACATACAGAAGATTGACATTTTTTAAAATAAATGTTTCAGCCTAAGTGATGCCCTTTACAGAAGCATAATCTACCTCACAGCTTTTAAAACATATTTAAATATACTGTTTCAGATTGTAAGAATAGCCTTTAAATTCCTCTGTCTAGTAGTAATCACTCTTGGGGAGTGGTCTTTGGAAGGTCAACAATATCTTGAATGCAACTGGTGAGAGTATTGTCCATCCAAAGATATGAACTAAAAATACTGCTAACCACCCTAAGTACATGTTCTATGGTTTAAATGAGCAGTTTACAATTCAGCCTATGTATGGCAAAATAGAAGGACAACAATTTACCTTTCAGATTGTTAGAATGAGCCATGTGACTCATATTTTCATCTAGAAATCAAATATGTAATCAGTTTTGCCACTTTCAATTTTATGGATTTTAAGCATCAGCTATAGCTTGGGTTTTTCTGCCTACATTATAAAGCCTTAGTTTTGCGAGTACTGACTACAACAATTGATGTTTGAGAATTGTAACTCTCCAATGCTGTCAATGAATGTTAAGGGCCAACAGCAGTTTGAGCCATGATATTTTCATCTGACTAAAAACACAGAGTTGTTCAACTACCTTAGGGGGTACTAACCAATATTAGAACATTGGAATGTGGAGCACTCCATTGTAGACAATGGAGTGCTCCCTACTTCTACGGGCCTGTAAAGGCCCGCAGAGCAACATTCCAATGTTTTACAAAAGCCTCTCGAAGCTCGAGAGGATTTAAATCCCCTCGAGCTTCGAGAAGCCTTTGTTTAATTTATTAGAACATTCTGCCCTCCAGTGGCAGAATGTTCTAATAGCCTTATAGCCCTTCGTAGCAGGGCTATACCGCTATTAAAGTCCCGCTGCTTTTGTTAAAGTCCCTCGCCTTCGGCTCGGGCCTTTAACGCTGCTGCGGGCCTTTAATAGCCGGTATAGCCCGCTACGGCGGGCTATAAGGCTATAATCACTCATGGCCTTCCCTATGTCCCTTAGCACTTTAGAGTCTGAACAACAGGTATGACAGCTTGCAGCCCTGCTACAGTACCTTTTCTGTACATACAATACAACTATGTAATGAGGAATGTCTACCGTTTATATTATTTGTATTTGAGCTCAATCCAAACTATCTTAAATATTTGTCACAAGTTCACCCCTTGCTTTTTGTTAATCATCATATCAGCCAGCCCCATTAGACACAAAGATCCCTGGACTCAGAGTAAAATAATCAGTCTCTCCACTGCAGGCGACATTGTCTGGGAATGGTTCATCAGTTTGATTACAGATGCCCACCAGCCCCTTATGGTCTTATACTTTCCCGTAGGGGAAGAAAAATGTTTGGATCTGATGGCGAACAAGGAGCTCTAGGGGGTCAAATGCCAAAATGAGGCCTAGCTACCATCTCACAGGGAATTCTTTAGAAGCAGACCCACTAGGTGGAGGGCTCGGGCTCCTTTTATAGGGAAGGTGAGATTCTCACCCACCTTTTACCCCACTGCCAAGCTAGAGCACAATCCCCTTGGTCCTGAGGAGATAGGAGGAACCTATGAGGGGAAATCACTATATAATCAGTTTCCTTTTTTTCAGTTTACAGGTGGTTTTTGGGACTTCGGGGAAGTGTGCTGATACATCCCTCATCTCACTTTCAAGCAATTAAGGGTACCCGGATCCGGGGTGATTGTGGAAAAGATGAACGTGCCCCAGACTTCCAGGAGGTGTGTTGTTAATGCCCTTATCATTCCTTCGGGATCTAGAAGCCTATGGTGAACCACAAGTATTCCTCAGTCACAGTGAGGGGATGAACGGCATAGAGAGCCTAAACCAGATTACCTGAACTGCACCTCTAAAAGTAAGTAGGAAAAAATATAAAACAAAATTTTGGATGAATATTCTCCACATGCTATGAAGAAATGGTCTGTCACAATGAGAATATTCCATTAATTACAAGAGAAATCAATACATCCTTACATTCACACCTACTTTATCCCCAGCAGGGGTAACCCAGTATTGATTAGCAACCAAAATCTTCTTAAATCCTTTAATTTGTGTTTCATGCATACCAGCCCATTTCATTTCATTTCTATATGTGGTCTTTTGCTTTCTAAAGCTACACTTTTTAAGCTGTTTTATTCCCTTCCATAGTTTCAGCCTACCTTGTCTCTCAGGTAGTTTCAAGAGGATTCTCAGTTGTAAATGGTCTCTCTTTATAAGGGATTTTAATAATTTGGTACACCATTGTTTCAGTTTTTCAAATATTTCTTGTGATTAACAGCACCCGTGGAAATAAAGTAGGTTAAATTGAAAAACATCTCTGACCAAACTTTTTCCTCCGGTACCTCACGTTTATCTCTCAATCATAAACATCTGGATATCTCTTGAAGTGTAGCGGAGGCTTTCCACAACTAACTTTTGAATAGTAGAGATGTTCTAGCTTAACATGTTGCACTACAAACTCACAACCTCATGCAGAACTCACCAATTCTTCCATCTGCTGTTTAAAGATTTTTTTCTCTGTGTTGTCTTTTCTGAAAATCTGAACATTAGTGAAACAATGGACTGGAGATAAGAATATAGTGTTGGACTGCCTCCTGAAGGATTGAAATCGAGATCAGTGAATATAATGAATCCACTTACTAGATTTCTTAGGTGCATTCAATGTTGTTAAATTCAACTGCCCTAATTCTAATATAAAGGATGTTTCTATCTCATCTTCTCTCTGTTTTAGATGGTCTGGTGCTGTAATACCCCATAGTTTGTCTTGACCTACTTATTCAGCGTCTTTAGATCCAGGTTCTCTACCAAGTCCAGAGATAAGAATCAACATTTTATCTTTCCACATAGACTGGCCTTATAATCTTTTCTGCAAACTCTTATCTCTACTCCATTGACATTGGACATGGCATTATCATAAAAACTGAATTCAGTGGGTTCCCACTAAAATTTAGCTTGCAGTGGGGTCCCAGGAAATTCAAGCTTGACATTTATTCCCTCCCATGCCTCTCGTGATACCTACCATGCTTCTCAGAAGTGTCAGAGCCTGTCTTCTCCTTGCAGGGATCCTGACACTCTCCCCACATATTTAGGGATGCTGTTGGCCTGACTTTAGTGATGGTGTATGATTAATTGATTTAGGTGTATCGGATGATAATGAGGATGACCCAAGGTGCCTGGAGTTTCCTGGGCTTCTGCTGGATGTCTGAGGATATCTCAGACATCCTGTGTTGTCTGCTTTTTTATCTGGCCTAAAATTGTGTAAGAAATTGTCAAGCGTTTAGCCAAATTGTTTCTTACTCTCTATGAGCCCGGGTACAAAATGATCACTCATCAATTTTTCACTCCTAAGAGTAAATATTTCATCATGCTATTGCAGCCTGCCCCTCGGTTAATGTTGCAGATTGCTAGGAATCAAATGCTACTCAGATGAATAACACCTTTGGTACTGCCAAAAACCTCAATTCGTTGTCAGATTCCTGACAATGAAGGCTAAATAAATATTCATCCTACACACGATTGACTGTACATAAATCTTTCTCAGAGTTTCATCCAATTGTTTATGAAGTGCTCCCACAGCATCCTATTATCTACCATTAAATACGCTCCTTCGTCAGGTTTGGAGGCATTGTATTGACCCGTAATATCTTCAACATGTCTACTACCGCACCTTCAATCAGATACATCTTTGCCATGAATCTTATTGTGTTTATTTTCTCAGTGTCTTTCCAGCAATTTCTTGATGGCGCGATAGAATGGCATGCCTAATAAAAACAAGACCTCCTTTCCTCTCTGTTTGGCAGTATCTTTAGAAAGGCCATATTTTTCCTATGTGCTTTATTATTTCCAGACTTTCTCCTTCACAAAACACGTCACCTAATATTTGGAGATACCATTTCGTCTGTCAAGAGCTCACTTTGATCATGACTTGTAACACCACTGCACTGGCCCTGTCTCTGTGTTGAATCTCAGAGGTTTATGGGTCCCTGTACTTTGCCATAGGGAGACTTCACAGATGGGGTACAGATCTCTGCATGATTAAGTATAGGGAAAAGTTGCCCATGCTTTACTATAGGTTGATCTCCATCTCAGTAGTGGAAATCTTTGCATGATACAGTATAGAGAAATGGCAAAAAATGTGTTACACTTGGAAAAAGTTTGTAAAAATATTTGTATGTGTAATATTAACGTAAAATATTTTAATACGAATAAAAAGTAGAACTAAAGAAAAAATGCATGTAATAAAATGTAATGTTATGATAATTTTTATATGCAAAAATATTATTAAACTATTCTATAATTAAACAAAAAATATCTATGTTTATATTCTAATATCAAATTATATATATATTTTTCAAATAATTAAATTAATTAAATCCCTGCTTTCATTATTTTCTAAGGGAGGGTACTGCACTACCAGGAGTTGGCTTGTGTGGTGCTAGACTTACAAAACTTTTTTTAGTAGTAACATACACTGGTGAAGACGGGTAAGTCTACTGTTTTGAGTAACTTTACACTCTGAGTTTGTGAATAGCCAAAAGTAGTAAATTTACTCCAAGGTGTATGAGTAAATTTACATGTGTAAATTATTCATACTTTTAAATGCCCTTTGTGATTATCCCTGATAGTGTTTGATTCCAACTGTGCCTCACAACAAATTCAAAATGCAGCTAATTTGGCATAGTTATGAATTTACAGATCCTGAAAGTCCCTTAAATCTCTATGCTTTCCACTGAACGCTGCAAAGAAATCATGTCATTCCCTAAGCCTTAAATATGCCACAGATTCAGCAGGATCACCGCCTTAGAATACCTTCGATGCCTTCTTTTTCGTAACCGAGACTCAGTTATCACCTGTCATTGTGCTCAGTCTGGCATCCAGCTCTCCTATTGACGTTTGCGCAGACCATGTTATGTTATGTAAAACTTTTAAACTGTACCCTAGTGATGAGGTGTTCCTAAAGACAGCAAGCAAGCTATGGTATAGCCATTGCTAAATAAACACTGGCAAATCCAAAAGGTCTGGGGTGGGCATTTTTGCTTTAGCAATTCTTCGTTTGTTTTGTCATTGTTTTTACAAACTTTATTGTTGGGGAAGCTGCTGGACCCTCCTCAATCTAACCAATCTAATTTTTGGTGCAAACATAGAGAAGGTTGCATAGATTGTCTTGACTAGCTAGATAGATAAATAGAGATAGATAGACAGACAGACAGACAGACAGACAGACAGACAGACAGACAGACAGACAGACAGATAGATAGATAGATAGATAGACAGACAGATGGAGGTGCAACTACAGATGGCTAGTTAGATGGCATGCGTACTAAAAAGAGGATATATTTACAAATAACAGTTTCAATTGGACACAATCTGGTATGCGGGAACTGGATAAAGCTAGAATATGCCCTGTGCTTACATCAAACACAACATTAGGACCGGGTAGAGAGAGTCCCACTATCACAACAGGCTCTAAACAAAAAAGTAGCCCTGAGGCAGTAACAATGAATAGCATAAACACTAGCACTTTAGAGAATTACCTTGTGTGTGGATGTGCTACTTGTAAAAGAGTCAAAGTGTAGTTATTTGCAAAATGTGAATGACACAACAACAGGCCGATGGCTGCAGAAAGCTGGTTGAAAGCCCCTTTAAATAAATACATTATTCATATAAGTTTTGCAAACTCAGAAGATCTTGACTAACGCCTGGCCTAAAAAGCCATCAGCAATGACAGATGAATTAATTATCGGATAATATCGTTGCTGGCTTATCTTGCCAAATTACTGGGAAAATCTGTGCCACCGCAATTTCAATCCTTTACTACTAACCACATTGCTAGACACTCTCCAGCACGGATTTCGGGCAGGGCATCGTAGTAAAATACCTGCCTGATCATGTTGACATACTAAAGTATACAAAAAGTGATGGATGGAATGATTAAATTAAGCTCAGCCATTTGTAATTACTCGGACTGCATCTCAATCCATCATTATTTTGCATACCATGCCACCTCAGTTTGGACCAAGCCATATGCAAAACATTCTTGATCCTGCTCTAATGGAAACAGTCCATCCCGAACTGCCAAGCCAGGTCCTCCCTGAACCGGAACACAAGCCACCCAGAACATGCTTCAGCCTTGTTATGGGCTCATCAGCCAGGCACAGCTTGGTTCCAGTGACACAGTGTGCATGGGTATGTCCAGATGTGGGTCCCTTGCTCACTGTGCCACTGAAATCAAGCTGTACCTGGCTGATGAGTCCTTATTAGGTTAAAACCGGTTCTGGGTTGCTTGTATTCTGGTTCAGGGAGGACCTGGCTTAGCCGTTTGGGCTTGACTGTTCCCATGACAAGCAGGATCAAGGCTGATTTGCATACGGCTTAATCCAAACTAAGGTGGCGTGTTGGATGAAAAATTATGGATTGGGATGCAGCCCCTAGCGATTGCCAGTGGCTGAGATTAATTCAAGCATTCCAATCCATCACCTTGTTGTTGTTGCAGATGGCCTCTTAAGTGTGATGGGTATGTCCAGGCGTGGTCCCCATGCTCACTGTGCCACTGGAATCAAGATATACCTGGCTGATTAGCCCTTATCAGGGCGAAACTGGTCCTAGGTTGCTTGTATTCCAGTTCAGGGAGGACCTGGCTTGGCAGGCCGGGCTGAACTCTTCCCATGAGGAGCAGAGTCAAGGCTGATTCGCAGATGGCTGGGTCTAAACTGAGGCGGCATGGTGGATGAACAACAATGGATTGCGATGCCGCCCGAGTGAGTGCTAGTGGATGAGATTAATTCAGGCATTCAAATCCATCGCCTTGTTGTTCTTGTTGCAGTCGATGCCCTATGTGCAATGGGTATGCCCAGACGAGGGTACTGTGCTTACTTTGCCACTGGAATAAAGCTATACCTGGCTGATGAGCCCTTATCAGGGTGAAACTGGTCCTACGTTGCTTGTATTCCAGTTCTGGGAGGACCTGGCCTGGCAGTTGGGGCCGGACTGTTCCCATGAGGAGCAGAGTCGAGGCTGATTTGCACATGGCTGGGTTCAGTCTGAGGTGGCATGGTGGCGAAAAACAATGGATTGGAATGTGCCCCTGAGCGATCAATTCAATCACTCCAATCCATCAACTTGTTGTTACTGATCATTTCGACAGTAGAATAAAAATAAATGTCTCGTGGAATGTCCTTGGTTTCCATAGATGACATAGTAAAGATGATGTAAGCCTGATAACAGCTGCAGTATTATAATATAGCTATAAGAGACATGGGAGTATTTCACTCTTTACATTAGATAGGAAATCAATGTTACTTTAAACCAGCAACTCGAAGTCACAGGATCCGAGGTGAGGGCTGGATATATATTCATCAGCAAGAAATAGCTGACTAAGTGTGTGGCTTTGTTAACACATTGTAATTCTATGCTGACGGCTATTTCTGAGTTTCTAAACAGGGAATGATTATTCCATCTGTTAATATCTATTCTAATCCAAGAAAAGATATACAGACTCTCCTTAGGCCCCTAAGTGGCATTGTCATCAAAGTCTAAGTTAGTCATCCTGAGATTCTTATAACAGGCGGTGACTTTAATACTAGAATAACTGTCAGGTTATTTTTAACTGCACATCCGGCAGGCTGCAAAGAGACATGTGAAGGCACTAGGAAACGGTTTCACTGGGAATAGACTATTCATGAATATAAGCACATACTCAGGTAATGCAATGAGAGAAGTACAAAATGTAATTTACAAGGCTGTTTTTTTATTCGAAATTTGAAAACGTTTCATTGTATAGATGTCCGGGACTTGTGTTTGTTGACTGTTTGACTTTAACCACTCACAATCAACACTTTTTTGACTGAAAGGTCTTTGCTGGTTTAATAGGATTTAATAGGAAATATGAATGCTGCACAGAAAGCCCTCTACCAAAGGCCTCGCTAGTGAAAGTAGTTCCTATTGCCACTTTAGGTTATTCTACACTGCTCCTAGAGGTCCCGCTGATTTTCAAACTTTTGAAGGTCCCTCACTACGAAAAGTTTTAAGCCTGCCTGCTGTGATGGGAGTGAAAGATGGGACTGTGCTGTTTGTTTCCAATAAATGAGGTAGCTACTATACTTTTTGTCAGTATTACCAAGGCTAGCAAATCACTCTTTTCCAGAAGACTGCTTATTGGATCTTTGTAAGAACGAGTCAAGTTTTCTTGCAGGTCCAGACAAAAGGAAAGGCTGAAGTATGGCTTGTCTTTTGATTTAGAGACAATTTTAAAGAGTCAGGCTTTACATTTAATGAGGGAGCTCAGTCAGGACGCGATTAATGTATAATGGATGCATGTGAGTTCTCCTGAGGCGGAAGCCGGGAGTGTGTGTGTTTTGGAACTTTTAAAACTTTGAGAGTCACGTATTTCTGGTGTTATTATCCTCCACAACCCCCCTCCTGGCACTTTGATTCTGGGCATTACGCTCACCTGGTCAGGCTGTGCAGCAGAGTTCAGCGCTGCCGCCATTCCGGCGTTCATTGAGGCCACGCCCCCTTCTTGGGGCCACGCCCCCTATTTAGGCCACGCCCACCACCGAGCATACATAAGGCGCTGAATACAAGCGCCGGTTGATGCATGTGAGTTCTCCTGAGGCGGAAGCCGGGAGTGTGTGTGTTTTGGAACTTTTAAAACTTTGAGAGTCACGTATTTCTGGTGTTATTATCCTCCACAACCCCCCTCCTGGCACTTTGATTCTGGGCATTACGCTCACCTGGTCAGGCTGTGCAGCGGAGTTCAGCGCTGCCGCCATTCCGGCGTTCATTGAGGCCACGCCCCCTTCTTGAGGCCACGCCCCTATTTAGGCCACGCCCACCGCCGAGCATACATAAGGCGCTGAATACAAGCGCCGGTTGATGCATGTGAGTTCTCCTGAGGCGGAAGCCGGGAGTGTGTGTGTTTTGGAACTTTTAAAACTTTGAGAGTCACGTATTTCTGGTGTTATTATCCTCCACAACCCCCCTCCTGGCACTTTGATTCTGGGCATTACGCTCACCTGGTCAGGCTGTGCAGCGGAGTTCAGCGCTGCCGCCCTTCCGGCGTTCATTGAGGCCACGCCCTCCTTCTTTCTCATCCGCAATTATAAATCATGTGCTTTTTTCGGCAGCGCAGCGGATGCGTCGTTGCCGCGCCGGAGGTGCGCCAGAGGTAAGCCCGTCTGCGCCCGTCCGCGCCAGACCGAGCCAGGAGCCAGGCACTAGCGAGCAGTCGAGGCTTACATACTCCAGAGAATCCGTACACCATCTCAATCAGCCTCTCTTACACCTATGCTCCCAATCACTTAGAGCCGAATCCCATCGTACTAATTGTCCCCACTGTCCATTCAAACTCACCCCCTCTATTAACGAGCATAACCCTCAGACGATCATAAATATGGCTCTGATTAACTGCAGGTCACTGCCCAAACACGCCTACGAAATACATCTACTCATTGAGGAGCACCATCTAGAGATCCTGTTTCTCACAGAAACATGGCTTGCCCCAGACTCAGACGCCGACATCGTGTAGGCACTGCCCCAAGGCTTCCTTATACAACACCTGAACCGTCCGAAGGGTAGGGGAGGAGGAATAGCCGTCATCTTTAAAGAATCCTTCTCTTGTAGATTTCTTGACAGCCCAATGACGGATTGTGAAAACACGCATTTCACTATCCAAATCTCCCCCTGTGACTCCCTTTCAGGAGTTCTCATCTACCGTCCACCAGGAGCCATGGGACAGTTCCATAACTCACTCTTGGAATGCTCCGTGGCCTTGGCTAGCACCCGGCCCAACTTCCTAATTCTAGGAGATCTCAACGTCCATTTTGACAATAGCAATGATGACACTGCAACTGATCTGATCCTAGACCTTGCAGCCCACCAACTTCACTTACAAAACAATCTTCCCACGCATAATCTCGGGCACTTGCTTGATCCAATATTTTGCAATTTTTCCGACCTCAGGATGGAAACACCTATACCAGTGCCCTGGACCGACCACCGGCTTATCCCTTTCAGCTGGCGGATCCAGACCTCCTCTCCTCCCAACCAAGCACCGGGCAGACTCTCTTGCTCCTGGCCGAAACATGACCTTGATAAATGGAAACATGCACTAGAGCATACCAGGCCACAGCTTGAAAGTAACCCTCATTCTGCGGACGCGCAGTTCACGTCCTGGATTGAAAACTCCCTTGATACCGTTCTGCCCAAAAAACCGTATCTAAAACCCAGGAAAAAAGCCACCTCCCCGTGGTTTTCACACGAGTTCCGCCTCCTAAAGAAAAACTGCAAGAGAGCGGAAAGAGTATGGAGGAAAGACTTCAATCCCAACAGCAAATGTGAATATAAACGGGCTATTCTTAACTACAAAAAAGCCCTCAAAAATGTTCAAACAGCCTTCTTTCTTGATAAAATTAGTAAGGCATCCTGCTCGTCCAGAGAAACGTTCCAAATTATGAAAAACTTTTAAAAACCCCAGAACCATCCTGCTCATTTAATTTCTCGGACAACCACTGCAATGAGTTAGCCACGTTTTTTGATCAAAAAATACAAAACATCCTCCAACATCTCCCCCCCTTCTTCCTGATGACCCCCCACTTACCCACTCATGGCAGACCCAGAACCCGAACACAGAACTTGATATGTTCTCTCCCATCTGTGAGGAAACCCTAAGGCCCATCCTTCAATCCCTCAAAAGCGGGTCCCCGCATGATCCAGCACCAGTCAGACACCTTAAACAAGTTGCTCCTACCATTCTCGCACCAATGGTGAATCTGATAAATTCCTCTATAGAAAGCGGATTGGTTCCGCCAAGCTGGAAGAAGGCGGTAGTCAAAGCCTTAATCAAAAACCCAATCTCGACCCCAGTAATCTTGCCAACTTCAGGCCAATTTCCCTTTGCCCATGCGTTAGCAAGATAGCTGAAAAGTTTATCAACAGCCAACTATCAAACTACCTGGAAATCAACGAATTGCTAAAACCGTCACAGACAGGATTCCGCCCGGGCCAAGGTACGAAAACAGCGATGGTGGCGGTTGTCGAGGAGGCTAGGAAGATCATTGACGCAGGAGGATCAGTGGCAGTGATCCTTCTGGACCTCAGCGCGGCATTCGACACCGTCAACCACAGTATCTTGGCTCAGCGTCTCAGTGACCTTGGTATCTCGGGGCCGGCCCTGTCGTGGCTAAAATCCTATCTTCACAACCGCTCTTTCCAGGTGGCGGAGGGCGACTTCATCTCCAGGGAGACTCCAATACGTTGCGGAGTGCCTCAGGGCTCCTCATTGAGCCCGACGCTCTTCAACGTGTATTTGTCGCCACTGGAAGGGATTGTCATCCCGTATGGTATCAAACTCCTGACCTACGCGGATGACACCCAGCTGGTTGTCTCCCTCAGCCGGCAGGATAATCCCACCATCGATCTCTATTTCTGCCTGGGGGACATAGTCAGCTGGATGAACTCATCCCACCTAAAACTCAACGGCGACAAAACGGAGATAATGGTGATGGGCAACCAGTCCCATTTCCGCCCGGAGTCTCTGTGGCCCCCATGCATGGGCCCGCCCCCAACCCCCAAAGCCGAAATCAAAAGCTTGGGGATTTGGCTTGATCACAATCTTACCCTAAACACCCAGGCAAGAAAAACTGCTGGAACCTGCCTTGGTCTCCTACGTACCACCCGCAAGATCCTTCCCCTGCTCCCTTTTCAGTCAAGAAAACTTCTCTTACAGGGTCTCATTTTGTCCAGACTGGACTACGGTAATGCTCTATATCTCGGCGCACCTAAGAAAGTTACAGCCAGACTACAGGCTGTGCAAAACGCTGCTGCTCGGATTCTTACCAACACTAAGATCCGCTGCTCTGCTAAACCAGCGATTAGAGCATTACATTGGTTGCCCGCTGAGCAAAGGGTGCATTTCAAGGCCTTGTGCCTAACCCACAAAATCCTTCAGCGAAAAGCCCCGTCAATCCTTAAGGACCTTGTTGTCCCGCATACCACGTCTAGAACTCTCCGATCTTCAAACGCCCATCTAACCCAAATTGCCAGGATAAAGAAAGCTCGCTCCGGAGGCCGGCGCTTTTCCTATCACGCGTCCAAGCTGTGGAACACCCTCCCGCTTGACCTTCGGGCCCAACACAATCTGCTGCCTTTCCGAAAGTTACTAAAGACATGGCTGTTCCCATAACCTTCTGCTCCGCAATCGGCTGATCTCTCTGGTGCATCTTTTAGCGCTGGGACGCTCAAGGGCAGCCATGCGCTCTAGAAATCTCATTACAATTACAATTAAGATGCCATTCAGTGCACATAACTAATTTTTTGAAAATAAAAACACACTTCTACATTTTCACATAGTTAAGAATGCCTATAGAGCAGCAGAGTACCTGCTAACTGTATCTAGCCATAATATCCACCGTTAACTTTACTATTTAGAGAGGGGTGGAACTCAAGTGACATACTTTGACTGGGGCAACTATTTTATCTAAATGTAATTATATCTTGAGTTGACCTAATGAACTAGCTGAGTGGTTCTTAACCTTTTGACTTTTGTGGCCCTCCCACCTGATCATTACTGGAACCTGGGTACTCCACTGAATCATTATTGGAATCCACGGCCCCCAATGAGTCATTACTGGAACCCGGGGTCCCCAGCCCAAGCATTTTCGATGCTTTGAACCTCAAAATAATACACAAAACATACAGAAGCAAATATTCATCAAAAAAATACACAGATGATTAAATATTTTATTTAATTCACAAGTATACAAAAGATTAACATTCTTATTTTAATAGGATGGTTGGAGTTTTTCTAAATTCAATTGGGCCACTCATTGCCCATACTGTGTTCTGTTTGATGCCGTTGCACTGCTCCCACGACTCAATCTGAGGATACTAACTTCATTTTTAGCCTCCAATTTCAGATTCATTCACATTTACAGAACATTTTAAAATGTTCAATCATACAGTTTGCTTCTTAATTTGTATACACTTCATTTATCTGTCAATATTATTTAATTTCCTAAGCAGTCACGGACCCCTGAGTAGACTTCACTGGCCCTCAGGGGTCCCTGGGCCACATGTCAAGAATCACTGAACTAACTTATATCACACGCTGCTGTTCAGTAGACAGGTCAATGAGAATAAAATATCTGAAACCTCTATTCATCGAAATTGGTCCATGTACTGTTGTATCAGCTCTAGATTTTTTTTTATTAGAACTCAGTTGAGATAAGTTAGCCATTGGGGTTGGCTTGTTGTTAGGTCGAGCCTAGGCAGCACATGCACTGTGTCTTCAAGACGTGCTGTATTCACTCTGTGGACTTACAGCCTGCCCATTGCCTTTTTATTTGTACCTTCAATTCTCATTCAAAAATGGTTGCTTGCTAGTTACTGATCCTCCTCTTCCTCTCACAGAGCATTGCCTAATTACTGTTAACATTATGCTTCTGTGTTTATGTGTTCATTAGGGGGACTATTTTTTTCTTTGATTCTTGCTTGTGTCACTGTTTGCCCATCTTTGTTGGTTCAGCTTCGGCGCCCATTACTTATTCTCTCCTCCTGTTCAAATACAGGGATGAAATGTCAGACGCTTCGGACGCTGTTTTCAAAATCACCTCTTTCATTTTCTCAGACTTCACAGTGCAAGGATTTCCACTAAATCCCTCCCACTTCACTGCTTCTTGCTTTAGCGAGCCTCGGTCACCAGACCTTCAGCAGCCCAACCTTGCAGCACAGTTTAAGGGCAAGGCTTGGGCAATTCCTGTTGCATTTTCTCTGATGCTTGTTTACGTAATTTGAACTCGAGCGACCCGTAGATGTTGGAGAGCTTTACATGAGCGCTAGTTACATTACACAATGTCAGATGTAGATTAAGTGATGCCGATGTTGCTGCTATTATTTTATTATTTCCCCTCTACCTGACAAATGGTAGCAGCATTCATCTCTCCCACCTCTTTCCATGTCACTGCATGCCTACCCCCGCCTCTGCCTGTCGTCCTCCTCTCAGAGCTCTAATTTCAAAGCACTTTCACTGCAGCTCCCCAGGGGCTGTGAGGCATTTTTTTATTATATAATCTGAACTTGAGTTACTCGAAGGTGTTGGAGCGCTTTACAAGCACGCTAGTTACATTACACAAGGTCAGATACATTTTTGGGGGCATTTTTATAGAGCGCAAACTCGAATTACCCGAAGGTATTGGAGCGCTTTATAAAAGCACCAGTTACATTACACAAGGCCAGGTTATTTTTTTTGTTTATAGGTGCACGGAGATTAAGTGATGCCCACGCCATTCCTGTTTATTCATTATTTCCCCTCTTCCTAACCAAAGGGGGAATTTTGTTGTTGTTGCTATGCCCAGTGCTCCTATGCTCAGGGGCTGGGACAGAGGGCAGGGCTAGGGTCTTGCTGGTAAATGGATGGTGCGAGCAGTGTTCTCAGTGGAAAATTCTGGAGAAGGGCATCTGGTGACTAGAGGTCTGGGAGAGGAAGGATGTAATGTCTCTGCCATTGGAAAGTACTTCACCCCTTTTTTTTGTAGGCTAGTCAATACTCTAGTGATGCAGTCGCACACAAAATGTCATAATGGTGGTGACTTGCATCAAGGCACTTGTCTTTCTGTTTGTGCATTAAAAAGCCTTGGAATGTGTCCATAAATGTTTCCCGAGGCAAGAATGTAATCCTGACTCACACTTCATGCCCCAGTGTGTAGTAACTGTATAGCTCTTCAATCCCTGGCAGCCTAGCACCCAAGATAATGTGCTGCATGGCTAAACACTTTTAAGGTCTCAAAAGCGAGACCCATTGGCTATGCCAATGCTTGTTTAGCATTGGCAAGAAAGGCCTGACTTGACGTTGTTAATGTTTTTAATATTTTAACATTTGCGCGAATATTTTTAATTTGTTCCCAAGTTTTATTATTCTTATATGTAAAGTGTGTTTAAAAAAATAGTTTTCAATGTATTTTAAATATTGCATGTATATATTATTGTGTTGTATATATGATGAACAAAATTGTTATATAATTATTTTTTAAATATTGCATGTATATATTATTGTGTTGTATATATGAACAAAATTGTTATATAATTTTTTTTTTAGTTCTTTCTGAAACTAAAGTGTGGGTGGTCAGAACAGCTAGCACACCCCAGACCAGTGTCTCCGGTCAGTGAAACAATTTGTACTGTGAGTGGTGAGCGCGTCAACAGGTGTTTACACAGAAAGAGCTTTTTCTGCTTCAGCAGGAAGATAACGGAACTCCATGGAACTCCCCCCCTTCTTTTAGGCAGCACACAAAACTTACTGACTCCCGAAAGTCTTTGTTTTCTAATCAAAAAATCTTTTTCCTATTGACACTTTCCTAGTTGATTTTAGCCTTCTTAGGAAGCTTCAGCTGTCTTGCCAGAAAATTGTTTTCCCCAAAAAATCATACACAATATAATTGCATGTGGGTGCTTTTGGTTAGCAGGCTTTTTCCATAGATCTGTTAAAATATCATTCACATTTTGCGTCTGTCCACCACAGCTCACAGCAGGGGGCAGTGGGTCAGCCCACTTTACTCATTGACACCCTTTATTTTGAGTGACTGTATGAAGCCTGTGGACATTGTTCACTTCCACCTAGCCGTAGTTCCTTTCTCTTCTGTCTTCAAATCTTATTCAAAGGGTGTTTTATTTTTTATATTTTAGTCTCCTGTTTAAAGGCTCTGATACCTGATACCTTCGGGTCAAGTTCACGCCATATAAAACTCTGGAAACAAAAGGTATAAACTCTGGAAACAAAAGGTATAAAGTGTTAAAAATGTCATTGCAACATTTCAGCTGTCTGTGACTTGAGTGACTAGTCAGGTAGTGATTTATTTTTGTCGCCCTCATAGACAATAATAACAATAAAATGCATGGCACAGCCGAAAGGCTTATTTAAAAATATGATTTGTAAAATGGCCAATGTTTATTAAACATTAAAATTCATTCTAACATATGGCAGTCACATTTAGGCGGCAAAATGTTTCCTTTTTTCTTGTTTATTTTTGAGGCGTTTGCTTGCAATAACATATTTTAAAAATCATTATGAAGGCCAGACCTGTTGGCTTTGACAATGCTGCTTTTTCTGGGTTGGTTAAGTCAGCACCCTACAGTGCCAAGTAGCTTTGAGACTGTGTGCTAAATAAATGCACTAACATGATAGGAAATGACATGACATAAAATAACACAACAAGCATTCATGCTGGTACAACATAGCTCTGTGCAAAACATGTAGAATTCTTTTTAGGTCAATCTTGCTTGACAGCGCATGCCCAGTCAGTTGTGAGGCATATTGTGGCTTACCAAGAACATAGAGGGACCTGGAGCCTACCCATGGCTTACCATGGGTTGGCTTTCCTTGTCACTCCCATTTGCCTGCTTCTTATTCATGTCTCAGATTGTCAATCTTGTGTTTGTTTCTCCCATGGAGCATTGTCTCTTTACAATCTCTTTGATTCCACTGCTTGCTTTTCAAGCACTACTTTTTTCTTTTGTATAAAGCACTGCAGTAGAGTGTGTGTGTTTTCAAGCCATCTCCCTCCTTTACGTATTTCCCCTACACTCCGTGCTCTCTGTTGCCAGAATGCTTCTACCCACCCTACTCACTCTTCCGCTCACCTGTGTGTTTCTCACCATTGTTTGCCCCCACTCGTGCACTTCATGTAGTTTCCTCCAACTCCATGTTGCTATTGCACTTGTGCTCTTGCCATTGATTTCACACCCACTCCAACACCTCCCTCCAGTTGCTTTCGCATCCCCACTCATGGTGTTTCAGTGTTCCCCCCACCCTGCCCCATGTTACATTGCATTAACCCCACGTTACCCTGTGTTGCTTCTGCTTTCCGGCCTGCTTTGTTTTTTTAAACACGTTTACACGATTTTAGAGATGGGGCGATAGGAGGCTGCCTCTATAGGGCCTTTCCCGGGATTTGGGATAAGCACAATTAGTACTTTGTGCATGGATATGGGAAGTTATCCCTGTTCCAGGGCCTCCTGGTAGACTGGGGGGCAACCTATTGGCCATAGTCTCTGGGAGTGCCTGATAGAGCTCAAAGGGGTGCCCATCTTTGCCTAGAGCCTTAGCTGTTTTAAGAGAATCAATGGCATGTAGAATCGCTTGTTTGATGAGTGGAGTCTCCAGTTGTGCCTGCTCAGGGCCCTCAAGCCATGGTAGTGGCAGCATATCAAGGTATGCCAGCACCTCAGTGGCCGGCGCAGCACCAGGCGATGTTTATACCTCATGGAGGTGGTTCGACAAGGTCTCATTAATAGCCTGTTGAGTGTGGGCCATGCAGCCTGTTGGATCTTTAATCTGTAATATGGGGGCCACATGGCCTTTCTGCTGTATTATTGTAGTCAGTAATCTACCGGCCTACCTTACCTCCATGTGTAATCTCTGTCTATAAGTAAGTGGTATGTCCTTTTCCAGACTATCCCACAGTAAGAGCACTTGCTTCTTAGTGTTCCGCCACACTGGGCATACTGTTGGGTCATGCGGTGATGTTGCCTCCAGTGTCATCATTTTCCCCCCCTGTAGGGTGAGGTCTTTCTCTAGTGTATGTCATATGCCCGTAGAGGTCGTCATGCCCACTCCTATGAGCACCACCTTAATGGTCTCACACTCCATTGCCCTGACTTGGGTGCTTTCCCATTTATGGGTGTAATACTCTGTCAGGACATCCACAATCACACCCCTATAAATGGGGTGCACAAGGGACACCGCCTGCTTTCTCATGACGCACTCTGGGTGCCCTTGTGGTCAAAGAGTAGGTTAAGAGTGGGAGTGAATGGTCTGAAATGTACCTGGCCAAGTATGTTGTGTCTGACACTTGTTGTGCCGCATCTGCTTGTATAAGGAAATGGTCCAGTCTAATATGCGTGTCCACTGCAGGCCTGTAGCATGAGTGTGTGCATGTCAGTGGATGTTGTCCCCTCCATACATTCACCAATCCCATGCCCCACATCATTTGTTTGCAAGGATTCCACTTATCACACGCCTTGTTGAGACCAAGACCAATATGCTGTTGCCTTTCTTGAAGTAGAAAAGGCATTTGATTTGGCCTGCTGGGACTATGTGTTGTGGGTGCCTGATAGACTGTAACTGGGTCCCAAATATATTGCCTGGGTAAAGCTGCTCCCTACTAAGCTGCTGGCGAGAGTGCACACTGGATCCCTGGTGTCTGAGGTAATTCGATTGCAGAGAGGAACCAGACAGGGATGTCCCCTGTCTTCTCTATGATTCGCCCTGGTGATGGAGCCGGTGGATTGCAGGCTACAACAGGTATTACATGGATGGGGATACAGGTAGGACTCATGACACACGTAGAATGACGCTATGGTGTACTTGAGTCAGACGGACATATCAGCCCCAATTATATTGAACGTAATGAGGGAGCTTTGTGAACTTTCTGGCCCTCATGTGAATCAATTGAAATCAGTACTGTTTCCCTTGGGACAATTGAAAGGACTTTAGGCCACCCAGCTTATGAGTCTGTAATACCTTGGACCACCACTAGTGTTCACTATCTCGGCATGCAAATGCCACATGAAGCACAGCTCTGCCACACTCAAAATATGGGACGAGTTATCAAAAGTCGAAAACCCTCCATCTAATTCTGGAATACCCTCAAATTTCCCTGATGGGGAAGATTGCCTTGATCAAAATGGTGGTTTTACCCTGATGCCTCTATGTGTTACAAGGCACTATTTCTTTTTTTTAATATATAGTTTGTTAGTTTCCAGTTATGTTGTATATAATTTCCAACACCATTACAACACTTTAGTACAGAGATGCAGAATTACATTGCAACATAAGAAACAAAAACATGTTCCCCAACTTCCCCCACCCCCCTGATTCCTCATGTGATTATGAAGTATGCTTTTGTTAATTTTGTTAGTTCACTGAACTAGGATCAAGGGGCATTGATCACAATACCCACACCGTGGACGGACTTGTCTCAGTTTCGTCTGGCCTCTTGATCACCTTCTGTGCAAATCCTTGGATAACAGCCACATTGCCTTCGTCGTGTCCACTAGTGTCTTGACCTAGTGTATCAATCGTTTACACCTCATCAGAGCCATCCTTCTCCTCCTCCACATTCCCCTGTTCAATTAGCATCTGTCTCCATGCCAACAGGTCATCGTCCAGGTATTCATCCCATCTTGTGTGTTTCATTCTAACCTCCTCAGCCACTGCCCCTTCGGACATATCTCGCAACCATTCCGCATAGGTGGGCGGTTGTGCACTCATCCACTTGATGGAAATCTGCCTTTTCTCCAGCACCAAACCTTGGGTCAGGAATTTGTGACTAAGTTTCTTTTTTGGAGGGGCTGATATCAGACTTAGCAATATCTCATGTGGGTTACAGGGGATTGCCCACTCTGTTGCACTGTTTAGTTTCTGCAATACTTCAGTCCAGTAGGGCACTATGAAAGTGCAATTCCCTACCACGTGCAGGACCTCTGCCTCCATGGTCCCACACTTCAGTCATCTGTCAGATCTAGTAGGGTAAATAGAATAAAGCATCTTAAGAGAGAGGTACGCCTGATGGAGATAATTATATTGGATACGTTTAAAGTGTGCATTAGAACTTACAGTATGTGCTCCCATGTGTACTTTGTGCCATTTACGTGCGGTTACGGTCTACCCTACCAGGGTCTCCCATCTGTCCTGTTTCCCAAGAATTCTCTTTGGCATGTCCTCTCATAGTGCCCTGTATATATGTGTTATGAGTCTGCCGCCTCCTGTCAGATCTAGTAATCTAGTCAATGTCTGTGATGGTGGCGGTTCATCTGGAAAACAGGGCCAAATCTCATGGCCGTGGCCGATAAGTTAGAGTATTGTAAATACTGACCTTTACCCAGTGCAAATGATTCCAGTGCCTCGTCTCAGGTTAAAAATTGTCCACTGAGATATAGATCTCCTAGGATGTCACATCCCCCTCACGCCATCTCTGTATTGACATTACCTCTGCTACCGCCCAGGAAGGTTTCAGAACCCATATTGGCATATCCCCTGCATAAAGCGCAAGTTTCAGCACTCTCCTAAATACCTGTTCCCAAATGCGTCCCATCTGCTGTACCAGTAATGATTGTGTCATTAGTGTCCGTGCCACATACATAAGCAGCTCAGGGAGTGTATAGCTCCCATGTGAGCCCCTCAGGAGCCTCTTTTCCCAGTTGTATACTTCTTCGAACCAATGGACCGCATTTGGAGGTGGGCTGCAAAATAGTAGAGTTCCAAATTGGGAAATTCAATACCTCCTCATTCCCACGTCTGCTTCAATATGGCCATTATCAAACTGTTCACTTCTTTAAAGTATTGTCTAGGGATCTCATGGAGCGTGCCCTGTAAGACATATAGGCAGTGTGGTAAGATCACCATCTTCACCAATGTGGCTCTGCCGTTCAGGGAGAAGGGGGGGTTCTTTCCAGAACCGCACCAAGGCACGCATTCCATCAATTGCTCTGCCTATATTCAGATCTAGGAAGTGTTGTTTCTCGTATGCGATCTTGATTTCCAGATATCGTATACCCTCTGGTCGATAGGGCATCCCAACTAATGGTAGCATATCCACAACCAGTCAAGATGTGCCGCCCAGTGGCAATAGGTGGGATTTATTAGTGTTCACGTATAGCCCTGTCATGGCTCCTTGGTCTTTCAGGGCTTCCATCAATACTGGGACTGAGTTCCCAGGACCTCGCAAATACACCAGGGTGTAATCGACATATACCAGGTGCATGTTGTTGCCCACTCGGATACATCAGGGTATGAGCTTACGGCAAAGTAGCATCGCCAATGCTACCATTGCCAGGGCGAACAACAGGAGTGACAGGGGACAACCCTGTCTCGTGCCACGATACACAGGAAAGCTCGCAGACACCAAACCACCTGTTCGGATCCTAGCTTTTGGTTCGGTATATAGTAATTTAACCAATGAAATTTATTTAGGTCCAAGGCCCACTCTCTCCAGCACCCGCCGCAGATATTCCCATGAGACCAAATCAAACGCATACTCGATATCTAGAAACACCAGTGCGTATAACCCTTCCCGCAATTCAGGGTTATGGATAACATATAACAGTCTCCGCAGATTATAGATAGTGCTTCTCTTGGGCATAAAGCTGCATTGATCTTCGTGTATCAGGGTCGACAGGTGCGGGAGCAGACGCGTGGTCAGTATTCCGCTCAGTATTTTAACATCAACATTCAGGAGCGAGAGCAGCCTACATAACGTCCTCTCCATCAGCTCTTTGCCTGCCTTCGGTACTAGCACTAAGAGAGCCTCACGCTTGGTGTTCGGAAGGTGTCCACAGCGCAACGCCTCTTGGTACACCTCCAATAGCCTATCCACCACTACATCTGCATATTTATGGTAGAATTCATCCAAGAGACCATCTCCTCCTAGTGTTTTTGCAGTTTTCTGTAGTTGTAGTGGCGCAAGAACCTCTTCTTTAGTTATATCGGTGTTACAAGGCACTATGTATGAGACCCCCAGGATGTGTTCCGGGACCTCGACAAACTTCTTTTAGGTCTACTGTGGGCTGGAAAATGGTGCTCGGTGGGGCTTGCTGCGCTGAGATTGGAGTGGGATAGAGGTGGAATGGAGGTGCCCAATCTCAAACTCTGCCATCTTGCATTGCATCTACAACATGTAGTTCATTGGTTCGACGCTGAACCTAACTGGGAAAAACCCAGCTATGGAAAGAAATTTAGGATTTTTATCAAATCAACCTATTCTGCATGGCTACCCTGTATTTTTCGCCTTTGGCGTTACCCTACGTTTTTGCTGGTTTTTAGAACTCTGTGCACTTTTACCCCATTGGTTAGGGCGTGTCCAGTAGTCATTCCTACCCTCACCACGTGTCAGGCATAAATGTGGTACCTCCATGTACCCACTTCCAAACACTCCTGCACCTGAGGAAGATCAGAAGAGGACTAAACCTGCTGTGTCTGACTGGAGAAGATACCTGAAGGACTGGACCTTGTACCCAGGACAAAGAAGTGGACTCCAAGGGTCATAAGGCTGATCTCCTGTTAAAGCTACAGGGACACAACACACTACAAGAGGCCTCTTCCTGTAACTGCCCAACTGACCAGTGGCAATTTGACCCAGACTTGGACCCACCTTTTGGCCTCCGTCTGCCACTCTTTGAGTCTCTAGGGGTAAGATGGACAAAGCTTTTTTGGGGGTGCAAATGGCCTGATCAGAGAACCAGGCTGTTTATTACAGCAAAGCAACTTTCTAAAATGTACAAACACCAAATTGCGATTTAGCAACTTGTTACAGAATCTCAATTTGAGTTTATGACCCAGGTCCAAATCGATATTGGGAGTGAGTGTTTTTAGCGCTTTCCTCCCAAATACAAAATCGCAGTGGCATATATTAATGCTTTGCGACTGAATTCCGGTCGCAAAAACAGTAATATCAATTCAAAACTGGTGGTAATCAATTTGCAAATGAGAAGAGGTCCCGATGGGACCCTTCCCCTTCAAGAATGTTATAAATAAAATATTTTTCAAGAGTGGGCAGTGGGCCCACGGACCACTGCCTATTCTTAAAAAATTAAACGTAACAAATCCCATTTTTCTTTAAGGAAAATGAGTGGCATTAAAAAAAAGGATTGCTTTATTAAAAAGCACTCACCGACAAGGTGGTCTGCTGACCCAAGATTTGATGTTGATTTGATTGAGTTTTATAAAGCGCAAGAAATGCCCATGGGCGTCTTGGCGCTGCCATCTGAAAGAAGGGAGGCCACCTAAGATAATTTAAAGTGGAAAGGTAAACAGCCAGGTTTTACGTGATTTTCTGAAAGCCACATAGTTGGATTGGTTTCTCACCTGCCAAGGCATTTGATTCCATTCCATATTCCATTGGAGAAGCTTCCACCCAAGCAGGCCACCATCCCTGTGATGGTGGCGATTCCTAGTGGGTTGCAAATGGCGACCAACCTCATTAATATTGATGAGGTAGGACGATTACAAACTGCTAAGAATCGCTATTTTAAAACAAAATGTTTCACACATTAGGAATAGCGACTTCCTATTTGCAATTTGGATGTAATTGCAATTTGGTAATCGCTATTTCTAATGTTAGTACATCAGGCCTTAAGAGCCTCCCCTGTGGTCCGGGGGACTTTAGACATGCACTTCTGTGGTGGATTGGGAATTTAAAGACCAAAGTCAGAAAGTAAAATCTTTGACTAGGATGAAGCTGGTTGATGCATTCAACCCAAGCTCCATCGCAGTGAGTGTCAAATTGCACCTAGGTCACGGGCTATGGTGACCGTTAACATTCATATCACCATTTCCCCTTCCTTATTGGATTTTTGTCATTTTGTTCATTAAATTATACTCTATTTTTGAAATGTGGGATTTTTATTGTTTTGCATTTCGGGGTTATTACTGTTTTGGTACCGCATTAATACTTTGAAGATTGCCCTAAATTAGCAATAGCTAGCAGGGGGTTGAGCTCAGCAAAATTTAGTGACTTTGATGGTTCATCCTCAAGGTTTGCGATTATTCCTTGAGGTGGATAGTCACCCACTCCAATATTAATCCAATTTCTTAAGAGTGGGAGCAATACCCACACATAAATAGCGTGAAGAGTAAGTGTGACAGACAGGTAATGAATTGTTTGCCTCTTTTAAAAAATACACTTAGCAGGGTAGAAAACTCCAAATCCTCTGGTGGCGGTCGGGCTCACTGCATCTGCTCAAGGAGGTTTATAACTTTATAGGTCTGATGTTAGTGAAGACCTTTTCATTTTACTAAAGTCATATATATATATATGATATATTTACTCAAAGGGACTTTCAGCCAGTCGCTTTATCCATTAGTCTGCTATTGTGCCATTCACATTTTTCGTCCGCCCGCTACAGTACAGCGCATGGGGCAATGGGTCAGCCCACTTCAGTCATTGGCTAACGTTACGGTGAGTGATGGCATTCCACTCTTTCACAAGGAACAACACATCTGCAAGCAATATAGTTCCCTTCATGGACTACTGTGGCAATGTGTGCATTTTGAGGCCAAAGAATATTTTTGCTTTTAGCCAATATTGTTTTAATATTGTCAAAGGCCCAGCAGCTCCCCAACAATAAATTTTTATGAAAATAATGACAAATAAAAAAGGCTTTGACAAAGCCAACAGGTTGGCAGCCAACGACAAGACCTATTGGCGTTGCCAATGCTTGTTTAGGACTGCTTTTAGCGTCTCTCCCAGTTATATGCCTGAACACCCCAGGGTGTTCTAAGAACGTGGAGAGCAACAGAAAGAAGGGCAGACATGTTTTCATTTTCAGCTTCTGAGAAAAATGGCGCGGGAGGAAATCGTTGCAAAGATTCCCTGAGCCGATTTGCATTGCTCTGTTTTTGTGACGATCACTATTAATGGTTCTTTTTCCGCTGAATCCCCAAAATGGAAGTTTACAGTGCATTTGGAAGACACGTTTGCTGTAAGGACTCGTTTAAATTCTCTTCAGAATTTGTCATTAAGATGCTTGCTGCCTTTTAAGTGTGCTTTCCCAACCAACCCTCTCCTCCCAATCCAAACTGGGCTCAGATGCGCTTTCCTTGCCTGCTGCAAAAACCGCCCGAGGCTGAGCCTTTAAGCTGTTCTCTGGTGCATCTGCTTCAGGAAACCTGTTGTAACGTTTGTCCCAGGCCTCCCGTTTGTTGCATAAATCTATTCCCCTTGTGAATTCGCTGTTCTGGTGATGGTACTGCTCCAGCAGCTCAGAAGACTGTTAAATTCTCAGTAGACATCATAAAAGAATAAAACGAAATAATCTCCTCTGACCGTTATCATGTGACGCACTTTCTAATGCAGTGCCTGACACGACTGTGCAGAACAGCTATGCGATTCTTTCTGTTTAACTCCACACGAAAACGAGGCTTCATAAATAAGTCAGGCTGATAAATACGCTTTTCATGGATTGGGTGAGACCTATAAAAGGCCGGTGCAGTATTCTAATATTGCTGTCAAGAAGGAGAAAACTAATCATGGCAGACATGTTTTAGCTTCAAAACATTCGAAAAGGAGAGCTGGGCACCACGACTGGGAAACCCCTGAAAGAGGCTGTTCGTTGCTGCTGTTAGGCCCATGTTATGTATGATGCTGTGAGCTACTCCTAGCTTTTCAGCAACAGGACTTTGCACACTGATTGTAGTAGAGCGCGTTGGGCTTATACGCTGCACTATGCAGAAACCGCGCAGCACAAAAAACATGCTAGGCGCTCTGTTGTGCTGTCTCGGAACTAGCCAGAAGGAGTTTAGTTTTTTATGATTTGTACCCAAGGCCATACAAAGCATACAGGTTGCAGGGATGTGTGGTGGTCTGTCCCGTAGGTGCCGTGCGGCAGAATATATCCTTCCCGACCTCGGAACAACTACCAGTGTCAACCGCACATAGTCTTCCAGTTTCTGTGATGGTTGTGTATTTGGACCAAGATAGCACCTTATACTCTCACTGGGATACTGGACTTGTTTATTCCTGAACAGTTGGTTACATTCAGGGGATATCCTTTGGGAAGTTGCACCAGGAACAGTTGGAGGCGCCGTGGTATTGAGTGATGTGTCTCATTCCCATGTTAAAGCATCTTCTGATGGAGCCAATGGCCAGATACGTCAACAGAGGGCCTGTCTGGTTGTCAAGCGTGGGTCTTCTGGGCGACACTTGGGGTGTCTTCCTGTTTTGAAAAAAATACATCATCTCCAGAGGCAGTGGCGGATGCCAGACTTAAACAGGAAGTCTACCAATGCTCCATAAAATCATTCAGCAAGAAGGAGAACAAACTGGAGACCAGAAAAAACGTATTAGCTGACCAGGCCAAGCAACTTGGCCATGAACTGAAGAATAGTATTGGGAACTGGACAGAACACGGAGTTCTCTAAGTCCAGTGAGCGAGCAATGATTCAAGAACAATTGCGACAGAACTAGACTAACAATGGAGCTCCATTTTATGGTGGAGGACCGGACATCAGATCATTTCCAAAAGGTTTGGCCATTTTGGATTGGGAAGAACTGATGAACAGACTTATAAAATGTATTTAGGTACACTTAACAGCAATCACTAATATTCAGCAATGTACGTGCGGTGTTGCAGTAAGGAAAACATCAGGGATATGCAGGTTGTATCAGTCTCATGGCTTCTTGTTGCTTAGGTCATTGGTCCTTTGGGGGTGGTAAAAACCCACTGGCACTCTCAAAAGGTGTCCTAAACTTTCACTGGGGTGTCTGCCCCTGACAAGCACCTGGTGTCCCACGCAAATGATTAAGCATTGAGCCCCACTTTTAAATTGTGTTATTGTATGTCTTCTCTCTTCTTTCTTGGGAGCAAGTGCGTCTTGAGAATTTGGCCCACACTGAGTAGCAGTCGAGATGGTGATCCTGATGGTTCAACCAAACATGAGGGTCAATGGGGCACTCTGAGTTGTACAGTCCAGGGTGTTAAGGGAAGACAGACAAGAAGTTGTGGATTGTCCCTTCTATATCTCCATTGTATTCTACCCTTATCCATACAGTCCAAATTACTGTTCTGATGATGCTCTCTACTTCCTTGCTAACTTGAGACCACGGGCATGATCTTACTATTAGAGATTCATAACTTCCAGCGGTGGGAATTTATCTCCCAAAATGGAGGTTCAGAGTCCCTTTTAATTTCCACCGATATGCTGTAAACTGCAAAGAGTTTCCCAAATTTATATTGGAGTTCTCAAAGATGGTGGACTGTACAATTTTATCTACTGTATATTCAGTACACTTGCCTAAGGCAACCACTAGATAGCTACCATCAGGAAGAATGCAGAAATCAATGCTAATTTTAGACAATGGGACTAAGCAGGCTTCTTCCGTCATCACACGTGTTGGACGATAAATTTCTCTGGTGACATGGCAAAGCTAACATTTACTTATCATCCTCTTGTAAAGGCTCTCTACGCCCAGAACACACCTTCTCTGACAGCTCAGCTTTTGGTATGGCTCTACCTTGCCGAGCTAGCCTGATTACTTCTTGGAGGTCTTGTGGAATTGCTATTTTGCATCCTTATAATATTAATCCTTCATTGGTGATGGTTAGTTCATTGCAAATGAATGGGGATTCATGTCACGCTGGCACGCCACATTTCTGATACTGACTCTGGGCAGGAATGTCTTCCAGGTTTTGGCATTGATGACCATTCAGACTTGTTGCAAGAACCCATCATTTTCTCTACACTCTCTATAATCTCTTGAAGGGATATGGCTGGAGGGCATGCTGGGTAAGCGACAAGGCTGACTTGTTCTTCCTTGTCTATTTTTCAGGCATCTGGATAGGTAATCAACAGGATTGTCTACTCCTCCTCTGCAGGTAACAATGAGTTGTTACTTCTGCAGCTAGAGTACTCTCTTTTTAGGATGTATGTGTGGGGTGGTGATTTACTCTGGAAGAGGTGTACCAGAGTTTTGTGATTTATGATTACTTTGAATGCATGTCCATAAAGATGGAAGAGGACCCCCATTTTAGGTCCAGTGCCTCACCCTTAATTTGGGAGCATCTGGATGCTAACTATATGTGAAATGCACTACATGTGAAGGATATGGGAGCCATTGTGTCTTGACTTTGCTCCTGTTGTAGTACTACCCCAAGTCTACTGGACTGATGAGTTTGTCTTCTTCTGGGGATCAAAATATTTAAGGATATATATACGAAACCTTCATGCAACACAGCGCAGCAAGCCAACTTCCTGAGCTGCGCTGTGTGAAGGGGAGAGGGCAGGAATGCCCTGTATTTAATATTGTATGATGCATTCCTGCTCTCTGCCTGTGCTGGTGCACAAACTCAGCGAAGGCCCGTATAGGGCATGTTACCGGGGCGGTGACGTGGGGCAGAGGAGGGGCAGGGTGGGGGGTTGCAAAATGCGTCATACGTCCGATTGCAGGTAAGTTACGAAAAAAAAAAAATTACGAATTTCGTTGCGCACGCAGCATCGCCAAATGCGATGCAGCGCGCGCAACAAAATTCGTTTTTTTTTCCGTAACTTACCTGCAATCGGCCGTATGCCGCATTTTGCAACTCCCCACCCTGCCCCTCCTCTGCCCCACGTCACCGCCCCGGTAACACGCCCTATACGGGCCGTCGCTGCACAAACTTCTGCCTAGCCCCAGCGCAGGCACCCTTGCACCTGGCTGTTCGAATAAGCCTCCGGGACCTGCAAGCGCATCTATACCCTATTGGGTGATTACCATGTGTTATAAATCCTGATTGATTGATTGATTGCCTTGTAAGCAGGATTGCTTTTGTGCAGGAAGAGACACCTTCCTGCACAAAACCAATAATCAGAGGCATTTTCCTCTTTCTATGTGTGCTGCAGAATTCAGCTCACATAGAAAGAGGAAAAAACAAGAAGAAATAAACATATTTCTCCTCCTAATGCCTCCCCTGGGGAGGTGTAGCATTTTGACAAATTCCCAAGTCTACCACTAATGGTAAATCAGGAAATGTGTCAAAACAGATGAGTGAATGCGTGGGAACACCCACGCTTCCCTCATAAAACGCCTCCCTAGGGCACAGTAACACAAGGCAACGACTTGCACTGCCTTGCGTTACTCCACATCTACCAAGCCATGCAGGGCAATGCAAGATGGCCTTGTGTGGCTTGGTAAATAAAATTCTAGGTTTTGTGTCACCCTTCCACCCCTCCTGCATGGTGCAAGGGTGAAGCAAACCTGTATTAAATATGGGCCTTAATGTTTGTGTATTTTGAGACATTCTTTTATTTTTTGGACTCAATTCCAATCCATATCTGAACAGTCCCTTGATGAGTAGGTGGAGTGGTTCCATGAAGGACACAAGGTTAGGGATAACACACTCAATAGTAAGCCATCACTAAGAAGCAGCCATCTCGTGATGCATCCTGGGAGCCAGAATGTTTAAAGCAGATGCTACTGCCTTCCATAAGGAAAACATAGCAGAAGAAATCGATTTTGCGCCAGATGTACAAACATTAGGAATACCGATTTTCTAATTGCGATATCTCAGAATCACAATTAGGAAATTAGTATTCCTAATATATAAAACTCATTGAGTTTCATTTAGGAAGTCCATGCGGGTCGCAAATCAATCTACCTCATGAACATAAATGAGGTAGGTTGCAGTTTGCGATCCATTAGGAATCACAGCCAACACAGTGAAAGTTGCTTCCTGCGGCCTGCATAGCACCATGTCCGTGATTGCTTTTTAAGAAAGCAATCTTTTTTTAAATGCAGCCCATTTTCCTTAAAGATCATACACCTCATACAATAATCTTCTGCCATTATGCTGAGCCCATCTCTTCCTACAGGAGTCAGACCATGCAGATGTTGCATCATACCTGGCAAAATAGAATCTAGTAGCAGAGGCTTTCCTTCAGTGGCTACCCAAATATCACTAGCATCTTTTATACATCCAGTTCTTTCCAATATGGCCTTTTCTATTTCTGGGCATCTTGTTGTAATTCTCTCAATTCATTAAAAGTGTGTAAAGTATTCATTAACATATTTGTCACTGTTTCTCCTACTATATTACATGGTTCATTTAAGTGAAAGCTACTGGACTCAAGAGCGCAGTATCGGGAAACTTCATCTGCATATCGGTTGCCAGGTGTGACAAAGTCATTTCCACTCTTGTGTGCTGAAAGTTTCACAATAGCGATCTCCTTTGGCAATTGTAGAGCATTTAGTAAATTTGAAAAATACAGTCCATTTTTGACATGACTGCCAGAAGAAGTTAAAAATCATCGTTTTTACCATAACTGACCGAAATCGCGCACAACTCCAAATCCATACTGGCTATTAGTGCAAACGGTGACTCGTTAACCTTCTGAGGTACAGCAGGCTTTGGTAAGGGCAATTAATTCAGCCATCTGTGCAAAATCCACTTAGCACAAGTAGGAAGCTTCTACTACTCCTCTTAAAGTGTACATATGGCATATACAGCTCTTAGGATACCACGTCGATTTCTTAGACAAGAACCATCAACAAAAGGAGTACGGTCAGGATTTTTACGAGGAACATCCAGTATATATGGTCTCTGATTTGTGGATAACTCAGTTACATTGATACAGTCATGATCGAAATCATTCTCATCCTCTTCCTTCGGAGTTGGCAAAAGAGACCCTGGATTTAGTGTGTTACATTTCCGGATGGAAACATGATCAGCTGCCAGAATAATTCTCTCATTGTGGGTTAAGCGGCTATTTGTCATGTGCTGCATTCTGGAACGAGTCATGAGAATCTCAATTGAGTGAGGTACCATAACATTCAAAGAATAACCCATCACAATCCCTTCTGTTTGCAAAGGCTAACTGCTGCAACTGCTTTGATAGAAACAGGCAAAGCTGTCTCCACCAGATCAAAGAGCTGCTGAAAGGTAGCCAATGGGACGTTTGGTATCACCATGGGTTAGAGTTAGTACAGATAATGTGCACCCATCTCTTTCATGACAAAAGAGCACACAATGTTTTGTATAGCCTGGAATTCCATGAGCGGGTGCACTGCAAAGTAAATGTTTAAACTCTTGGAAAGCTTTCATACATTCATCATCCTTTGGTATTGGTTCAATGACATCAGCATGCATCAGCTTTATGAAAGGCTTTACAATCAAAGAGAAGTTTGGTATACATTATTGGCAATAACCAACCATTCCCAAAAACATTCCCACTCCTCTATGAGTAGTTGGGAATTTAATTTTAAGGACTGTCTCTATTCATTCATGAGACACTCATCTCACATCTTTTGATATTTGGTGACCCAAATACATGACTTCCTCCTGACAGGTCTGTAACTTCTCAGGTGAAACCTTATGTCTGTTCACAGCTAAATGATAAACAAATGCAATGGTGTCCTGTTTGCAAGATGTTTTTGTCTTTGAGGCAATCTGTAGATCGTTTGTTAATATATTGGATTAGGGTGGAACTACATGGTAACTGCAAAGTCTCTAATTTCTTTTTAAGAATTTGATTAAAGTAGGAAGGACTCTCTGTATACCCTTGTGAGATGCAACACCACATAAGGGTTTTCTCTTGGAACCGAAATGGGAAGAGATACTGGCTCTGGTCATGTAACTGAACAGAGAAGAAAACTTGGCAAAGCTCAATGACTGTAAACCACTCTGTATGAGAGGGAATTTGGAACAAAATCCCAGCAGGATTTAGTACCACAGGATAACATAGAATAAAAATCTGATTAATCTGTTGAAAATCTTGTAATATCCTCCATTTCTTGTTTGATATTTGTAAAGCCAATATATGTGAATTGCATGGACTTCCAATTAATTCCTTCAAAATTCCTTGCTCTATCATATTCTCAATAACAGGGGTGATTCCGACAATGGCTTCTGCTGTCATTTTAGATGGGCGAATCTGAGTGAAACCAGCATTAGGTTGAAGGGTAATCTAAAGGGGTTTAGCACCTTTAATCAATCCAATCTCCTTTCCAGTAAAATCCCAAACTTCTTACTTAACTTCCTTTCCTAAGTCAACAGGCAAGTCTTCAGTAGTTAAAACTGGATAGAGTCTGACGACAGACTCTGGTGATTGTAGTTTAAACTCAGCATCAGCTGCTTGAGTTTCAATTCCTACACCATCCTGTGTACAATATATTACATAGTTCAATTTACAAAGAAGATATCTACCTAAAAGGTTTACAGGACTCAAATCAAAAATTACAAATAGATGGTGTTCTTTGATAGCTCCTATTTTGACTGGCACTAAGGCAGTAATTTGATTAATACACTTCTGATCTGTGATACCTACAACTTGCACTTCTTTTCCCGAGAGGGAGTCGTTTAGAGAGCTCAACAGTTCTAACTGTTGAATGAGTAGCTCCTGTGTCTATTAGGAAAGATATGGGATGTCTATCTTCCTCTCCTTCAACATTTGCTCCACTCTGATCCACTTCAAAGACTGCACAACGTACACACTCCTCCTGCCCCCTCAGGCACCATCATTGGTCCAGATTTAGGGCAGTTTCAAACAACACAGGAACTGGGCCTCCTTGCATTGTCATGGGATTTTGGAGGAACTCTGTAATTTTTCTGTTGGTGTGGAATACTTCCCTACATCTGCATTGGCGTGTAACTTGTTTGATAACACTCCAGCATTTGGAACTTTCTGAACAACATCAGGTGATTTAGGAACTGGTGAAATGTCTTCTTGACTGATCAGATTTACACCTTGGGACTCTAATTCAAATTTATCTGAATTATATCTACAATTCTGCCTCCAATGCCCAAACTTGTATATGTGACACAAGTTAACTTTCTTGAAGGCATTTATGTTAGTCCGTGTTACATATCCCCAACCGCTTCCTATTACAGGTATAGTTTCACCATACTTTGGGTGAACTCCTTGCATTTGCATTGCATAATTTGGATCTAACTCAGGAACTTCAACTGGAAACGTGAATCCCTTCGTCCCTAAACTCTGAGCCAATTAGGTCAGGGCAATCATAAACCTTGCTTTCAATCCTTTTTATTTTGCTTCTAGATTCTGACTGCAATACTTAGCATTTTGTAAAATCTTATCTGATGAATTGGTCTACCAACAAATAACACCTTGGGTAATTTGATTACTAATTTCTGGTCTCAACCCATACACAAACGAAGAAAGAAATTCTCCCATATTTTCTCCAATAGGATCATTCATCCTACTATGCTCTGTATACACCTGCATTAACCTCTCAAAGTATGCATTCACTGATTCCATAGGTTCCTGTGAAGTTCAACATATTATTGGCCAAAAATGTCCTTTTGTAGGACTTAAGTCTTTAAATGTCTCATTGCTTCCTCATATTTGGTCTTAACTTTAGGTGAAGGGACATTAGTCCCTTGCACCCATGTTGGTTCTTGCATGGGCCAATCAACAGTTCTCTTATATTCTACCCTCAAGTCTTTCAGGACAGATACTTCAAATAACACACAAAACCTTTGATATGGTCATAATCTACTCAATTTGGGTATACTATTTTTTGGGATTCTTGAGTTTTGAAGAGTATTAGTAAAATGGAAGAGGTCTGAATGAGACCATGGAGCATGTACATATTCTCCTCTCTGAACCGCTCACAGTGGAAACTCCTTTATCTTTTCACCCGTAGTAGTTTCTTCTACCTCTTTCTTGTTCAGTTAAATCTTAACCTTTTCTTTCTTTGCCCATAAGTCTCTAAGTTTCTCTGTATCCCTCCATTCTCTAATATTCTCAATTAACTCCTTTACATGTGTTCTCAATCCTCTAACCTTCAACATTCGCAGCTCTTTTTCAGTCGCATCCATTCTAGTATTTCTTCGCCGCTTCTATTGTTATGTTATATCAACACCACATTCATTAGTCACTTTTTCCATTTTATTATATACCTTTCTTGCCACTCTCACTGCATAAATACAGCCTCTCATTTTCCCCATAATATCCTATGTAATCCATTCCCACAATTCCGTTCACCAACTCTTCAAATTCTGTTTGTAGCTGTGTCAAATTAATTCTCTGTGTAGGTATCCCTTTAATGAGAGAGGCAATAGATGAATTTGTACTAGTTGATTGTCCCAGCCTTTCTCTACTGATTATAATTCTCATTTGGTAAGGAACTATAGCTATGCTTCCTGCCCTTGGTTCTGCATCTTGGGGTATACTCGGGACAGATTACGTTTGAGCCAGGTTAGACAAGGTCTTAATTACAGAAGTTGGTAATATGATAAGTATAGGTAAGGTGCAACTGTTACAGGGTCTGAGTCCGAAACAAGACAGAAGTGTCCATATAGCATGGGGGCTCACAAGGCTCCACCAAGGATCCCACACTCACTGTATTCTCTGGCATTACCAATGCAGTGGCACTTGGCACTTCCAAAGTAGTGGCATTGTATGGAGGTGTTGTAATACTAAGCAATTCTTCTATTCTGGCATCGTCTTCCTCACTTTCTATATATGCTTCTTGCTTGGGCTTTTCTTTAACATTTTCTTTCTCTTCCCTTACACAACAGAGGATATGCTCCTACCGTTTCGATGACTTCCTCCCTCCAATTTCTCTGCCTTTTCTCATCTTGCTCCTTTTTTCCATGAATGAGCCGTCCTTCTAATTTTGAATTCAAACTTCTTTCTCCTTTTCTCATTCACCATCTGTTCCCAAGGATTTAAAGACTCAAATTGAGTAGGTCTAGGATGCAGCTTTAACTCATACATTTTTCTTCTCAAATTCTCTATTTGTGGGATGTGGAAGGTTCCACTCAGAGGAAACCGCATTTCCACATCTTTAGCTGTATATTTGTGTCATTGATTAAGCCACGTGCACATTTGTAACCCATTCTTCGCGGCCATTTCCGTAGCAGGGGTACCTTCTGGAGGGAACTTCTCTTTCTTATTTACGTCTTTTTCTCTTTATGACAAAGGCCTCTCCATTTTATTTTTGATCGCAAGTAATCTTAGTTCAATTTTCAGCCTTTCCACAGTGACAGTCTCTGTAACTCGTCCACCAATACCAGCTCGTCTCTGTCAAAGGTCACTCTATCACACTGTGGCTTCACTACTCTTTAGTCAATCACAGCGCAACACAGAAATAATGCAACAATCCAATCGCTCCAATCAAAGCGCAGCACAGCAATGACACAACACCTTATTTGCTTCAATGTCTCCCAAATTTATTCTGTTTGCCTGCGACAACTACACAACGTTTCCTATGAAGAAGGAAATTCTACTTACTCTCTCACTAACGTGAACTTAGGACCAGTGAAAGTCACAACTCAGCGTGTCCATTCCTTGTGCACTCAGGAGCAAATCACTACCGTGCTCTGTTGATACACTCACACAAGAAAAGGATACTTTTACTTGGTGTGACTGATAGAGCATCACAGTACACATCTTTTAGTAGGCAATATTATCAATTCAACTTCTAACTTGAGGTACTTGGAGTCTAAAATTCAAAAATATCATCAAACCCACATTAACAATAACTCCAATAACACCAAAAATCAAAGCCATCCAATATTTATCCTCAATTATTCCCTATAGCATCCCTCTCTCACAATGCTTACTACAACTCCCAACGTGTAATACACTGCTTACTTTATGCAATCTCTATTGATGCTCACGTCATTGTTCTACCGGAAGCCACCTCTCGTCTCTCTAGAAACCAGGATCAGATTGGAGACAAAGGTCAATTCCAATCATTACTGTCCTCCGCCACCAAGCTCTGTCAGCACTTGTAACCTTTACAAGATTCCTAACTAAAGCCAAACAAATTCAGCATGGAGTTTAAAAATTCGGAGTCGTGTAGTCCCTGTGGCTAGGACTTTGGTGCTCCTCGATTGGACTGTCACTTTAGAATCAAATCAGGCCCACTGAACCCTTCTGAAATATTCTCATAAGAATGACGGACAATAGATCCTTTTTAGCTGCTTTATGTAAGTATTAAAGTCAAAATACTGAATATTCCATCAATAATTTAGCAGCAGAACATATAAATATTCATAAATAAAAGCTCTCAGTACAGTTCAGTATAAAATCTGGCAAAGATACGCCTTCTAAGAATAGGAGTAGGTTCTCTCTCCTGTGAGAGGAATGCACACTCTTATATAGAGCTTTGGACAATGGGGTTCATATATTCGGTGGGAACACATGCTTCATTAAGTTTAAACAAACAGGAAAACAGTCTAAAAGAAACACCGATATATTATGGTTCAATCATTCTCACAATCTCGGTTATACAGTTTAACTGATACAATGTTAACAGGACTAGGATGAGCAAGATTTGTTCTTGGCTAGGACATTAAAAAAACTTTCTCTGAGAAGTTTTCCTGTTGACTTGTATGAAACTATTACAGTTTACTTTTGAAACGGAATCAACAATAATATCATGTGACATAAGATGACGCTTAAACAAGATGGGAGACGATGTAAACACGGTTTAGTTTAGCAGTTGCTCAAATATAACTCATTGTTTTCATTAATAGAAAATTAGCGCTCACAACTGTGTGCCATTTTGTCATGTGCTCTAATGTGGTCTGGTGGAGTGGGGAGTAGTATATGTTGGTTTATAATTAATATATGTGGACTATTGTAGAGAGTGGTTTAATGTTTGGTCCACTCTGGTGGGATAGTTTGTATGGGTTAATAGAGGATGAAGTGGTCTTTGATTGGTATGTTATGTGGAATGGTGTGGGGTTTTGAGTTGTGCTCTGTCGCTTTTTCTTTGTGGTTTGGTGGGGTGGCTAGTAGTGTGCAGTGTATGGTTTGATGACGCATGATAAAGTGTGGACTTGAGTGGTTATGGGTTGTGCATTTGTTGTTTAGTGTGTCATTGGATGGGAATACCTGTGCACATGGCATAAAAGAGCTGCCTGGGTAGATAGCACTGACTGGAATTTGATAGCATATCCAGGCACATGAAATTGGTTGTCATCCGATGAGTCATGAATTGAAGTCCAGATCAAGTGGCATATCTGAGCACATAATGGCAGAGACTGGGATATGGGCAATACATCGGCGTTTGACACTGACTTACATGAGTACATGGCAATGACTTTTATATGTTGAAAGAAACCTGAGCGCCTGATATTGACTGTCAGATGTTGGATCATGCCTGAACATGAATGTGGCATTGACTAGCATATGTGGGCACCTGAAATTGCCTGGCATGCAGTGCAGCACACCAGGGGACATGGTAGCATTCGCCGACATATGATGGGGTACACTTGAGCACATTGTGGCATTGAGTGACATATGTTGGTGTGACTGACCGCATGATGCCAATGATTGACAAAGATTGGGTATAGCTGTGAACATGATCACGATGGCTGGAATATATTTATGTTCTCAAAATGAAAGATTTGAACTTAGGAGCAAAATTAGTGAATGAACCTACTGATAATGACAGACTATTATTTGGGGACAACGTAAATATATTTTAAAAACTGAAACTGTTGTTTGTGAATAAAATTTGTATGCACTAACTATGGAATCTGACATTTGGGAACAATGTATTTTCAGGAAATGGTAGGCTAGTATTTGCACCAGGGACACATTATTCTAATAAAAAGTTGATATAGTAGGCCAAAATGAATGGAGTGCATTTGCAAAACATTTCATTTTGATTTTTGAATTATAATGCAGAAAATGTCAAATTGTCGTTTGTGATCACAATTTATGTAATGAACATTGAAGCTGGCATTTGAGAGCACTGCATTTTATAAAAAGGCAGCCCAGTGTTAGGGACAGGGGCAAGCTGAACTAATTTAAAATAGCAATCTGATATTATGGGACCAATTAAGGGCAGCGCATTTGCAAAATATTCGAGTCTGATTTTTGACTCATAAATCAGGCAGATTTTAGGATTTGTTATTGCTAAAGTTAATCTATTACTTTATTGGTTACAGAAAACTTTCTTGTTACTGTGGTGGTTAATTGAGGACTCGTGGATACATTGCATTGCCTATGTTGATAGCCATCATTTATGATTGCTATATACAACAGTTTTTTTAAGCTGAACCTGCATGATTGTTGTAACATAAGGCCTGATTACGATGATGGTGGGACCGCCACTGACAGCCCGTCATTGGTGGTTCCACCTCCAACATAATGCTGATTCCCGCCCGCCACATTAAGATGGTGGGAGGATGGCAGATGGTCGGAGAGACCGACCGCCACAGATTGGACGGGCTCAAGGAGTCCGTCGGAAGGACCTGTATCCCCTACAATAGTGGTGGTGCCTGCCAGGCACCGCCATAGGGATTACAATGTCCCTTCCCGCCGGCCGTTTCATGGCAGTTTACCCGTCATGAAAAGGCAGATGGAAAGGGACATTAAGGGCTGTAGCGGGTCCCCCTTCCTGCCTGGCCCATCGACACAGCCCCTACCCAACATAAACATGCACTATGTGGCAGGCACCGAATGGTTCCTGCCACGTAGTGCAGGGATATGCAAAAAGTTTATTTTTTGTACTGCGGCATGTGCTGCAGCCCGCAGCACATGCCACAATACAAGAAATACCCTTTGTGACCGCCGTCAAGGCGGTCGCATTGTAATTCTAATGGCAGTTCCGCTGACAGCAAGTCGGGCGGTCCCATCCCCGATATGATGGCAGTCGGACAAAAGTCCGACCGCCATCATAATGAGGCCCTTAGATATTATAAGCATCTTGGCTTTGGCTAACCTGGAGGGTATCAGTTACTGCATATTTTACTAACAAATCACTCAAATAGCCACAGCATTTACAGTGTTCAAATGATCTAGGTATGCAATTGACGTGCCGTACACTAATATCCCTCAAGAATTGGTCTTTTTGGCTGAGCAGGATTCGTTTTCTTTTCTCGCACAAAAGTTCTGTTCTTCGTTCTTCCACCTCTGGCTCCTAAACTGAAAGTAGAGCTTGCGACAAAAGAAACAAGAATTGGCAAAGCCAATAGGTTTTGCCAATGGAAAATCTATTGGCTTTGTTAATGTGTTTTCATGTTGCACAGCAGTCCGAGCTGCTGTACAACATGGATTACAGAAAAATAAATATGATGATGTGGCCGCACTAACCCCGTCATAGCGCTTTTTAAAACTTAAAGCCATGTTGCACAGCAGCCCACGCTGCAGAGCAACATATGAAATAACAGCGTGGGGTATTGAGACACAGAGGAGGATGAAAATCACAACAGAGAGCGGGGCTGGGGTAGGTGGGTGGATTTAATGCTGCATTAATCAGAATATATTTTTACTTTACTGGCAAAAACTACAAATGTTGTGTTACATGAGGTGTGTATTTAATAATGGACTCCATCAGTGGGATACGTGGTGACCAAGGTAATTGTAATTCTAACTGTATTTATATAGTGCTTATTACCCCTGATGAGGCTTTGAAGCTCTTTTTGGCGAGTAGCACAATACTTCGGAACCCAAAAAGGACCAGTGGTGGGTTAGTAAAGGGAACATATGTTATTTGAGAGATTGGCATGTGAGTCTGTTAGATGGATTGAAAAGGATAATGGAGAGATAGAACAGGGAAGAGTCTAGAAGGAATTATTTGGGAGGCATGAGCTGAGTAAAAGAAGAGATGGAGGAGGGACCAGTATCTAGAAAGGGATTAGGGAAATTATAGTAGTAAAATGGGGTTTGGGATACATGACGGATGAATTTAAAAAGGGTTGCTTGGGAGATCATAGTAGTAAAATTAGGTTTTGGGTGAGCCAAAGAGGGCTAGAGGGGGAAGAGTCATGGGAATGACATTCTTGGAAGTTGTACTAGTTCTTAAATCACTGCCTTCGTCATCTATATTTTACACCGTTCTACATGGCCACTCCATTGTCATGTTCTATTTACTACTTTAAACTGTAGAAAATGTTAAATTTTAAGAAACGCCCACACTCTTTCCACAGGCTAAGCTTGTATCCCTACGTTCGTACCTTACCACTCCCTCCCCCTAGAGGGATGTTTATATAAGTGAAGGCGTGTAGCAACAGCACTGGGCTTGCTGTGTAGGGTGTGGTGCCCTATGTGTGCAGAGGGACACCAATAAATAAAACGTTGTGCTTTTTTAGCTAAAACCTGATGTTTCCTTTATTTGAGACACTTGGACCAAAGACTGAGGCTCAACCCTTCTGCCCCTGAACTATATAAGTCTCCTCTGCCCCACCATAATCTAGACCAGTGATACTCAAAGTACGGACTCGGGGCCGCATGTGGCTCACCTGACCTTCGCATGCGCCCCCCAGCTGAACGACTGCACTGAGCTGCTGAGAGCACTAACTTTCATAAAGATGTTTATTAAACTGGCAAGCATTTATTTACACACCTAACTGAAATAAAAGAAAAGAAGCACATAAGGTGTCCTGCACACTTAACTTTAGGAACAGATTCATTTTTAAGATGTCTTTCAGCAAACTTATAAAAATAATGTTTTTTCAAAATTAAAAAAAGTGCATCTCATTAACATGCATTTCACCTTAGCACGTCAGATTATATCAGTGCTTTGAGATGTATTTTTAAAAACTGATAGCTTTCAAAATGAACATAGAAACAGTCATGCCTCCTTCCAACCTAACGACAATGCCAGTACGGAACCAAGAGGCAAGCCAGTTATCACGAGGAGCGGTCTGGGTTTTATACAACGTATATCTTGCCCACATGTGTGCCAAAATGAAAAAAGAGGAGGAAAGTGAAATAAGATAATTGCCTAGGATCACACAATTTGGTCAAGAAACTGCAAGATTTAAAAGTTTGGAAACTTTCTGCAAAAATTAGGCAGAAAAGCTTCAGGAGGAGACCAACGCCAACGCCCGTCTTTTCACCGAGCCGCCGAGCTGCAGCAGGCTGCCGCCGACAAGCCTGTTGGCAAGGGAAAATCTCCAAGAAAAAGACTAAGTTCGAAGGTAAGCTTATGACCAGGACCTAGCCCTCTGCTTCTCTGACCCATGCTCCATCACAGTCGGCCTAAAATGTTGACTTTGTCCCGGTCTCACGCAACTAGATATCTGCGAGTGGTCCTATAAGCTTTTTGGTGCTAGAATGCACAATATTTGATTTAAGGGCCGATTACGATGTGGCCCACAAAGGCTAGCATCATAATGGGCTGCTCGTTTACTTTTCGACCTCCTCTTTATGATAGAGGCAGTTGCAAAGTAAACCAGCTGGTCTTTCCATCTGGCTTCCGAAAGGCTCAAAGAGCCCATCCGCCAGACGGAAGCTCACCAGTAATCTCAAGGGTGGTTCTATCCGCCCTTGAGATTACGATGCATGCTTTCCGACATGGTTTCTATGCCGGCCTATCCGACATAGAAATCATGTCGGAAAGCATTTTTGGGGGCCCCCCAGCAGGGCCCCCTTTGGTGCAAGGTTTCAGATTGGAGGCCGTGCCGCCCCTGTTGATCCCTGCACCTTGTGGGAGGCACCTTGAGGTGCCTGCCACGGGGTGCAGGGATGAACTGCACCTCCCTTTTCTCAATGGGAGCTTGTGTTATGGCCAGTTTACGGACGTAACACAAGCTCCCATTGAGAAAAGTGTGAATGCGAGCAAACAGTGTTCGGTCGCATTATAATGGGCTGGTCCGGACCGCCGACCGGGTGTTGGTTGGTCCTAGGACCGAGTCAGTGTCCGGCAAAAACAATTCCAACGCACATCGAAATAAGCCCCAAAATCTTTAAAGATTCACATCTCCAGATTTTGGTCGATCTGGTGTTCTTCTGCTGATAAAATTGTTTTCTTTTTGTTATAAATTGGTGTTGGATTGTTATTGTGTTATTCCTTTTATTTCCTTCCTGTTTTGGTAAAATGTAATGCTTTATACATACCTGTCTCCTAAGTTAAGCCTGACTGCTCGTTTGCTAAGGGTTGAGTAAGGATTAATTCATTGAGACTTGACTGGATCTATTAGTGATTGTAGCATTATTACTAGTGGAAGGTGAAAACTCAGAACCAACTAATAATCCACTTTCCTACATAAAGGAACAACAGTGATATCAAATACTTAGTTTGGTGCGTATTGTGCTTAGTCTAACAACATTCTAAACATTCACCATTGGTTGGTTGCACACGTATTTACATAGCTTGGCATTTTCTTCACTGCTTCCTGAGGTGTCTTTGTTTCTTTGGAGTTGCCAGGCTGTAGAAATCCTGGGAATGAAGCACTTGGTAAATTTGTGGTTCCAAGTACAGTTGTGGTCCTGGAGAAGTACATTAGTGTAGGTTAGTTCTAGTTTGTGATTAGTCATCGATTATGTTGAGCAGTACAATTTATTCACAATCTTTGCATTACCAAGTCCTGCACGTAAGTGATGTGTCTTTGCCTGCTTGGCCTGCAAATGAGTGATGTGTTCCTTTGAGATGTCCAACGCTGCGGTTAAGTTCATTGCACAAAGTTGGTATAAAGGAGGTTGACAGACCTTGTTGTTATTATTCAATATAAGTATGTCCCCAAGGGTGCTGAGTCAACATCTTGGATTTCTGAAGCAAGGGTGCTCTAATGCGCAGGAAGAGGGAAGGTGGAGGGCATCCATGCTTCCTGCCTAGATTCTGATTGCCTACTAAGTCTTTTGTGATACACGCCTGTATCCAGAATGGCTGCTGAGATTTGCCAAGGTGGGATTTCTTTACATTTTCCTTGAACAGATGTGAGATTTTGGATTACTCTAAAATAGCAAATAAAGTTGCTGCATTCCATGTTCACATGAAGGTGGTATCCACATGACTCTCTGCCCCTCCAGAACTTTACACAATATGTTCACTTGGATGTGGGCCACTGTCCCATATGCTGCAACCCCAGTGCAGATAGACTCAGGGTCATATTTATGACACAGCATGCAATGTGGTGCAAGAGCGATGCAAACCTTAAGTCAGATTTTTTAAGCCACGCAAGGCCACTTTGATTGGCTCCAAAAATCTGGAGTACTGCAACGAAGCAAAAATCGCTGCGTTGCGTTGCTCTGCCTTGGGAAAGCATTCCATGGGTGTTGTATGGGTGTTTCCACACAACTCCCATGGTTGTTGACGCATTCCCAGATTTACAAGACATTTGTAAATCTGGGAATGCGCCAAAAAGATACCCCTCCCCAGGTGAGGCGTAACAGGGAGAAATAAGTGTTTTTGTCCTTGTTACGTGCTCTTTCTATGTGTGTTGCATTCAGCAGCAGACATAAAAAGAGGAAAATCCTCTCAGGATTGTTTTTGTGCAGAAAGGTGCCCCTTCCTGCACAAATGCAAACCTGACTACAACACAGGCACCCTTGCTCCATCATGCAAGGGTGCCAGCGTTGGCTCTAGGCTGCCAACATGGCACCAGAGCAAGGGAAAAGGACAGGAATGCACCTTATTAGACAAATACAACACATTCCTGCCCTTTCCCTGTGATGCAGGGCAGTGCAGCAAGGTGACATGTGGCACTGCCCTGCGCCACAATGTTCATAAATATGCCCCTTACTGTCTATGACAGTACCTCAGAAAATGCTTCATCGGTCTGGATTAGAGTATGGTGATTTCCCTAGATCTAACCTGTGGACCTCCTGGAGGACAGGTGAGGCATGGACAGTAACAGGAGGTTCCCAAAGTTCTTCCTCTATGCATTGGTAATCTAATTCTACAAAGTGAAACATTATACCATGCACACTTCTAGAGTTAAGAAGACACTGAACCTCATTACTCCTCATCCTATTGCACTATCATGAGATAATTCAATTGGGTGTACCTTGTTTAAGAGAGGCATAGTTTTATCAGCCACACATGGAAAAAAGGGTATACATACAATGATGGTGGCAATATGAACACAACCTTCACAGGTTTGAAAATCCTTTCAATGACAAATGGACTTACAAATTTTGGGCATGCCTTTGCAAAACTTGCATGTGTGAATGTTTATTTGTCAATCACCTGGTTGCCCTAAGAACAGATGGATGGTGGTGACTGATACTGATCACAATGTTTCTTGTACTATTGTCTTGCTGCTACCAAATGTTGTTTAGCCAGTGATAGCATTTTCTATAAGTCTTCATAATGCTCCTGGACACTGTGCAAAGTCAATATGGCAGGAAGGTATATTGGGGGGAGTTTCGCATGATACCCACATAAGCAGGAACATAAAGACATACTCAGTGAGGGATGGGTATACTCATATACCACCATTCATAGAGAGAAGCATAAAAACTGTTCTATAGATTAGTTCAAATAGACCCTATGATAACCCACTTGTGGATGGTAGCTGGTCGATATATGAGTATCCATATCCGGAATCTTGCAGCAAGCCTTCTAGAGCTCGAAGGAAACCATACTGTTAAACATCCTTGGATAAAGATGGTCACCAGAATTGTTGCTGGTTGACCCACACCATGAAGGCACTGTGTGGCTAGTCTTTGGAAGGAATTGTTTGCAAATGTAAGGCCACATTAACGAAATAGTAATACTACTATGCATTGGTGTTAATGTGATGCTCTGCAATACAAAGCAGCACAATCGTTTGTTGCAAAGTTCGATGGTTGTGCCGTGCTAAAATGCCTTTGCGTTGTGTGTTGTGACAATGGCATGCTACTACATAGAAAATGGGAATTCCATGTGTTACCATGCCATGCCCACACAATGAATTGCATATCAATACTTTCAAAAGTCATGCAGATGTTGCTAATGAGGCAAGCACAAATTGAGTGAATCAGTAGTGCCAAGAACGAGAAAGGGCAAAATCTTCCCCTTAACAATGAGTACACATATAAAAGTGAAGATGGAGGTTCTCATCTGCAGATAGAGGCAATATCTTAGGCAAAGATAAAGAGAAGGCAACATAAAGAAAACATGTATAAGCCTGGGGTGACACAGTCTGGTCAATATTAGGTAGAAATTAAACAAAAATGTTGTCTAAGCAGTGCTTTCATTTTTACAAATGCTTCAAAAAATGGAATCCTCCCTTGAATTCACTAGGGGCAGGTCACATGCAATGTCCCACATACAAAGCTGCTTGCGTTAGTACATCTCTTCTTATCTGGTGTGTTCAAGTAGACATCTGCTAAAGGGGTTAGTATTTCTCAAAGTGCTCTCCCAACCTTCCATGACCATGACCACCTGTGCTTTCCAAAACCAAGATCAACACTGGCACACATCAAGACATAATTCTATGCTATTGTTAACGTTTTACATGTTTTAGGTGCCATACATTGCATCCATTTGACCATGGCCATTCAGCTAATTTTGATTACTTCTACAGAATCAGGATATAGTCTCTCCACTAAAGTTCAAGCAATATTTGATGCAAGCTATTGTCTCAATATTAGCGTTGCCAGTTACCAGGACAGCATACATGAGTCTTATTTTTTTCTCCAATGCACCAGCAACCAACATTTTGAGAGTATATATATGGAGAAGGACTACACTGTGCAACACAGCTATCCATCATTTATACTACTGCATGAAACTGGTTGAGCCCACTTATGTTTCACTGGTAACACATTTCTTAGTATCATATGATTTGAATAAGAGTCTGTATTTAGCAACATTTTGCTTTCCGATTCCCAGTGCTGCTTACCAAGTATAATTTTTTTTACTTAGAAGATGACGTGTTGCATTGTTTCTTGTTTTGTGCTATGCAGAGATTATGTTGCTGGTTTTTCCACTTCCCTTAAAAATATATATGTCTCCCCTAAGGAAAGCCTATATAGTCCTTTGGCAGGTACCTGTGTATTATTAAGTAGGACATATACTTTTCATATGTATTAGCAGCAACACTTCGAAATTGTCCTTTTGCTGTGGAAACGTTAGCCTTTTGGCTATCACAGGGTTACCAGCTGGCACCACAGCATGGCTAACTCGTGAATGGGACTACCTAACTGGGTAAAGTAAGGTATCAAATTAATAATGGCACTGAACCCAACCTCATACCCAGATAGAATTTAATGTCACAATTAAAGTGCTGCAACTTTTCGTAAAGTTGCCACACCGTGCTCCAGGTAGTCCAGTGGTCTCACTAAGGCCCTGATACATAGACCGCTTTCTGCCCACTTGGAGAGACATAAACAACCCAGGCTTAGGAACAAAGGCAGAATGAGGTGTAAGGCTGCTTGCGCTGTCTGCACGCATCGCTGATCTCTGTGATTTGAACTCTTGGCCTCCATTTTAGGGGTCCCTCATCCTGCTCCTTGCTTCCCTGGCCTCCTCAAGAAGTTGATTAAGATGGCCTCCTGGGGCTGCCGAAAAGGAACATAGGCCTCTGTACCTGTGAAGTCTGCTATGGAAATAGAAATAGGACTAAGTCTACCACTGGCATTCTAGGATCCCAGTGAAAATAATAGGACTAAGGCTACCTCAGGCATTCTGGGTTCCTCCTTTTTTTTCTTCTTAATTTCAACCCTCTGCTCACTTTTAAGAGCTCTCCTTTAATTCCAACCCTCTGCTCACTTTTAAGTTCTCTCCTTTAATTTGACTACTCTTCCTCCTCCATTTCTAAGTGCCCCTCTCTAATTGGTCTTCCTTACCTCCTCTTTCTCTACGTGTTCTCCTCTAACGGGTCTATTTCACCTCCTCTCTCTGTCCGCTACCCTCGTCATGGCCCAACACACTTCTTGCTCCTCTGACCACCTTGCACAAGTAGGTCTGAATTCTCTTAAAATAATCTACCCGTCCAACTTGTCGAAGAATGCGAAAAAGACCTTCAAACACAATCTTCTCAAATGAATTCCTGAAACCCTTATCTCTGACACATATATTTCTGTTAAGGGCACTGTGGTGACAGACTTCATTTTCTACACAGAAGAGCCCAGTGGAGAAAGTCTCCAACTTCTGAGCTTCGATCCAAACAGCTGACCAAAACTCCACACGGTTTCCATTTAACCACACTACCTTCACCTGCCCTTAAAGCTGAATTGACCATTTCCCTATATAATAATGGGAACATCTTTATTCAAGCTTATTCAAGCTCCGGACCTGAATCTCAAGCGCTTTGACTCTATCTTTCTGAGGATTAAGAACTTGCTCAATAACCACAACCTGGCCACTCTCCATCTTTGCTGTCTACCCACATTATCTGCATCCGCTGTGCTTTTCGCCTCTTCTTCACCCAATTCTGGGTCCCCAACTTGGTCTACTCGTTCCAACACCACAGAGGATGTGTATATAATCTACACCCCCATCCCTGACAACATTGTTAGTTCTCACCTGGACTCTGATATATCCAACTCGAGTGCCTACCACCAAGTTGCTGTCCCTAATACCTCTACTCCTTTCCCGCTCCTACCATCAAATCTCATGTCACCCTTGTCTCCCACTGTTTTCTCCGTGATCTCCAACAACAGTGGGTTTGGGCACTACACCAGCAAAAACATCCGTGATAGCCCTGCAATTCTACCCCCAGGAACAGATGTTACCAACTTGAGGGCCTTGGACCTAGTTGCTGTCTCCAGTCTGTCGCCTCGTAATCCACACACTCCATCCTCTTCCTACTGTGCATCACCTATATCCTCTATTAAATCCACCTTGCCCATTACTACTCCCAATCCAGGATCTGCTCAGCTTCCCTGTGCACCTAATCTTAAGCCCCACCAGGCTAATCCTTCTTCCTGGAGGGATCTTGAGATCTTTAGCAGGCGACATTCTATCTTTCCCTGTAAATGTGGTTCGGGACGTACTCTACCCTCTAATAACCCTCCCACAGTGGGGTCAGACCCATTGTCTCATTCGGGGTCAGCTGAGGAGTGCAATTTTCCACCCTTGCCTTGAGGAGAAGATTGCTGGCCTGAAGCAGGATCTCCTTGTTGTTAAAGAGATCATGCATACCCTTCTACAGTTCTCCATGAAGATGGAGAAGCACTGGAATACACACCCCTCCCAGTGGACAGATCACCACAAGCCACATAAAATGTTCTATGCTGGTGACAATCAAGCCTCTATCCACTCACCTGTTAGGCCTCTCCCTAACCACCATTGAAGGCCCCAAAGATTCCAGCCTCAGCTATCAGAGGAGGACACTCTCGCTCTTTTATTCTCGTACAGTGACTATAGGATTCTCTCCTCCTCTATCTCTACTATCAACATCCCCACTATTACCTCGGACCCTGACAGGGAACCTAGTGTCAACCATAGATCGGTTAACAAGGAAAACCTACTTTAAATAACTACCTCTCATCATGAAGTGATCACTACCAACCATCACATAAAATAGATACTACTCAACTACAGATCGGCGGTGAAACATGCAGCGGATATTTCTGAGCTCATCATTTTGTAAGACTTGGACCTTCTGATTCTCACTGAAACCTGGCTCAATGATGCCTCCTCACCTGTCCTCAACATCGTAATCCCTCCTGATTATGCCATTATCAGACGTGATCAACTTGCTAAAATGGGGGGGGGGGCGTTGCAGGCATTCATCGCACCAGCCTCACTATTAAGCAATCGCAAAGTGCTGTGATGTCTTCTTGTGAGCAACTTGTCATTGAAATTTGGAATAAGGGCAAGATTGCCAGTATGCTTCACTCGATTTACCATCCTCCTGGTGATAATCTGATCTTCATAGAACAAGTCATGGAGGTCATTAGCTCAAGTTCGGACCAACTCAGCCATATTTTCCTTGGAGACTTTAACCTCCACTGGAATGACACAAATTATCCTTTAGTCTGCTCCTTTAAGGCTTTCCTCTCCGATCTCAACTTCTCACAGGTCTGTATGGGACCTACCCACAACAAGGGCGCCACTCTCGACCTTATCATTGTCAAAGACAATAGCATACAACTGGGTGACATCCTACCCTGTGACTGGTCTGATCATCATCAAATTTCCTTCCACATATTGGAAAAGGTATCGTGCAGACATTGCCAACCTATTGAAGCTAAACAACTGTCTCGCAATTAGAGAAACATCAACATCAATGCTCTAACATCCATCACCAAAAATAGGCTTCAGCCCCCTCCGAACCCGACCAACCTTGACGATCTTTCTGATCACTACATTAACACTATGGCCAACATTTTCGATACTATTGCACCAAAGCAACTCAAAAGGATTCCAGTCAAACAATCCAAACCTTGGTTTAATGATGCCATAAATGATGAGCGGCGTAATCTTAGACTCGCAGAGAGACGTTGGAGAATCACCCCCCCCCTCCTCAAGCCTCATTCAGCTAAGGAAGGTGAGAAGTACTTACAACAAACACATCCGCATTGCTAAAACAGACCACCTCAGGGCTCAGCTGGATGGTACTAAGAATAGACCCAAGAAGCTCTTTGAAATCATCAAGCAACAAGCTAGCCACTTTTCCAACTCTATCTCGACTCCCTTCTCCCTGCTTTCTAGTGGGGAGGACTTCTCAGTGCACTTCGCTGAAAAAACTGAAAGAAAATTGAACTGGAGCTGCTTCCTGACACTCCCATTTTGCGACCTCTGAACCTCACTGCATCATCAGCTGAGTGGGCAGAACCTTCGGCAGTGTCCTTACCCATTGGTTGTTCTCTCAAAAACAACGCCTCCTGGAATTCCTTTCTCCTTCCAGATGTCACGGAGCTGCTCCACAACATGGCGTCCCTTAAACCTTTCAACCATTTCAGTGATCCACTACCTACTAAGTTTTTTAAAGATCTCAATTCAGCCATTCTCCCTCTGTGGTCCCAGATCATTCATTAATCTCTCTTACAGGGAAGGATCCCTGATTGCCTCAAGACAGGGCAAGTTACTCCCATCCCTAGGAAGACCAATTCTGATTTATCTGATCCTAACAACTTCCGATCTATCACCAGCATCATGACTCTAGCTAAATTTCTCGAGAAATGCATCCATTCACAGTTATGCAACCACATTGAGAAAATTCAACTCCTTGACCTCTACCAGTCGGGTTTCAGAGCAGGGCACAGTACTGAAACAGCACTAACTCACATTGTGGATGACGCCTTAAGATCCCTTGACCAAAATGTCCCTTGTCTCCTGATTCTTCTTGACCTGTCCTCAGCATTCAATAGCATCAAACATGAAAACTTGATTGCTCTTCTTCAACATAGGATGGGTCTCTCAGGCCCGGTCCTAAATTGGTTTGCCTCTTTCTTACATAATCGCTCACAAAGGATCAAAGTTTACCACGCCCTTGCAACCAGTACCCCTGTTATGATTGGAGTTCCGCAAGGATCCGCACTCTCACCCACTCTTTTCAACCTCTTTATGGAACCACTTACTGTCATTCTGAACCACTCTAACATTCAGTACCACATGTATGTGGATGACACGCAACTGTACATGAAGATCTCCTCTCAAGAAGACATAAAAACGCTAAATGATGCTCTCTCACAAACTCAACAATGGTTAGCCCAGAACCATCTTCTGTTAAATACTCTCAAAAGTGAATTCCTTCTGATCGCTCCACCCAACCACTCTGAACCTACCCTGGTCTGGCTTAATCAACTCACTGCTCTTAACTGCACCCCTCATGTGGTTGACTCTGCTAAATCCTTAGGCATCACCTTGGACAAATACCTAAATATGCATCAGGCATGCTGTGCAATCCCTTGTTATCTCTCATTTGGAATATGGTTTGGTGACCTTTGCTGGGCTTCCCAAAGCTAGCTTGGCCCCACTCAGAGCTACTCTAAACACATCGGCCAGGCTCATCACTGGCTCTAGAAAACATGACCACATCTCCCCCGACCTTTTGCAACTAAATTGGCTCTCTATCAAAGCCAGGATACGTTTCAAGATAGCTTGCTTGACGCATAAAGCCTTACATCACAACACCCCGGTATACTTGGCAAATAAACTTGAACTATGGGGCTCTTGTCGGATCTTAAGAAGTACGTCCACCCTACTTTTGAAACCTCCCAAATTCAAAAAGAAAAGATCTTACAATCGGGCCTTCACCGGTCTTGCTCCAAGAATTTGGAACGCTCTACCTCCCGAGATCAGATCAAATTCTTCCACGGCATCTTTCAAGAAACAGGTCAAACGACTATTCTTGAGTGAACACTGAAATCATTAACTTGTTCTCATGCTCCGTCTACAAATGTGACCCTTAATTTACACCATTATTTCGATTTATTGTATGATTGTCTGTTAAATGGGTATCTTGCTCTATGGCAATTCTGATAATGTTTGGGCGGGCCATCTCTCCAACCCCTGACCTTGATTGTTTCCCCCTTTGTTGGTCATTGTGTGGACTCAACTACACCTTTTGTAACATTGCTCTTGGTTTTATTCGTGCTTTCACCACATCTGTACAGCGCTCTGATACTCGTAAGGGCCTTGTTTGCACTTTATAAAACTTTTCAAATAAAATAAATAAATAAAATACCACCTATCTCAGTAAAGTCACATGGGGTGTCAGTCCAAAAGGTGAGCTTCAGAGGGGAAGCTGCCTTTGAGGGGCAAATAGATTAACACTTCTGGGCAGGCTGCCTTTTGTTTAGGTAGACAAGTTGGAGACAGGGACAGAGAGGGAAATCCAGTTCCCAAACCCATTTTCCCATGGGCGTTTGATCCTCAGGAAGCCACACCTCTAGGGTGGGCTACCAGCACCTGATGACTGAAAATGAGGTTCAGACATAGCCAGATGCCACCTATTGCAGGAAACACGTCACCAGAAGGGAGGGTACCTGGCAGCCCATTGGCTCATGACACCGTGGTCCCCTCAGGGCACTTTTCTGGGATACATATGGTACCCTGCCCCTCAGATCACTTCAGATTTGGGGAAAGAACCAAAAAGGTACTGCCCTGTTACCCATGACACTGCATGAAGAGAGGCAGCACCGTTGGAAGGACTGCACCTGCAGCACTTTGAGCTTGTGAAGTTTGGACTGTGCCTGTGGATCCTGGTTTGGGGAAAAGTTGATTCCCAGCCCCAGATCAAAGTAGTGCCTCCAAGTATTAGTTGACTGATCCTCTGGAACCACCACCAGAAACCCGAGAGCTAAAGAAGCTAAAATCGTCAAAGCCACTTCAAAGTAGTAGCCTCTAACCACGGGCGCACCTACAGACAAATTTGAGGTAGCTAATAGTTGCAACTGAGCCTGCTGAATCCGGGGGCACTATCTAAGTCTAGATTCATTGCACAAGTGAGACAGTAGCCCCCACCAAATGATCTCCTTCTCACCACTGTACCACGAGAACAGTAGGCAAGCTGGCCTACTGTCTCTCAGAGAACATCGTGGGACCCTGATTACCATGGCCAAAGTCTCCCTACCATTACCCATAGATTGTGGAGTCACTTGCAACTCATCCCTGTTGACACCACAGCATCAGGACCATCTTTAGGCATCGTTTTTGCCTGCATCCCCAGAATCAGGGGCCCACCATTACAGTCTATGGAGGTCATTCTCTATTATTTATTTTTTATTTATTTAAAGATTTGTAGAGCGCCTGGTGACCCGAAGGCATCCCCGCGCTGTAAACCTGTAAGGTTAGCTAAGAGGGGAGAGGGGGAAAAAAAACTTTTTATTTGGGGAAAAGCAGAGTTTTGAGCTGCTTGCGAAAGCGCAGGTGGCAGGGTTCCAAACGCAAACTACGGGGGAGCAAGTTCCAGCGGGTGGCTGCCTTTACTGAGAAGCGACGACCTCCGGTACGTGCCCTCCTAAACTTGGGGATATTCGCCAGTCGCTCATTGTCCGAGCGCAGAGATCTCGAGGCTTTGTATGGGGTAACCATGTCTCCCAGGATCGAGGGGCCTTGTCCATTGAGGAGCTTGTGGGCGATGCACATAGCCTTGAACTCGATCCTCTCTCGCACTGGCAGCCAGTGGAGTGCCTTAAGTGCCGGTCTGGCGGAGGATCTGGAGGGAAGGCCCATCAGCATCCGAGCAGCTGCATTTTGGGTTCATTGCAGCTTGCCCAGAGTAGCTTCAGGGGCTCCTAAATAGACAGCACTAAATACTGCAGGTGGACCCACAGTAAAGGCTGGAACTGAACTGAAAAGGACTCTGGTGGCCAGGTAACTGTCCGAAGTATCCTTACTGGCCCTCTGGACCTCCATCCTGTCAGATTTAGTCGCTCAAGCCATGCCGGAGTAGGCAAACAAACGCTTTCAAACTTTTCAAAAGTGTACCAACAGTTGTTGACCAATACTTGTTTGCAGTTACATTTAACAGTGATAAAAGCTTCTTAAATCTATATCTCCATAACCCTCTGGTGGTATTTGCTCATCAGGGTGTCTAAAAATGTATGACCATATATCCTATTTTTATAAATATGTGTTTGATTTATTTTGTTTTGTCTTTCATATTTCGTTGTTTGGTGCTGTTAAATGCTTTACACTAAGGTCCCTTTTATGAGTATGGCGGTCCACAGGACCACTGTACTCGCGGTGGCAGTCCAACCACCGCCAACACTGTGGGTCCACCTGCAGTATTTAGAATGTGATGGTCAGACCACCACAGGACCGCAACGTCCGCTTGGGATCAAGGAGTCCTGAGGTGGTCGCGCAGCAGTAGGGGGTAGCAATATGCTGGCAGTGGTGCTGCGGCACCGCGTGCATATTATGAGTTGCCTGTCCACCGGGCCCTGTCATGGTAATGAGCCTGCCATGAAAAGGATGGTGGAAAGGCCACTAAGGGGTCCCCCTGCCGCTCCTGGGTGTGCATTTGGGGGGGGCACAAGTTGTGTCATTCTGGAACTGCACCCCAGTGCAGTGTCCACTACAATTAGTACACCGATGGGTTCCAAAATACGAATGCATTTGGTAAAAGTTAGTGCACAAATTGCGACATTTTTAGTACATGAGGCCCTTTCTGCATAGTCCCAAACCACTTAGCAATGTTAGTGAATCAGCGAGCCCCGGATGTGAGTATTGAATGCATAAGCTATGAAAAGAATAGTAAGAGAGAGAGAGGAAGATAATCAGGGGCATCCTAGGAGGGTGAGAAAGAAGGTGGGGTTATAGAAAATAGGAAAAGGCCCTAGGTCCACTGCTCTGAGAGGGAAAAGGCATAGACAAAAGAAGTGGAAGAGCGAGAGAAGAGAGAGAGAAGTAGGAGAGTTCAGGGGGGCATGAGAAAATGGAGGTGAAAGATAGAATCTGAACTGGTAGGGGGACCGGCAGAAGTGGTGAACGTGGCCCAACCCCACCTGTTCTTTTTAGTCTCTTAGCTCTCCTAACCAATAAAGAATGCTCAGTCATTCTAAGCCCCCACTGTTCTCAGCAGTGATCACCTCCAATTGGTAGATGCTCCACTGGAATTTTCACCCAAGCAGATGAAGGTGTATCTCTCTTTGGGAAGGGACCTGAAAGGGAAACGTATGTCTCAGTGTGTCACCTTTATCAGTCCTTTATTGATGGCTTCCGTTGGCATCTCTGTGAACTCAGGAAGTTAATTCTTTCAGAGCATGAAATGTGCTTTTTTCTGTCATTGACAAACCATGTTTGTAGGAGCACCAGGTGTCTCCCTCTCTCAAGTTGTCATGATCCATTGGAATGCTATGAACGTTTCCCCAACCACTTGAACCATCTCTTCTTCCAGATGTGTTGAGCATGGCATTTTTTCTTCTTCTCTTTGTGTCTACTCATGCCACTCTGGCACTGCAATCAGCTCCTGGGTACTTGGAGTAGGACACTTAACTTAAGGTGCAGCGGGTGAACTCCGTAACCTGACAGACTTTACACTCATTCAGGGTTCCCTGACGCTGTGCTCCAAACCCCTGTCAGCGAACAATCCGAAACTTCCGGCCCTTCATCTGCTGATCATCGTCACTTGTCTTTTTTCAATTCAGGTTTTCACTGGTGTGGATGTGCACTTCGTCACTATTGTGCTAACTCTGTGAAGCACTCTGACACCTTCAAATAAAGATTGCGCTGTGCAAAACTCGATCAATAAATAAATAAATATGGTGCCCATTTTCATTCCCCTCAGAGATAGCTCCAAAAACATATTGGTCGTGTTTTGAGCTTGATCACACACTCCTCACTCTACCTTAAGTTGCATGTCTGCTGTACAACGTTACACATTTTATCTTCACCTTTAACAAGTGATGGCAGGAATGGGACAGAAATTGAGGGTGTGTGGCTGGTAATGTAATTGTTTTTTAGATGTATTGCTCTTTTAGTGGCGAGGTGGCCAAAGAGAATGCTGAGTCAGCTTTCAGCTTCCCTGAACCTCCTTTCCACTAATATGTCTAAGGTAAAGAAGACTAGGGACAGGTTGCAGATGCCTCGGATGTCATCTTCACAGTGTTGAACAGGGTTCCAGGACTTTGATGTTACCTGTCCTGGGACTCCTATTGCTGCAAAATATTAAGGTGAACCAGAGCAGCAAACACCTTCCCGGCATCAGATTGTCTAAAGGGGGTGGGGTGGTTGCTCCACCCCACCCTCTTACAATTATCATATAGAAAGACACCTTTATGGTTTCTATGAGATAAAATATTCTCACTCTACTTCTAGGGTGGATGCACAAATACATAAGCACCCCCACTCCTATACATTATTTCAGTTTGGTGTCTGCCTGCTACAACTTTCAGATCCTGTTGTCTTAGTTCTTCCTCAATTTCTCTGTTTCATTCTCTGAGGCTCCATAGACAAAAAACAGAAAGATAAGATTTCAATTGCTCTATTATGTGTACACGGAGTGAATGCGTCCTGTATGGGGAACAATAGTACAGATAGCACTGTTGGAATGTTTGTGTCTCTGCTCCTGAGTCGGTGCTTTCTCAGTGGGTTTGTGGTAGGTGTAACAGTGAGCACTGCTTTGTGCCTGACTGCAATACATCTCTTTAAGCGGTGGGCGAATTAGCCAAAGGCTGAGCCACCACATTAGAGGACATGCTACTGCTTGAGAACTAGCAAGTAGAGCAAGGTGCAAATAGGGTTATGTTCCCTGATTTGCAATGCATTGAGTGCAATGCCCTTGGGCCCATGTATACTTAGACATTTGTATCACTGACACAATATTGTTGACAAAAGTTTCATGTTGAAAACATAATTTACCACAATATCGTGCTCATATACTTATAAATGGTTAGAACAAAAATATCAGAAATAAAATATTGTTGAGACTAAAATCGTCCCAAAATATTGTTTTTTTTTAATATAGAGTTTAAAGTAGTACATTTAACATTTTTAATATATAAATTTCATGTAATGTAAATAAAATATATTTTAGTCATATGTAATAATATATATAAATATATAGTTATATAAATACCCAAATACATATATTTCTATGAATATATATATATATAAATATATCATGATTAAACATATTTATTTTAGATTATATTATTTTTTTAACGTTTTACATTTATTCACACATATTACACAATAAAACCATAAAAAATATAAAAAACAGAAGAAGAAAAAATATAATATTTAAAGTAGACAATAAAAACACATTAAAAATTTAAATATCTAAAAACACATTTACAAAAAATACAATAAAAATTAAACTAAATGTAAAAATAGAAACATATAATATATTAAAGAATTAAGCAATTATCGTTATAAAACCTATTTACCAATATCATGAAAACTTTCGGAGTCTAAGAATATTAAATATACTATTCCCACTCTAGTTTATGCAACAGTAGAGAAAGTGTTGGACATTGGAGGAAGTAGATTTACTATTCCTAATCTAGTCACTACAATAACAGGGAAAGTGTTGAACTTCGAAGGAGTTAGATTTACTATTCCTACTCCAGTCAGTGCAACAGTAGGGAAAGCGTTGGACTTCAGTGGGCTGAAAATTACTTTTCCCACTGCAGTCAGTGTAACAGTAGGGAAAGCACTGGATTACGAAGGAGTGAAACTTACACTTCCCACTCCAGTCAATGCAGCAGTACAGAAAGTGTGGGTCTTTGGAGGGATAAAATTTACTATTCCCACTCCAGTCTCTGCAACAGTAGGGAAAGCATTGCATTTCAAAGGAGTGAAATTTACAATTCCCACTCCAGTCAATGCAGCAGTACAGAAAGTGTGGGACTTTGGAGAGGTGAAATTTACTATTCCCACTCTAAAAAGCACAACAGTTGGGAAAGTGTTGGACTTTGAAGGGGTAAAATGTACTATTCCTACTCCTTTCTGTGCAACAGTAGGGAAAGCATTGAATTTCAGAGGGGGTGAAATTTACTATGCCCACTCCAAACAGCGCAACAGTAGGGAAGTGTTGAACTGGGAAGAAGTTAATTTTACTATTCCTACTGCAGTCTAAGCAAGAATAGAGAAACTACTTCACTTCAAACACATTATATATATAAGTAACCCAATAAATGTAGAAAAAATATTCAACCCTTGATACAATTAATTAATTTAAAAGAAATGCGTATTAAAAAACTAAAAATAATTAATCAATGTACATAATTACTATTAAAAAAATCATCAATTAATAAATAATGATTCAATTATTAATTAACTTCTCACCATATACCCCACAAACCCAGCAGCCTGCACCTAAAATATAACTAAAAAATAACAATTTCATAGCTTACATATTTAAAATACATTAAATAATTAACTTTCAATAATTAGTTGTTAATTATTACTTAATTAACTTCCCACCCTAGATCCCAACAAACTTAGCATCCCAAAACTAAAATTTAAATAGAATTAATTAGTATTCCATATTTTACATAATTAAAAATCAATTACATAATTAAGTAACAATTAATGATACATTCTTAATTATTACTAAATTAACTTCCCACCCTACACTCCAAAAAACCTAGCAGGCTACAACTAAAATATAAGCAAAATAAAGAAGTATTCCATAAATTAGAAATCGATTAAATAAATATTCAACAATTAATTTGTAATTAATTATAACTTGGGTAACTTCCCACCATATACCTCTACAAATCTAACAGACCACAAATAACATATAATGAAACAATCAGTATTTCATAAATTACATAATAAATGTCAGTCCTATAATTAAATAAAATGTATTAAATATTTCTTAATTAATTATTCCCTAATTGTCTTTCCACCCTATCCCCCTACAAATCCAATAACCCACTGCAACACTATAAATTACTATTAAATATTAATAAAAACATTACTTAAAATGACAAGCTATGTTTTTAAAAACAATTAATAACATTTATATAAACAAAAACACATAAAAGTTATATATCAACTAAACCACATTAAAATGAATAAAAAACAATATTTATAAGCACTATATTAGTGAAAATGATATTAAAAACATGAATATGATTTACAATTATATTACCTCCAAAAACGATATTCTTGTCAACAACATTTATGCATCACGATATTTGTGTGTCACGATATTTAATTTCCGATATTTCTGTTCTATTTTTAAGTAGATATTTTGTTCAACCACTGACACATTTTCCCATAGAGGTAAAATGGGAAAAACCCTTTTGATAAATCAGGCCCTTAGCCACTTAGGAATTTTTTTGCATCTGAACTGACAAACATTATGGTGCCGATTACGATCCGGTAAAAACCGGGTACGAACCGTCGGTCGGAGCGTTTTCCCCGTCCGACTCGTACCCGGTCGTAAAACTTTACAAACATGGAATTACGATTCGCACGGAAACACCATTTCCGTACGAATCGTAAAAAACACCGACCGACGAAAATATACATACGAATGTGATCCGGGAATGCTGCGACGTGACGTCGGGACGCTTTCAGGCAGCGTTTCACGACCCAGGAATTACGATTCGAACCGACAGCAGTCCGGACGGCAATATTTTCACGGCACCCAAAAAGTGCCGGAAAAGTGAAGTACGGCGCGAATCGACCAGAGTAGGTGGCCCGGTACGCACCGTACCCCCCCCAGCCCCCGTAGGTACGCGCCGACCCCCCCCAGCCCCCGTACGTACGCGCCGACCCCCCCCAGCCCCCGTACGTACGCGCCGACCCCCCCCCAGCCCCCGTACGTACGCGCCGACCCCCCCCCTGCCCCCGTACGTACGCGCCGACCCCCCCAGCCCCCGTACGTACGCGCCGAACCCCCCTGTATGTACACCCGTGTATGTGTCATACCCCCCTGTACGTTCGAGTCGAACCCCCCGTGTACGTTCGAGTCGAACCCCCGTGTACGTTCGAGTCGAACCCCCCGTGTACGTTCGAGTCGTACCCCACCCGTGTATGTACGGTGCGTACCCCCCGTGTACGTTCGAGTCGTACCCCCACCCGTGTATGTACGGTGCGTACCCCCCCATGTACGTTCGAGTCGTACCCCCACCCGTGTATGTACGGTGCGTACCCCCCGTGTACGTTCGAGTCGTACCCCCACCCGTGTATGTACGGTGCGTACCCCCCGTGTACGTTCGAGTCGAACCCCCCGTGTACGTTCGAGTCGTACCCCCACCCGTGTATGTACGGTGCGTACCCCCGTGTACGTTCGAAGGTCGACTCGAACGTACACGGGGGGGTTCGACTCGAACGTACACGGGGGTCCGACTCGAACGTACACGGGTGGGGGTTCGACTCGAACGTACACGGGGGGGTTCGACTCGAACGTACACGGGGGGTTCGACTCGAACGTACACGGGGGGGTTCGACTCGAACGTACACGGGGGGTTCGACTCGAACGTACACGGGTGGGGGTTCGACTCGAACGTACACGGGGGGGTTCGACTCGAACGTACATGGGGGGGGTTTGACTCGAACGTACACGGGGGGTTCGACTCGAACGTACACGGGTGGGGGTTCGACTCGAACGTACACGGGGGGTTCGACTCGAACGTACACGGGGGTTCGACACGTAAAACGGGTGTACATACAGGGGGGTTTGGCGCGTACGTACGGGGGCTGGGGGGGGGTCAGCACGTACGTACGGGGGCTGGGGGGGGGTCGGCGCGTATGCGGGCACGTCTCCATGGTTGCTATGGGAGTTCGATGCGGACGGTGTTTTTTCCATCCGGTTGTGACCTCGGACGCACGGGATGGATCGTGATTCCTCGGTCGGACTTCACCTTTCACATTTGTACGGTAAATCGTACGAGGACGTGTCGGACACATTTTCCGACCCGAGGACGTGTGGGGAATGATTCCCAATGCGGTTCGTATGGACTTTTTACCATGCGAATCGTGATTGCCAGTTCGTACGGCACTTGTACGATTTGTACGGTAAAAAGACCGGATACGAGTCGCACGGGGAAATTTTTTACCGGATCGTAATCGGCACCTTTATGTTATATGCTAATGAAAGTCTATAGAAGTGATTAGGATAGGTTACTTGCAGTGGCGGCTGCCACAAATAAAGGGTGGTGAGGGAGAGGTCGCCCTGGAGGGTCGGGTCACACAGGAGGGGCGGTAGAAATAATGGATTTTTTTTTAACTTACCTTTAGCCGCCGGCTGCCTCCAGCTGCCTCCAGCGTAGCGTCGGATTCACCGCCTTTCCTCTTCCTGGGTCCCAGCAGCCCCTGTGGATTGGCCTGAGCGGGCTCAAAAGACGCCCTGCTCAGACTAGGGAGTCTGTGGGGGTTTCTCCAGCCCAGATGCTCAATGCAGCTGGGCTGGAGAAAACCTAAGTGTGCATGTGTGTTTTGGTCGGTCTGAGACGGCCAGCCAAACACACATGAGCTCTTAGGGAGTGGAGTGCACGTAGCACTCCTCCTCCCCCCTCCCATGCCTAAGCCCCGCCCCTCTCTACAGCACTGGGTAAAAGCCGGCAAATGCCAAATAAAACAACGCAAGAACATCGTTTTATTTTACATTTGCTGGCTCTGAGACAGGCAGTCAGGCGACGCTCCTCTGCCATTGTGGAAGAGCTGCCGCTGGTTACTTGCTGCTGGGAGATACTCTCTATAGGTTCTCTTCTGCTGATACGTCCATCAATGAGGGGGAGCTCTGTTTTGTGCAAGACTTCCTTCTCCTCTAGACACCAGAGTTTGAGAGCATCAACAGGAATTGGCACCATATTCGAAAGAGTGATGGTAAACTGTACTGCTTCACCAAGTGCTTAATTTGTAAAAGAATAAGTGCCCGGACCCAAAGTTTTGTTCAGACGCCTGCAAAAGGCACTATCAAAGGTAGGAGTGCCGAATACCAAGGCTGTGTACTTTTGATTCCACCCATGCCACCTTTATCCACCACCAGACACAACCCGCCTCTCTATCTCTGTTACAGATTTATTTTCATCCCTACTTTCTTCCTTTGCCACTGTTTTTCAGTATTTCTCTTTCTTCCCCTTTCCCCGTATGTGTTTTTCTCTCTTCTTCTAGTTCAGTCTGTTGAGGAAAAATAAGTGCTGTTTGCCGGTGGCTCCCCCTTGCAATTACCGGCTCAAATTAAGCACTGACTTCACCACCCCCAGCTCAACAAGCTGTAAAAGAGCTCTTGGATTGTAACGAAGCGGTGCTGTGCATTTACTACCAAACACAAGCCCTAAGGCAAATGCAATGATTATAACAAGTATCTAATAGATTATGTGGACTTAAATTCAGTGCAGAAAACAAGCTGGGATTGTTTGGTATGAATGAAAATAATACAATAATTAAATTACAGTGTAAAACATAGACAAAAAAAACTTGGTAATACATTTTGATCTAAAATTTAGTTTGCCTAAACAGATCACAATTTTTTGTCATGCTCATGCATCTCATAGTTTTGCATTAAATAATGAATGCGGAACTCGATTCCAAGATGGCTTCCAAGTGTGAAAACAATCAGGCATTCTGTGGCCAGCGCAAGACTATTTTAATGTGGCTGTTTAGCTTCCCATTGCTAGGCTATGAAAGAGTCTAATTAGTTTGAGCAACTTGGAACTGATCTTGGCCCAGCAAACTCAAATGGGAGTCCTAATCTACTAATTGTCTTCCTCTTCAAGAACCAAGCTGCATCATGGGCCCCAGTGGCCCTCAGCCCACACTTTTTGGGTAATAGTAACCCATGATCATTAGAGCACTTAAATGTGCTAACCCATGCAAACACAGTCATCTAAAAATGCCTCTTTACATGTGTTTCCACATTAAACCCACACCCACTGGCTTTACCAAGTCGTGGTTTTACTTTTCCAGCTATGGGAGCATTGTGGGTACTTTGAGGTAATTTCAGATTTGGGAAAAAAACACTTACTCCAAGGCTAGAGGTGTATTACATGCCCTCATCTTGCCCAAGGGAGTGAGGGACTTATCTCTCAGCTTCCTCATCAAGGCTAAGAACAGGTTATTAATGTTGTAATGTCTCCTGATGTTAGCGAACATAGCAAAACCTTAAACAAAATGGAGGAGATTAGGGGCCATATGTAGGTAGAACGTGTTTTGCGATTCTCTAATTGCAATTTTTAGGGAATCGCAATTAGAGAATTGCAAAACGGAATGTAGGTAGGATTAGCAAATAATTTTGCGAATCCTACATATTCCTTAATTGCGAATTGCAAATTGCAATTCGCAATTAAGGAATACCTCCCCATTCATTCCTATGGGCCTAGAGGCCCATAGGAATGAATGGGAAGACATTCTCGATTTGCGATTCTCAATTAGAGAATCGCAAATTGAGAATGCAATTTCAAGTGTGCCAGGGTGTCCAAAGGACACCCTGTTGCACCCCTGAAAGGAGCATGGGTGCACATGTGGCACACATACATGCCCTAAGGACATGTTTGTGCACCACATGCCACTTTGAAAAATGCAAAAATATACATTTTTGAAAGAAATCGCAAATTACCACCAACCTGTACTGGGTGGTAATTTGCGATTCATTAAGGCCAAATTGCACTTTTTTGGTGCTTCTTACATTGCATTTAAGGAATCGCAAAATTTGCGATTCCTTAAATGCAATTGAAAAATAAGGAATCGCAAATTTAGCGATTCCTTATTTTGCACGCAGATTTGCCTTCCTACATACCACTTAGCAAAATTGCGATTGTACAACGCCGAAATTCGGCGAAGTTCGGCGTTTGCTCTCAAGGTGGCACTGTCATGTATTGCCCTCATTGGGCAGCGGGTGTTCTATGTTACATGCTTTAATGAAGGAAGAGAGAGTTATGTCTTCTCCGTCCTCACCTTGCACAAGAGTGGGTGGATGCCACTATTGGTGCGGAAGCAGCTGCCACAATGCTGTCTTTGCATTTGTGAACATGGGACTGAGCATGTGAGCTACACCATCCACTATGGGCCACAATATGCTGAGGGCCACACAAGTCTAGGGCAACTGCCAGCTGCCTCTATGTTTTGTTCACAATTGGAAACAAAGTGTAGGGGCAGCTGTGTTTTTTCTGTTAAAAACCCTTGGCTCTTGTGCAATGTGAGTGTGTGTGGGGGAAGGGAGAAATATTAATCTCCCATCCTTGGGCAAGGCAGGAAGTGAGTCAAAACCCCCCACACCCTTAAGCAATGCAGAAGGATATTTGTCAAAGACCCCCCTACCCTTAGTAAAGGTGAGGGGTGTGACCCCACTTCTAGACTGTGGGGTCACTAACATACCTCCAACCTTTGGGTAATGTGGGCGTGGATATACAAATTTACCCCACCCACACTTGGGCAATGTGGTGTAGACAAAACGGCCCCTCCCAAGCTATTGAGCTAGGTTGGGTCTGTGACACATCAGATCAGCAGATCGCTTGGTCAAGGTCGAAATGAAATGTGGAAGTGCAAAGGTGGGAGTTAACGTTGAGTCATAATGGCTGGGGTGTGAGATAAAGTGCAGGTATTTCCCCTACATCATCATTTGTGGAAGTTGGAACTGAGATGTGAATAAGAGATTGAATACGTATGTGAATGCATGTCATTTGCTCATAGATGCAATTTGCTATTTTGTATGTTATTTAATGTGGTGTTGGATTTGTGGAAACTTGTTTCATCTTGGAAATAGTGAATGGTAGGAATGGTAGTTAAGGGCGAGTGAGGATGGCGGTTTGGAAGCGAAGGTTAACGTTTTACCATAATTTGTACATTTTATGATGTACTATTTTTTAAATCAACCACAACTGTATACCATGTATGCATATGTATTTATGTATGCTGTAAGCTGGGCTGAAATAGATGGATCCACTGAAAGACCCAATACTCACACTCATTCACAGACCAGTGGCTACTGTAGTAATCATGCAACCTACAGAGAAGTGAGTGGAAAAGGCAGAAGGGAAAGAGAGACAGAAGCCGGTCATCAGCATGAGCTGATTCAGTCACATGGTCTCTGGCACAGAGTCTAAGGATCAGAAGGAGCACAGCAAGGCAAAAGGAAGACTACGTTTAGGATGAGAGACAAGGAAAAGTGGCACATCAATGGAATGATGGTTTAGGGAACTTACTAATCTCCAAGGTGGGTGATTCTATGATGAGCCCTCTCACCAACAGGCATCTGTCAGAGAACCCAATGACGCAGAGGAATGGTAAACCAGAGGCTTGATGGTATGGCAGCCAGGACAGACACACACACAGAAACAGAGACATAGGTATTGGACAGGTAAAAGATGAATTAAGGCAACCGAAGGAAAACAAAATGACAAAGGTGTAGGAATGGAGACGCGGATGATGAACTAATCAGCAGTGGAAAGGCATACAACTACATGATTTCTTGCCAGGCACTTCGCTAGAAGAATCAATGGTTTACATACTTGGTCTGCCAATGTCAACCTGGAAGTGAGTGCCCAACCCGGAATTAAGTGAATCTCCAACAGTTAGATGTCTAGTCTTTCCATCCTATACTCCACTGATGGTCCTCTAAAATCTCCAAGTCCTACATACCTCTGTGTAGCGAAGAATATTGTGAATGTATCTCAGGTCACTTCCTCTATCTCACCCCCTGTTTCTACCCTCGGTTCTGATAGTACATTTATAGTATTATTATTACTATGCAAAAATAGCTGAAAGTCAGCAGAGCACTGTACAGGAATCAAGAGAGGCATAAACAAGTTGTGATGGAAAGGGACGTTGGTTTTAAGAGCTAAAGTGAACTGGTACTGCACCATGATGTAAGGTTTTTCTAATAGATGTGAATTCAGCTTGTCCTTAAATTGGAGCAGGATTGGGGCAGTCCTGAGGCACATGCCAATGTTATTCCAGAGCCTGCTGCCTTGTTTTGTTCTTTTTTATGCCTTTTGATCTCCAGTCTAATGTTGACCTTGCTGCAGAAGTGTCGAGTTAGTGGAGATGGTGAGCTTATCAGCCCGATAGGCAGAGGTACAGTTTGTGACAGCTTTGTAGATTGTGCAGCTGGTTTTGAAGATGGTGAGACCTGGCAAGAGCAGTCAGTCAGATTCTGTCAGGGTAGGCGTGATGTGGTCATAGTTCTTCAGGCCTTGATGAGGTGTGCTGCTGCATGCAAGATGCTCGCAATGGGGTTCTAGTGGGGAGCCTGAGAGATTGTAGAGCAGGGCATTGCCACCCTACAAATACAAGAGTATGAGGGCATGAATGGCATTTCTGATGTCGCTTTCTTAGAGGAATGCTTTCACTTTCTTTGGTAGGGAGAGCTGGTATTGGGCTTTTCATGGTGATGTGTCCCAAGTTGGTGAAATGGGTGTCCTGAGTGAATCCAAAAGGCTTGGCGTTTGGTGACGATTGTGGGTCAAATCTGTCCAGATTCATGTTATTGGGCCTGGTTTGTATATTTAGACTTACTAAAGAACACCTCAAACCAATCCTAATCATATTGAGCAAATGTGCTAGCATTAAAACACATTCACACATTACTACTACAGTGAAAATGGCAAAATCCATATTATTACCAGCATACAGTGAAACTGAGATGAGAAAACACTCTTTACTGCTTCACAGATTGATTGTTAGTGATTTTATACAGTGAAACAACAGTCCTTCAATATGATTTTATCTTGCTGCACACATTAGTCCCTTATATTTTGGCTTTGTTTAAATGCATTTTAAAAAAACAAATACACATAAAAATGCCATGTTATGCACCACATAGACATATGCCTTGAATGTAATATGTTACTTATTACTATTGTTTAGGGAGGGGACATTTGCGTATAATGCTATCAATATATATATATATATATATGAAAACACCAGTCCAAGTGCTAAACATGCACAAAACAGGTACGGACTCCTGTATTTTGCTGTGCTTTAAATTAGAAGTTTATTTTTCTTGTGCTGCCCATGATGCGATTCGGCCACATCCTGTGGCCTTGATCACATATATATATCTGAAAAAAAAGAAAGGTTAAAGTGACATTATAGTTAGGTGAATTTGTCAGTCATAACGCCACATTTTAAACCTGAAAAAACACTGAAATTCAGCAGTTATAGTTCACTGAGCTAACTATAACTTGCGCCCCTGGCATGCACTGCTTATGACCCCACATATTATATCACTCATGACATGTTCAATTACATCATTGATGATATCACTGATGACATTAAAAATGACATCACTGATGACATCATCTGCCATACCGCCGTTCAATTTAGTCTACAAACCAGCACATCCTTTGAAATATGTAAATAAGAACTAAATGGCACAAAATCACGTAAAGCATGTATGTGTGTATATATGACCTTTTCATATTATGGAAAGGAAGTCAAAGGTCTGCAGAAGATTTTGTTCAACAGATTAACATCAATGATCTTAACCTCTCTTTCACTTGTTGTATTAGAAATAGCTGTGTTGAATTCCTAGATGTAAAAGTACAAGTAGTTGAGAACAGTCTGACCTCCACAATTTTCAGGAAAGATATGGCAGGAAGTACCACACTCCATGCCACAAGTTAGCATCCAAAGGCAATAAAAACAGTATCCCTTATTGGGACTTTCTTAGAGCTAAAAGAATATGCAGTTCCCAAGTACTATTTGATGAAACTGAGACTAGTATGTCTAGCAGATTGAAGGAAAGGGGCTACAGCAAAGGCATCTTAGACATTGCAAGAACAAAGGTCAATACACAATCAAGATTTGAGTTGTTATTCAAAAATCCATTGAGGAACTAAAAAACTGATACAGAGCGGAGGTTTACTACCTCATATAACACACATCATAATTCAGTACGACAATCACTGCTAAGACACTGGCATATTTTAAGGCAGGACCCATTGATTGGACAAGAGATTAGACTCAAACCATCCATTACATATCGGAAGTCTAAATCCATTAGAAACATTCTTGTGAAAAACCAAGTAAGTACATCCAGTATCCAAAGTAATTGGCTAAGACCCAAAAATAGTTTTAAAAAATGCAGCAAATGCAAGGCCTGTTCTCATGTCATTAATCTAATGGAATATAAAACAGAAATGGGTGAGAGAATACCGATTGAAAAGGCACTAAACTGTTATGTTATGTTATGTTAAATCAATTTATAACGCGCACAGATACTCAGCAGAGTGTCCCGGCGCAAACTAAGAAAAGGAACCACAGGCCAAAGCACTATTCAAAGATCACAAAACCTTGAGTGCTCGGTAGCGCCAAGGGTAAAGCATTCCAAGCCAGTGCAGCCTTACGCACAAAAGAACTCCCGCCTAGCCTCTGGCGTTTAAATCTAGGCGTCAACATTGGGAGGATGACTGCAGCTGTCTCGCGGGAATATAGAAGGCGAGCCTCTTCTGAAGAGAGAAAGGACCCAGGCCATAAAGGGCCCTATGCGCAATGGCCAGGGTTTTAAATTTTATACGAGACTCCACCGGGAGCCAGTGCAGAGAGCGCAAATGAGCATGCGCACTACACCTGCAAGATATACCCAGCAGGGGTCTGGCGGACGAATTTTGAATGACCTGAAGTTTGTTCAAGAGGAAGCCAGAAATGCCCACATAGAGTGCATTGGCATAATCCAAGCGAGACAAAATCAAGGCACGGACAACCGTTTCTTTGGACGGTCTTGGAAGGAGGGGTAAAAACTTCCTCAAAGCTTTCAATATGCCGAAGCAAGACCCAACCAGCTTTTTAACCTGGGTAGAAAAGGACAAATTCTCATTGTACCAGACCCCCAGATTTTTTGCAGCAAAACCCATTGCTTTGGGCAAGGGAAAGCTGGGGGGCCATAACCTCTCTCGAAAGTTAGCTGGAAAACCACCTGTAAGTCAGACCATGCCATATACATACTGGGTTGCCCCGGCCCAAAAAGTTTTATAGGTAGCACCAAATACCAATTTCACAAACAAATTTTGCAGCACAAACGGGCAGTGAAAAACGTTGACGATAGCTATCCAGTTGCTAGGCACTTTAGAGACCATCATGGAGGCAACCCTGATTTTGTGACATACAGTGTGCTAGATCAAATACCACAGTCCATGGGGGGAGCAGAGAAGCAAGACTGAAACAATTAAAAAGCAGGTACATCTTGAAGATAGAAACAAAAGAACCCCTTGGATTGAACACTGATGAAGAAATGTACACGTTTTTGTATGTGTAACAATACAATCTTAGCCTACATGTTTTCATTGGAAAAAATGTTTTTAAATCTTTAATTGCTGCATGCTTAGAGCATACATATATATTGTGGCACTGATTGTTTTGTGTTATCTTTTCCTTTTTCAGGTTTGGATTCGAAAAAAGGTACGCTGAGCAGTTGTGGAGCTGGAAGGAACGCAGAAGAGCTAAGATATCTATAGTTTTATTTGAATGTTCATAATTTTTCAGAATATGCTCACTGGGGCTTGATTTTTGTTATGATGATAAAAGAATATGTTTACCTTTGGTTATCAAGCAAGCTCACTACCTAAGTTTACTTCACCCTGGCACTTGCCAATTAGTCTGCTACATTGGGCTGCAATGCATAATAATTCTATTGTGAGCTTGGAAGGCATTTAAGTCTATGATTAATTGTTGATGATCAATTCTTTATTGAGTGCTATAGTGCTTGATTTTTGTCTTGGAGAAAAATAACGTTTCTATCTATTGAGTGGGTACACTGTTTTGCTATAACTGCATTGAGCACTGGCTGTGTACTGGTTTGCCCACTAGGGCTGAAGCGTACAAAGTTTATGTTAGCTCAGCTGATATTTATTTTTGTTTGATTGTTTTTTTGGGGGGGATAATTGTTTATTCCATGTTTTGAAACTATGCTTAAACAGGAGCATTAGCCATAGGCAATGTTTAATCTTATACTTGTATATCAATATATACTTGTTCCAATATGGCAGCCGTCACCGCTTCAGTGGCTGGTCTGTTTTCAGTGTCAAATTTGTTTTGTAAATAGGAAGCAATAACGTGCCCAGGCATCGTGAAAAGCATGAGAGAAAACCCGATGTCACAGGGGGGGGTCCCAGACACGGAGCATTGATTAAGTTTGGAAGCTCGCTTGGAGTTGAATGAACATTCTACCAAAGCACGATGGCAGATGAGGAAATTGAGGCGAGATTGGCTACAGCCAAGGGGGTAATTAAAGATGAACCAACAACTAAGGCAAATTAATTGCCAACATCATCAGGAAACAACACAGGTCAAACATCATTCAATGAACTTTGTCAAAAACTGGAGAGTCTCACGAAAATAGAAATTTTGAAATGGTGGGAAGTGCAGTCCCTAAAGCGTTATGTGGAAGTCAGAAGGCTTCCCAGGAGCCTTAGAATCATGATTACCCCTACATATGAGAACCCTCAGCCTGACTTGATTAAGGAATGGGCTGAGCTGAATGCAGAAAGCTCAAAGAAAATGATCATACTACTAATCAAGTATGCAACTATGGACAGAGAAACGGCCATTGCACGAATTAAGAAACTCAGTAATCAGCTAAACCTGTACACTGATAAGGATGCAATAACAACATTTCAGAAGGATATGAAAATTTGAATGAAGAACTATGAGGAAGGAATTCCAGTGAGGAAAGCACACAAGTTCCATAGGGACCGAAGAGACTACGAAAATGGTAGAATTTCTACGTTCGCCAAGAAATTTGACAGCATCCTGAGAGAAAGATTAGAAATAACCAACAGGATCAAACAAGAGGTATCTGCAAGTGATATCAGTTCAGACACAGGTTCTGAATCGGATTGAGAAGGACTAGGAGAGAGAAGTGGCCCTATTACAACAGTCCAAGATGAGTTTTGTTTTTTAAGATTAGGCCGGTTCACCAACCACAAACTGCAACAACAAAGAAGAGGCAGAGGCGGCAGAGGAGGGGCGGCCAAGGAACAAGAAGGAGGCAATTTGGCTGGAATGACAACACGGAGCCACAGTAGCAAGAAAAAAATAATGCCACGGTAATTAATTTATCTAGAGAGCCTTTAACACTTGAATACAAAGAAATTCTTGGTTTAGGTCTCACCTACTGCCCTTGTGCAACCTTTGATTATGAGTAAACTAGAATTAACTTGTATATGTTTGTCCGGAAATTCAAATTAATGAAATTCTTTAAAATGCAGAAGAGAAACAGTAAGCGAGCAACTAGTGTAACTACCAGTAATTTAACTGTTCGGATATAGACCTATTAAAAGTTCTTAGGGAACTCGAATCTGGTCAGGAAAATCAATTGAAATTTATCACAGACACAGAATTGTTGTTTGAAGAAGGAGTGGGCACAGAGGGAGACGATACAGCCTTTAGACCGAAGTCAAAATTCATTCCAAATATGCCATGTGACAATATTTATTCTTTTTCTGAGAGCATGACACATGATCTAAAGAAACTGAGTAAACAATTCTTTAAGAAGAAGAAAAAGACTTATAACGCACCATGGAATTTGAAATTCCAAAGAGTCATGAAGAAGTGGACACAGGCAGAACAGTGTGTGATTCGTGGGTCAGATGAAGGGGGTAACGTGGTGATTTGGCCTAAAGAAATGTACTTAAAACAAGCTTATTTGCAGCTCAATTATGAATCATGTTATCACAAGACTACAAGAGTTGAGTATGACAGATTGAAGGAAGACTTTTATGCAGTCTTGAAAACTTGGCAAAATGAAAATTTACTTAGCGCAGAGGAGTACGAATTTCTCAGAATAAAACATCCCAAATTACCAGTGCTGTACCTCCTGCCTAAAGTGCATAAAAATAGAGAGTGCCTATCAGGTCAACCCATTATTCCCACCATAGGCAGTCTGCTGGAAAATGTATCGGCATTTGTAGATTCTTTTCTACAGCCATTAGTCTCAGAGATGCTATCATACATAAAAGACACAACAGACTTCTTAAAGAGAATCTTTGATATTCATTGGAAAGATGATTATCTAATGATGTGTCTTGATGTAAACTCTCTCTATACCACCATAAGACATGAGGATGGGTTAAGGGCAGCAAAACACTTTTTAAGGCTGAGACCAATACGTTATCTTGCACCCAATGCAGTGTTATTTGGCATGATCAAATGGTGCCTCACAAGCAATATCTTTCTATTCAACAATGTGCTATATCAACAAGTACAGGGAACAGTGATGGGCACCTGCTTCGCCCCCAGTTATTCGAATTTGGTTATGGGCTGGTGGGAGGAGCAGGTGTTGTGCAATATAGAAAGAAGTGACTGGTCATCACATATTGCACTTTGGACAAGGTACATCAATGACCTTTTCATATTATGGAAAGAAAATCAAAGGTCTGCAGAAGATTTTGGTGAACAAATTAACATCAATGATCTTAACCTCTCTTTCACTAGTCGTATAAGCAATAGCTGTGCCCAATTCCTGGATGTGAAAGTACAAGTAGTTGAGAACAGTCTGATTTCCACAATTTTCAGGAAAGATACGGCAGGAAATACCACACTCCATGCCATGACTTGACATCCGTAGCATTAAAAAACCATATCCCTATGGCGAATTTCTTAAAGCAAAAAGAATATGCCGTTCCCAAGCACTATTTGATGAAACTGAGACAAGTATGTCTAGCAGATTGAAGGAAAGGGGCTACAGCAAAGGCATCTTAGACATTGCAAGAACTAAGGTCAATACACAATCAAGATTTGAGTTGTTATTCAAAAATCCATTGAGGAACTCTAAAACTGATACTGAGTGAAGGTTTATTACCTCATATAAGACTCATCATAATTCAGTGGGACAATCTCTGCTAAGACACTGGCATATTCGAAGGCAGGACTCATTGAAAGGCCAAGAGATTAGCTTCAAACCATCCAGGACATAGCTGTTTGTTGTGGCATGGCGGGAGCTTCACCGCTCCTGCCAAGCCACAGCAAATGCTCCGCTTCCAGCAAGCAAGAGCATTATAAATGCTCTCGCTTGGTGGAAGTGGAGCAGAATTGCTTTAAGGTACAGTGTGCTGCCTTCCCAGAAGTTCCCTATATCTGAAAGCAATGCCACAGAGGGCGGGGAGCCGGGAGGGACTAAGGGGGCATTTAAGCTCCCCCACAGTCCCATTGGAGACTGGGAGCCCTGAGGACACCCAGAACAAATGGGCAGGCCCTAAGGGATGGGGTCCCCGGGGCCAAATCCGGCCCAAGGTGGAGAGCTGCAAGCCCCCCTTCTCCTAGTACTCTTTAACAAATTATAAAAAAGGGCTGGCCCTGGGGAATGGGTCCTCAGGGCCAACATTGGCACAGGGAGGGGGCCGTTAGTGCCACCTGCCCTATTACAAGTAGGCTGGGCCCCAGGGGATGAGGTCCCCATGGCCAAAATCAGCCCGGGGAGTGGGGCTGTTCTGCTTCCCTCCCTATCTCTAAATGGCCGGGCCCTGTGTGATGGGTCCTAGGGGCCAAAATCAGCCGGGGAGGGGTTTGTGTGCCCCCCAGTACTGTTTAACAAATTATAAAAAAGTGCAGGCCCCAGGGATGTGATCATCGGGCCACAATCGGCCTGGGAAATGGGGCCACGTGGCCCCCTCCCCTACATAAAATAAATACATTTTAAAAAGGCAGGGGGATGAAGTCTCCGGGGCTGAAATGGGCCAGGGAGGGAGGCACCATTGCAAAAAGGCCTGGCCCTGGGGAATGGGGTCCCTGAAGTCGAAATTGGCCCAGCAAAGGAGGGCCATGTGGCCCCCCTCCCCTAAAAAGCCTGCCCGGGAAGTCACCGGAGGCCCTGACCCCTTATGCCACCACTCTGCAAATGTGCCTCCTAGTGCACTACTAGTTGGGGGATGAAGTTCCCTTGGCCTTAAGGGTCCTTGGGGGCCATTTACCCCTCCTGTAAGTCCCACACAGTGGAGTTGCCAAGAGGTCTTTGGAGGCCATGCCCCATTTCTCCACCACTCTACAACCTCACCTCTTGATGCACTACTGGTTGGGGGATTAAGTCCCCTTGGATTTTGAGGGTCCTTGGGGGCCAATAATCCCTCTTGTTACCTCCAAGAAGTTCCACACAGAGGTTTGCTGTGAGCTGGTCAGAAGCCCTGCCCCCTTTCTCCACAATCTGCAAAAGTGACTACTAGTTAAAAACCATAGAAATTCACTTAAAAAAACACAAAGATTATAGGGACGTTATAGTTAGGAAATAGAATTTAAAAAACTTTAGAAATTCTCTTAAAAAACCAAAGGTTACAGGGATGTTTTAGTTTGGATCAGATTTCACTAGTAAAAAACCAGTGAAATTCAGCAGTTATAGTTACATGAGGTAACTATAACTTACGCACCCGCAATGCACTGCTTATGACCTCGCATATTACATCACTCGTGACATGGTCAGTAAAATCACTGATGACATCTTAAATGACATCACTGAAGACATCATCAAGTGAGTGTCAGTGTTTTTAAGAGTTTATGGGTGCTAAACATATATACTAACCGACTACAAAATTTAGATTAGTATACTAGTTGTACTGCTAATAAGTGATACTATCTCTAACATATGTGATCTGAGACAGTGTGTGACTGTTTGTATCATTGTGTGAGAGGGTGTGTGAGTGGCTGTATGGGTCTATAAGTGCATGCATGAGTGACTGTATGGGTTAGTGAGTGTATTTCTGACTAGGGATGTAGGTGTGTGAGTGGTTGTGTCACCTCCCCTTGATGCCGTGCTCATGCCCATCCACATGCCATTCAGGAAAACGCAGCCATGAGAGAAAGCTGCTGCTGAGTGTTTCGGCTTCCCAGCTCTCTTCCAGCAGCCCAGTGGGTGAGCTTTTAACTTTAAACCCCCACTGGGCTCCCGGGCCTCTAGGCGTCAGCGCTCCTCTCCCGCTGACCCATGACCTCCCACTCCTCTTGTAGTCCTGATCTTGACAGTGTGAGGGGGGTTTGGGGCCTCTGCACGCTTTAAAAAAAATAATGTTGCCTGGTGCCTTTGCCACTTTGCTGTCACTGCTACAGCCACTTTTCTAGCCATCATCACTGTGCCGACCCGCTCATGGAGACGTGCAGGTCTGGGTGTACGGCAGGGTGACAGGCTGATGGGGCAGCAGGCATTCTGTGTTTTGACAAGTGGATGTGGTTTCTGCGTCAAGTTAGTCAGGAGGTGGTGCAGTACCCCCCCAAACTAAATTCAATGAGCCCTCTGCAAAATCTTCTGTGGCTGTGAGGTGGAGAGCAGCAGCGCCACACTGCCTGTAGTAGCTGCTGCTGCTACTGGATCTGGCTATTGGGAACCACTGGGAGACAAGACCAGACGAGACTGGGGTCTGAGTTCATAGTTAAGGCTTCACTACTACCACAGACCAAGCAAGCAAGTTGGTCAATAATCGAGTGGTCTGTAGCAATGAAGGAGTGTCCCCACAGTCCAGCTACTGTCTTCATCCCCACTCCTGTGACCTTGGTGTGCATGTGTGGGTGGAGGCAGCAGTCAGCAAGAACAGGGGGAGGAGGTAAGTGGACGCTGTTACTGTTGCTGCTACTACTTCTGTTGGTGCTACTACACTGTACAGTGGATTTTGTTGCCCAAGTGCTCAGGCTGACATCACAACTGTTTAAGCCTCCCTTCTAGACCTTATCCCTGACTGTGCTCTGTTTCTTTGAATAACACCTTCCTTGTACCGGGCCATCGAGACCAGCAACATTTTTTTTGTGGACTTGCTGAAGCCCTGATGGGGTGGGACATGGTCCCCCAGCAGACACCCGACCTGAGGAGGAGGGGCCAGGCGCGAAGCCATCTAAACGCGAAGCCTGAACCAAGGGCTGGACCATCTGCACCCGCCAGTACCCGGAGGCAGCCAGAACCCGGAGGCAGCTGGGCTGGGCCACCCCCTTTGGTCCCTCGATTTCCTAAGCCTGAGACCTGCACATGGACCTAAACTGGACAAAGTGCGCTAAGATAGGTAAGAGGAAATTGGGAGGGGTTTGAACATGGTACAACCTCCAGCCATACCCACCTCGCTTAATAGGATGATTCAGCGCACCATGACGGCCATTGATAACGAAATAGACCTTATGGAAAAGAGGCTGTCCCTCTCTGCTGTTGTTGGGTCAGGCCCTTTAATTAATCCACCTGTGTCCCCTGGCTACGTAGCTTCTATGCTAAATACCCATGAGCACTTAGCCTTAGCTTCACCAGTACAAGTAACAAGTGCTAAATCTTTACCGTTGAGTTCTTGCCTCCCCGACAGTTGGCATCTTAGAAGGGAGGTAAATAGCCCTGAGGGCTAGGGCCCTGAGGGATTGAGAAGACCCAAAGTCAACAAAGGTCAATCAGCGCACTAAGTCCTCAAAATGCCCAGTTGCCGCTATTAATACAACAGAAGCTGACCCACCCCTGCCCTCAGTAGGTAATGATTCGGATAGGTTGGGCTTGATAGGGGGGGCCATGGTCCATGGGTGGGGAGGTTTTGGATAAAGTAAAGTTTATTTTGCGGACAGAACTGCTGCCAATATTCTAGACTGGATGCCATAGATTGAGCTTTACTTGATCTAAAAAACAATGATGGGCGATTCAGAGCAGGCATGTCCTCATCCAGATAAGGCCATCCTAGATGAGGCTGCTCCTTCAGGCACACATGTACAAAATCCCAGGGTGAGATGAGGGGGCCAATGATGAAGTAAGCTAGATTATGTGGGTAAGACCACTTCATCCAAACAAGGGGGCTGAGAACCTGGGAACAAGGAGCTAGGAACAGGAAATTTACATCCTGTAAATAGGTTCACTGCACCCTTTGCAACTTGATGTTGTGCTTCACATACAGTATATACACACAAACACACACATTATATATATATGCCCACCTCTAGAGATACATACAACACCAGCATCACCACCATTTGGGACAAACTCACCACATGGAAAGACAAGGGGATCCTGGAATGGGAGGAGTTTTGTTACCTAAAAAAGACCACCCAAAACTCCAAGTCTTTTACCTTCTGCCCAAGATACAGTAGAACCCTGTTAGACCTCCAGGGCGCCCTATTGTATCTTCTAGAGGGAGTGTACTGGAGCACATATCAAAGTATGTTGACCCCTTTCTCAGGGACTTTGTCATCAAACTCCCAAGTTATATTAGGGACTCCAAAGACTTCTTGAGCAAAATACAAAATATTGAATGGGAGAATGACTGTCTTCTCATTACACTTGATGTACACTCTCTCTACACCATCATTGACCATCAACAAGGTCTAGATGCATGTCTGCATTTCCTTAAGAGGAGGCATGTCAAATATTGGTAACACAGTCGCATGACTCTTGAGATGACAGACTACTGCCTCAAAAATAACATCTTTCTTTTTGATGGTGCCCTCTACAGACAAACCACTGGGACAGCCATGGGATCGTGCTTTGTCCCCAGTTTTGCCATCCTTTTTATGGGACTTTGGGAGGAAGAGATATTTGCCAATTCTGATTACACACTAGAATTAGGATGGGTCATGATGTGGCTCTGGTACATAGATGACTTATTCATCATCTGGAGGGGTTCTGAACAAGAAGCTAGTGAGTTCATAAAGAAACTCAACAACAATGATTGCAACATACTGCTCACTGGCAACATCAGCAAGGACACCGCTGAATACCTTGATGTGAGTCTGGAGATCAAGCGGAACAAAATCTACACTGCAAAACCACTGCAGGAACCAGCATATTGCATGCCCTCAGCAGCCACCCAGAGACCCTCAAATGGAGCATCACCTATGGCGAACCGCTGAGGGCTAAAAGAAACTGCAATTGTGATGAAACGTACACACTAGAGAGTGAAGCCATGATTAAGAGATTCAAGGCCAGAGGGTATCCTAATTGGGTACTCAAAAAAGCCAAAGACAGAGCTGATGGGGTCAGCAGAGCTCAGACACTTTCTGAAAAGGTCAGGTCTGGGGAGAGTCCGAGGAGGACAGTACGAGAATCATCCTGACGTACAATTCCGATACGGACAGTGTCAGGCGCATCTTAGCAAAAAATTTGAATATCCTGAAATGTGATAACATCATAGGGAGCACCATCCTTGAAAGACCCAACATCAATTACAGACGAGGCAGTAACATAAGGGATATGTTAGTTCACAGCTACATCACTGTACTGCCAGACATGAGTGAATTTGGTCTCAAGGATTTCGTGCCCTGTGGGCATTACAAGGCCTGCAAAAAAGTAGGTTTCACAATGAGTACGCACACAAAACCTGCAGAAAGGAAATCACTCAGTTCCTCACTTGCAGCATTACTTTTGTAGTTTATGTTATCAAGTTCCCCTGCAAGGTCTGCTATATAGGAAGTACCACCCTGATGGAAAAAAAGAGAATATTGGAGCACAAGCAAGCAATCACCAATGCAGATCCAAAATATCAGGATAAACACTTTTCGGACTCCTCTCTCATGAGCTACTTCATACTTAAACAGATCCACAAAGATCTAAGAGGTGGGGATAGAGTACTCAGGTTGAGACAAAGAGAGACCAAGTACGTTGTGGACTTTCAAACCAAGATCCCAGGGGGACTGAATCAGGATGAGGCACTTGCCATACACCTCAGAAAAGAATAGACTTTGCTTACCTTTCTCTACATCCCATTCTAAACTGTATATTATTCTGTGGTTTATGCATTAGAAACTGTATTCTTATATGTCCTATGAGGTAGCTTCCTACTAGAGGAAGCATTTGTGATATACTAGGAATTTTTGATGTGCTACCTATTTTAAACATTTTCTTTTCTGTTTGTTTCTTTTGCAAGAGGAAAGGAAGGGGCTCAATCACTTGAAACCCCGCTCACGGGTCCCCTACCCTTTCTTCGAAATCACTTTGGACATCACTTTTTTGGTAATCATCATGCTTGGTTGTGACTTTGTGCGAAGCAGAAAGATGTGACCTGGTTCCTTGGATGTGGGTCCACATTTACACAGTTTAGAACTCATTGAGAGCATATTCGCAGCCAGGCTTAGTTCGGGTATTGACATGACAGGTTTGACATTCAAACTGAGGACACTTGCCTGTATAGTGAGTATTGTTTAGCAGTTGATCCCATATCGTTTTACATTTTTATATTTTATTCAGTTTGTTCCAGAGGTCCATTATGGTATCAGAGCACCATGCCAATAGCTCTTAGTTAAAACATCTTAGACCTGTGATACCGTCATGTTACCTCTATCATTTTGATTACAACCACAGAGTACTCACACATTATATGCGAACCTGAGATCAAGTCTGTCAGTTAGATACCAGACATACATTTATGTAATAATTGTCAATAGCCTGACACACAACCTCGTCTACATCTGAGGTCTTTTCATTCACCCTCAGTATTTCATCTGGAGGTATACTGAGGGACCGCAATGATCAAAACTGTTCTTTCCCCAATGTATCTTCCATCAATCAATCAATCAATCATTTGTAGAGCGCACTACTCACCCGTGATGGTCTCAAGGTGCTGGGGGGGGAGGGGTGCTGCTACTGCTCGAACAGCCAGGTCTTGAGGAGTCTCCTGAAGGTCAGGAGGTCCTGTGTCTGTTGCAGGTGGGTGGGGAGGGTGTTCCATGTTTTGGCGGCGAGGTGGGAGAATGATCTGCTGCTGGCCGTCGTTCTGCTGATGCGTGGAATGGTGGTGAGGGTGAGGTCGGCGGAGCGGAGCAGAGCGGAACTGGTGGATCGGGGTGTAGAAGGTGAGTCGGTTGTTGAGGTATGCAGGTCCGGTGTTGTGGAGTGCCTTGTGAGCATGGGTGAGGAGCTTGAAGGTGATCCTTTTGTTGACAGGGAGCCAGTGCAGGTCTCTCAGGTGGGCTGTGATGTGGCTGTGGCAGGGGATGTCGAGGATGAGGCGTGCAGAGGCGTTCTGTATGCGCTGGAGTCATTTCTGGAATTTGGTCGTGGTTCCCGCGTAGAGGGCGTTGCCGTAGTCCAGTCTGCTGCTGACGAGAGCCTGGGTGACTGTTTTTCTGGTTCCGGTGGGGATCCATCTGTAGATCTTGCGGAGCATGCGGAGGGTGTTGAAGCAGGAGGATGAGATCCATGGACTCGCTTTGACCTCCTTCTATTGAGCCCACTGCCACCGTGAAATCTTACACGCATACACGTACGTTTGAGCATTTATGTTGGAACATCAAATTACTGTTTGACCAAACGCACTACATTATATGTGTCTGTACTATTGATACTTCTGTTACCCATTTCAGTTTGCAGTGCATATAACTTTATCCATGTTTTAATCAAGTGTGTCATGTATTTTACTTTAACTTCATTTTGATACATTGTTACAGTCCCAGCTGACTTACAACACATTATCTTGTTTAAACGCTACCATTCCAATATGGCCACCAATGTATGTTACCGCATTTGCCCATCTTTTGTTTCTTGCTAGTTTCTACCAGGTTGTATAAAGACACTCATTGGGTGTGCACTTTTACACATGATCAAGGCTGCGGAAGCAGTCGAAACGCGTAGTGTAATAATCTCTTTGCATCGCATCATCTGGTTTGTGTATCTGGTATCCTGAGAGTGCACTTATTTTGACTTTTTCATGAGGACTTATTGCCGGTACGCTCTGCTGGCATGTGCGCCACCTTACACAGGTCCCATCGATCAGGAAGGAGCAGCGTTTGTTTGGATATATGTATATATATATCAAAAACCGCAATAACAGCGCTGACGCGGTGTGAACATCCTTTCCCTTACTCCCTTGTGATGGTGGTCCGCGGTGAGGTGGCAATCCTCTACGTATAAAACACAACGCTGTATCATTCCTTTCTTGAAAAGACAGCAACCGCGGACAACTTTCTGCTTCCCAGACAATCTTTATTTGGAGCACAGACAACGACCAACTCGACGCGTTTCGGGATAGATTCCCTTTCTCACGAGAAAGGGAATCTATCCCGAAACGCGTCGCGTTGTGTTTTATATATATATACATATATATTCACTAAAAAAAAACATAGGTTTCAGGCCTGTTATAGTTAGAAATTAGCATTTAAAAAACCTTAGAAATTCAGGGAAAAACATAGGTTTCAGGGACATTATAGTTAGTTGGACATTTCACTTGTACAAAACCATAGAAATTCCCCCGTTATAGTTATTTCAGCTAACTATAACTATTTTTTTTTTTTTTTTAAACTGTGGAGGGGGGGCCGCGTGGCCCCCCTCCCGAGGCCTTCATTTGCCCCGGGGACCCCATCCCCCGGGGCATGGCCCTTTTTTGTTTTGTTTTGGGTTTTTTTTTGAGGGGGGCTGCCTTGCCCCCCTCCTGTGGCCTCTTTTGGCCCCGGGGACCCCATCCCCCGGGGCCGTTTTTTTTATTTTATTATTTTTATTTTGGGGAGGGGGAGCCATCCCACTTAAGTTAAAGCCCCGGGGGGGGGTGGTCCCCGGGGCTTGGGGGTCCGTAACGGACCCCCTACTTTAAATATGTAGTGCCCCAGGGAGGTGGTCAGGAATCAGGAAGTGTCGGCCGCCATTTTGTTTGTTTTCAGTGTGAGAGTGAAAAAGGAAGGTGGCGAACGTGAAAAGGGGGCAGGGTAGAGAGTTCCTAGCCTTTGTCAGGGGGTCCCTGAAGGACCCCGAAGGCAGAAAAAAACAAGCCATTTCGTATTTAGTCAAAGAGGATGATTGATTTCAGTTCCTCTTTGTTCAGCAACTGTGCCATATTACCACCGCCTTGGGGTAATTTCAAAACTTTAAGCACTGTCCATCGAATGTCGTCCTCATTGTGATTGGCATCAGAGAAATGTTCAACAAGGGGCGCATTTGGTATCCTGCATCGGATGCGGCTTCTGTGTTGGCAAATCCTGGTTTTAACTCTTTGTGTTGTTTGGCCAATGTATATTTTCTGACATGGGCAATGGATAAGATAAATCACATTGGCTGTATTACAGTTGGAAAATGATTGGTTGTGTACTGTAATGTCCTTAAACGTAAAGCTTTTGCCCTCAACAGTAAATGGACAAACGTTGCAACCACCACATTTAAAGTGTCCAATGATGGGGGAAAGACCCCAAACAGCATCGAGAGTAGAGGCATTGGTAGAGACAGGTAAAGAGGCTCGGATCAGATGATCCTTCAGGTTCTTATTCTTTTTTAATGCAAACAAGGGTCTATCAATATTTAGACTACCTACATTCAGAATGGGCCAGTGATGTAATATAATTTTCCTTAATTTGTTCGACACCGGAGAGAATGTGGTGACACATGCAATTCTTTGCATTTCTTTTTTGGGTTTCGGAGTCAGCAAAATTTCTCTGGGGCAATACCAGGCTCGTTTTGAGGCATTTTTTACAATTTGTTTAGGGTAACCCCTTTCTTTTAGTTTAGAGGCAAGTAAGGTTGCCTCTCTTAAGTAGTCCGCTTTGCAGGAACAGTTTCTCCTGATTCTGAGGAATTGGGAGTAGGGCAATGAGTCCCTAAGAGCCCTAGGATGATTACTGGTGTAGTTCAGAAGTGTATTCCGTTCTGTGGGTTTGCGGTACAGGCGTGTAAGTAACTCACCTTCAGAGTGAAAAATTGTCAAGTCTAAAAAAGCAATGAAGTTATTGTCAGTAGTGATTGTGAAGGACAAACCTGAACAATTATTATTCAACCAGTGTAGGAAAAGTCGTAGAGCGACGACATCTTGTCTCCAAATAATAAAGATATCATCTATGTATCTACGCCAAAATCCAATACCTTGAAAAAAGGGGTTTGTTGGGGTCAAGATGACATTCGTTTCAAGTTGGTCCATGAAGAGTATTGCTAAATTGGGGGCAAAAATAGCCCCCATAGAAGTGCCTTTGATTTGTTGATAGAAAGTGTTGTTAAACATAAAGAAATTGCATGTGTGGCACAGTTCAAGAAGTTGTAAAATGAAAATACTTGGAACGGCATGAGGGCGTGGGCGTGAATCTAGTGTCTTTTGTATTACACAAAGAGCAGCTGTCTGCGGTATGTTTGTATACAGAGACTCCACGTCCATTGTGCACAGAGTTTCAGATGTGGGATTGTAGGGGTGGTGTTCAATCAAATTTATCATTGCCATTGAATCCCTCACATAGCATTGGGTAACTGGGACAAAATCTTTGATAAAGAAATCTGCATATGCACCGAGCGGTTCTAAAATAGATCCGCAAGCAGAAACCAATGAAATTCCCCCGTTATCGTTAGTTCAGATAACTATAACTCGCGCGCCCGCAATCCTCTGCTCATGACGTCACATATTACATCACTCATGACATGGTCAGCGGCATCAGTCTTGACATCACTGATGACATCATCCTTGTGATAGAGTGGCGGTCGCGCGAGTTATAGTTATCTGAACTAACTATAACGGGGGAATTTCATTGGTTTTTTACGAGTGAAATATCCACCTAACTATAACATGTGTAAAACCTATGGTTTTTAAGTGAATTTGCAAGGTTTTTTAAATGCGAATTCCTAACTATAACGTGTGTGAAACCTATGGTTTTTTCAGTGAATTTGTACGGTTTTGTAAAAATGCTAAGTTGTGTGTATTATTATTTTTTTTATATATTTATTTTACAATAAACAAGTAATTTCAAGTAATTCTGTTCAGCCGTTCGGGCTGTACCTTCGACTAAAGGTCCTATGGGAAAATGCATGGGGAAAATGCGTTTTGGGACCCCCCTTTTTTCTCGGCCCCCGCTTGACGAATCCCCCGAGACTTTCAGGGTAGGAGCTGAGTGGAGAGCCCCATTAGTTTTGAAAATTTCGCGAAGATTCGTCAACCGGCGCCAAAGTTATTCAAAATAGAATTTTGAGATTTCCTATGGAAACACGGTCCTAACTATAACTATCTACTGGCGACCGCCAGTAGATAATTTATATATATTTATATTTATATATATATATATATATATATATATATATATATATATATATATATATATATATATATATATATATATATATATATATATATATATATTTAAAGAGAAACTTCCCACAGGTATTAAAACAGTAAAGAAGCGGGGAAAGAACGTGTTGAGCAGTTGACGTCTCCACTGGAGGCATATTGCAGTTATTGTAGGAATCCAAAGGTAAAAAAAACACAAGCTCGTCTTGGCAGGCATCTCCCTGCAAGCTGACCTAGTGGTCACGAGAGGGCCTCAGACAGGACCCGGATGCTGCATCGCCAGCTGTCTGAAACCTCTCAATATTCGGCAGGGACCTTGTCTCCCAGAGAGCTTCTTCTCTCTCGAGCATAAACTGGTTCATTATAGCTCACTGCATCTTCTGCCAGACTGACCTCTGAAATCCTGCGCTCGTGCACTGAGGCCCCACAGAGATCACCCTGTGTTATGCTTCAAGGCCTGGCTGACCGAGGCAACATCATTCACACAATTTGAGGCGCAGATGACTGTGTGAACCTATCTGGTGTTTGACTCACCCCACGCAAAGAGAACATGTTTCTGCTGGAACTGGAGAGGAATCAAAATGTTACTGACGTGATGAGTTGAAAGGTTATAAGGACGTGTCTAAGAAAAGTAGTTTTTTTCCTAGCCTTCTGCCTTCACCGAGAGCACTGTTTTACTGATACAATTACAGAGAGTCAGTACCTATTTTTCCAAACATCTCAAAAAGTCTATGCAATGATGTGTTATGCACTGTGACAACTCAGAACCTCATTTGTCTCTAATGATTAATAATTAACTGTTACTGCCTACTGACCAAGGCATTAAGGTGAGTCTCGTCAAAGAGTGCTTTTCTTTGCTAATTGCCCACCCCACATCATGGGCCAATCGCAAGGTTGCATTATGAGTGTATGGGCAATTAACAGCTGATAATGCTTTACAATGCATGGGCATTATGGCTGTTTGCACCTGCCCCCCAATGCAAACCAACTCATGCAAACAAATAGACCTGATGTCCCTGGCTGTTTTAGAATAAACCATAAACAAGTAGTGAGTGCCTGCATCCCAAGCGCCTTGAGTGGATGAGCCAAACTCGGCATTGCAGAAAAGGCCCTAATGTGGATTTTCTTCATTTCAAATGAGAGGATGCGGTTTCTATAAATAATTTAGAGGAAATAGTAGGAAATTCAACTCCCAGGTTACTTAAAATGCTCCAGTGATGCTATTGTGTTATGGGTTTATGTTATGTTCCAGATTGTTTTATTTTTATTTTTTTCGAAATCGACGATATTTTATATTATATGAAAAAGAGTAATACAGCAATGTTTTGGCACAATCTATCTGAGACAGGCCATGCCCCCATCATCCTGTGAAATGTAGTAAGAAAGAACAGGTCGCTTTCACCGAAATACCCAACTGGTATTCAGAACTAATGGAAATTAATCTAAGATGGTAAAGTAGGCAAACAAATTCAACAATGGCAAAAATATTTGTTTCGTCCCAAATTATGTTGACACATTGTGGGGGTTGGGCGTGGGAGGGCTTGGCAGGGGGGCAGGGCGGGGGTTGGAAAGGATTGATGGGAGGGTGGTGAAGAGAGTAACCGTAGCATTCTAAAGCCACTGTCCATCACAATATATTATGTCCTACACATTGTTTCTGGTCAAGCAAACACCCCAAATCCAGTCGAATATGTGTACCTGATGTGGAATCTGCAGCTAATGCATTCTTCTGAGGCCAATTGTAGGAGTTCAGAATGGGCGTGCACTGACCCCATCCTCCAGTACAAAAGGATACAGATGTTGACCATGGGTAAGTGGGTATGCATCATTCTCAGTAAGAGGGGAGTCGTCCAAGTGTGAAGCGTCCTGGAGCAAAGTGAGCCTAGACTTGCAGTGGAACGCGTGTACACTCAGGTAGAATTTACTATTCCCTAAACCTCCCTCCAGTAATGAACTAATGCGGAACAGGACCATTGTTTGTGCAACAAATCACAGTTTGGAACTTTGCATTCCTAGCAGTTGTCTATGCCCAGTTCAGCCTGTGTAGTTTGTGGGTATAGAGTACCAATTGGGCAACAACCTTAAACATGTAGGCTTCAATCTGGCCTCACTTGAGAGCTTTGCCTGTCAATAGGGTGTTGTTATTTCCTAAAGTGCAGAAAAGAGCCCAGAAAGCAACCTACCTTAAATACTCGACACCAGCCCCATTTCGGTTTATATGAAATGAGAGAAGGGACAAGGGTGTTGATAAGACGCGGTAATGTAGTACTTCCGATTCAATGTGTCAGCTGTTTGGATTTCCACCTTTGAGTAGATGGTACACCAAATTCAGCTTGAAATTTGTCAGGGGTTTTGGAAGGCTGTCCCTAAACAAATCTTCGGTTTAGTTGATTTTGTGGAGGCCCACGCACACCAATAATAAAATGAATGCCTTGTTATGAAACCAGCGTTGTCCCACATTGGCTTCCCAAAAAGAGTGTACCTTTGTATTTCCAACATCCTACACACCATCAACCATGAACCTATCGTACACCCTGATATTCAGGGGTATCAGTAGCGCACAATGAAAAGACGGTCAATCAAGAGCACCAACTCCTACTATGTCACCTGTCTGCAATGGTTCAGCTTTCACCAATAGTATGGGTTCTCACAATCAGGGTATAAATAAGACAGTTGGGAGAGTTGATGTGCCAACTGATGCAGACCCACGTTCGGTAATCGAAGGCTTTTGAAGATGTCGCAGCCTGCAATCTGTCTGACTTAAACCTGGGTTTCTTGCTTGCCTAAATAAAGTCTCTAATTAGTTTGTTTACGGTTGACAGTATTTTCTGGGAATTGTTAGAGGGAACATGCCTAATAGGCAGTAGTAGCTAAAGGCTACTCTGTTTCAACAATTTGAATCCTACCCCACAAAGATAATCGCAGAGCATAAAGTCGTTGGCAGTCTGCATAATGGTGGTTGTTGATTATCGACACCATATCTATGAGTCCCCTTTTAATCCCGGACGGGTAACTACGCTCTGCCAGCGTAGTTTACTTAGTTTTGCCTACTCCGCGTTCCGTTGCAAACTCGGAGCTTAAGCAAAACTATGACTCCGGGGCGGAGCGTAGTGTGCTGGCCCCTCCACCCTCCCAAAGTAATTATAAAGTAATAAAAGAGGCACTTACCTGCCATGGCTGCCTCCTCCTCGCCCTGGCCGCTCTCCTTCGTCCTCCTCACCATCCTTCGTCTCTGATATCCCCTACGTTGTATGTCGAGAGGAGTATAAAGTAAAACTTTTGTCTATTTATTAGCACAAACCATGCATAAAGGAAAAAAGGTGTATTCTCTGGGGTGTGTAGGGGCCAGGGATCTAATAGACCATGCCCCCCACTAATAATGCCCTGCCACTGGCCTTGGCTTTGTACTGTCAATAAGAATGATCCACAATGGGATTAATGCAAGATTTGCCATCACCTCCTATTATCACAGTTGAGTGACCAAATTCTCAGAGGACATTCAATAATTTCGAAGAAAGTGGGACTTGGAAGTATTTATGAAATAAACCAAGCCCATGATTAACTTGGACCATAGAGTGTCCCTCTTGCAAATATGTATCTACCCAGGAGGCCAACCTATGATTTTAGGACGCTATCTTAGAGATCTTGAGGGGGTTGCTAGGACCAGAATTTCTAGGAGGTTTTACTGCAGCTAATCACCTATCATTCCCAATCCCTTTTTAATTTGTCAATTTTGTGGGCATGTGGTGCATCTCTTGAACAAGTACAACATCTGAGGATTTCGTGGAGAGATAGAGCTGGACTTTCTTCCATTTTATAATACGTTAAGGGTCTTGTCTCTTACCCACAACAGCATGGTATTTTGAAAAAGGGGAAAACAAGAGTAAATGCAAGTCTAGAAGGTATGTGAGTCTGTATTTGAAGTGCAGAGTCAGAGGTCCACTGTTGGTGGGAAAGAATGAGGAAGGAGTTGGTGAAGGTGGCATATTCTTTAAGATTGAGGATAGCATTAAGTGCCCAAGTCTGATCAAATGAAGAGCGTTTCGAGTCTAGTTAAAGGCCAAGGAAAAGCGGTCTGTGTGGGTAGGGTGCAAAGATTTGCTGAGGGGATGCAAATATAAAGTAAACAAACTAACGTTCAAGACTGTATGCATACAATTCAATTTACAATCTGATAATTTTATTGAATCTTGCTGAACAATCAAACAACTGAACTTTAAACAAGTGTGCTAAATCCTCAACCCACGCATCCTGCACATGACAACACCAGTGCAAAAGTACTAATGTATGTGGCACTCAATCCTCTATTTAGGTTTTCTGTGAGGGAATCATAGGCAACGATATACAACACCATTCACATAAACACTTTCACTGTATGCTGTACGCTACAACATAATCAAAGAAAACAACCTACCCTTCTCCTCCACATCACTCCAAAGCACAAACACTCCACATACGTTTTACTCCTTGGGGTTGTGGCAGTTCTGGTGAGCTTTAACTTCAACGCACAAAATCTAGATAAGAAAAATGGCAGTAGTTCACGAATATCAACAGCCCATCAGTACAACAGGGTGCATATCATACAGAACAGCAATTGCTTCCGGGAAAGGCAGATGCGCATAAGACATAGTGAGAAGAGCGAGGCTGAACATTCATGTCCAGGTTATCCAATACGTTCTGTCAGCCCTCTTGCACGAGTTTCCTTGTCAGCCCATTTCCTTGTGACCAATTCTTGTCTATTCCTTCCAGAGTTTGCAATATATCCATAACTATTTTCCCAATGTTTCACTAAAAACCTTCAGGTTCATGTAATTTGCTGTTCTTCCAAACAGGAGACAGTGGCATGCTTAAGCAGACCATATTGAATATCCACACTTATGAGAAATCGGGTAAGTGCCAGAATGTTTTGATCTTTGTATTTGACTCTTGAGAGAAGCCAGCGGGGACTTAGATCTTATGTGATGTTAACAGCAGAGGAAAAACATACTTTTTATGCAAGTGATATTTTTTTCTAAGCTTGTTGGTGTTATACAAAGCAAACAATGATCAACCCTGTGTGCTCTCTGGTATTCAAATGAGGGTTCAGTGGACTGGTTCGTGAGTTCTGGACGAAGGACAGTAAAAAAAGCAAACGTCTCCTTTCTTCAAACCTTCTCTGTTTCCTGAGAGCCTTATATTAATTCTACTGCATCTGCCTTCCAAGCCGACTGATGTCTTGTAAGGATGGCAGAATTCACAGCCAAGATCTGATTCTCTAAGCAATTGTTCCTTCTGGTTTTCTGAAGCAGAAACCATCCTTTCTGTCATATCCAGTCTGAATTCAAACTGGGCCAGGTCAGGCATCAGTGATTTTACATCTATGTCACCGTACCTGTTGCCATAGTATCTTCTTGGAGTGATCCTATTGTTGATTTAATAGATGTAAGTTCATGTGTCTCCGTAGCTTTTGTCTTGAGCGCCCGCGTCCGGTTGGTCCGCGGTGTAAAAGGTGCGATAGAAGTCTCCGAAATCTTTGGCCTTACCCGGTTCAGTCTGGTGAAGGACCCCCCTCGCTATCCTCTATATATTTAATGTAGTTCTCCTGCCGTACTCATAACTGGCGAGCCAGTGAGGCGCCTACCTTGTTCTCTCCCTCATTGTTACGCGACTGGAGGCATAAAATAGTTTTTTCAGCCTCATTAGTGTAGATCGCCTGGAGTTTCCCCTTAAACTGGGTGACTTTACGGAGAGTCTGCATCGAGGGGGAAACCTTATGGGCATCCTCAGCGGAGCGAAGTTCGCTCTCGAGGAGGAGGCGTTCACCCCTATGTTGCGTCTTAAGTTTGGCTCAAGTTCAATACATTTTCCGCTGATGACCGCTTTGAAGGCATCCCAAGTGTTAGCTAACGAAGTGTGTTCCAGGTCATTAAGGTCAAAGTAGTCCTTAATTGCTTTTCGAAGTTCGTCTCAGAGGAGTCTGTCTCTGCACAAGTATTGACAAATTTGGAGCAAGGAGCAGGCCAAGCAAGGGTCATTTCCAACGGCACGTGATCTGAAAGGCAGATTGGATGAAAGTGAGAGCCCACCACCGAAGGTTGGAGAGACTGACTCAGAAAGATATGGCCGATTCTGGAGTATGTTCTGTGCGTGTGAGAGAAGGAGTAATCTCGGGCCGTGGGATGGGCAGTTCTCCATAAATCTACCAAACCCAGCCCCCGTAAAGTTGCTTGCAAAAGTTTGCTAAACACCCCTCTAGCTGCCCTATGGACGCGTGTGGATCCACCAAAGAGTCCCATATCAAATTGAAGTCCCCAAGAAATATAATGTCCCCTCGTGCAACCCCCCCAGAGTAGATAAGAAGGAATTGAGGAAATCGTGTTGCCCTGTATTGGGGGCATAGAGCGTCGCAATGGTACACTGTCTGCCCCATATTTCCCCCTGGACCATCACAAATCTCCCCTCTTTGTCAGTGGCAGTGTCTTGGTGAAGAAAAGTGGACAAAGTGTGAAAGAGCAGTGCCACCCCATTGTGTTTAGTGCAGGTCGAAGAGCGAAAGATTTGAGGGTAAGCCCTGTGTTTCAGTCAGTGATCCTCTGTAGGCGGATGGTGCGTCTCCTGGAGGGCGGCAATTTTAATCTGATGGTCCTGTAAAAAGTTCCAGATCTGCTGCCTCTTGTTAGGAGCATTGAGCCCTTTGACATTCCACGTCAAACATTTACACCCGCCATTGGACAGCAAAAACAAAGCCGTTTGGTCCCACCCTCCCGCTCCAATCCCTTGCCCTTCACAAGCCCCTTCTCTCCCTCCACCCTGCGTCAGCCACCCAAAAAAAGAAAACAAAAAGCAAGAAGGTAGACCGTGACACCCCAAAACCTAACGTAAAAAAAGAGGAAAAAAGTCCCAACAATACCAACAACAACCAGTTGTGGTGGATGAACACTGGATCGTCGCCGACGTGGGTTGCCCTATGATTGGACATGTTGGAGGGTGACTCAACCGGAGTCCCCGTCCACACCCATCCCGGCTGCTGAAGATAACAGCAAAGGTCGCCAGAATCAGCATGTCTCGGTGGGGCTTCGGCTAATGTCCCTCTGCCATAGTGGTGTCCCTGCTCTGGGCCCCCAGCAGGGGGAGGACATCACCCTCTCCAAAAAAGAATCGGTCCAGCAGAAAGTGTCCAGATGGTCCCCCGGATCTGAAGGTCTTGGTCCCATCGTATGAGTCCGGAGAGGTCATTGCCCCAGTGAGGCCCTCTGGCTGTATAGGCAATCGCAACTTGTCTTCATCGACAGTCCGGAAATAGACTCCATGTGTGGCTTTGGTCATTTATGTCCTCCTTTCAGACTTGTGCTCCACTGGCGGTTTGTCCGGGTTGCTCAGTCTGTACCCCCTGATGAGTCCTGTGCGGTCAATAAAATAAAAACAACTGCTACACCCATTCCAGTCCTCGAGTGCCCAGTGGGAGTGTCAATCTTCCACCACTCCAACCCGTTTGCCCCAAATTCTACGGAAATTCTTTGGGCAACCTCTGGCCTCATACAGGGGTCGCTCCTGCGCGGCACGCCAATCCACTCCTCTGCGCTAGTGTCTCACTGTAGGGGCAACCGAATTCAACCATTTGGCCGCAATGTCCCTCTTGGCCACAATCAGAGCCGTGTTTAGAAAGAGTTTTTCAGCTCTGGAACCGTCCAATCCCTCCGAGATACCCAGAAAGAACATTCATAGGGTTGATGGGTACCTCCCAGCCCAGAACCTCAGTGAGTTCCCCTGTTACTGACTCCCAATAGTGTGCGATTGCAGAGCAGAGCCATACCATGTGATAGAAGTCGGCCTGGGGGTGAGCGCAGCAGGGACAGGATGCGTCTTGTGGTAAATATTTTGTTACCGGTACTATTTTTTATGCGGTAAAGTCTATTAAGAATAACTCAGTAAATATAAGAGGCAGAATCCGTGGTATTAGAGGTTTTAAAAGGCTTTATTCCTATACAAAGGAATACAATTCGAATTGTAGGCATTCTATTCCATCACCACGAAAGTTCAGGAAGGAAGGGCATACTTTATTGACAGATAGGCAGTTTTATAGAAAATACATTGCAGTGAAACAGATGCAAGAGGCGTAACAGCTGATAGTATAGATAAAAGGTGCATACGTAGCTAATAGAGGCGTATACATGGGCGTAATTTAATAAACGTCATCATACATGATGTCACAAGTGGGTGGATCCATAAGAGAATCCTGCAATGTCAGCAGAAATAGTTGGCAGAGATGCGCGCGCAGCCGCATGACGTGTGATTGACGTGCAACTAGAGGGTGAAGGAGACTTGACATTTAGCTCTACATGTGGAGACAAAAGTCTGGGGGTCATATCAACCTAATCCCAAATCATATCTAATATCCTATGTTTAAAGAACTGTGTTATCCAAAAAGAGAGGTCTCTTAGGATAGAATCTTATTCTATACTGACTATACTGACTGTTAGTGCGTGTACAAGCGTCTAAGTGTCTACACTAGATGCGAGGGGGTAGGAATATTCCATGGTAACAGGGCTATGAATTACTTGCATGAGGGCAGCGAGGCCTGGCCCTTTGCACGGTAGCTGGAGGAATGTTTACCTAAACTACTAGACAGGAATGCATCGGATGAGGAGCGGAGGAGATAATCTTGAAGGTGAAATACAGTTTTTTGGCAGGCGACTGGCTGGATCAGGCACCGTTAGCCGCGCAGGGAGTAGGACAAAGTTCATGGACACAGGTGCAGGCTCAGACTGGAGCTTTCAGAGGCAGAAGGCAGGAAAAGGCTTGATGACAGAATTCGGGCCTACTCGCCTGAATCTGTAAAATGTGGAAAGTGAACTACATAAAGTCGGTGGCCTTTCATACTTAGGAATGGAATATCTGACCCATTCATGGTGGATCTGAAAGAGGACATGTTGACGGTGGACGCACATATATTTGCGTCTTCAGAACTGGAGCAGGAGGGAACATACATGTACTTATAGCATGTACATGGAGCCGTTGGGGTCTACGATAGGGGACATAACTGATCACAAAATTCATATTTCCTCATTCCCTCCTTGTCCCCTACGGACCCTCAGGAGATATCGATCTTCATCAATCCATCGATCTGTTCATATAGCATCATTTGTTCTTCTTTCTTCTTCCGGGATCTTGAGCGAAAACTTGGATGTGGGATACACGAGGAGGCACACAGACCACAAATCGCTGGCCCACATTGTAGACATAAACAGCAACTGAATAGTATGAGAAAGCCAATACCTAGGAAGGATAGGATTCTCCATCCCCAGGCTGACAACACGCCCCAGAACCAACCGGACCAAGTCCAGGTGCCTGGACTCTGGTGTATCTGGCTTACAATCTTATGAAGGCGAGTTATGGCTTTATATACTGACGGTGAATTTTCTGGTATGAAAATGCAGCAACTTGATCCGATGACCCTACAAGCTCCGCCCCTATCGGCCAGGATGACGTCAAGGACAAGACGATTTTGAAGCACAACAATCCGCATAGCAGACTGTTCTTCTGTTAAATTGCCTAAGGCGGAAATAGTTTCGTTCACTACTGCTTCAAGGGTTCTGGTTAATCTACGTATCAGCTTACTATTAGTAACTGTACCTATATAGGGAAAGAAACCTTTATTGAAATCTGTGTATTTTTCCCATGCTGTTTCAGTGTAATCGACAATTGGGAGATCTCTCTGCTGTCTATTGTGTACTAAATGGGTATTTCTATGATAATCAGGAGGAGCTAGGAAAACAGGTGGCAGAAGGAATGCTATGTAACAGGTACCATCTCAATCTAGAGGTAGACGTATATATGCGGTCTGGCCACATATAAAGTAGGAATGGCGAGAAGCTCTGAATGTAGACTTGCCTTGATCACTGAATTTTATTACAGTGGTGCATTTACTATGGCCCATGTGTATGGAACCATTCTTTCTTACACATAATTCCCCTTTTACTGGGAATACTGACATGGCGGGCAAGATTGGTGTAGTTTCAGATTCAACGTTCAGGATCATGAGGTTAAGTGTAAAATTACCTAATCCATATACTTCATTTTCTAGATCAGTTCCTGTTCTTTTGGGAAGTCCCTCCTTGTTAGGGTAGCAGACTTTAAGCAAAACTAAGTTCAGGTTTCCCCATACCCAGTTATCTTGATAAACTGCAGAATTTGAATCTAGGGAATTAATCAAACTAAACCATGCTCCACAGGAGCCATTGTGTGTGAACGGATAGGGAAAAAGGGGCAAAACTCCCTTATAGTTCTGATAGGGAGGGAGTCGGCCACATATCCAACAATTTGTGGCATTGCTGGTTTGATGGGAATGATGTAACATACTAATGAATGTGTTGTTGCGCAGCGCAAATCTATAAGACAATTCATGTGGAGGTAATTCGCTAAAAGAATGTTCTGCAGTTATATTGTAAGCACGCTTAAAAATAGGGTAATACATGTGCAATAGTATGCTGACAATGATGATCAGAAGACTTAGAAAAAACGAAATTAATAATGTTACTGTGCAGTGACTACGAAATGATTTACAATACGCATGCTTCTTGAGCTGCATCTGATGATTTCTTTCTCTATTCCGGTCTAGAGGATACATGTCAGAGACAAATTCAACCGATTCACCTTGGAGAGGACTTAAACAATCAAATTGTCTGACTTACTAGACCTCAATTTTAGTTTGTAAAGTTCTGGTTTTGTTAATTCAGCCAAGGGGAGCTTTGAGTCTGTCTGTGAGGGAATACAGGGTTGAGTATCTACACTGGATGGTAGTCCATAAAATTTCTTGATATGACTCGAGTGCAACCACCCTTTCCGTCCCTCGATTTTCACGGCTGTCCTTGTGGTGAGTAGAACCAACTTCGGTGACTTCCACCTAGGATCCAGTTGGGTCTTCCGGTCAAAATTCCTGACCAGCACCAGGTCCCCAGGAACCACGTCATGGGGCTTCACCTCAGTATTGTCGGGAAAAGCTGCGGATACCTGTGAACGACAAGATTGTAGTGCAGACATCAAGGAAGCCAGGTAATCTGTCAGCATATTACAGTCAACATCAGTGATTTTGTGAGGTATAGGCGTCCCCCACATATTTGGTGGTCTACCGAAGATCACCTCGTACGGGGATAGCCCTGTTCGAGAATGTGCTACCATTCTCATGTAAAAGAGCGCAACTGGTAAGGCTACTATCCAATCGACTCCTTTTTCTCTACATATTTTGGACAATCTAATTTTCAGAGTTTGATTATGACGTTCCACGAGACCTGCCGCCTCGGGATGTCGGACACAGTGGAATTTCCATTGGTAGCCTAATAAAAGGGAAACGTGTTTCATTCGTTCGGATGAGAACGGCTGGCCGTTATCTGAGTAGACAACACGTGGTAAACCGTACCGTGGGAAGAATTCTCGAACTAACTGTTTGGCAGTAGTCGGGCAGTGTAATCTGAAACCGGGTATGCTTCTGTCCAACGGGAAAGAGCACAGACAACTACGAGAACATATTTGAATCCTCGACATCGTTCCATCTGGATATAATCCATCTGGAGGACTTCAAAAGCATGATCGGGAGTTTGAAATCCACCCTGCTCTACGGGGATGCTTTTACCTGGATTAAACTGACAACATATCATACAGGTACGAACTTTTTGTTTAGCTGCGGCTCGTAAATGTTTGTTGAACCAAATGTGTTGAATGCTGTCTAGCATAGCTTTTTCTCCTAGGTGCGCTGGACTATGTATAGTGTTAATGATGACTTGGACCATTGAGTCGGGAAGAAACCATATAGATTTTTCCTTCGTCATCCATCCTTGATCTGTTTGGATCCCTCCTAATTCAGTCCATTTCTTTATTTCTTCTGGTGTAGCATGTGTCTGTATGTCAATTACATCAAGGGCGGGATCCTTAACTGTCATGCAATGTGTTGGTGTCGGAACTATTGTCTTTGTCATGTCAGTTGTGTGAGTCTGATTCTGAGCAGTCTGTTTAGCTGTTCTGTCAGCTAGGTCATTTCCCTGAGAAATGATATCGGTAACTTTTGTGTGGGCTTTGCATTTCATAATCGATATTGCAGTAGGTAGATGAATCGCGTCTAATAGGGCTTGAATGAGGGGTCCGTGTTGGATGTGGGCACCGTGAGAAGTTAAATAACCTCTCTCTCGCCACAGTACGCCGAAGTCATGGACGACTCCGAATGCATAACGTGAATCTGTGTATATGTTGACTTTTTTATTTGTGGCTTGAATACAGGCTTGTGTTAGAGCGGTGAGCTCTGCTGCTTGAGCTGACAAAGTGTTAATACAGTTTGTTTCAATGACTTCAGTGTCTGTTGTGACTGCGTAAGCGGCCACTAACTCTCCTGTACTTGTTCTCATACATGACCCATCTACATACAATGTCAAGTCTGGATCTGACAAAGGAATATCTGTCAAGTCTTGTCTGGGTTTCGTCGTGATAGTAATGACTTCGACACAATCATGTGCCAATGGATCTGTTCCGCCTACTGGTAACAGTGTGGCAGGATTTAACGTATTACAACGTCTGATTTCTATGTGTGGCTGAAACAATGTCAATTCGTAACCGGTGAGTCTCGCTATAGTCAAGTGTTGTGTTTGTGTGCGGTTCAAGAGAACCTCTACTGCGTGTGGTACTTGTACTGTCAATTGATGTCCTAGCACTATGGCATCGCTTTGTCTGATTGCTAAAGCTGTTGCTGCCACCGATTTCAGGCACGCTGGAAGTGCCTGAGCTACTGGATCTAATGTACTAGAGAAATAAGCACATGGTTTATGTGATCCTGCTTGTTCCTGAGTGAGTACTGACAAGGCAGTACCTTCGCGTTCTGTAACAAAGAGTGTAAACTGTTTACTGTAACATGGTGTTGCTAGGACAGGTGCTTGGCATAAAGCTTTCTTTAAGTTTTCAAAGGCGTGTGTATGTTCTTGAGTCCAAGGGAGGACAGTCGATGTGGCTGCCTCCTGTGTTGTCAACTGGATGAGTGGTTTTGCTAGAAATGCATATCGAGGGATCCACTGCCTACAGTATGAAGTGAGGCCTATAAAAGCCCGCACCTCCTTTTGTGTCTTGGGTGGTGGCATGTTAGCAATTAACTGGATGCGGTCGGATGTAAGCTGCCTTCCCTCCTTGGACAGCGAGTGCCCAAGGTAAACAACTCGATGGACACAGAATTGCAGCTTAGAAGGGGACACCTTGTGCCCCTTGTCAGCCAGAAATTTCAAAACCGTCAGTGACGCTATCTCACATTCAGGTTCGCTTCGGGCGGTGATCAGCAGATCATCGACATATTGAAGCAAGGCAGTGTTGACTGGCATGTGGATACTGTCAAGTTCTCGTTTCAGTGCTTGGCTATAGATGCTGGGGCTTTCTGTAAATCCTTGAGGTGCGCGTGTGAATTTAAAGCTTCGTCCATTTAAACTAAAACCGAACAGATATTGACTTTCCGGATCGATTGGGACACTAAAGAAAGCATTCTTGAGATCAATTACAGTGAAAAACGTTGCTTCTGAGTCAATAGCTGTGAGTAATGAAGAGATATCTGGGACCACAGGGTATTGTGGTACAATACATTTATTTAATTCGCGCAGATCAATAACTAATCGATATACTGGTGGTGCTTTTGGATCCGTTCTTTTAAGAATCGGAATTATCGGGGAATTACATACATTGGAGTCGGTTTCGACAACCACTCCTTGTGTAATGAGCTCGTCAATGATTTGCAGTAAAGCCACTACAGCATCTGGTGGTAACTTGTATTGTCGCATTCGTGGTAGTACTATTCCTGTTTTCAGTGTAACTCGATATGGTGTAATGTTCATGCAACCAACATCAGTGGGGCCTTGTGCCCATAAATGTGTAGGTAAATTCTGCAGTCGGTGATCCATGTCTCTGGATATGTAGTGACCTTTAAAGTCACGTAAAAATAGTCGTACTCCTTCCGGAGAACAACATATTATGGCTCCTAGAGCTTTCAATGTTTTTATACCTAACAAGTTTTCTGGACATGATTTAGTAAGCAATAAATCTGTAGTACGTGTCAATGGACCGACTGTAAGTGGAAGAGGTTGTGTTACGTCATTGATTATAGGTTTTCCTGAGAATCCAAGGGAAATATTCTGTGAGCCTGAGAGGGGTGCCCCTGGAACTTCACTGCGTTTTATAGTTGTTCTGCTTGCCCCTGTATCAAGTAAAAACTTTCTGTCTTCCCCTAATAGTTCACTATGTACATAAGGTCCCTCTTGGTCTACAGGAACCTCAATAAGGGGTAAGCCAACTTCCCTCTCTAGGCTATCTCATGAGTATCGTTGATAATCGGGATAATCTGTTTGTGCATACTGATACATCTGTTGTGTTGTTGCTTGGGTTGCAGCAATAGGCTGCGCTTGTGGTGGTGCTACGATCTGTTGTGGAGCTGCCTGTTGCGGAGCTAGTTGTTGCGGAGCTAACCTAGGTTGTGCAAGCTGAGGGATTTGTTGTTGATTCTGATCCTGTCTAGGTGGACGTGGTCTCTCATGCGTTCTACCTGTGGCAATATTATGTTTCAGGACTGGACAATCGTGTATATAATGACCTGGTTGTTTACAATAGTTGCATGTCCCTTTCGCAGGACCTGCGGAATCACCCTTTTGATGACTATCGGCTGGAACTGACTGTGCAACAAGCATTTTCATTTTTGTATCTTTCATACGTCTTTGTTCGTGTTCTTGTTCTTCTCTAATTCTATTGTGGTGATATTGTAACATCTGTAACATCTGTGATGGGGTATTACCTTGCCAGGTACTTTCGAACTTCAATACTCTATTCTTGACTTGTAGCAGAGAATTTTCAACTAATTTTGTCACAAACAGATGTGGATATGACTCACTACTGGCTTTTATGCCACTATTTATACTAAAACATTTTTCAAATCGGGAATAGAAATCACTAGTGTCTTCATCTGGCTTTTGTTTGCAGGCTGAGATTGCACCCCAGTCTTCCTTTTTCGTAGTTAATAAACGTGGCAGTACCTGTATTAGTAATCCTGCTAGTGCTGTAGTCTTTTCCCCAAGCCCTGCTCCTGCAGCTCGGGCCTTTTCTTCGTTTTCTAACGCTGTCCAATCTATCTTTTGGTCTCCCACCTCCCATTCCTTTTCTTTGAGTTTCTCATAAACACCGGCGGGTAATAGGACTTTTAATATTTTCATAATATCGGGGTAGGTATACTCTCCCATGAGTAACATGTCTTTTATCTCACGGTGGAAACCTGCTGGGTCCTTGTCATGGCTGGGTACTACTTTCTTCATTTCTAATAATTCCAGTTTAGTTATAGGCGTGTACACAAACACGCGTGTAAAATTATCACCGGCACCTCTGATTGGGTGCACTTCGCGTAACGGGTTCTGTCTATCTATGTGATACATTTTTCTTCCCATGATGGGAACTGGAACGTGTTCTGGGCATACGAAATTTAAATATTGGTTTCGGGATTCTAGAATTTCCTTAATCAAATCAGTACCTGACCCTCTCCATGTATTCGTGAGTAGTTCTGTCAATATGTCAGGTAAGGGTCCTGGATCGGAGTGTTGGCTCTTATATAATATAAGGAGGTGTTGAATCATGTATATACTAGCTAAACGCTGTTCGTATGGGTCAAGATTCAGAAACGTGTGTGCAAGTACATCATCATTGTATTCGCTGGGACTGTCAGCCCATTGTACTGCTGACCTGGCTAATTCTTGTTCGTCCATGGAATCGAGCATGTGGTACCCCCTTCGATCTCGGAGTAATTTATCAGCGGCTTGGAATAGGTGTTCAGGGGATTTTGTATTTAACATAGGGTTTGGAAAATGTCTATTATATTCTGGACGTATTGGACGTATCGGGTCATTAAAACCTCTGGTATTATTATGGGGTCTTCCTCTACCTACATAAGCTATTGTTTCTAATTGCTCTGATTCTTGCTCCTCCTCTTCTTCTGATTCTATTCTGTCGGTTTCTCGTCTTTCTTTATGTATTCGTTCTACTTCCTTGCGGATCTTTCGACACATGGCGATTATACACGCCTGTCTATCATGTTTCTCTTCTGATATGTTCTGACCCCATTTGGCAAGTCTTTGCATGGTATCGTGATCTGCCCCAGGCCTGTCTTGATTCCTGATTACACAATTTATAAAAAAACGTAGTAGTTGTCTTTGGACATCCACTTTCTGGTATTCCATAGCTTCGTTAATACTTTCTGGACCTTGCCCTGTTTGGACAAAGCGATATATTTCGTCTAGGTGTTCACCCATTCCTGGTATTGTCATTAAATATAATGTAGCTCGTCTTATACGTAGTGATGATATGAGCAATTTATCCCGTCTACCTGGTACTGGGTCGTATCTACAATCCACAAGCTGTTCTTTAAACATGTCGGATGTCGCTAGTTGGGGTGTACGTTGGAGTGCTAAATCTCTAAGGGTCTGTTTATTTCGCGGCGGGGTGGCAAACATGTCTGTTGTACCTCCTGTAGCACTATCTGAGGTGCTAGGCACGAAAGGATTCGTTGGGCGTAGGATAGAGATTGTAGATGCGGGAAAAACTGTAGAAACGGACGGGCCTGTTGGAACTTGTGTAGGAGTTTGTAGTTGCGGGGATACAGACAGATGCTCTTGGTGTTGAACACCATCGGCAAGCGGTGTGGGTGGTATGGCATTAGCATACTCGGGAGCTGCGTCATCTAAATAGGAGGAAAGGAAAACGTCCTTTGCTGTTTTGGGATGTGTTTTGGGATGTGCTTTTATCGGGAGTAATGGAGGAGTTAAGTCTTTTGGTATTTCCGGAGTGGCCTTAGGTAACCCTTCGGCCAGAAGAGGATACATACCATTCATAAGAGCGTTTCTTTGTCTATCTACTTGTTCTGATTTTACTCGGGTACCTTCCTCAAGTAATAGATTTTCTCGGGTTTTATTTGAATTCTCTCTACCTTTCTCTTCCTGTCTGAGTGCTTTTTCTATACGTCTATATGATTCTTTACGCCATAATTCAATGGCATCTTTCTGTGACTGTCTGGCTTTCTTTTTCCATAATTCTTCTTCTACTCTCATGATGCAATCTGCATCCCAGGTCCCCGCTGCGGGCCATCTCTGACTCTCTGGTAATTCTTTGGTGTAGTCCACCCATAAATCAAGAAATAATACAGCATCTAGGCCATGCTTATGATACATAAAATACCCTGGAGTGTCCCTAGGTGGGATGGGAACAGCTTCTTCGAGTACACCTTTTCTAGTTTTGATCTGTCTTAGTTTCGAAAAGAGCGGCATTTTTAAACCTTATTACTAGAACACACTTTATACAAGAAAACACAATAATGAACAGTCATTCACACCACAGTATATAGAACGTATTTTAAAACATTTAACACTTAACAGTTTTACGAACAATGATAACTAATAGAAAACTAGTTACTGACATAATACTGACACTAGATAGTACTTATTTATATGCAAGACATACTATATATACTGCTAAACAGTACAGATACACTGCTAAAACAGTGCAGACCGGATTTGTGTACCCAAACCCGTCTTGACCGGCACAGACTATGTGCACGTTAAATGCCTCCCCGGTAATGGTACTCACCGGGTAGCTCGGAACGGAAGGCCTCGGAACGGAACTGAAACTGGACCGGACTGGACTCGACTCGACTGGACTCGGAACTTCGGAACTTAGGAACCTGGCGGGTCTCTGTATACCTCGGATCTTGCTCTCTCAGCTAGGCTCTGGTCGGGATACTTCGCACTTCTCACCGCCTCGTCTGGGTGTTGATCGCAGCCTCAGTCGTCCCCGCTTGGCCGGAGGGAGATACAGGAAATCCTGTAGGTACGCGTTTTTGTCCGTTCAGCTGTGGCAGGAGACCGGGCCTGCAACGCACCGCCGGCGCGTGAGATGAGAAAGTGTCCCTATTCGGGCGCCAATTTATGTGGTAAATATTTTGTTACCGGTACTATTTTTTATGCGGTAAAGTCTATTAAGAATAACTCAGTAAATATAAGAGGCAGAATCCGTGGTATTAGAGGTTTTAAAAGGCTTTATTCCTATACAAAGGAATACAATTCGAATTGTAGGCATTCTATTCCATCACCACGAAAGTTCAGGAAGGAAGGGCATACTTTATTGACAGATAGGCAGTTTTATAGAAAATACATTGCAGTGAAACAGATGCAAGAGGCGTAACAGCTGATAGTATAGATAAAAGGTGCATACGTAGCTAATAGAGGCGTATACATGGGCGTAATTTAATAAACGTCATCATACATGATGTCACAAGTGGGTGGATCCATAAGAGAATCCTGCAATGTCAGCAGAAATAGTTGGCAGAGATGCGCGCGCAGCCGCATGACGTGTGATTGACGTGCAACTAGAGGGTGAAGGAGACTTGACATTTAGCTCTACATGTGGAGACAAAAGTCTGGGGGTCATGTCAACCTAATCCCAAATCATATCTAATATCCTATGTTTAAAGAACTGTGTTATCCAAAAAGAGAGGTCTCTTAGGATAGAATCTTATTCTATACTGACTATACTGACTGTTAGTGCGTGTACAAGCGTCTAAGTGTCTACACTAGATGCGAGGGGGTAGGAATATTCCATGGTAACGGGGCTATGAATTACTTGCATGAGGGCAGCGAGGCCTGGCCCTTTGCACGGTAGCTGGAGGAATGTTTACCTAAACTACTAGACAGGAATGCATCGGATGAGGAGCGGAGGAGATAATCTTGAAGGTGAAATACAGTTTTTTGGCAGGCGACTGGCTGGATCAGGCACCGTTAGCCGTGCAGGGAGTAGGACAAAGTTCATGGACACAGGTGCAGGCTCAGACTGGAGCTTTCAGAGGCAGAAGGCAGGAAAAGGCTTGATGACAGAATTCGGGCCTACTCGCCTGAATCTGTAAAATGTGGAAAGTGAACTACATAAAGTCGGTGGCCTTTCATACTTAGGAATGGAATATCTGACCCATTCATGGTGGATCTGAAAGAGGACATGTTGACGGTGGACGCACATATATTTGCGTCTTCAGAACTGGAGCAGGAGGGAACATACATGTACTCATAGCATGTACATGGAGCCGTTGGGGTCTACGATAGGGGACATAACTGATCACAAAATTCATATTTCCTCAGTCTGGTCGGAGTCCAGCGCGATTGAGACGCAGCGGCGTAAGATAGGCAGTGTGAAGGTAGTATATTTGAACTAGACGGAGTCGTGCTGATGCTGTGACTGTTTTGGGAGCCATCAGAGCGTCCCTCCAATCAGCATTGTGCAGGGACCCAAGCCAACCCTCCCATCTGTCTCTGAGGTGTGGTAGTGTGTTAGGGGTGTTATTGACAAGGGAGCGATATATATGAGAGATCCCTCCCCTCCCCAGGCTACCGTTCATAGTCTGGGCCTCGGGCGGGCTATATTCGGGCAGAGAGGTGCCCTCTGAGATGTGAGAGTGGAGGGCATGACGCATCTGCAGGTACTGATAGAATTGGGAAGCATGAAGAGAGTAACAAGTCTGTAGTTGTTGGAATGTGCGTACGTGACTCCCACCTCAAACATATCCAAGTAGCGAAATGCCGATGAGAACACATGATCGAAAACCAGAGAGATTGGCAACCTCCTTGAGACGCGTACCACACCACAGTGGGGTATGTTGAGTCAGTTTATCCGACCAGTGGGTGTGTCACAGGGAAGCATGCCAGGCCAAGAGCAGGGTAATGGTGCACCCATACAACATCTCCTGAATGTAAGCCAAGCCCAGGGTGTGGAGCTCCAAGCAATATGCCGGGTCAGACCAGCCACCGTCATGCACGGTGAGAAGCCGAGTCACCAAATAGTAAAAATAGAGATTCGTCATCCCCAGGCCGCCATCATAGGGAGGAATCCGACACTGGGTGAGGGCCAGCCGAGGCCTCCGGCCTCCCCACAAGAACTTAGTGGCCATGCTGTCCAGCTCTCGGAACCACGACCTTGAGAAGGAGAGGTGAGTGTTCTGGAGCATACAAAGGAATCTGGGCAGGATCATCATTTTAAATAGGGCTGTCCTGCCCATAGGGTTCAGTGGCAGAGTTTTCCACTTGAGGAGATCAGCCCGAGCCTTTTTCACTAATGGGGTGATGTTGAGGGACCAAGCAAGATCTAGGAGGAGGGCGAACCAGATTCCCAGATACTTGAAGGACTGTCGCTGAAGGGGTATCAACGACTGCCAATCAAAGCACACTCTTGAAAGGTGGAGAGGGACCAGTATGGACTTAGCCGAGTTCAGTCAAAGGACGGAGGTTTGCTCGACCAGATGCAAGGCCCGGAGTCATCGGGGACACAATCGAGTTGAATCTGCTAGGAATAACAGGACATCGTCAGCATAGAGGGCACTTTTATCTTCCTCTACACCGTGCCATCGCCATCCCGTGAGGAGTTGATCAGAGCGGACAAGACAAGCAAAGGGCTCCATTGCCAGCGCGAAGAGGAGGGTCGAGAGGGGGCACCCCTGCCTGGTGCCTCTTTTGATGGGAAAGGGGCGTGACAGGGCTCTGTTGACTAGTACCTGGGCTCTCGGTTTACAGTAAAGTGCCTTAACCAGGCCGCAGAAAGGGGCTCCAAAACCCATCTCTACTAAGACCGCCTCCAGGTATCGCCAATCTACCGAGTCAAACGCTTTCTCGAAATCTACGAGAAGGAGAGATAAGTAGGGGGTCAATTGTTGTCGGTTCACTAGAGAAAGATGAAGACATCTGAGGCAGTGCCAGGTTCCTTGAGAAGGCATAAATCTGCACTGGTCAGGATGGAGCAATTTGACCAGGTAGGGTTGTATGCGATTGGCTTGGACGGAGGCGAATATTTTGAGCTCTGTGTTAATGAAGGAGACCAATGTTTCGAGGGAGGTTGGGACTTAGGGATCACCACTATGGTGGCCGCATCTGTCTCAGGGCGGAATTAGCCTCAATCAGATGCCTCCTGGTATACCTCCAGGAGGTGGGGGATCAGTGTGTCCCGGAAAGACGCATAGAACTCCTGCAGGAGTCCATACGGCCCTGGCGTCTTACCTGCAGCCATACGCGAAATTGCATCACTAATCTCCTCCGGGGTGACAGGAAGGTCCAGCACCTCTGTCTCAGACTCACTGAGTCGTGGGGGGGAGAACTGTCTGTGGTGAAGGAGGTACGAAATCGAGAGAGGGGGGCTGCTGTGCTGAATAAAGAGTAGAGTAGTAAGCAACTAACTATAACGGGGGAATTTCATTGGTTTTTTACGAGTGAAATGTCCACCTAACTATAACATGTGTGAAACCTATGGTTTTTAAGTGAATATATATATTACCTACTGGCGGTCGCCAGTAGGTAGTTATAGTTAGGACCCCTTTTCCATAGGAAATCCGCAACATTCTATTTGGAATAACTTTGGCGCCGGCCGACGAATGTTCGCGAATTTCTCAAAATAGGTGGGGCGCTACGCTCCGCTCCTACCCTGAAAGTCTCGGGGGGATTCGTCAAGCGGGGGCTGAGATAAAAGGGGGGTCCCAAAATGCGTTTTTCCCATGCATTTTTCCATAGGACCTTTAGACAGGGCTACAGCCCGAACGGCTGAACAGAATTACTAGAAATTTGGCAGAGAGGTAGTCCCCAGGTCAAGGAAGTGCCTTTTGTAGGTTTGGTGTAAATCTGTTCAGTAGATTCTGAGAAAATAGCCTTTAAATCAATATATATATATATAAGCGCGCTCCGTGCGCGCTGGGTGCGCGCACCTCGCCGTGCGCGAGCGCAATTCTGATTGGTTGTTAGATCTTAGTAAACATTCGAATCGGTGGAAATCAGGAAGCGGCGGCCGCCATTTTGTCAATCGCATAAAGAGGGGGTGATAAACAAAGGGGGAGAACTTGAAAAGGGGGCAGAGTGGGTAGAAATAGACCCAGTAGGCATTGTAAGGGGGTTAAAGTAGGACCTTGTAGGGCAAAAAAAAGGTTAATATTTTGTAAAAAAATATCGCCGAGTGCGCGCACCCTGCGCGCACCCGAAAAAAAACTTAATAAAACAAAATTAAAAAAAAACGCATTTAAGTGTTTAGATATAAGGTGGCTCTAAAAAGAGCCCTTGTGTTTATTGTATGTTTTTTGGTACCTACAAGTAAGTACCGATGCAGAGTCTGAGGTTCAAGAGGAAGACTCTGTTGCCTTCATCAGTGAAGTGCACTCCATCTCTTCTATAAATGTCTTGCATGTCGTAACGCAAGTTGTTGTGGTAAATGGAACCCATACCATAGTCTCTGAGGAAAGCAGAAATAGATTTGTTGACGTGCTTCCTTGCTTTGTCAATCTGCGGACAAAATTGGTTGGACCAGTTCCACTTTTGCCTTTGGCATATGTTAGAATATACAAAGGCAGTTTGTGGAAAAAGCGCCATCAATTGCACAAAGGTGTCCTTAATAAGCATTTCCAGACCTACCCCAGTTAAAGTGCCTAGGTCATTACCACCACAGTGCACAATAATAAGGTTAGGCTGTGGGAGATGTAGAAAGGTTTTCACCAAAGGCATTAATTGGTGGCACTTTAACCCTCTCTGACCAATCCATTTAATGTCTACATTTTGCAAAGCAAGGTCTCTCACCATACCTCTTTTCTCTGCAAATTTTTCACTCCAGAAGACATAGCTGTGTCCTACAATCCACACTGTGAACATCTTCAAAGGAGATCTGGATGCACTCAGGAGGTGTAATTCAGTAGAATGGTAAAAAGAAATGAAAGACAGTTTGGAAATGGAGGCATACATATTTTTTTAGAAAAAAAAAGAACTGATTGGCTGTTTCATACCATTCTACACTAAAAACTAGGCTGTATGTGTAAAATAATAGAAGCATGTTTTGTATTGGTACAGAAAAATGTGTTACCAAAGAACAGTACTATGGATTTGCTGTAAGGTTTGAAAAGTCAAGCACTCTTGCTCTGTGGAATTGAAACATTGTGTGGCGAACTTCTGACCTAACTCCACACAGTAGTGTACCATGAGCTGTTGCTATGGTAGCAGGCAGAAGTCAAGTTGGGGGAAGGGTACTAGGCAGAAGTCAAGTAGGGGGAAGGGTACTTTTGGAAAAGGGTTGGTTTTCAACCAATAGAAATGTGTGATTACATTTGAAAAAAAGGGGGAAGCAGTGAGATTTGAAATTAACATGTATATGTGTGGAAAAAGAGAGGGAAAGTTTGCCATTATCTGGTCCTGCTGAGAGGAGAGAGGTGTAGAGAACAGAGGTCCTGGCTCTGATAATCTGCTGTTTGAGTGCCACATTTCTATCACAACTAACTAATTTTAAAGGTGAGGTTAGAGTTTGAGAGGAGATGTATATGGTAAATTAAGAAATGAATAATAGAAATGTAATTCTTTTTGTTGAAGTTGTGTTTATTATTTTCTGTTTTGGGAGAAATTTAAATGTGAGGAACATGTAAAATAATATGGACTATGTTTTCACGATAAATTAAGGTGTATTGGTCTGGACATGGGCTTTTAAAAAAATCTGAAAAGTGGATTCATAATGTGTCAGTCTGTAAAAGTGATTTTCACTTGCCAACAAAAAAGAGCAGTAAGTGTGCATTCAAATTGGCAAAGAAATTTCGTTTTGTGAGTAATGTGAAAACATGACTCTGTGTGGAAATAGGAATTACAGGCAGAGATTTGTTGCGTTTTTCTCTGGTGATTTCACAGTTGCATTAGTAGGAAAAAGGGGGAGCGATTATTTTGGTGCAGAAGCAGACTCTTAGCACACACCCACCTCCTTTCCATGTATAATCATGCACAGTATTTACAAGCGAGTGGGGTTTTGAGGTTTCAGTCTGTAATGCAAATACATTCAGCATCACTAAGGCTGGTTGCCCTTGCTGGAGTGTAGGCAGTCACCCAGCATACACATGGTGGTGGTCTGAAAAAGCAGTCTGGACATGTGCATTTCAAAAAATCTGAAAAGTGGATTCATAATGTGTCAGTCTGTAAAAGTGATTTTCACTTGCCAACAAAAAAGAGCAGTAAGTGTGCATTCAAATTGGCAAAGAAATTTCGTTTTGTGACTAATGTGAAAACATGACTCTGTGTGGAAATAGGAATTACAGGCAGAGATTTGTTGCGTTTTTCTCTGGTGATTTCACAGTTGCATTAGTAGGAAAAAGGGGGAGCGATTTTTTTGGTGCAGAAGCAGACTCTTAGCACACACCCACCTCCTTTCCATGTATAATCATGCACAGTATTTACAAGCGAGTGGGGTTTTGAGGTTTGTACTTCTGTACAATCACATTTTCAATTTTTAATTGTAGTCTCTCAAAAAAAAAAAAAAATTAAAAAAAACATGGGTGAGCGCAGGGTGCGCGCACCTCCAAAAAATTTCAAAAAAAAATTCTAAAAACAAAATTTGTTTGATTAAGTTTATAAGTGGCTCTTAAAAGAGCCCTTGAGTTAATGGAGGGAAACAGGAAGAGAAAAACGCAAAAAAAGAAAAAACATCTATGGCCTAGTGCACGTATGCGCATCAAATTTTCTCTGAAGGAGATCAAGACTGGTCTCCCCCACAGAAATAAGAGAACCGCAATCAGTGCACCGTGTAGACAACCTCGCCAAACAAGGTGGACCAACAAGAGGTAAAGAAACAGGTGAAGGCACCATCGCAGCTGAAGTGCTCCCCTGAGCTGCCGAAGATGTGCTCGGCTGAGCTGCTGCTGATGTCGTCGGCTGAGCAGGTGGAGGGTTTTCTCCAGAAGCTCGACGATAAGATACTGGATGCATTTTGTAAACATGTCTCAACATAGTGTGAATGCTAAAAGAATATTTCTTGTTAGGATTCCCACGAGATAAGACTTTTTTACAAAGTACACATGTAACTTTCGGTGCATTTACCTTTTTCTCATTCTCTGGAAAAGTGAAAAACTGCCATATAAAGCTGTCTTTCTGCTTCCTGTTCCTCTGCCTCTCAAGAGTGTCCTGGTCACTGTCTGAAGTAGGTTGCTGTTCAGCCATTGTCTCTCAACAACAGAATAGCTCCTTCTCCAAAGGAATCAGAACTAATAATGAGGGGAGTAGGTGTGGTTTGGGAAGAATCTGGAACAGAAAGTACTTCAAACCAATCAAAAGTGAAGATTCTTGATCACATGACTTGCCATGAGGGGATTGGGTGTGGTATTGAAACAATTAGAAACTGAAAGTAATGATAACCAATAAGAAATATTGTTTTATTATGTATAAACCCGAGGTGCGCGCACTGCGCAAGCTCCGTGCGCGCACCCCGCGATGACGTATGCACGAACGCGTAAACGCGAAGGTGCATACGTCATATACGCGTACCTAGCGCGCATACGTTTAACACGCGTATACGCGACCGTTATTGCGCATAATTTTAGCGTATGCGGAAGTAAACCGCGTCGAGGGCGTAGGACGCATGCGTACGTACGTACGCATACGTACTGGGTGCGCGCTCCCAGCGCGCACCATTAAGTATATTTGCGTACGTAAATAACGTACGCCGGAATTCATAAAAAACTTACGAAATAGTACTAGGTGCGCGCTCAGAGCGCGCACCCCAAGAATTTATAAAAAAAAAAAAAAAAGTGGACATAAAATAATTTAAAAAATTAAATAAAAACAAATATCCAAATTGAATTTTTAAACAAAATAATTTATAAAAAAATACAGATAATATATAAATGAATATAAAGTAATTTTATTTAAATAAAAAAAAATATCTTTAATTAAAAATACATAACTTAGCATATAAAAAACCATACAAATTCTCTGAAAAAACCAAAGGTTTCAAAAACGATATAGTTAGGGATTAGCATTTAAAAAACCTTACAAATTCACTGAAAAAACCATAGGTTTCACACACGTTATAGTTAGGAATTAGCATTTAAAAAACCTTGCAAATTCACTGAAAAAACCATGGGTTTCACACACGTTATAGTTAGGAATTAGCATTTAAAAAACCTTAGAAATTCAGTGAAAAAACCATAGGTTTAACACATGTTATAGTTAGCTGGACATTTTACTCGTAAAAAACCAATGAAATTCCCCCGTTATAGTTAGTTCAGCTAACTATAACTCGCGCGCCCGCAATGCACTGCTGATGACGTCACATATTACATCACTCATGACATGGTCAGTGACATCACTCATGACATCACTGATGACATCTCAAATGACATCACTGATGACATCATCCTTGAGATAGAGTGGCAGAGCTCCTCTTCCCCTAATATAACCTTTGATACACACACTCAAAAATACAAACTAACATTTTCAAAACAATGGACATACCAATACGCTGGCAAGTGTCGTCGAACCACATGGCATCAAAATCGTGTCATACGCCGACGACACCCAGCTGGTGGTCTCGCTGGCCACCGAGAACAGTAAGTGCTCCCCTGCCGATCTGCTACACTGCCTAGAGGACATAAAGGGTTGGATGACCAACTCCTCCCTTAAATTAAATGGAGATAAGACGGAACTCATGCTCCTAGGCCCACCTTCTCCAGTTCCATTCACCTCCCTGTGGCCTAATGCACTGGGTCCCCCCCCCACCCCAAAGGAAAGCGTGAAGAGCCTGGGAGTATGGTTGGACAGCAAACTCTCCTTCTCCACCCAGGCCACTAAACTATCTGCCACATGCTTTGGCCTTCTAAGAACCTTGAGGAAGGTTCTTCCACTGCTGCCACTAGAAGCCAAAAAGGTTGCGGTCCAAGGGCTAATCCAGTCTCGCCTTGACTCGAACAATGCCCTATACATGGGGGCACCTGAGTTTACACTTCGAAAACTGCAGGTTGTCCAGAACTGTGCAGCTCGTTCCTTGCTAGAAATCCCGCGCACTCAGTCTGCTAAACCTGCCCTAAAAATTCTCCACTGGCTGCCAGTGAGGCAGAGGATAGCCTTCAAAGCACTGTGCCTGGCGCACCGCACTTTCTGGAACACAAGCCCAGCGATCAACGGAAATCTTGTTAACCCCTACCATCCCAACCGGAACCTACGATCAAAGGAGGCCTTCCTTGCCGTCATTCCCAGAGTAAAGCGAGCCAGAGCAGGGGGAAGAATGTTCTCGCTGAATACCGCCAGGCTCTGGAACGACCTTCCCCTCCCACTCCGGTCCAACTCAAATCTTCTATCATTCCGCAAAAACTTAAAAACATGGCTGTTTGACAAACCCACTGTACCATAGCACCTCCTCCGTCACTTCTGGTCAGCTTAGCGCTTGGACGCCCATGGGCAGCAATCGCGCTCTACAAATACCATTACAATTACAATTACAATTACAATTACAATACCAATTACAACAACCTCTTCAGTAATTCTAAGATTCACATACACATCCACTCATTCACCAACAGTCCTATACAGTCACTCATACATGTACTCACTCATCATATGTACTCATACACCTATACACCCTGTTACACAATGCCACTCATCCATGGAGTTACTCACACACATAGTCACTCATGCTAATAAAGAATCAAACATCCATTTACTTGCATATACAGTTATACACACACCACCACACTTACTTTTACGGAAACTTACACATACTTACTCTTTTAAACAATCACTTATAGAACCACATACTTATTCATTCAGGAACTCTTTCAATCTCTCACTCTCACATATACTCACTTATATACACCAATAGTCACATATACTAGTTTAAAACATATGTAGTTACTCATAAATACACTATAGAGACAGTCAATCACTCACTAACACACCCATACACACACTCATGCACCCATAGAGTCCTGCACACATGCTGACTTCAACACATACAAAGACTGAGTCATTCATTCATGCACCTATGCACTACGTAATACCCCCCACCAAACCATACAGACATCAGACACTGATACTCAAAAAACCAACAAATAACCTATATAGACACTCATGTAGCTACTCACCAACCCATGCAGCCACTTATACACAAAGAGAGAGACTGATACAGATATTTAAATATTTAAACATTACTCACTAAGCCACGTATTCACTATGATACACTTAATCAGTCAGTTACACAATCAATTTTTCAAATAAAAATCAACCATTTAGACACTTATATACCCATTTATTCTTCCATCGACCTTGAGATATACATATATAAAACATATTTAATTTTCAGAAAAACACACATTCACTGGATGATGTCATCAGTGATGTCATTTGAGATGTCATCAGTGATGTCATGAGTGATGTCACTGACCATGTCATGAGTGATGTAATATGTGACGTCATCAGCAGTGCATTGCGGGCGCGCGAGTTATAGTTAGCTGAACTAACTATAACGGGGGAATTTCATTGGTTTTTTACGAGTAAAATGTCCAGCTAACTATAACATGTGTTAAACCTATGGTTTTTTCACTGAATTTCTAAGGTTTTTTAAATGCTAATTCCTAACTATAACGTGTGTGAAACCCATGGTTTTTTCAGTGAATATATATATATATATATATATATATATATATATATATATATATATATATATATATATATATATATATATACTGAAAAAACAGCAGTTAAAGTGGCATTATGGTTAGGTAAAAATGGCAGTATAAATAACAAGGGGACCCGATACTGGTAGCTTAGGACCTCGGGTAATTACTTATTTTTAGAGAACAAAGGTCCTTAGCTTAAGCAAAGATGATATCAACAATAAAGCATAGTTTTAGATAAGACCTATGTACATTTTTCCAGTGTCCAGCCGGACAAAGGAACATTTATTTAAAGATTACAAAAGGTTTTAAACAAGATGAAGGAACGGAAACAGTGAAACAAGGGCACAATCCTGTACCGAGTTTTGACAAGAGAAATGAGAAGAGAAAAGATTGGCAGGCAAAAACTTGGGAGCAAAAGGAGGCTTACAATACAATAAGGTCTCAAGTAAGCTCTGACCAACAGAAACCACAAAACATTTTTCACAGTGGATAAATTGTGGTACTGTTATGAAAAGTCGACGTTTCGATCCCTAGCTCCTAATACAGTGGGATCATCCTCAGGACTACAAAATAAACAGTTGCCTGATTTGATTTATACGCCTGTTGGAATGAACAAGGGAAAAGAAGGAGACAAGAAAACATAGTCCGCCATTACAATAAAGAAAGGAAGCAAGTCAACAATCATGAGAATCATGCACAAACAGCTCTACAGTCCTTGAATATGAAGGAGTGAGGACGTGCACTGGCGGTGGATTCGTAAAGTTACGTGAGTGAACAACGGTTTGGTAAACGTAAGTGACTCAAAGGCAATCAATGCTTGTGCAGAGCTATGAGATGAATCAAGCGAGGTTACGTCCGTGGGCGGTCAAGGCTTGGTAACCATAAGAGACCTGATGTCAATGCATGCATTTGCTAGAGCAATACAAGGGTGACAGCGCCCTTCTACTAACGTTGCTATGTGTGATTGGGCAGTGGGGAATTCTGATGCCAAACTAGCGCTGGTCCTTTGAGGTTTGTGGACTAGGGCGGCAGTTAAGGTGAAGGGGAGGGATGTTAGTGCTGAAGAAGTCACCGACGTGATTGTGACTTAATTGGACAGAAAAGTAAAGGGATAACGAAAGCTCGTTCGGTACAGTGCGAGGCGACGTCGTGATGGAATGGAGCAACCGCGCTGGTGGCTAACCTTGAATACCCTCGTGGAGTGCAAGGCGTCGTAGTAATTACTCGCTGATAATTAGCCTTCAACCGGATCATGAAGTAATGAGAGCCACGGAGGTGGTTCAGGTGTTGCGTTACGTTGCCTGGATAAAAACGAAAACGTTGTTGGCTAACTGCGTGAGTTGGACGGTGGTGCAAGTAGGAAGAAGCGGAAGAATAATTACCTTAGGATGAGGCATGTGGACGCGTCAGGGGAACAATGTCAGGTCGGGATTCTGAGCAGGTGGTGCCTCTGCATTGGAAGGGACGGAGTGTAAAGCAGAAGGCAGTGGCTTGCCAATGTGTTAGCGGAGCTGTCGAGGAAGGAACCACAATCAGGATGGGGCAGTGGGCAAGGGAGAGGATTACAACGGGTAGCAGGGTGCGATATCGCTGGCTTACCTACAAGGAGTCTCCCTGTGCCGGATCGGGTGATCGTCCGGACTCTCGTGCCGAGGGGTAAATAACCTTGGTCCCGGAGTGAGCCAGTGTATCCCTTAAGTAGCAGAGACACGGGCTTGTGTGGCGAGTGAGGAAGGCCTGCGTGTGCAGTCCTGGTGTCGGCGCAAGTGAGGGGGCCATTTTGGGTTGGGAGGCTGAGCTAGAGGCCTGGGATCAGTATGGGGGCCATTTTGAGTTGGGAGATTGAGCTCACAAGACGCTTGGGCGGGAGCATAGGATCGAGGTAATCGACCGTGATGGTTAGTGAGGGGGTCGGCGGAGGAAGTGAAAGTGCTTGTTAGTTGATGTATAAGGGTAAAGACAAATTTATAATATTTACGAAGAATACCTTTATGCCATGATATTCAATTGAAAAAACAATGGAAAATTGAAGGAATCAGGAAAAACATGGAAATTGCATGGAGGAACAAGAAGAGACAAAGCTTCAGGAATTAAGGGGCATTAATTAAAGTTTTGGTCAAGCGGACATGTATAAACATCACAAAATTTTAAACAAGGTAGTGCATGGGGATTGCACTGTTCTGTGGAACATAATGTACCAAATTACAATTCATATTTGAAAGTGGTGAAAAGACTGCTGAGCTTTTTCGATTTTACATTGTATTCCTTAGAGCAATGTTGTCCAGTCCTCTGTTCTATTTAACCCCTTCAGTGCCCGCCCCTTTCCCCGCCCAGTGCCGGCCGTTGCATTAGCGGGCGGGGTCTATGACGAGCTGGCCACCGCGGCCCATGACGAGTCCAGCTCGTCATGGGCACTGAAGGGGTTAAGCCATTTCGTATTGAGTCAAAGAGGATGATTGATTTCAGTTCCTCTTTGTTCAGCAACTGTGCCATATTACCACCGCCTTGGGGTAATTTCAAAACTTTAAGCACTGTCCATCGAATGTCGTCCTCATTGTGATTGGCATCAGAGAAATGTTCAACAAAGGGCGCATTTGGTATCCTGCATCGGATGCGGCTTCTGTGTTGGCAAATCCTGGTTTTAACTCTTTGTGTTGTTTGGCCAATGTATATTTTCTGACATGGGCAATGGATAAGATAAATCACATTGGCTGTATTACAGTTGGAAAATGATTGGTTGTGTACTGTAATGTCCTTAAACGTAAAGCTTTTGCCCTCAACAGTAAATGGACAAACTTTGCAACCACCACATTTAAAGTGTCCAATGATGGGGGAAAGACCCCAAACAGCATCGAGAGTAGAGGCATTGGTAGAGACAGGTAAAGAGGCTCGGATCAGATGATCCTTCAGGTTCTTATTCTTTTTTAATGCAAACAAGGGTCTATCAATATTTAGACTACCTACATTCAGAATGGGCCAGTGATGTAATATAATTTTCCTTAATTTGTTCGACACCGGAGAGAATGTGGTGACACATGCAATTCTTTGCATTTCTTTTTTGGGTTTCGGAGTCAGCAAAATTTCTCTGGGGCAATACCAGGCTCGTTTTGAGGCATTTTTTACAATTTGTTTAGGGTAACCCCTTTCTTTTAGTTTAGAGGCAAGTAAGGTTGCCTCTCTGAAGAAGTCCGCTTTGCAGGAACAGTTTCTCCTGATTCTGAGGAATTGGGAGTAGGGCAATGAGTCCCTAAGAGCCCTAGGATGATTACTGGTGTAGTTCAGAAGTGTATTCCGTTCTGTGGGTTTGCGGTACAGGCGTGTACGTAACTCACCTTCAGAGTGAAAAATTGTCAAGTCTAAAAAAGCAATGAAGTTATTGTCAGTAGTGATTGTGAAGGACAAACCTGAACAATTATTATTCAACCAGTGTAGGAAAAGTCGTAGAGCGACGACATCTTGTCTCCAAATAATAAAGATATCATCTATGTATCTACGCCAAAATCCAATACCTTGAAAAAAGGGGTTTGTTGGGGTCAAGATGACATTCGTTTCTAGTTGGTCCATGAAGAGCATTGCTAAATTGGGGGCTAAAATAGCCCCCATAGAAGTGCCTTTGATTTGTTGATAGAAAGTGTTGTTAAACATAAAGAAATTGCATGTGAGGCACAGTTCAAGAAGTTGTAAAATGAAAATACTTGGAACGGCATGAGGGCGTGAGCGTGAATCTAGTGTCTTTTGTATTACACAAAGAGCAGCTGTCTGCAGTATGTTTGTATACAGAGACTCCACGTCCATTGTGCACAGAGTTTCAGATGTGGGATTGTAGGGGTGGTGTTCAATCAAATTTATCATTGCCATTGAAACCCTCACATAGCATTGGGTAACTGGGACAAAATCTTTGATAAAGAAATCTGCATATGCACCGAGCGGTTCTAAAATAGATCCGCAAGCAGAAACCAATGAAATTCCCCCGTTATAGTTAGTTCAGATAACTATAACTCGCGCGCCCGCAATCCTCTGCTCATGACGTCACATATTACATCACTCATGACATGGTCAGCGGCATCACTCTTGACATCACTGATGACATTATCCTTGTGATAGAGTGGCGGTCGCGCGAGTTATAGTTATCTGAACTAACTATAACGGGGGAATTTCATTGGTTTTTTACGAGTGAAATATCCACCTAACTATAACATGTGTGAAACCTATGGTTTTTTAAGTGAATTTGCAAGGTTTTTTAAATGCTAATTCCTAACTATAACGTGTGTGAAACCTATGGTTTTTTCAGTGAATTTGTACGGTTTTGTAAAAATGCTAAGTTATGTATGTATTATTATTTTTTAATATATTTATTTTACAATAAACAAGTAATTTCAAGTAATTCTGTTCAGCCGTTCGGGCTGTACCTTCGACTAAAGGTCCTATGGGAAAATGCATGGGGAAAACGCGTTTTGGGACCCCCCTTTTTTCTCGGCCCCCGCTTGACGAATCCCCCGAGACTTTCAGGGTAGGAGCTGAGTGGAGCGCCCCATTAGTTTTGAAAATTTCGCGAAGATTCGTCAACCAGCGCCAAAGTTATTCAAAATAGAATTTTGAGATTTCCTATGGAAACACGGTCCTAACTATAACTATCTACTGGCGACCGCCAGTAGATAATTTATATATATTTATATTTATATATATATATATATATATATTTAAAGAGAAAATTCCCACAGGTATTAAAACAGTAAAGAAGCGGGGAAAGAACGTGTTGAGCAGTTGACGTCTCCACTGGAGGCATATTGCAGTTATTGTAGGAGTCCAAAGGTAAAAAAACACACAAGCTCGTCTTGGCAGGCATCTCCCTGCAAGCTGACCTAGTGGTCACGAGAGGGCCTCAGACAGGACCCGGATGCTGCATCGCCAGCTGTCTGAAACCTCTCAATATTCGGCAGGGACCTTGTCTCCCAGAGAGCTTCTTCTCTCTCGAGCATAAACTGCTTCATTATATCTCACTGCATCTTCTGCCAGACTGACCTCTGAAATCCTGCGCTCGTGCACCGAGGCCCCACAGAGATCACCTTGTGTTATGCTTCAAGGCCTGGCTGACCGAGGCAACATCATTCACACAATTTGAGGCGCAGATGACTGTGTGAACCTATCTGGTGTTTGACTCACCCCACGCAAAGAGAACACGTTTCTGCTGGAACTGGAGAGGAATCAAAATTTTACTGACGTGATGAGTTGAAAGGTTATAAGGACGTGTCTAAGAAAAGTAGTTTTTTTCCTAGCCTTCTGCCTTCACCGAGAGCACTGTTTTACTGATACAATTACAGAGAGTCAGTACCTATTTTTCCAAACATCTCAAAAAGTCTATGCAATGATGTGTTATGCACTGTGACAACTCAGAACCTCATTTGTCTCTAATGATTAATAATTAACTGTTACTGCCTACTGACCAAGGCATTAAGGTGAGTCTCGTCAAAGAGTGCTTTTCTTTGCTAATTGCCCACCCCACATCACAGGCCAATCGCAAGGTTGCATTATGAGTGTATGGGCAATTAACAGCTGATAATGCTTTACAATGCATGGGCATTAAGGCTGTTTGCACCTGCCCCCCAATGCAAACCAACTCATGCAAACAAATAGACCTGATGTCCCTGGCTGTTTTAGAATAAACCATAAACAAGTAGTGAGTGCCTGCATCCCAAGCGCCTTGAGTGGATGAGCCAAACTCGGCATTGCAGAAAAGGCCCTAATGTGGATTTTCTTCATTTCAAACGAGAGGATGCGGTTTATATAAATAATTTAGTGGAAATAGTAGGAAATTCAACTCCCAGGTTACTCAAAATGCTCCAGTGATGCTATTGCGTTATGGGTTTATGTTATGTCCCAGATTGTTTATTTTTATTTTTTTCGAAATCGACGATATTTTATATTATATGAAAAAGAGTAATACATCAATGTTATGGCACAATATATCTGAGACAGGCCATGCCCCCATCATCCTGTGAAATGTAGTAAGAAAGAACAGGTCGCTTTCACCGAAATACCCAACTGGTATTCAGAACTAATGGAAATTAATCTAAGATGGTAAAGTAGGCAAACAAATTCAACAATGGCAAAAATATTTGTTTCGTCCCAAATGATGTTGACACATTGTGGGGGTTGGGCGTGGGAGGGCTTGGCAGGGGGGCAGGGCGGGGGTTGGAAAGGATTGATGGGAGGGTGGTGAAGAGAGTAACCGTAGCATTCTAAAGCCACTGTCCATCACAATATATTATGTCCTACACATTGTTTCTGGTCAAGCAAACACCCCAAATCCAGTCGAATATGTGTACCTGATGTGGAATCTGCAGCTAATGCATTCTTCTGAGGCCAATTGTAGGAGTTCAGAATGGGCGTGCACTGACCCCATCCTCCAGTGCAAAAGGATACAGATGTTGACCATGGGTAAGTGGGTATGCATCATTCCCAGTAAGAGGGGAGTCGTCCAAGTGTGAAGCGTCCTGGAGCAAAGCGAGCCTAGACTTACAATGGAACGCGTGTACATGCAGGTAGAATTTACTATTCCCTAAACCTCCCTCCAGTAATGAACTAATGCGGAACAGGACCATTGTTTGTGCAACAAATCATAGTTTGGAACTTTGCATTCCTAGCAAGTGTTGTCTATGCCCAGTTCAGCCTGTGTAGTTTGTGGGTATACAGTACTAATTGTGCAACAACCTTAAACATGTAGGCTTCAATCTGGCCTCACTTGAGAGCTTTGCCTGTCAATAGGGTGTTGTCATTTCCTAAAGTGCAGAAAAGAGCCCAGAAAGCAACCTACCTTAAATACTCGACACCAGCCCCATTTCGGTTTATATGAAATGAGAGAAGGGACAAGGGTGTTGATAAGACGCGGTAATGTAGTACTTCCGATTCATTGTGTCCGCTGTTTGGATTTCCACCTTTGAGTAGATGGTACACCAAATTCAGCTTGAAATTTGTCAGGGGTTTTAGAAGGCTGTCCCTAAACAAATCTTCGGTTTAGTTGATTTTGTGGAGGCCCACGCACACCAATAAAAAAATGAATGCCTTGTTATGAAACCAGCGTTGTCCCACATTGGCTTCCCAAAAAGAGTGTACCTTTGTATTTCCAACATGCTACACACTGTCAACCATGAACCTATCATACACCCTGATATTCAGGGGTAGCGCACAATGAAAAGACGGTCAATCAAGAGCACCAACTCCTACTATGTCACCTGTCTGCAATGGTTCAGCTTTCACCAATAGTATGGGTTCTCACAATCAGGGTATAAATAAGACAGTTGGGAGAGCTGATGTGCCAACTGATGCAGACCCACGTTCGGTAATCGAAGGCTTTTGAAGATGTTGCAGCCTGAAATCTGTCTGACTTAAACCTGGGTTTCTTGCTTGCCCAAATAAAGTCTCTAATTAGTTTTTTTATGGTTGACAGTGTTTTTCTGGGAATTGTTAGAGGGAACATGCCTAATAGGCAGTAGTAGCTAAAGGCTACTCTGTTTCAACAATTTGAATCCTACCCCACAAAGATAATCGCAGAGCATAAAGTCGTTGGCAGTCTGCATAATGGTGGTTGTTGATTATAGGACGCGCTCTGTCACTTACCAGCGAAGGCTTCATGTGCTCCGTGCTGCCGTGAGGAAATTGGCTGTTTCTGGGGGCGAATCCCTCTCAAGAGGTCCTGACCACTAGTATTTGGCTTGAGGGGTACGAGGCTCCGACGGACTCGATTTCCCAGACCCCCCAGCCCCGGGCGCCTTGTAGCAGTGTCATCAGTCGGCACCGGGGCGGGGATTTTAACACTCCGCCAGAACCGCAGCATGGGACGCGCTCTGTCACTTATCAGCGAAGGCTTCATGTGCTCCGTGCTGCAGTGAGGGAATTGGCTGTTTCTGGGGGCGAATCCCTCTCAAGAGGTCCTGACCACTAGTATTTGGCTTGAGGGGTGCGAGGCTCCGACGGACTCAATTTCCCAGACCCCCCAGCCCCGGGCGCCTTGTAGCAGTGCCATCAGTCGGCGCCGGGGCCGGGGCGGGGATTTAAACACTCCGCCAGAACCGCAGCGCGGGACGCGCTCTGTCACTTACCAGCGAAGGCTTCATGTGCTCCGTGCTGCCGTGAGGGACTTGGCTGTTTCTGGGGGCGAATCCCTCTCAAGAGGTCCTGACCACTAGTATTTGGCTTGAGGGGTACGAGGCTCCGACGGACTCAATTTCCCAGACCCCCCAGCCCCGGGCGCCTTGTAGCAGTGTCATCAGTCGGCGCCGGGGCCTGGGCGGGGATTTAAACACTCCGCCAGAACCACAGCGCGGGACGCGCTCTGTCACTTACCAGCGAAGGCTTCATGTGCTCCGTGCTGCCGTGAGGGAATTGGCTGTTTCTGGGGGCGAATCCCTCTCAAGAGGTCCTGACCACTAGTATTTGGCTTGAGGGGTACGAGGCTCCGACGGACTCAATTTCCCAGAGCCCCCAGCCCCAGGCGCCTTGTAGCAGTGTCATCAGTCGGCGCCGGGGCCGGGGCGGGGATTTAAACACTCCGCCAGAACCGCAGCGCGGGACGCGCTCTGTCACTTACCAGCGAAGGCTTCATGTGCTCTGTGCTGCCGTGAGGGAATTGGCTGTTTCTGGGGGCGAATCCCCCTCAAGAGGTCCTGACCACTATTATTTGGCTTGAGGGGTACGAGGCTCCGATGGACTCAATTTCCCAGACCCCCCAGCCACGGGCGCCTTGTAGCAGTGTCATCAGTCGGCGCCGGGGCCGGGGCGGGGATTTAAACACTCCGCCAGAACTGCAGTGCGGGACGCGCTCTGTAACTTACCAGCGAAGGCTTCATGTGCTCCGTGCTGCAGTGAGGGAATTGGCTGTTTCTGGGGGCGAATCCCTCTCAAGAGGTCCTGACCACTAGTATTTGGCTTGAGGGGTACGAGGCTCCGACGGACTCAATTTCCCAGACCCCCCAGCCCCGGGCGCCTTGTAGCAGTGTCATCAGTCGGCGCCGGGGTGGGGATTTAAACACTCAGCCAGAACCGCAGCGCGGGACACGCTCTGTCACTTACCAGCGAGGGCTTCATGTGCTCCGTGCTGCCGTGAGGGAATTGGCTGTTTCTGGAGGCGAATCCCTCTCAAGAGGTCCTGACCACTAGTATTTGGCTTGAGGGGTACGAGGCTCCGACGGACTCAATTTCCCAGACCCCCCAGCCCCGGGCGCCTTGTAGCAGTGTCATCAGTCGGCGCTGGGGCCGGGGCGGGGATTTAAACACTCCGCCAGAATCGCAGCGCGGGACGCGCTCTGTCACTTACCAGCGAAGGCTTCATGTGCTCCGTGCTGCCGTGAGGGAATTGGCTGTTTCTGGGGGCGAATCCCTCTCAAGAGGTCCTGACCACTAGTATTTGGCTTGAGGGGTACGAGGCTCCGACGGACTCAATTTCCCAGACCCCCCAGCCCCGGGCGCCTTGTAGCAGTGTCATCAGTCGGCGCCGGGGCGGGGATTTTAACACTCCGCCAGAACCGCAGCACGGGACGCGCTCTGTCACTTACCAGCGAAGGCTTCATGTGCTCCGTGCTGCAGTGAGGGAATTGGCTGTTTCTGGGGGCGAATCCCTCTCAAGAGGTCCTGACCACTAGTATTTGGCTTGAGGGGTACGAGGCTCCGACGGACTCAATTTCCCAGACCCCCCAGCCCCGGGCGCCTTGTAGCAGTGTCATCAGTCGGCGCCTGGGCCGGGGCGGGGATTTAAACACTCCGCCAGAACCGCAGCGCGGGACGCGCTCTGTCACTTACCAGCGAAGGCTTCATGTGCTCCGTGCTGCCTTGAGGAATTGGCTGTTTCTGGGGGCGAATCCCTCTCAAGAGGTCCTGACCACTAGTATTTGGCTTGAGGGGTACGAGGCTCCGACGGACTCAATTTCCCAAACCCCCCAGCCCCGGGCGCCTTGTAGCAGTGTCATCAGTCGGCGCCGGGGCGGGGATTTTAACACTCCGCCAGAACCGCAGCACGGGACGCGCTCTGTCACTTACCAGCGAAGGCTTCATGTGCTCCGTGCTGCAGTGAGGGAATTGGCTGTTTCTGGGGGCGAATCCCTCTCAAGAGGTCCTGACCACTAGTATTTGGCTTGAGGGGTACGAGGCTCCGACGGACTCAATTTCCCAGACCCCCCAGCCCCGGGCGCCTTGTAGCAGTGTCATCAGTCGGCGCCGGGGCGGGGATTTAAACACTCCGCCAGAACCGCAGCGCGGGACGCGCTCTGTCACTTACCAGCAAAGGCTTCATGTGCTCCGTGCTGCCGTGCTGCCGTGAGGGAATTGGCTGTTTCTGGAGGCGAATCCCTCTCAAGAGGTCCTGACCACTAGTATTTGGCTTGAGGGGTACGAGGCTCCGACGGACTCAATTTCCCAGACCCCCCAGCCCCGGGCGCCTTGTAGCAGTGTCATCAGTCGGCGCTGGGGCCGGGGCGGGGATTTAAACACTCCGCCAGAATCGCAGCGCGGGACGCGCTCTGTCACTTACCAGCGAAGGCTTCATGTGCTCCGTGCTGCCGTGAGGGAATTGGCTGTTTCTGGGGGCGAATCCCTCTCAAGAGGTCCTGACCACTAGTATTTGGCTTGAGGGGTACGAGGCTCCGACGGACTCAATTTCCCAGACCCCCCAGCCCCGGGCGCCTTGTAGCAGTGTCATCAGTCGGCGCCGGGGCGGGGATTTTAACACTCCGCCAGAACCGCAGCACGGGACGCGCTCTGTCACTTACCAGCGAAGGCTTCATGTGCTCCGTGCTGCAGTGAGGGAATTGGCTGTTTCTGGGGGCGAATCCCTCTCAAGAGGTCCTGACCACTAGTATTTGGCTTGAGGGGTACGAGGCTCCGACGGACTCAATTTCCCAGACCCCCCAGCCCCGGGCGCCTTGTAGCAGTGTCATCAGTCGGCGCCGGGGCGGGGATTTAAACACTCCGCCAGAACCGCAGTGCGGGACGCGCGCGGGCCAAGGGCGGGCCCGTCCTTGCCCGTCAAAGTCCGGATAAGGCTGGGCTGGGCTATTCCCCTAACATCTGTGGTGGAAATTCGAGCAGTCATCGTGCCATCTGTCGTTGCCGTGAGGGGAACGGCATCCAAGAAGCCTCATTCCAGGAACTGTGAGCTGGCCAAGAGGGGTATTGACTTGTTATTAACTTTTGTTGTGCATTTCCCTAGGCTGTGGTGTTACTATAGGGGAAGGCGGGCTGCTCCTAGAGAAGATCGATCTTTGTCTGCCCTTGCAGTATGTCTAAAAGGAGAGCTGGCGATAAGGTGGGGGGGACACTAGATGATTATTTAATTAGAGCTGAGTCAGCGTTGAACCTTGAGATCTTAGCGGTGGAACGCAGACTCTCTTTAGATCCTACATCTTCCTCCCTCCCATGTGCCCAGTTGCAGGCTGATTTGCCTGTTTCTGATCACTCTAGTTTAGTTGATGGCACCACTATCCCCACATTGCCTACCCTCTTTGCCCAGGAGCCTATGGACTCCGCCCAGGCCTGTGTTGTTATTCAAAGTCCAATTTGGATCACTACAAGAGGGAGGCTGGCTCATAAAGCAAAAAAAAAAGAAGTTATTAGTAAAAATAAGAGAGGTCAAGGAACGAGTAAGCCCTTTGTTGTGTCATCTAATTCTGAGCCTAGTGGGTCCACCGCCGAAGGGCAAAGCTCTGATCATAACTCTACCCCCCTGAGCCAGGACCTGTTTCAGCCTCTATTGGATCTACTTATTGTTGGACTTAAAGACCATCTAGCTTGCCTTCTAACACCCGTCCACCACAAATTTGATCTTGTTGCCGATAGATTGGATAAATTGGAAGCTAGACTAGCTGGTGATAAGTCCTTAGCCTTAGGGCCTCCCACACTGACAAATGGGGTGATGACAGTGGGGGTGACTAACGTGGCCGGTAGAGCTAGTCTATCAAGGTCAGTGGGGGTTATGCCACCTTCATTATCTACAGGGGAAGAGAAGGGCCAAGATTTAGGTCTAGGTGAGGCTACCAACAGGGGTTTTAATAACCATTGTGACGTGCAAAGATGCCCCCCCCCCAGAGCAACAGGGCTGGTAATGAGGGGGTGGGAGTAGGGAGTTCTACTATGCCCTTTAGTTTACATCTCCCTCCCCAAGCCACCCCCTATTCTATAGTCTTGGCTAATGTTCCACCACTCCCGGAAGGATCTTATGAACACTGGTCCAATCTTAAGAACAAATCCCTGCATTACTTGAGCTCTAAAATTGGTAATAGTAGGGCTTTGTTTGATGATTTCATCTCGGATATTACTATTAAGTCATCATCTTCTAATGTTATTCCATGTAGGGCTAATCCATCTGGTTCTATACAACTATTCTCTGCCGTATTGAACGATCCCCAGGTTGTTCCAGGTCAAGCGGTGAAAATCGGGGTTGCAATCTCCTCATTAAAATTGGGCTCTTGGAACATCGCAGGGTTGGGGTCTAGGCTTGATGTTCCTGATTGGGCCTATTTTATTGACGAGTTTGAGATATGGGCATTTCAAGAGACCTGGGCATTGACTCCCCACTTTCGCACAGGTTTTTTGAATTTTTATAAGCCTGCTGTTAAGGGTCATAGGGGCAGACCCATGGGTGGTTTAACCACTTGGGTACGTCAATGTGAAGGTGTCACGGTGACAGAGGTCCCAATTGACAGTTCTGATATTTTGATTATCAGGGTTAAATCCCGTAGTGGCCTCAATCTCCTAATAATAAACATTTATGCAAGGGGTCTTCCGGGAGGCAAATGTTCTCCCACCTGTCTTCTTTTGGAGGATTATTTAGAGACCGAACCAAAGTCCATTAATAAGATTGTGGCCGGAGACCTTAATGTCTGTTTTGAGCCCTTGGGGGTCGACCTTGGGGACTTCACAGAGGACGAAGATTCAACTTGGGGTGTTCCCCAGCTGGAGCTCGAACCTATAAGTAAATGGACTCAAGCTGCCCTTTTTATGAAAGGCTTATGTCTAACCCAGGGCATGAGGGCAGTTAATGGGCGAACAAAATCAGATAGGTTGGGGAGGTCGACTTTTGACAATGGCAGAACTGGGAGCCGAATTGACTATATATTAGTCAATTTGGAAATGTGGCCACTCATTGACGATATGGTGGTAGTAAGTAGAGTCGAGAGCGACCACAATCCCCTTGCATTGTGTATTAAAGACAACAGTTTTGCTGTCCCCCCCACCTCTCCTGATGGCCGCACCCCTATGGATGTTTTCCTCACAAATGATCTTAGAAGGGTGAGATGGCCGAAAATCGCCACTTGTGAAACTTCATGGGCAGCCATTAGGAAACTAATTAACAATGCTCTGGTCCTACTTAATCAGTTGAAGTCCCAAAGCTTGATTAAGGATAATATTCGGGACATCCATAATAAGCTCTTTGCCGAACTTAAATCTTTTTTTGTGAAAACTCATCTCGCTACTGGTAAAGGCAAAACGCAGGGACCCCGTTCGTGGTTCAATAAGGACTGTAGATTGGCCCAAAGTGCTTTGGGCCAATCTACATGTCCGATTTTGATGTGTTGTCCCCACTTCAGGCAGGGTTCCGCTCTCATATTGGGACCCTGGACCAAGCATTCAGGGTAGTACTCCTTTATTGGAAGGAAGTTTTTTTGGGGGGATGGTAAGTTGTATGCGGCCTTCGTGGACCTAAGGTCCGCGTTTGACCTTGTGCCGAGGGATAAGTTATGGAAAGCACTTTCGGAGATGGGCATGCCAAAGGAACTGGTCTCCTTTCTGGTTACTATCCATGAAGATACGTATGCCCGTGTTCGTTGGGGCAAACCAGGGGAGGTGACGGATAGATTTAAAGTGTCTAAAGGAGTTCGCCAAGGGTGTGTGCTCGCTCCCACTTTGTTTTCATTATTCATTAATAGGGTCATAAATTACTTTTCCAATAACCCTACTGATGCTCCCACCCTGGCTGGAATGAAGATTCCCCTGCTCATGTTCGCAGATGACACCCTTTTGATCTCGAAGACGAGACAGGGTTAGCAGCTAGCCCTGTCTCGCTTCGAGATCTTCTGTCGTGAGGATGAGTTGGAAATAAATGTCGGGAAAACCAAGTTCATGGTTTTCCGTGGACCCCGGCGTATTAAGGCGCAGGTATGTCTGGGCGGTGTTAACTTGGCCCAAACGGCTGTCTTTACCTATCTAGGGGTCACCTTTAGTGAGACTTGCAGTTGGTCTCATCAGCTGGATCTTCTTGCTCTTAAACATGCCCAATTGGGTGGTGCTTTGCTGAAAGAGCATAAACTAAACCACTAGCCCCCCTAATGAAGATCTATGGCTCCAAGATTCTACCTGCCATCTTATATGGTGCTGAGATCTGGGGATTTAGTAACCTGTCCAAGCTGAAGACCGCCCAGAATAAATTTCTTAGGTCAGCTATTGGGCTTCCCCAATATACTCCGCGCATCCCCTTATTGTACGATCTGGGAATCCAGCCTATAGAGGACTGGGCAGGGTATAGACCTTTGGCGTTTTGGCGTCGCCTGTGGACTACTCCTGAACTATCGATCTATGCAAAAGCCCTCTTGGAGGTCAAAGGGATGGAGGGTTCACACAGGATTCCCTGGTTGTCCAGTATTAAAACCCTGTTGATTGACCTTGGGATGCGTGACCTATGGGCTAACCCTGATTCCGTGGTCTCTCCGTCGAAAAAAGTCCTTAAGAATGCCTATTGGTGCTTTATCAAGAACAGGAGGTGTGCTTCCCTCATAGGCACCACGATGACTGCTACATTTCTAGTTCTTAAGGACGAGTCTGCTTATGAAAATTACTGGGATACTATTTTGAAGTATTTTGATCGTAAACTGTATCACCAGTTTAGAGTGGGCGCCCTACCACTGCGAGGACTCACCAAAAGTTGGAGTCCTCTTGGTAGTGATAAGTGCCCCTTCTGCGTAGACAAGATCGAAACGTTGGACCATTTCCTTTTTGGTTGCCCAATTTACCAGCTCCCTCGTCGTGTTTGGCTTCGACCTGTCTGCAGATTAATGAGTACTCGCTCTGCACAGGTTGCCAGTAGAATCTTGAAAACAGATACCTCAAAACCCATAGTAATAGGTGTTGCCAAATTTATTAGCTGGGCATGGATTCTTAGGGCAAGGAAACTTAAGATGTGATTTGTGTTCTGCTAGCTATTAGTACTAGTACCTTACTATGGATTATTAGGTTAACTGGCGTGTCCCTCACTGTATCTCATTATATTTTATTATGCTGTGATTATTTTTAAATCTACCTGTTTTTATGTAATATTTTAAAGGTTTAGTAGTTTTATCTTGTATTATAACATGAATTGTATTATATGAATTGTTTTTACATGTGTAGAATGTCTTTTATGATGTGGATCGAATAAAGACCTTCTGACTGATTATTGACACCATATCTATGAGTCCCCTTTTAATCCCGGACGAGTAACTACGCTCCACCAGCGTAGTTTACGTAGTTTTGCCTACTCCGCGTTCCGTTGCGAACTCGGAGCTTAAGCAAAACTATGACTCAGTGGCGGAGCGTAGTGAGCTGGCCCCTCCACCCTCCCAAAGTAATTATAAAGTAATAAAAGAGGCACTTACCTGCCATGGCTGCCTCCTCCTCGCCCTGGCCGCTCTCCTTCGTCCTTCTCGCCATCCTTCTTCTCTGATATCCCCTATGTTGTATGTCGAGAGGAGTATAAAGTAAAACTTTTGTCTATTTATTAACACAAACCATGCATAAAGGAAAAAAGGTGTATTCTCTGGGGTGTGTAGGGGCCAGGGATCTAATAGACCATGCCCCCCACTAATAATGCCCTGCCACTGGCCTTGGCTTTGTACTGTCAATAAGAATGATCCACAATGGGATTAATGCAAGATTTGCCATCACCTCCTATTATTACAGTTGAGTGACCAAATTCTCAGAGGTTATTCAATAATTTCGAAGAAAGTGGGACTTGGAAGTATTTATGAAATAAACCAAGCCCATGATTAACTTGGACCATAGAGTGTCCCTCTTGCAAATATGTATCTACCCAGGAGGCCAACCTATGATTTTAGGACGCTATATTACAATGTCATTTGAAACATAATAGCTACTCTAGTGGTAGAGATCTTGAGGGGGTTGCTAGGACCAGAATTTCTAGGAGGTTTTACTGCAGCTAATCACCTATCATTCACAATCCCTTTTCAATTTGTCAATTTTTTGGGCATGAGGTGCATCTCTTGAACAAGTACAACATCTGAGGATTTGGTGGAGAGATAGAGCTGGACTTTCTTCCATTTTATAATACGTTAAGGGTCTTGTCTCTTACCCACAACAGCATGGTATTTTGAAAAAGTGGAAAACAAGAGTAAATGCAAGTCTAGAAGGTATGTGAGTCTGCATTTGAAGTGCAGAGTCAGAGGTCCACTGTTGGTGGGAAAGAATGAGGAAGGAGTTGGTGAAGGTGGCATATTCTTTAAGATTGAGGATAGCATTAAGTGCCCAAGTCTGATCAAATGAAGAGCGTTTCGAGTCTAGTTAAAGGCCAAGGAGAAGCGGTTTGTGCGGGTAGGGTGCAAAGATTTTCTGAAGGGGATGCAAATATAAAGTAAACAAACTAACATTCAAGACTGTATGCGTACAATTCAATTTACAATTTGATAATATGATTGAATCTTGCTGAACTATCAAACAACTGAACTTTAAATAAAGTGTGCTAAATCCTCAACCCACGCATCCTGCACATGACAACACCAGTGCAAAAGTACTAATGTATGTGGCACTCAATCCTCTATTTAGGTGTTCTGTGAGGGAACCATAGGCAACAATATACAACACCATTCACATAAACAATGTCACTGTATGCTGTACGCTACAACATAATCAAAGAAAACAACCTACCCTTCTCCTCCACATCACTCCAAAGCACAAACACTCCACATACGTTTTACCCCTTGGGGTTGTGGCAGTTCTGGTGAGCTTTAACTTCAACGCACAAAATCTAGATAGAGAAAATGGCAGTAGTTCACGAATATGAACAGCCCATCAGTACAACAGGGTGCATATCATACAGAACAGCAATTGCTTCCGGGAAAGGCAGATGCGCATAAGACATAGTGAGAAGAGCGAGGCTGAACATTCATGTCCAGGTTATTTAATACGTTCCGCGGAAATCAGGATTTCATCCTGTCAGCCCTCTTGCACGCGGTTCCTTGTCAGCCCATTTCCTTGTGACCAATTCTTGTCTATTCCTTCCAGAGTTTGCACTAAATCCATATCTATTATTCCCAATGTTTCAATAAAAACCTTCAGGTCTTCAGGTTCATGTAATTTGCTGTTCTTCCAAACAGGAGACAGTGGCATGCTTAAGCAGACCATATTGAATATCCTCACTTATGAAAAATCAGGTAAGTGCCAGAATGTTTTTCATCTTTTTATCTGTCTCTTGAGAGAAGCCAGCGGGGACTTAGATCTTATGTGATGTGTACAGCAGAGGCAAATCTTACTTTTTATGTAAGTGATATTATTTTCTAAGCTTGTTGGTGTTGCACAAAGCAAACAATCATCGATCTTGTGTGCTCTCTGGTATTCAAATGAGAGTTCAGTGGACTGGTCCGTGAGTTCTGGATGAAGGACAATAAAAAAGCAAACGTCTCCTTTCTTCAAACTTTCTCTGTTTCCTGAGAACCTTATATTAATTCTACTGCATCTGCCTTCTAAGTCGACTGATGTGTTGTAAAGATAGCAGAATGTACAGCCAAGATCTGATTCTCTAAGCAATTGTTCCTTCTTGTTTTCTAAAGCAGAAACCGTCCTTTCTGTCATATCCAGTCTGAATTCAAACTGGGCCAGGTCAGGCATCAGTGATTTTACATCTATGTCACCGTACCTGTTGCCATAGTATCTTCTTGGATTGATCATATTGTTGACTTAATAGATGTAAGTTCATGTATCTTTGTAGCTTTTGCCATAGTGTCTTCTTAGATTAATCAAATTGTTGATTTAATAGATGTAAGTTCTTTCATGACAGTTTCTTTCTTTTTTATTTCAATGATTTTTATTGAGATTTTTGTCATAAAAATGAAAACAAAAACAGCACATACAAAGCTAAACATTTAGTCATACAAAAACATAGAACATGCACAAGTTCTGTGAATTCTATTATCTACGGTACCCTCCGCTTCCTTCTGTTTCTTTTATAGTCTGCCCTTCCCCTCTGTTCTAGTAATGGGTCTAGGGTGTGTAGAGAGGAGATAGGGGCCTGAGCTGCGGTACGTGTATAGGAGCCTAGATAGAGAGAGAGAGCTTGGTAGTTTTGTTCTAAAAGCTAGTAGGTCGAAGTCGCACCCGCTTTCTTCATGGAGGTTCATATGGGCCTAGGTACTTGTCCATAGATGTCCACATCCCTCTGTTGGGTTGTCTCCACGGTGAGTCTCGTAGGGACAACGCATCAGCACCTCTAAGGTATGTTACCCAGTTAAGCCACCCTTTGAACGATGCCTTGGATGAGTCCTTCCACTTATTTAGAATCATTTTAATCCCTGCAGTAAGCAAAAGATCGAGTAGATCGTTGTCTCTTTGTGATAGTGGTTCTGTCGTGATAGGGGTAGTTACCAGGGCTGCGAAATCTGACTTAAGGGAACAACCTAGCATGTTAGTTAGAAAGGCAAAGATTTTCTCCCAGTAGGCTTTAACTTTAGGGCAGTAGAAGATGAGGTGTGCCAGATCTCCCTTCCCGCTATTACAGTTCCAGCATAGGTCATTTGTGTTTATGCCCAGTTTCACTAAGCCAGCAGGGGTCCAGTGTAGTTTGTGTAAGATCCAGAATTTTGTCTGAGCTAGTACCGGGGTTACTTTACTGTGTGTGGGGGAGGACCATAATATTTGGCTTTCCTTCTCGCTTAGAGTGTTACCTCGCTGTGACTCCCAGTAAGTTTGTGCTTTAACGTTGAGTCTTGAAGTGTTTGGGCGCAGTAGTCTATAGATGTGTGACACTTGGTGGCCCATTTTGCTAATGCTGGACATATATTGAAAGATTGAGGGTATGGCATTGGACAGTCTCGCTCTGGTCAATGCCGCCTTGATCTTTAGGAAGTTATATAGTTTGATATCCTGTAGGTTGTGTTTGTTTTTAAGCGAGCTGAAAGTGATGGCTCTCCCTTCATCTTCTAGCTGGATGGGGAGGGATATTCCTGCTTCCACCCATGTCTTCATATAGAGTGTTTTGCATTTTATTTTATTTTGTTATTTGATCATATTGATTACCATCTCGAGTTTGTTAATCTATGTTCTAAATTCTGGTCAACCTTCAGTAGGGCGTTTCTGGTGTTTGTAAGTATAGTGTTCATTAGAGTGTTGTGTCTGTTGGTTGTTAGAAGTGCTATTGGCTCTAGATTGTTTAGCATGGCTCTTTCTACTTTCAGCCACGCCGGTGTGTATTCCTGGTCTGGTAGAGTCCAGTAACTGCCCTGTTTTGCTAGGAAGGCCATTTGGAAAGTCTTGAAGTCTGCCAGGTTTAAGCCCCCCAGAGTTTTCGTCAGTCTTAGTTTTTTAAGACTCATTCTTGGTTTTTTGTCTCGCCAGATACAATTATTTAACATCTTGTCTATTTTGCGGTGGAACTCTACAGTGAGGATTAGAGGGAGCATGTTAGTGAGGTAATTGATCATGGGTGTTGTGAGAAGTTGGCCTGGCATATGCTGTCCTCTAGTTATAGGGGACACCTTGTACCAGTCCAATTCGACTCTTATGGTGATAGGTTAAAGACAACCTTTAAAGAAAGCTATCCTAGTGGTAGCTGTGGAGAGCAGCCTTCAGGCTAAGTCTTGAAGGAGTGTTAAGCTTATTGTTTTACCATAGATAACCTCTTGAATAACCAAATGAAAGAGTAGTCCACACAGGTATATATATAAAATATATGTATTTATTCTAGGAATAACCCCACTAGTCTCTTTATGAGGCTAGAGGTGAAGATACAATTCAAACAAGCATTGATAGTTACAATAAATAGCACTGGAATCATAGGGCCCCAGGGGGGGACCAAACCATATATCAAAAAAGTGGTATAAGAACCACGACAATTCTGCAGACAATGCCTAGGGCATTTAGGGTCGCTGGCCCCTTGTGAAACCACCCAAGGTAGTGAGGAAGGGGACCCACGGGAGACGCATGCAGTGGCTAAAGCTACTGTCGGGATCTCTATTAAAGCCTATGGAGAATGTCGCGGTTGAAATTTACAAGGTTAAAAACACTTCTAGCAGGAGTTCAAGTTCAATACTTTAGAGTTAAGCTTATGAAGGGCCCACACCCACGAGAGTACCGAGGTACCACTGTTACCTGCCCCAGGGAAGCCGGGTGCATAGGTCATTTTCGATGTCGGTCGCGGGCTGATTTTCAATGGCAAAACGTGAAGAACTGCTGCTAGCAAGAAGCGTCGTCGATGTCATGAAGAATGAAAATGTAGATCTTGAAGAGAAGGACCTGAAAGCAGAGGGGATAGAGTCTGGGTCACGGCACAGTGACCAGGGGGCTCAAGAGAAGGAGCCCTTCAGTGTTGGGTGCTTCCAGGTAGAAGAGGTGTAGCTTGGATCGTCAGCCACGGGGTCCAGGAGGCGTCAAAGAAGGCCAGCTTCTGGAAGGCGACTGTCCTATAAAAGATGAGGGTCGCTGCGGTGTTAGTGTCCGAATTGGATCTACTAAGCCTTGGCAACTGCAACCCACACAAGAAACACAAAACTGCTACTGGTGCAGACCCACGAGGTCTGAGCGAGGTCTCCAGTGAGGAGACTCAAGAGCAGGCCTGGAGCAACCAGAGGAACTCTTGAAATTGAATATTGACCTCCGCTAGGGCCCACCAGTCGAGAGACAAGGGACCACGGGAGGCAGCAATTTGGCGTGCATAAAGATGCGCCCACGGGTTGCCGGAGCGGGCTAGGGTGTCGATCTTTGGCACAGATGATGCTGAGAGATTGGCTCAATAATGGGCCAAAGCACAATGTCCCCACTTGTTGGAGTCATGTGCTGTGCAAGAGGTGGCTGGTGTCCTGGGGTATTGGGGATCTCGGCACCCACGGGGTCCACGGTGCTGAGCTTTGCTGTGCACACTCACTGGCCTCTGGGATGCTTGGAAACCCACCTCAAGGTAGGAAAGAGTCGTCGATGTCCATAGGAGCAGTGAGGTTCCAACCGGGTCACTTGCAGTGTTTCAGGTGCCTGCCAAGCAGGGGGGTAACTCCTTTACTCCAAGGGAGATTTCTTCATTCAGCTGTGCGGCAGTAAGTCGAAGTTCAAGTCTGTGAAGTTCAAGAATAATCTGAGGCTCTGGGGACCCTGTATTCACCTTTATCCAAAGATTAGGGGAGTGTCCAGATCAGAGCCCACCAATGAGAGTTCAGGCAGGAAAGGGTGGCTACACCCTCTCCCCTTTGTGTGGTTTCCCGCCTGTGCAGGGGACAGGATGCCCCTGAACCGGTTTGAGGCGGTGTATGCAGAAGTAGGCACTGGAGAAGCCTACGTGCAAGTCTGAAAGACATCCTATGGTGCACCCACCCAGTTCCAATCCACATAGTCTGTCTGGGGAGGTGGGAGCACCTCCCTGCAACAAGATCCCTATTGTCCAGCTGCTGTGGCTGGAGTTCTGCCCAGCAACAGGCAGCCAGAGTCGTGTGGGTGGCGGGTAGCATCCATTTTGTACTACGTGTGCACTTTTAAATTGGTGTCTAAATTCTGCCGCTTTTCCCATATCGCCCCTCTAGCAGGGGGGAATCATGCCCTCAGTCCCATGGCTGGATTGGGGGTATGATTCTTACATGTTTGACACCAAACACAATATGGTTCTGTGTAGCCATTCTCAAGTTATCACGCTATCGCGATTTACTTATAATGCGGTCAACCCAGCAATAGTTTTACGAAGGTTGCAGAGGGGCCCTACTCAGATAGGGGTTCCCCCTCACACATATCTCAGCACCCTGCCTTGTAGGATTAGCAAGGCCTGCCGTAGTGGTGACCTATGAGGATATATGTGTTGTATTAGGTGGGATACAGGATACCTATATCCCAGTAAGGAGTGCAAGCACCACCTTACCCAGACTACAGTAGTGGTCTGGTGGTGTCATTTGGTATGGCTGTCCCAGGGGTGGCACAATAAGTGCTGCAGCCCCTGGTAGGCCTCTGAGGGACCCATGCCCTGGGTACCTAGGGTACCATCTACAAGGGGTTGGCAGGGTGTTCTCAGTATCCAATTGGAAGGTACCTAGGGTACTCACATCAGTTTAGAGAAGAAGCAGATAGGCTGGGGTCCTGGATAGCAGGGCCACAGCCTGGCTAGTGTCATAAAACAGTCAAAACATCAGCAAAAAGTTGGGGGCAACTATGCAGTCGATGCCACTCTCCTACAGGTGTGACCATCATTTTGATTGTTTCAATCCTCCCCCACCATTTAATAAATTTCGGTGACCATCCCTCAAACAGCATTTTTATCTTGTTCAAAAGCATTTTCTCATTGTGTTCTAGCGTGTTTTTAAGATCTTTGTCAAAATAGACGCCGAGGTATTTGATGAACCCGGTTTGCCAAGTGAGGCCCGAGTCTCCCAATATGTCTCTAGTGGTATGTATGTTGAGAGGTTTACATTCCGACTTATCTCTGTTGAGTTTATAGCCGGAGTAAGCCGAATATCTATTTATGGAGTCCATAAGGGCCATGATGGAGGTTTCAGGGCTTTCAGTAACGACAAGAATATCATCCGCATATGCCGCTAGTTTCGTTGTAGTATCCTTAATGGCAAAACCCTTCACCTGCTTGTTGGACTCAATGTCCTTGAGTAGTGGTTCTAGTGCAAGTAGGAATAGTGAGGGGGATAGTGGGCAACCTTGCCTTGTGCCTCTGTGAAGTCTAAAAGGTTCGGAGATGACCCCGTTTACCACGATACGGGCAGCTGGTTTGTCATATAGTGCCATAACTTTCTTTATGAATGCACTTCCTAGGTTGAAACACCGCATGCACTGTTCTAGAAAATGCCATGATACTCTGTCGAAAGCCTTCTCTGCGTCGAGTGCGTTAGCCACTGCTGGGTTGAATTACTTGGCTGCTCTGTCGATAATGTGGCAAAGGAGTCTGGCGGTGTCGTGTGACATGCGTGATTTGAGGAAGCCCACTTGTGTGTTCCTTATAAGGTTTGGGAGTAACCTATTAAGCCTCACTGCTAGGATTTTTTGCATATATCTTGCAGTCCACGTTAATCAGGGATATCGGCCTATAATTTTGTGGGAACTGAGTGTTTTTGCCTTCCTTGGGTATGACTATGATGTTCGCCTCGGACATTGTTTGAGATCGACCCTGTCCCTTCGCAATGGTTGAAAACTTTTTTAACATTGGCCGTCGTAGCGTGATAAATGTTTTATAGAAGGTGGCTGTATAACCATCTGTTCCGGGAGCCTTATTAGTTTTAAGAGACTTAACTGCCATTTCTATTTCAGTTGTGCTAATCTCTTTCTCCAAATTGAGTGCTTCTTCCGGTGTTATTTTTGGGAGGTTTAAGCTGTTAAGGTATTCTAAGCTGCTCTTTTCATCTAATGTTGGTCCTTATTATAGAGCTCCTGGTAGAAATCACTAAATGTGCGTACAATTTCTTTGTGTTGTGTGTGTGTGATGTTATGGGGGTCTGTGATCGCGGAGATGGTGTGTTGTCTTTGTTTGTGTTTTAAGTAGGATGCCAGAATTTTCCCCGCTTTGTTGGCTTCGCACAGGTTAATTGCCTTGTATTTGTTTTCCCACAGGCCTGCTCTCTCGCTTAGGATTCTGTTGTATTTGTATTTCTTTCTTGCAAGATCTGTCAGGAGCCCCACGTTCTTTCTGTCTGAAATGTGTGATGATTCTAGTTCTTGAATATCTAGCTCTAGTTGGTTTAACTGGGCCTTGGCATTCTTGTTCATCCTGCCTTTGATGTCCATGATCGTTCCCCTAATTGTGGTTTTTAGGATGTCCTAAATGATTTTGGGGTCCGAATCAGCTGTGTCGTTAAAGTTAATGTATTCCTTTATGGCCTGTTCTATTCTGGTTCCATTACTTCGTTCTTTTAAAACATCGCTGTTAAATCTCCATCTACGTGGGTGGTCTTCATTATGTCGGCCATTTAGTAGTAGGCTGATACAGGAATGATCTGAGATTGTTCTCGTGGCTATGTCCGTATGCTCTATTAGGTGGGTGTGTGAGCCAGAGATCAGTATGTAGTCAATTCTGCTATATGAGTTGTGTGGGTTTGAGTAGAAGGTGTAATCTCTCGTGTCCGGGTGTTGAAGTCTCCAGGTGTCTTTCAAGTTGTACTTGGTACATAAACTTTTAAGTATCTTATGCCCCCCCGGAGGTAGTGTGTGGCAATGTGACTGTCTGTCTAAGGTGTAGTCTAATGCCATATTAAAATCGCCTGCCAGCACTGTTAGCTCGTTTTGTGGGAGCGCCTCCATCCTCTCTGACACGTTATCCCAGAAGATGGTATTATCTGTGTTGGGACCATATATATTAAGTACATGAAATTTTTCATCTCCCCTTTTCAGGTGTGTCAGTAGGATTCTTCTCTCTAGATCTGATTTGTCGTCTTCTATGCTTATCTTGGAGTTCCTATTTTTCAAGGTGATCACTCCCCGCTTTTTCCCTATGGCCTGATAGCATGCCATTTGCCCTATCCATCTTGCCCTAATCCGTTCTGCGTCATCCTGTGATAGCCTGGTTTCTTGGAGGAGAAATACGTCCGCTTTTGTTTTAGCTAAGTAGTCAAGAACTTTCCTCCTTTTGACTGGATGGTTAAGGCCTTTGACATTCAAGGATACTATCTTGGATGAGAGAGATAGTGCCTTATTTTGTTTGGGGGTCATTATGTGATGCTAAGCTGTGGCTGTAAAGATCGGACCCTGCCCCCTTTCGTTATGATAGTACTCACTTTGGTTCTTAGTGTTTTGTGAGTGTTGTCCCTGACTCAGGTCTCTCCCTGTGAATATATCTGCTTTTACCCGTGCTCCTTTCGTTTCAACACTGTGCGTGATTGTGTGGGTGGGGAGACTTGGAGACAAGAGGGTACATGGTGTAGAAGCTACATTCGAGTGCTTGACAAACAGTGCTAGTACTAACATGACATACGGAAAATTAAGCCCCCACAAGAACCCTCCCTCCCACCCCCGCGTCCTACTTCTTGAATTTTGGACGTGTGACCGAAAAGCTCCTGCTCCCTTTCCCTGTGATGTTTTTCTACAGTGCTTATCTCCTTCGCGTCCCCAGTTACTTGCATCATATTTGCTTTAGTTGCATCCTAGTTAGTCTGAAGGTCTGTGTCATAACATTGACTTTAAAAAAGGATATTATTGTTTTAGTATTCGCTTCTAGTCATTAAGATCGCATGTCTGCGATGTTTGTTTCGGTGGTTTGTTCCTTCCAGGTGTAAAACAGCTCCCAACTTGCAGTCTTTCCTGAAGGTCGCTCCAGACATTGGTTCTTGAGGTAGCCGAGTGGCTAGAAGCCATAGTCTAAGTGAGGTAGATATTGAGGATGAGGTAGGTGGTTGTACATGTATTAGTGTCCGGGGTTATGAGGTGAAAAATAGCTTCACACGCTCTCTCCTAGTTCTGGTGAGGCTCTTCTCTTGTTCGCGTTTGCTTGCGATAGCTCCATATCTTGTGTTGATGGCCGTCGTAAGTAGTTGGATAGATCGTTGGGGTCTTCGAAGATGTGCACTCTGCCCCTATCTGTGATTTTGAATTTCGTAGGGCCTATGAAAGAGAAGAGGATGTTTTCCTTCCTCAGTTTATCCCTTTGTACAAGAAACCGTTTTCTTATGTCTACTGTGGGTTTCGAGTAGTCCTGAGTTAGGATTATTTTTTGACTGTTCCACATCAAATTCTGCTTTTTCCTGGCCAGTGCAAAAATGGCTTCCGTATGTTGGAGTCTCAATGGTTTGCATATTATGGGGCGCGGCGCAGCCATATTCGTCGGTCTATATGCCGGAACTCTGTAGGCTTTGTCTAGTTCCAGAGGCATATCGAACCTTCAGGTTGGTGAGTTTAGGGATCAAATCCTGTAGGAAGGCCATGCATGAACCGTTTTTCGCTTCTTCACCTTCGGCGATTCCTAGGATCCTGATGTTTCCCCTTCTATTGCGGTCATCCATCTCAGCTGTTTGTTTTAGTAGTATTGCTGTTGTTTTTGAGAGTTCTTGCAGCGCCTTGTTGGATTTTTGTTCTTTGTCCTCCACATCACTTACCCTCTGCTCTACTTCCGCTAGTCTGTTATTTGCAGCGTGTATGCCTGCTCTAATTGCAGCCAGTTCCAGCTGTATAGCATCTGTGGTTTGCTTGCTCGATTTCGCTAGATCATGTACATCTGCTAACTTTTTTAGGATCATGTCCAGCGTGCTGTTAATATCTGGTCTTTGTTTGATAGGGGATTCCAGATTCTCACTCTTATTTTTTTTGCTTGTTCCCTCTTCTCCTGCTGTAGGGTGAGCCTACTTCTAGCCTTCCGCTCTATGATTGAATTTCTTATGGGTCTTCTTTGTTGATAATTGTGTTTAGATTCGAGTCTCTGTCTTAGGGTCGTAGGTTGGTGTCGTGCTATGAGTGGCGAATATGACCAGTTGGTCTATGCTTGTAGACTGTATGTCAGTTATGGGACTTGCTGCTGTTCTGGGTTGAATAGCGTATTTTGGTTTTACTGTTGAGCATGCTATTCCACGTTGTGCACCCCGCTGAGTTTTGTCGTCTTCCACTTATTCTATTTGTGTATGTTTCCCTGTAAGTGGCATCATTTGTTCCAGTGGTGTATTGACCCTCTTGGACTGCGTTCTGGGTCTCTCCCGGACACTCTTGGGCTTCGATTCCCTATCGTTGTTAAATTGGGCTTTAGTTGGTGTTGTTATATGTCGTTAGTCTCACTGTTGTCTGGTGTGAGTGGCAAAATGCGGAGCGGATCGGGCTATTCGGCTATGCGGCTATGATTCCCAGCGAGTCGAAGCTGCACGAGCGCTTGAGAGGCTTGGGAGCGTTTTGATTTTGAACTCGCCTTTCCGAGTTAGAATATCGTTGCTCCCCACGCGTTGTGCTGGTTGAGCGCGTTGTCCCTTGCTTGACTTTGTTCCTGTTTGTAGTGCGATCCCAAGATGGCAGCGCCCAGCCGCTAGTTTCGGTTTCACTCCGGGAGCGCTGGAGCTTTAGGCGTGCCCCCTGATCTTCCACTGGGCTTCGGGAAGCAGTAGTGTTTCGGCATGTGATATCAGGCCCCTCTATACGCGAGGCATCCCCCTCTCACACCTGCCATTTGAGCAAGACTTTTCGTTGTTCTCCGACCCTATCGCATCAAAATTGTTTTCGTTCTCCCCAAAATGGTGGCCCCCAGCAGCCAGTGTCAGTTTCGGTTTCTCGCCAGATATTTTAATGGAACTCTGTTTGTCTCTATATCAGAGCTCTCATTTCTGCGATATCACATGAAGATTTCCTCCGCACTGACCTTACTTGAACGGATATGTTGCAGGGCTCACCGTGTGCGTGGCCGGGTATGGGTCTTTCTCTTCGGGATTAGTTCAGCTTGCGGCCACCATCTTTGGTACTTTTCTCTTATCTGATCAGTGTCTTTTCTTTCTGGATTTTTCTCCTCCTTCGTTGCTTGTTCGGTTGAGTTAAGCGGAGCTGCCGTCTCTCTGTTAGTTCCAACGTCTTCTGGTGTGCCCGTTTTTCTATTTCTCTCAGCACATGTAAGTTCTTTTGTGATGCTCGCTCCCAGGAAAGACGGAGCAACGGATTCAAGCGCCTGTACCCATTGCTATCATATCTTTACAAAGGAGGAGCCAAGAGCCATTTTCAATGTTCCTGTGACTGCCTCCATAAACAGTAGTTGTCTGTGAGGTTTCTGTCCTGACATCAGAGAGACAGATAGTAATGTATGCACCAGTGAAGGGGGCTACAGAGAGGAAATATTGGGGCCTGTCAATTGGCTGTCGTTCTTTGGGGCACACATTTCGGTAGTCCCCAAATGATGGATTCTGGGATCCCACCACTCCTACCTTTGCCAGGCAGAACAGCAGAGGGGCCCATGACTGCACACTGATGTAGATAAGCGTAGTGTTGCAGCAAAGATCACGCTGTACTTTTCATGACATAATATTGTGATAAATAATATTGGATCACAAAATATAATCTATAAAATATTGAGTACCCAAGTATATATATATATATATCTATACATATATATATATCTATACACACACACTCTTTCTCTGGTCTAAAACAGAAACTGCTCGCACTCCAGGAGTTGCTTGTAAAAATGACAGTTTGTTACGGGCAATGCATTTCGGCTTATCGGTCTTTATCACAGTCTGAGTTGCTCTTGTGAGTTACTTCTCTTAAGTGCAAAAATGAAATACATAAAAGAAGGACCACTCAAGTAAGTGCATTTATGGAAAGGGTGAACAGACTCCCCATAACATTTACAAAGACAGACTTATGTAAAGAAACACAATGTCATCGTACTATGAATCCATCGCAACAGATCATTTTCATTATCTCTGAAAAGCAGGAGCTAAAACTCATGTTATCATGTAATATTCGTAAAATAAAATTCATTCATAATTATGGTGTGAAAACAAACAACTTACACTAAATTACGCCATGTTCAAAACTCAACATATTTTTGAAAATGTTAACTTGTATAATGAAGTGTTCTTGCACACTTAATTCATTACAATAAGCCACAAATATATCATGCAAAAAGCTCTATTGCTCATAATTTGATTTGAAACCCGTAAATAGAGATTCATAAATGATCATGTACTAACATACATTCCACTGCTTAAATAGTAATAATAGGAAGTGTGGCATTGCCTTATATATATATATATATATATATATATATATATATATATATATATATATATCCTACTGGCGGTCGCCAGTAGGTAGTTATAGTTAGGACCCTGTTTCCATAGGAAAACCGCAACATTCTATTTGGAATAACTTTGGCGCCGGTCGACGAATCCTCGCGAAATTTTTATATATATATATACACACATATATGTGTGTGTTTGTTTAGATGTATATATAGCTATGCATGTGTGTCTAATTAATAAAAACAGTATAAAAAGGAAACAAAAATGTGTGACTAACTGCTGCAGAAGAAACCACTACTGCAGACAGAATGACTGTAACTCTCTAAACAAATAATGTCCCTACAATTACTGAATATTTAATAAATTAAAACATAACTTAAATCTAAATTCCCCAAAATTACTTTCCCGGGGGATGGGAATGGGATAGAGGGACAAGAAACTGGGTTCTGATGCACTCCATGTGCAGCTTTGGTGTTGGGTGTGGTGCGCTTTCTCTGGCTCACTCGTTACCAGACCAAGGGCCAAAAGCTTCTTTGCACTGTCATTCTTGGGAGTGATCTGCACAATGAGCGAGTATCTTATAACACACATACATTTTTTGTTTTGTAAGTTTCTTGAACTTTTCCTGTTCTCTATCAAGTCACTCCATTCAATAATTCTCAGATAGTTTGTGAGAAGAATTTTGTGTTTAGTCAGCTTTATTGAGAATAAATTTCGCAAAATGAAATAACACTAAGGATAGCATATGCAAAATATGCAACTGTTGATAAGTAATATTATATAAGTAAGTAAAGCTGTTTACTATTTTATATTACATTGGGAAAGAATGGTAACACAAAGAGGGAAAGGGAGGGGACTCATAAACCAACAATTAAAGACTGAGTATCAAAGAGAAGTAAATAATAAACAGGAAATAAGTAAAGAACATGGTTAATTAAAAAAACGTAGTATGAAAAAATATCTTAACAGAAAGCATAGCATGTAAGACATTACGTGAGTTTAAAATGTTCAGAATGAGTCGAGATAACGTTGTTTAGCATGAACATCTAAAGATTTAGTTAAAGGCAACCAATATAATTCTCTATTTAAATGTAGTTTACACGAAGAGGCAAATGCTATATCTAACCTATGAGGATGACAAACATTAATCCACCATGTTGTGAATTAAATATTAGCAGATCACTTTCAGTTAACAGTAATTTGCTGAAAAGATAACCTAAGCATACGGTCAAATAAAGCATTTTCATGTGCATTTAACTCAATGACACCTGATAAGCTCCCTAAAAACAGTAATGGTGTTGACAGAGGATAGTGAAATTTAAAAATTAGTGTAAGTTGAGACCATATTTCCTTCCAAACGGAGGCCGTAGGTGGACACATAAATAGAAAGTACATCAAATCACCATGAGAATGATTACAGGGTTATCAGGATTTGTTTTGCATGTTAGAGAACATAGCAATGGAAGTGGGAGTATGGTATAATCTACGATAAAGAAAAACATAGATTGAGTAGTTGATGCTGATCTGGAAATTTTTAATATTCTAGGCCAAACTTTATTCCATATGGCAATGTTCCAAGCACTACCCAAATCTGTTTTCCCAATTGAGTTTGAGCTTGGATTTTGAATGCAAAGGATCAGGGACAAGGAAACATTTATAAATAAGGAAAGATTTTGGATGAAATGCAAGTATTTTAATAAGGGAGGTATCTGATGAAGAAATAGGAGAAGAAGAAGGGAGTGAATCGAGAACATCCAAAAGGATTCCAATAATATTAGAAAATGAATGCTAAAAGGAACGAGGACAATTAAACGATCACTGAAATTGTGGAAAGTGCAAGGATCTGAACCATCAAATAAATTCCAAACCCAAAACCCTTTTTGTCTCCAAGACTTCCAATATATAGGTCTACTATTTATAGTAATGAGATGATTGTGCCATATAGGAGAATGCAAAAAAGAATCCTTGGAAGTGACCTGTGATTGATAATAAGGTTTTAAAAGAAGCATGTTTAAATAGAAGTGAGGAAGGTATTGTGTTTTTAGAAGAGAAAGAGAGAATTTCTTTAGGAGAAAACGGTTCAATATTGAGCCAACGAGGCGTAAGCGTAGAAAAGTAATAAGAGCCACTTAGAAACCTGTTGTAAATAGAAAGCTTTATGATATGCCTGAAACTCTGGAAAGTTAACACCTCCTAATGTCCTGGATATCTTGGGAAGGGATAAGGAGATTCTAGACTTTTCCTTATTCCAAATAAATTTGGAAAGAAGAGAGTCTAATTTCTTAGAGAATGTAAGTGGCAAATGAACTGGGATCATGGACAAAATGTATAGCAGGATTGGAATAATTATCATTTTGATGGAGTAAATGCAACCCCACCAAGACAGGAATAACAGATTGCAGGAAGATAGATGCTTATCAATTCTATCAAGCCCCTCTTTCATATTAATCTTACCTGAATCTGAGATAGAATTGGTAAACTATTTTCCCAAATATTAAATCTTCAGAGTATTCTAGTGAAATCCATTTGATTCAAAAGATTGTTTAGTGCAAAATTTAGTAATCTGTAAGACTTAAACTTTGTCTGTTGTGATTTTATAACCTGAAGCAGAAGAAAACTCGGATATTTCGTAAAGCAATGCAGGGATCATAATTTCTGTGTTGGAAAGGAAGAGGAGACTATAAACAGCATAGGAAGAAGTTTCAAATGTTAGTCCCCATATTGAAAACCAGAAATAAGATAATACTTCCTAATTTGATTTAAGAAGTGTTCAAGGGCTAAAAGAAACAAAAGAGGAGTCAGAGGACAACCTTCATGAACCCCACTGTGTAAAGGGAAGAATTGGGAAGTTCGAACATTGCTCAACACAGAATCCATACAAACTGTATAAAGAAGAGAAATGAGAGAGATAATATTGGGGTCAAAACCATGCCAAGATAGAGATTTAATTAAAAAGGTTCAATCAATTCTACCGAATGCCTTTTCAGCATCAATACCTACGGCAGCTAAAGAGTAGGAGAGAGAAAGAGCTTTATTTAAAACATTGAAAAATATCTAGAATTATCTGAGGTTGAGCAACCCTTAACAAAACTGGACTGCTCATTGACTATCAATTCAGGCAAAAAAGGTTCAAGGCTCAGGGCAAGTAGCTTGCCAAACATTTTATAGTCAACATTTCCGAGGGAGATAGGACGATAATTTTTACATTGAGACTGATCTCAACCTTCCTTGTGAATCAAGCAGATCGTTGCTTCCTGAAAGGTACATCCCACAGTACCAGAATGATAGAAAACTTTAAAGAGCTGAAACAGTTTAGAAAAAGTAGACTTGAGAAATGAAGACAGAATTCCACTGTAAACCCATCTGGGCCTGGAGTCTTACCTTTCTTAAGGGTTACAAACACCTTAAGCAATTCTGATATAGATAAGTCCTTCTCCAGAGAAGAGAAGTGAAGCTTTCCTTGGGGAGGAGGAGGAGTAACCTGAAGATAACCATCTATGAGAGAGGAATATGCTGTAGTTTCAGCAGCGTACAGGTTCCTAAATAAATCATAAATTCCTGTAAAATATCTTGGTCCTTGAAAAAACGCTTTCCGTTAGATTATTGAAAAGAATCAATAGAGGAACGCTGTTTCCGTATCTCCAGGTAATTAGCTGAGTGTTTCCTAGCTTTATTCCATCCTCCATAATATTGAGCACTGCTATGAAGCAAAATGCTTCATAGCAGTAGTGATTTTATTAAAATGTAATTTAGCTCGAACAAAATCCTGTACAATGGAATCCGAAAGAGAAGTATCGAACCAATGTTCAAGATGTTTAATAGTCTCTAAAAAGGATGTATGCATTTTAGCAAAAACATTCTTCTTTTTAGAAACAAAATCTAAAATAAAACCATGTGCTGCCCCTTTGAACGTGTCCCATAATAATTGAGGAGAGGTGTCTGCTCCTGAATTAATCACAAAAAATTCCTTAGCAATGAAAGTAAATGATGAAGAAAAACAGAAGTAAGTAAAAGAGAGTTATTAAACCTACATCTACTTGCTTTGGGAAGCACTGGAAGTAGATCTAGATCAGCAATAACTGGGGCATGCGCAGAAATGACAATAGGCTCAATAATCTCAGAAATTCGGTTTTGTGCTAAGGAATTACTTAAATATGATCCAACTGAGAAAGGGAACCATGCGGGGGGAATAGAAAGAAAACTCTTTTGCAGTGTGATTACATAATCTCTCTACTTAATGATTGTGGGAAATAGCTGATTGAAATTGTTTGTGAGATTTGTAAGCAGTAAAATAAACTTGAAAGTGACGATCAATAAATAAGTCTATAATCTGATTGCAGTTACCACTTAAAATAAAAATTCATCTTGATATTGTATACATTTCTTAGCAATAGTAGACCAAATTAAATAGTCTGGTACAGTTGGACCATATACATTAGACAAAGAGAGAGGACTATCATTAATCAGCAATTTAACAATCAGCCATCTACCATCGGTATTCATTTCCTGAGTAAGAACTGTAGATTTTAATTTTTTGTGACTCAATGTAATAACATCATTCTTCTTATTGGTTGTAGGGGAAACGAAAACTGAACCCACACAAGTATGTTTAAGTTAACCTCTATAAGATGAGTTTCCTGTAAGAAAACAACACCACGGTTATAGGAAGCCAAATGGGATAACATCCTCTGCCTCTTTCTGGGGTTAACAAAACAAATGTATGATGATACAACGCAAACATTTACAACGCATGCCTTTACAACGCAGTTTTTACATCGCAACATCCATTACAACGCATGATTTTACATCGCATGCCATTACAACGCATTTTTAGAAACTACATTTACCACGCATTCCATTATGACGCATACCATTACAACTCATACCATTACAACGCATATTACTTTTAGCGCAACAGTAGGGGAAGTGTTGGATAGTGTAGGGGTAAAAATGACTATTCCCACTCCAGTGAGTGCAACAGTAGGATAAGTGTTGGATAGTGTAGGGGTAAAAATCACTATTCCCAGTCCAGTCAGTGCAACAGTAGGGTAAGTGTTGGATAGGGGAGAGGTAAAAATTACTATTCCCCATTACTTACCTTATATTGCGTTGTAATAGCATGCGTTGTAGTGACATGCGTTGTAATGACATGTGTTGTAGTGCCATGCGATGTAATGGCTGCCTTGTAATAGCATGCAATGTAAAGGATGTTGCGTTGTAATGACCACGCTGTAAAGGTAGTGCGATGTAATGTCTGCGTTGTAAAGGTTGTTTCCCTAACAAAACCTTTGACATTCCAAGTAATGACTCTGAATGTTAATAACAACAACAAAATATAAAGTTACACTGTCTACATAATCAAAAGTAGTGGGAGTAGAGAGAGCGGGAGAAGAAGGACGATCATATAAGGACCAGATGACGAGTACAGGGAGAAAAAGGAAGACAAGGGTAGAAAGGAGATGAATGGAGAAAAATAATAACAATAACAGTAGAAGACAGTACATGTCAAAAAATGACGACTGAAATACGCACCTTAAGGGAACATGAAGGTAGACGGGGTGGTGACACACAGATGAAGATGGCACAACCAACAAGGGACAACGGACCACACTGGACTGCCACATAAAACATGAAGAAAAAGGACATGGTAGGAGTATCGCTGAGCTGCAAGGAAAGTAAAAAGGGAGAAATATGAACAATCAAGTCAAATAACTATGGAAATCAGCTACTGACACCAAAACAGGATGTGATAAAAGGTAAAAGTTGAAGTCACCATGAAGTTTGCATTACAGTCAAAGTAAGAATGAAAGACCAGCAGTATCCATGGAGGAAGCCGAATGAGAGTGAATACATTTCCTGAGTCAAAGGTGGTCAATTTGTTCTGGAACGTGACCTTAAAAGAGCAAAGGTGAAATAAACCATAATGTGCTCCTAAAGCTCGCAAATCAGGATGAAGTGCAAGGAATTCTTTCCTTCATTTAACCGTAGCCGTGGACACAACCTGTGAGAGACAAATCTTAGTACCAGACCATACAAGCTGTTTTTTTGTTTTGGCTGTGTTCATAACTTTTAGAAAGTCTGTGAATTGCAAGAATAAAATGATCACTCTAGGAGGTTTGGATGGAGCAACTAAGGAGAATAGGCAAGGACACAATTTTTGAGCACGCTGAATATTTAAACTGGTAGAAGCAGGTAATCCAAGAAGCTTCAGGAGAAAATAAGTAAAGAAGGCAACAGGATCTTCATTCTCAAAATCCTCAGGAAGACCATACAAATGCAAGTTGTTTTGCCTGTTCCTATTTTCCAGGCCTTTATTGTGTTTCTTCAACACTACCACATCCTTCTCCAAATCTGCAATGTTAGTAGAAATATCATGTATATCACTGACCTATTGCTCCACCAGAGTTAGTCTGGATTCTATACGTGACCATTTATCATCAAGGGTTTGAATACGAGTATTTGTTTCTTCGCTAAATGGTTGTAAGGCTCACATTTCCTCCAAAACAGTTGTGGATTTTGGTGGAGAAGAAGTGTTATGTTTAAGCCGTCTAGAAGCAGAGGAAGATGATTGCATTTTTATTGATGAGATCATAGACATTGTTGAACAAGAGCTGCCAGGCAAGGCCTATCAAGAGCAGAGTACAAACCATCAATTGGGGGCACTTTCGAAGGTAAATCAGAGTCTGATATGGCTGAAGCATGGCTTTTACTGGAGAATAATTCTTAATTTTGCCCATTAAACAGGTAAACAGACCAATGCACTTAGAGAAGTGACTGCACAGTCAAATTAATTGTATTAGGCAGGGGGGCTCTTCAGGGCTAGGAAAAGCACAAAGACACCTAAAATAGGATTAAATGGAGGAAATATTAGCCACGAAAATCCATCCGTGAACAGGAAACGGAGTCCTGTGAGACATAAATGTCAGGGCTTCAAAGCAGCACTTATAGAACCATCAGCATACTTTTAATGAAGAAGCGCCGTAGACCATACACATATAAAAGTACCTCAGGGGGTGAAGGTGTGCTGGAGAGAAAGCGCCTCGAGCACTATGTAAATCAAGATAGTAGCCATGATAATTTAAGCAATGCCTTCCACTAAAAAACAAATCATACAGCCACAAATGTGCTCTGAAACAATAAAACACAGGTAAGGAGATGCTCCAGTATCTGGTATCAGACTATTTCAAAGCGGCAATATGGCCATAATCCCTCCAAATACTGCCTTGAGTGAAGAACAGGATATTTCTGAGGTATAAAGAGCAGACTTCAAAGCACCATTCATGTATTAATTATTGATAAACTGCGAAGACGTTCCATGCACCTTAAAATATTTGAAGTACCTGAGAGGCTAAGGAGAAATTGCCTCAGGTTGTGAAATTCAAAATCGCGGCAGCAGTGTTCCAGCGATGTCATCCACTGGAAAATTAAGCTCCCATTTCCATGAAGGGGCTACAAAACGATACAAAAAGGTCTGGAGATATTCCAACATCTTAAGGAAGGCGTTCCTTCACAGGAATATCGCGAAGCCCCAAATATATTCTTGGCAGTTCCAACGCAGAATGAAGCTCCGAGACTAGGTGGCCATCTTGAGTGGCGTCCTAGCCATGCCTCTCTGTGAGAAGAATTTTGAGAAGTGGATGTATTTTTGGGGGGGGGAAATGGGTTAGAAACAAGGTTCATAGGTTTTCCGGGAACATGCAAAGTCTTTTTCTTCTTGCAGTCATTGTACCTTTTGAGGATTCTCCCTTGTTGGGTTGAGCTCGACAACCGGTCTTTCATATTTATTAATTATACCAGTTCATTTTACTCCAGAGTGTAATTGTTATGTAAGTCACTAACCTTGCTTCTTCAACTTTCTTTCCAGATGTAGTTTTTACTGCTGTTCGACTATGATGACCATCAGGGACCAGAAAGAAGATCACCTTGTGCGAAGCATCATGGGACCAGATTCACGCTTAGCCAGGTAAGTGATGAAAATACATTCTCCCATCAGGAAACTGAAAAGCCAAGCAACCACTTGGTGATTGGGTGTGGCTTTCCTAGCCTAGTACACACCCAAAATGGGTGTGTGATCACATGACTGAAGGAAACCTGCAAAGTTTGGTGAGACTTGCTTCTATTCACATCACGCCATGCTTTCCTCTTGTTGGAATGGCCATGGATGCCTAGTAGTGGGCCTTTTGAGACAGATTTGGAGGGGTCAAATTGGAATTTCGTGAGATGGTTAGGTTTGAAGCTGATGGCTCAGGTGGGGTCGTACTGTTGGGGAGGTCGGTCCCAAATCTTATTTGGATGTACTCCTGGAGTAGGGGCTTGCCAGAAAAGGAGTGCTGCAGATTTCCCAATCTGCAAAAATCGCATATTGTGCACCCACTTGGCTTATCTAAACCTTTACTGCAGAGCAGGGAGAGATTTACACACTGAATCACTCCTTAGTGAATCAAGGGAGGCCCCTTAACTCAAACAGCATTGTATCCCAGCCAGATGAACTTAAACTGTATCTCTCCCTCGCTGGCAGCTGGTCCAAATTCTTATTGACTGAAAGGGCATGATCATGCCCACAGAGAAACTACTTTCTTTCAAAGTTTCAGCTAGCTAGTTAATAGCTGCCAATTCCTAAATAAGAGCAGTTCGCAGAGTCAGTACTACCAATGCTTACTGAACTTTAAGAAAAAACATAGAAACTTGAAGATCTTCCTAAAAGGCAGAGATGAAAGAAGCCTTTTCTTAAAAATGGCAAAATCTGACCATTCCTTGACAAACTGTGATCCCAAAAAAATGGAGATGTGCAGCTGTCCACATCATCAGCCAAATGTATTTGCCCTGGTAAAGAGGAGCGAGGTGACAACCATACATTATTTCTGTTTTACTGGAATTAAGTTTCAAATGGTTGACAAATATCCACCTATTACTTTCCAGGAGATGTACTCTGAACTGCCTCCTGTCATTGATCATGGTGGGTACTAACTTAAAGACTCCCAGCTGCAACAATGGATGCTGTGGTGGAAGATTCTTCAGAACTTTAGGTCCCAAACTTTCGAATGCCCTTCCAGTTGACCTTAGACAAACTTCTAATTTTACTGTCCTCTGAAAAAAAAAAAATCTTTTTGTTTTGTAAAATGTCTTGGCCTATCATTTAGCATTTTATAGTCTTAACGCTATGATGCTTTCAAGTTACTGCTCGTCCTTTACAAATAAATAAAATGAGAAAATAAAAACAAGCTGTGAGGCATTAGCATTGTTTAAAACAATACGTTCAAGGATATACGCAATGTCATTAGAAGTCACAAACCTGAGGATCTCCACAGACAAGGGGAATCCGCTTTTGAGGAAAAGGTAGCTGGTTTAATGACGTGTTTTTTATCTGAAAGGAAAGATTCAAACTAAAGGGACGATTTATATTTAGGCGGGTGGCCCGTTTCTCCATCAGGGAGATATAGTAAATTACTGCATCCACAGATATAGGTGCCACCCAGCAGATTTGAAAAGGCCACCAAACTGACAGTCATTTCTAAAGCATTGGGAGGAACTTTTGTCAATTCTGTTAACAGTTTGGTGCAGGGCTTTGTCAATTATGACTTATTCCCGAAGCAGGATTTTCTTTTTTTAAATAAAAACAAATGCTCCCGTCACCATGGGAGTCCTCTCCCATGGTGAGGGGAGCATTTAGCAGTTTTCCCTGTGGGTGGACTCTTAGCTTGGCAGTATAGCTATAGATATGCTGCACAGATATAAATCGGGCCCTAAGACTTCATAATCTTCCCATCTTTGGTGGAATATGGCATGATTACCGATGAAGAAGCCTCAGAAAGAGTTAATAATATAAGGGCTCAAGTACTGCCATCATCAGCCAAAAGGTAAGGGTCACCCAAGACTGCCATGTATACGGTTACCATAATTAGAGTAGTCACAGACTTTGTACTATAAAGGGCATGCAAACCAGCTTGATATACAGCCAAAATGAAGAGCCTGAGGTTTTGCAGCAGTGGAGTAACCTTCACATATTTCAAGAAAGGAGAGCCTGTACTGGTTTATAATAAAAGATTAATAGCCCTGGACAAGTCAGTGATGACTGCTGCATTTTCCTTGGACATTTTTGCCAGGCAGTAGTCAAAAGGTGAACCAAAAGCTCTGGAGTTTGGAATAACTATGACCATATCTTCCAAACTATTTAAGCAAACTGAGAAAATGAAGAGATAACAGAGTAGAGGGCACTGAAACAGACAGACCAAAATTAGTGTACTTTTGCCCAAGTTTCGTGTGGCTTTTGGACATTTTTAGATGAAAGAAGTCTTCTTTTTCACTACTTAAAATTTGGGAAAGGAACCGATAAACTACCCACATCACCACTTCAGCTTCGATGTATATTAATAATGTTGCAACCTCTTTTTGTGAGCGGAACCAGGGAGCAGACCATTATTATAGTAGACGTTTCTCTCCGTCAAAATAAATTTTGTATCAATGCCTCAAATACAAGTGTTTCTTATGGAGATTATAATTTTATTTCCAGTCCAAATCATGTCGCCTTCTTATGATTTTTAGAATTGCCTGCATTTTTTGTAAACCATTCTTTATTTTAGAATTGCCTTTCAGAGTGGTGTTATGGACTAAAATAGGACCAGAGAAGATCCAATCCAACACATCCTACAAATATGCGGAAGGACTAACAATTCAGCTACTACTATATGATTCATATCAAGTGACTTTAAATTGTGTTTATTAATCCACATGCAAGCAATCTTCATGCTCAGTGGATGGTCAGAGCAGACCATGGGAAAGAAAGAGTACAAATGAGGTGCAAAGAACAGATCAAGAGTATGACTAGCTTTGTGTGGGTTTTTTTGCAAACGGTCTGACACATACCAAGTACTTACATGTTTTCTACAAATGATTGAGCTTTGGTGCCACACATGTCATTCACCTAAAAATGTAAATCTCACAAAACAGTCAGATTATCATAAACATAATCAAATAGGACAGTGGTTCCCAACCTGTGGTCTCCGGACCCCCTGGGGTTCGTGACACATTCCTAGGGGGTCCACAGGTATCATGCGTCTACCAAAGCCTTCTCTCATCATTAAAGGCATTGGGATTGGCTGGTTAAGGAAATGCCATGCACCCTCACAGCACACAAGAGTGCTGGTATTCCTATTCCCATGTGTGTGTGTGTGTGAGAGAGAGAGAGAGAGAGAGAGAGAGAGAGAGAGAGAGTGTGTGGGTGTGTGTGTGTGTGTGTGTGTGTGCACGCACAATGGGCTGGAAGTCAGTAGGTTCTGGGCCCAGAGCATTTTGATGCCCCTGTTCCCTCCCCACTTCTGGCCACGCGCCACGCACATGCAGAAGATCTGTGTCTCTCAAGCGTGTTGGGGCTTAACAGCGTTCAGGCAGCTCAAGGCCTGGGCCTGCAGGAAGGCACTTCTCCAGTTCAAACGGTGGGCCTCTCGACCAACATGTGAGTGTTTTTATATTTCTGTAAACTGTGCCCTGCTAAAATATGTATCTCCAAAAGTTATTTGCGCTACAGAACTCAAATATTTAACTATTGGATCCTTGTGTGCTGTAGCAGTACGGGTGGGCGAGAAACTTGCAATGTAACCTCTATCAGTTGGTGAATGAGCCCAAAATAAAAAGTGAAATGTGCCTATCAACCAAGTCTAATCTACTCGTCCAAGAATTAAGCAGGAAGCAGAAACCTTTGAAAGCATAATGGAATACAATTTAGTAAATGAGTTGTGAAGTCTGAAACTGGAAACTGGGATCAATAGCTTCTTGGCCAAAATGTATGATCATGGCCAAGGCAAATACTTTTATTTCATTAAGCATCCTGTTTTAATATAAGCGCTACTGTAAATACTTGAGTTCAGGATACGTGCTGTACAAAAACCTGTTGTGTGCTGGAATTAATAGCTCAACACATTGCTCCAAATATATTAAGAATCTAGGCCAGGTATACTACAATTTTATACAAACATGACAACTGACTTGCTTCTTAGTTCACTAATAGCAATGTCAGCCGGGCTGGGGTAGGAATGTTTCTTGCTTCGTGTTTCAAAAATCCTACTTTTCATAAATACTTTTCAAATAATCTGGCATATTAAGGTGAAAAACCTTTGTGTATTAATCACAATTTCTCCAGCCATCACAAACCCTTTCCTCAACTGTGACAGGCACCATGTTTCCGCACTACGACAACTGCCGTGGCTGATTAATAATGCGAAATAGTTCAAGCCAATTATCAGGCTGGTAATCACAGTCTGGCCCTGATCTTTCCCTCCTTCAGTGTAACTTTGTGAAAGTATTTAGTTCAGGACATTAATTGATGCACCTCCTCTCACGATTGTGCAAAGTATGTGCAGCGTCTACAGCTTCTACGTTAGTGATGGTGCCCTTTTCATAGATATGAGTGTATATGTTTTTATGTTGCTGTGCTTTAGTACTGCATTATTTCTAGTGATTTTGTTGTGTTGTACTGTTTTGTGCACCTGCATAAAGTTAAGTGAATTCATTTAGCATGATCTCTTTCAGATAGTGCTTTATTTTCTAACACAACAGCTAAGGAATGGAAAGAGGCAAACCCAGCCCACGGTTTCCAAGCTGGGCTATCTCAAAATAAAGTTCTACCTTAAAAGAAGTATCCAGTTAATTGAATTCACTGTATGCCTTACATGTGCATAAAAGAGGTAATTTGAGTATTTGTTTGGTGTGTACTTGTTTTTGTATTTTTTGCATATTGCTGTTTTTAATGTTTAAATCGCACAAATTGCTTGGAGTTCCCCCTTTTCCAGTAGTGATTCAGTGGGGGTCCTCAGGAGTGAAAAGGTTAAGAACCATTGCACTGGGACATTGACTAAGTGGATTGATTAATACAATCTTTATTGTAGGAGGTCTTTAAACTATAACTACATATTCAGATCACTTGGGTGATAGCACCATTGTCTCAGTTGTCCCTAGAAAAGATAAATGTGTTTATTTTAAATGAATAAGCTCTCTTAACTAGTTCTGATTACACTCCTAGTTCTTCTCCTGATTATGAAGAAGACATTTAAATCAGAGGTATATGGTCGTTTAGGAATGGAGTACATACCTCCTACCACCAAGGCTCCAACAAGAACTAAGACATCTACATGGAACTTTAGAATAAGTTCATGGTATACTTAGCTCCATGATATATGTTAGAATGCTGTGTTATTTTTATCCATGTTTGGTGGTGATGAGTGCTGCCCTGCTGCAGCTAAAATCAATGTTTGTATTTGGTCTAGATGGATTAATGGCGAGTTTACCTAGATATAACAGCTGGCAGTACAATTTTACAATTATACTTTCATTTCCCATACATTGCATTGATTCGATTTTGCATTAGGATTTGCATCACCTGAGAACTGCAGAAACAACATCTGTATCAATTGACCAACGATAAAATGGCATTTATACTCCTTGGTGAGTTTGATATCCATACAAACTTACACCATCACCAATGAAATGTATTCCAAGATATGATCATCGAATTTTGCTGCTGCAAAATAGCACTGACTGGCACAAAAAGAAAACTAGCGAAATAAGGCACATTTACAGTATGCACTATTTTGGAAAATAGCACCGTCATTCTATTTGTTTCACATATTTTGTAATTGGTTAGTGGTGTTTTGTTTCAACAAAAATCAATGTTAATATTTTTTCAAATATGAATAATGATTTTTGCTGTTGCAGCACTGCAGTGACTGCCACAAAGCAAAGGAAGCAAAATAGCACATCTTACAATATGTAATATGGTGCCCGGTAGTACCGATATTACCCAAATTAAGAACATTGGGTCGGCTATGCAAATCAGCCCCTGAAATTCAATTGGAAGCCAAAGAACAAATGTTGTCCAAACAAGCTATTATGTTAAGTTAATTGTTGCCTTTAATTCGTACTCTGACCTCACCCAGTCTATCTTAAATTGGACACCCTCGAATCCATCTCCAATATCAAATTAGCCCAAAATACGTTCGCTAACTGATAGGACAACACGTCTTTAGTGCTACGCTTTAAAGGCTTCAGCAGTGACAAGTGCTTTAATATTTGATTAATTAAATCTTTACAATCTGTGTAGGAACTTCAAGCATTGTTCAAACATTTTTCCCTGAGTTGCTCCCATCACAATCAATAAAAGTAAGAAAATAAAGTTATTAGATAAACGTTCTCTTCTGGAACAAGGTTCCCATCGTTTGTGTGCTAGCACAAGGTGGCACTATAATATTAATTACATTTAATAAAAGTAAAAGTCCATTCTAAAAACAAGGTAGCCACCAAACAGGAATAAGTGCAACTTGGCGCAAGAGCGAGTACATGTTCATGGGCCAGTGAAAAGTCAGGAAATGTTAAGCAGCTGAGGTGCTTAGGACTATGTTATCCAACGATTCGTCCATAAATTGATAAATGGATGCTCTATATCGGATTTATCTTACTCTATGTTATGCTGTGCGGTTCTAATGTAAGATTCAAAGTTACAGTGAGCAATAGCAAAACGTTGATGTTACATCTTTTCTTCAGCTTCCCAACTTAGAGTTTCATAGTCCCTTTGACAAGGTTCCACTATTATTGAAGGAACATGTTCTTTTAATATAAAACATGGATTCAAAGTTGCACATGAAGTAAAACAAGTTCAGGTGGAGTATGAGCCCAAAGTTGTACTGTTAACTTATGAAGTGATTCGATTTTGTGAAACTGAGATAAGAGTCTCCAGGTTACTGGATCAGAGAACTAAAATACAGCAAAGACTACTTCAAAATTGTACAGTTGGTATTTCCGCCAGTGACTGTTTCCTAATTTTAATGCAGAACCTCAATTTTTATGAGTGACCAATGACTGCTTGAACTTACGATATGGAAGATGAACAGAGATTGTGAAGCTGATGTTTATGGCCATGTTTTCCAGATTTAGTGCCATGATGATGCCCTGCCTACAGGACTGGACCCCCAATTTGTCCCACTCATGCCTCAATTTTGATCTACGCAGGTTCATCAGTGCTGGGAAGACCAATACAATGTGCTCCAGAGACTCGACCGATTCGCCACAGCCCCTACACGCAAGCTTGTTTGATGGGCGCCGCCAAAGGGGTAGATGTTTCAAAAGGTGCCACTCACCCATTCTAAGTGTCAGAAATCTCTGTTTTAGGTAGAGGGGATATGTATAGGCTAGGTATGGCGGAAGAGAGGCCAGCTGATAAGAGTTGATTACTGCCAATGCGTGCTTGCGTTTGGCAAGGATCACCTTGTCGGACGAATAGGAATACAATTGACTATGCTTCATGATACTTAATTTGAAAGCTTTTTTACTTGGATTATGGTTCCACAGTTCATTTGATAACAGTTGCTGCATGCATTTATGAAAAAAACAACTATGTGACCCACCAGGATTGCTAGAGCTGATATCTGACCATAACAGGGACTCGAGGGAGCCAGCTCTAGCCTTCCTTAACTTATGACACAGTTTAAGAAAAGTGCCTGCGCTTTGCATTTCATAGTTCAGAGGGCCAAGCTCTAATCGAATCTGTGCTGCAGATGCAGTTTTTGGCAGCAGAAGAACCTTTTTGTAGATCTTAGTCGCATGTTGGGTTAGTGTGGAGCTGAGCTTGCCTACGGAAATTTCAAAGCCGTACGACAAGGTGGGGCCTATTTTAGCTTGCATAGACTCCAACATTGAAACTAGGCTCGGACCCGTCAGCTTTTTGGAAAGTTATGAGAGGCTGACTAAAGAGCCATGGCTTTTATAGTGATTTCACTACGATGCTTGGCAAGAGTGCCCCTAGAATCGATGTTGATCCCCAGGTATTTATATGTTTTTCCTACTGAGAGTTCGAAGTTGTTATATGACCAGCCACCACCTCTGTAACATTTCCTGCCAAATATGACCACTTGGGTTTTCTTTAAATGTATCTCCAAGTTGTTTGTGGCGGTATAACTGTATAATTTATTTAGCAGACGTTGTAGCATAAAGGCTTAATTTCTTCCGAACCCTGAAATCTGACTCATTAACCAGACAACATTGATTTGACGCTACCAAGAATACAGATATTAAGCCCAAACTTGCACTTGTTCTAAAACCTTGAGTTTCCTCCTTGACGCCACATACTCTCTGCTTGGAATCTCATACCAGCAGTGGATGCCATGGTTGTCTCCTGACTTCATTAAGATCCAGCTTACTTTAAACAACTAGATTAGCTCCATTAAGAGGTGTTTTTGCAATGTTGCCAAGATTCAGATCAACATGAAAAACTAACTGCCTCCCCCCCCACCCCAAATGTTTCCTGGACAAGGTTTGAAGCTTCATGAGAACTGATTTCTTCATTTACCAAGATTTTAAACTCCACACTACCAGATATCTCTTCAGAAGTGAATTTATCAGTGGGTTCACATACACTGTGTTATAAAGGCACAAATATTTCTTAACTCCTATCTTTAAGAAAAAGACAGTACATTTCACGGACACCGCTTTGGAACCGCATCTAGAATTTGAAACGTTCTCCCTCCATAACGCAAGGATACAACTACGTTCTTGAGTTTTCAAGGACTCCAAATGACTTGTTCCATGAGAAAGACCACTAACTGACTTTATCTACTCTTTCCTTTCACCACTGTTCACTGCCCCATTACTGTTTTCATGACCATGTTTGATTAGTTTAAAATACTGTTTCCTGCTACACCTACCTACCATTTTTCCTCATACTATTCCTCACCTTCTTTTCTTAATTTCAATACTCTGTTCCCTCTCCCATGTGAATTCCTCAATTCCTTTTCTATTTTTAGCTCTGGCATCAACAAGGACCTTTTGCTTTTTCAAAACACTTCTTAAACATACATGCGCATGCATACATAGAAAGGCTTTTGGTCAGTCCTCTACATCCACTGCCCCATTTGCCCTTCACATTTTGGATTCACCCACCACCGTATACATCATGGGGTGAAGGATCAGCCCACTTCATCCATTAGCTAGCTACAGGATGAGTGATGGCATTTTGCAGGTGCACAGGTGGGCAGTCACCCACATAAATAATTCTCTTGAGTGTCAAGACTGGTGGAAGAATTTGTGCTTTTTAAATTAAAATCTCCTTTTCATTGTAAAAATCAATTTTTTAAATATTTACATTTACAAGGGTTTGCAGCTCCATGGATACTGCTGCTAGGTCATGCGTGGTGCTTTGTTATGTTATATTATTAGTTTACTATTTCAAGATGACTATTGTGTTGTATTCTTGGCACTTGCAGCTCGCATGACTCGTGGGTGGGGGGGGGGGTGGGGACTGCATGGGGGTTTACACGGGTGTTTAAAATTTTTTATTTTTTAAATTAACTTTCCGGGTCCCGCGCAGCCTCCGCTCCTGGCCGGGTTCCGCTGCAGTGCTGGAACATGAAGAAGGCAGCCTCCCTCTCCTTCCCTAAGCCAACCACAATGCTGCAATGGCAACGTTGTGATTGGTTCGGACAGCGCCCAGCCGGGCGCCTAAGGGGAGGCCACTTTCTCCATGTAGTCTGCATGCAGCCTACATAGAGAAAATCCAGATTGCGCATGACTGGTTTGGTCGGCCCCAGAGGGCTGACCAAACAGTCAGGGCCCTTAGAGTAGCCAGGCCACTCCTTCCCGCCCCACCCACCCGCCCGCCCCCAACCAGGCATAACTCCCGCAATGCAGGTATGCTTATTAGGCCTCTTCCCCTGGCCACCTAAGCGTTTGGTTGGGAACCGGTTGATTGATCTTGCATTGGGTCTCGCTAAGTGTAGGATAGCAATGGAGTGGAAGTCTGAAAGGGGGGCACAATTTGCAACTTGGAATAGGGATGTGTTTGCATGGCCGGGGCGGAGGGCAGAATACTGAGTTGGGAAGAGGCTCGCGGAATAAGGAAGCACCCCATTGCTGAACAGTGGAGAGAGGCTTTAACCGAATGTGAGAAACCTGTGGGTTCCAGTGGCGAGGAAAATGGGCTGGCTAACGGACCCCCATCTGCTGCCACGGCACAAGACGTTTCCCTGGGATCCCCCCGAAAGATTTGATGTGTGGGGGGACTACATAGAGGCCTTACCAAAGGGGATGATGGACGGAGAGCTTGAGCAAATCAAACACTCACCCCCAGTCAACTGATCTGGGTTTAATCCATCATCATTCTTTAGCTCACTCCACCACCCCGGTTCAGACATGGCCATATGCAAATCAGTCTGACCCTGTGCCTCATGGAAACAGTCCACCCCGAACTGCCAAGCCATGTCTTCCCTGGACCAGAAACAAGCATCCTGGGACCGGTTTCGGGTTTATAACCCTCATCAGCCAGGCTATCTTTAATCCAGTGGCAAAGTGAGCAAGGGACCCACGTCTGGGCATACCCTGCCAACTTAGGTCGAACAAAGCGATACCACAGGGGATGATGGACAGAGCGCTTGAGCAAATCAAACACTTACCCCCAGTCAACTGATCTGGGTTTAATCCATCATCATTCTTTAGCTCACTCCACCACCCCAGTTCAGACATGGCCATATGCAAATTAGTCTGACCCTGGGCCTCATGGGAACAGTCCGGCCCGAACTGCCAAGCCATGTCTTCCCTGAACCGGAAACACGCATCCTGGGGCCGGTTTCGGGTTCATAACCCTCATCAGCCAGGCTATCTAGAATCTAGTGGCAAAGTGAGCAAGGGACCCACGTCTGGGCATACCCTGCCAACTTAGGGCGAACAAAGCGATACCAAAGGGGATGATGGACGGAGCTCTTGAGCAAATCAAACACTCACCCCCACTCAACTGATCTGGGTTTAATCCATCATCATTCTTTAGCTCACTCCACCACCCCAGTTCAGGCATGGCCATATGCAAATCAGTCTGACCCTGTGCCTCATGGGAATAGTCCAGCCCGAACTGCCAAGCCATGTCTTCCCTGGACCGGAAACAAGCATCCTGGGACCGGTTTCGGATTCATAACCATCATCAGCCAGGCTAACTTGAATTCAGTGGCAAAGTGAGCAAGGGACCCACGTCTGGGCATAACCTGCCAACTTAGGGCGAACAAAGCGATACCAAAGGGGATGATGGACGGAGCGCTTGTGCAAATCAAACACTCACCCCCAGTCAACTGATCTGGGTTTAATCCATCATCATTCTTTAGCTCACTCCACCACCCCAGTTCAGACATGGCCATATGCAAATCAGTCTGGCCCTGTGCCTCATGGGAACAGTCCAGCCCGAACTGTCAAGCCATGTCTTCCCTGGACCGGAAACAAGCATCCTGGGACTGGTTTCGGGTTCAAAACCCTCATCAGCCAGGCTATCTTGAATCCAGTGGCAAAGTGAGCAAGGGACCCACGTCTGGGCATACCCTGCCAACTTAGGGCGAACAAAGCGATACCAAAGATGATGATGGACGGAGTGCTTGAGCAAATCAAACACTCCCCCCCAGTCAACTGATCTGGGTTTAATCCATCATCATTCTTTAGCTCACTCCACCACCCCAGTTCAGACTTGGCCCACCCTGGGTTAGCTAACTTTACGCAGATGGGATACTTATTAGAGGGGGTTTTCCCTTCCCTATTGGACCTGCCTGTGAGTCAGGTCTACTGCCACTCCCTTGGGATCTCACTGGCTTTAATGCGTAAGCACCACTCCTCTGCACAAGTTACCTTTTGGTCTTTTCTTTTGTTTTGGCTTTTCAATTGTGGTTGTTCCCTTTCTTTTTCTTTTCTACTTTCGTTTTTTATTTCTTTGACTTGAGTTAATGATTATGATATGCTGGGACCACAAATACAACCAAGTATACCCATATGTTGACCAACTTTGGACGGCTACCCACATAATAGATGTAAAATAATTGTTATAGTGGAGCAAACCCTGGTGAAAGTAACCACCACTCGATGATGTAATTAGCCCATTATGTTGCCAGGTTTAGTGCAATGGATATTGTTTTGGGCTCTGGGATATGACCCTATTAGCACTGTTATACTGTCTGTTGGGAGTACCAGTGAATTACTGTTGTTAGTATTGCATTGCATAACGTGGACTCTTCCTCATACTGCGCTTATTTCTATTGTTATGCATATTCTATATGTGTACTTGTATAAAATGCCAATTAAAACAATTTAAAAAAACAAAAAAATCCCGCCCGCACCCAACCAGGCATACCCTGCTTTCTGCTTTCTCGCAGCGCGAGAAGCAGAAACATAAAATGGTATTTAAAATACCATTTTATGTTTCTGCGTTCTCGCACTGCGAGAAAGCAGTGGGGCGACGTTCCTCCACCCCAATGGAGGAGCCGCCCCAATAAACTGTAGCAAAGGAAGCAAGCATTGACTTCTCTGCAGCCAAAGACAGACTCTTAATCTTTGCCAGTGCTTATTAGATTAGGTGGAGCCATTATAGATTGCTTTGTTCTGTGTGCTCTCTACGATTTAGTGAGTTGTTTTCCTCTCGATGCATTGTACGGTCCTGTTTTCCCTTCCCTGTTGGTTTAGGTCTCTGACACCCTGTACATATTTATCTTCCTTCCTACTTATCAGCCTGTTAAAATGTCTGACATCACTATAAATACGAAAGCTGAGATTGTAGCGTCATCACGTTTCTTTCAAGTCCTTTATTTACGAACTTCCAACACACTACTGATTCCTCTGTGCCGCTGATGCGATGTGTGTCCTTTTGTCTTTAAACAGATATCTAAGTCTCGTCATTTTATATTATTTACCCTGATTCGTTCCCCTCCCTCCCCTCAATTCTCGTCCTTACATTAAGGGCCATTTTTATCTTATTTCAATTAATGCTCATACGACCCCTGAAATGCTGTTACTAACCATGTTATTTAAAGCAACGCTAGAATGTATGATTTTAAAATCAAAGAGATGAATTGTGTAGGCTATAACTTTAAACAGGAAAATATAATTTTGCAATATTCCAGGTTTAGTTCTCCGAGTGTAGTAGAAGGATCCACCCCCGTACTTTGTTATAAAAGTTCATGTTTACATTCCATGGCCACTGCTGATGTCTCCCATTACTGCAAGGCAAGCTGGCGGTATCGATCCGCCCTGCTGTAAAAACACTGGTGCCTTGTTTGCAGTTTTATAACCTTGTTGCTAAAGTGCAGGCTTCAACATTTGTTTCTACCCCCTGAGTATGTGTTCAGGACATTTCAGTGAAAACTGCAGAAAACGTTTTATTGTTGTTTCATGCTACATTTTCCTTCACCAAAACCTGTTCTTTTCTTGGGGAATCTGCTTGCAGCCAGCTTCTAAATTTGTAGTGGCTCGCTCTTAAGACAAAACTTTTAAGACATAGAACTTAACAAAAAGTTGTGTCAAATGACACCACAATTTAGAATCATAGATTTTATTTCAAAACAGAGTTTTTGATCCAGTAATCTCGAATCCCTCGCTTGCACACTGTGGGGCAGATCTACAAGGAAGTGCTGCAGCGTGGCACAGCAAGCCTTTTGGCTACGTCACGCTGTGGCACTTCCGAAGCACAGGGATGCGACATATTTACAAGAATATGTTGCATCTTTGTGCTTCCCCCTGCGCTGGCGCACAAACTGCAGCCATGCGCTGGCGCAGGCATCCTTGCACCATGGTGCAAGGATGCCTGCGTCGTGGAGAGGTTGTTTTTGTGCAGGAAGGGGCACCTTCCTGCACAAAAGCAATCACTACAGGCATTTTACTCTTTCAATGTGTGCTGTAGAATGCAGCACACATTGAAAGAGGAAAAAACGAGGAGAAATGTTTTCATTTCTCCACGTTGCTTCTCGCTGCGCCACCTGTAGGGTGGCGCAGCATTCAGACACATCTCCAGATTTACGATTTCTCGTAAATCTGGAGATGTATCTTGTTCCATGGGTGTTGCGTGGGAACACCCACAGCTACACCCATGGAACACCCCTTCAACGCAAAGTGCTGCGTGTGAAGGGGCCGTATTTACTGTCCTTGTAAATATGGAGGAGCCCCCTGCGCCACCAGTACGTCACAAAAACTGGTGACGCAGGGGGCTTGTTAATCTGCCCCTGTGTGCGAATGCAACATGCTTTATTGCTGCCCCTTATTGCACGCATTTGCGGGTTCACTACCAGAACCTATGTGTCAGCTTGAGCTCTCTAGACATCCTCATCTGCCTATGAGGAGACAAGGGAACTACAACAGTCAGATTGCTTCTTACTGCCTTGTACATTTGCCGGGCCCGAAATCCAGTGCTTGATTAAACTCTGTGGAGGCCCCTAGGCTGTCAAACTTTCGGGCCCCCCTCGCAAAATATCTTCTAATACCCAGTGCACCGGATTTTTTTACAATCTGCCAGCTGCCAGAAGCTGAGCTTTTAAGAGGCAAACTATTATCTGAAGTCTCTGGTTTATGTACTTAAGTTGTTAATCAGTACATTACATTAATACAGTATTTTCTGTATGGTCTTTAATGTAAATTTTTTATTTCGTTGAGTTTATTCATTTTTTTCAATCTTTTGGAAACACTATTTAAGAAAGCTTGATTGTAATTTTCTTTCAAGATCAAATCAATATATTTTGATCCATTGTCGCGGACCCCTTAAAGGAGTGGGGCCCATAGGCCGGTGCCTACTTTGCCTATTTGGTAATCCGGCACTGCTGAAATTAACTAGGCTCTTCCGCTGCCCGGGCCTTGGTATGTACACACAACGCAGCCGCTGCCAGGGTCTCACCTGGTGGCTGCCTGCCCTGGATATCCTTGATTTTGCATTTCAGTTTGTGTGTATGAGATAAAGCTGGCAGATGCTATGACCAGCGATGGGGCAACAAGACAGCACACGTAAACAATCGGTTCCCAGGGATATCTTAAGGATTTTTAGGGCCGGGCCAGTCATAATTTGGGGCCTCCTGCTCGGAACAGTTCTGCATTTATTATCCATTTTTAGCCCATTCACGTCCTCAGCAACTATTGTGTGATCATTGACAACCCTCTTCAGTGGCCCCCTGACCTTTAAGGAGTCCCAAGTCCTTCAGGAGGCCCCCATTTCAGTGCAAAGCCTTTGAATATTTATGAGTAATTGGAAACCTGGGAGCTCCTTTGCATATTGTGCAGGGGGCCCCATCATTCTGCGTTATGCCACTGTCAGGGACTGTCTTGACAGCTTAATGATGGGGCCCCTAGAAAGGCGTGGCCCCTGGGCCAGTGCCTACTTTGCCCAAGCCTTTAAACGTCTCTGTCGGTTCCAGCTGCCTCAGAAGGTGGGGTGCACTGCCAGGCCTTGTCCTGGGAGAAGAGGAGATTGTGGCTGTTTCAGGGGATGCTGACCACTGCCAGGTGCTGCCAACGCCCCCTACACCGGGAAGTGCCGGAGTATGGTGCAGATGAGTGCAAAAAGAAATGCTTTTTATATTTTCTGTAGCTGCATTTTCAGGCTTGGTTAGCAGCACAGCTGTCTACATGACCCACTGTTACCAACCACTAACCATTTGCATAACCTCCACCCCCCCAATGATCACACCTAACTCCTGGTAATTTAATCTGCCACAAATAAACTGGAGTAAATGCTTGAAGGAGTAAATGCTTGAAATTGTTTCTCAAAAAACACAAAACTATCCCAATAACCAACAGTAACCAATAACCAATGTATTAACCACAAACCTTTGATATAATTGAAGTGTTTGACTGGTGTAAAGCACTTCAATGTCTAATCAGAAGTAGTAAGCGCTACATAAATGCAATTACAATATAATGGGTGTAGGAGAGTAGGGTCTGCTATCCTATGGTCACCCCAAATTTTTGCTTTTTGCTTCACTGGTTTTAGACATATTGAGGCTGTGGGCCTGCCAATCAGACCCCCAGCCTGCTGTTCTCTCTACTAAATTAAAACTATGCACCCTAGGTGCATAACCAATTGGAAGTGGATCACCCTGTCAGCCCCTGTACCAGTGTACACTAGGTACCCAGGGCATTGGTGTACCCAAGGCCTGCCAAGGGCTGCAGCATGTATTATGCCACCCCAGGCTTGGCCTAACAATTTGACACAACTGGCTGATCACTCAGCTGGGGTAAGTTGGTGTAATCACCTCTTACTTAGGTGTAGTATACCTATACCTAACCTTAAATGGGACACCTGGTAACCTATAAGTCACTCCTATGGCAGGCCTTAACAATCCTGAAGGCAGAGTGCTTGGTTCCATGTGAGATGGTGCTCTGGCATGAGCTGAGCCTGTCTGCAGTGGTCGGAACAACTTCCTTCTACTGTTTCCAGATATCGTCATACCATATACTCTTAAGTGCATTATGAACCTCGCGGTTAAATGCTATCTTTGGTTTGGCTTTATCAAAACATGTCGAGTAAGGTGTCATACGAATTGGAATACTAACCCCTCGCCAATTCTGGCGACGGGGTTAGCATTCCACCCTTCTAGAGGGACACGACATGTACAGTACCTGAAACCCGGGTAAAATCAGACATAGCCTCAGCTCCACAAAATGGATGCTGCCACCACAGACACAAGTCTGCCCTCCTGCTGCTGGGAGTCCTTCCAGCTTGGGAGGTGTGGACAAAGGGTTTCCTGCCAGGGGAGGTGCGTGCACCACCCTAGACAGGATTTTGTGTATTGGTCAGGTAGGGCTTGAAATAAACCAGACATGCCTGTGGCTCACAAGGAGCCTCGGTGCATATGTCAGTTCAAACCGGTCCTGGGGCACACCAGTCCCGGGCCTGGGGCGAGCTGGACAAAGGATTGGGGGTGTAACCACCCCCCTTCCTGGTCCCACCCATAGGGAGGGACCTAGCAGGTAGTCCGGCCCCTAGAATCCGCTTAAAGGTAGGAGCTATGTCCTAAGACTTCAGACATCCTGGAATCAACTTAACACTAAGAAGAAGACGGGAACTTCGACGCTCTGCTGCACAGAGGACTGAAGCAAATCTCCCCTGTGGTCAGGGAGTGACCACCTTGCTAACGCAAGCACCATCCAGCGAATCAACGTCTGCTCTGCCGCCGCCTCCTGCCGGAGCCCGAGCCCAGAGACTGACAAGACCTGGACCTCCAGACCTCTCACCGCCCGATCCACAGTCCCTGCAAAGAGGAGACCCGTGGAGGCACCGAGACACGTGGAGCCAGCCATCTTGAAACGACTACGACAAGCTGACCAGTGCAACAACCGAGGCTCCCTCCAAGTTGTGCTTTGGGTCCTGAGAAGCCCAACCCTCGAGCAGCATCTGCACCAAAGGTGAGCCCTCCAGCATCTCCACGATCTGCGTGGGGCCCTTCTGCATTTTGCCACTCGACGCGCCTAACCGGTTGCTGGCCCGCTGGCTAGTGGCCATCTTGGCGACGAAATCTACGACAAACACAGCTGGTCTGGTTGCTCCAGACTGGCCCTTGCTCCCCTCCAAAGGAGCAGTTCCTCTGACCTTGCTGGTCAGAACCATCAGCTTAAACTCCTTGCCCACAACAATTGCTTTTGCCAAGGCTTGTTTGCTTCGATCAAGTCGCCGACACCGCCGACAGCGAGAGCCGGCGTGGGACAGCTCGTGACTCGACTCCTGGACGTCGTCGACCTTCAGGGATCACGTGGCTGCAGAGTCAAGCTACACCTTCCTTCCTGTTTGCACCCGACATCGCCTGGTACCCACCTGGTGCCACGCTGGTCACTGGCTAGTGACTGTGAACACTGTCCCCTCTGCTTACAGGTCTTCAACATCTCCGATCCACTCTTGGATCCACTGCATCTCTTCCCGACCGACCGCCTGCAGCACTTTTGTCTACAGGCCCCACGGAACCGATAGAAGAAACCCGACGCACTTCGAGGCCTATGCACCCGCTTCCTGTGGGTGAGGTAAAGCTGGCACTCCTGTGCCCAAGTGTAGTATTACATCTCTAGTGCCTGTGTTCCAAATCTTAAGTTCCTAGGTCATCCGGAAGATTCCTTTTGCAGTAACTTTGTACTTTTTACGCACCCATTGAAACCTATGGGAGCACGCGTGTGACTATTTGCTCTGCACACGCCACCCGTGGACCTCCTGGTCACTAACTGACGTTAGCTCCTTGTAGGCCCAGCGATTCTAGAGGCCCTAGGCCTTTTCCCTTTTCTGTTCGTGGTACTTATACCACTATTTTAGTATATGGTTCGAGTGGCCACCAGGGCCTATCCATATAAAGTGCAACTTCTGTGTATTCTGTGATAATCTTGTTTGACGATTTGTGCTCCTGTGCTCATAAAGAGACTAGGGGTTACTTTGAGAAATAAATACATATATATTTTGAATATATATCTGTGTGGTGTCCTTTCATTGGTATAAAAGGGGGTTACTATTGGTAAAACAGCTTGCTTAACACGCTTCACGAGTTTAGCCTCAAAGACTGCTTAGCCTACGCTACCACTAGGGCAGCTAGTCCGAAAAGGTTGACTTACAACCACACCATAAGGGTTGCTTGGCATGGTACAAGGTGGTCACTTTAACTAGTGAACATCATATACCAGGCCAACTTCTCACATTGGTGAGCAGCGGTTGGATTTGAGCTTGCTGTGTTTTACCATTGTAATCTCTTGGTTACCAATTGAAAGATCACATAGGTACCTGTAGGTACATATAAAACAAGATTAGATATACTTAAGTTCTACTGAACTTAGTTGTTGTAGAGCAACGGGAGTAGCACACCCTGACTACAACTACTAGATAGGTTTAGTAGGTAAACCCAAGTGTAGGTAGATTGCAACACATCCACCCACACTTAAGAGCAATGGCTGGGGCAGAGGGGTCCACTGTACCCATCTCTGTTGAGAGTGACCCCCCGAGGGCACCATCCATCTTTGCTACCCTTAATCAGAATGAGCTCAGGCAGTTGGCAACTCTTAGAGGCCTTAAACAGCCCAAGAACCCTACCTCTGCTGTGCTCAGAGCACTCTTGCAAGATGATGAGAATCAAAGAGAGCTCAAGAGAGCTTCCCAGTTAGCCCCCTTAGGGACAGGAACAGGAGGCCCCCCTTCTGAAGATGCCACTGAGGTACCCCTTTCCAATAGCCATCCCTTAGATGAAAACCATACTACAGAGGAGGAAAGTGAGGGGGATACAGACAGTGGTGAGGATGAAGGGAGAACTAGCCCAGTGCCAAGTGTTATACTTGGCCCAGCTAAACCAAGGCTATTGGGGACTGACAGTGGGTTCACCCCACTGGATCTCCCCAGTGGACTTAACACAGGGCTTGGAAGGCAAAGGAATCGCTCAGGTGACTCCAATGCTTCCCATGGCTCTAGAGGCTCTCAAGGTCACTCCAGGAGAAGGATGACCACCCCTCAGAGGAGGGAACATGAGGCCAAGATGCAAGAAGCCCAGCTGAGGATCAGGAAGCAGGAGCTAGAAGTAGCCCTGATGGAAGAGAAACTGAGCAAGGCTAGACAGCATAAAGAGAGTGGGTCTATACCCACTGGTGGCAGCATTGTCCCTAAGGACAAAGATAGGGTTTTCGATAATAGAAACCTGTCTAAGGTTGTGCCCCCCTACAAAAGTGGGGATGACATCCACAAGTGGATAACTGCTCTTGAGAGAGCCTGCAAAGTACAGCAGGTTCCTGAAGACCAGTGGGCAGCAATCCTCTGGCTCTCCTTTGAGGGAAGAGGCAGAGACAGACTCCTCACTGTTAGAGAAGAGGATGTCAGAAACTACAGAGTCCTGAAGAGTGTTCTAGTTGATGGGTTAGGCTTAACCACTGAGCAGTACAGGTTAATGTTCAGAGACACCCAAAAGACACAGACTCAGGACTGGTCTGAATACATTGAATGTGCCACTAAGGCTTTGGAGGGTTGGTTGCTGGGAAGTAAGGTATCTGATTTTACAGGATTGTATAATTTGATGATGAGAGAACAGATTTTAAATAACTGTCAAAACCAGCAACTGCATCAACACTTGGTTGACTCTGATCTGACCTCTCCCCAAGAATTGGGAAAGAAGGCAGACAAATGGGTCAGAACCAGGGTTAAGCAAAAGAACCAGAACCAGGGCCAAGGGGGTGATCAGAAGAAAACAGACCAAAAGGGTGGAGATCAGAAATCTAAAGACCAGAAGTCTTCAACAGGGCCCCAAACTACTGCTAAGGAGGGTGGGTCCCAACAACAGTCCAAAAAGAAGAAAGAAGGTCAAAAGAAACCCTGGTGCAATCATTGCAAAAATACAACTCACTGGACTAGTGATTGCAAAAAGGGTGGAGCCCCCAACACTGTTGCCCCTAAGGCACCTGCTCCCAGTACTACTGTTAGCAGTGTTGGTCCCCAGACAAAGGGTGTAGTGGGAATCACTATGGGAACTGAAGGAGATTCTGACTTAGACAGAACCCTGACACAGGCAGTCTTGATCTGTGATGGGGACATTGATTTGTCCCTGACTGTGAGCCCCAGTAACCTGGGCAAGTACAGACAGACTCCTTTAATTAATGACAAAGTGGCTCAAGCCTACAGGGACACATGTGCCAGTGTCACTATGGTGACACCAGGCTTTGTGGACCCTGGACAGTACATACCAGGTGAGAACTACCTGGTGACCAATGCCAGCAATGCCACTACTTCACATAGTGTGGCAGTTGTTAACTTCTCATGGGGAGGGGTAACTGGCCTCAAAAGGGTTGTGGTTAGTGCAGACCTCCCAGTAGAATGTTTGTTGGGCAATGACCTAGAGAGTTCTCTATGGTCAGAAGTGGAGTACAGGACTCATGCAGAGATGTTAGGTATATCATCACATGTCCTTGCTGTGACCAGGTCACAGGCCAAAAAGTGCCTCACTGAACCACAGGTCTTGGATCCTGGAACAATGGACCAAGCACCTACCAAGAAGAAGAACAGGAGGGTCAAGGCTGTGCCTTCCCCCCTGCCTCAGAGTGATGATCAGCCTTCCCAGGAAGCTGATCTAGAGGACCCTGAAGGAACTGTCCCTGAAGAGCTTGAACCTGACCAGGTTGAGTTTCTGGGGACAGGGGGACCTTCAAGGGCTGACTTGAGGCAGGCTCAGTTATCCTGTCCCTCTCTTGAACCCCTCAGACAGCAGGCTGCTGCTGAGGCTGCTGGGAATGCTCAAGGTACCCATAAAGTGTATTGGGATGAAGGGCTCCTTTATTCAGAGGCTAGAGACCCCAAGCCTGGTGCAACCAGGAGGTTGGTCATACCTCTGCAATTTAGGGGCTTCCTTCTTACCTTGGCCCATGATATTCCTTTAGCAGGACACCTAGGCCAGAACAAGACCTGGGACAGACTTGTCCCTCACTTTCACTGGCCTCATATGAATGAAGATACAAAGGAGTTTTGTCGCTCCTGTGTTACCTGCCAAGCCAGTGGCAAATCAGGTGGCACAACAAAGGCCCCCCTGATACCACTACCTGTGGTGGGGGTTCCCTTTGAAAGAGTGGGAATAGACATAGTGGGTCCCATGGATCCTCCCACTGCATCTGGGCACAGATTTATACTGGTGGTAGTGGATCATGCCACCAGGTATCCAGAGGCAATTCCCCTTAGGACCACTACAGCTCCTGTTGTGGCCAGGGCCCTGCTGGGAGTATTCTCCAGAGTGGGGTTTCCTAAGGAGGTAGTATCTGACAGAGGTACCAACTTTATGTCAGGATACTTAACAGCTATGTGGAAGGAATGTGGTGTCAACTACAAGTTCACCACCCCTTATCACCCACAATGCAATGGGCTTGTTGAGAGATTCAACAAGACCCTAAAGGGTATGATCAAAGGATTACCTGAAAAGCTCAGGCGAAGATGGGACATCCTTCTACCCTGCCTTCTGTTTGCTTACAGAGAGGTCCCACAAAAAGGAGTTGGCTACAGCCCCTTTGAATTGTTGTTTGGGTACCCTGTGAGAGGCCCACTGTGTTTGGAGAAGGAAGGCTGGGAGTTACCTCTCAAAAAGCCTAAGCTAGACATAGTGGACTATGTACTTGGTCTCCGCTCCAGGATGGCTGAGTATATGGAGAAGGCATCCAAAAACCTTGAGGCAAGCCAGGCCTTACAGAAAGCTTGGCATGACCAAAAGGCTGTCTTGGTTGAGTTTCAGCCAGGACAGAAGGTATGGGTGTTGGAGCCAGTGGCCCCAGCAGCACTCCAAGACAAATGGTCTGGACCCCATACAATCCTGGAAAAGAAGGGAGAGGTCACCTACTTGGTCGACCTAGGAACTCCCAGGAGTCCCCACAGGGTACTCCATGTTAACAGGCTTAAAGCATATGTTGACAGGGCAGACATGGGCTTGCTCATGGTTACAGATGAGGGACAGGAGGAAGAGAGTGACCCTCTCCCAGACCTGTTGTCTCAGAACCCTGAAGATGGCTCAGTTGAAGGAGTGACCCTTGGAGGCAACCTCACTGCCCATCAGCAGACTGAATGTAGACAGGTTCTACAATCATTTTCACATATGTTTTCCTTGATACCTAGTCAAACTGACTGGTGTACCCATGTGGTGGACACTGGTGACAGTCTGCCTGTAAAGAACAAACTTTACAGACAACCTGACCACGTCAGGGACTGTATAAAGGCTGAGGTACATAAAATGCTGGAATTAGGTGTCATTGAACCCTCAGAGAGCCCCTGGGCTAGCCCAGTGGTTCTGGTCCCCAAACCTCACACCAAAGATGGCAAGAGAGAGATGAGGTTCTGTGTGGATTACAGAGGACTCAATGCTGTCACCAGGACAGATGCACACCCTATTCCAAGGGCAGATGAGCTCATAGACAAACTAGCTTCTGCAAAGTTTTTGAGCACATTTGACTTAACAGCTGGCTATTGGCAAATCAGATTAGCTGAGGAGTCTAAGGCCAAAACAGCATTCTCAACCCCAGGTGGGCACTACCAGTTTGTGGTGATGCCCTTTGGTCTGAAGAATGCACCTGCCACCTTCCAAAGGCTGGTGAACCAAGTCCTTACTGGGTTGGATGACTTTTGCGCAGCATATCTTGATGACATTGCTGTCTTTAGCTCCACCTGGGAGGATCACCTGATCCACCTGAAGAAGGCTCTTGAGGCTCTGCAAAGGGCAGGCCTCACTATCAAGGCTACAAAGTGCCAGATAGGGCAGAGTAAGGTTGTATATTTGGGCCACCTTGTAGGTGGAGGCCAAGTTCAACCACTGGAGAGTAAGATATAATCCATCAAGGACTGGTCCCCTCCAACCACCCAGACTCAAGTTCGAGCTTTCTTGGGCTTGACTGGGTACTACAGGAAGTTTGTTAAGAACTATGGGTCCATTGTGACTCCTCTTAATGATCTGACATCCAAGAAGATGCCCAAAAAGGTTCAGTGGACAGTAAGCTGTCAAAAGGCATTTGATGACCTGAAGGAGGCCATGTGCTCTGCACCTATCCTGAAAAGTCCTGACTACTCCAAAGAGTTTATTGTCCAAACAGATGCTTCTGAGTTGGGTGTGGGAGCTGTGCTGTCACAACTTAATGTAGATGGTCAAGACCAACCCATTGCTTTTATTAGCAGAAGGTTGACCCCCAGAGAGAAGAATTGGTCAGCTATTGAGAGGGAGGCCTTTGCTGTGGTGTGGGCCCTGAAGAAGCTGAGGCCATACTTGTTTGGCACTCACTTCAAGATTCAGACCGACCATAAGCCCCTCTTGTGGCTAAATCAGATGAAGGGTGAAAACCCCAAACTGCTTAGGTGGTCCATTTCCCTACAGGGGATGGACTTTACAGTGGAGCACCGGCCAGGTACTGACCATGGGAATGCAGATGGTCTCTCCAGGTACTTCCACTTAGGACATGAAGACGAGACTGGTCAAGGCTAGTTTAATGTCCCAGCGTTTGGGGGGGGGTTGTGTAGGAGAGTAGGGTCTGCTATCCTATGGTCACCCCAAATTTTTGCTTTTTGCTTCACTGGTTTTAGACATATTGAGGCTGTGGGCCTGCCAATCAGACCCCCAGCCTGCTGTTCTCTCTACTAAATTAAAACTATGCACCCTAGGTGCATAACCAATTGGAAGTGGATCACCCTGTCAGCCCCTGTACCAGTGTACACTAGGTACCCAGGGCATTGGTGTACCCAAGGCCTGCCAAGGGCTGCAGCATGTATTATGCCACCCCAGGCTTGGACTAACAATTTGACACAACTGGCTGATCACTCAGCTGGGGTAAGTTGGTGTAATCACCTCTTACTTAGGTGTAGTATACCTATACCTAACCTTAAATGGGACACCTGGTAACCTATAAGTCACTCCTATGGCAGGCCTTAACAATCCTGAAGGCAGAGTGCTTGGTTCCATGTGAGATGGTGCTCTGGCATGAGCTGAGCCTGTCTGCAGTGGTCGGAACAACTTCCTTCTACTGTTTCCAGATATCGTCATACCATATACTCTTAAGTGCATTATGAACCTCGCGGTTAAATGCTATCTTTGGTTTGGCTTTATCAAAACATGTCGAGTAAGGTGTCATACGAATTGGAATACTAACCCCTCGCCAATTCTGGCGACGGGGTTAGCATTCCACCCTTCTAGAGGGACACGACATGTACAGTACCTGAAACCCGGGTAAAATCAGACATAGCCTCAGCTCCACAAAATGGATGCTGCCACCACAGACACAAGTCTGCCCTCCTGCTGCTGGGAGTCCTTCCAGCTTGGGAGGTGTGGACAAAGGGTTTCCTGCCAGGGGAGGTGCGTGCACCACCCCAGACAGGATTTTGTGTATTGGTCAGGTAGGGCTTGAAAGAAACCAGACATGCCTGTGGCTCACAAGGAGCCTCGGTGCATATGCCAGTTCAAACCGGTCCTGGGGCACACCAGTCCCGGGCCTGGGGCGAGCTGGACAAAGGATTGGGGGTGTAACCACCCCCCTTCCTGGTCCCACCCATAGGGAGGGACCTAGCAGGTAGTCCGGCCCCTAGAATCCGCTTAAAGGTAGGAGCTGTGTCCTAAGACTTCAGACATCCTGGAATCAACTTAACACTAAGAAGAAGACGGGAACTTCGACGCTCTGCTGCACAGAGGACTGAAGCAAATCTCCCCTGTGGTCAGGGAGTGACCACCTTGCTAACGCAAGCACCATCCAGCGAATCAACGTCTGCTCTGCCGCCGCCTCCTGCCGGAGCCCGAGCCCAGAGACTGACAAGACTTGGACCTCCAGACCTCTCACCGCCCGATCCACAGTCCCTGCAAAGAGGAGACCCGTGGAGGCACCGAGACACGTGGAGCCAGCCATCTTGAAACGACTACGACAAGCTGACCAGTGCAACAACCGAGGCTTCCTCCAAGTTGTGCTTTGGGTCCTGAGAAGCCCAACCCTCGAGCAGCATCTGCACCAAAGGTGAGCCCTCCAGCATCTCCACGATCTGCGTGGGGCCCTTCTGCATTTTGCCACTCGACGCGCCTAACCGGTTGCTGGCCCGCTGGCTAGTGGCCATCTTGGCGACGAAATCTACGACAAACACAGCTGGTCTGGTTGCTCCAGACTGGCCCTTGCTCCCCTCCAAAGGAGCAGTTCCTCTGACCTTGCTGGTCAGAACCATCAGCTTAAACTCCTTGCCCACAACAATTGCTTTTGCCAAGGCTTGTTTGCTTCGATCAAGTCGCCAACACCGCCGACAGCGAGAGCCGGCGTGGGACAGCTCGTGACTCGACTCCTGGACGTCGTCGACCTTCAGGGACCACGTGGCTGCAGAGTCAAGCTACACCTTCCTTCCTGTTTGCACCCAACATCGCCTGGTACCCACCTGGTGCCACGCTGGTCACTGGCTAGTGACTGTGAACACTGTCCCCTCTGCTTACAGGTCTTCAACATCTCCGATCCACTCTTGGATCCACTGCATCTCTTCCCGACCGACCGCCTGCAGCACTTTTGTCTACAGGCCCCACGGAACCGATAGAAGAAACCCGACGCACTTCGAGGCCTATGCACCCGCTTCCTGTGGGTGAGGTAAAGCTGGCACTCCTGTGCCCAAGTGTAGTATTACATCTCTAGTGCCTGTGTTCCAAATCTTAAGTTCCTAGGTCATCCGGAAGATTCCTTTTGCAGTAACTTTGTACTTTTTACGCACCCATTGAAACCTATGGGAGCACGCGTGTGACTATTTGCTCTGCACACGCCACCCGTGGACCTCCTGGTCACTAACTGACGTTAGCTCCTTGTAGGCCCAGCGATTCTAGAGGCCCTAGGCCTTTTCCCTTTTCTGTTCGTGGTACTTATACCACTATTTTAGTATATGGTTCGAGTGGCCACCAGGGCCTATCCATATAAAGTGCAACTTCTGTGTATTCTGTGATAATCTTGTTTGACGATTTGTGCTCCTGTGCTCATAAAGAGACTAGGGGTTACTTTGAGAAATAAATACATATATATTTTGAATATATATCTGTGTGGTGTCCTTTCATTGGTATAAAAGGGGGTTACTATTGGTAAAACAGCTTGCTTAACACGCTTCACGAGTTTAGCCTCAAAGACTGCTTAGCCTACGCTACCACTAGGGCAGCTAGTCCGAAAAGGTTGACTTACAACCACACCATAAGGGTTGCTTGACATGGTACAAGGTGGTCACTTTAACTAGTGAACATCATATACCAGGCCAACTTCTCACAATGGGATTTTAATAAATAGAGTATGCTTTGGTTCCGCCCCACAAGAATATGACCCTCTCAGCTTATGCTATTGGCCTTTTGTTGTAATAATATTCCACATCCTATAGAATGCTCGCATCATCATAGATGAATTGCATACAGAAAAAAATCATTTTGTTTAGTTTTTTCACTGCAGAAGCGTTTTAAAAAATATATTTTAATCCGGACTCAAACTGCAAGCCAGACCGCTAGTTTCAGTGTCTCAAGCGCAGCCACACTCACTTCTGCTCAGTGCTTGTATACCTGTCCACTGCCAGCAGCGATAAAGACAGACCATAACTAAAGATGGCTAGCAAGGATTGTGCTGCCAACTCGCCAATAGAAGCAAGACATGCTTTGCGCAGGGGATCTTTAAGCTTGGGTATGAGACATATGTGCAACCATATCAGGCATATATTGCCAGACTGACCATTATGTCGACTGTTGATCCCCTAGCATGCTGGGCTGTGTTAAAAGTTCTGAGTACACTCCTCAGCTGGTTAAGGATCACTTTACTGTAGATTTCATTTTTCTATTTTATTGATTTGTAAAGTTACTAGTTATCAAAGTAGGGTTTCCCAGTGCTGAACAAACCTTACAAAGCCTCACTAGCCAGGAGCCCTAGCAGTTGGAAAAGCAAGGTCTTGTTTGCAGAAGCTCACCTCTAGCCTGGAGCCCCCAGCGCCCTGAGTGCACAGAGCTTGGGGCATATGTATAAGCCCCTATCGCCATGGGAATGCCACTTTTTGTGACGTTTCCGTGGCGATAGGGGCTTCGCCTTATTACAAGGCAGCGTTAAGTCACTTAACCTGGCTTAAGACTGCCTTGTAAATAAGGCCCCCTTTAACGCTATACTTAGTGTGAAAGGGGTGAGCAGTGGGTGTTGCGGTGGGTGTCTCACCGCAACACCCATTGATTTTGACGCTGCCCCCTATTTACAAGTGCAGTGGAAATAGGAGGCAGTGCCAAAATTAAGACCAGGGAAACCTGGCCTTAACTTGGCAAAACGAGGAGAAATACTTTATTTATCCTGGTTTTTGCTTTTTCCATGTGTGCTGCCTTGTGCAGTATACATGGAAAAAGCAAAACATCTTGGATTGTTTATGAGCAGGAAGGCACATAAACAATCTGTTAAAAAAATTACATTTTGTAACTTCCATGTGGGTTGCATTAAGCAGCAAACATAGCTGTGACAAAATGGCATGTCAGGATTGTTTATGTGCAGGCACACCTTCCGACACATAAGCAATCCTTTCCTGCACGCAGACACCCTTGCACTATGGTGCAAGGGTGCCTGCGTTGGCGCTACAGTGCTACGTGTAACGCCTTACTCTGCCACTTCTTTGTAAATATCCCCCATAGAGTCCAATAGTTTCGAGGCGAGGTATCTGAACGAGCAACCTCCCATTGTGACAGGGTTGAACTGAGGAACCTGTGCCGGACGGAGGTGGGAGGAGCATACTGTTCTTGTAGGGTAGGAGGGGCCGATCAAACATCTGAGATGCAAGTGGCTAGCAGGAATGCGTAAGAGCTGTGTAAATAAAACAGAGGCCCGTGAAACCAATGGGGTTTACGATTAGGCCTGGGCGAAAATTTCGTTCCGTTCGCGGAAATTGCGATAATTTGACATTTTCGCGTTCCGCGGAGAGCGCGAAAATGTCAAAAATTCCGGTTTCCGCAGCTTGGCGATAATTTGTTTCTTGCTCGCGCTATAAAATAATACATTCTCGCGCGCGCGCGATCGCCTTACCTGAATCCCTGCGTTCGCCGACAAGTTTTCTTGATCCGGTCGCGTTCTCCATGAGATGTTGTATTGTTTTTAGCCATTTGCGCTGTCTCGCGACAGTTCGCGCCCGCAGTGACGATATGCGTCGCGCGATCACGTCTTTCTTCTCGCGATCATGCACCGCGAGAAAACTCAAAACAAGATGGCCACGCCCGCAAGCAACCACATGGGTAAGTTGGCGACCCGCAACCATGCAGAAAATCTCGCGAACATGCCGGAAAAAAACTTCCGCATCTTCGCGATATTTCCGCTTGTTTGCGATAATTTTAAACATTTTCGCGATAATTTGCGAAAGTTAATTTCGCAAATTCCGCCCACCCCTATTTACGATAAGGGAGCCAGCAAAGATCTCTTAGCTGAGTAGATATGTGGGAGCGCTTGGTAAGACGACCTCGTAGGCGAACGGATAACATTTGAATAGTTGGTAGTCTTCAGAGAAGTACCGTATTCATTCTACGATAATTGGGACTGTAGATGTTCACAATCTTCCCTCCCTTTTCCACCAGAGGAATAGCTAACAACAGCGCACGGTGTCGGAGGCCCAAAGAACCCATATCATGGCTGTATTTTACTGTCCAGTAGACTGGTGCCAATTAAACCTGCATGAGCCAGGGCTCATGGCAGCATTGCTATGCACAGGAAAGTGTCCACTCTCAACACTTTGAAAATAAATTCAAAAAATTCTTGGCTGAGAGATACTATCACCAAGTTATGTTGGCCCTTCAAAGCTCATATAAACCTTGCTTCTGTGTGTTGAAGGTACCTGTTTGAAACTTCATTAAAACCTGTAAATATTCAGTTGATGTTTAATGCTGGCTTACCCTGACTCTTTCTATGTGTGGTATGCATAACTGTGGCTAATATCCTTATCTTCTTCTCCGTTCATGCAAGTACCTGTATGCATCTCTGTTTGTCCAGCGATCATTACACATTGCAATATACTGTTACACGTCAATTGTTCTATATATTTTACAGATATACCTTGTGATCCCCTGAGTCACTAATCCGTTATATACTTTATAATGTTCCACACTTTTGCTTGTAAAACTTTTTGTACTGCCCGCAAGTCTCTAAAAATCGTATTTGCACTTCAGCAGTTTTCTTTGTACTGCAAATGATTTCTCTGCACAGGAATTCTTCACATGCACTGTGGAAAACTATAAATGCAAAATAAATTAACATAAAAAATGAGCTTCACAAAAAAGTTCGTCTAAAGATGTGTTTCACATGACACCCTCTTTGTTGCAGCTCCTCTCTGCTATTGGCCTTGTAAAACAAGCACTTGCATCTCTCAGGGTTCTATACACAGCCAATGTTCACAGTGTTCTTTGCCTCTCAAGGAGCAAGCGACTTTTGGCATTCGAGGGACATTCCAACGAGCTCCCCAAGGGATAAACATCATAGGGCAACGTGGCAAGGTCACTGCTCATTTGGCATATATGGCTTGCTTTGTGTACAAAAGGGCATGTGTATGCCTATGTTACTGTAGAGATTGCTTATATGCTCCAGTCGCTGTATCATTAACCCCTTCGCCACGGCAGGAATTCCGCCGCGGCGCTGGGGGGGGTTTGGGGGCAGCGCGGTGGCGCTGTGCTCGTGACGGAACCACTCCGTCACGAGCCACGGTTGAGCTGTGCTCATGACGGAGTGGTTCCGTCACGTCTCCGCCCACTGCGCTAATCGCCCGCACAGGCGGGGAATTAGCGCCGCGTGGGCGGAGTGGCCGCCAACGGCCACAGCATGATGGAACCACTCCGTCATGAGCACAGCGCAACCGTGGCTCATGACGGAGTGGTTCCGTCATGAGCGGGGAAGGGGTTAAGAGTTGTAACCTCAACAACCACATTCATCTAGTGATTCAAAACTTATAAATGACATAAAACTCTTTTATTCATATATTTCCATGATATTATGATCAGGGCCACTGGAATTACATGATTCTGCTGCTTTTTCTCTGCATAGCTATTCATCTGCAGTATTTCCTGCATAATCCACTGTCTGCTTCTTAATCTGCAAATTTCAACAGAAATAATTGTTTCTAGTTCAAATGGATGATCAAAAGTTGCTAAAACCGTGGCAACATGTGTTCGAGCGCCATGGAATGCGCTTCTCAAAGGTTAACTGTTCATCTTTCAGTGCATATTTCTGTATTTAATTGTTAAACTAGTATCAATGTCGTGAAATATTTGCAGGGCCAGTATTACCTTGTATCAAAATTAAAAATAGTGAGCTAATACTAATAAAAAATGTGCTGCGTTATGCCCCATAGTTGCCTTTCCTTGATGCATAATTTGGTCATCCCTGCCACATAATTAGGTGATCGTCTGCCACATAATTCTAGTGGCCCTGACTAGGGTGCAAAAATCCGAAAGAATCATAGATCATTATGTTTCCTTTTAAACACTTATCTGAGGTCATCAAGTAATATGTCACCTGGTATGAGACAACATGAACATGCATGCCTTTTTCTTTTTTAAGGTAAAGTAGCTTTATTAAGAAATACTAATAATACAATAACAATTATGTAAAAATAACTCAGACTTAAGATTTTAAGATGCAAACAAAAATGTGCATAAGAAGAAAAGGAGGGAAGAGAAAAGGGGGAGGGACATTTAGAAAAAGATCGCTATGTAAAATATTCTATAATATAGTATAAATAAAAAGAAGAGAAGAACAATAGAAAAAACGACTAACAATATTATTGAATACCCATTGCAGAGATATAAACATCTTATGTTGGTTTAAAATTGTATGTCGAAAGACAATTATTATTTAATTAGTCATATCTAAAAATGTAGTTAAAGATATCCATTGTAAATCTCTAGTGACTGAGGGACAATACAATGAAGCAAACACAGTATCTAACCAACCTGGAGTACGTGCGCTATACAAATAAAGGTTAACATAACATAACATATCTAATCTATGATAATGACAAACACCATACCACCAAGCTTTATAAGAAATCTTTGATGAACATTTCCAATTAAGTGTAATTTGTTGAAACGCCAATGCCAACATGTGGTCCAATAGCTTCATATTATCAAATTGAGGAGATATCATAAGATAAACATTCAAGTAAAAGTATCAAAGGGGATTAGGGAACTTGAAATGAAAAATGAAGGAAAATTGAGACCAAACCTTTTCCCAAAAAGAAGCAGTAGGAGGACAGTGGAATAAAAGGTGAGCGAGATCACCATTCGGATGGTTACATGACCAACAAGTAGATGAGGCATCAGTAGAATATTTAACTATGGTAGATGGGGTAAGGTAGAGCCTGTGATAAAAAAAGAACAAGTATTGTGAAGTAGAAGCCATTCTGAAAATATTGTGGATTCTATCCAAAATCTTGTCCCAGAATGGTACATCCCAAATCATATTCCCATTGAACTTCCACCTTAGATTTAAGTCTAGAAAGTGTAGAAGAGTATCAAAGTTTGTAAAGAAATGATTCCTTGGAAAAGATTTAAAATAGAGAAAAGGGAGGATTGCGGAGAAGGTTATAATGAAGAAGTCGGCAATGAAATAAGAACATCCAAAAGAATATTGATGAGGAGGAGGTACTTAGGTAAAAAGGAGCGAGGGCAATTAAATATTAGTTGGTATTGAGAAAAGGGAAGAGGAGCATCATCTGTAAATAAATCATTGAACCATATTATACCCCTTTGTCTCCAAGACCTCCAGAACAATGATTTATTATTGATAGTAATAAGATTGTTATACCAAAGAGAGCAATGTAGGAAAGAGTCACGAGTTACAGTAGGAGACTGGCAATAAGGTTTTAGTAGGTTAAAAGTATGTTTAAAAAGTGGAGAAGCTATGATAGAAGTACTGGAGGAGAAGGATAAGATTTTTATAGTAGAAAAAGGATTCAGGAAGTGGCACTCGATGTCGAGCCACAAAGGCGGAAACTGAGAACAAGTAGAAGAAAGCCATCGAGATGTTGGTTTTAAGCAAAAAGCTTTATGATAGATGCGGTAATTTGGAAAGATAACTCCTGCTTCTTGCTTAGGTTTCCGAAGGTGAGCTAAAGACATTTTTGACTTCTTATTGTTCCAAAGAAATTTGGACAATTTTGAGTCCAATTATTTAAAGAAAGAAACTAGAATATATACATGAGTGGTACATGGATAGGTTATGTAAGATAATGGGTGAAATCATCATTGTAATGGAGTCCAAATGGTCCCACCAGGCATGAAATAGGGGATTCCATAATGAAAGAAGGTTATCAACCTTATTGAGACAATCCTTTACAGTGATGGAGTCCTTAAAAGAAGTAGTAAACCAAACACCTAAATATTTGATTTTAGTTGTATTCCAGTGAAAACCTGAGCTAAAAACGGATGTTTATAGCAAATATTTTGTAAGTTAAAGGAGTTCAGTTTTATCCAAATTTATTTTGTAATTGGAAACTAAAAGAAATTGATCTATTTCATGAAGCAAGGCAGGCATGGAAGAATCAGGATTAGAAAGAAAAATATGCATTTGCAGGAAGTTTCAAGTGCCTATCGCCATAACGAAAGCCTTACATTTTTGTGTTACTTCTAATGCCAATTGACAGAACCGGCTCCAGTGCTAAAATACATAAAAAGGGGGATAATGGACAACCTTGGCGAACTCCCCTTTTTAGGGGAAAGTAGTTAAAAACCTTTCCATTAACAAAAACGAAGCCAGAGGGGATTTATAGAGTAGAGAAACTAATGAAATGAAATGGGGCTCTAAGCCATGCCAAGACAAGGATTTAAGCAAAAGGGACCACTCTATATAGTCAAGCGCTTTTTATCCATCGATAGAAATAGCCGCCAAGGAATATAATAATGAGGGAGCTTTATTATATACATTAAAAAATAACCTAGCGTTATCGGAAGCAAGTCTGCCTTTCACAAAACCTGTCTGCCCCATACCAATTATCAAAGGCAGAAAAGGGTCAAGACGTAATGCTATCAATTTGACAAAAATTGTATAATCCACATTAACTAAGGAAATTGGTCTATAATTTTTACAGTAGCACGGATCTTTGCAATCTTTATGAATGAGACATATATAGTGGCTTCCTGAAAGGTGCCACCAGTGAAACCAGATGTAGAGAAAATTTGAAAAAGATTTAACAACTTAAGAATCAAAATATTAGAAAAATTTAGAAAGAATTCAACGGTAAAACCACCCGGTTCTGGAATTTTACCTGTTTTAAGTGATCGGAGAACTCTGAGAAGTTCTGAAATGGATAGGTTAGATTCAAAGTGGGAGAAGTCAACAAAACCACTACTGGGATTTTTAAAGTTTTGGAGATAAGCCTCAATCTGAGAAAAATGGGGAGAAGATTCTGGAGAATATAAATATATATAAACTCGGCTAAAATATCAATGTCTTTGAAGACGGTAGTACCTTCATCTGTTTTAATAGCCTTAAATATGTGACATTGTTTCTGTATCTTTAAATAATTGGCTAGAAGTTTCCCCATTTTATTACATCCACCATAATATCGGGCACTACTGTGAAGTAAAATAGTAGAAGCTTTATCCGTAGAAATCTTATTGAATTGCAATTTTGCATGAATAAGTTCTTGTAGATGAGGAGCAGAAGAGGAAGAGTAGTATTGATGCTCTAGGCGTTTCATTTGTGGCAACAGGGATTGATGTTGCTTAAGAAGTGATCTTTTCTTCTTGGATACAAAATCAATAATATGACCACGGGCAGCACATTTGAAGGTATCCCATAATAGTTGAGGGGAAATATCAGAGGTTTAATTACTATAAAAAAATTGTGCAGTAAAATTACTGAAAGGAGAAGAAAAATCAGGGTCAAGTAAAAGTTAGTTATTAAACCTCCATCTTTCAGATTTAGAATGTACCAGGACCAAGTGCAAATGTGTAATAATTGGTGCATGGTCAGAAATTACTATAGGTTAAATAGTGAAACTAATACGTTTTTGGAAAAGTAATTTAAAAACAAAAATATGATCAAATGTAGAAAGGGAGAAAAAATAGTATTCTCTACTAGATGGGTTACATAGTCTTCATGAATCCACAAGGAGATTTTGGGTAATTAAAGAATGGAATTGCTTATGCATCTTATGGGATATCAATTTAACTGGGGATTGACAATCAATAAAGGGGTCAGTTATTTGATTACAATCGCCTCACAAAATAAATAAATCATTAACATAGTGCAAACATTTTGCAGTAATCTAGGGCCAAAACGCATAATCATTTCTGAGTAGGACCATAAATGTTACCCACAGTAAGTGGGATATCATTAACAATAAGTTTAACAACTGACCAACTTCCTTCGGTGTCAGATTCCTGTGAAATATTGACCAACTTTAATTTCTTATGACAAAGGAGTATGACACAATTTTTTTGCCAGAGGCTGGAGAAACAAAAAAAGAACCCACCCAACCACGCTTAAGTTTCGAGCTTCAGAGTCAAAAAAGTGGGTCTCCTGGAGGAGTACAAAATCTGGATTATATTTAGCTAAGTGTGATAACATTCTCTGCTTTTTTATTGGATTATTAAAACCTTTGACCTTCCAAGTGATAACCCTGAATGATAAAACACATAAGAATATATGCATGAAGAAGCAGTCTTCTAAAAGAAATAAATGAATGCACGTGAAAATCCAGAAAAAAGAAACAGTACATGCCAAAACAATGATGACTGTAAAAAACATACCTGATAAGGATGAACAGTAGGGTGCGGTTGATGGCAGAACAGGGAAAGACGGCACAGCAAGGAGTCATTCTTGGGCCATATGGAGTGATTGGTCCGGTGCTGGTTACTAATTTGGTCCTCCGGATGTACAGCATAATTGCAAGGCATAGTTGGTGTATTTTCCCCCAGCATGCAGCCAGCTCGCCATCTCTATGCCATATGACACATTTTTGGCAATATGTAACTGTGCTTTAGGTATTGAGAGAGTCTACCATCACTACTACATTGACCCTACTATATCTTTGGGTCACTATGTTGAATGCGGTGCTAAGAGGTGACCACTACATCATTGAGGGTCACTACACTACATCATGAACCACTATATCACCATAGATACTATATATATCTGTCACAAGTTGTGCTCTGAGTCCCGCCTTGCAGCATTCAAGAATAGGGGCCAAAGAAAACAAGCGGCACAGTTCTGATCGAGTAAATGACTTTTTATTTATTTACCCATCACAGGATAAAAGTAGACCTACGCGTCTCTGCTGTAGCTTTCTACAGGGTCATAGAGATTTGCGAAATTTGCACACAAGGTAAAATAACTTTTAGGCAATGCTTCACAAATCGCACTTTATTGAAATCTCTGTGGCTAATGTATCAAACATGTACCTGCATAGTCGCCACGAAACCTTTCTTAGACCCGTATAGATGAGCGAAAATCTGCACTTTAGTGAAAAGATTCTAAGTCAATGCCTTAATCAGGGTTTAGAACTAATGGAAGGCTTTGACAGTTGACTATTTGCACTGCTTTTATTCATTTTATCTTCAAATGCAATATTTTAGATCTATTTTATTCATGTATTAGAACGGCATACTTTAACGTTTAAATACGTACCTATTATAACTGAAGTAATTAAGTGCTGGAATATCTCTGCTTGATCTCCATTGTAACAATTTTAATTAATTGAGACAATAAAATGTATTGTATTCATTCATAGAGAGTATGTGTATAAATTGTCTCTTTTAAAGGGAACCACCACCATTACCACACATGTGATTTAAAAACAATTTAAGGAGCCACTACAATCTTTTGACGTTTTTAAACACTCTGAAATTTTCAACTTGGTTTACAATTATTTTCATTTTGTTATGCTTATATATGTTCACTTAAAAAAATCAAAGATTACAGAGTAGTTATAGTTAGGAAATAGAATTTTAAAAACGTAGAAATTCACGGAAAAAAACAAAGGTTACCGGTACGTTAGAGTTCGGCTTAGTTTTTACTTGTATAAAACCAGTGAAATTCAGCACTTATAGAAACCTATACTAACTATAACTTACACCCCTGCAATGCACTGCTTATGACCTCACATATTACATCACTCATAACATGGTCAGTGACATCACTGATGACATCTCAAATGACATTCCAGATGACATCACTGATGACATCATCAAGATATTGTAAGTGTCTTTAAGAGTTTATGGGTGTTAAACATATATACTAACCTACTAGAAAAGTTAAATTAGTATACTAGGTGCACTACTATGGAGTGATTCTGCTTCTCACATATATTGTGTGATTGGCTGTGAGATTGTATGTATTCTTGTGTGTATGGGTGTGTGAGTCGCTGTATTGGTGTATAAGTGGGTGTGTGAGAAGCTGTGTGGGTGAGTGAGATGCTGAGTGTGTGGCTGTATTTGGTGAGTGAGTGGCTGTATGGGTGAGTGAGTGGCGGTGTGAGTGGCTCTATGGGTGGGTAACTAGGTGTGTAAGGACTGTATGGGTGAGTGAGTGGGTGTCTGAATGGCTGTATGAGTGAGTGACTGGGTATATAAGTGGTTGTATGGGTGAGTGAGTGGATGTTTGGTTAAGGGAGTTGTTGTGCGAGTGGCTGTATTGGAGAGTGAGTATCTGTGTAAATTGCTGTGTAGGTGAGTGAGCAGATGTGTGAGTGCTTGTATGGATGTGTGAATGGGTATGTAAGTGATTGCATGTGTGAGTGAGTGTGTGAATACTTGTATGGTTGAGAGAGTGGCTGTGTTGAGAGGCTATATGGGTGAGCGAGTGGGTGTGTGAATGAGTGACTGTGTAGGTGAATACGTAGGTGTGTGAGTAACTGTATGGCTGAGAGTGAGGCTGTGTGAGTGGCTGTATGGGTGAGTGACTGGTTATATGAGTAGCTGTATGGGTGAGTGAATGGTTGTGTGAGTGGCTGTATGAGTGAATGAGTGGGTGTGTGAGTGGCTCTATGGAGAAGAGAGTGGGTGTGTGAGTACTGGTATGGGTCTATGAATGGGTATGTGAGTGGTTGTGTGGGTGTGTGAGTAGGCATACGAGAGGTATGGGGTGTGAGTGGGTATGTGAGTGGTTCTATGGATGATGTCATCAGTAATGTCATTTGAGATGTCATCAGTGATGTCACTGATCATGTCATCAGTGATGTAATATGTGTAATATGTGAAGTCATAAGCAGTGCATTGTGGGGGGTGTAAGTTATAGTTAGCTCAGGTAACTATAACTGCTGAATTTCAATCTCAGCCAAACTATAATGTCCCTGTAACCTTTGTTTTTTTTTCTGTGAATTTCTAAGGTTTTTTAAATTCTATTTCCTACTTAAAACAACTCTGTAACTTTTGATTTTTTATGTGCATTTCTAAGGTTTTTCAAATTCTACACCCTAACTATAACGTCCCTGTAAACTTTGGTTTTTATAGTGAATTTCTATGTTTTTTTAACTGGTAGTCACATTTGCAGAGTGGTGGAGAAAAGGGGAGGGCCTCCGACTAGCTCTCAGGAAACCTGCTCTGTCAGACTTACTTGAGGTAACAGAAGGCTTCTGGGCCCTCAAGATCCCCCAGCATCCAAGAGGACTTCATTCCACAACCAGCAGTGCGCCAGGAGGTGCGTTTGCAGAGTGGTGGAGAAAGGGGGCTTGGCCTCCGAAGTCCTCTCAGCAATGGTGCTGTATGGGACTTACTGGAGGTATCAGGTGGGCTTGTTGGTCCCCAAGGACCTCCAGCATCCAAGGGGTCTTCATCCTCCAACCAGTATTGATACAGTAGGCGCGTTTGTAGAGTGGTGGTGAAAGGGAGCGGGCCTCTGGTGACTTTCTGTTTTTTTTGGTATTATTCGGGGTGGTCCCAGCTACCCTGGGCCAATTTCGGCCCCGGGGATCCCAACCTTTGCGGCCAGGCCTATTTTGATTAGGGTAGAGGAGCTATGCGGCCCCTCTCCCCAGGCTCATTTTGGCCCCGGGGTCCCATTTCCTGGGGCCCAGCCTTTTAAAAAATATATATTTTTACAAACTTAAAGGGAGGGGGGACGAGAAGCCCCCCTCCCAGGCTTATTTTGGCCCTGGGGACCCCATCTCCTACCTAATTCATTTAATTCCTTTTATTAATAAATAAATATTGGGAGGGGACCTTCCCCATGGAAGTGGCAGTCCGCGGGGCCCAGAATGACCTAGGAGGGGGCCACGTGGCCCCCTTCCAATTTCAAAAAAAGGAGTTTGGCCCTAGTGAGGTGGGGGTCCGGGGGGTCTGTGAGAACCTCCCATATCAAAAATAAAAAGCCCTGGGGAGGTGGTGGTCCCCGGGGCTGGGGTGTCCGCAAAGCCTCCCATTTCATTAGCCCCTTGAGGAGGCACTTCCCAGGGCTGTAAGGGGGGCCATACAAGCCTCCCCTGCACTCATTTAATAGATAGCTGTTAGATCTGGGGTCTCTAGTTGGCAGAGGTAGGTACCACTGTCCAAATAGAGACCCTTACTTCTAGTCAGGGTAAGGGGGATACACTCTTTAGATAACCCCTGCTCACCCCCTTGGTAGCTTGGCACGAGCAGACAGGCTTATCAAAGGCAATGTGTAAAGTATTTGTACCAACACTCACAGTAACACAGTGAAAACACCACAAATAGACCCCACACCAGTGTAGATAAATAAAGTACTTTTATATAAACTACACAAGACCAAAACGACAAAAATCCAACATACACAGTTCAAGAATATGGTTTCAAAGGAGTTCTTAGCATAGCGAAATAATAATCCAAATTTGCGTCGATTTTAGCCAACAGTACCTGGTGAAGTTCCTAGCGGCGCTCAGGTGTTGAAAAACAAGCAACAGCGTCAGTCCTGAGACCCTGGGGAGGCACTGCGACAACCCCGTTGAATGCAGCAGGTGTGTGCGACGAATCCGGCCTGTATGGGGAGTGAGGCGATACTTGTATGGATTCCAAGGCGTAGCTTCTCCAGTAGAAATTTACTCGCAAAGGCACGATGCGACGATCTTCGATGTTTCTGCGACGATGTTCGCAGCGATTAAATACGGCCCGCTAACGAGCGGTGCGACGATCTTCGATGGCTCTGCGACAATGTTCGCCGCGACGAAATGCGGCCTGCTAATAAGCGGTGCGACGATCTCACTCAGCGGCGGCAGGCTCTGCGACGATACTCGCAGCGAGGGGAATCTTCCCGCTCCGGGGGCGATGCGCTCCGAAGATGAACGCAGTGTTGACGTTGCAGCGGCGACAGGTGCTTCGATGATCTTCGCTGCAACGGAAAGTTTCTCGCTAAGCCGGCGGTGCGTGAAAAAGTTGCAGATCTTTTACTTCTTTTCTCTTGGTCAGCTTCCCAACAGCAGGCACCACTTCCAGAGGCCCCACAATTGGATCAAGCACTCTAGGAAGGGCAGAACTCACACAGCAGAGTTCAGGGGGGAAGCTGGGGGTGAAGTCCTTTTGTTGCTGGGACTTCTTAACAGGAGGCCAGCTTTACTCAGGCCCTTGGAGATTCCTTCAAGCCAGGGGACACAGTACACAGCAAAGTCCTTCCCCTCTCCTTGGCAGCAAAGCAACTGCAGGTCAGCCTTACAGCAGGTCAGTCCTTCTTCTTCAGTCTTCCAGCTTTCTCCTTGGCAGAGGTTCCTTCTTGATTCCAGGATGATCTACTTTTCTGTAGTCTGGGTCCCAATACTTATACCCCAAAATCCTTTGTCCTCTGAAGGCAGAGGGGCCTTGGCCTAGTCAGAACCAGTTCTGGCCAGTCCTGGAGCACTCTGTTTACTTGGTTTCTTCTTTCCTTTGAGAGAGAGGGGCAGGGTCGTCAGCCGCCCAGCAGGGGGTGGAGCCAGCATTGTCGAAGGCAGGCACAGCCCTATTCAGGCCCAGGTGCTACTCCTCCCACCCATCTACAGGGGAATTTCCCTATTCAGCCCTGGGCTGACTCATTCAGCCTCTGGGAGCCACCCTTGTCCCTGTCACTCACAAACCAGACAGTTAATTAACAAACAGGCCAAGGCACACAGAAAGGGTAGAAAAGGAAACAGCCACTTTCTAAAAGCGCTGTTTTCACACACAGGATTTAAAAAGCATCTTTCCTAAAAGATGTGTTATTAATTTCTGAGTTCAGGGATACCAGACTTTAATTTTCTATCTTGCTCCTATGGGAAGATATGCAGGTAAACACTATACTCAGCATTCCCCATGATAGCCTATGTTCAAGATAGCCTTTCAATAGTGAAAAACGAAAATGGCTGTAATTCACTACCAGAGCATGTCACCTACACCAATATATGCTCTACCTTTCACATACACTGCACCCTGCCCAGGGGGGTACCTAGGGCCTTCCATAGGGGTGTCCAATGTGTACCGAAAGGGAAGGGTTAGGCCTGGCCAGTATGGAGACTGGTCAGGTCAGCATGGCAGTTAGCAACTGCACCCAGGCACTGCGGTGGCAGGCCTGTGACACCATTTTAGGGCAACTCCTGTGGGTGGCAAAATCAGTGCTGCAGGCCCACTAGTAGCATTTGAATCACCAGCCCTGGCACACTCAGTGCACTTTACTAGGGGCTAACAGGTGAAACAAATATACCAATCATGGATAACCAATCAATATAACAATTTACCTAGGGAGCACTTCCACTTTGACACTGATCAGCAGTGGCAAAGTGCCCAAAGCATCTAAACCAGCAAAAACGAAAACCAGCACAGCATCAAAAATACAGGAGGTAGAGGCAAAAAAAGTCAGGGGAAACCACGCCAAAGATGCCAGGTCTAACAATAGCCCTAGGGAGATAGCAGTCCCCTGGCCGCATGGCACCACCTGCATCATTTTAAAACACTGCCCCAAGAATTGCCCCACCTGGTGGTTTCCTATATAAGACGCACAGATCCATCCATGAATTTGTGGCAAAAATGAATTAACAAAAATGCTTTTAATCCCTGGCGTGGTCCTTGTGGGATCCTCTCACCAGATCTGCGGCATCAGAGTATTCGTACCCTGCCCCCTTTTCTCTATTTTTTACAGTTTTTGTGAGACTCAGCTTCAAGCCGAGTCCCAAGATAGCTGCCAACACTTCCTGGTTGAAGTGTTGGCAGCCAATCAAATTTCAGCACAGGGACTGTGGACCCGTGAGCCCACTGCAGGGACCTGCGTCCCCAGATATCTATATTTTTTAACCTTGAATATCTCTAAAACTACTAAATGGATTTGCACCAAATTACAAAAAGCACACTTTCTGGACCATCATCTAGCTCTCTGCCATATTTGGTGTAATTCCGTTCAGCGGTTTGGGTTGTAGTTGTGTTCAAAATCCCTATGGGAAAATGCATGGGAAAAATGCATTTTAGGACCATCCTTTTTTCTAGGCTCCCACTAGATGAATCACCCCAAAACTTTCAACACAGCAGCTGAACCAAAAAAAGGTAACGTTTTGAAAAGTGAAGATTCGTCAAGGTGCGCCAAAAGTTATTGGCAAGACAAAAAAATGCATTTCCTATAGAAACGAGGCCCTAACTATAACTGCCTGCTGGTACATATATTCCATGAAAAAAACAAAGGTCAAAGTACTGTTACAGTTTGGCGAAATGTTCAGTAACAACATAATGTTTTAAACTTTGAAAAACCTCAGAAATTCACCAGTTTTAGTTATATCAAGTAACTCTAACTCGTGCACTAAAGCAACTAATACTCGCACCCCACCATACAAGTTTTCTCATGAATAATTTCACTGCAAACATTGCAGTGATATTATCAATGATGTCACAGAAGATGTCATGATGGATGTGATATGTGGGGTAATTAGCAGTGAATGGTGAGGGCTTCATTTATAGTTACCTTAGGGAATGAGTTATAGTCACTTGAGATAACTATCATTTGTGAATTTCTGAGGTTTTTAGAGTTTAAAGCGTTGCATTGTTACTGAACATTTCACTCAACTATAATGTTATCTTAACCTTTATTTCTTTCAGTGAATTTCTAGGTTTTAAAAAAAATGTAAAGTGATATTTAATTATCATACATAAATCCAACCCCCTGCCATGCATGGCCTACCCCCTACATGCAGCCAACCCCACGCTGCGCATGGCCACATGGCCGTTAAAGGCAGCCAAACCCAAAACTGGTCCTAAAGTAAGTAGAGCTCATACCCCCTCCATGCACACTCTTGTCGCCAATTATGTAATTTCAGTTGTAGCTGCGGTTTTATCAGTGGTGTCATAGAACATGAAATGAGTGATGTAATATGTGAGGTCATAAGCAGTGCAAGGCGAGGGCCTGAGTTATAGTTACATTAGGGCACACGTTATAGTTACTTGAGAGAAATATAATTGGTGAATTTCCATGGTTTCATTTGTTTTAAACTGTATGTTTTAACTGACTTATTCACCTAACTATAACGTCCCTTCAAGCTTCATTATTTTCAGTGAATTTCTATGTTTTTTTTAATGCAAAACAAGATATTATTACCATACCTAACTATAAAGTCACTTCAATCTTTTTTTTCTGTGAATTTCTAGGGTTCTTTAACATAAAGTAATATTTCCTGGCCGTATGTAATGCCAACCCAATGTGGTCCATGGCCAAAGATGATGCGTAGCATGAGGTTCACCACAGGCTCTGACCTGCAGCCGAGTCCTGACAACAACCCCTCGCAGGGAGCCAACCCCACGCAGCGCACAGTCTTCAGCCGTGCACAGCGTGGGGTTGGTCGCAGGGCCTGCCATTGAAATCCTAGCTGGCACGCACTGCTAAATATAAAAGGTACAATTTTAAGTATGGCAGACCTACTGTCTTTGTCAAAGGGTCAAAGTACTAAGATAAATAAAGTGGAGCTATTGGCTTTGTGAAGGTGTCAGGATATCAACATATATAAGGCATATATATATATATTCTTTGTTATTTAATCACCAATAATGATAATAACATATTTATTTCAGTAATTCACACACATGTTTATTAAAATTGATTGTCATAAACAATAATAATGTTTTATTAAAAATAAAGCAAACACAAGGAGATGATAGATGCAGCGCTGACACTTTTCAGACACTCACCCCCAGTCACAGATCTGGGTTGAATCCATCATCGTTCTTTAGCTCACTTTCGCCACCTCAGTTCAGACCCAGCTATATGCAAATCAGTCTTGACCCTGTGCCTCATGGGAACAGTTCAGCCCAAACTGCCAAGCCAGGTCTTCCCTGAACCGGAAACAAGCATCTTGGGACTGGTTTTGGGGTAACACCCCTCATCGGCCAGGCTAGCTTGAATCCAGTGGCAAAGTGAGCAAAGGACCCACGTCTGGGCATACCCTGCCAACTTAGGGCAAACAAAGCAAACACAAGGAGATGATGGATGGAGCGCTGACACATTTCAGACACTCACCCCCAGTCACAGATCTGGTTGAATCCATCATCATTCTTTAGCTCACTTCGCCACCTCAGTTCATACCCAGCTATATGCAAATCAGTCTTGACCCTGTGCCTTATGGGAACAGTCCAGCCCCAACTGCCAAGCCAGGTCTTCCGTGAACCGGAAACAAGCATCCTGGGACCGGTTTCGGGGTAACATCCCTCGTCAGCCAGGCTAGCTTGAATCCAGTGGCAAAGTGAGCAAGGGGTCTACGTCTGGGCATGGGTAAGTATGGTGAGCAAGAGAATGATGGATTTAACCCAGATCTCTTGACTGGGGGTAAATGTTTTGAATTGTTCTGCATTCCGTCCATCAATTGTGTGTCTTTTGCTTATCAAAAATGAAAGCAACAACATGTCTTTGAGTCTTTTAAAAAAAAAAAAATAATTCTGGCTTCAAAGTGCAGCCCTAGAACCAATCACAAGGGGGCTCAAAACTCCAGCTGCAGAGCATTGAGCCCCAGCTAGATGTGATTCAAACTTTTGCTGGGGCACTGCTGCACTCCAGCCCCCAACAATGTTAAAAAAATGTTTGGTTGCGTCACTGTGCCGTACAGGGGCTCCATCAGCATCCAAAAATGTGAACAAATAACCCTTGCAGGGCATTATGGGGCACTCCTTGTTTGGGTTTAAAAGAAAATGTGGGTGCCCAACCGGGGCACTCATACCTATCGTTTTATGTTGGAGGCTACGGGGGAGTCCCAGGGCCCCCTCCTGCTCCCCAGCCACCGCTGGGGCAGGAGACTGCTATTTTGTGTTTTTTTTGTGGGGGTCCCAGTGCCTACCCAGGACACCCACAAGCTTGTTTTTGTTGGGGGTCGCTTGAGGAGCCCTAGGGTCCCCGTGGCCTTTGCCAGCTCCTCTGGACGGAGCCGGATTGCCACATGGCCATTAAAGGCAGCCAAACCCAAAACTGGTCCTAAAGAAAGTAGAGTTCATACCCCCCTCCATGCACACTCTTGTCGCCAATTATGTAATTTCAGTTGTAGCAGCGGTTTTATCAGTGGTGTCATAGAACATGAAATGAGTGATGCAATATGTGAGGTCATAAGCAGTGCATGGCGAGGGCCTGAGTTATAGTTACATTAGGGCACACGTTATAGTTACTTGAGAGAAATATAATTGGTGTATTTCCATGGTTTCATTTGTTTTAAACTGTATGTTTTAACTGACTTATTCACCTAACTATAACGTCCCTTCAAGCTTCATTATTTTCAGTGAATTTCTATGTTTTTTTAAAGGCAAAACAAGATATTATTACCATACCTAACTATAAAGTCACTTCAATCTTTTTTTTCTGTGAATTTCTAGGGTTCTTTAACATAAAGTAATATTTCCTGGCCGTATGTAATGCCAACCCAATGTGGTCCATGGCCAAAGATGATGCGTAGCATGAGGTTCAACACAGGCTCTGACCTGCAGCCGAGTCCTGACAACAACCCCTCGCAGGGAGCAACCCCACGCAGCGCACAGTCTTCGGCCGTGCACAGCGTGGGGTTGGTCGTAGGGCCTGCCATTGAAATCCTAGCTGGGCACGCACTGCTGAATATAAAAGGTACAATTTTAAGTATGGCAGACCTACTGTCTTTGTCAAAGGATCAAAGTACTAAGATAAATAAAGTGGAGCTATTGGCTTTGTGAAGGTGTCAGGATATCAACATATATAAGGCATATATATATATTCTTTGTTATTTAATCACCAATAATGATAATAACATATTTATTTCAGTAATTTACACACGTTTATTAAAATTGATTGTCATAAACAATAATAATGTTTTATTAAAAATAAAGCAAACACAAGGAGATGATAGATGGAGCGCTGACACTTTTCAGACACTCACCCCCAGTCACAGATCTGGGTTGAATCCATCATCGTTCTTTAGCTCACTTTCGCCACCTCAGTTCAGACCCAGCTATATGCAAATCAGTCTTGACCCTGTGCCTCATGGGAACAGTCCAGCCCCAACTGCCAAGCCAGGTCTTCCCTGAACCGGAAACAAGCATCCTGGGACCGGTTTCGGGGTAACACCCCTCATCAGCCAGGCTAGCTTGAATCCAGTGGCAAAGTGAGCAAGGGATCTACGTCTGGGCATGGGTAAGTATGGTGAGTAAGAGAATGATGGATTTAACCCAGATCTCTTGACTGGGGGTAAATGTTTTGAATTGTTCTGCATTCCGTCCATCAATTGTGTGTCTTTTGCTTATCAAAAATGAAAGCAACAACATGTCTTTGAGTCTTTTTAAAAAAAAAAATCTGGCTACAAAGTGCAGCCCTGGAACCAATCACAAACGGCTCAAAACTCAAGCTGCAGAGCATTGAGCCCCAGCTAGATGTGATTCAAACTTTTGCTGGGGCACTGCTGTACTCCAGCCCCCAACAATGTTAAAAAAAAATTGGTTGTGTCACTGTGCCGTACAGGGGCTCCATCAGCATCCAAAAATGTGAACAAATAACCCTTGCAGGGCATTATGGGGCCCTCCTTGTTTAGGTTTAAAAGAAAATGTGGGTGCCCAACCGGGGCACTCATACCTATCGTTTTATGTTGGAGGCTACGGGGGAGTCCCAGGGCCCCCTCCTGCTCCCCAGCCACCGCTGGGGCAGGAGACAGCTATTTTGCGGTTTTTTTGTGGGGGTCCCAGTGCCTACCCAGGACACCCACAAGCTTGTTTTTGTTGGGGGTCGATTGAGGAGTCCTAGGGACCCCGTGTCCTTTGCCAGCTCCTCTGGAGGGAGCCGGATTTAGTTTTTTCATTTTTGGTGGGTGTCCAAGTGCCCAACTGGGCACCCATAATCCTCACTATATTAGGGGCCTTGAGGAGAGCTCCAGGATCCTTGCGGCCCCATGCAGCTACCTGGCCAGCAACCTGCAGGGTGCTGACAGGAGCCAGAACCATTCATTGACCCCTGCCCCGGGGGGGGGGGGGAGGGGGGGCCAGCATTTTACACTGGTCCTGTTGAGCGAGTACAAAGTTCTGTTTTCTGCCTGGGAGAGTGCAGGCAGGATATGCCCACACTCTCCAGGGTAGAAAACAGCAGTGTCCTGGGGGATGAGGGATGGGGTCCCCAGGACAATAAAGCTGTATCAAGCCATGGGGATTTGGCCCCTGGGTTTAAACATCAGGGGTACCATGCATGCCTCTCCCCTTTTGTAAATTATTGGCCTCGGGGATGGGGTCCCTGGGGCCTGTTTAAGGTTCGGTGAGGGGGTCCACATGCCCCCCTCCCCTTAAAAAACAATGCAGCCCTGGGGGATGAGGTCTCTGAGGCCTGTAAAAGGCTAGGGGAGGGGGCCAGTGTACCCTCCTACCCTTTTCTAAATTACTAGCGATGGGGTATTCGGTCCCTGGGGCCTGTGTAAGGCTGAGGGAAGGGTCCGCATGGCCCCCTCCCTTTAGGCATCAATGCAGCTCTAGGGAAGGGGGTCCCTGCAACCTGTAAAAGTCTCAGGGAGGTGGGGCACATGCCCCCTCCCGTTGTTAATAAATATACGCCTCCCTTGGACCCTCACCAACCCTGGGTGGTTGTTATTTTATAGCTCAGCCTTTTAACATTTTGTACTGCTTATTAATGGATCCAACGGATGCATTTGAATTATAAAAAATAAAAAGTGTTTTTGGCCTGGGGGAGGGGTGGGTGTTCCTCAGGAACCCCCACAATGCCTAGGAGGGGGCAGGGTATCCCTACCCTGCCCCACTTATATAGTTTTTTTTTTTTTTTTTTTTTTTTTTTTCCAAAAATTTTATTGAAACAATAAATCAGTTACAAGCATGGGCCTACAACCACCAGGGCCGGCCGCTAGATACAGAAAGGATCGTACATTAGTCAAGGCAGTAGGCGACACCTGGGGCCCAGCCCCGTAAATGGCTCAGGATAGCTCGAGAGAGGCAGGAGACATACATTTAACATAAATAACAACAAAAAACAAAAGGCGAGGCATACGGGCAAAAAACGTGGGTCAGGCTACATCCGGGGGATTTTTACTCCAAGACTTCAATTAGCTATCAACAGGAGGGAGTACTGAAAGATCGGGGGGGGGTAACGGGAAAGGAACATCTATATTCGATTATCACAATCAGTTGCGAGGAACCATCAAGGGTCAGGGGGACAAAGCAATATCGGTGTCCACTAGGGGGGGCGTACAGATACCCCCACGATATACGTTCCATTGCCCCCAAATTCTACCCCATGCCCCGGGTTTACCGCGGGCCACATATACAGTCTTCTCCCTGAACATACACCAGTCCATGTTTTCCTTCCATACTGACACGGTGGGTGGCCGCTGGGCGCCCCAAAGCTGCGCTATATCCCTCTTGGCAATCATGTAGCCCAGGGCCGCCCACCGAGTCTGCGCCGCGTTATAATCATTGGGCTCCCACACATTCAAGACACAGCGACGCACCTCCGGCAGCAGCGCCACCCCGGTGACTTGTCCCATGACCCCATGAACCCGACGCCAGTATTCCGCCACCTCCCGGCACTCCCAAAGGATATGGAGAAAGGTGGCACTGAGCCCACACCCCCGCCTGCAGAGCCCATCCTCCGAGAATCCCATCGAGACCAGACGGGGGCCCGTAACATACACCCGGTGGAGAATCTTTAGCTGGACCAGGCGGAGGCGGGCTGGAATGGCAACTTCCTTGGGGGGATGATAGTGCGGACTGCCAGTCCTCGTCGTCTAATTCCACCCCGTCCCCCGTCCACGTCTCCCGAAGGCGCACCAATAGGTCAGCCCGATTATTAATGAGTTTTTTGTAGATTAAGGAGATAGTACTGTCGGGAACATGACCATCAAGGATGCGGTCCTCGAGGGGCGAAGAGGCCGGGATCTTGGTCCCCTCCCCAAAGACAGAGAGCAGGGCGTGCCGAACCTGGGCGTATCGGAAGAACTCCTTTTCCGTGAGTTCGTATTCGCTCTGGAGCGCCGCGAAGGTCTTAACCGCGCCCTTCATCCATAAGTCTCCCACTCTACTGATGCCAATCGTGTCCCAACGGTCAAACCCCTTCGTTGTCCAGAGGCTTCCCAGTCGGTCGGAGGCAAATAAAGGAGTAGCGCATGTTAGTCGCTCACTCCAGCCCATGGCTACATTGGCCGCCTTCTAAATCCGTACCGCGATCTTAGTGGGGCCCGTCAGGGTCCGTCCAGCCGAGCGGGAGTAAAGCGCCCTGTTATAGTTACCGCCGGGAAGCAGGAATTTATCCATCTCATACGCCGGGTTCAAGCCAGGCGCATACGTGGCGTGGTTAATGGCTGATAGCTGTGAGGCCCAATAATACCTGCGAATGTCGGGAAGCGCGATGCCCCCGTCGTACCAGGGGAGAGTGAGTTTGGCCAGGGCGATACGCGCCCGTCCGTCCCACACCAGTCTCCTCTGCAGGCTCTCTACTTCCCGAAAGTAGGCCACTGGAATGATGTCGAAGGAGTTCTGAAGTGCATAGAGGAACCTGGGAAGGGACATCATTTTAAACAATGCGGCCCGACCCAGTGGGGACAGGGGCAGCCTACACCACCGAGCCGTGTCTTCCCTCAAACGCCGAAGCGGAAGCAGGAGATTGTGCTCATAGCGAGCTACCGGGTCCAACGAGATGTGTATCCCCAGGTATTTAAAGCCGGACAGAGATATTTGGATCGGAAGCCGAGGCGGCAGGAGAGGGGGGCCACCGGAGATAGGATAGACACAGGATTTAGACCAGTTAATCGAGAGACCCGAATTTCTCCCGTAGGAAGTCAGAACATCGAAGAGAACGTTAAGCGACTGCCGCGGCGAGGTAAGATACAGGAGGATATCGTCAGCATATAACGAGACCCGATCCTCAAAGCCCGGGGCCCACCGGATCCCCCTGATCGAGGGCTCCCAGCGGAGCCAAGCGGCGAGTGGCTCCAGGGCGAGAGCAAAGAGCAGAGGGGACAACGGGCACCCCTGCCTCGTACCCCTACCAAGAGCGAAGGGCCGAGAGACCCGCCCATTAACCACCACCTGAGCCATGGGTCCCGTGTAGAGAAGCTTCACCCAGCCAAGAAATCCCTCCCCAAAGCCGAATTTGGTCAAAACAGCCCAGAGGAATGGCCACTCGATGGTGTCAAAGGCCATCGTGGCATCTAAAGAAACCAGCACGGCCGGTTCGGAGAGGTACTCTGCCCTGGCGAGGGCGCCATGGAGACGCCGCAAGTTGAGGGCGGTGTTGCGGTGTGGGATGAAGCCGCATTGATCAGGATGAATCAGATCGCAGATGACGCTCAACAAACGATTGGCAAGGACTTTAGCCAGGATTTTAGGCTCCGCATTTAGCAGTGAGATAGGCCTGTAAGAGGCACAGCGGTCCCGTGGCTTACCGTCCTTGGGGATCACGACTATCGTGGCCAGTCGCTGGTCGACCGGAAGGGAACCGGCCTCGAGGGACTCCTGAAACATACGACGGAGGAAGGGCGCTAGTTTATCCGGGCGCAACTTATATAATTCGATAGGTAGACCGTTGGGACCCATGGCCTTGCCCGAGCGAAGGGACCGAATCGCAGTCGCGATTTCATCTACCGACAAGGGAGCGTCCAGCTGCTCACGGTCCTCGGCAGAAAGGCCAGGCAAAGCAATGTCCCTCAGGAGAAGGCGAGAATCTTCCTCATCCCTATCAGTCACCGGGGAGTACACAGTCCGGAGGTGGTCGGCAAAACATTCCACAATCTCACCAGGCTCAGTCACACACACTCCATCCGAGACACGCAACTCCGGGACCACACGATTCACTCTCTCCTTCTTATCCAGCCACGCAATCAGCTTTCCCGCCTTGTCCCCGGCATCATACAACCGACCCTGCTGCTCCCTATACATAGTTTTGGCAGCGTCGGTGACAAGAGCTCTGTATTCAAACTGTTTCAGGTTGAGGGCATGGAGCCCGTCCGGAGTGACACCCGCCTCCAAGGCCGACTCCAGCCCCGAGATGTCAGTCTCCAGCCTCACCACCGCCTCACTCCTGAGCTTCTTAGCCACCACTATCTGGGAGAGGGCGTGTCCGCGGATTACGGTTTTAAAGGCTTCCCACAGGGACATTGCAGACAACACAGACCCCTCGTTTTCAAGAAAGTATTGGTCCATAGCCTTAACCAGACTCTCGCGGGTCGTAGGGTCTCGCAGGTACCACGGGTTAATGGGAGCGATCCGCCCTGCAGACCGCGACTCGGTGTCAAAGAGAAGCCACAGCGGGGAATGATCGGAGATACCCCTCGCCAGGTGCCTGACCTCTCGAATTTGACCCGTCTGCGCCGCGGGCATAAGGAAATAGTCTAACCTAGAAAGACTCCCATGTGCCCCAGAGTGAAAGGTGTATTGACATTGGGTCGGATGCATTAATCGCCAACTATCCACCAGGCCGAAGGTCTCCAACAGACCACCTAGCCAAGCCTGGGCAGCGGGGAGGGCCCTGGGTGGGTGACGATCCAGGTCGCCCGAGACCACCGAATTAAAATCCCCGCCCATAAGCAAAAGGCCATCCGGAAGTTCAAGCAGCATTCGACCCAAGTCCGCGAAGGTGGAGTTCTGGAGGCCCGGTGGGACGTAAATTGAGACCAGGGCAAGGGGATGCCCCTCCCACCTCCCAGTCAGGCAAACATAACGCCCTCTGTCATCTGAGACCACCCTCGTGATCTCCAACAGAAGTGAGGATCGCAGGAGAATGCCCACCCCCCTGGAGCCAGTTGTGTAACCAGAGTGAGCCACGAGGCGGTATCCCCCCCTGTTCATTGCATGGCAGACATTGCCAACCAAATGCGTCTCCTGGAGAAACACCACATCAGGAGTCAGACGACGCAGATACTGCAGAACTACACCCCGTTTGATACGGTCCCCCAACCCATTGACGTTCCATGACATCAGCTTCAACCCGTCCCCCCCCATCCCCTCCAATAGATCAGAGGTCCCCCCGCAAATAGCACAAGTCCCAAAAGTGGAAGAAAATCAATACCTCGCCCTGCAAACAAAAACCACACTACAAAACAACCCCTCCTTCCCCCCCACCCCCCCCAACACCCAACTCCCCCCACCCTGCACCCCTGCGGGCCAAAAAACCCCCCCAAATTGCAGTGTGCCTGTCGCCCAACTAACCCCAGTCTACAAAAAGACCCCGGAGGAGGAAAGGGACCCGTCCCCGCCCGCCCCCCATACAGGTACTAGCAAAACACACTGAACCAAAGAAGTACAACCCAGCTGAGCAGTGCAAATTGGCAAAATCAAGGACCAAAAGTCACCCCAAAGGGGACCCGTCACCGTTGGCACCCGCAGAGGGCCCGGGACGGCCACCTCTGTCCGGCAGCGAGTCCAACCAGTCACTCACGGCCACAGGAGAGTCAAAGAAGGCAGTCCGATCCTCATGTTCCACTCGGAGTTTGGCAGGGTAGAGCATAGAGTATTTTAGGCCCCGCTCACGAAGACGACGTTTCACCCCCTGGAATCCCATCCGCTGCTTCTGGACAAGTTGAGTAAAGTCCGGATAAAAGTTAATGGATGAGTTCTCATGTCGAACCGGGCCATGGACCCGCGAGGCCTGCAGAATCGCATCCCGGTCTCTGTAGTAAAACAGTTTGGCCACGATAGGCCTCGGGGGGGCCCCCGGCCGTGGCCGCCCGCGGCCGCCCGCCCGGAACTCGATGTGCCCGTTCAACGGCAAAAAATTTACTCAAGCCCGCAGGGGTCAGCTGTTGGAGGATGAGTTCCTCGACCAGGAGGTCAACCGGGCGGTCGTCGGAGGACTCCGGTACGCCGATGACACGGATGTTGTTGCGTCGGGCCCGTCCCTCGAAGTCCTCCAGCCGCCTGGCCATCTGCTCATTGACCACCTTGATGTCGCCAAGCGCGGCCTGCAGGTCCGACACATCCGCACCCAGGGTGGAGGTCCGCGCATCGAGAGTTTGAACCCTCTCGTTTGTTTTGGAGAGGTCCGCCCGTATTAAGGTGACATCAATCGCCACCGTATCGATCTTGCGGGCCAGGGCCTCGTATTGCGTGGCGATGGTCTCCCTGATGCCATCAATGGCGCCCATGATGTCCTGTAGGGAAAGTTCCGAAGAGACGGATGTGCCACCACCGGCGACGTCTGAGGGGGGACCGGCCGTTCCAGGAGAGCCTCTGCCCTGAGTGTAGCGGTCCATGTTGTTGGTCTGGACCGATCCTCCACGGAGGGAGGATTTAGTCTTACGCCCCTCGGGGCCCCCCTTGCCCCCCATGCGGCCACGGACTCCGAGGGGGACCGCCGATCAAAAGTAGTTGGGATACCGGCCCTGGAAACCAGCGCCTCACCCGAGGCCACAATATGGCGGTGCGGGGGGACCCAAGGCGATAGGCACTCTAGTGGCAGGTGGAGACAAAGCTTTGTGCAGAGCTCAGGGAAACACCCCGCCACCTCAATCGCTCCACCGGCCAGCCCCCTGAGGTCTGAAAGTGAAACCGAAAGTGGCCAAGCGGCCCCTGGCACCGCGCCACAGCCGTTGTTGTTCAACTGCGACACGGCCCCACGGCTCACCTTCGCCCCGGGCACCTCCGTCGGGTGGGTCCCAAAAGTTCAAACAACGATATTTCAGGATTCCCGGGTCCGATTCAATTCCTGAAAAGAGATACGTGCTCAGCCGGTCGTCATCTCCCAGATTCCATAAACCAAAGCAGGATATTGTCAGGATAAATTCCGAGGAGCAGCGAGGGTCCGGGGAGCCCTGTGCTCACGCGACCATCTTGGATGCGCGCTAGGCTCCTCCACTTATATAGTTTTTGAAAATATTTTATAAAGGACAGAGAACTGGGTCCTCTAGTCCTTGAGTACTAAGATGGCTTATGTCAAACAAAAAGATCCCTTTGGGTTCCTTATATAGCATACAATACAAACCAGCTCAAACCAACTCACATCCAATCAGAGAACACTCACCAGCACAAAATAGAAACAAAGAGCATAATATAAAAAAATATCCTGTATCTTTTTATTAATAAACAGAATAAAATATATAAAAATATATAACACATGTATCTCATTAGTACACATATATTAAAAACGTATCATTCATGTTGCAAAGGGAGAACCTTATAATATACAGGGAAGCCAAACAAGCAACAACCTGCTATATATCAAAGGCACTACAAATACATTGAATTAGATATTGCTGTTCCCAATTAAATGTATTGATACCATTCCGTTTCTTCTACTTAAACCAGAAGTTGTTTTTAAGTGCTTTCTTTGATCAAAAACTGTTCTATTGGAGCCAGGTGTTGTTTGAGTACTTCTAAAAGAGCGCCGCGTTTCGGTGGTATCGTATTGTTCACCACCTTCTTCAGGCTAACAATTGTTTTTAACACATCTCCCAGATCATTTATCTAAAAAAACAATAACACAAAAAACATGTTTGAGGTATTTTTTACATAAGACTTAATTTATAAACATTACATACAATTCATATTACCTACGCATTCCATTACATAAAATACAAAAGAAACAGCTTTCTTTTCAAGAAAACATTCAAAATAAATGTTTACTACATTAGGGTCTAAGTTTCACAAATGGTGCTTTCCATATTGCTTCATACCACATATCCACCAGGCTAACTCACATCCTCATCCATACATTCACCATACAAATGTTCTCAAGGTAATTGCCCACACGATATTTTGAAAAATTGGAGGACAGTATATCCCTCCTTTCGCGAAAAAGATTTCTTTCAATGGTAAACCACAATCTTGCTGCTCAATATGGGGGCACAATGTATCCTCCCTAGAAAATAAAACTACATAATCGTGAGCCATAAGATGTATTGATGTCCAAAAATTGGCTCTCTATATTTTCCTCTTGCTTCTTATTAATTTACAAAAATAAGTTTGAATTTATTAACAATTCTACCTCAGCAACTGCTTTTATGGTGTTGCTTGATTCTTAGACCAGCAGAAATGAAGCAATAACCAGGGACCACAGCCTCATTGGTTAAAACTAAAAGATAAAATAACATTAAATCCGATATTATTATATTTAAATTTTCATAAGCACCAATGTTTTCTTTAAAGGGAAAATAAGCATCAAACATATTGTACCTTTATTCTTGGTCCAAACTATCCTGACCACCGGAGCTATGGCCTTAAATCGTACAGGTATTTCAAAGAGTGGATAAGGGTTTCTTAAATGAGGTGGCACTTCATCAATGATACTTTCAAAGCCTCCACTAGCCCACCTATATAACAAGAAGGCCATAGTAACATGTTAATCCTAAACTAAAGCATACCTTTCGTATCTGCCTAATTGGAAACAATGCGTGCCTCTCTCAAAACTAATCCTCTATAAATGCAAAAGATTCTAAAAAGACGTTCATGTTTATAAAAATTAACATGGTACATGTATCGCATATTTGCCTGAGGTTCATACTTCTAGAGCAAAATTCAGGCTTTATAGAACGTAATCATATTCCAATCAATTAAAACCAACCATAACAAGAAATAAAGAAAAGTATGACTGCACTTATATATATTTAAAGTAACATAGCGCTAGTGTTTTCAGTGTATGGTTTAAATTGCTCATATAGCAGAGCCTCTGGTCTCGATATCACGGTCCTAAGATGGCTGCCATGTTCGTTGGGCCAAAAACACTTTTTTTTTAAAACAAAAAATGTACGTTCTCATTATTGGAGACATATGAATTCAAGTTGGTACTGATGCTGGAGTAGGACGCCAGTGAAGGAGAATTTTTGATGTTATTGGTATATCGAATGTGCAGAGTTGGAGCTCTGTAGAGCTCTTACCAGGTATTTGAAGGGACAAACATAAACTTGATTGTTGGTTTGTTTATTGAAATGGTATTTCTTGACAAATTTACAATGAACTAAGAACTAATAATTTTGCATCTCTCTAATCTTTTGTAGATATTTCTACAGTAGAGGGGAATTATTTCCTGATGAAGGAGAAAGGAAAATCTCCAAAATGCTTTGAATTGACAGGTTCCACCTGAATAATACATTACATGGAATAAAAGTATAATAAAGGGAACACATTAAGGGATTGTAATCTGTTTTTGAAGAAATGATGGAAAAGTATTTTAATATCAAAGTTCAAAAATAGAATTTGAGTTTGATTGCAGGAGATGACAAGAGTTGGAATATCAGACGTTACCATGTGGGCCTTTACTAGAGCTGTGCAAATTTATAATTAGGGGTTATCTACCATGCCTACAGGGGTGGTCCAAAATGTGCCATTCCAATTCACTGATGATGTTTTGTACTTAAAATAAATCAACAAAACATATTACTCCCTTCACATGACTCCAGAACTTCTTTCTGCCATGGAAGTCTCAACAAGGGCTCATTTGAAGCTTCAAGTCCAGTTAGTGCTCCAGGTAGGCCAGATATATTCTCTTGAATATCTCCATCTATCAGTCGGCGTGCATGGGTTAACAGAATAGACTGTGCTCTGGCAGATGAAGGGTGAAGACCCTGGGACATGGGACTTGTTTGAAACCCCATTGTGTCCCTAAGTGCCTTGGACATGGTCTTACAGGCCTGGGAAGGTCACCCCTACCTGCCTGGTTGAAGAAGCTCTGACCGGGCTACGGGTCAGAGCTCTGCAGGGTCCTGGGGTGGAATTCCTGCAGCCCTGGCCTTCTTTCTCCAGCTCACCTTGTTGCAAAGTGGCTGGGACGAGCAGAATCGCTTTTTATAAGACACAATGTGACGAGGTCGCAATCCTTTCAGCCCGAGCATCTGGTCGCACATAATACGTTCCTATGGCATGCCTAGATTGACGGCCTGCAATGGCGGTATCAATAAGGGTTCATTTGACTCTTTGAGACCAGCCAAGGCTCAATGAGGTTGAGTGTATTTGCTCTGTTACTTAGTGTCCACAGATTACAAGAAAGGGGAGTAGACTTCCTCTGGATTAGTAGGGACAGGGTACTTGGGACCTCTTGATGTTCGGTCATTCTTCCCAGGGGATGCCTGCCCTGGCTGTCTTCCAGCCATGCCAGCACTGTACTCTAAATGATTGGGCACACTTGGTCAATTTAGGGATGGACTGCTTGCCCAGCCTTGGCTGTAGATTCAGGCAAAGAACTTCCAACCAGCCTGAACTGTCCGACTTGAGGATCTGCCTTTTCTGGAAGTCACCCAGCAGAGAGAAGGCTAAGAAGCCTAGCAGTGTGTGCCCACTCAGTGGTCTGAACAGAGTCAATGAGATCATGTGGTGCTAGTCATTGATACCGCTTGGCAGTCTGTTGCCCTACTCCACCCAACACTGTTTGGCAGCAGCTCGGATTGACTATTGTGTCCCCAGCACCATTAAACCAACAGGTGTATGTGCACTTTACAAATGATGCTAACATAAGATAACATAAGATAAGATCAGATAAAATAAGATAAGATAACATAACATAAAATAACATTCCATTATGTGGGCTTTCCTGTTTCTTACTCAGACTGCATGTGTCCATGTGACTACCCTGTACATTCAGCTCCCTGCAGACAAACAGCCGGCTCCCAAATTAGGCTCTGTGGGGGAGTTAAGGTTGGTTTAGGATGGGCATGAGGCTCCTCCACCCGTACAACATGTGCAGTTACCTGGTTGATTCTGCCAGTAGCATATGATTGTCTCAAAGATGAAGCCATGCATGTGTCATTACACATGACCTGTACGGTGAAACCGCGAATGGCTCATTAAATCAGTTATGGTTCCTTTGATCGTTCCATCTGATACTAGGAGAACTGTTGGCTAATACATGCTGAAGACCACTCACCCCTGCAATGTATGTATGGATCACATGAAGGCCAATCTGGGCTCACCAAACCTCTTTGGCGAATCTAGATAACCTTGGGCCAATCGCACACCCCTGTGACAGTGATGGTACATATGAATGTCTGCTCTATCAACTTTTGATGGTACTTTCTGTGCCTACCATGGTGACTCCGGGTAAGGGTGAATCAGGGCTCAATTCCGGGAGGGAGGCTGAGAAACAGCTACCAGATCTAAGAAAAGCATCAGGTGAGCAAACTACCCACTCAGACTCTGGGAGGTAGTGATGAAAAATAAGAAGACAAGACTCTTTTGAGGCCCTGTATTTGGAATTAGTATACTTTAAATCCTTTAATGAGGATCCATTGGAGGGCAAGTCTAGTGCCAGCAGCTGCGGTAATTCCAGCTCCAATAACGTATATCAAAACTGCTGCAGTTAAGAAGCTCATAGTTAGATCTTGGGATTGAAATGGAAACCCAGTTCGAGCCAAGCTATTGCTGTTTCTGCCCCTGCCTCTTGGTGCCCCCTTGATGCTCTTGACTGAGTGTCCTGAGGGTCCAAAGTGTTTACTCTGAAAATATTTGAGTATTCAAGTTGACCAGATGCCTGACTGCTTCATCTAGGCATAATTGAATAGGAGACTGGTTTGTTGGTTTTTGGAACTGGGGCCATGATTGAGAGGGGGCATTCACATTGGCCATTTGTATTGTCCCGCTGGAGATGCAATTCTTGGGGGCATTTGTTTTGTTCCACTAGAGATGAAATTGCTGGACTGTTGTAAGATGAACCAAAGTGAAAGCATTTGCCAAGAATGTTTTCATTAACGAAGAACAAAAGTCAGAGGATCAAATACTACTGTAGTTCTGACAAAACATGATGCTGACTAACAATTCAGCTGTGTTATTGCCATGACTCACTGAGCAGCTTCCGGGAAACCAAAGTCTTTGGGTTCTGGGGGAGTATGGTTGCAAAGCTGAAATTTAAATGAATTGATGGAAGGGTACCACTAGGAGTGGATCCTGTGGCTTAATATGGGAAACCTCACACAGCCCGGATACGTAAACATTGACTGATTCATAGCTCTGTCTCGATTCTACATGTGGTGGTGCATGGCTGTTCTTAGTTGCTCGAGTGATTTGTCTGTTTAATTCCGATAACGAGGTGAGACTCCTCCATTCTAACTAGTGGTATTCAGTGAAACAAGATCAATCAATAGTAGGTCTGTGATGCCCTTAGATTTAACTTAATATATATACTTACCTGTTGAGTAAAGACTGTGTGGTATAGACAATGCAGGACAAAGAGTGCGAGCTAATGGCAACATACTCTAGTGTTCTTTTGCACCCATTTGGTGTGCTATGATAGTTACACCTTGTACTAAAGGCCTGACATTCTTATGAATAGAACATTTTTGGGGGCATGCATGAATAAATGAAGACATATAATAAACACTTCAAGAAGGACAATGTAAATAATTTAAAGGAGGAGTGCAGAAAATAAATATTCTTTCATTTGGTACATGTCCAGGGCTGGGATTTAGACAGTGGAACTGGGACAGAAGAGGGCAGAGATACAAGGGTTGGAGCCATGAAGAGTGGATCATTGGGTAGATTAACTGGGGCAAGTTATGATGGGGAGGTGTGCAGGAGCATAACTTTCGAAGATAATATTTATGTGACAAGTCTAGAAGAGCCTCCACAGAGGGTTATCTTTCTCTGAGTTTGATTCTGCTGTAGTCTTGGTGTGCACTTGTTTGAAAAAGTCCTACCACCACACCAGTAAAGAAAATGTGGAGCACCATCTGAAACTAGCGGGTAGATATGCTTCATGTACCACACTGACTTCTTAGCACTATGACCATGTTTTTCTAAATTAGTTTTTGACCTTTCATGAGCCGAAGAGATGCTGGACATTTGAGAAATGCCTTCTATGTGATGCAGTTAAAACATTTAGTTTCCACAGTTTTCAAACTCATTTAGAAATAGCATTAATATCCATACTCTACATTGCTCACAGTTGTAAAGGTCACACACTGGCTAACTGAGAGATAATAACAGTTTGTGTGAGGGGGAAAATAAACATTCAGCATCAGTGAGAAAGTAAAAGATTGATAGAGAAAATATCTGTATCCACTTAGTTAAAGTCCATCTTAAGGAAAACTTAATGGCCCAATCAAGGGCTATCATTCAAAAAATCGGTCTAAAATAGACAAATTTAGAAACCAGATAGGTAAGAGTCTCGCATAATTGCCATAAAGGACAATATGAACAATATGAACATGAACAATATGAAGAATGTTGTTCATAAAATTCTGCTGATAAAAATGTTTAAGCATCAGAAAGAGAACTTTAAAGCTTTCAGACTTACATGACCAGGCTTGACAGAACTTACAAGTTCACACAGCTGAGCTACTGTTTATGGTACGTATACCCTTTAGATTGAGACACCAGCCATGTGTGTTAGTTAAAAGCTAATATATAGTCTTTGGCCCCAGATATCACAGTTATATAAATAGTAGGGGTGGGCGAAGAATTCCGCTCCGCTGGTAGAGTTTGCTGAGTTCCGAAACACTTGAAGTGACACGTAGCGGAGGTTTTTTTTTAGCGGCTCACCAACGGGTATATTGGCAAACGCTTGCGAGAAAACAGTGCTAGACGTCCTCCTGGCGCGATTTCTCGCGTTAAGAAATCTGCCATTCGTGTTGAGGAAGCTACCGCTCGAGTAGAAAGTCTACTTGACGGCAGAAAGCAGCAGCGCCCTCTGGCGTGACACGTAGTGCTGTTCGTGCTGATTTTATAACACAGGACAATCTCCTGCCGCTAAAAATCAGTGCGAGCAGCACGACTTAACAGACTCCACCACTGGCAGAGCTCCGCGGAGCGTGGCGGAGGTTTTCTGTCACTTCACGGAGTTCCGTGGAGTAAAGCTCTGTGAACTTCACCCAGGCATAATAAATAGTAAAAATAATATTATGAAAAACCAACATTAAACCTTTTCATATGCCTTCATAGTATTTAGGAAATAAATGTCAAATTAGCAAGTAAGCTGTCAGTGGCGCCATGAAAATTCTGCTTTAACATCAGCAATGTTATCCCCATCACAGTATTAATTATGGCTCAAATATCAACTTTAAATATATTCTGGCAATGTTGTAATTTGTCCCTAAACCCCACCTTATCATATAAAAATACATAATTTGATGTTCAATAGCAGCTTTTCACTTTTAGTAAAAGAAGGAAATCCACTTTTTCTGTGTAAAGCCTGCAGCGAGACTTGTCAAAATAGCGCTTTTGACAGCCAAAGATCTGCCTTTTAAATAATAATAAGTCACCCCTATATAGGCCTTTTAGGGTAGGGCGCATGATGTTTACAAGTGGGACATGTAGAAAATTAATTGCACTCTACTGTGACAAGTTCCCAAAAGAAAATGGTGTCAAATCCTGCCTGAAAGGCCTGTCTGAGGCACATGTAAAAAAGTTTACACCTTTGAGAAGGATCAAAGAGGACCAGATCATAGTTCTTGCGTATACCCTGTCTGTTTACTGAAGCACCCTGCTTTGTCTTCCGAGACATTTTTCTCATTTTTGTGTGAGTCCAGGGCCTCCTTCAATGTTAAATGTGGGAGGACAATAGTAATTTCAATTGTATACTTCGCCACACACCTTCATCTCTTAAGAGTCCACGTTTCGTGTGGCTGAAGACTTTGACCATCAGATACATTGCATTTTGGGCCTGTTTGCAATAAGGCAACCATGAACTATTGAAAATGTAAATAGGCCAGGGCCCGGAAACATTTACACTATTGGTTAGGGAGTGGCCTGGAGTCACCTCTACCAACCGATTAGTGCCAACCATAAATGTGACACCCTCCTAAGAATACTTTCTGGACCTGTGGGATAACAGAAGAGGGCTGGACTAGCTGTCTGTTTGTTTTATATTTCTATTTTTGCATTTTTTCAAATCAAAATATCAGTGATCAAAACATCAGCAAATAATAACAATCTTGTCAGCACAGATAATTGTAGAAATTGCCATATACACAAAATCACTAAGTAATTGCCTTGAAATGTATGGCAAAATGGCAAAGTTCATAGTGCACATGCAGATCAAAGTTCTAGTGTTTAAACTTTGGCACCCCAAACTAGGAAGGAGGGTGGGTCAACACAGACCCCAAATTAACACCAAGAGAGATGATCTCTTTTGAAACAGTGAATAATTTCATACAAATTCCAACATGTTTGAACAGTCAAGGAGCTGTGAAAATGGGAACCGGAGGACGGCCAGGGAAGCCCACATATGCAAACTATATGAAAGCGAGAAGAAGAGAGGTATAAAGGGAGAAGAGTCAGGGAAGCTTCTGTGTGTGCATATATGTGTGAGAACACTCTCCATGTCGTCAGCTGCCTGGACCCACGCTGGTGAGGCCTATCACCACGTTTGGGGGGCCGCGTAATGTCAGTGTAGGGACTCCCCGGGATGATTGTGTAGTAGCCGAACTGTGCGGTATAGGTACCCAGAGGCACCTCAGCTGTGTCAATGGCCAAATAAGGGCATCCACTTTTTCTCACAACTTGAGTACATATGTGTCCCACAGGGTGGCCGTGCCTTCCGTTCCCTGTGCGTGTGTGTCATGAGCCATGACGTCAGCCTCAGCAGTCACCCACTTAAGCAGCACTCGGAGCCAAAAGTTAATCGAGGGTGGTTGCTCTGCCTTCCATGCCAAAGCTATCAGTCGCTTGAAGAGGACCATTGCCAGAATGGCTAATTTAAAGTCATGTTTAGTGAATTTTGTGCGCTTAGTGATTCCGAGTAGGCAGGGCAGGTGGTCAGGTGGGAACTGAGCATCGATCCCCCCCGACATGTGTTCCATGACTTGCACACATATCTGTGCCAACAAAGGGCATTCCCAGACCATGTGGAGTAAGGTCGAATCATGATGCCCACAGCGTGGGCACACTGGGGTTACCTCCGGAAACATCCTATGTAGCTTGCACGGAGTGAGGTAAGTGTGATGCAGGTAATTTAATTGAGTGAACTTCAGATGAGCATTGTGGGACACTAGTTTTACCTGTTCAAGTGCCATTTCCCACTGTTTGGGGCAAGGCTGTCCCCAGGCATATGTCCCAGCTTGGTTTACCGAGCAGCGCTAGAACCGCATCTGTGCCTTGCAGCACTACATTTAATGGCGTAACAGCCTTATGTCCCAGTCCATGCGTCAGCATGGACTGTTGCCTATGATGTAGTGTTGGGGTCTCTTGTTTCGCCATCCAGATGTTTCTGATCTCCAGTACGATAGCATTGTAAGTTAGGAATTGATCAGCTCCAAGGTCATTGACATCCTGCAGATCTTGGAAGGGGCATGTCTCCATCTTTTTATAGGTCTCCCATGCATGTTACCTGGCCTCCTGCCAGGGCAACGGTTCATGGGCTGCCAGCAGAGCCTTCATCCCAGGCATACTCTAGAGCAGGGGTACTCACAAACTTTCTCTCGGGGGCCAAATTTACAGTGTGGTTTCTGGCTGAGGGCCGCACCGGTGGGGGCGGGGCCAGTGGGGGAGGGGGCGGGGCTAGACCAAAAAAAAAAACTATGACCATGAGGTTGAACACAGGCCCCTGCAGCGGACGCCTTCGTCCACTGAGCCACCAGACCAGGCATTCACACATATCTATCTATCTATCTATCTATCTATCTATCTATCTATCTATCTATCTATCTATCTATCTATCTATCTATCTATCTATCTATCTATCTATCTATCTATCTATCTATCTATCTATCTATCTATCGCTCTGTCTCCCTCCCTCTCTCTGTCTCCCTCCCTCCCTCTCTCTCTCTCCTTCTCTCTCTCGCTCTCCTTCTCTCTATCACTCTCCCTCTCTCTCTCTCCGTCTCCCTCCCTCTCTCTATCTCTCTCTCTCCCTCTGTCTCCATCACTCTGTTTTTCTCCCTTTCTCTCTGTCTCCCTCCCTGTCTCACTCACTGTCTCACTCACTCTGTGTCTCCCTCTCTCTGTCTCCCTCCCTCCTCCTCTGTTCTCCCTCTGTCTCCCTCCCTCCCTCTCACTCTGTCTCCCTCCCTCTCCCTCCCTCTCTCTCTGTGTCTCCCTCTCTCTGTCTCCCTCTGTCTTCCTCTGTCTTCCCCCTCTGCTTTTTTAGTGATTCAGTACCTCGATTCAGCCCTAAAAGGCGTCCTTGCGATATTCCCTTACATCTGCCTCTCTACAAACAATTTCTCTCCTGAACTGCACACGATGAGAGGGGAGGCGGGGCGGGGCACAGAGTGGACAGAGCGCACACAGCCGTCGCACCCAAGTACTTCACGGGTCTTTTAAAGACCATTCACTTGGTAATGAGGCAATTTATGTACATTTCTAGCTTTTCATCTAACGAGGGAGTGGCACGTTTTGCCTTTCAAACTGGAAACCTAAACATTCCTGGCGTGACCTTTACGTCAGCAAGCAACAGTGAAAATATTAATTGGTGACATGTTTATAATTTCTAAAGGTCCATATGCTTCCAAACAATCTTCTTCTTCTACCGAAGCATTCAGTGAGGATTTTCAATAATATATAAACCCTCGAAATTTGAAAAATATGAATCCTATTTAAATCAAAAGGGCAAATGGAACTTGCGGACATTTCTGAGAGCAAATTATCATATTTGTCAACATAAAGTACAATTTTGCATGACTTGTCTTTTGACTTGCTATTCTCTCCACTTTTTGCAGGGCATTTTCGGTTATTTCGTGTACGTGCTGAAATCAATTTGGCAAATATGTTGCATTTTAATACCAAAGTAGCCGGATCTGAAACCTCACTTTCCATAAGAATGTGCTTTCTAATTTGAACTAATACAATGCAATAAATCTTGGACTTTGTTCGCATTTCAGTCTTAATGTGGAGCAGACGTGAGGAGAGGAAAACTGTTGCCGTCTGTTCTTTCATGATGGCGCACGTAGCAGCAGTGTCTGTTGTTCTTTGATCGCAGTGTCGGGGCACTGCCTTTAACACTGATGTTAATGAGGCTTTGTTGTATTTCATCTCCTCTTAGCGCCCCTGCATCTCCACTCATTCAGAGGGGAGATGCAGGGGCGCTAAAAAGAGGTGAAATACAACAAAGCCTCATTTACAAGTGACTTGGCTTTTAAAAGAATCGCCCGGCCCCCATCGGCGGTGCTTGCACAGGTACGATGTCTGGAAGGTCCGCGGGCCGCCAGGGAAGGTTTGCCGGGCCGCTGGCGGCCCGCGGGCCGTACTATGAGGACCCCTGCTCTAGAGTGTCAATTGTGGGGTGTGGGGTGGAATAGCGTGCTGCGCCTGGATATATCTGTTCCAGCAGTGTTTCGCAATGCTCACCAGCCTGCTCGTTCCGTGGGGTGGGCCACTCAGCAACAACAGCCATTACAACAATCCTAAACCACCTAGTTCTTCTCTGACCAGTTCCATGCCAGCTAGCGCATGGGTCACTGTAGCTGTGCCACCGTGAATTATCGCTCGAGGTTGGATACTCCCAGGCCACCTTCCGTTAATGGTCGCTGGAGTGTTGGAATAGACACTCACTTTCGAGCTCCGCCGCAGATTAGGTCGGAAAGCAAGCTCAGTAGATCTTTTTTTCAATCCATTTGTAGAGCGCACTACTCACCCGTGAGGGTCTCAAGGTGCTGGGCGGTGGGGGTGCTGCTACTGCTCGAACAGTCAGGTCTTGAGGAGTCTCCTGAAGGCCAGCAGGTTCTGGGTCTGTCGCAGGCGGATGAGGAGGGTGTTCCAGGTTTTAACGGCGAGGTGGGATAATGATCTGCCATCGGCGGTCGCTCGTTGGATGCGGGGGACGGTGGCAAGGGTGAGGTCAGCGGAGCGAAGCTGGCGATTTGGGGTGTAGAAGGTGAGTCGTTCGTTGAGGTACGCTGGTCCGGTGTTGTGGAGTGCTTTGAGAGAGTGGGTGGACTAGCTTGAAGGTTATCCTCTTGTTGACGGGGAGCCAGTGCAGGTCTTTCAGGTGGGCTGTGATGTGTCTGTGGCGGGGGATGTCGAGGGTGAGGCGTGCAGAGGCGTTCTGTATGTGTTGTAGTCGTTTCTGAAGTTTGGCTGAGATTCCTGCATAGACAGCGTTGCCGTAGTCCAGCCTGCTGCTGACGAGGGTCTGAGTTGGTGGTGTCTGCGGATGGCACTCTTGTAGGCTGTGTTGCTGTCTGGTGTCTGTTCGTGGTGCCACTTCCTCTCGAGCCTACGGCAGGCCTCCTTGGATGCCTGGAGGTTGGCGGTGAACCAGATGGCTTTTCTCTCGGTGCGTCTGTTCGAGGGTTTCTTGGTTGTGGTGAGAGTGTTGGTATAGTCGTCCATCCATTGCCTTAGGTTACGGGCGGCGGAGTTGGTGTCGGCAGTGTCCGTTGGTGGGTTTCGGGCGAGGGTGGTGACTAGCTGGTCTTCGGTGACTTTGCTACAGCTACGGTGGGGGGCCCGTTGTGAACGGTGATGCCTGGTGGGCTTCTCGAAGGTGAAGTGGATGCAGCAGTGGTCGGTCCAGTGGAGTTCGGTGGTGTGGCTGAAGGTGACGTGGTTGCTAGCGGAGAAGATGGGGTCGAGCGTGTGTCCGGTGGAGTGGGTGGGAGCCGTGACGAGCTGTTTGAGTCCAAGGTTGGCGAGGTTGTTGAGCAGGGGGGTGGAGTTGCTGTCGGTGTTCTCGAGGTAGAAATTCAGGTCTCCGAGGAGGATGTAGTCTGTGGACGCAAGGGCGTGCGTGTTAATGAAGTCGGCGATGGAATCGCTGAACTGTGGCCGGGGGCCGGGGGGGTCTGTAGATGAGGGTTCCTCTGAGGGTGGTGTTGGGGTCGATGTGGATCTGGAAGTGCAGGTGTTCGGCGGCACTGAGGGTGTCGTCGGTGCTGGCTCGAGATTCTGAGGGTGTTTTCTGTGGACGATGGCAATTCCACCTCCTGCTCCGTTGGTGCGGTCCCTGCGGGTGATCTTGTAACCGTCAGGAATGGCTATGGCGATGTCGGGTGCCGGGAAGGGGTTCATCCAGGTCTCTGGCAAGAAGGCGACGTCCGGGGAGGAGGAGTCACGTAGGTCCCAGAGTTCGATGGCATGCATGCGGGCGGAGCAAGTGTTGAGTAGTATGCATCAGAGGTTGTTGCGTCCAACCCCGGTGGACGTAGTGGTGACTTGGAGGCTGGTGTAGCTGCAGTTCCGGCAGGAGAAGGGTCCTTGGGTGCGCTTCGGGGTGGCCCAGAAGCAGGTGTGTGATCGGCCGGCGTTGAGTGCGTGGAGTGTGCTGGCATCGAAGTGGTGTCGGGTGTTGTGGAGTTCGCGGGGGCCAGAGGGTCTGGCGCTGGGCGCGGTCCAGGCACGGACGGGCGCAGGCGGGCTTGCCACGACACCCGACACTGCTTCGGCTGCCATAAGAAGGGAAGGTGGGAGGGAGGAGCAGCTGGAGGACGGATGGGGGATCGGGGGGCAGGCCGCAGGGGATGCAGCGGCGGGAACAGGAGAGCCGAGCGGGTGGAATTAGCAGAGGGGCATAAAATGGTACAAAGGAATACAAGAGGAATAAAACAGAATTACAGCGCAGAGCAGAAGCGAAAACACAGCGGGCAGACAGGAAAAATAAAGGGCAGGGAATAAAAACAGAATTACAGCGCAGAACAGAAGCAAAAACACAGCGGGGCAGACAGGAAAAATAAAGGGCAGAGCGAGTGCACAGAAACCTACGGCCTACCACTGGCCACCAGGGATGAGGGGCAGGTGGTAGCCTGTGGGTGGAGGAGGGCCTCGAACTTCCAGCAGAAGCGGCAGCAGTGAGCTCAGGGATACAGGCACAATAGGTGGTGCTGTGCGGCGTGGGGAGCGACCTGCCTGGTACCGGGTCAAGATCCATGAAGAAGGCCCTAGTGGGGCTTCCAGGGACTGCCGCAAAGGAATAGAGGAGCTGCGTGAGAATTTGGTATCGATACTCAGCCCATAGGTGAGAGGGTCAGGTGTGTCCAGAAGCCCAAGGACTGACTCAGCAAAGTCTGGGCTCTGCCCTGGTTCCCATTGAGGAGGTCTTTGTCAGTGTGGTATATGCTCATCCCAAGGTAGCAAAACGTTTCAAACTGTCATGGTGAGCCGTCAAATTCCAGTTTCTCTGTGTTTGAATGTTCCTCCCTCCTCAAGGGGAAGATACACCACTTTCCTCAGTTCACCCGGAGGCACATCATGGTTCAGAAGAGATCTAGAAGAACAAAAAGAGTGGGGAGCTCCCATCTAGGGTTCGTAAGTACACTAGGACATCATCCGTGTACAAGACTGTGTGCCACTGGGGCTCCACTGTTACGCCTCAGACAGGGCCTCGCGCCTACAGCAGGGCAGCCAGGGGCTCCATAGCCAGTGCAAAGATTACAGGAGAGAGGGAGCAATGCTGTCGCGTGCCCCTACCAATGTCAAATTGACGAGATATGTGGCATTCCGTCCATACCTGTGGGGTCGTATAAAGTAGTTTAACCCATCTAAAAAACTCAGGCCCATCCTGAAGGACGCCAGGACCAATAGCAAATATAACTACTCAAGGATGCCGAAGGCCTTCTTAAAGTCCGAGGAGACTGCTACCGGGATATCTACAGACCCCACAACAGCACTGTTGGGCTTGGCCCTTTTTGCAGGGTCATCCCTAAACTTTTTGCCTTCATCCTGTATTTTTTCTGACCTGGTGTTGGCTGTTTTATGACTCTGGGCACCTTACCACTGCTGACCAGTGCTAAGGTGCATATGCTCTCCCTATGGTAAAATGTATTATGTGAATTGACTTCCATGTTTGGCTATTTGGTTTACTATCAGTCCATAGTAGAGTGCACCAGGGGTGCCAAGGGCTTGTATATCCAAATGCTGCTAGTGGGCTTGCAGCACTGGTTGTGCCACCCACAGAAGCAGCCTGGTAAAATGTGTCTAGGGTCTGCCATTGCAGAACCTGCATGCAGTCTGGTACTGTCATGCTGACTGGGCAAGTGTCCCCACTTGCCAGTCCCTAAACCTTCCCTTACCTTCATATTAGTCACCCCTATGGTAGGCCCTAGGGCAGGGTGCATTGTAAGGATAAGGTAGGACATGCCCTGAGGTGTGTGGCATGTCCTAATAGTGAATTACAGCCATTTTCGTTTTTGACTATTGTAAGGCTACCTGCTCTCCATAGGCCAGAATGGGCTGCTAGATTATAACACTCTATAATCGTAACAGGCTCAGGAAGCATGGTAGAAATTCATGTTTAGTATGCCTGAACTCAGAATAATAAAATACATCTTTTAGTAAAGGTTATTTTAATATCCTGGGTTTGCAAATGCTACTTTTAGAAAGTTAGCCTTTGCGTGCCTAACCATTTCAGTCCGCCTCTGGAGGGAGGGCTATCTTCTTTGTGTGTAGCATGAGTGACAGGGCTGGGAAGTTCCAGGAGACAGGCTGGGGCTGCCAGGTGGTGAATAGAAAAATTACACCAAGATGGGTGGGAGGAGTGCACCTTGACTCTGAATAGGGCAGTGCTCTGCCTCCACAATGCTGGCTCCACCCCCTGGGGAGCGTCTGATGTCTCTGCCCTGCCTGCTGAAAGAAGAAGCCAGAGTCTCAACAACAAAGTTCTCCTCACTGAAAAGACCTGGACTGGGATTATGCAAAGGCCCCCCTGGCCTGTAAAGACAAAAGAAACTGAGTATAAATGTAGAAGCCCTGCTCCTAAGAAATCAGATCATGATTGAACCACGAAGGAACTCTGCCTGACCAGAAGGACCTGGAAGAAGCTGAAGGAGGAGTAGCTTTCCCTGACCTGGGGGATTGGCCTGCAGTTGGTGCCTTGCTGAGAAAGGAGAGGAAAAGACTGAAAGAGACTTTGCATTTTGTTTTTCAACTATCTCCAAGGGCTTGGAAGAAGAGCTTGCCCCCTGAACTGAGTCCCAGGACCATTGGACTCATCTGCCTTCCAAAATTGAGTTGCCTGGACGATTTGTGCTTGTTTCCCGCTGGATTTGGCCCCAGTACGCCTCGTACCACATCCGCCGCGAAGCCGCGTCTTTGCCGCCCGGCACCGTGCGTCTACGCTGATCCAAAAGCGTTAGTACGCGCCGTATCCCTCCCGGCCGCATTGCACCTAACCTTCCCCGCCGATTCGAGACGTACAACACTGGCTGCCGAACCCTGTACGCCGGACCCGAGCTCCATCGTCCCGCAGGTACGGTCCGTACGCTGCTAACGTACTGCACCGTGCCGTACTCAGAGCCGAGAAGCCGCAGTACGCTGATCCTCCCCGTACGCTGTACGGCGCCGAGAAGTGTCGCCGCCTATCCGCACCGAAGGTACGGCTCGAACGCCGACGCCACGGACTCTGTAAGCTGATCCGGGCCATCCGCACGTATCCCTGAAGGTCCCGTACCAACGCCGCGTCCCGACGCCGCGACCGGACCAGACCGAATACGCTGCTGAACTACGACCCGGACCCATCAACTTGTCCCGCACTGTCCGTCGCGGACCCCACGAACTTAAGGTACTTTGTTCTGTTCGCACCGCCGGGTGCACGTCCCGAACCCCGGAGTCCGCACCGATCGTTTGACTCGTACTTTCTTTGTTTTTAATGCGGACGAGTCGTACACCCAGGTACGAACCGTACAAAACCTGAAAAGAAGCAGAATTGAGTAAAAGAAGCCTATTTTTGCATTTTAAGCCTTTTAGCAAGAACATTGAACTTTAAAATAATACTGTGGTCATTTTAAACGTTATTCTGGTCTTGTGCTAAGCCTTATATAAAGAAACCTATTTTTGATCCAACCTTGACTGGTGTCCATTTGTGGTGTGTCATTGTATTACTGTATGTGTTCACAAATGCTCAACCTATGACTTCCTGAGAATAGTCTTGACTGCTTGCGCCACACTACCTAAAGGGTGAGCAGGGGTTATTTAAAAGGGTGATCCCCTTATCCTGACTTAGAATTGAGAGTCTCTGCTTGTCGCAAGTGCATACCTATGCCAACTAGAGACCCCCATTTCTAACATTGGTGGTCAGCGGTGAGGATTTGAATTTGCATTTGTGATTCATGTACAGTGATTGAGTGAACGCCACGTAGTGAGTTCAGACCAATAACGCAGCCACACAGTATTGATTTTTGTTTTGCTGAAGAATCTCCACTTTAAGAAACCATGCCTAGCTCAGTCAGTGGAGGCAGGGCGTCCTCTACAGTCTCTGGAGTGGAAGACATAGACTGGGAACAGGAGGCACTGATGAAGTGCACCGGTGAAGTCTTGAAAGGATACCTCTCCAAGTACAGAATCAACCAAACTGGATTGAGAAACAAGGAGCAGTACACAAAGGCACTGAGGGCCTGGTACGAATCCAAATTCCCAGAGAATGGGTGGGAGGTGACACCCCCAGAAGGTGCTTCTAAGCCTGGCAGAGGCCTGTCGCCAGAGGAGATGGCCGACAGGAGGGCTGCAAGAGCACATGAAGTGGAGATGGCAAAACTGCGAATGGAAATGGAAAGAAAAAGGCTGGCCATGGAACATGAGGTAAAAATGAGGGAGTTGGATCTTAAGGTCAAGAGTTTAGACCGCTCTCCCTCTGGTGGCAGCAATATTCAATTTTCTAGTGCTGAGAGAGTAGTACGCACACCCAGAGATGTGGCGCCTGACTTGAAGGAGGGGGTTAACATACACCAGGAGGTTCAAGGGCATGAGGTAGCTCCAGTAGTGCGCAGTATCCCTGAAGGGAATAGGGTAACTGGCGCAGGGGTTCATGGTCCTAGTGGTGAGAGGGACACTCTACTGACTCTAGCTGAGAGGTGCAGGGAGAGGGGTTCCCCCAAAATTGAAGTCCTGGTGGGTGAGTGTGAAGACCGCCCAGAAGAGTGTGGGTTGTGTGACAGAGACAGTCAGATACTGTCTTGCCAGTCTCAGGAGAGTGGTGTGGAGTACGTGTGTGAGGCACTGGATGGTAAGGTGAAGGATAGTTTGGTTAACCCTGCTAGGGTGCTGTGTGATCCAATTGTGGGAGAGCATATTGTAAGTCCCTGTTTTCCAGAGCTATGCCAACACCTGTGTGAGGGTGAGTTCTCTGACCGCAAAGAGCCCACATTGGAGGCAGACCTTTTGGTGGATTCCAGAGGGTCTGGAGAGGCATTGGGGTGTGACCCCGTGGGGAGTGGCTCAGGTATCTTCCAACCCAGAGTGGTGGAAGTGGTGCAGAGTAGCCCAGCTAGGTCCCCTGGTAGTGGGAGGGGTGTAGGGGCTCACGTCCTGTCTCAGTGGAAAAGAAGTGAGTGTGGGGCTGCGTGCCCCCAGGTGCCCGAAACCCAGTCTCAGAGCCTGGATGGTTCTTTAAGGGAACACCAGGCGGGGAGCCTAGGCTGTCCTGATGGTCCGCCCGTTGAGAGGGATGTATGACGTTACAACGCACACTTTTACAACGCATGCACTTACAACGCATTTTTTACAATGCATAATCCATTACAACGCATGACATTACAACGCATGACACTACAACGCATTTTTAAAAAATACCTTTACAACGCACTACCATTACAACGCATACTACCTTTACAACGCATACCATTACAACGCATAATATTAAATTACATTTAAGGTAAGTATTAGATAGTATAGGGGTAAAAATTACTATTCTAACTCCAGGGGGTGCAACAGTAGGGTAAGTGTTGGATAGTGTAGGGGTAAAAATTACTATTCTAACTCCAGGGGGTGCAACAGTAGGGTAAGTGTTGGATAGTATAGGGGTAAAAATTACTATTCTAACTCCAGGGGGTGCATCAGTAGGGTAAGTGTTGGATAGTATAGGGGTAAAAATTACTATTCTAACTCCAGGGGGTGCAACAGTAGGGTAAGTGTTGGATAGTATAGGGGTAAAAATTACTATTCTAACTCCAGGGGGTGCATCAGTAGGGTAAGTGTTGGATAGTATAGGGGTAAAAATTACTATTCTAACTCCAGGGGGTGCAACAGTAGGGTAAGTGTTGGATAGTATAGGGGTAAAAATTACTATTCTAACTCCAGGGGGTGCATCAGTAGGGTAAGTGTTGGATAGTATAGGGGTAAAAATTACTATTCTAACTCCAGGGGGTGCATCAGTAGGGTAAGTGTTGGATAGTATAGGGGTAAAAATTACTATTCTAACTCCAGGGGGTGCATCAGTAGGGTAAGTGTTGGATAGTATAGGGGTAAAAATTACTATTCTAACTCCAGGGGGTGCATCAGTAGGGTAAGTGTTGGATAGTATAGGGGTAAAAATTACTATTCTAACTCCAAGGGGTGCATCAGTAGGGTAAGTGTTGGATAGTATAGGGGTAAAAATTACTATTCTAACTCCAGGGGGTGCATCAGTAGGGTAAGTGTTGGATAGTATAGGGGTAAAAATTACTATTCTAACTCCAGGGGGTGCATCAGTAGGGTAAGTGTTGGATAGTATAGTGTAATATTATGCGTTGTAATGGTATGCGTTGTAATGGTAGTATGCGTTGTAATGGAATGCGTTGTAAAGGTAGTTTTTAAAAATGCGTTGTAGTGTCATGCGTTGTAATATCATGCGTTGTAATGGATTATGCGTTGTAAAAAATGCGTTGTAATGGTAGTGCGTTGTAAAAGTTGCGTTGTAAAGGTTGTTCCCCGTTGAGAGGGATCCCCTAGTGTCTAGTGGACGGGGAGTGTCTGTAAGCAGGCCTCCCTCGGTTCTGGTGTCTGGCAGTACCGCTCCAATTGGGAGGGTGCAGAAGTCCGGGGTGAGAGGGGGAAAGAGTCCCCAGTGGAGGAACCAGTGGGTCAGGGGCCAGCCAGAAGGGCTGCGTCACCAGTGAATGACCATGGTGACCCCACTTCTGTCCTGGGGGATCTTCAGGCACTGTCAGATGGACAGGGGTCGGGAGATCAGCGCCAGGCAGACTGTCACACGACACATGAGTTATGTGTCACCCTCAGGGGGGGCATGCGTGCTCCCCGGGAAGTCCTGGTGTGCCAGGCAAGCGTTCAACCGCATTGGTTGGTCCCAGGGTTGGGAAGCCAGGTTCAGGTGTTGTCTGACCTGGAGGGTGGGACAACTGTAATCAGTGTCCTGACCCATGTTGTTTCTAGGGGTGCCACGCCAGTTGGGGGTGGGCAGTACTCTGGAAGGGGGTGCAGAGGGAGGGAGTCCTCGCCTCTGACCCCGGCTCAACTGAAGGGTTTAGACCCTAGGTTGGAGGGCCAGGTTCAGGGTGTCCCCCCTGACCTGGACGCCCAGTTGCAGGATAGAACCCCTGAACTGGTGGGCGAATTGCGCAGGACACCTGCCCCAGGTGCCCTGGCAATTCTGGAAGGGGGTACCACTCCAGGTGGGAGGGTACAGAGCCCCAAGGAGGAAGACCGGGTGTGGGAGAGGCCACCCCAGTCTTTGGTCCAGCCGCCGGGTACAGACCTGGGGCTGGTGGGTCAGTGCCAGGATGTCATACCTGACCTGACAGGAGGGAGAATGGACAAAGGGTGCCAAGCACCTGGGGCTACTGCCCCCCGCTCCATGGCGCCACAGAGGTTTGAGAGCCCTGAGAGGCATACGGCCTGGGTCTCATCCCTGACTACTGTCAGTGGCCACTGTTGCATTTTGCTGTCTGTCTGTTGGGACACACCTGTGGGCCGGTTAAGGTTAGGTGTTGCACAGGTGGTGTCCACAGGTGAGGAGAAGGGTTCCCCATGGATTGGCTTGGTGGGCCCTGAGAGTATGGACAGAGGGAGTCCAATAGGTTCAGATTGGCATAGAACTGGAGTCTGCCCCTGCAGTTGCGGGCCAGGTCCTTGGTCTATCGCCCCAAGCAGGGAAGACCATCACGGTGGTGATTGGTCTACCCTGCGTTTTGGCTGGAAGGGGGTTGTGTTGGACTTGGCCCGTTTTGCAGGGTCATCCCTAAACTTTTTGCCTTCCTCCTGTATTTTTTCTGACCTGGTGTTGGCTGTTGTATGACTCTGGGCACCTTACCACTGCTGACCAGTTCTAAGGTGCATATGCTCTCCCTATGGTAAAATGTATTATGTGAATTGACTTCCATGTTTGGCTATTTGGTTTACTATCAGTCCCTAGTGGAGTGCACCAGGGGTGCCAAGGGCTTGTATATCCAAATGCTGCTAGTGGGCTTGCAGCACTGGTTGTGCCACCCACAGAAGCAGCCTGGTAAAATGTGTCTAAGGTCTGCCATTGCAGAACCTGCATGCAGTCTGGTACTGTCATGCTGACTGGGCAAGTGTCCCCACTTGCCAGTCCCTAAACCTTCCCTTACCTTCATATTAGTCACCCCTATGGTAGGCCCTAGGGCAGGGTGCATTGTAAGGATAAGGTAGGACATGCCCTGAGGTGTGTGGCATGTCCTAATAGTGAATTACAGCCATTTTCGTTTTTCACTATTGTAAGGCTACCTGCTCTCCATAGGCCAGAATGGGCTGCTAGATTTTAACACTCTATAATCCTAACAGGCTCAGGAAGCATGGTAGAAATTCATGTTTAGTATGCCTGAACTCAGAATAATAAAATACATCTTTTAGTAAAGGTTATTTTAATATCCTGGGTTTGCAAATGCTACTTTTAGAAAGTTAGCCTTTGCGTGCCTAACCATTTCAGTCCGCCTCTGGAGGGAGGGCTATCTTCTTTGTGTGTAGCTTGAGTGACAGGGCTGGGAAGTTCCAGGAGACAGGCTGGGGCTGCCAGGTGGTGAATAGAAAAATTACACCAAGATGGGTGGGAGGAGTGCACCTTGACTCTGAATAGGGCAGTGCTCTGCCTCCACAATGCTGGCTCCACCCCCTGGGGAGCGTCTGATGTCTCTGCCCTGCCTGCTGAAAGAAGAAGCCAGAGTCTCAACAACAAAGTTCTCCTCACTGAAAAGAACTGGACTGGGATTATGCAAAGGCCCCCCTGGCCTGTAAAGACAAAAGAAACTGAGTATAAATGTAGGAGCCCTGCTCCTAAGAAATCAGATCCTGATTGAACCACGAAGGAACTCTGCCTGACCAGAAGGACCTGGAAGAAGCTGAAGGAGAAGTAACTTTCCCTGACCTGGGAGATTGGCCTGCAGTTGGTGCCTTGCTGAGAAAGGAGAGGAAAAGACTGAAAGAGACTTTGCATTTTGTTTTTCAACTATCTCCAAGGGCTTGGAAGAAGAGCTTGCCCCCTGAACTGAGTCCCAGGACCATTGGACTCCTCTGCCTTCCAAAATTAAGTTGCCTGGACGATTTGTGCTTGTTTCCCACTGGATTTGGCCCCAGTACGCCTTGTACCACATCCGCCGCGAAGCCGTGTCTTTGCCGCCCGGCACCGTGCGTCTACGCTGATCCAAAAGCGTTAGTACGCGCCGTATCCCTCCCGGCCGCATTGCACCTAACCTTCCCCGCCTATTGGAGACGTACAACACTGGCTGCCGAACCCTCTACGCCGGACCCGAGCTCCATCATCCCGCAGGTACGGTCCGTACGCTGCTAACGTACTGCACCGTGCCGTACTCAGAGCCGAGAAGCCGCAGTACGCTGATCCTCCCCGTACGCTGTACGGCGCCGAGAAGTGTCGCCGCCTATCCGCACCGAAGGTATGGCTCGAACGCCGACGCCACGGACTCTGCAAGCTGATCCGGGCCATCCGCACGTATCCCTGAAGGTCCCGTACCAATGCCGCTTCCCGACGCCGCGACCGGACCAGACCGAATACGCTGCCGAACTACGACCCGGACCCATCAACTTGTCCCGCACTGTCCGTCGCGGAACCCACGAACTTAAGGTACTTTGTTCTGTTCGCACCGCCGGGTGCACGTCCCGGACCCCGGAGTCCGCACCGATTGGTTGACTCGTACTTTCTTTGTTTTTAATGCGGACGAGTCGTACACCCAGGTATGAACCGTACAAAACCTGAAAAGAAGCAGAATTGAGTAAAAGAAGCCTATTTTTTCATTTTAAGCCTTTTTGCAAGAACATTGAACTTTAAAATAATACTGTGGTCATTTTAAACGTTATTCTGGTCTTGTGCTAAGCCTTATATAAAGAAACCTATTTTTGATCCAACCTTGACTGGTGTCCATTTGTGGTGTGTCATTGTATTACTGTATGTGTTCACAAATGCTCAACCTATGACTCCCTGAGAATAGTCTTGACTGCTTGCGCCACACTACCTAAAGGGTGAGCAGGGGTTATTTAAAAGGGTGATCCCCTTATCCTGACTTAGAATTGAGAGTCTCTGCTTGTCGCAAGTGCATACCTGTGCCAACTAGAGACCCCCATTTCTAACATTGGTGGTCAGCGGTGAGGATTTGAATTTGCATTTGTGATTCATGTACAGTGATTGAGTGAACGCCACGTAGTGAGTTCAGACCAATAACGCAGCCACACAGTATTGATTTTTATTTTGCTGAAGAATCTCCACTTTAAGAAACCATGCCTAGCTCAGTCAGTGGAGGCAGGGCGTCCTCTACAGTCTCTGGAGTGGAAGACATAGACTGGGAACAGGAGGCACTGATGAAGTGCACCGGTGAAGTCTTGAAAGGATACCTCTCCAAGTACAGAATCAACCAAACTGGATTGAGAAACAAGGAGCAGTACACAAAGGCGCTGAGGGCCTGGTACGAATCCAAGTTCCCAGAGAATGGGTGGGAGGTGACTAACAAGCACCCATAATGAGGCAAAGTCGTCGTGTGTTGTAGGAGGTGGTTTTATGAGGGATGAACCTGCATTAATCTGGGTGGACCAGCGTCTAGAGGGTCAGGAGCAAGTGATTTGCCAGCATTTTGCTCAGGATTTTATAGTCAATATTTAACATTGACAAGGGGTGATAGGAACTTCCCTCCAGGGGGTCCCTTCCAGATTTAGGTAACATCACTACAAGTGCCACATGCAAAGTGTCAGGGAGCCTACCTCATGATACATCATGAGCAATATGGGCATGAGGGTGGCTCTTTACAGTGCAATATATTCTACAGGAAACCCACCCATTCCCGGAACTTTATTGCAAGCCATCTGGTGTATTACTCACTTTATTTCCTCGAGCTGTATGGTTTGCTCAAGCTTCTGAAGCTGTAGGGGGTTAATGCGGGGGAGGGCAGATCCAGCAATGTAGTAATGTTGTTCCGGAGGCAGTCCGGGGAGGGTTGGGGGGGAGAATGGCAGAGTCTCATAGTACTGGGCAAAGACCTTACATATCTGCCTGAGAATTTACAACATCGCCTGCAGGCGTGTGAATCACCCCGATTATAGTTCTTTGCAGAAGTCTTTGAGGGTCGGGTCAAAAGGTGAGGAAAGTAGAGGTCTGATCTGGCCCTGAGGAGTCCAGGCCCCCATATGGAACATGTAAGCCCTGGAATCTACTCCAAGTAGATACTCCAGGTGCCCACAGAGTGAATACCCCTCCGTCCCCCACCCTTCATCTCAAGCCCAATGTGGTTCACTCTCTGGCCTGACAAGAATCACTGTTCTGAAGTCTCTCTTGAGGTGATTTTCAGAGACCTTGCATATTGCCACAAGTGATTCCGGGCCCGTGAGAGGGGCGAGAGCGACTAGAGAGTCTGGGACTCCATTTCCGGGATGCCCAAGCAGCGCACACGCCGCCGACAACACTGCAAACGCGCCGGGAGGCGTTTAAATCGAGGAGAGGGCTCCCGCAGCGCGGGACGTGCCTGGGCCAAGGGCGGGCCCGTCCACGCCCGTCGGAGCCCGGAAGAGGTTGGGCTGGCCCCCCCTCTGACATTCAAGATTCCCTAAGGTAAAGTGTTCTGTCCTGTGTTTACCTGCTATTACTCTTATTACTACGGTTTCACGCTATTGACATTACTCTCTGACACCACAGACTGTATTGAGGCCCACCAACAAGATTAGTAATCGAGAGGGCCAGAGTGCCCAAGTGGGCGGATGTATTGCCGGGACACTTGACTCTTTTCTAACTAGGGCAACATCAGTTCTGGCGCATGAAATTGAACTGACGGAACGTCGCCTATCATTGGAGCCTTTCAACCATAAAAGATCTTCATTGGGGGGAATATTGTCCCATAACACCTTAGACGAACCTTTGTTAATTGAAATGGTCACGGAAAGAGACAAAACTACGGGACCCACACCATGAACCGAAATTGCCTGGCATCTCACAAAGAGCTTCCACTGGGGCGGCAGCCATGAAAAAACGTCCGGGAAATAGTACTGACACTGCGGTAAAGAAAAAGAGGGGTGGGGGCCCACAAAGACTGAAACCAGCAAAAGCCCCGAGATCAAATGTAAATGAGGGGGAGGTGAAAATAGAATCAGCACAGTGTGACCCAAGTGGTTTGGAAACATCAAATATGGCCCCATGCCCTCTGATGAACAAGGCTATGTGGCAGAGATTCGAAACACTCATTTCCACCATGCTTAACCCCATATCATTAAGATTAAGCCAGATAGAGGAGAAATTAATCGGTCTAGAATCCCAGGCTAAAGATAACTCTTGTGTTTTAGAGGCAATACTAACAAAGATTGGCCCAATGGTGGCTCCAAAGCCTCAAATTCACCAGGAGAGTCCCAGAACAGATCTTAGTATAATGGCCCCAAATACGTTTCCCGCTACGTTTCCCGCTACCTCAAATATGGCCCATCACCCAAGTGATAACCTGGAGGGAACAACTTCTAATGCAACACCAGGTATACTCAGCAACTCTGCTTGTAGTAACCTAAGGTATCTCAGCTCCACTAACCCAAACGAAACGGGGGACAAAATAAATCAGGAAATGGCTAACTCTAATACAGCATGTAAAGGCCAAAAAAGAATACCGATAGGACGGGGCAGTCAAGACAACTTTCAGAGGGAAGTAAGATCGGTCTCGGGTACTCCGATGAATGGAGCTCAGACCCTACACCTCCCTCCAGCAGCCGCCCCTCTGGTTCTAGTGTTGGGAAATGTACCACCATTGCGGGAGGTACAAGTGGAACCGACATCCCAATCAATGTCCAAAGCTCTTCATTGGCTAACTCAAAATCTGAATTAGGTGGGGGCTATAGGTAGAAATGTCTCAAGTCAGATGATCATGGCAAGAAGAGTATCATGGGTGGGTTCAGCTAGGAAACAAATGGCAGAAGATTGTGTGGTCCTGAACTTTAAAAGTGAATTTGTTGTTGGTTTTCTCCTGACACAATTAGGCAATGTTCCTATCAGAAGTTCTCATATTACCGTCCTACCACTGGGTTTCTTCTATAGACCTCCCGCCCCTTTTTTAGAACAGAGGACTATTCACAGCTTAAGGAGGGACAGTCAGGGGGACCATCTTGGGGTAACTCTGGGCTATCTGATTGGAGGCTTGAGAACAGATTTGCGGCTTTGTCCGATCTAGAAGCTTGTGATTGACTACGGCCAGTGCAAACAAGCTCTCAAATGAACTGTGAAAGGCAATCCACCCTGACTATGGCCACTAGTGAGAGTGTACAGTCACCTTTAACACATCAGGAGACACAAAGAATGGTATTAAAAATAGCCTCATGGAATGTGTCCGGTATCGCCCCCAAAGTGAGTGACACTAACTGGTTAAAGTCATGGCAGGAGCACTCAATAATATGTTTCCAGGAAACATGGGCCACAGAGCCAGTATTTATTAATGGTTATCGATCTTTTCAGACCCAAGCAAACCCATCTACCTCAGGGAGGGCAAAGGGGGGCATCTTGACCCTAATCCAAAACTCTCTACCTGTAAAAGTAAAGATGAATGCCCAAGGAGGGGTGGGGGGTCTTTGGATTGTGTTGCATTATGGTAATGGACCACCTTTGTGGACGAACTGTATTACGACGCAGATGCCTTATGAGAAGAGGGATATGTTGCTGGGCTCTGAACAGCGGATTGGTCAATTTACTGCATTCTGGTTCACTTGGGCGGCCCGGCAATGGGCAGGGAGTTTGAATATGTTACCCTGTGAAACTCAATAAAAGTCTGTTAAAAAAAAAAAAAAAAGAATTATGCCCAATCAAATTTAAACTTTCACATCCTGACACTGGAGGTACAACAGGAAGGGATGTGGTTACTAATACATTTTTATAATAACAGATTTGGTTCAAACATGCACTCAATTGTGGGGGAGATTGATAAAGCAATTGCTGATATTGTACGCAACACTTAGAATGCGAACATAAATGTCATATGGTTAGGGGATTTTAATATACACCCCTGTAACTACAAAACACTGCCTGTCTGTGGATTAGAGGACATGGGGGAAATCCAATATATCATTTCACACACAGTGAGTATGGAAATGGCTTAAATAAGCTACTAGCCTCCCTAAATATGGAAATAATTTGTGACCCAGACCCCGTAACAAATACATTGCCGAAAACATTTTACCGAAAAGGGGTGCAGTCAACGATTGACTACATACTTTTAACCCTCCCCCTAAATGCAAGGGTTGTTAAGGTAGGCAATTCCTTTACGACTTTTAGCGATCATGCTATTGTTTCAATAGAGCTGAAGATATCAACACGGGAGAGACAAAAGCGCAGCAATGTTGAAACACCAATTGTGGCAAGGAAAAATGGGATTCAGCTAAAATTGGCACACATAGACAAAATCAAGTTGATTCCAGATTTTATACTAAACACACAAGATAATATACAATTGTGTCTAGACCCAGAAGCTGATGCAGGGGAAGTTGTGCTAGCTTTTTGTGATATCTTAGGAAATATAAAATCGGCCCTTACAAGAACAAAAGCGCCAAATAAAGTAAAAGGCAGGGGCTGGTTTGATTCACCATGCACAAAAGCGAGGAAGGCTCTGTTGTATGCTCTAAAGGCTAGGCCTAGAATCCAGGAACAAATAAGAACATTGCGGGCCTCATATAAACTAGCACGGAAAACCAGAGAAAAGGAAATCAGGGAGGACTTATGGACCGACCTTGATAAGGAAGCAAAATTCGGGAAACAGCAGTGATTTCTGGAAGTTAGTAAATGCACCATATTTTAAAAGTTCTAGTGATCCAACAATAGACATAAATGTCGATGAGGAGGCATGGGTTTCCCACTTTGAGAATATTTTTGCCTCAAACCCTAATACCTCATCCCACCATGTGGCAGCGCAGGAAATGCGCTATGTGCCTCTATCGTTTTCTTTTATTGAAGTTTAAGTAGGGCTGGATTAATGTAGCCTGGGAAAGGCACCAGAACCGGCTGGTGTCCCAATGACTCTTTTTCAAGACAACCCAGATTCATGGATACCACTTCTAACGAACGTCCTGAATAGTATATCTTTGGTAGGCCCTCCCCCTTCATGGTCATCGGGGGTCATTGTACCCATTTACAAACAAGGAGATAGGGCCAACCCAAAGAATTACAGACCAATTTCCCTGCTGGATACAACATCAAAGCTTATGGGCCAACCTCCTCCTTTCTAGGTTAGAGGGATGGGCAAAGGAGAATAACATCTTAATCCAGGCCCAGTATGGTTTCCAGCAGGGAAGGGGTACTGTGGATCAATGCCTGAATTTAACATTGACCATAGAAAAGTATACTAGAATGAAGGACGGGAAAATATACATGGCATTAATGGACCTGAACGCTGCGTTTGACTGCGTGGTCCATGATAAGCTATGGAATATAATGGAGACGATGGGGGTCGACCCAGTTATACTAAATTTGATCAGGCAGTCGTACGCAAAAGGCATCAGTGCGCTATACCAAAACTGGAGATTGTACGCGTTCTTTTAAAATCTACAGGGGAGTAAGGCAGGGCTGTGTATTGACCCCATTTCTCTTCTCCATATACACAAATGGAGTCGAGAAAGCACTCACCGTGGCCACTCGGGAAGTCCCCCTCTTTGAAAATCAAATGCTACCAATATTGGCTTATGCGGACGACGCGGTGCTAATTGCCAGAACAGGGCTTGGGTTGCAAAGGCTGATATCCGCGTACGTCTCATTCATGGATTCACTACAATTGAAAGTGAACCAAACTAAGTATTTTGTAATAGTAGCCGGGGTAACAAAAAGAGAAAAAATGCCATATTTCCACGCGGATGCAGAAAGAATAGAGGTAGTGGATTCTTCCACCTATCTGGGGATCCTTTTTGATAAAGATCTCTCATGGGCAAAACTGATGGAAGGAAGAAAGATGGTGATGGAGAGGGGTATTATTGCTGTAAAATCCTTTGCTAGAAATCTCGGTACCAAACCCTTATTACGTATAAAATATATCTATCAGGTTAGAGTAAAAGCAGCAGCGACTTATGGTGCTGGCGTTTGGGGTGTGGTAGCACCGACACCACTGCAAACTATTGAGAATACATTTTTTAAATCTGTAGTGGGTCCCCCTCCCTCCTTTACAAACTGCATCCTACATATGGAATTGGGTCTGCCCTATATCTCAGATTATATACAACTAGCTCCACTCCTTCTCTGGCATTCAATTTGGAGGAGAGACACAGTGCCACTCACCCAATCAATAATAAGGAGTTGCATAACCGTGGATAAGTGGAAGAGGTCTAGGTGGCTTAGCTATGTAGAGTCAGTATTAAGGGAGATCGGTCTCCTCAAACTTTTTAAAGATCCACTGGCTTGCAAGAAGGTTTCTAAAAAGAAGGTTACCAATATGTTCTTGCTGATGTCTGAGTACAAGCGTAAGGAACATTAGAAAGAGAAATACGCGGTCCGTACATACTGCCTTAACCCACCATTAACAGAGGAGGGGTTTTCTTACCTAGCGAATGTAAATAGGTCGCAACACAGATTTATATTATTGAGGTTTCGCACTAACTTGATCCCTCTCATGCTAGGTTATCCGGAAAAAACATATCATCATTCTGACTTAAGTGTGTGTCCATGTGATAACTCATCACTCCAAACTGAATTGCACCTAGTTTTATTTTGCATGCTATATGAGAATGAAAGGAATGATCACCTTAAGCCAATTTTAAAGAAAGGGAATTTTAAGCAGTGCCAGGTGGCACTATATTTTCAAAATCATGATCTGACCCTTTGGTTTGCTATTCAGTAGCATCATTCTTATGGGCCTGCATGAGGAAGGGGATGGTGTACAGACCAGTGAGATCGCTAAATAATAATACAATTACACAGACTTAGTACATGAAATGATTTTAACGATTTTAATGCATTTATATCAAGGAGGGCTGCGTAGCAGCCATGGAAGACTCCACATCGTCCACCCTCTCTGTGAGCTTTGCATGATCTGCCCTCAATAGCCGCGTGTCCATATGGTTAGCCCCAAGTTGGGCCTCCATGGCAGTTTTAGAGTCTTGGTTGGCCTGCAACACTCAATCAAACATCCCAGTGTACTTCTCAAGACTAATTTCAAGTTGGCAGATTGGGTCAACCCGGTAAGGGAGAGGCCACCAGCATAGCCATGATCATCTTTTTTGGGGGCAGAGGTTTGGAGGTTTTTGTTCATCCATGCCCCACTAGCTGCCATCCTCGGCAATCAGGGGCCAGATATTAGGTACAATGCCAGGGTTACGCAGAGGAGATACAGGTGAGCGAGATGGAGGAAATTTGCAGTATAGCACTGCTTTCCCAGATCATGGGTATTCGAAAAACTCCTGCGTTTAGCCATGGGACCATACACACACTGTGAGAATATGAGGCCCTCTGCCGCTACCCAGGCCAAGAAGTCTTCCAGTTTGTGTGGCTCCAGTCCTCCCTTCCTTATGTTGGAGAGATAATAAGTCTTTGGTGGGGGAGTAAGTAAGACCCAGGGGACAGGTCACCTGCTCCCTGGGGCACTTACTACGTTTTGCTTGATTCCCAATGGATGATATTGTTCAACAGGAGCACCATCTCTTCAAAATGTTTGTGGGCAGAGGAGAGAACCTCTCAGCTACCAGGAGGATGCTAGGTAATGTCAATTTAGGCCCCTTTTCTGGGACCAATGGTCAAATTGACCGCTGCTGGGTCTGGGCCAATGACAGGTTCAATGGTGTTCCCCACAGCTATACACCCTCCTGGGGGAGGAGAAATCCCAGTGCAGCATCAACAGATGAGGCTGTGCATCTCCCGCACTTCTCAGCAGCACCAGGTCACGCCTCAGCCCCACTTCACCACCGCAGCCCTCGATGAATACGGACATGGCAGGGCACAGCGCACTCTTTGGGGCACTCACCCGCATGGGGCTCCAGCAGTCACGAGTGCACACCTATAGCAGGGATTAAAGATCCTCCACGATCCTGCATCACTGATCTCAGTCTAGCCGCGTGAACAGTAGTACACTGCAGACATAGGCTCCTCGGCATCCCTCTCTTCCACCCGCCCTTGTCCCAGAGGTACCTGCAGTCTTTGGCGGGGGAAGGCAATGTGGGCCACAGGCACAGAGTGTTTTGTACCTGCAGGCAAGGGGAGGGCCACGGCCTCCCAGGGCTGAGCCAAGTGTGAGCCTCTCGATACTGTAAGCGAGCTGCGCTATCTGGTGCTTGCCTCCCGGTGCTGTCGGGCTGGCAACCACGTGATAGCATGACTCCTCTTCTCCACTTCAGGTTGCAGAAGTGTGGGGGGGGTCACGATCTAGATCTTAGGGGGTCATTTGGGGCATAATTGTGAAGGATGTTGAGTGATGGGCCTGGTTGGAAGTGGAGCTTCACTGAGAGGTAATAGCTTGCATCTCCATCTTAGCCACGTTGCGTGGATGATCTGCCTGTGATTCGAGAGAAGACCTGAAGGAAATGTCCTACTCCCTCCTGTATCCCAGACAAAGAAGTGGACTCCAAAGGGCAGTTGGCTGAATGTCCGTGTAGCTGCAGGGACACAACAAGCAGTAAGAGGCCCTTTTCCTGAAGTGGGGAGCTGACCAATGGCAACTGGACCTGGAATCGACTTTGCTGCTGGCCTCTGCCATCCTGAGAGCCTCTGAGGGCCTTTCCCCAAGGTACTGCAGGCCTTAGAAATGTACACCTGTAGTTGATTGGGCACCATAAGAAAGTTTGTAAACTTTTGAAGACTTTTCTTCCAGACCTTCCGCAGGACCCACGGGGAAAAGTATCTGATTAGCAGTTTCAAACCGTTGGATTGAATTTCAGCTTCGTCTCACACAGAGATCCCTGCACAAAGTCCTATTCTGAGTTAAGACTTAGAAGACTTTCAGCAAGTAATCTCAAAAGTTTCAGAGCATCAGTGAGAAAAACCTGATTCAGGTGTCTGGCTCTCAGTTCCATGTGTGCAGACACAGATTCAACAACATCCTGCTCGTAGAGGAATTTTCTTTCAAAAAATTCCTCTCTGAAGTGGAACTTGGAAACTTTATCAAACTTTTCATCTTCCAGACTTTCATTGGCACCAATCCACTTGGTGTATCAGATCCACGCTTCATCAGAGCCTGCTTCAAATCTAGCGTAAGTGCCATGATTGTTGACTACAGTTGGCGCATTTTTCTTTTTGCTGCTATTTTTCACCTAAATTCTTTAAAAACCCATATCTCCCCTTGTTGAATTTTTTTTGGTGTCATGTTTCACCCTATTTTTTAAATTTGGTTTAGGATATTAATGTTTGGTGTTTTGAATGTATTGCTGTGTTGGTACTGCATTAATATTTTAATCTTTGCCCTAATTTAAACCTGTCTGCTTTGTGCCATAGCTGCAGGGGTTTGATCCCAAGCACATTTTGTGACTTTGAGGGTTTACCATGGCAAGAAGTGTTATTATACCTTGAGCTAAATAGACTCCTAGCCCAAACATTTATACACTTTCTTATCATAGGTAGATCAACTTTTTCACAATCAACAATTGCGACATCTATGAAATTTCCCTTTTTCTCAACTTTTGTCAGAAAAATATATTTTACTAATGTTTAAATGTTTGGTATACCATAATAAGGATCAATGAAAAAAATGCCATAAACATTGTTTGGCAAATAGCAAATCTTTTAACAAAAAGACGTGAAAAGAAATTTGCAATTTCACATTAAAGCCCAACTGAACCTGTGAACACTTTGAAAGAGAAAGAGTGAAACATGTTTTTTTCAATGTCAAGCTAATGTGGAGGCCTGCTGAGATGCACTGATATTGCAGACCTAATCCCAGGGGAAGGCTGTGAGCTTCCACACTTCTTCAAACCCACTAGAAATGTTAAACTAGCAACATGTAGGTTGGGATTAGGCCTGGGGAAATTGGAGTAGGACAATACAGAAACCCTGTACATCATCACATGCCTGGTTGCACAGTTGGGCTTCAGCTACACTGCAGGAGCATTGATATCTAAATTCATGAGAAGATTTTTAATATGGCTGTGATACTGTCTTTGGCATTTAATATCTGATATTGTATATTCGACACACCTGGTGACACTCTGTATTTCCAACTCTCTGTTCTGGATTAAAATGGAAGTTGACATTCTAAGTTATTATACATTGTTGGTTAAAGAGAACTACCTTCATTACCTATTATTTGGTACAACTGACCATCTCTGAATACTTTCAGGCAGGATTTGACATTGCTATGCCAACAGGAGGGGCAGCAGCCCCTACCTTGAATGTCCAGTTGAGCTCAGAGGAGTCATCTCTGCCAACATGTGGTTGATAACTGTAATATGAAAAGCATTCATTAATACCAGATAGTTTGCCAACACAATCAACAGTAGTAAACTCATTCATATTAAAACTTTAATACTAGTGTTGCAATAACAATAAGAAAGTCTGTTCGAGACAACATTTCAATGACTCCTCTTGTAGAAACAGTACAAGTACACACTTGATTTTTTAGTCCAAACAGAAGACACTTTGTGGAAATAAACAAAATGTAAAATCGGAGTTTGCAATCCAAATGAAGGACTCCTTGTGAAAAAACAAATCAGTGCATGTCTATATCCTTTTGGAAAGTTGCACTAGGATATTTCTCTGACAGGTTATGATGCTTCCAAACTTCTAAACATCAAGTCCTGACACAAGCAACTATGGGCCTTATGACGATGTCGGCTGCAGTTTCCTCCGATCAACATCGTGGCGGAAACGGGACTGACTGACCTCTGGTTAGCGATCCCGACCGACCTCTGGTCAGCGGTCCCGCCTGCCTAATTATGATGTCAACGCACAATATGCGGTCGCATTCCCACATTTCCCTATGGGAGCTTGTCTTATGCCATAAACCGGCCATAGCACAAGCTCCCATAGGGAAATGAGAGGTTGTGTTCATCCCTGCACCGTGTAGCAGGAACCTCAGGGTGCCAGCCACACAGTGCAGGGATCAAAAAAGTGCCCCCCCCCGGCCCCCAACCACAGACCGCAGGGTAAGGTGGGCCTTGCTAGGGGCCCCCAAACATGCCTTCTGACACACTTTCCATGTCCGAAAGTCCAGCATGGAAAGCCTGTCGGAAACAGTGCATCATAATCTCAACGGCAGAAATGCCGTCCATTGGGATTACGGGATGTTTTCCAACTGGCTGACTGGCTCCTTAAGCATGTCAGAATCCAGCCAGAATGACCAGCCAGTTTCAATTTCGACTGCCTGGATCGTAATTAGGCAGTCCGAATTTAAACCGACGATGATTGTCGAAAAGCCTCTGAACTGAGGTCAGAGGCTTTCTGACACTCTTCATAATCAGCCCGTATCCTGCTTGACTAGCGAGGAGACTGTGGGCTAGAAGGAAATTACACTTTAAGCATTCAAAGTGGGTCCACAAGACATGAAGTCCTGCTTGCCTTCACTCAGGCATTTAATTTAGTGCCTCCCTCTGAGACATGGGGCTTCTGCCCAGATGGCACCTACACTCTGTGCACTCTTCCATTCTCTCCTTCTCCTGAAGACATAAAGCGTGTTCAGGAGATTCGGAGTAGTGCATCTCTGTGCCGGGCTGGCACAGAGAGATTAGCATGTCCCATACCAGGGATCCATATTTCATGCAGTTGGGGCACTGAGGACAGGAATGCACATCCCTTACCATGTAGGGGACTATTCCATCCCAACAGGAAGTTAAAATGTAAATGTTGAAATCATATATATTGATAGTTGGGGAAAGCAACCTATAGTTATATACAATTGACTTGACCGGGATTGGTGACAACATCCAAACAAGCCATTCAGCTCTAAGGGATAGCAGGTTATTAGTAATTATATTTATATTGTCTTTCGAAGATCATATAATATAATTCATTTTTTAGTATTACTAGTTTTTCATAGACTGTAATCATAACCAACACATTAACATATTTTAACTCCTCAGTGGCTTGATTACAGTTGAGGATTTCCAAGAATGGTTGTTACATAACCTAAATACCATGGGGGCAAGGTTCAACCTTTGATTGCTCCACAATGGAAATCAAAGTAGGTGAAAAATTTAATTATTCCAACAAAATAGTTTTTGGCGCCAAGGCAAAGGAATGCTAAGGGTGAGCTGATAGAAGTAGCTTTTCGCATAATGCTACTAAACATTCTGGAATTATTTAATGTTAGTGAACCCCTAATAAAACAGGATTTAAAGATTATAGTCTGTTAATATTTTAGCAACAATTTTGCCACTGCAAGGTAACATGATATGGGTGTATAGCTTTTACAAGTCTACCATCTTATCAAGGTTGAGAAATAATTTAGGTATAATTCAGCCTTCAAGGTATGATCCTTTCATTGCAGATTTAGACCAAAAGTGTAAAGAAGTTCTAATGTGTTTGGACAAAATATCAGAAAAAGAATACTGTGATACAAAATATTGTGTCAAGAATATCGGGATGTAAAAAATATAATCAACAGGAATATCGAAGGTACAAATATTGTTTTAAGTGTCATTTTTAATATTGTAAATAATATTGATGTAGAAAATATCGTTGTATTTAATATCATGTGTAACTGTTAATTAGAATCTAATTTATTGTAGTGTGTTAGATACTATATGTTTATTAAAATGTTTAATTGTGATTTTAGTAAGATAAGTTTTTAGTTCTGGAAATGGTGAAATTGCTATTTTTAGTTGTATTAATGTTTATTAATAATGGTTTTATATCTTTTTTAATAGTGGAATATTGTTTTCTTAGGGGAAAAGAGTGAGGGTATTTTTAAAAAGTGTATATTTGAAAGTACATTGTATGTTAATTATTTTGATGATATGCAACTTAATGTTTTACAGGTTTTACATTGATTTTGTTACATTAATGATGTTAATACATTTTAAATTAAAAATAAAATATATATTAATCATGTTCAATAAAAAAATGTCGACATGAAAAAACTATGATATTTAAGAAAATAAAACTATATTCAAAATTATTTTAACAAAGTAAAATAAGTTGACATCTTTCATATAAAAAAGTGTAATTGTATAATTTGAAAGAGAAATACATTTACATATTACAGTATTCTAAAAACTTTTATTATAAATTAGTATTACAATATATTTTTAATGTTTTACATTTAAAAATTGGTTTAAAGTTTAGGAATGGTAGCAATTTTTTTAAAAATTATATTCATTATTTATAGAAATCTACATTTTGTTATACGTTACTGTTTAAATATGAATATGTAGGTTTGTAGTTTTGATTAGTGTATTTTTATATTACATTTTAGTTTATTTTATATTCAAAACATTGTGTGAGAATGTAATGTTTAATGTGTATAATGAGAGGCATATTTATGAGTCCTGTTGTGTTGCTCTTGCACTACACAATGTGGTGCAAGAGCGACGCAACTTAAAAATGATATTTATGAAGCCACTCAAGGCCCTCTTGCAAGGCCCTGAGAGGCTTCATAAATCTCAAGCAAAGCAACGTAGCGCAAATCGCTGCGATACCTTAGTCTGAGCTAGGGAGGTGTTCCATAGGCGTTGTGTGAGTGTTTTTTATGCATTCCTAGGTTTACCAGAACTGGTAAACCTGGCACTGTGCCAAAAAGATACCCCTTCCCAGGAGAGGCTTGTGGAAGAGAAATATCTTTCTTTCTCCTTGTTACTTCCTCTTTCTATGTGTGCTGCATTCTGCAGCTACACCTCAGTATGGGCCCAGTTATGAGTACGGCGGTCCCAAGACCTCCATACCCGCGTTGGTGGTCGGACCTCCCGATTACAAGGTTAGGGGTCAGACTGCCACAAGTCTGATGCAAGACCACCGCCAGGATCCTGGATCCCAACGGGGCGGCAGTGGGGAAAGCAGTGATCAATGGCAGCAATGCCGACCTGCCTTTCCACCGACCTGTTCATGGTGGGGACTCTGGAAAAAAAAAGTTTGGCGGAAGGGAAGGGGCCCCAAACCGGTCCCCAGGGTGAATTTGCACATGGGGGTTGTGCATGAGGGCACATGTTGTGTCCCCCTGTGCTTGCACTGTCGTGCATGCACTGTATGCCATGCACAACATGGTGCATGGGGCACAGTGCACTGATGTACAAGTGTCGCTGCCACGGTGCGGGCATATGCTTCAGGCTCTTTCTATCAGCCAAAAAGATGCTGCCGCCTTGGCACCGCCAGCCCAGTGCATGAGTAATAAAACGACGGTCGGGATGCCACCGGCTTGCCGGCATTCTCCCGACTGCCACAACGGTGGTCTGGCAGTTGGACTGCCAAACTCAGAATCAGTCCCTTAGTCTTATTTATTTAATTTCTTTTGGGTAGGAAATGTTCTATTTTATTGTTTGTGTAAATATTACACAATTATTATTTGGAATTGTGTGGTTAATGTGATGGAGCAAGGATTCAAGAAAACTAAACTTGCTCGGAGAAATCCCTCATTAACTTTTACTAACAGTTAAAAGCTGTAGAATGAGACAAAACTAATATATACCAGACACAGACACACGGCAGACAAGCTTTACGCAAGAATTAACATGGAATAAATGCAACGCGACTAAAATTCGCTTTAACTTAGAAAAATGCTTTGCGCATGTGCAACCCAGAATTACGTAGAAGTAACGTGACTAACCCGCTTTGAGAGGGAAAAACTCTCATGCATGCGCAAGGAGGACTAAAATGTGGTTGTGAGGTACCACATGCCCAGCATCTGCTTGTTTGAACTAAAAAGAAAGCTGCTATTATTAATGCTTTTGCTCAAGAGAATAATAACAACATGGGACAGAGTAGAAGTGGGTGGTGAACAGCGAGAACTATATATTTGAGACATTAACATCTGTTTATGTTTTCTTTATTAATAGTGTGCATTTGGGCCTGCTGTTGCACATGACCAAAAGAAAATGGCGACGGAAAACTAGAAGTTGTGCATGCTCAGTGAATTCATGATGTGACCCGATGACCGTAAGAGCTGAATGACTGCTAAAGAGCAAGAACAGAAGACATGGGAAAAAGGAGATGAGAATTCTTTGTCAATGGAGCTTGTATAAAATGTAAAAATATTGCACCGATACATGTATGGGAATTAAGAGCAATGAATGAGCTAAGGGGAAGGGTTTGCGGAACAATAAGAATATTAATAAAAATGAATATGTCAGCATGGTGTGATGAAACCTCCCCTGTCCTGTCCAATCATATTCAGTATTTCATCAATATTTGCAACTTTTGAGGGTGGGACATGTAGAAATAAAGATTATAACTGGAGTGACTTAAGTTAGCAAGGTAGACATCGATGCTGAGGGGGAGAGAGAGAGAGAGAGAGAGAGAGAGAGAGAGAGAGAGACGAGAGCTGCTAGAAGAAAAGAAGAGAGAGCAGACTGGGAAGATTTAGATCCAAATGACAGCTTGATTAGATTAAAAGATTCCGGAAGAACATCGAGGAGGGAAAGAGTGTAAGAGAAGGATGCGCCCTGGTGTGTCTGGTTTATAGAGAAGTCTAGTAAGTATCTGTCCTGTCCTGATCCTGTCCTATGGTCTTTGTCTCCTGATCCTAATTCAGGGGACCCCCACCAGTTCTTTGGTCAGAGGGGTGGTTTTCAGTATTTCTTTAGGTAATTATCATTTTGTCTCAAACTTGATTATTTCTTTGCAAATGTATATTATCTATATGCATTTTGTCTCTACATCTATCCACTCTTTTTGAATTTTGATTTGTTGAATGAATTCTGTGTTAATGAATGTTCTTGCTAAATACATTTTTCTCTCCCATGATAAGAATGATGGTGCTTGCACTGTGAATCTGTAAATGAGCGTTCAAATTTATGACTGAATCCTAGATAAAGCTTATGAATCTTACCCCGAGTCTGTGGTTATTTCACTGAGATCTCTGGATTAGTTCAATAGTTATTAACATCACCATCAACTAACTCAACTAATGGTCCATCGGCCAGAGGAAAGAGTGTTGATTCGTGAAGATTAGTTAGGCATTGAGTTTTATTTTTAAATTAGTATGTTTCTCAGATAACTAACTAATCAGAACTGAAGTGAAATATAAAACTTGACCCACAGCGGATTGGCCAGGGAGTTTGAATGAAACATGCGGATAAATGAGTATGGGCCCATTGAAATATTTAGTTTAGTGAATTTCCCAACCTTGGCCTTCTGCTGGATCAAATGTATTGTAATTTTTTTATATGATACATTGAGTTTAAGTAATTTATTTATCATTTTATTATTTGTCTTTATTAACGTTAGACATTTATTTAATTTTTAGACTGATGTACTAAAATATTATACTGATTATATTGGGTTTGTTTTTTGAGACTTTGGTAGGTTACTGTTTACTTTATTATGCTTTTGGCTATCATTTCTGAGTAATATACTGCTTTGTTTTTAATGATGAGTTTGACTTTAAATTGTAGCATATCATACATTCTTGGTTTGGTTGCAAAGTTTAGGGGAAATTTGGCTAACATATTGCTCCATTTGTAGTTGTTGATAGCTTTGCTCTTTTTGTAATGCTTCTATATAAATTATAGAGTATAGGTTGGGTTCTGCCTACTGTGGACTGGAAGGCATTGTACCATCCTTCCACTGCGATGTTTGTTTTGGTTTCCTGTGCCAATGTGCTATCATAGACATTCCACCATGGTATTTGGAATTTGGGTTGGCATCTGAGTCCAGAGCATTGTAGTCAGTCAGTCAGTCAAATACTTTTATTCGATTAATAAAAATCAAGAAAATACATAACAAACAGATAGCCACATAGAATACAGAACAAAAGTTCATCAATTACACTAATAATTATAAGTGACATTATCATGGTAAAAAATTAAAATGAACAAATGTCATAAGTTCAGTTCAAAGTTAAAAAAATAAATACATTGATATATTTACAATATAATAAAATCTGATAGGGATAAAAATTAACTCCAAAAAAAGGGAGCCCCCAACCTTTCACACCAATTCAAATCATAATGGGGTTTAGCCGTATGTTGACACGCTTCTTGTTTATGCGAGCAGCTGCAACTAAAAAGCTTGCTACAGAAAATGCAATATTAATGCTGGGTAGAAGTTGCAGAAACAGGAGCGCTGGCCTCACTTGTAAAAAACCAGCCTCCTTCAAAATAGGTAACAAGTATTTTCTCCTCATCTGAGCATAGTGTTCACAAAACATGATAAAATTAAGTGTGTCTTGGGTGGAAAAGTTATCGCAATCACATGGGATTGCGTTATCTGGGGTAGCCCATGTAGGATAAAAACCAAGCACAAAATGTATTAGATCAAAACGAAATTTGAATAGGAGAAATCGATGAAATGATTTGGTTACAAAGGCCAAATATGGTTCAAGGCCAGGAACGGTTATAAGCGCATAGTTCCTTCTAACTAATGTTCTAAATCCTCCCTCTCTACCGTAAATAGCGTTACTAATGCGGATTTAATCACCGAAACATCCTTTTTGTTAATACTATCGGGGGAGTAGAATAGCTCTGGACGACCCACTAATGCAAGCAACCGTTTGACGTAGGCCAGCCAAGGGATTCTATGGGCTCTATCCAGTGCAAGGCAATCTTTGAGAATCATGTGGGTCAAGGAAATTTCCTGGTTAAGCCAGGTTTTTATCCAACAAATAACGGGGGCCACTTTTATTAGGTCTGCAACATACCCCATACCCAACTCTGAGTGTATCGTAAAGGTGGGTGTGGACTGAGGGACGGACAACAGAGCTCTTAAAAACATGTTCTCCGCCCTCTGGATGGTATTAGTGTTTGTGTAACCCCAAATGGCAGAGCCATAGGAGGCTATGGCCAAAGATTTGGCTTTATAAACCTTTAGAATAGCCTCCATAGGGCGAGCACCCAATCGTTTGGCAAAACCTAGTATAGCTACGGCAGATCTTGCCGCAGAGTTGCCTTTTAGTTTTTGTTGGGGACCCCACGTTCCCTTTTCATCAAAAACGACCCCCAGGTAGGTAAAGATGGGGACCCTTTTTACCTCGCTACCTAGGCAAAAAAATATTTTAGATTTCTTTTTCCTACTGGCCAGGCCAGTAATCATGACCTGAGACTTTTGGGTGGTAATTTTCAGATCTAAAGAGGTCATGAAGTCGCCAAATGTGGCCAGTAGTCTGTCGAGGGCCATGCCTGAACGGGCCAAAAGAACGGCGTCGTCAGCGTATAGGAGAACTGGGATCTTAGTCTCTCCTACACGCGGGACGTCCACCGCTAAGTTGGCCAAAGCTGGGTCCAGTGCGTTTATGTATAATGTAAAAAAGAGGGGTGCCAAAATGCACCCCTGCCTGACACCCCTCTCCGACTTAAAGCAACTGGTACACCGTCCTCCCTGGTTGACTCTCACTGAGGCTAATAAGCCACAATGCAGGTCCGCCAAAAAGCCAACCAGGGGGGATCAACCCCCATGTCCAGGAGGATCCTCCACAGCTTTGACCTATTGACCAGGTCAAAAGCTGATGAGAGGTCCATAAAGGCCATATACAGGGACCCCTCCTTCGCGATAGTATATTTGCAGATGAGTAGGTTGGGGTTTAGGCATTGATCCAGCGTACTCCTATTAGCCCTAAAGCCATACTGGGCATTAGACAGTATGGCGCTGCCCTCAAGCCACGTGGTCAGCCTACCCAAAATGACTCTGCCTAGAATTTTAACAGCCGAGTCAATTAAAGAAATAGGCCTATAACAGGCCGGGTCACCCCTCTGTCCTTTTTTGAAGATTGGGATAATGATGGACATGGCCCAGGACTCAGGGACGTTGTTATCTCTAGCAGCATTAAAGACATTAGTCAGTATTTTGGCCCAAAATGTAGGAGCGGACTTGTATAGGTCTGCAGGGACGCCGTCTGGGCCCGGGGCCTTGTTTTTAATTGTCTCATTAATAGCTTTTTCCACATCCTCCTCCCTAAAAGCCAAGACTAAACCATCCTGGTTTAAGGTTAACAACTCATCTGAGCACCCATGAGAGTGCTGGCTATAAATATTTTCAAAATGAGCTAGCCACCGCTCGTCTGGGATGCTACATTCCATGGCCTGGTTCTCACTGCCAGAAAAGTATGGATGATTTATCACCCCCCAAAATTTGGAACTATCCCGCAAGGTTTCGGCTGACTGTAGATCGTTCCATGCATCTTCCTTGATCTGATTTTTACGAGCTATGATGGCCTGTTTATATTGTTTCCTCAAGGATACTATCAGTGCTCTGTTTCTAGGTATATCTTTTAATGCTTTTAATAGAGCGGAGTGAGACTTTGTACAGTTTGTATCAAACCATTTTTTGCCTAATTGCCCGCCTGAGCTGGTCTTTACCAAAAGGGCATTATTTACTTGTAAACAAATAGTATTAAAAGCCTCGACTATCCTTGAGTTGGTATTGGCGTGATCTAAACATATACCCACCTCAGGTTCAACCTTGGCTAGGACCTCTTGTAAGAAGGTGATCGGGGTCACTTTAGCCAATTTCAATCTCCTACCCTGATCCTTTAAAAAAAGGTCTGTAGCTCCTAAGATTTTTATATCTTTAAAAACCAGTGACCCCCCCCCCCCCGGGACAGCCTCTACTATCACGGGATTATGGTCACTGAAAACGGAGTCTTCTACCCTATAATTTAAAACCAAAGACAAAATCAAAGAAGATAAAAATATGTAATCAATGACTGTTCCTGAGTCTTTTCCTTTAAATGTAAAAGTCCTCTGCCCGTCCATGCAACAGCCTGATTCAGAGAGGTTTGAGGAGGCCAAAAGGCTCTCCAAAGCCCTCACCTTGATTGGTATGTTCGAAGTGTGTGGATGATGAATAAGGAGATCCCCCAGCATCTTCCACAATGCACTCCAAACTGCATGGGTGTATATTAAAGTCACCCATCAGGATGACCTCGGGACTATTGTGTGACACTCTGATTTTATCCAAAACCTCCCCTAGAGATTCTAGATGCTGATTTGGACTGACGCTATCTGGTGAGTTATAAAAATTAATAAGTAACAAAGAGGGAGAATTTGCTACCGCCAGTTCTACGACTAGGCAATTTTGGGAGCCTGAATCTAGCTGACTAACAGATCCTTTAAAATTCAAAGAGACTAAGAGTGCAAGGCCCCCCTTTGGTCTGCCCGCCAAGCTAGGTTTAGCTGGGATAAAAAAATGGGCATAACCATCCAGAAAGAAACTATTCGTTGTATCCCAAGTTTCTTGTAATGCAATAATGTCGTGGGATTTAACATATCCAACCCATATCTCATCCTGACTTTTGGTTCTGATACCCGCAATATTCCAACTTAGAATTTTGCATGTAGTCTTCGTGCGTGGCTTGTGCGCAGTTGTGTCATTTGCGCGACGTGTATTATCTAGTCATTCAGAATCCTGTACGTAATGCAGGGGGGAAAAGCGATTAGACAGGGCCAGTTCCCCACTGTGAATATTATCAGAAGCTCGAGGGAATGTGGGGAGCGTGTAAGAGTGTTGTGAATGAATAACAGGACCCAAGGAGAACATGGGGGACCTAGTGGTGAAATGCGGTCTCAAGGTGGTAGTATCTCTGTTGAGATATGAGCCTGAGTCAGGAGGGCAAATTTTCCGAATGCCCCGGGGAGGATAGAAAAAGCCAAGTGGTAGCGGTCTTATACAGTTGGCATTAAACAAATCAGACCCATCCCAGAATAAATTTTCGACGTCATCTCTCCCGCGAAAATTAACAACAATACAGTCCCCTTTGATTGACCTTGGGCCCCGTCCCACCCACCCCACTCTTCTGGCCATGATAATAGAAGATGATATATCACCCCCCCCCCCAGAGGAATAATGTCTACACCAATCCCTAGATTTGCTTAGGAGGTCCTCCGTGGATTCGCTCATATTAGATTCAAGAGGCGGGACCCCCGTTAAGACTGCCACAAACGGCGCAGCGTCTGGCGGGAGGTGCAACCTATGACTACAGGGTTTGGGATGCATTGCTGGGTTCTTGAGTACATTCGATTTAGAAGATTGTGCTCTGGGGGGAATCGGGTGGACCTCCACCTCATTTGTTTCATTATCCAGATTTTGGACCACTGACTGTTGTGTATGGGACGTATGAGGTTGCGAACTACCTGGGGGCACCTGTGACTCCAGACAAACCATAGGCCCAGAACCTGCGTTACTGACAGATTGTTTGGTATTTGCCAATTGCAAAACATCGTGATGATAATTCCTAATAAAAGAGTCGATTTTTTCGCATCTAGATAAGAGGCCAGCAACGCAAGTGTTCATAGAGTCTAAGATGTCTTTAACGATGCCCACCAACAAAGGTTCAATACGTGATTCAAACAGTTCTTCCATCTTATCTCCCAAATTCGTACCGGTGACATAATCCTGTTCTCCCTGCAGATGCTTGGCTTTACGCACACATTTCTTAGCTTTTTCTCTGGGTGGAGATGTCACACTCCCAAGCCTTCCACCCATTGCTAGGGACAGGGAAGAGCTGGGGACGTTAGCCACAGTTGAATTCACTGCGGGATTAAGACATTCACCCTCTATGGGCCCAGATGAAGATATAATAGAGGGTATTTTGTCCACAATTTCAGAAACCCTTTCAAGTTCAAGTACTTTTTCAGCAGTAGCAATTTTCAAGTCAATCGCCCCCACAGCAGAAGTCAGATAGGAGATAATGGTATCTGTCTTGCGTGGCACTTTGGCGTTTTTGGCCCCATCCCCCTCAGCTCCCTGCTTTTTGCGCTTACCCATGTTTGCAGCTCAGCCCGGCCTCTTCTGGCCCCTGACGGCCCGCCCTTTGCCCGGGCTTCGCCCGGCGCCACCCGCGCGCGTCCGCGACGCGGAGGGAGCTGCTCTCGTTTATGCGCCTCCGGGCGCGACCAGGTGGGGTGTTGGCGGTGCGTGAGGCCGCTAAGCCAGCTGGGAGCTGTAGTCTCCTCCCGCGGCGGCCGTGCGTGGCAAGAAGCTACGGTGGCGGGGGAGACCAAAACAGCATCCGTGCCCCAGCGGAGAAGTTGTCAGCCCCAAGGTAGGTGTGTGCAAGTCTCCCGCTCCACCGAGGGAGCTGCTCTCGTTTATGCGCCTCCGGGCGCGACCAGGCGGGAAGTGGGCGGTGCGTGAGGCCGCTAAGCCAGCTGGGAGCTGTAGTCTCCCCCCACGGCGGCTGTGCGTGGCAAGAAGCTACGGCGGCGGGGGAGACCAAAACAGCGTCCGTGCCCCAGCGGAGAAGTTGTCAGCCCCAAGGTAGGTGTGTGCAAGTCTCCCGCTCCACCGAGGGAGCTGCTCTCATTTATGCGCCTCCGGGCGCGACCAGGCGGGAAGTGGGCGGTGCGTGAGGCCGCTAAGCCAGCTGGGAGCTGTAGTCTTCCCCCGCGGCGGCCGTGTGTGGCAAGAAGCTACGGCGGCGGGGGAGAACAAAACAACGTCCGTGCCCCAGCGGAGAAGTTGTCAGCCCCAAGGTAGGTGTGTGCAAGTCTCCCACTCCACCGAGGGAGCTGCTCTCGTTTATGCGCCTCCGGGCGCGACCAGGCGGGAAGTGGGCGGTGCGTGAGGCCGCTAAGCCAGCTGGGAGCTGTAGTCTCCCCCCGCGGCGGCCGTGCGTGGCAAGAAGCTACGGCGGCGGGGGAGACCAAAACAGAGTCCGTGCCCCAGCGGAGAAGTTGTCAGCCCCAAGGTAGGTGTGTGCAAGTCTCCCGCTCCACCGAGGGAGCTGCTCTCGTTTATGCGCCTCCGGGCGCGACCAGGCGGGAAGTGGGTGGTGCGTGAGGCCGCTAAGCCAGCTGGGAGCTGTAGTCACCCCCCCGCGGCGGCCGTGCGTGGCAAGAAGCTACGGCGGCGGGGGAGACCAAAACAGCGTCCGTGCCCCAGCAGAGAAGTTGTCAGCCCCAAGGTAGGTGTGTACAAGTCTCCCCAATAATCCATTAGGGGGCTTTATTGGTCTTCATTTTGTTGGTAGAATGGGCTTTCTATTAGTTACTTGTAGTGGTTAGCTACCTCTGTGATAAGGACCTAGGCTGGTGCTATAATTGTTTTTTATTATTTGTTTTAAAGGCAAATTTACTGTTTGTAGAATATTCTTAGTGCAGATTTGTGGAGGTGTCCACATATGCTTTGATTGAATGATAGTAACAGTCTTGTATAGCTGTAAGGGTACATTTTTAAAATAGTTTGATTCATGGCTTGCTCAAAGTCTATGATTACTTTTGGGGGGGTGGTAATTATTTTGTTATGGTTAATGTTGTTTAAGAGGTTTTGGTAAAAGCTGCTCTGTTTATTTGGTAGGAGGGCATATATAAAAGGGATATTTGTGTTTTGATATTCACCATGTATAGGGCATGTCTGAGAGAATGATTTTGGACACATTATGAACGTCCCATCGATCATCAAAGTTTGACATTGGCTTAGTTTTAGTAAGTTATTTGCTGTAGAGAATATTAGGATTTGCTTCTCATTGTTTAAGCTATCATGTAACAGGAAAGCTTCCTCATTATGTGTGATTGTTACATTTTCAGATACTTTTATGTCTTGGTATCATGCAATTAAATGTTTTAAAGTGGGTATATGTGGTAGTTCAGGGATTTTAGACAGTATGAGCCTTAATACGAGTTTGGCAGTCCGAATGTAGAGAATTCGGTGGTCCGACCGGCGTATTACGATTTGGGCGGATGGCCTTTACGAAAACCATGGCTGAACCGCCAAGACCACCAGCAGACCACCGACAGCTGGGTGCGGGGACGGGGATAGGCAACCACCATAGGGTGGTACAGGGGAGCTGCACCACCATCTGTATTATGAGTTGCTTTGTCCACAATCTGACCGCGGCGGTCCGATCGCCTGCTTCAAAGTGGTAGTGATTTGTGGTGCATACTCACCCCTTTCTTGTTCTTCCAGGAAGAATCCAACATGGATCCCTTTCTTCAGGTCCCCCCTTCACAGCAGGATCTTCACCCAGAGGATTAAGACCCTGTGTGCGATGATCTACAGGTGAGTCCTTTTCGTACCATATAACCATTGCCAGGACTGCCCACATATGGGCCGGACTCTGGTGGCAATGGGAAAATGGTATTTTTTTTACATGTGTGGGCATCCGACATATATGCAGTCAAATTGCGCACACGCATTCATATATTTGGTAAACGTACTCACCATCACCTCAAGATCTCCGCATCCACACCGCAGGCACTGTGGTCAGCTAGTAATATGGCGGTCTTTGGACCACCAGCGCAGTGGGCTACTGGCAGGGGGCGATGTGGTTCTCCAGTGCTCGTTCCTCCAAACTCCTCATAAGGCCCTATATATTTAAGGATTTTGGTTGTGGGTTCATAGGAGCTAGTGCTTGCCTTTCTTATATCCTGCAAAACCTCCCTTACTTCTATTTCTGTCACATTTGTGGGGTGGTTGTGCTCTCTTCCATTTCCAATTTATATTTTCTGTTGATGCACTTTCTTGGCTGTAGGTGTAGCCCATGTAATTTAGTAACTGCTTTCCTTTCTGCGAGGTTATGTATTTTGCTACCTCTGTCATTGTATCTGAAAGTAGTGCAATAGTATAAATATATGCAATATTTTAAAGTTTGCACATTTATTATTTACATGTATAATCATGCATCTGCTTCTATTTTGTATAATTACATGTATGTTTAGTTTGTTTAATATCTGATACAGCACAGGAATCACCCCAGAGGGGTATCTCCACGCTGCAGTAGTGCAATGCCAGGGCTACAGACAGTTAAACCACAAAGAGTTCAATTTTCAGGAGTTTCCTGAAGTGCAAATGATCATCACAGCTTCGCAGAGTATGGGATAGTGAGTTCCAAAGCCATGGGGCCATATAAGAAAAGGCTTTGCCTCCTGAGCGAGATTTCTGCACACAGGGAATAGTAGGGAGATCTTTCATACCAGAGCGTAGTACTCTGCTCAGCTGGTAGGGAATGGGTTTCTGTGCTAAGTAGCTAGGTCCTTTGCCATTTGAGGCTTTATGGACAATACAGCACACTTTGAATATAATTCTCTGGCGGATGGGCAGGCAGTGAAGTTGTTGTAAGAGGGGAAGGGAAGCTGTTCTGGGAGGCATATTAGTGACCAACTGCACCTCTGTATTCTGTACAACCTGTAATCTATTCAACAGTGATTCGATGGCTGCGGCCAGAAGTGCATTGCAATAGTCCAGGTGACTAATAACCAGTGCCTAAACTAATGTTTTATGTACAGCTAGAGGAAGGAGGGAGAAGACTCTGTGCAACAAGCGCAACATGTAAAAGCAGGTCCCAGAGTTAGCCCCAACTTGGTCCTGCAGATACAGTGTCTGATCTAAGGACACACCTACATTTTTAACTACCGTTTTAGGGAAGGGGGAAGTACCCAAGTCCAATCCAGGGATCATAGTGTTTTGGCATTACCGAATAAAATAATCTCCATCTTACCAGCATTTAGCTGGAGGTAATTGTCCGTCATCCATGTGGAGATAGTTTTCATGCACTCTGAAAATTAGATTTTGTGGTTGAGGAATTTATATTGAAAGATAAAAGCAGTTGGGTATCATCCACATAGGAAATGTGGATGTAACCAAATTCCCTCACAATACTAGCAAGGGGAGCCACGTGTATATTGAACAAGGAGGGGCTTAAACAGGAGCCTTGGGGTACTCCCTTAGAGAGGTCCATCAGACAGGACCAGAAGTAACCTACATTAATGACCTGCGTACGGTCCATCAAAAAGCACTTAAACCATTGAAGAGCACAACCACAAATTCTAATCTCCTCCAGTCTTCGCAATAAAATGTGATGACACACAGTGTCACAAGCTGCAGGTAAATCCAACAACACTAGTAACACAGCTTGATTGTTGTCCAGAGAGCATCTGATGTGATCAGATACTGCAATCAGGGCCGACTCCGTGCTGTGCATAGGTCTAAAATCTAAGTGAGAAAGGGCTAGACAACCAGTAGACTCTGTGGGGCCCATTAGGATGTAGGGCGGACTGCCACCGCCTGCATGGCGGTGGCGATCCGCCCTACATCCTTCCCCCGCCCGCCACCCATTTCCCCTCCGCCCTATTAGTATGGTGGGGGACCGCGGCGGACGGGAAGACCGTCTGACGCTTTTCCGCCCAGTCGACAAGTCGACCGGGCGGAAAAGGGTTTAATATGGTGGCGGTGTCTTCTAGACACCGCCATCCATATCAGGATGCAGGCGGGAGGCAGCCTTTCCGTAGCGGCGTTGCCGCCATGGAAAGGCATGCGGATTTTCAAGTTGGGGGCCCGTTGCGGGCCCCCAGGATGTTGGGGGGGCACATGGGGGGTACCTATGGTACCCCCCTGCATGTGCATGCATAACATGGCAGGCACCACGTGGTGCCTGCCACGTTGTGCATGCATATGCACAACATGCACTTTTGACATTGCGGTGGATGCTGCTGAAAGCACCGCCCGCCGCAATGTTAAAAATGAGTGACGCGCCCGCCAGTGTGGTGGGCGCATCCTAATATCCCCCATGGGACTGCCGCACATATGGCGGGCGGTCCCGTTTTCCGTCAGGATGGCGGGCGGGCAAAGTCCGCCCGCCATCCTAATGATGCCCTGTGTGTTCGGTAAGCTTTTTATTAATGTATCCTTCCAATAGTTTGCTTATCAGAGGGAGAAGGGGCAATAGTTCAATTGCTTTTTTGCAAATCGGAATTACTTGCACTGCCTTCCATTCCCAGGGACGTATGCCCTCACTCATTGAGAGATTAAATAATGTGCACACGGATGGGGCAAGCTGAACAGATAGTAGGGCAGCAATCTTTGCTGGTATGATGTCTGTGGGAGACCCAGACTCGGCAGATTTTAGCATTTTCTCCACTGTGTGTACTTGTAGAGTGGTAAAGCTGTCTACGAGGAGCACCATGTTAACTATTAAAGGGGGGTGAGAGGGAGATTCAATAAGGCTATCAGTGGTTCCAGAGAATGAGGCAAAAATAGAATTTATTTTATCTTCTAAGTGGTTAGCGATATCATGGCATAATACTTGAGAGGGAGTGGTAGTATCATTAGCTACCTTGGGATTTGTAAAGGATTGAGAATTTTGTACAACTCTTAGGAGGAGTTTCCTGCTTGACTAAGTTGGGAGGCGATATGCGCTTTACGCGCTTTTTTATGTTTTTGTGATTGAGTGATAATGCTTCTTTATAGATTTCTCTCTACATCTGATTCTGAGATGAATGCCAACATCTTTCTAACCATTTACATGCTGATTTCTCTTCACATACCTCCAGGAAATACCAAGGTCTCATATGTTTCTGAATCAGATTATACTTTTGGAGCGATACAATTAATAGCAGTTTTTAAAGCTCCTTGGTAATGCTCAGACTTAAATTAATACCCCCTTGCTCTGCTCTCAAAGGCGCACAAAACCTTTTCTTAAAAGCCTCTGGCGTAATTTTGTACCATTGTCCAATCTTATCCGGAATATATTTGCATTTACAATTTTCACAAAGGAAAGTTGAAACTTGACTACAATCACAGCCAATATCTTTTTTAAGAACTAATTTTAATGTATTTACTTTTTTTACAATAAAAACAATGGGCTTCACCTGAAGAGGGCCACATATTAAAAAGGGATATTTGAGTGTTACTAATTGGAATATCCAAAAGTAATGATCCACCCACTTTGCCATGCTCCTGTAGTAACAATTCATCAACCTCTAATGTCTTGTGACATAAAATAGCAACACAACCTTTTTTTAAAACAAATTATTGGCATTTCAATCAGCGTACATTTGACATAAATGTTAAAGGACTTTCGCATAACATGCGGTATCAAATTATGCATTGAGAAGTCGGTAGGCACAAGAAATACAACATCACATATTCCATATTCCAGTGACATCGACATTAACCTTGATGTACAATCGCAGTGGGCATCATTGGTACAAGTGCAGAAAGGCAGCATCCTGACCCATGGAGGCGGTTATGAAGTGGTGAGTGATACAGAAGGAACTAGAGTGTCCTGACGAGATGCCCTCAACCATGCAAGGAAAGGATCGCATATGTCTATGGGTCTGGATGCGATGGGCATTATTTCCCAGAAGGCAGTGAGTTGTTCCTGACAGAATGTGACATCAAGAATCCAGTCTTTAATCAGGGGGGATTCGGCCTGCCACACCGCATAGCGACTCTACGCTTGGCCAGCAGAAGCAGCATAGCTAAGAGTTTACGGTCCTCCACCGGGTCATCTCTGACATACCCCAGGAGTCCCACTATAGCCCTGGGCTCTATACGTGTCATGAGTAATTCACAGTTTTTTTGAAAGATCTCTTTCCAATAGGAGGCTATCTGAGGGCATTCCCAGGCCAGATGTAAAAAGGTTGCCTGGTCTGTATGGCGTCTCCAGCACTCCGCATTTGGCCGAATGCCCATCCGAAACAGCGGTAGAGGTGTTCTGTAGTATTGATTTCAACATTTTTAATGCTTTAATCTGAGTTTATAGTTTGGGGACAATTGCTCAAGCTGCGCACAACAGAATTGCCATTGCTCTCCCGTGATCGGTGGCTGTATCGCAACATTCCACTGTTCACTTCGTTTTGGTTTATGCACTGGGCAGTGTGTTTGCATAGATATGTAGAGTCTTGTAATGAGTTAGCGCGTTGAGGGAGAGGTGAGTGTGTGTTCTAGAGCTTGCAAGACTGGGGGAGGTTGGGAAATGTGCTGTGTCTCTGGCGGCAGGTGGCACGTATCCGGTGATACAGTAACATGTCCGAAAAATTGGGGGGTGGCATATCAGTGGGCGATTGCGGCTCAATAAACTCTCTCTCCTGGTATAAATCTGCGTATTTAGCAAAACCCAACCTCCGTGCTCTCTCTATGGCGCCTTTATCATTTAACAGGGGCATTTGTGGGTTCCTAGCCAAGGGTATTGAGGGGGCGTACAGTGTTTCAGCGCGGGCTCTCCCCCTCATCCCGTCCCAGCAACACAACCTTTAAAAGCAACAGGTGGGGAATAATAAACGTTTCCAACCCATTCAGTCCTTTATCTTTAATTTCATGAATTCATTACAATGGGGCTTATTACGATGTCGGGTGGCAACGGGACTGACTGATCTCCGGTCTGCGGTCCCGACTGCCCAATTACGTTACGACCGCACATGGTGTAGTTGCATACTCACATTTCCCTATGGCAGCATGTGTTACGGTCGTAAACCGGCTGTAGCGCAAGCTCCCATAGGGATATGGGAGGTTGTGTTCATCCCTGCACTGCGTGGCAGGCACCTCAGGGTGCCTGACATATGGTGCAGGGATTAACAAGGGGGCACCATAGGTGCCCTCTCAGCCCCCAACCGGAGGCGGTAAACAGAAGGGACCCTGCTAGGGGCTCCTAAACACACTTTCCAAGAGACTTTCCATGTCGGCAAGCCCGGCATGGAAAGCCTGCCGGAAACCATGCATCATAATCCAGATGGCGTAAAACGCCGTCCATATGGATTACAGGCCAGTTTCCGACTGGCCGACGGGCTCCTTGAACCCGTATGAATCCATCCGGAATGACCAGCCGATTTTACTTCTGACTGTCTAAATTGTAATTAGGCAGTCAGAAGTGAACCCAATGATCTCGGTCAGAAAGCCTCCGACCTAAGGTCCGAGGCTCTCCGACCGAAATCGTAATCAGCCCCAATGTGTTTCTTGGAGAAAGGCAATAGAGCAACTACATTTAGAAGTGGTAATACTATTTTATCTTTTAAAAGCAATACTGTATCCCATCACATTCTATTATATTATATCGAGAATGCTGAGAATATCAATAAAAACATTGTCACATTGAATATTTCAGTACTAATAAATGAAAATATGGTAAGAATTTAATAAATGGGTTATCAGAAATTATAAAAGTCCCATAAAGAGTGACACTGAAAAATGTGGAGAACAGTATCCCAAAAATAGAACAAAGGAAACAGGAAAAAAGAAAACTGAATAAAGAGTAGCAACTGAAAGAACAGAACCCAGAATAATAAAAAAGATTTATGGCACATGTTGACACAATGTAGAAGGCTAACAGGTATAAACAAACAACTTCATCAACTTGATGAAGGAAGCACTAAAAATGTTACAGAATTTGAGCTTTTGAAATATCCATTTGTTCTCCCATTCATTTTCTGTTCTATTTTCTCTGAGCTTTTTTGGAGCCTCAAAGGAAGAGACCTGCCTTTGGGTTTAACTGTAAAGCAAGAGAGATAAAAAGGACTATATCATATTTTACCACATATAAATGATGTGGACTGCTATTTCTCACTCAAGGGAAAAGATATATCCCAGAGGGTGAATTGCCTCATCCCAATTGTATTATATGTGGATGATGCAGTCCTTAATGCATGAACCCCAAATGGCCTCCAACTTCTGTTGCACTCATTTTTGTTTTTTTATGGAGGACTTGGATCTAAAGGTACATGTCTCAAAATCATTCATTATTACTTGTGGGGCTGTACTAATACCAAGTGTAAATCCTACCGAATGGTGGTGGGGGGGGGGGGGGGGTGTTCAGTTAGAAAAGGTTAACACCTTCAGTTATTTTTAACTTTGAGATTATAGCAATTCAGCAGAGCTATGGGGTCGTTTTTTGGTTCACACATAGGCTATGACATAAACCAGTAAATGAATGACTAAAAATCTATAGGAGTAAATGTATGCCTATAAGGATTTGGGTGTATTATATGAAACAGTAGTGGAGCCTTATCGTGGAATACACTTGCAAAAACTGTCTTGGGTCTACTCAGGCTTGTTTGCAGATCCTAAGCTCATCCCTGGGTAGCTGTGGCTTTGAGCAGCAAGCCATTTAACAGCACCAACAAATAAAATAAGAAAGTCATACAACAAGAAATAGACAGGACAACAATCTATAAAAATAGAGCATGTTTTAATATATTTTTAGAGTCCCTGATCATTAAACTCCACTGGAGGGGTCCAGAGATACAGATTTTTAAAGATATAAATACTTTTAAAGTCAACCGCAAACAATCATTGGTACAAAAACTTTGCAAACTTTTGAATAGTTTGAAACAGTTAGTCCGGCGACTCTGGCCCAAGACCAAATCCGATAGGTCAGAGGTCTAGGAGTCTTATCTTTGACAGTTACCTGGCCACCAGAGCCTTTTCCAGCCCAGTTCTAGCTTTTAGGAACCGACCACAATGGACAACAATGAAATGGTCCTGATGCTTGGGATGCAGGCAGAAAAGATTCTCAATGATGCGCCTGGAGCTATGTGGTTGACGGCGGTTAAGTGTGGTTGATCCCCTGGTCATTGGGGGTGGTGAGGCAATTTTGACCACAGCACTTGTGGTCCCACAACATCCAGTTTGCGACAGTAGAAGGCCAGCTGTGGCTGGACTACTGATCTTGCGACACAGCAGTCACAGTAAATATACTTGGTGGGGGCTACTGTCCCTCTTGGGGGACAAATTGGTCCCTGATAGCACTTCTGGGTCCAGCAGACATAGGTGCAACTTTTGGCTATCTTGGATTTGTCTCTCGGAGTGATCGATGGCGGTCAATGGCGATTCCTCCGAAGTGGCTACTGCTTTTCCGGTGTGGGCTTCCTCAGCTTTGATGTCCCTGGTGCTGTTCCAGGAGGCCAGCCGACCAACAATTGGAGTCACTGCTTTGACCTGGGGATCAGCTTTTCCTTGAATCAGCAGCCACAGGCACAGTCCAAACTCACTACCCGAAACTGCAGCAGGTGCAGTGCTTCAAACAGTGTAGCCTTTCTTCTTACAGATTCAAAGGCAGCAGGGCAGTCCTCTTTAGGTCCTCTCTCCAAATCCAAAGTGTACTGAGGTTCAGGGTGCAGGGGTGTCCCTCTCATTCCGGTAACATCATCTGAGGGGACAAAGTGGTCACTAACTAATGGGCAAATAGGTCCCCTCCTCTTTGGTGACAAATTTCCTGTAATGTATGGCATTTGGTAATACCAGAGTGCAATATTCTTGCCACTCTCAAGATATCTGAAACTTGCCTTGAACGCGAGGATCTAGGTAGCCCACCCCAGAGGTGTGGCTAACAAAGGGCTACATGCCCATGGTTTGGGGACAGGTTTTCCCTCTTTGTTCCTGTCTCCAACTTGTCTGCAGGAACAGAACGAATCCTGCTCAGGTGTGTTGTCACAGGTGGCTCTTCAAAGGCGGATTCCTCTCTGAAGCTCGCCTTTTGGACTAACTTTCCAGAGTGGCCTTCCTGGGAGAGTAGGCCACACCTCACTATGCAGCAACTGCCTTGCCTGGGAGTCATTCACACATTTCCTCAGGCAGGCAGAAAGCTGTCTGTTGGACAGGGCGTGTTCACAGTCCCTGCACCACCTGATTAACTTTAATAGTTACATTAATCTCGACTTGGACATCAAGTCAGATTTAATGCCACAATGAATTTCCTACCTTACAGTACCCAGATAGGCAGTGCCATTCAGCAGTTAATCAGGCTGGGATGCCATCCAGTAACCCTTTGTTAGCCAATAGGGCTACTAACTTTTCCTCTTCAAAACAATAACTTTAAGGGTATTGCAGCTAAGACATATAAACCTACATGTCTTGCTTAACAATATACAGCTCCCTGTCATAGGGCTCGATAGAGGAGACTTACATATATTATTAAGGGAGGGGGTGGGTTTGCCATTAATGGTAATGGCAAAGTTGAATTAGCTGTGTACACAATGCAGTGGCAGGTTGGTAGCCATTTTGTACTTTGTCACACTCAGGGTGGCACAAACAGTGCTGCAGCCTTGGGTGGACACTCTGCCTTACATGCCCTTGCTACCTGGGGTACCATATACTATGGACTTATAAGTAAGTCAGTACTTGCCAATTGGGGACATCCAACTTTACCTATCTTTTGTAATGGGTCAGAACACTGGAACTGGGTTTTGGCTAGCAGGCCTCAGTGCACTCTCAGAGTCGAAAAAGCATCGTCTAGTAGTTCAAACGGGGACAACAAAGGAGGGAGAAACCTGCAAAAAGCCTGTTTCCTTACAATACTGGTAGGACCCTATGAGGTGGATGTATGGGGGTAGAGTAACCCAGAAATTCTCCAACTAGCTGAAAATGGTTTTACTTGTAGATTACTATCTGTACCCCGGAGCACTGCCATTTTTATTTGTCATGCTGAGCTAGGGTCAACTTACTTGGAGGATATTATTGGCTCAGTACCTCTGACCTTGTGGCTCAACTGTTGGGGTGAACCTGAGGCGGAGTTTGGTTAGGACTTTTCTTAAAGACTGACTAGTCCTTGATAACGGAGACCGGATCCCCTGGCTTGTTTATGTGGGGAAAACTTTTCAGATGATGGGCATTCCAGAATTTTTTACGAATTCACAAACTATAGCTTTTAGCTACAATGATATGGTTTAAACAGTCATATCAGAATTATCGTATGATGTTGTGGCTGGAAATGGCTCAATCTATTGAGACTGTGGTTAAAGTATTCCTCTGTATCTACCCCACTGCGGCTGGAAGCTTACTTAACTTTTATAAAACATTCTACCTACAAATTTAATTTGACTCATTTATGATTGAGCACAATGCACTTTATGGTTGATTTTCCGTTTCAGGGAACATAGGGCATCATTTTGATGCTGGACGGTCGGACCGATGACAGACACCACGGCGGTCTGACACAGCCTGACGGGCAGGCGGCGGTCCGACCAGCCAATTACAATGTGCCAGCTTGGATGGTGGGCGGAAAAGTGCTCTATAACACTGTGGCTTATGCTGTGGCCCTGGAAAAGGGCCGCAGCACAAGCTGCAGTGTTATAGAGCACTTTGTGCACATTCATGCACCTTGTGCCAGGCACAGTGTGGTGCCTGGCACACGGTGCATGAATGTGCATGGGGGCACTACATGTGCCCCCAAGGCCACTTTACCGTGGTCCATGAGGGACGGGGCCCTGCTTGGGGCCCCCCAAAGTCTGTTTCCGACAGCCTTTTCATGGCGGTCGGACATCGAAATCCCTACAGCGGTGCCAGCGCAGGCATCGCCTCCATTGCAGGGATACGAGCCCGACCACTGCCCTGATAGGATTGTAGATCCTGTCGCAGGTGGTCGATCTTTTCTCCCGACACAGTGCGGTGCCTGGCACACGGTGCATGAATGTGCATGGGGGCACTACATGTGTCCCCAAGGCCACTTTACAGTGGCCCATGAGGAACGGGGCCCTGCTTGGGGCCCCCTAAAGTCTGTTTCCAACGGCCTTTTCATGGCGGTCAGACATCGTAATCCCTACAGCGGTGCCAGCGCAGGCAACGCCTCCATTGTACGAGCCCGACCACTGCCCTGATGGGATTGTAGATCCTGTCACAGGCGGTCGATCTTTTCTCCCGACCGCTGCGCTCCCACCGCCTGCATTGTAATGTGATGGTCGTACTGATGCCCTGTATATTGGGCTGGCTGCCACCGATTGCCTGTCAGTGACGGTCCACCAACATCATAATAAGGGCCATGGTTCCTGAACTTGCCCATTTGTCCATGTGATGATGCCTCTACCCAAACCATGATTCACTTTTTTTGTTGGCACTTTATATTCCGCTCCACGGACCTCCTTCTTGGCCCTGGTATTACATCAAGCCAACATTAAACATTATAAAACTTGTTTGGAGTGTTTACGGCAATTAGGCTCTCCAGATATTTGCTATGCAATTATACATTTTATTACAAGTGCTCTTAAATTTAGGAAACGTTATGTTGCACTAGATGTTTTATGAAATTATGAATTTCTTATATTGTAATATAGGCGAGACATGGTTTCAGGATGTTATTCATAGGATTTTTGTAAAATGCTACAGTGTATTGCCATATGGTGTTTAAAATCTGATTGGGGTCATTTGGGCTTACTGATTGTGTAAACAATGTTTTAACTTTTACGGCTTTTTAGCCGAATAAAGATTATTGACTGACTGAAAACATGTCTGCCCTGGCAGACGTGGAGAAAACCTTCATGAACATTTTGAGACACCATAGACATAGCTAGGACTTAAATGTCCACAGGGTGGCCAGGGGGTGACTAATCCATAGGCACCTTGCGAAGCACCTAAATTGTGATGAAATGTTATTGAAAAAATATGAGTGAAAACACGAGTGGGGTTTGTTGTAGAGGCTGTGGTGATTAATATACAGGAAGATATGCGATATAAGTCAAGCTTTAGTAAGTCATTCATTATTGTACTGCGAACAAGGTAGCAATAAGAGGAAACAAGTGCGAACAAGGTAACAATAAGAGGAAACAAGTGCGAACAGGGTAACAATAAGAGTAAACAAGTGCAAACAAGGTAACAATAAGTGAAAACAAGTGCAAACAAGGGAACAATAAGTGAAAACAAGTGTGAACAAGGGAGCAATAAGAGGAAACAAGTGTGAACAAGGTAACAATAAGAGAAAACAAGTGCGAACAAGGGAGCAATAAGAGGAAACACGTGTGAACAAGGTAACAATAAGAGAAAACAAGTGTGAACAAGGTAACAATAAGAGAAAACAAGTGCGAACAAGGTAACAATAAGAGGAAACAAGTCATCAAATACCTATCCCGATACATTTGCTGGAAATGAGTATGAGGAAACAATCTGTATGAGGAAACAATACAGAGCAAGATGGAAATGGAGAGAGGCAGCGTGCAATAAGGACGCTTTCGTATATACATTTCAATAATCAATTCTACTAAAATTATTGGTCAGCGCAGACATTCAAGAGCAGCCACAAGCATTACTAGTTCAAAATATCACAGGGGATACTCTAAAGTCTTCACACTGGAGGAATACAGGTGAAGAGCATAGGGAAATGTGAGAAATGCCACAGTGATACTACACACTGCAAGTAATGAGCGTACCTTTAACATGAAGCAGTTTCTGAAAGTAGCAGCATACTCTACTGTAGCAATCGATGTCTCCACCCCTTCTCACACAGTCTCTGACTGCAAGTCTATACAAAAGACGTTACCATCACTCCAGGCTGCTAAGTTACAAGGGAAACAGGTAGGGAAAAAAGCAAACCCTGCAACAGGAGCTACAGAAATGGCAGCATGTTTTTTACTTGTTAAGGTAACTTTGCTCAGAATGTTTTTTGGAAACATTACCACAGATCCTTTAAGATTAGAATGAGAAATTGGGGAGCACATGCAGGACTTCCAAAGCAGTCATATATGGTGGTTTAAGTACAACGGTGTTTGTTCCCTCCACGGTCACCAGAGCACTACAATTTCCCCATCTGCCTTTACCTACCCCCAACAGGTCCTTCATTAGTCATTAGGCTTGTGTGAGTTGAACATACTGAGCGTTATGGCATTCCGAAAAGCCAAAGCAATGTTTTGATGTTCATCCTGTATGTATATCTGCATGTAGTATTTCTACAGTGCGAACCTAGGCAAAAGGTAGCAGAGCGCTGTACGGGGTCCAAGACAATCATAAAGTGTGATTGTGAGGTAGCTGCTTTGTGGGATGGTAATTGTGATGTGGTGTTCTTTAGAGAGGTGTGTCTTCAACTCTTTCCAAAACAGGAGCAGCGTTGGGCGATCCTGATGGGACTGGGTATGTTGTTCCAGATCCTGGGTGCAGAGCTGGAAAAATGGAAGTGGCCTGCTGCTTTGTTTTTTTTCTTTTGGTGTCCATGCAGTACTTAATTTGAAAAACAATAAGGGCCTAATTATGACTTTTGGCAGTACCGGTTGCATGCCACCGATGTGTCCCCACACCGCCTTGAGTCGCTGCCGCCTTCCAGATTACAACTTAAAGGTGGTCGGGCGGTGTGTCGGACCTGCGGCAGTGGCTCATTCAAAGGCAGCTGTGCCTTTGAAAAAGGCACCACAATGGGAATGGCACACTAGGATCCTGCACTGCATGAACTCAAAAGTCCATGCCATGCAGGAACTGGTGTGCATGCACACAGGTGGGCACGTTATGCCCCCCTGAGTGCATCCACATTTGGAGGAGGCAGAGGTGGCTCTGTAGAGCCCCTTTGTTTCCTCTCCACCACATTTTCCATGGCGGTGAAACTGCTGTGAAAACCGTGGCAGAGAGGAAACTTGTAAAAAGCTTGGCGGGACTATGGCAGTCAAAACGGCGGAATGGGGTTTCCCTGTTGTCTTTGGCGGTCCCATGGCGGTCCGACCACACAAGTCATTATGGGGTGGATGGACCACCAATGCTGCGCAACCACAAGTCTGGTGGTCCTCAAACTGGCGTACTCATAATTGGCCCCTATGTAGCGGGTCCCAAAGCATTGCTCTGAACCCAAATGTCAAGCCTATATAGTCTTGAGTTCAGTTCATTCTTCTGTCCTCCACCAACAGACACTTACTACCTCTTTTTCTCACTCTTGTGTTTTCTTTTTCATTCCTGCTTTCTACCTTTCTCAATATTTTACAGTCCTTCTTTTCCTCATTCTTTCCTCCTTTGTGTTTTCCTTTCTCTTGCTCTAGGTGAAAGTGTGCTGAGAAACAATGAGTGCTGGCCCCCAAAACTTAGTGGTGGTGGGCCCTACCTGCAACCCCACATGCTAGAAAATCTGCTGGTTGCTGAATTTTCCACAGCTCTATATATATATATAGTAATGCAGAGGGGTAAATTATGCTTTCTGGGAAGGCCATTGGGAATTCTGGAAAGACCCACAAAGTGTGTACTTTAGTGGCATTATTATGATTTTCAGCTAAAAATGTCTACCAAACGTTGCTAAGAAAAAAAGCTATCTCAAAGCAGCGCGCCCACTGGTTCCCGAAAGGGTCCCAAAGACCCCAACGTGTTTCCGGTATTTCTTTACATAAATGTTTTTGTGTGCGGAAAAAAGATTGCTTGCAGGTGCCCTGTCTCCTCAACACTAAACCAGCAGATTGTCCACACAGTAGGCAGGATACAGGAGTATGACAAGAAGTCATATGACTATTGCATACTCCTTGAGAATGTATAAATACCCCCCAAAACATGAATAAAACTTCATAAGTCAAAGGCGTGGATCTACAATGTGTCGATGTAGTCATAATTTGGTGAATCAATCCCAAAGTCTCAAAGAGTGCCCAAATATGACCCAAAAGAGAACATGAACAGTCTGGGTAATGGAGGGCTACATGAAGCTAGCAGTCTTCATAACCAACCTTATGGTAATTGTCTAATAAGTAATTTGATGCGACAGAAACAAGAAGGCATATCACTTTGCATATTGGGTGCACACACCTTCTTAGGTATTGGTTTAAAATTATAGCTGCAAATTACATCTTTCTCAGCTTTTAATAATTGAGGCTGACATTGAAAATGAGCAATCATGCCATGGATGTGTTCCGGTCCTGCAGCCAGACTATCTGGGAATAAATTAACACGGATTCTTGTGAAACTGTGAGAAATATGTAAAACATTTTAACGAAGAAAGGGCTATGCTTGACCTGTGCTAGAATCACTTACCAGCTTTTTTTATCATTGTTTTTTTGTCAGAGAAAATAAGGCTTTTGGGATAAAGATAAGCGAAACCAACTTTAAACCTTTGCAGTTAGTTAATGATAAAATTAAAGAGCACCACCTATTGAAAAGCAGACTCACTGGTTTACTCTCCCAACCTTTGAGGATCCTTGGCTGCAAGGTTTGAGGCCCAGGGAAGAGAACAGCAGTACACATTTCCAGGTGAATATGACAAAATGGCGGCCATGATCTGTAGACAGTGTGATGTTCCATCACCGTCTGAAACAGGACTGCTTCAGTGACATTATGGTTCAGTGTAACAGAGCTATGGAAGCACTAAAAACAGGGGGCGTGCTCTTTTAGTGCTTCCATAGCTCTGTTACACTCAACCATAATGTCACTAGGTACCACCGAAAACAACCTTGGAATAAATCAGCTGTGAATGAGTAACTGAAGACTAGATAAGAAGTGGCTGGAAGAAGGGAGTGAGTGCCAAAGGTTCTGTCTAAGGAGCGAAAAACAGTCATTAGAAATCCTTTCTGGGTAAAGGTTGACCTACTTATGTTCTCAACATTGTACAATGGAGTCACCAGTTAGTCTTTTTTAAAGACCCAGAAATTAATTTAGAATTGAATTATTTTGGATATATATGTGCTATGCAGGAGATAGCAAAAGCTCTAGGAGCAGCTTTAAACTCATTCCAATTATAAAAAACTGGTGCATCTTCAATGTTTATTAATATCAAAGAATCCATTTGTGCAGTGTTCTTTAGAAAAACCGTTCAAGTCTTATATGGAATATATTTGCATTGAAACTTTTTATCAATGAACGTAAAAACGGAACTACAGTCAAAAGCCAATATCATGGTGCTTTTTAATAAGCTAATTTTAATTTAATTACGTTCCAACAATTGGGATTCGCCTGAACAGGGCCACATATCACAAAGGGATAATTCTGCATTATTAATTTGAATATCCAAAATTAAGGATCTGTGGTATACCCTCCATTTAAGGCTCTGCACAAATCAACAAAGTGACAAGTCATGCAGAGAATACGTTTTGAGAACTTAAAGATAAGGAAAAACAGTTTAGTGAACAATACATGAGTTCAATAATCTACCATGAGCACACTGGGCCTGCGAAATTGAGTCGATTTTTTGCTGCGACCCTCAATTTCAGGCGATGCAGAATTCAGGCGATAGTCATTATTGGTAAGGGGTTACTGCAGTAGGAAATTAAAACCAGAATCCTTTAGTGTTGGCAAGAAGTGGGCATTCTGCGGTGATGCAATGAGAGTGCAGTAGCACTCAGCATAGGAGAGTGCAGTAGCAGTCACCAAATGAGAGTGCAGTGGCACTCAACTAAGGAGAGTGCAGTAGCACTCAGCAAATGAGAATGCAGTAGCACTCAGCAAAGAAGAGTGCAGTGGCACTCAGCAAAGGAGAGTGCAGTAGCACTCAGCAAATGAGAGTGCAGTAGCACTCAGCAAATGAGAGTGCAGTAGCACTCAGAAAATGAGAATGCAGAGGCACTCAGCAAAGGAGAGTGCAGTAGCACTCAGCAAAGGAGTGTGCAGTAGCACTCAGCAAATAAGAGTGCAGTGGCACTCAGCTCAGGAGAGTGCAGTGGCACTCAGCAAATGAGAGTGCAGAGGCACTCAGCACAGAAGAGTACAGTAGCAGTCAGCAAATGAGAGTGCAGTGGCCCTCAGCTACGGAGAGTGCAGTAGCACTCAGCAAATGAGAATGCAGTAGCACTCACTCAGCAAAGGAGAGTGCAGTGGCACTCAGCAAAGGAGAGTGCAGTAGCACTCAGCAAATGAGAGTGCAGTGACACTCAGCTAAGGAGAGTGCAGTAGCACTCAGCAAATGAGAATGCAGTGGCACTCAGCAAAGGAGAGTGCAGTGGCACTCAGCAAAGGAGAGTGCAGCGGCACTCAGCAAATGAGAGTGCAGTGGCACTCAGCTAAGGAGAGTGCAGTAGCACTCAGCAAATGAGAATGCAGTAGCACTCAGCAAAGGAGAGTGCAGTAGCACTCAGCAAATGAGAATGCCGTAGCACTCAGCAAAGGAGAGTGCATTAGCACTCAGCAAAGGAGAGTGCAGTAGCACTCAGCTAAGGAGAGTGCAGTAGCACTCAGCAAATGAGAATGCAGTGGCGCTCAGCAAAGGAGAGTGCAGTAGCACTCAGCAAATGAGAGTGCATCGGCACTCAGCAAATGAGAGTGCAGTGGCACTCAGCAAATGAAAGTGCAGTGGCACTCAGCAAATGAGAGTGCAGTGGCACTCAGCAAATGAGAGTGCAGAGGCACTCAGCAAAGGAGAGTGCAGTGGCACTCAGTAAAGGAAAGTGCAGTAGCACTCAGCACCCATTGATATCTCAATTTCAAGCAATAGATGTGTGCTGCTGGTGATTAATCTCTCGAACACTAGCATGAATGATGATGAAGCAATGAGGTTTTCCTATAGTAGAACTAGAAGCTGAAAAGGGAAGACTTCTGACTGCCCAACAGGGCATCAATTGCACATTCCATCAGTGTTACTAGAAGGTATGTCATTGTAATAAGGACTTAGAGCTGTGCAGATTCAGCTGTAAGAAGAACCTCCAAAGCAGTGGATGCATTGGGTGCAGTGATGATTGCCAGGACTGGCCTCGCCATTATCCCATCTGACTTTTTCACAGCGGCTGAAGCCCTTAGAGGCTGGTTTATGAAGGCCATGGCCACAGCTGGCACCTCTGTTTCTCACTCCAGCAGACAGCAGGGTCTTCCAGAGAGCAAGGGAAGCCATATTAGAGAGGGAGAAGAGTCAGAGAGGATAGATGGAGAGAGCCAGAATGAATGGATGGAAAGAGAGACAAAATGGGAAGGGAGAAAAGAAGCTGGGATGGTTTGAACATTTTGTCCTGAACTGATTTTGATACCAGTCTGGTCCTGATGATTGTATAAAAGGTAAAGGAACCCAGCCTAACCAACATCAGCTAAAGGCAGAACAAAGCATTACTCGTGTAGTTTGCTATTGATCCTGAATTGTGACATGAACATTCTGGTGAGGGAACTGTTTAGCAGATTGGAAAAGGTTATGCAAAACATGGCACACCAGTGCAGACATGTTTCATACTAAACAGAAACACCACCATAAAAGCTGGAGACTGGAATGGGCAAGTCTTCTTGGGCCCTATCCAGCACTCTATAGGTATCAAGGATATTTGGATGGGCCACCTCACCCACTTATATTGTGGCATGCTTCATCATGGGTGACCTATCCACACAATGGTAATAATAGTACCACCACTTTGGAGTCAACTGTGTCCTGGGAGTGCTTGATAAGGTGGTACAGGAAATAGACAAGGGTCCAGATCTAAAATACCTTGGGTAATCCCATGGATTTTTTCTTAATTGATTGGGAAACCCAGGTATGATTAAAAGACAAAGAAAATGGATAGTAAATGATATATAATCTCTATTAATTCTCTATTTATGTTTCTGTTGCATATATTTAGCCAACATGTTTCAGCCTTGTACATGCCCCTATGGGCACAACATGCTTTGTCAGGGCTTTGATGTGTGCACCCTGTCTACCACATTCAGACCATGCTGCTATTTGAGGCAACAACACTCATACCTTTGTCATCTTTCAAAGTTTGAAACTTGTAAAAGGAATACTTATGATCACTGAAAGATATATGTAAACAAGGACAGCAACCGATATACTTGTAGACACCACAGAAGTTGCATCACAAATGTACAAGTGCCACATATGCTGATATTATGAGCATAACCCACGGCAAAATGTTGTTTATCCAAGACTGGTGTTTATACTTCTGAAAAATCAGACTCATCCTCACATCTAACTTACCCCCTGTGTGGGTTAATGAGGTGTCATGGCCATGGCGCAGGGACAGCTCCCTGTAGTCACACGCTGTGCAGATCAAAATGAAGATATCATCATCACTGCTAGTTGTGCTCTTGCATATATAGTACTATGTTTATCTATCCCCTTACTGAATAATAGTATGTTGCTGCAACTGAGCTTATTCACAACCATGTCAAGTATTGTATTTCGTACCAGTTGGTCAAAACTTTCCCACTAATAATGTTGCAGTTACTTAATGCAGTACTGAATGGACCAGGATTTGAATTCAACATGATAGACAGAACTTGAAAGCTGTCTTTTCTAAGCTGTGTGCATGTATATGCATGAATAGTGGTACATGTATAGAGCAAACGTAACTGGAAAGTAATCGAGTGATGAAGAAATAAGGGCCTGATTATGAGTTCGGTGGTCTGACTGCTGCAGTCACGACGGTGTCAGATTCACCGACTAAGTGGTCTACCTGCTGTATTACAATGTTGTCGTAGTTCAGAATGTAAGACTGCCGGAGCAACACTGTCAGCCATCCCCCGACCATCGTGGCAACTGCCATAGGGCAGTACAGAGAAGTTTCTCTGCCGTCCAAATTATGAGTTGGCTTTCCGACCAGCGACTGTGGCAGTGGGACAGCCTGATTCGAGTCGATGGAAATGAAGATTTTGGAGTGCATACTCACCCATTTCCTTTTTTCCCCTTCAGTTCCCAATGTGGATCCCTTCCTCCGGGTTCCCCCTTCACAGCAGCATATTGACCCTAAACAAAATGACCCTTTTGGCATTGAAATCCAGGTAAGTCCATTTTGTACTATTTACCCATTGACTGGACTGGGCACATGTGGTCCAGATTCCAGCAAAGGGTAGTTGGTATTATTTCATATCTGTCATGCATATGTGTACATTCAACATTTGTGCAGTCATAATATACACACATGCATCGACAAATATGAAAAAATATTTATCGCAGCCAGAAAGACCGCCGCCGGCCCATTGGAGACATCGTAATACAGTTGGAGGGAGACCACTGCCACAGCTGTCTTCTTCCGACTGCCGCTGCGGTGGTACGGTGGTCAGACCACCGAACTCCTTCTCAGGTCCTAAGTTAGGAGACTGATTCTTTGTTAACTGAGGGGGTAGGAGACACTCTCTTGTGCTGTCCTAGTTAAAGTTGGATTTATCAAAAGTAGAGAAGGTGTTCCCTGGAAGAAATGGGTTTTTGGATCATTTCTGCAGGTGAAGAGTGATGGGGGAAGGGAGTCACATATGTGGTGGGATATTGTACCTGATTTTGGTTGTGCAGTTTGAGTATACTTGTCTCCTTTTTGTATGCCTTTTCGTCCAGTCTGGTAATGCATCCAGAACTAGTTAACACAGTTACTAAGGAAGACACTATTGCAGTCACTGAAGATACATGAGCAATGCAAATGGTTAATCGCACTATTACTCGATGATTACTACGGTAACATGGCCCATGCAATTTGATGAATGTATTATGATTAAATGTTTTTGTTTAAAAAACAAACAAACAATTATAATAATAATTTGAGTCTTGCATAATTGTAACTGAAAGCACATTGTCTTGACCACAGTTGCAACCAGAGAAATTGAAGTGAGCTCTGAGTCAATTCCATTAAATGCATTTTTCTTTGATTTCTAATCAGTTCTCTCCAACTTTTCCAATCAAAGGTGAAGGTTCAAGGTGCGTGAAAGTCATTTAAATGACGGAGGATAAAAGACAAGACTGCAACACATTAGAAAGGAGTATTCAAATTTGATTAACCTGTCAGGTAGTTAGTTGTGAATCTGCTTGTGTTCTGGCAAACTTCATTTTGCTTCTCTACATCTACTACAAACTATAACCAGATTATGATGTAAATGTAAGGGGTTTAAAAATCACATCAGAATTGGAGATGGGGTTCTCAGCAAATAAATAAACAATTTAATTCCATGACCTTCCATGATGCTACCACTGACCAAGAGAGCTCTTTGACTATTGGATGTGTTTTCATTTTTATTTTACATCGCTGAGGTAGTGCCTATACACCCGCTCTGAACCCTTATACCTTAGTGATTTTTAATGACATGCTCCAGTTCAGGAAATATCCATCCTCTAAGTGGGCATCTTACAAATAATGACCTCAATTCCTCTTAATCAATATTACTCTTTTCCCCATGTCACTTCTGCACTTTCTACTTGTGATTATTGTTTTAGGTCTGGCTAGACAGTTCAGCAGTCTCTCTGGCCTAATGTTACGGGTTCTTCAAAATACTCATGGAACGGGATTTGGCTGCACCCAGAGGAGTAATACTCTTTCACCACATGGTATTGTTTTTTGGTGTATTATTCCATCCCCCACAGAGTGCTGGAACATCACATGTTGTATTAGTTAATCCATAGATGCACTGAATATAAAAAACATTATTTTAGTTTAGTTTTATTCACTGCTGTAGTCTTTTTTTAAATATTTTTATTGAGATTTTTTTGAGAGGGGCACATAAATAAATTCATACATAAACAATTTCAGAAAGCTATTTCATAGAGGTTGAAGCAATGGGAGAAAAGCATTTACACATTATAAAACCAGCAATAATTATGTATACAGTAAAACAATTCAATTCGATATTAACTCAAAATCCACTGACCTCGGCCTTCCACTGATAAATTAGTGCCCAAATAGTTTTCCCCAGTTTTTGGGCCTTTTGGCCTTTCTACTCATAAATTCCTTTATCCAAGTTAAAAGTAGAGAGGAGTTGAGTGAGCCATTGAGAGAAAGAAGGGAGTACAGGGTCTAGCCGGGCAGTAGAGAGACAGATTCTAATCACTGCCATGGCCAAAAACATAAAATATGGTTGTGCACCATCTAATCCTGAACTACTCACCCCCAGCAGCATTAATTCAGGCGTTAAGACTACTTTCACCTTCAATGAGAGCTCTAAGAATATCTCTATCCCTCTCTTCAAATTGTTCAGCCATGGACAAGTCGAGACTATGTGAACCACGTCTGCACTTAGGGCTTGGCAGCAAGGGCAACTGATGCCCAATAGACCTCCCCATTTTTTCTATTTTCCCCTGCATATAATAAAGATCTAAAATTGTCTTAAAATACTGTGCCTGGAGCTTTGATGAACAGAATATGATCTGCCCCTTATTTAAGGAATTAAGAAAGCTCGATCCCTTTAACCCGAGCCCTTGACCCCACTTGTCTGCCTGCTTTCCGAGATCGTCTGGTTGCATGGTGATCAACTCACTATGGATCCAGCTGATAGTGCACCCTTCTTCATCCCTCAACTTATCCATAATGGTATCTTCAGCTATCCCTTTGGGGCCTCCTGTTTTCTTCATCAGAAAGCTGTGTATCTAAGTATTTAAAGAAGTCTTTTCTTACGACCCCAATCCTATCTTGAATCTCAGTGAATGACTTGACTCCCGATCGTTTCCACCCCTAAATCCTTCCACCATCTCATTGTACTATTGTGAAAGACCACCGGGAGGGATGGGTTCATGAAAAGCGGGGTGTAATAATTTATTCTTCCTATTCCTGTCTTTCTTTTCAGCATCCCCCATACCCGCCATGCCGACAAGGGAGTCTTAAACCTTACTTTCTTGTAATAGCTCGGCAAATCTTAAAAAAAGGTTTTTAGCGCCTTTCCCTACCAATAACTCATAAATATCTGGGACCCTCCCTTAATTCCAGAGATCCAGGAGATTTCCCCAACTAGTCCACACATGTACTGTAGTGCCGATGCCAGGTTATATAGTCTACAATCAGGGACAGCCCACCCTGCTCTCTCCCTGGGGAGAGACATAAATTTCAGGGTCCACCTTGTCTTCCCGTATTCCCATTTAAATCTATTGACCATCCCCTCTAACTTCTTAAACCATGATTTTTCAAATACCAACGGTATTGATCTAAACAAAAAGAGAACTTTGGGAAGAAAAATAATTTTCACAACATTGGAGCAGCCAACTAATGACAAATGGAGATTATTCAGTCTATCCAAATCCTTTGACCCTTTCTGTATGGCGTGGGCTAAGTTCTGTTTGACGATTTGGGGATATATTTGCCCCTAAATAGGTTGCAGATTGGACGACCCAAGGGCCCACTAGCCCAAGATGTTCATTAATTAGAATTTGGGTTTCATGCTGATTAAGTAGATACCCCGAAATCTTCCTGAAGGCCGCAGTTTCTTTTACTATTTCTACCAATGCCACCTCCGGGAATGATATAACGACTGCAAAGTCATCTGAATACCCTAAAATCTTGGTTTCATATCCGTGATATCTTATGGGCGTTATACCTGGATTCGCATCAATTCTGCATATTAGAGGGTCAATTTAGCTGGCAAACAATAATGGAGAGCAAGGACAATCCTTCCTAGTCCCTCTTTTAATCTTGAATTTCTCAGTTTGCCCTCACATTATTATCATTCTAGCTGTGGGTGACACATACAGTATGCGCAGGGCATTGATGAAACCCATTCTAGCCCCAAGCCATTCAAGCAGATTCCACAGGAAGTCCCAGGAGACCCTAATGAACGATTTTTCTGCGTCCAAGAGTATAAGTGCCATAGGGTCTCCTGTACCCGAAGCAGCATCGAAGAGCATAATAACCCTCCTTACATGGTCTGTAGTTCCCCTGCCAGGTATACAACTGTGCTGCCTTGGTGAAACGGCTCGTCCAATAACCGGACTCAGGCGGTTCGCCAAGACCTTGGAATATATTTTTGCATCTGTATTTATAAGGGTGATTGGCCGGTATGACCCTGGATCTGTGCCTGGCTTAACTTTCTTCAAGAATACCAGAATGCTAGCCCATGCCCAGTACTCTGGGGGAAGCTCCCTCATCTGAACCTGGCAGAGGGTACTAATTAAATCTACCCCGAGGGATGACCAAAAGACCTTGTAGAATTAAAGCGGTATTTGATCCAGTCCTGCCGCCTTGCCTGCTGAAAGCTCACTAAGTGCCCTGAATATCTAATCAGATGTAAAAGGAGCATCCATGGCTACCGCATCCTCCATGGAAAATTTCTCCTCACTGTCAAAGGCTTAATATCCCTGATTGCATTTTCCTCCACATCTCCCTCAGAGTCATATAATTTCCTATAAAACCCTCCAAATTCCTCTTGGATTCCTGAAGCTGTGGTTACCAGATTCCCTCCTTCATTTTGTATCTCTGTTATCTCACTGCGTACATTGTTCTTCCTGGTACCTACTACTAATGTATGCCCTACCCGTTCGCTATACTCACAACATTTTGCACGCCTGAGCATATATTTCTCTGTCACCTTTGTTATGGTTACATCTCCTATTGCTGCTTTGGCTAAGGCAAGCCTCCTTGTTATACTCTCTATAGCCTTCCCGGCCCCTATTGCCCCAGGAAATTCATCTTCCACTGCCCTTAGTTTTTGGCACAAATCTTCTAACTGCGGTCGCTGCTTTGTATTTCAGTACCAACTAAAGCTCAGTGTCTCCCTGCGAATGCCTGCCTTGAAGGCATCCCAAACCATACCAATTTGTGTACTGCCTCTATTCCTCCCCAAAAAGTCCTCTATCCATTCCTTCATATGGGTAATATACCCCTCGTCCACCAACAAACCCCTTTCGAAAGTCCAATTCTGTTGTGTACTTTCTCCCCCCATATGTGTTATTCCTCGTAGAAGGGGATTGTGATCTGACATTACATGGGAATATTTATCAATACAACTATTCCACATTATACCTTGAGACACAAAACAATTATCCAATTGGGCAATTGTTTTATGCAGGCTGAAAAATAGGTGCTTCCTGAGTCGGGTATGTCAACTTTTGTTGCGGCCATGCATCTAAAAGTCCATTACCCTCAATCAAATGAGTGAGAGGCTTATGAACCCTAGGCTTGCGCCCTGAGTATGATCCTAAATTACTCATGACACACCGATCCCGTTAATATTTAGGTCCCCACACATAATAATAGGGGTTGCCCAATCTTCTAGTTCTAAATTCAGGAAATCGAATACCTCTGGGTCATCCCCCTTTGCCCCATAAACTGAACATAGGGTACAGGAAAATGTGGCAATATGTAACTCTGCGATAGCTCAGCGCCCATATTTGTTGGTCACTTGTTTTTTGCATACAACCTCCTTCTTCCGGGTTAAAATGCCCCCCCCCCCCTTGTTCTAGTACCTTGTGTGGTGTGGGCTATGAGGTTATACCTCAGTTACTCTAATTTTCTTTTGACTGTACCCATAATGTGTGTTTCCTGAAGGCAAACAATCTTGGAGCGCAGCATCTATAAATCCTCCGCAATCCTACATCACCTGCCAGGGTCATTTAGGCCACAAATATTTACCGATGCTATTCGTAGGTTACTTATAATAGTCTAATTTCTGCATTCCGGTCATACCTTCCCACTTTACTGTATGCTCTGTTCTTCCTCTCCCAACATTTGACAACTCCTCTATCATGAAATATCTTAGTTCTTGTTGTGCCCCATGTCCTCCCTCTGTTCTCACCTCATCCCCCACTGAGCCCACTGCCCTTCCTATCACCCCCATCCCTCCCACCCCCCCTCTCAAACATTGAGACAAACAGACCAAGTGAGGTCTGGGTGATGGAGCCTTTGCTCCCCCACCACTCAGTGTCCATACTTATGTTAACTAATCCATATGTTGAGGAGCATCTAGCTATGTAATACTTTTCCACCCCCAATCTGTTTCCCTATCATCATCATGAAGCAGATTCAGTACATTATTCTGTGTCCATCTCTAGTTCCGTATCTCATCCAAGTATTCCTTTGCCTTTATTTCTGATGTGAAAACTCTCACTTTATTATTATAAATAATTTTCGGGTGGGCTGGATTTAGTAAATATGCTTCTGTTTCTTGAGCTTGACATGGCTGAATCAATTGCCTTAGGCGCCATTGTCTTTCCAGCGTTACGTGGCAGAAATCAGGCTGAGTGAAGAAAGATTGTCCCTCAAAAGAGCGCTTGGAGTCAGGATGAGCTTTATGAAACACAACGTCACGCAGTAAAAAGTTCCCGAAGTAAACTATGATGGCTCTTGGCTGTTGAGTGCCCTCTGGTTGGATCTGTTTGGGATTTTTAAGCATAAAAGGGTGATGATGGACCCGCTGGATCTCCTTAATCAATTCCACTGCTGGAGCTCTGGAAAAGTTCCTTTCAATAGCTTTAAAACATAAGCTCTGATGTCACCATCCTCTAAGCCATGGGTACTCACAAACTTTCTCTCGGGGGCCAAATTTACAGTGTGGTTTCTGGCTGAGGGCCGCACCGGTGGGGGCGGGGCCAGTGGGGGAGGGGGCGGGGCTAGAGCAAAAAAAAACTATGACCATGAGGTTGAACACAGGCCACTGCAGCGGACGCCTTCATCCACTGAGCCACCAGACCCGGTATGCACACATCTATCTATCTATCTATCTATCTATCTATCTATCTATCTATCTATCTATCTATCTATCTATCTATCTATCTATCTATCTATCTATCTATCTATCTATCTATCTATCTATCTATCTATCTATCTATCTATCTATCTATCTATCTATCTATCTCTCACTCTGTCTCCCGCCCTATCTATCTATCTATCTATCTATCTATCTATCTATCTATCTATCTATCTATCTATCTATCTATCTATCTATCTATCTATCTATCTATCTATCTATCTATCTATCTATCTATCTATCTATCTATCTATCTATCTATCTCTCACTCTGTCTCCCGCCCTCTCTATCTATCTCTCTCTCCGTCCATCACTCTGTTTGTCTCCCTTTCTCTCTATCTCTCTATCTCTCTCTCCGTCCATCACTCTGTTTGTCTCCCTTTCTCTCTGTCTCCCTCCCTGTTTGTCTCCCTCTCGCTCCCTTTGTCTCCCTCGCTGTTTGTCTCCCTCTCGCTCCCTTTGTCTCCCTCCCTGTTTGTCTCCCTCTCGCTCCCTTTGTCTCACTCACTGTTTGTCTCCCTCTCGCTCCCTCTGTCTCACTAACGGTTTGTCTCCCTTTCACTCTGTCCCCTCCCTCTCTCTCTCTCCCTCTGTCTCCCTCCCTCTCCCTCTATCCCTCTGTCTCTGTCTCCCTCCCTCAGTCTCCCTCCCTCTGTCTCCCTCTGTCTCCCTCCCTCCCTCTGTCTGCCTCCCTCCCTCCCTCCCTTTGTCCTCCCTTCCTCCCTCTGTCTCCCTGCCTCTCTCTCCCTCCCTCTCTCTGTCTCCCTCTCTCCCTTCCTTCCTCTCCGTCTCCCTCCCTCTCTCTCCCTCCCTCTGTCTCACTCACTGTTTGTCTCCCTTTCTTTCTGTCCCCCTCCCTCCCTCTCTCTCTCCCTCTCCCTCCCTCTCTCCGTCTCCCTCCCTCTCTCTATTGCTCTCTCTTTCCCTCTGTCTCCCTCACTCTGTCTCCCTCCCTCCCTCCTCCGTTCTCCCTCCGTCTCCCTCCCTCTCCCTCCCTCCCTCCCCCTCCCTCTGTCTCCCTCTCTTTCTCCCTGTCTTCCCCCCTCTCCCTGTCTTCCTCCTCTCCCTGTCTTCCTCCTCTCCCTGTCTTCCTCCTCTCCCTCTCTCTCCCTCCCTCTTCCTCCCTCTGTCGCACTCTGTCTTCCTCCCGCTGTCACCTCACCCCCTGCTCTCACTCCCTGCTGCCCTCCATCACCTCACCCTGCTGTCCTCTGTCACCTCACCCCGCGCTGAGACGGCTTCCAGGGAACGCACACGGCCGCCACACCCAAGTACTTCACAGGTCTTTTAAAGACCATTCACTTGTTAATGAGACTTTGTTGTATTTCACCTCTTCTTAGCGCCCCTGCATCTCCTCTCAATCAGAGGGGAGATGCAGGGGTGCTAAGAAGAGGTGAAATACAACAAAGCCTCATTAACAAGTAAATGGCCTTTAAAAGAATCGCCCGGCCTCACAGCTCCGCGCTGCTGTAACCGGCGGTGTTCGCTGACAAGCACAGGGCACAGGCACTATGTCTGCAAGGTCCGCGGGCCGCCAAGGAAGGCTTGCCGGGCCGCTGACGGCCCGCGGGCCGTACTATGAGTACCCGTGCTCTAAGCCTTCCTCTATACCTAAAATCCTTAGATTATTGCTCCTTAGATGGTTTTCATAGTCTTCAAGTTTCCACTGCATGTCCACTATTTGTGCGCCTTGGGCCTCCGCCTGGCTTTGACCTCTTCACACCTTGTTCTCCAGGCCTGCCGTACATTCTTCTGCTACAGTTATTCTCTCATCAATTTAGGTAAAAGCTTTTGCAACCATTCTGTCAACCTCTTGAAGCTTTTTTGTGGCCCGGCGGGTCTTTTTGCCATCTAGTTGCGTCTCCTCCTGAAGCTGTTTGATCGAGTCATATATCAATTTCTGCGTTGGTTCCTCCGGGTTTTGATAATTTTGACCCTTTTTATCCTCCATATTGGGCTCTCCATATGATTTTTGCGTGGCTGAATAATCCCATTTTAGAGCCGCCCTTGCTTGCTTACTCGAACCATCCTTGACCTGGCCCTGGGAAGTGTCTTCTTTGCTTTGCCTGAGGCTCTTCTTCCTACGGACCACCATGTTGGTAGCATCATACTGACTGCTGGGGTCAGCGCTGGAGGACAGCGACATGCTCTCCTTTTCAGATCCTGCAGCACTCGTGTTGGAGCCATCGGTCAAGGAAAAAAATGTATCTCCTAGATCCAGAGAATCCTCTAGAGTCCTGCGGCCTACAGCCCCCTCTATTAGAGCCTTTGTTTTGAGGTTTGCCTCATTACAGTGTGGGGGATCCCGTGCCTCTGGAGTGTTTTTTTTGTAGTCTATGAGCCGCCCCCCTGCCTCTGTGTATGTGGCTCCCTGCTCCTGCCCAACCCTTAAGTCGTCATGGGCTAAGACCTTCGGTAGAGACTCCTCGGGCAGTCTGTATCTCACTTGGTCTGACCCAGGGCCGCCCCCCAAAAGATTCACAAAGTTATCAGAAATAATTTCCTCACATTGATTTTCAGTTTGTTGGTCACACCCCGTCTCTTCCTGCCTCCTTGGTAAGGATCAGCAGCATTCCAACAGGTGTTGCCGTCGTGGGGGGAACAATTCCGTGATCGACTGCTTTTGAGGTGAATCTGTTTTTTGCCCCAACACTTCTATGTCCACATTTCCAATGTTTTCACTTAGGTTGGCCTCTAAATCTTTCTTTCCTTTCTGGGCAGTCTTATTTCCGCCATTAGGGGCCATTTTTGTCCCTTTGGTGCATTGGGGGGGGGAGTGTTCCAGTGGTTGCTACTGCCAGCCCAGCCTTCCCAGCTTCCAGGCTCCAATCTTGGGCTGGGCGGTCCGTCTTAGGTGGCATTTCCAATTTGGTGCGCTTCACGGCCAAGAGCCGCCTTAGCCAACCATGCATACAACCAGGAAACCGGCAGCAGTTCGAAGAGAGAGCGTTGTCAGTGAGGCACCCAGCACCGTCAGAATCACCCATGCTCTGGTAACAGCACAGACAAGGGAGCTGGTCTCGAATGCAAGGTGAGGAATCAGCATGCCCCAGCCAGTTCCATTAGAGGAGGCACCATCACTTTACTTCACTATGCTACCTGACAATAGCCCCGAGCAGCGGGGGAATGGGATAGTGACCAGCAGCCGTCTCTCACAGAGGTGCCATCTTGCCTCCAGAGTAGCCTACTGTAGTCTTTTTAAAATGTTTTAGTTATGACTCACCATGAAAGCAAGACATACTGGATTTTCCAAAGCTTGCTTCACTGAGGAGATGAACTTGTTTCTTATTATTGTCTATTTATTCTCATTTCTTCTGAACACTCATTTTGTTTTCACTTGCAGATATCCTCAGTTTCTCTCACCTCTGAGCTTTGTCTGGTTTTCAGTCAGCTTTTACTAAAACTCTCTCCTCTGTGTTTTTTTTAAATCAATAAACGAAGGGTTATCAGGTAGTAGTAACAGTTAAGGGCTCTCAAAGTGTCTGGCTTCAGGGGGTGAGGATGTGCCCTAATGGTCAGAGCACCCAACTTTGGAACTGGGGAAACAGGTTTGAGTCTCGACGTTGGCTCAACATCCTGTGATTCCAGGCAATTATTTAATCTCCCCGTGCCTACCAAAAATGAATAGGTCCTTGTGTAATGTAACTGGTGCTCATGTAAAGCGCTCCAATACCTTCCGGTCGAGTTCCCGCTATATAAAACTGCAAAAAAAATGTACTGGAGTTTTTATGTGTACCACCTGCCTGACTCTGCCTTAAATGTTTATTCATCCCATAATAGGATGTTGAAGAGATTTATAATTTGAAAGCATCAGATGAATGCACTCACAGTTTTCCCATTGTATGTAGCCTTATCTAGATAGAGCTCCTTAGGTTACCAGATATTTCTATGACATCATAGCACCATGGTTCCATATAATTTTTAATTGGACAAATCATCACTAGGGTGAACCAGGAGCACTACTCATTTTTTTTTTAAACAGACTTTTATTGATTTAAAAAAAAAAAAAAACATACATACAGCCCTGTGGGCGTCATAATGAACTAGATGGGAATTCAGTATGCAGGACAATTGTATACAGTAGCAGTCTTAGCAACCTCTCAAGATTGACTACAATCAAAAGAGCTCTACCAGGGATCTCAGCAGCACCGTACTGACTCTCAGCCATCTCCCCACAGAGAACCCGATATACAGTTCTATTTGTCTCTATGCGTGGGCCAGTCCAATACTGCGAATCAACCTAAAGAACTCCCGAACCCTAACCCCCCTCCCGCTTCCTAAACATCCCAACAAAGCCCCCCTACCCCAATCATATCTCATTGATCCCATCATGCTTTTTACTCCGGCAGGCGGGGGGGGGGCGCTCAGAGGGCCCGGGCATCCTCTTCCTCATCAAGTGCGTTCCCGTCCTCTACAATCGGGTGTTTAGCCAGTTCCATGAGTGCCACCCATGCTCGAGCCATTTCCAATGTCTTTTCGCTTCCACTGCGCCGAGCCATACATAATCTATAGTTCCCTTCACTTTCTGCCCATTTCACCAGCTCCCTATGCCAGCACGCTAGAATAGGTCCCCTCACCTTCCAGTGGGAAGTAAGTTCTCTCTTAGCCAGGACCAACCCCAAATCAATGAACTTGCTGGTAATCTTAGTCTTGGCAGTGTGCGGAAACCAGTGTAACAAGCAAACCCCTGGTGTCATGGCTACCTCTCTATCCATCACAGTCGCCAAAGCAGTTGTCACCCCTCTCCAGTAGTCTTCCCAACTGTGGACAGTCCCAGAACATATGGAAAAAATTCGCCCCTTCCTGATTACAACGGGGAGAAGTGGTGAACATCCCAAAATATTCATTAATTTTGCCGGGCGTGAGGTAGGCCCTATGTAAGACATAAAATTGAATGAGCTGAAAGCGCGCATTCCAAGAGCTTTTCCACGCCCTTTCAACAATCGCCTCCCAGGGTTTTTCTGCAATGGGCTCCCCCAGATCCTCCTGCCACTTGAGCCGCAACGCCGTCAAGGGGTGACGCACATCCCGGGTGATTCCCCTGTAAAGGCAAGTTACCGCTGTGAAAGTTCCCGCCGCCATCACTATATATTGATAGGCGAGAGACGTGTCAGGCTCCAGCAATCCCTTACGCCAGTGCTTTCTGATAGCTGCTGTCAGGGCCATATGTAGGAGAAAGTCCCCCCACGGAAGGTCATGTCGCTCCCTGAGATCATTAAAAGGGAGGAGGTTGCCATCTTCGTATAGGTCACCTACTGCGGTAACTCCCGCCTCCTCCCAGGTCAGCAATTTGCTCCAATCACCCCAGCGAGGCAACGCCTCACACATCCTCAGCGGGCTCTCGGGCGCATAAGGAGTCTTGACATGTGTCCTCCTGGCCAGGCGTGCCCAGCACTGCCGTATCGGGCGTAAATCTGGTGGCAGCAAGTCATCCCTCAGGGGTACCCGCAGCAGCACACAGGACAAAAGACGCCAACTCGGAACCGACCCCCCAGGTCCTCTGGGTGCCTAATATGGCCCACCACCCAACAGGAGCACTGCTCATGGAATGCACTGATTTGTTACATTCTAAATACAAGACTATAAAGATACGGTAACATACATTAGCGACTTTAGAGATTTGATGTGGTGACCTGATTGATCACCCCCAACACCCAAACCTCAGTTTCATCCTGCATCTCTTTATCTAGTAACAAGTCCTCAAAGTTGTCAATCTGATAACCTAGACCTGTTTAATCATAATTGACTGCTAGAGCAAAGACCGTGGGCCTAGGCTGGACCCAAGGAAATTATTAATGTTTTCTTCAACAAGGAATAGTGCCCCACTTCTTAAAAAACACAATAGCCACTCCCTTTCTAAAGAAACTGCTCGACAGTTTGCAGGATCTCAAATCCATTGAGTCATATGCAAACCTCTTTGTTATTGAAGGGAAAGCACAGTCCCATCTGAAAGAATTTGTAGAATCAATCATTATTCTTTATAACATACAGTTAGACTTTACACTGGAGAGAGAGAGACTAAATGGCAGCAGCGCATTTTAGAGAGACGACTTGATCACCCTTCTTGATACAGGCAAGTGGCAGCCTTCATTCTCCTCAGCTTATTGACCCTTGTAACACTGTGGTCCAAATTAGCATATCTGCTTTGACAGTGAAGCACATCTCGTGCATTGTCTCATAGGGATCACTCTGTCCCCGCTTCTAATCAATATCTACAAGAGACCGCTGGCTCGGATCTTAACACTGCAGTGACAAAGCATTATTTACTTTTGAACTTTATTTGCGCCCTACATTCCTATTCATAGCCTGCGATCAAACTTGGGGAACAACCAAAAGGCCAAATTCAACTAGCATGGAAGGAGAATCAGATCCAACAAGCATGGAAGGAGAATCGGATCCAACAAGCATGGAAGTAGAATCAGATTCGACAATCATGGAAGGAGAATCAGATTCAACAATCATGGAAGGAGAATCAGATTCGACAATCATGGAAGGAGAATCAGATTCGACAATCATGGAAGGAGAATCAGATTCGACAATCATGGAAGGAGAATCAGATTCGACAATCATGGAAGGAGAATCAGATTCGACAATCATGGAAGGAGAATCAGATTCGACAATCATGGAAGCAGAATCAGATTCAACAAGCATGGAAGGAGAATCAGATTCAACAATCATGGAAGTAGAATCAGATTCGACAAGCATGGAAGCAGGTTAATCGGAATGCTGGGAGCTCAAGTCTGCAGCTCATTGTGCGCGACCCACAGGAGTCTCCCTAATCTGGCTCAGTTCAAGAAAAAAGCTGAAAAAGAAGTTGAAGGAAGCCTTGCCAAACTCTATTGATGCTTCCAAGGCCACGCCCCCTCCCAGTAGAGACAGGATCTTGAGGAGTGCAGAGCAGTCCTTTATGAATATGTCATTGAGTACATCTCAGAAGCCTCCTCATCTCCCGCCCTCCCTAGACATGGAAGCCCCCACTCCTAGTAGTGGGATTGGATTATTCAGTGGCTGACATACCATGTTTTCATCAGCTCCACAAAGTGGCTTCCACCTCAGACCAGTGTATCACAAAACATACAAGTAAACGAAGCCTTCTGGCTCCAACATGGAGTCCCTGTTAACATGGACTGAGCTGGCTATCTCGGCAGTGGTGAAACTGGCCCAGTTGTAGCCTACCTTCAGCTGAATACTGGTCCATTGGCCCAGTGGCAAGTCCAATTCAACCTTTCATTCCAGAAATGATTGTCACCAAACTGGGTAATGAAAGTACCTAGAAGACCAGTTGGTGGTGTGTGCTATATATTAACTTTCAACTACAAGCTTTTATGGACTGAAAATCTGTATCTGTATTCTGCAGGAGAAGTGCTGGACCATCTACTGGGAGAATCAAGAGGAGTAAAAGACTTGTAGGAGAACCTTGGTGGTTTTATTGTGCATAGCCATTCCTTCTGCACATCCCCTCCCTTTCACTAACCTTGCCCTATTGTGCATCGCCTCTGCAGACCAAAGGCGCTCCGCCGCAGGTGGATTTCAGAGGAATTCTTTTCAAACGTGCGTTTGGTTGTGCTTTCCTTATGTTTACATCTGAATTCAGAAAAGAGCGCTAATAGATTTTCTAATCCTTTCTACCAAGGACATGGCTCCAGGGACGCCTGGAGATATTATCGTGTAATTTGCATTCTAAAAAGGCTTTCTGGTAATCAGTCTACAGACGTTATTTTCGCTTATTATTATTATTGAAGCTGCTGATCAAGACCCTCTTCTGATTAAATGGCCGGGCACAGAATAACGGACTTTAATCATGAATACAATGAATGCAAAATATACACAGAGGCAACTCATCTGCAGCCAGTTGTGTTGAGTCAGCTCTGAATTCATTTGCAGCAGAGCGTGCAAGCTGTTTATTTTCATTTCCACATGATCTCCAAATTACTGATTTGAATCAGGGACTTCACAGTAGCTCTAAGTCATGTCTTGATGCTAGTGGTTCTAGAACAAGTGTTCTAGTTCAGCAGGTCATGATTTAGGACTTGTTGCAGGACATGCTGGGGCGATATTAGGACCTTCTCCTGCCCATAAGGAGCTGGGCTGGGTGGAGTAAAAGCAATTTACAGGATTTAAGAAGCTTGGAATGACTCAGTGGAGACGTCTTTGGGACGTATTTAAATGTCGGTGGAGGGGGAGCACTTTGTCACAAACATTCCCCTGTATTATGATCGCATTCTATTACCAATGGGGTTGTAATACTGCGAACAGGATGTCTGTCACGTTTGTGATGGAGTAATCCCTCTGCAGACTTCTAAATCAGGCCCTTTGTGTGGGAGAAAAGTGAGAACTTGAAAAAGGGTATGATCCTCTTTCTTACAAGAGAAAAAGAATGATGGAGACGCCAAGGCCTAAAGGTCTGTGCCTGACGTCTACATTTATGTATTCATTGGACTGAATCTAAAACATAATTGAATACTTCAAAATCGAAAGATCACATGTAAAATGTCCACAATGCACTGGGAAGGGCACAGTAGTGGAAGGTGGACTGGTTGTTAAGGAAGCAGAGATCGCCCTGCACGTAGCTCCATTGAGTGACTGCACCCATTTGTAGGGGGGTACCAGAGCAGTACCTCGAATCCTCTTCAAAGGACACTGGCAGGGACTGCAGATGCACTGTCTGTGCACCACCTCACAGTCTCCTCACCTCTGCATTCAAATCTGTAGTACCACGCAGACGCAAAGGCAACTGATCCCCTCGTTGGCCTGTGGCCATAGCTAATGAAAATGAGAATGAACTCCCTTGTGATCTTGCCAGTGGACATCCAGTGTGGCATGTTCTGTATAACAAAAGGGTGTGCAAACATCTTAAGTAGACCCTTCTGTAATACCAGAGTGCTCCGGGAGTGCAAAAAGCAGGCGCGTGCACACGTTGCACCCCAGGGTACTTTTTAGGATGAGCATTCGAGACCTCTTGTATATACTTGATAGAGCAAGGACTCGTTTATGTGAGACTTGCTCGAATTCAAGTCACTCGTGTAACTTATAAACATGAATAATTAATTATGTTTCGTGATTAATCCTTGCACCTTACAGCTACATAAATAAGACAGAGAAGCTTGCCTATGTGTTTTCTAACCATTAATACGGATAGCGGACTAAAGGCGCGGCTCTAACAGGGAGAACTTTTCTGCGCATGCGTCAATGACATCTGCGTAATGTGACGTTTAACAAGCTCTGGAGGGAATTTCTCGCGCATGAGCAAAATGCACTAACATGGCGTCTTCAAGACCCACATGCATGGCACCCGCTTTGCTATTTAGAAAACGCTTTATTTACTAAGAGCTTATGCAGGGAAAGTATTAAATAAATAAAGGGGAATAGAGTAGATGTAGGTGGTATACAGTGAAATCATTTATTTCTTGAAATAATATTTTCTCTCTTCACCTTTTATTAGCTCGTATTTTGGGCCTTCTTGCCACAACCCGAGTGATTGAAAGACAGCTTTCTGCGCATGTGTGACCGCTATTTCCCCTGGAAGAATTATGCCATGATTGGACCACATCCAAGGCCATCAACTGCTAAACTCTGGGAAACTCGGATGTCAGAATTGCAGTGGCTAAAGTCATATGAACATTATTGATAAAATGGTATCAACTATGAGTAAACTCAGGTGGGAAATAAAATAAAATGCATATTATTAAGGGGATGGGTTTGGGTACAAAGAAAGTGCTATGCCATCATGGTGTGATGACCAAGACACCCCTTGCCTGTCCAATCACAGTTCATATTTTTACGATATTGAAACTTTCGGCGGTGGTACATGAATCCCAAAAGGTATAACTAAGGTAGTTTAGTTAGTTGGGTGTGCGTGATCCTGAGAGAATGCTGAGAGGGAAGATGCTGTCAGAGTTATTGATGGTGCTGATATGCTGAAGAAGGTTCAATAGAGAATTACCGATTACAAGCAATTGATTAGAAAGAAGATCGCGGAAGAATCTCGAGGAGGAAGAGAGTGTTAGAGAGGGGTGCGACGTGTTTGGTGTTCTAGAGAGGTTCACTATCCTGTCCTGATTCCTGTCCTGAAGTCTTTGTCCCTGATCTTTTCCCAGGGACCCTTACCAGCCCTTTGGCCAGGAGGTTGGTCTTTACACCATCTGTGGTAACTATAAAAATTTGTATTATTTTCCTGATGTACTGCTGTCTCTATCCTCTCCTTTCTGAGCAACGTCAATCTATTGAAGCGTGAGAGGTTTTGGATTGATTGATTCTTCCTCCCTAATGATTGATGGTGCCCATGGTGTATTTGAATGGTTCACTCACCTTTAAACTTCCTGAGTCTGTGTTTATTATTATAGATGAATTATTTACCAGATGGGTTATGTGCATCGTCACCATCAACTAGTTCCAACTAATTTGGTTCATCGACCAAATAGAAAGAACTTATTGATCAGTAATAATAATTAGGGTGAAAGACAAATTATTGACGTACTGATCAATTCATGAAATAATAAACAAACAACATTTCCCCCCCAGTGGCTAACCAGATGAATTTGAGTATGGGTGTGATTGATGGGCCCAGTTGATTATATGGTATTGGAGTATCTGTTGTTGGTGCACCTCTGGATCATTCTTATATGTGTATGTACTTTGTGGGCTCTGGAGATCAGCCCTAGGACTTGCATGTTTTCGCTTAGGGATTTTTTTTCTGTTCAACTGCCTCTATTTAACTGTCTTGATAGAAAACGACCAGTAGAGGTCAGTAAAATACCAGAATTACTCTCTGCTTAGGGACTTTCTTTTTAAATTTTTCTGGCAACTGCCTCTATTTAGCTTTCTTGATAGAAAACGACCAGCAGAACTCACTTTAGCATTCTCTAGATTCCATAGAAATTGTCTTCCACGAGCATCTGTAGAAAATATTTTTTTCAAATCTTGTATTTTCAGTGATATGACCAACGAAGGCCCTGATTTTACAATAAAAACAGAGCTTTGGACTATACCATTTCCCGCTGAAAGGCAATATTTCTCTCCATGTGTTCCCATACCTGGCATGTCACGCAGTTTGGTGCTTACTTTCCCTCTATGTTAAAGAACAGTAGATGTTTCAGCACCCAGGCTAACGTGCTGCATAGCTAAATACATATAGGGTCCCAAAGGCGAGACCAATTGCATTGCAAAGGCTTGTTATAACACGTCCTTAGGTGTTCAAAGCGTTTTGCGAGTTGAGCTCGAGATAACTTTGCCTGTCCATTTCCAATCTGCTACTATATCTGAACCCCTATCAGTGCTTTAAATAGGCACTTTTTTATTTTGAGAGGGAGAATATCAGCACTTTTCAAGAGTGACGTAATACGTTTAGTTGGAGAGTACCGGCACTTCTCAGAAACAAGTGGGTACTCTGGCTCAGAGTACCTGCACTTCTATTTTTCCATTTCAAGCACTGACCCTTATCATGCTCTCTGAAGAATTGTCCGGCTGACTCCGGTTTCAGAAACACGAACATCCTTAGGATGGAATCAATGAGATATTCGAAACAATCATTTGTACTGCGGTGACAGCACCAGACAAGGTTATGTTTCGTCCAAAGTTAACCTTGTAAAATGAACTGTACTTCTTTGTTGAATACATGTCAATAGACTTTGATTTGGAGCTTTGAACTCTAATAAAGAAGTATCAGGGCTTTTTCCATAATGAAAAGGCAGACGTAGAGATGTCATTTTAATGAGCGCTTTCTCTTTGTAGTGTGTGTTCTTTCTTTTAACCTTTCTTATAAATCACTTTCATATCTGTAGGTCAATGGCCAGTGCTGTGTCAATGCTCTCAAAAATATTCTTCTAAAACCATCTCTGTATTTGAGGAAAATAATTCAATCAGGAGGCAGGGTTACTTTTTTCTCACACAGCGCAGGATTTATTAAATGGGGCCACAGGGTGCAAACACTGCCATGGTCTAGCCTGCAAACCAAGACACTGGCCTCTTAAGATTTGCATAATGGAATCCTGGGAACAAATCAGCTTGCTGGTGTGAACTTCAGAAATTAGTGCAGCATCATATTAACCATTTGCAGACCTGTCAACTTATGAACATTTTTCAGCATGAGAGGAAGGAAGTGGATCCTTAAAGGGGCGGGGCTTAATGCTAAGCGCAGCCCGGGATCTTTACATTCACCACCTCCCCCTCCAACAATAAAACAAATGTATTAAAAGAAAAAGTTGCTACAGGCTAATTGTAGGAAGCTGGCTCTTTATATAGATCACTAAAGTGAAGTACGCTGCATAAAGAGTTCAGTGGGTCCCCAGTTGGCTTACAGAGGCTAAAGTAGATAATACTAACGCTTTTTATTGTAGTAGCGTCGGCGAGCAGTTAGGCTTGTCAGAGGGTAGTGCTAAGCATTTGTTGTACTCACTGAGGCAATAAATGAGACACACACTCAAAAAGAATGCATCCAAGACCAAATTAGAAAAATAACACATCCTTTTTTATATGTTTCAAAACCAAGACCTTCGTTCAAAGGTAAGTACTATTTTTGTTAGAAATCTTCACAGGATAGTAAAACGTTCAAACCTGTGCACTTTTACATACAATGCAATCCTATGGAAGTAAAAGTCAGAGATGCATAAAGGTAGGTACAGTCGGTTTCAAGGGTTCACCTTCAGGGTTCAGAGTTGTTGTGGGGCAAGATCCAAAGTACTATCAGCAGTTCATCACGAAATGCCCGGGTTTTGCCGAAGCGGGGTCTGGTGAGGTTGTAGCTGGGTGTTCTACAGTGAAGGGGGTGCCACCTGGAAATAGGCTGCACAGGGAGACTTGGGGACAAGTAGGAGAGCTCCGAAATAGGGGCTTAGGTCGCAAGGGGTCTTGGAGCATGGAGGCACAGCCGGTTCCTTGGTACCCGGGCCGGGCGGCTCAGGTGCTAAGTGGCTAGGGTGGCTGGGCCGGTGCGCAAAGATGCTCCTTGTGGTTTAAGGCGAACAGCTGGCAGGAGCAAAATCAGGACAGCTGGGCCACTCATGAAGTGGGTCTCAGTGCTGCTGACATCCCTCGTTGGCTGCTCGGTTGTGGTGCAGTGGGAATCCGGACTGGACTCTCACTGTTAGTGTTTGGTGTAGGGCATCCGGTACCCCGGGGGTTAGTGCTGCATGGCGCCAGTTGGTCCTGGTCTCTTCACACTCAGTGGGGAGACAGATCTGACCTCCCAGAGTATGAGCGTCTTCTCCTAGTCATCTGCGGCATTGATTGCGCCAAGGAGCTGCAAGGCGGTGAACCGGATGTGGACCGGACTCTGCTTGTAGGTGCCTGTGGACTGCAGGGGAGTAGCTCCTCTACTCCAAGAGAGACTGTAGGTGGTTTTCGAAGTGCTGGTAGGCTACCCAAGGCTTTGATAGTTCTCCAGCTTGCAGGATGAGTCACTCTGTCATGACTGTTGAGAGAGTTGCGAGCAGGCTGGGTTTCCCATCAAAAGTTCTCAGCTCTTCTGCTGTTCTCACCACACAGTGACTCTTCTTCATTCTTCTTCTCTAGAATCAGTCGAATCTGAGTTCTTGGGTTCAGGCGTGCTACCTAAATACTCAATTTAGGGGCCTTAAGCAGAGTGACCGGTAGTAGTCAATGGGCTATATCTACACAGTGTTGGTGGTCTAGAAAGTGGTGCCACCCTGCTGCAATTGCGTGTAGTATGCTACATGCCTGTAAGTACGGTGTCAACAGGTAGGGGAAACACCCTATAACCCCTATGTGTGTGAAGGAGAAACCCCGCACAAAGGAGTGAACCAAGTCCTGTGCACACGTATAAGAGTTCTTAATGATAGTTCATCTAATCATGTGAACATCAAAGTCATTAAACTTCCAAACGATCTGTCCTTAGTCTTTTATTCCATGTAACATCAAAAGCAACCAGCCAACACGTGTTTCGTCACAATGGGAGATATCCAGTGATTTCTTCAGGGATGTACTTCGTGTGTGTAGATTTTTACAGATCACTCCGCCGGTGATAATTCCGACCCGGCTGGTCAAATGAAATAAAGGCTTAGTAGCTCCGCAGTTGAGTTCAAATGGTGTATAGCAAGGAAGCACCTATATAAGGTTGATTCTGTAGTGTGTGTAGATTGTTATAAATCACTTCACCGGTTATAATTCCGACCCGGCTGGTCAAATGAGTGAAAACTCAGTGGCTCAGTGTTTACATAAAGTGGATAGCATCAAGGAAGCACCTCAATATAGGTGATCCTGCGTCGACCGTGCCGACTGTCGGGGAAGAGTACCTCTACGTAGTCCCCTTGATCTTCAGCGAGTGTGCTGAGGTCTGCGGTGGTGACAGGTGCGATCTCTGTTCCGGATCAACGGGCTGTCTACCTTTAGGGGTGGTGCTGGCTTGATGTGGGCACACCTCATAATCTTACTAATTTTCCCGCCTTTCTTGGACAGGGGGGTGGGCATCTCCACTATCTGCGGAGACCTGGGTCGCATAAGAAAGGCAGCAGGGCCTTTTAAGCTTCCCACCCTAGAATGCAGTTCCTGCTTGGGGAGGTGTGGACACCTGCCCAGAGCAGACTTTGCTCCTGACCTTCAAGAGCGAAGGCTCAGGGGGTCAGAAACTTGTCTAGGGTGGCTGGCTGGTCGAGACCAGTCAGTGAACACACTAGGGATCAGTAGGTTTTAAGGGGACACCTCTAAAGTGCCCTCTGGGTGTTTTTATTAATAATCCTGCACTTGGTTTATCAAGACGAGGTGTTTGGTACCAAACACCTTGGGGTACAGTGAAGCCATCATGTAGCTGGGAAACTCGTAATTGTGAGTAACCAGTCCATGTAATGTGTATGGCTTCCCTGTGCACTTGTGAAATCTAACGGGTGAACTTAGATATTACAGGGACACATCCCCTCCCGCAGATAAGCCCACACATGGGTAAAGTGCACCTTGCCTTAGGGCTGTAAGGCCTGCTGTAGGGGTGACTTACCTATACCACACGCAGTGTTTTGCAGGCATGGTACACAAGGGTGTGTGCTATGTCGACTCATAATTTTTCTCCGCACAAAGACATGCAGGCGTAATGTCAGTTTGCAAGAGCTTGGTAAGGGACCCCTTAGGGTGGCACAGTTTGTGGTGCAGCAGGCTCTATAGTTCCAAGGCCCTAGGTACCAGAGGTACCACTTACTAGGGACCTTCAGGTGTCCTAAAGGGGTGCCAACTGTGAAACAATAGTAGATAAAGAACACTGGTACTGGGGACCTGGTTAGCAGGAACCCAGGAAACTTTCAGTCAAAGTTGCATCATATTCTAGGCAAAAAGTGGGGGGTACTACAACAAAAACCTGGTTCCTACACTAATCCCTTATCTTTGGGAGAGGACCTTTCCCTACAGACTAATGCTTCTCAAAATCACTGCTAGTCATACCATGAGGTGCCACAGGTATGAATGCCATGGTGACCCGATTATGGCATATTTCAGTCAGTCTAATGCCTTACTGACCTGAACTAATGAAAGAAATTAACCCTCTACGTTGGCTCTGTGAGCTTTTTTTCCCAGGAATACTAGTTTAAGTTAAGATGTTTTGAGGTATGAGGCTTCTAGCCAAAGCAAAATACCCACTCCCTGCCACTATACTTCCAATTTCTTAAACAGACTGAAGACTACTCAATGAGTAACACAAGACGCAAGACAACACAAGACAGGACCTATGACTTTACAATTGGAGTATTACAGGCTGAAATGCACAACATGTTTGGCACAATGGCCAATAAATAATGTTCATGTTGGGCTACTTCAACATTGTAATTGCTTAGGTAAGCCGATAACGGTTGTGGTGCAATACTAGTATTCACCTTTGAACCTTCTGGAATGAGAAAATCATCATCGCCGTTCACTGATGGGATGCAAGATATATTTCCATTTTCTTCTATGTTAAGGTTAACTGCAGTCACTGAATCTAGCACCCAGATTGCACTACTGAAATTGTACCACAAATGACCTTAAGAGTTGAGAACCTCTGTATTATCACCTCAACACCGTCAATTCAGACATGTAAGATCTCTGTACCACACTACCTTTGTTGCATGGTCTTTGTTCTACCCTTTTCCCAGAGCACTTTTGCTGTGTGGCAATGTGGAGTTTAGAACTCCTTGGCATTCTTTGAAAGTTGGAGTTCTATAACTGGTCTGTGGCTTACAATTGTTTGTTCCTGGAGGTACAATGAATCTTTTTGTTTCCTTCTCTATGTTGAAGGCTTCACTACCGTTTGCTGATAAGTTTGAAGTTAGCAAAGGCATCAACCACAGGAAGCTGAATCCGAATGCCTCGGACTCCAGGTACAATGCCCCTTTCTAATAATGTGAAGTTGCCAGCACTCACCATGTTGTTGATTGTGACTGTGAGTAAGCCTTTCCTGTGGAACATTTGAGGTAATGTAACTCATTTGGGGAATTCCATGGTTGCTGGTGCTTGATTGCACTCACTGCACACTCATATATGTTCGAACTGTGCATGCTCACGATCAAATAGTTATTGTGACAGGGATCTGCACTGCCATCTGCACTAGTGGTTTGATGCTGAAAAGGGAGTATTTTGTTGATGAGTATGCAGACCCCTCTTGAATAGGAGCCGTAACTAGCAAAATATCGATGCGGACCCCAGGATGTGGCAAAAACAGGGGAGGATTGTGGAGGTAGATGAGTCTCCTGTAGGAATGCGACTTTGACATCTTGTCGCATTCTTGCCGTTCCGAGGGTCATTCAACCTGAGGACATTTTATGTGAGGAGAGTAAGATCAAAGGAGCTTCTGGAGTCCTCCATCTGTGTATCCTGGAGTTATAACTGTGGCGTAGGGTGTAATATGAAATGTGGTATGTAGTTCTGTCTCGTCAGATGAAGGGAAAAAGGGGCGGGAAAGAGGAGGGAGAGAAAAAGAATTTGAGCAAAAACAACACTGAACATACCTAAAGTAGCCCACACCCCACCCAGACCAGGCAAAGAGAACCTAGTAAATACCAATACAACCCCATCCTACACACACAAAAAAAAAACATTGGGTAGAATTTGAAATCATCCGCGGGGATGGGGCAATGCAGCGGAACTTGGTGCCCATTTGTTAACAATGTGTATGAACCATGCAATGAAAAGCGGCAGTCGGCAACCTGCAAGGATAGGTTTAAACATAGTGTAGTGAAAGGAATACAGCACCATGTGGTGCTACAGTAGCAAAATGTCACCACCTACAACTGGGATAGTTCAATTAGTTGCTGGCTGAGACATTGGCATCTGGGGGAGAGCAGTACTGAGTGGTTGTCAAACGTGAGCCGGTGCTGCTTCAGGTCCCCCCGCATCATGGTCAGCGATCACTCAGGGATGAACTGAGGGAAGTAAGTGAGGGGCGCCTGGATAGAACAACAATGCAGCAAGAGCAAGGGAGGTCTGAATCACTGCAGCGGAGAGCGCCCCACAGTCAGACAAAGGCCAGTCAGAGGAGGTCTGTACAGGTCGCAGCACACTAGTTAGCACCTGTGAAGTGAACCAAAGGGAAGCGCCGTCCAGGAGGCTGATACCTAGCTGTAGTGATGATGGGGCCAGTAAAACCAACTATGTCCCAGTTCTGATGAGCCTAGTAGGCAATAGCAAATTTAGGGGCAGCAGGAGTGCGGGGCCAGAAGCAAACACTCACCGCAAATGCAGCAGATGGTGTCCAGGTCACAGGCCGCTGACCCTTCCGTGCATGGTGAGCCTCCGAGCCAGGCAAGTTAGCGACCAGAGAAATGTCCTGGCCCACATTGCAGGCCGCGCAGAGTCGTCCCAGACTCCCGTGCTCCCAACCACAATGGCCAGGAGCGCCAAGTTCTTGCAGTTATCCCAGCCCCCGCAGAGGCATGTAATGAGGATGGGCCCAAGACATGAGGCCCGTCAGCAGACAGCGTCAGCCCAGCAAGCAGTCTCGGATTCCAGTGGAGCACACCTGTCTCTATTCCGGGCCGTCCACAATAAGTGCCCCGCGGGCCCGAGGCATCGCATGCCAATCTCTTCTCTGCGCCTGTCGTCGTCGGATCTGCAGGTGTCCCTAGCACAGCAGGATACGGTCAAGAGTGGCCCAATGGGACACCTCAGCTGCGGCCTCAGGCTCACCCGCTGGCCCTTTTGCAGGGGGGCCTCAGAGGCGGGCTGGGCCAGGCTGCACTCTCACAGCAGTGCTGGTGGGCGGTGGTCGAGGGTCCTGGAGAACTAGGAAGGGGTCATTGGATCGCTGGAGCCATGGGGGGCAAACATTTCCCCCCAGAGCAACGTGGAAGAAGTGGTGAAGGAAGCCGTGGCCACTAGAATGCAGTCAGTCAACTCCTGAGCTTCAAGGCCGTGCAGCCATTACAGTCGACTGCTGAGCCACGCCCACACCCAAGTATCCTTAGCTTGATTCGAGAGTCCAACACAAGTACAGGAAAAAGAATCCAGAATGGACATCGGCTGGTCTTCATTGAAGCACTGATATGCATTGACAGAAAGAGAGCAAGCATTTGCAGCAATAAAAGTGTCATGTAGAGTCTAACCCAGTGCTTCTAAAACGTTTTATAACCACAACCCAATTTTTAGACCTAAAAACTTTGGGGACTCACCTAAGTTTAATAGACAAGTGGCAGGGCCGATTTTTAAAATGCACTACCAACATTTGTTTCTAAATGTCTGGTCCTTGGCAGATGGTGAGCTGTACTAGAGTGTGGAGCTGTGCTGACCTGTGGCATGCGTTCACTAAAATCACAAGTCTTTTGAGAAATCTTGGAGTTGATAGCAGTGATTTTAGTAAAACTGAAAAACCCCTTCTGGAGCAGAATATGGGGTAAAGTCTCACATTCATTTTTGATTTACTCTGAGGCCTAGTGTTGCCATTTGCACTCTATATATTTATATATTTTGCAGTTTTATATAGCATGAACACAGCCCAAGGGCATTGGCACACTTTACATGAGCACCAGATTATGTTACACAAGGTCAGATTCATTTTGTTTTAAACAAGGGAGGTTGTGTGATTTTCCCAGATTGAAAGTCGGCAGCTCCGGCCTTTAGGCTGCATCTATATTTCTCAGTTTATGAGTCAAAGTCATACACAAGTGATATGGTGTGAATGATCACGTGTAGTGAACTTTGTGAAGTAAAAAAAAAACATCTGCAGTGAATATTGTTAGGTTCTCCCAGTGTCTTGCTTGGGAATACTTACTTGCAGGGCTTGTTTTAAAACTGCACTTAGGGATATTGTTTGACATCTTTGCTCTGGTGCACAGACAGGGCTAATCACTTTAAATATTTCATGTAGACCAGGACTTTCGCGACCCACCATTTATCAGCTAAGCCACAGTTTGGGAAGCACTGGCCTAACATATCACTTTATCTTCCATAAATAAAGGAAACTGTAATTTTTTTGATTGCGATTTAAATAAAATATTTTATAATTTGTGTATTTGTTTGATGTGTAACTGTTTCTACATCTTTGTGCGTTGTTTTGAAGTCCAAATCATAGAAACTGTTTAGCCCTCTAGTGCCACTTATCTATTTCGTTTCAGGTCTTGGTGTGTTTTCATTTCCGAACACAAAAAACACAATCACTACTGAAAATTTTCAGCATATTTGTAGCTTCTCTGCAGTGTCCAAAGGGTGCAACGACATCTTACACTGTACAGGGGAAAAGTGGGACTTTGCAGAAGCATAAAGAGCAAGTTTTGTCTCTTCTGCATGACATCGCTATCCTGCCGAATTTGTTAAACACTTTAAACAAGTACTAAATATCATACACTTAGTGGTGATTAAACGTGCATGTATGCTAAGACACATGCCCAGTTCAGGTAAGAGTGGTGAGGCGGGGCGCTGTGGAGTTGACAGACGAAGAAATAGGTCAAATAAAATTAAAAAATAGATAAACCCATGCATCGCCGAGCGCAAGGTAAGTAGTTTTATTAATTCTTTTATTTTATTTGACCTATTCCGTTGCCTGTCGACTTCCCCTGACCCCCCTGCCCTGTCCCACCGCTCTTACCTGAACTGCCCACACCTGCATGTGCCAAATGCACAGGGTCATGTTGATCCAGCGGCGTACCAACAACAGATACTCCAATAACATATACTCACCTGGGCCCATAAACACACACACAATTGAGTAAACCGCTGGAGTCAAAGTTTATGATTTTCCACAATGCAAGATTAGTTTTCTTACTCTTAACCAACCTTTCACTGATCAAAAAGTTATTTCTTCTGGTCGATGGACCATTAGTTGAACTATTTGATGGTGAAGATTAACACTAACTCTGTCTTATTCATTTAAAGTAAATAACCACAGACTCGGGAAAGTATTACATCTTTATCTAAATTTCAAACTCATGTGAACCATCTCAAATACACAGTGCATTCACCATCATTCTTAGGAGAGAAAATTAAATTAATTATTCATCAAACACTTACTTTGGACTCATGCAATGATCAATGCTCCGAAAGGAGAGGACAGAGAGGAAAGATCATTCGCAAATAACAAGAAAATATAATTACCAAGAATGGTGTGAAGACCAACCCCCTGGCCAAGGAGCTGGTAAAGGACCCCTGGGATAGGTCAGGTGACAAAGACTTCAGGACAGGATTCAGGACAGGATAGTAGACCTCTCTAGAATACTGACGACTGCGTCGCACCCCTCTCTGACACTCTCTTCCTCCTCGAGATTCTTCTGCGATCTTCTTATCTAACCCAATTCAATTAGAATAGAAAGTTCTGCATTCGGCTTCTTCATCAGCCTCTCACAGCATCTCTCCCATCAGTATCTCCCGACTCCCAGACAGCATTCCGAGCTCTGCAGCATCCAGCAAATGTCCGTCTGACTAACTAACTAAAGCTATCTCAATTATACCTTTCGTTCTTCATGTTCCACCCACTAGTTTCAATATCGTAAAAATATGAAATATAGTTGGTCAGGCAAGGGGGGAAGATCATCACACCATGCTTACATGTCATCTAATTCAGTTAAACCATTGTTCAAAAACGCATCCCCTTAATTTTTATTCAGGATTTTTTATTTCTCACTCACATTCATGTTTCATTTGCAACATTTGTTAAAAATCTAACATGTAGGTCCATTCCGTTGACTTTTCACCGCCCGTTCTCAGGCTAGGACGCTTTGCAACCTTGGCTTTTATTCAAACTCCGACTCATCATTCCGGGTTCACTTTCAGTAGACATGCGCAGCTGTCACATGACTCAGCTTACTTCAGTTATACATGAGAAGCCTAAATGCGCACTAGTAATAAAGCCAAAAAGACAAATGTTACTTTCACAAATAAATGATTGCACTGTTTACCACCAATCTCGACTCTATTCCCCTTTACTTATTAATACTTTCCCCGCATTAGTATTAGTAAAATAGCTTGTTTTTGTTCAGCTAAGCAGGTGCCATGCAGGCGAGTCTTTAAGACTCCATTTTAGGGCCTTCTGCTCATGCGCAAGAATTTTCCTCCAAGCATTAGTTTGTCATATTGCACAGATGCAGTTGACGCATGCGCAGTAAAGATTGCCCCATTAAAGCAGTTTTAGTCCTTCGTTCATATTATTCGCGTTAGTAGACACATAAGCAAGCTTCACTATCCTACGTGTTTGTGTGGTGCGCATTAATTTTACACAAAACAAATTTAATAATCTGTTAGTGAGTTAAAGGAGCGGATTGCTTCCGAGCAAGTCTCTTTTCTACGAGTCCTTGCTCCATCAATGTCCCATTTTTGGCAAATTGAACCATGCTTGCCAAATATTTCTGCTGATTGCTGGGAACTCATCCTCCTAAAGAAAGTACACACAGGGCCGGAGTGGGAACCTAAAACATCTCGGCAAAAATTATAAATTCAGCCCCTACGTGCAGACATGCTAAAAGATCATGATGCCATTTTAAAAAGGGGAATACAAGCGCTGAATTGCTAAAGCACATAGGGGCTATTTTAAATGTTCATGAATGGGCTGTCCTATTGCCAATGTAGTGTAGATCTCACGGCCATCATAGTGGGAGGTGGGGGGGCAGATGTGACACTATGTCACAGGCCCCCACCCTTTCTAGTGCCCCATTCAGAAAAATGTATTTATAGATTAGAAAACAAAAGGAAATCTGCTGTCGTCAGTAGTAATAAGGCAGTTCGACAAACTGAAGCCTCATATATTATTTCCATATTGCACAAATTCAATAAAACGCTCCTTTAAAAATAATAACAATAATAATAATAATAATGAGGCAGATCTTGTGGCTACACCACTAAATGGCGCCAGATACTATGCATTTTTCCCCTGGGCTGCATTTATTGTAATATTTGAAAACAGGAGCTTTTTGCTTGTGGTAAAAATGGAGGAATCATCACGAGATCGCGGCATTGGGCCCGCACAAGGTTTTTGCCCCTGGCCTCAAAATCTTCCTACAAGCCTGGTAGGTTCCATCCCGATATATTAGCAGTGGATGATTTTTAAGGAACGGCTGCAAATGTGATAGGATGTTTTATCCTAGGGTGATGGGAGTAATATGTAATGCCATCAAGCCTGTTTGATATGGTGGAATTTCTGCTGGAAATGTACCCCCAGAATGGGAGTTCCTTTCCAGTACCCAAATTGCAATTTTTCTCTCATGGTCTGGGAGTTTTCTTCTAACAATTTGACTAGCCTTCCATGCCATTCCAAGACAGACTGTCATGGCTAGAAATGGTGGTGGAGAGCAACTCTAAATTAAACAACGTATTTGCCACCATTGACTGTCCCAATGGCAGACAAGGAAAAGGCACCCTTCCCACCCTCTTTAACTTAAGATGGAAAACAGAGAGGTGCGGTGATGAGAATTCTGCCATATTGTGGTGAAGTCCCATTGACAAACATGCGTACTTCTGAAACCATTCATATTTTAGCAGTATTTCAGAGAGAATATAGGTGCTGGACTTGACCCTCTCAGTTGGGTCACCCCAAGGTTTTTGCCTTAACCCTTCCTGTTTTCTGAACCTGTTTTAGTTGGCTTTTAGGACTCTGTGCACTTAACTAGTGCTAATGTGCTTGTGATCTCTCCATAAAACATGGTAAATTTGGCCTGCACCTGATTGGCATATTTAATTGACTTAGAAGTCACTATTACATGGTACTATATGTACCCAGGGCCTGTAAATATAATGCTATGAGTGGGCCTACAGCACTTATTGTGCCTCCCATTTAAGTAGCCCTTTAAGAACATGTCTTGTGCCTTCCAACGCATCCTGTAGTGCAGTTTTAAACTGCCAATTCGACCTGGTGAAATAAACCTTTTCCTAAGCCTAAACCTTTCTTTTTAATTCATATAAGGCACACCTAATGAAGGTCCTAAACTGCCCATAGGGTAGGGTGTTTTGTATTTAAAAAGTAGGACATGTGCTTGTTAAGCCCACACCTTCCTTTTTAATAAATATATGCCTTTTCAATACATTTAAGATCCCCCCCCCCCCCAATGTATGCCCTAAACTGCCCATAGGGTAGGGTGCATTGTATTTAAAAAATAGGACATGCACTTTTAGGTTGTAAATGTCCTGGTAGTGGAAAGCTCCTAAATTAGTTTTTCACTACTGTAAGGCATACCTCTCCCATACAATAACATTGGGTTACTTTATTACATTTAGTAAGTGCTATGTTTTATTGGGAACAGGTAGAAATGTTATGTTTGGACTCAAATGAATTGTAATTTAAAATCCTCATTAATGCTAAAGTTGAATTGTAGAATACAACTCAGAAAATGCCACTTTTAGTTTGGATCCTGTGCTTGCTACACCACCATATTCAAGCTAGCCTGGCTGATGAGGGGTGATACCCTGAAACCAGTCCCAGGATGCTTGTTTCTGGTACAGGGAGTACCTGGCCTGACAGTACGGGCTGGACTGTTTCCATGGGGAGCAGGGTCAAGACTGATTTCCATATGGCTGGGTCTAAACTGGAATGGTGGGGTGTGCAAAAAAACAATGGATTCAGCCCAGATCTGTGACTGGGGGTGAATATTTTATTTGGTCAGCATTCCGTCCATCATCTGTTCTTTTTTGCACTTTTAAAAAGTTGGCATTTTCCTGCCCTAACCTTTCTGAGGCCTTATACGCCTCCGCTAATTTTTGCCCATCAGTAATGCATAGTGGGCCCAGAGAGTGAACAATAGGACCTGGGTGTAGCTGGAAGAGGGCCATTCTGCCAGGATTAGAGGGGAGGAGCTGTTACCCACCCCACTTACATTTCAACGAGCTGCCTCCACAACACTCACAAAGGATCTTGATACTAGCCTGTTTTCACCCAAGACCACTTAGAGCCTGGGCAGGAGAAAGAAGGACATTTCCATAACTAGTTAAGGGGCTCGCCTAGATGTTTCCCCCCAATTCAAAGGCTGGCACTAGGTCTGACTATTAGGCCCTCAGACCAACTCATCAGTACACTCCTGGACTTGTGGATATTACAGAAGAAGGGCTGACTTGTTTCCTAGAGGACTACTCTGCTGCTTGAGGCCTGACTTATTCCCCAGAGCACTGCAGTGCTGCTTGAGTCCTGCCTTGTTTTTCAGAGGACTGCCCTACTGCTTGAGTCCTGCCCTTCTCTCTGAGAAGGAAGACTGGGCCTGCTCCCTTCTTCTCAGGCTATCCTGAGTGACTCCAAGGGTCTGTTGTCTGACCTCCTGTTCTGAGCTACAGGGGCACAACAAGCTCTAGAGGCCTCCCTGCAACTGCCAAGCTGACCTGCTGCTACTGGTACTGCCACTTGAACTCCCCCTGTGAGATCCTTAAATTTGAAGTCTGCGCGTTGGACTTTGAGAAGGTAACTTTTTCAGCTAGAGTAACCTGGCAACTGTCTCCAGCCTGCATTTGTGACTTTGTCCTGGTCTAGCCCGACCAGATGTCCACAGTTAGTGCTTTCTTCTTCTTGGAGCTTCTTTTACTTAACCTTTTAAAATTGCATGTCTCCAGTTCTCCTGATTGGATGTTTGCCCTTTTGTTTTTTTATAAAATGTTACTCTATTTTTCTAACTTGGTGTGGGAAAGCTGTTGTGTTATGTTTTCAAGTTATTACTGTTTGTGTGCTGCATAAGTTATGCCTGACTGCTTTTGTGCCAACCTACGAGAGGATTAAGCACAAGTTAATTTAGCGTTTTTTTTGGTTCAGCAAAATCCAATGTCTTACATTAGTGTTTAGCGGTGGGCTCTAGTGCTTGTGTTTGTGCAGAACTACTCAGAGATGTTGTGTAACACTAAAAACCCATATAAATAACTTGATACCAGATTTAACACTTTTTCAATTCTCCTCGATTGGCTTCTTTTTCCAAATGTATTTCCATTCTATCTGCCTTTGTCCTCCTGTGACTCTGCATGCAAGCATGGAGTTTGAGCTCAATAACAGCGGGAGACCTAAAGCTGTGGAGGAGAGCGGCAAAGGTGTGCCCAACACCTTGATACTAGTACGCTAGAGATCCACCCTCTCGCTACAGGTCGCGTGCACAGCAAAGCGGCAGGAAACAGCTTCCAGGGTCAGGAACACCAGAGCAGCGCCACGGAATCGCTGAAAACAGAATTGGAGACGTGATGTGACAGGGCTCATGAGGCTAGGCGTTGCATCGTCACGCTAGAAGGATGGATTGTGAGGGGACTAGAGGAAGTGGAGGAAGCTGTTATGTGCCTCGCTGAGGTAAGGAGGTCTTCGGTGGTCGAGGAGTCGCCCCCGGTTGATCAACCCTGCCTTGCTGAGGTTCCCTGAGCAGGCATTTACCCGCTAGACATTCTGCTTTATCCCGCCTTTTTTAAATTTATTATTAATTTTTCCCCAATTGACAGTGGCCATTTAGTCTTTTTAAGTGAACCCATATGCTGCAGAAGCTAATGGTCTTTCTGTACAAAGATCTCTGATTTAACCCGTATGACCCCTAAATTCTTTCTTTGTGGTAGAATCAAGGTACAACCCCATTAAGCTGGATGGACAAAAGCAGGCTGCAAATGGTTCTGAGGGGAGAATGAGTACGAGCAGGAGTTGGGCCCCAAGCGCTGAGTTCATTATCAGTAAATCAGAGTGCAAAGAGGAAAGCTTCGCAAACATGCATCCCTTCAGGAAGTAGGGAGAAGAATCCTGCAAGAAAGGGGGGAGTAGCAAATAAACTAATGGGGCAAATCCCTCCAGTCCTGTCAACTAGTATGTCCTCTCCTACTGTTCTGGTTTTTTTTTGGGGTCCTCCTTCGATCTAGCAACCTTTAGGATAGATTTGGTGATTGAATTTGTCTCAACTCCTGTGCCTGATAATAGTCTGAATACGCTGAGATCAGAGAATCTTGAGGCCAACACCAAGCGAAACCATACCAGCGGTAGTGCAAAGACATTGAGAGGCACAGCTAGTGCTGGTTCAGAGGAGAGATTGGCTGATAAGACTCACAAGAACTATCCATTATTTGCAAAAAGTTGGAAACCATTATTGGAAGACCCAATTGTTTTGTCAGAGAGCCAGGGTCCAGGTAGAGAACTAGTAAGTGACCCCACTGCAAACTCAGCAATGGCTTCTGTAATGAAAGTAGCAGCATGGAGTGTTGGACCAAACATGGAAATGGGACTGGCAAAAGTTCCAGGGGCACTCCCCCAAGCTTCAGACACACTAGATCCCATAGCTTTTGTCTAGCTAGACCCAGTTCTAAACCTTCAGGAGGCGGAGAAGGCTAGTGAAATTAGTCAAAAGCAACAGGAAATCAGGGAAGCTGAGCCACCCAGTTATAGCCAACCCTCGTTACATCAGTTCTAGAAATTCTTTGAAACTATTCTGGCTGAGATTAGAGAATGTTAAAGCTCACAGGCACAGGAAATCGAGGGTATGGTACAACAAATTCTGAAATGAATTAAAGAACATGAGCAGTGATTGTCAGATATAGAGTAACATTATTTGACCTGGGATAGCGATATTACTGCTCTTCGAAAGAAACTACAGGACTCACAGGTGAGAATTGATGAAATGGAGAACTATGCGATACGGTCTAATCTTCGTTTTACGGGGATTCCAGAGGATAATGAACATTTAAACGGCCAGTCTAACCCACTACTATATATGGAAACAATGATTAGAGATCATATACTTCAGAAACCTCCAGAAGAACTCACAATAACAAGGGCTCATAGGGTCCCAGCACAACGGTCAGCAGGGGCCAAATATGCAAGGACAATGATTGTAAATTTTGCAGATTTTCGTATAAGAGAAGCCATTCTAAGTAAGGCAATTCAGAAAAAATATTTTTTCTAGCTGATGGATCAAGAGTAAGAGTATTCTCGGATATGTCGGCACTTGTAGAATGTCGCCGAAGGGAATTTGTAGTACTGATTGTCCAGTTTAAAACTGCAGGAGCACAAGCCTCCATCATCCAGCAGTCTAAATTGGAAATGTTAATCAAAGGTCAATTCCACATATGTGTTACTCTCAAGGAAGCTCATGATCTACTACATAAAGTGATCTGAGCAATTAAAGCTAGTGTTAACCAGGGGTTAGACAAGCAGTGAAGTAAATGTCTTATTAAGAGTAGATATGGCTTTGGATTATGAAGACTACTCCGGCAACAAACTCCTGCAATCTGTCAGTTCGAGACTTTCTACGCTTCGGACATTTGGCACTTTTTACAGATTAGTACCTTTTTCTTTCAGTGGCCTTTTTTGGGGGGGGGGGGCAGGAATGTCTCCAAGCACTTGGTATGGTGTATAAGGTGAAGCTGTAGAATGTTATTAAGAATGTACGATACGGCCACCGGCAGCATGTCTATATTGTTTTTAATCAGTAAAAAGTGGAATGACTTAGGCATAAGTCAATGCACTCATAGGTATGATCAAGACGGCAGGCGCAAACTATGACCCATTGTTCTCACACACGCACTTTCTTAAACTGTCAGCACTTTGCCTTTTATGCACTTTATACATTTTGCACTTCTAGAGATCAGCACGTTTTCTACAGACCCGAATTAGACCACTATGTGATTGTTGCACTTTAGCACCAGCTTACAGACTGAAAATTTGTTTTATGTTTAAAGTCCGTATGTTGGTAGAGCTAGCTCCAAACACCTTGCACTTGGCACTTTTACATATAGGAACACTCCTGCTGTTGTTTAGCTATTATAGCTATTATAGCTGCTATCAGAATTTCTCAGACATCACTCAATTTATAATAGGTCGTTTTTAGAGTAAGGTGAAGTGCTAAACTGATGTTAAGAATGTTGTAACATATGTAGAATGTTTTAGTTCAGTTAAGCAGTTAAACAGCAAGGGTTAATAGATTCGGTATAAGCCAATGCAATGAGGGATAGTATCTAGCAGTCGGGGGGGACTGTGAGTCAACCTAGCTGTCAAATACTTTGGTTTCAATCTGTTATGCACTTTATGTCTGGTTTTGGTGATGTTGAAATGAGATAATTACCTTTACAGAGGGGGTCAGAGTAAAAGTGTGTGGCCAGGTGCCAGGCCAAGGCGCCATTATTCTGGGTGGGCTGCAGAGGGGAGTTAAGAACCATTCCCCTCTTTAGATGTGGCAAGAGTGGGGGGCAGGAAGGGAAGGGGTGGGTAGTAAAGGTATGCAGATAAAAAAGAGCAAGATAGAAGCAGGTAACAAAGTGGGACGCTATAAAGGTATGAGGAGAAGTGAGGGGGAAGTGCTAAGTGTGGCAATGATTGAAAGTGGGGGTTCAGGTCAAGCTCAGCTATCAAATTATTGGAAGGTTATATCAAGGGCAATAAAGAAGTGGGAAACAACTGCTTTATTTATAACTAGTGGTAATAGGCTCAAAGAAATGTCACAAAGGATAAAGATAATTTCATGAAATGTAAATGGTCTTTTAAATGCGCGTAAAAGTGGGGCCCTGTTAAAATGGCTGGGATCTTTCTCTCCTGAGGCAATATTTTTACAGGAAACTCATTTGAAGTCTACCACTCCCAAATTGTCTTTGCCAAGGAAATTTTCTCAAACATACTTTGCTTTGGCCAAGGTGGTAGTCCGGGGAGTAGGTATTCTGTTTTCAAATACACTGGACTGGGAGGTGAAGAAGGTGATTCATGATGAGGAAGTGAGATGGATCTGGACTGAGGTTAAGGTTGCTGGGGCCCTCTTCATGTTTTTGAACTACTATAGCTCAGTTTATGACGATAAGAAAGCCTTAGAGCAGATCTATGATCTGTTAATAAATGTTCATTGTATTATAGTTATGGGAGGGGACTTCAATGTTATTCAAGATCTAAGAGAAGATACGTCAAATAAGACTGAGCAACAATTAAAACCAAAGGCCTCGAGATTGATTAAACCTATGAAGGAAGTTTTTGCCATGCTGGATCCATGGCGATCATTTACCCGGGTCTCTCCAAGTTCGCATGCGATTCTGCAAGGTTTAAAACAGCTTCACGCTTGAATTATATTTGGGGGATAAGCTCTTACAAGAGGAGGTTCGGAGATTATTACCAATTGGTTCTCCGACCACTCTTTAGTCTCCTTAGTCATAATAGTAGCAACACCTCGAAATAAAAATCCCAGATGGCAGTTCAATAAATCTCTGCTTATGGACCAAATATGGATTTCATAAATGCATAAATTTATACAGCTGTTTTTTTAGGATAACATTAATACTGCACCAAGTTTTATGGTGTGGGAAGCTTTTAAGGCCTCTTTTCGAGGTCAGGTTATCGCTTATAAAACTTAGCTGCATAAGCAGAGGGCACAGAAGATAGAAATTTTACAAAACACTGTAGAATGGGCTAGGAATAAATGTGATTTGGCAATTTCAAGAGACTATGATGATAAGTCATTGAAGCAATAATTGGTGAGAGCAAAGGACTAATTAAGAAACTTTTATTTTAGAAGATATTGCAGGGAGTAGGGCATATCATCAGACAATGTATGAAAAAAGCCAATTTATAGGTAAACTTTTAGCATGGTCTACCATAACACAACAGAACAGTCAAATAATTACACAAATAAGAGACCCTATTTCTGCAAACATACTGGAAGATAAGGCTAGGATTGCAGAAATATTTCTTCGTCATTTGCAACAAATCTATGCTGAAGTTCAGGTAATTGACCCACAGCATTTAGAAGGCTGCTTCAGCACATGCCACCTACCACAGATCACTAGGGACAACAGTATAGCCTTGAATAAACCCATAGAGCCTGCGGACCTCACTGAAACATTAAAGGGTATGGCTAGTGCGAAGGCTAGTGGGGGCGATGGTATTCCTGTGGAAATATATAGTGTTTTTTGCAGAGCTTTCCCTGTTTTCAACACTGCTGTTCAACCAAATCAGGGATGGGATCCCTATCTCCAAAAGATTTAATGAGGCAGTGGTGATTAGTATTCTTAAAAACAATAAAGATCCATGTGACCCTAATTCATATCGCCCAATAGGCTTACTAAATTCAGATTATAAGCTTTTTATGAAAGTTTGGGCAAATAGGATTGCTCCAAGTGCTCAACAAGTGGCCCATGCTGATCAAACAGGATTCCTGGCCGGTAGGTCAATGGCCACCAATACCCTATTTTTGATGCAGGCTATTGATTATTTTTCAGTCAACAAGGACAAGGCTGTAATTATACTGATGGACGCAGAAAAGATGTTCGACCTTGTCGACAGGCAGGCACTATTTTATATTTTACGGAAGTTTGGTTTCCCATCCCAATTGATAACAAAGTTAAAGGAAGTATACAAAAGGGCCGAAGCAAAGATAATTATTAATGCGGAGCAGGTGGGTGAGGTTGAGATTAGATGGGGCACCTGCCAGGGATGCCCGTTATCCCCACTCCTGTTCTCTCTTTTTATTGAGCCACTTGCGATTAAAATCCATTCTAACACTTCAATCTTAGCCTTTGTAAGGGGGTTCACAAATATTAAACTTTTTACAGATGATATAATCTTATACCTTAGAGCTGAGGGTACAAACATACAGACAGCGCTGGAGGAAATTCAGGCCTTCACATACCTAGGTGGGCATAAAGTCAACCAGTCTACTTCTGTTTAACGCTACAGATTCCCAGCTCCCAATAGGGCTGCAGATTTAATCACAATGGTCCATAAGATATCTAGGGTTATATGTAACAAGTGATTATATGAAATTGTTCCACCTAAACTATAGGAAGACCCCCCGGGTTTCTGCTCTCCCAGCGTGTAGTTCCACCACAGCGCTCCCAGGCAGTGGCTCTGCCTTTACACCGCTGCTGACCGCAGTTCGAGGACTTGTGCCTTCACCTGTTTGTTTCTCTCTCTTTAATTCTCTGCCTTATTTTTATTCTACTTTCCTTTACTGGACTTTTCACTTTATTTTCCTTTTCTGGACTCTTTTTCCTCTTCTGTCCTTTATATTTCACTTCCCTTTCTTCTGCCCTCTTCAGCCGTTTCCCACTGCTGCTGCCCCGTGGTCCCTCCCGTTATCCCGCTCCCGCCTCCCAGCTGTCCTGCCCTCTCCCCTCCCCCTACTTAATGGCAGCCACTGTGCGGCCGAGCAGGAACGTGCGTAGCAGGTGTGCCAGAGGCAAGCCCGTCTCCAGGACCCCTGGCCCTCGGATCCACCAGCACTACAGATCCTTGGCTTACCACGCACTCAGCATTGGCAGGAACATCAACTGCATGCTCTCTCCACCTCTTGACACCCACGGACCCTTCACCTGCCAACACCGCTGCCACTCCTTTACCTTCACCAAGACCCAAGACCCACCTCCTCCCTCCATTGCACCCCAAACCCTGCAATGCATTCTCCTCAAAGTCCGCTCCCTCCACAGCCACGCTGCAGAAATATTGGGCCTCCTAGAAACCACCACCCCTGAAGTCGCCTTCCTTACTGAAACCTGGATGAACGCTGCTTCGGGACCAGATATCACTGAAGGATACAAAATCACCTAGAAGGACTGCCCCAACCACCCAGGGGGGCATTGCCATCGCCCACAAGGCCAACCTCTGTCTGAGCCCCTTTACTGATGGGCCCTGTTGGACAGGCCACACGAAGGGCTTGCTCCCTCCCCGCATGACAGGGCCCAAGCCCCGGCCCACCAGGCGTGACCCACGAGAATCACCCGCACCCCGTCTCCCGACGGAACTCCTGCCCTCGGACCTCCATGTATCACGGGCCCAAGCCACCACCGGCTCCCTCGGCCGGGTCAAGCCGCCATCTTGGGCCCTGCGCCACGAGGCCGCGTGGCCTCCCCCCGACCCTAACCCTGGGCCTGGCCGGCCCCGACATCCCGGCACCACCATCCACCCAGGAGGTGAGCGGACCACTTGGCAGGTCAATGGGAGAACGAAGCGCCAAGGACTCTCCCCCGCCAGGTGACGATCGCCTCCAGCTCCCCCAGGCACCAGCTCCACCCCCCGCTGGGTGTCTGGACACCTTCATCCCGGACCCTCCGACCTCCAAGTGCGAGGATCCGGACATCAAAGGGCGCCTGCCCTATAACTGGAGCAGCTCCGGAGCAGGAAGGCAGTTGTATCCTGGAGTCGAGAGACACCGAGAGAACTCAGCCTTGACGGACTACTGGCGCTGCCGTAGCCCTATCTTGTGAACTATCGTCCTGCCTGCTGGCGCTGCCGCGGCCTTCTGCAACATCCATCCTCGTCGGGACCTGCTGGCGCTGCCGCTGCCGCGGCCCGTTGTAACGGCCATCTTCACCGGGACCTGCTGGCGCTGCCGCGGACCGTACATCGACCGTCTTCACTGGGACCTGCTGGCGCTGCCGCGGACCGTGTATCGACCATCTTCACTGGGACCTGCTGGCGCTGCCGCGGCCCGTACCAGCTAGACCACCAAGCTCGAGGATTGTGAGCTACCCACCATACCACCTCAACTACCAGACTGGTAACCAGACTATCCCGCTACCCCCTTTTCCCATCTTGAGAGACTTGAATCGAGGGGACCCCTGAGTCCAGACCTCCTTGTACCTCTTCAACGTACCTTAAGAAGTGCTTATAAAGAACGCTAACTCATCTCCTTGTGTGGTATCTGTCTGTGGGGGGGAAGTTATTTGTCTGTACGATCACTGGAGACGGCTCTCCCCGGAGACCTCTCCCCTTGTCCTCGGCCGACCCTCCCGGTCCGTCTAACAGGCCCACATATCTGATGGAACCATTTGAAGATACAGACCAACCCGTCCCGCATCCTTCAAGGCACCCTCATCTACAGACCCCCTGGACCCTGCACACCATTCTCCGACTCCATCACCGACATCATCACCCCGCATGTCATCACCTCCACCAACTACACCTTGCTGGGAGACCTCAACTTCCACCTCGACAACCACCAAGAGCCAACTCCACCTCCCTCGTGGACAACCTCCACAACATCTGACTCATACAGATTGTACCAGAACCAACGCACTAAGCAGGACACACCCATGATCCCATTTTCACAGAAGGAAACTTCATCACCCTCAGCCACACCTCCGAACTCCCTTGGACGGACCATCGCTGCGTTCACTTCACCATCAAAACAAACATCTTCCGCAGATGTCCACACCAGCTCCAGGGCAGGAATTGGAACTTGATGTCCAACGACCAGCTTGCTGCCTTCCTCAGCAGCTCCACCCCACCACTTCTGATGATGACCCTACCAATGCTGCCCATACACTACACAACTGGCTCACCGACTGGGCAAACACCATCGCCTCCCTCAAGAAGACTTCCAACACACACACCAAGAAAGCCAGCTGGTTTGCCAGCGATCTCCGGGAATATAGACAAACCTGCAGATTCCTGAAAAGCTATTGAGAAACTCTAAAACCCCATCAAACCGGACAACTTCAAAGCAGCCACCACCACCCACCATAAACTCCTCAGGTACTCAAGGAAGAAAGCACTCCAGGACAGAATCTCCACCCACGCACACAACAGCAAGGAACATTTCGGCATCATCAAGGAGTTCACCCAACCCAACAGAACAGTGACCACCGACATCCCACCCTCCCAGAACCTCTGCAAAAGACTCAACTTCGATGACAACAACCTTCGCAAGGAATCCACACCAACCGCTCCCTGCCCCAGGCCGCCATCAACATTGAAGACACCCTAGAGACTATGAAGACCACGCACTCCTTGCCCCCCACGGACTCCTGCCCCCACCACATTTAACACAGAGCTGCAGACATCATCGCCCCAAGCTTCAACGAATAATCAACCGCTCCTTTGAGACCACCTCCTTCACCGATGACTGGAAACACACCAAGACCAACCCTCTCTTGAAAAAGTCCTCGGCGGACCCCACAGACCTCAAGAATTTCAGACCCATCTCCTTATTCCCGTATCCAGCGAAAGTCATGGAAAAAGCAGTCAACAAACAGTCAACCCGCCTCCTTCATAGAAGGAAACAACATCCTCAACTCCTCCCAATCAGGCTTCAGGAAGAACCACAGCACTGAAATCTCCCTTCTCGCTGGTGCAGACAGACAACATCCACTCCCTCCTTGACAGAGGAGAGACTGTGGCCCTCATCCTCCTGGACCTTTCCGCGGCCTTTGACACAGTCTCACATCGTACCCTAGCATGCAGACTCCACAACACAGGAATCCGGAACAAAGCCCTCAACTGGATCCACTCATTCCTCTTCGGCAGAACCCAATGGGTCAGACTCCCTCTTTTCCTCTTGGAACCCACATCAACCACCTGTGGAGTCCCCCAAGTTTCCTCCCCGAGCCCTACTCTGTTCAACGTCTTTCATGGCCCCGCTCGCATCCATCGTCAGATCACACAGACTCAACATCATATCGTACGCAGACAACACCCAGCTGATCCTATCCCTCTCCAACGAAGCCAACATTTCCAAACACAACTTTCAAGAAGGACTGGAAGCAGTCGCCAGGTGGATGAAGAACAGCTGCCCACAACTCAACATGGACAGAACCGAGTTCTCATCATGGGTCCACACCTAGACGCCTGGAGTGACACCTGGTGGCTCCTGCCCTCGGGAAATGTCAATACTCCCCCAATTTGTATTTTTGTTTCTGAATCTTCCTCTTAGAGTGCAGAAATGTATACTTTAGGGAACTAGATCAAATTATTTGCGAGTTTATATAGGCCAAAAAATAAGCTCGATAAAACTTTCCACCCTTCAATTAGACACAGAGCAGTGGGGGTTAGCAGTACCACATTTTCCAACATATTATCAGGCGGCTCTGGTTAATCAGTCAATACAATTAGCAGCAACACCTTCAAAGTATAATAATTTTCTTTTATACCATATGCTAAAAGAAAGCACAATTAAATTATCTGTTTTTCTTCGGACAATAAAACTGCCCAAGAAAATGAGATATAAGGTTTTAACGACAATAGTTTCACGCACCCAATTATTTTTCAAGGCATATACCAGTAAGCCATGCACTTACTTCTTTCCAAGACTGTCAGGCCTAGGGTTTGCAGCTCTCTCAAGGGATCCTGCAGTCCTGGAGCGATTTATGCTTTCGGAAGCTAGGGGACTTTTATAATCTTAATAACTTGATAACATGGGTACTGCAGCACTTTGGGAGCCAAATACAAGCACTATGGCTAAGTTTTATCCAAAGAATCAGTTTCCTTAAAAATAATTTTCGATGATTAATGATACAGTGGGAACCATATTAAGGTGTATCAATGATAAGGCAGTGTGTGGTATAGGAAAACTGGCACTGCTTCCTATGTCAAAGTATGAATATTAAATGTTTGGAGGTGTTGCTTCCTAAGGTTTTCCAAGATATGGGCTGCAGGTCTAATCTTAAAGAATGACAGCTAGTGTGTGAGTTTGGGCACAAAGCCCTAGGAGCAGCCAACTTTAAAAGAATGGCATTTTTATCTAGATGGTTGGCATATTATTCATCAATGTTTTCGATGCAAGGCATATGGAGCGGGTGGATGCATACATATATTTTTTTCATGCTGTAGCTTACAGCATTTTTGGGAGGAGATTTTTAAGAGTATTAGCCACTACATGTCATTACCTATCCTTCCATCAACATACTTGGTTGTATTTGTCTGTTTGCATATAGGGCCCCAGCTATCAAAATATCGGCAGTACTTTATCTGTATTGCAATAGCGGTAGCCAGGTCTTTAGTACTGCAGAACTGGAAGTCGTCAAAGGTGCTGACAATAGGTCAGTGGCTTACTAAGTTGGCTCGGACCTACCAGTTTGAGGAGGCATATGCAAAGAGGGTGGGGCGCTTCGCAGATTTAAGGCTATGTGGATGGATTATGCGTCCAACTCTCTCTCAATGTAAAGTATAGAGTATTAGGTACATTAGATAAAAGAGATATGTGCCATAGGGTAAGGCAAATTGTTGCTTTAGGTGCAAGAAGGCAATGCGCCTTGTTAGAGTTTAATGTTGGATTTATGCATATTCATTGCAGACAAAAACATCTTTGGTTGGTTATTGCTGCTATGTGGAAGAGTTGCTATATAGTATTTGTGAATTGATTAATTAGATGACATTGATGAATACAAGCCCCAGCTAGGCTCGCAAGAGACAAGGGTTCGCTCTTCTGTAACGAAATCTATAAGGAAGTTGGCACGGAAACTGCAAAGTACAAAAACAACGTTTATTAACCCTTAAGGGTGGTCCTACAATCCACACAACACTCTTCAGTATTGCAAGGAGTAGCACAAAGAACTTGCATACACAGTCCCCTTTTATACACAACAGAGGGGCTCATGAGTGGGTGGATACCACAAAGTTGAAGAACATTACCATTTATGGTCATTCTTGATACTGAATCAATACATGGGCGGAGCTAACACACTTCTTGGGCCCGCGAAAACACATGGTCAAGCAAAGCTAATTATAACAGATGTGGTCAAGTCTGGGCATGCGCCAGACGGACAAGGGAGAGCTATTTATAACCTGTTGCTAGGCAGATTACAAGAGCAACTAACACAGAGGTCGGACTCTCCTCGTGGTGGACACGTGGCAGCATGTCAATACAAAATGGAGTCCGGACTTCGGCCAACATAATGAGGAAAACACGATAAAGGGAAACACTAATGTTTTCAGTAAATGCTTAATCACATTCTGCCTTAATTTACAACAGACGACCCTTTCAGCATTTACTGAAGACATCTGGCTTCCAAGAATAATCATCGTATATGTCAATTATCATCATTCCTTTAACTTCTTTAGCTAGACCCTTCTGGCGGGCAACATCAGCAATAACTGTCTTATCTGGAATGCAGAATGAAATGCATACGGAACAGCACGATGGTCCACATTGAATACACATACAAAGAAAGAACAGAATTGCTGTAATAATGCAGAGACCAGTTAAGACCTTCCATCCCCAGGCAGTAACCAACGCCCAAAACCAACCAGAAAAGGACCAAGTGCCGTTTTCTGTGTGGATTTCAGCTGCTATTTTGTGCAGCTTATTAATGGCGTTATAAACGGATGGCGTATGATCAGGGATGAACACACAGCAGCTACTTCCAATAATTTTACAGGCTCCTCCTCGATCTGCTAGCATTACATCCAATACCATACGGTTCTGCAATGCAACAATTCTGGTAATCTGTAATTCTTCCGTAAGATTCCCAAGAGCAGCAGCAGTCTGATTAGTCACAGCTTCTACCACTCTTGTTAATCTTCGGATCTTCCTACTATTCAGAGCGGCTCCAACAAAGAAAAACAATCCTAAGTTGAAATCAATATACTGTTGCAAGCTAGTATCAGTTTGATCCACATCATCAACCGATAAAGTTCGTTTATATCTATTTACAGTCACATTATTCAACAACTTCAAATCCTTATGATATGACGCGGGTGCTAGAAATACAGGAGGTAATAGGAATGATACATAGCATACCCCAGACCACCCAGCCGGCAAACGGTAATAACCTTTATTTCCACATACAAAGTAGGTATTATGGGATGCTAGGAAGGTGCTATTATTTAACCCATCAATGTTTAACACAGTTATACAATCACTGACACCAACAGGGATAAAACCCACACTCTGGACACACAGGTCCGCTTGGGCTTGTGCTACTTGAATGACAAATTTGTCCTTTCCCACAGTGTCTCTGGTGTTCGTGAAGATATAGGGGATGGATTCATTGTCCGGTCGGTACTCTTCCCATTCCCAAATTGTCCCATTCGCTTGTGGATATCCATTCTTGTCCTGATGGCATTCTTTATTAAGTCTGAAAAGCAATCGTCCCACTGTCGGTTTTCGAGTGGCAAACAACAGAGTGTACCATGCTCTACAAGAGCCATTGTGAGAGAAAGGAAGTGGTATGAATGGCGTACCTCCTTTCTTCTGATGGGCTGGCATCATCCCACATATCCAACAGTTCGTAGCATTCGTAGCAACATGGGTGTGATGCAGCATCTGAATGAAAGTGTTATTCAAATAGGATTGTCGATGCTTCAACTCTTGATATGGCAATGTATAAAAGTAGTGCTCCGCAGGCACTGGAGTCGTCAACACAAGTGTCTCTCGGGCAGGAGTTGCCTCCTCCACAAACCATGTGGTTATACCAACGATAGCTACTGTTAGCATGAACCCCAACGCACAAAGAATTTTCTTCTTCTCCATGTCAAAGGAAACAATACCCTGATATCTTCCTGAAACTAAAAGTCTGTCAGAACTCTTCCCCTTGGGCAGCGGTTGATTTCTTCACCAGCGGGCCAAGACGGGTGTCGCTACACTAATGCAAGGCTGATCCCCCCCCCTTGCCTCATCGGCTCTCCGTTTCACTAACCCAAGGGCCGTTCTGACAGTATGTCCCGGTACTGGAAACCTCACTTCCTTGGTCGCAGATGATATCGCCTTCCTCCAGAAGTCGTATGGTCCGGAAAGAGCTCCTCAGTGTCGTTTGGCTCTGCAGCACGGCCTGTCTCTGCTGCTAGGATGTCTCGTTGATCGGTCAGCACAGCAGATTCCACCAATCCGGGCGGTACCTTTCGACAGTGCAAGGAATGGCTCCAATTCTTCCTGTTCGAGACTCGCACTGCCGTCCTCGTTGCAAGAAGAACTTGCTCAGGTCCGACCCATCTCGGCTCCAAACTGTTCGTTCTGTCGAAAACCTTCAGCATGACATGATCCCCAGGCCGGAGACCATGTCCTTCACCGGTAGACCGATCAGGGAGCGCCTCTCGGACCTGTTGATGAATAGAAACCAAGTTATCCGTTAACTGTGCCAGATAATCACTCATCATCACACAAGGTACATCATACACGGCCTTAGGCCTTGGTGGACCCCAAATATTCATTGGGCGTCCAAATACAATCTCATAGGGTGTAAGGCCGGTTCGAGAGTGTGGCACCGACCTAATTGACAATAACGCCAGTGGCAAGGCGTCTGGCCAAGTCAAAGATGTTGAAGCTTGGATTTTGGCGATCTTAAGCTTCAGTGTGCCATTATATTTCTCGACTAGTCCTGCAGACTGAGGGTGGAACACGGCGTGGAACTTCTGGGTGATGCCTAGGCCCTTCAAGACATACTTTATAACATCTGCTACAAAGTGAGGGCCATTATCACTCCACAGAAGTCTACAGACGCCGTATCGGGGAAAAAACTCTTTCAGCAATAGCTTCGCTGTAGTCATTGCAGTATTGTCTTTCGCAGGGTACGCCTCAACCCACTTACTGAAGGCGCAAACCACTACTAGAACATACTTCAAATTGTTACAGCGCTCAAGCTGGATGTAATCCATCTGCAGAACCTCAAAGGGTGCAGTGGGTGTCGCAAATCCTCCTGCTGGAGTTCGCGTGCCTTTCCCTGGGTTATACTTCAGACAGATCATACAGGTCTGCACCACCCTCTTTGCCGTGCTAGCAATCTCTGGATGCTCCCAGACTTGGGTAAGCAATTTCACAATTGCGGAAGCTCCAACATGTGCTAGCCCATGTGCCATCTGGACCATAGGTTGTACAAAAGCCGTGGGTAATTTCCATCTATCCATCTGCTTATTTCTCCAGCAACCCTCGTCATCCAATTCTCCTTCGCTAGCCCATTGTTCCCGCTCTTTGTCAGAAGCGGTCTTTTGTATTTCTCGCACTTCCTCCTTCGCATCATGCCATCTCTCCACCTGTGACTTCACTACATACATGGCAGTAGTACCGGGCTGCATCGCAGTCTCCCGTGCTACTCGATCCGCTAACGCATTCCCTTCTCCAACCTTATCAACTACTTTCCTATGGGCACTACACTTAACAATGGCAATTTTCTTTGGGTATGTCAATGCAGTTAAAAGATTGTGGACTAACTCCCCATGCATTATCTGTACCCCATGTGACGTTAGAAACCCTCTCTCCTTCCAGAGTAGGCCGAAATCGTGCGCTACTCCGAAGGCATAGCGGCTGTCTGTGTAAACATTCACACACAATCCTGTACTGAGCTCACACGCTCGTGTTAACGCTATCAGTTCCGCCGCTTGAGCTGATTTCTGTGGTATGCGTGCTGTCTCCACTATCGTCTGTAACGTGGTAATTGCATACGCTGCTGAAGTCGTACCATCTGGTAGCTTCAGGCATGATCCATCCACCCACAGCTCTCCATCTACATCTGAAAAGGGCGTATCCTGGAGATCAATACGACCCTTTGTTTGTTCCTCAGTCACAAGAATACAATCATGCGCTTTCTGTGCCTCAGGCTGGGTCTCGGGGTATGGCAACAATGTGGCCGGGTTTAATGTCACGCACCTTTTTAACGTAATGTGAGGAGCTAAAAGCGTCAACTCATATCCCGTTAAACGGGCACTGGTCAAATGCTGCGTCTTTGTTTGATTAAGCAGGGCATCAACAGCGTGGGGAACTAACACCAACAGTTTATGGGACAATACAATTCCTTCACTCTGCCGTATTGACACAGCTGTCGCCGCAACCGAGCGAAAACACCCCGGCAATGCTCGGGCGACAGGATCAAGTACAGCCGAAAAATATGCACAAGGGCGCTGCTTATCGCCATGCATCTGGGCCAAGACTGATAATGCACATCCATCTTTCTCATGCACATACAACGAAAAGGGTTTTGCATAATCAGGGGTCCCTAACACTGGTGCTGAACAAAGGGCCTGTCTCAATTGTATATCTTTTTTTTAGCTACCCTATACATGACTAATATGAATGTATGAATTTATTGCACTTCCTGTTTGGGGCTTAGAGTTGGATTTATGCATATTCAGTGCAGACAAAAACATGTGGTTATTGCTGCTGTGTGGAAGAGGTGCTATATTGTATTTGTAAATTGATGAATTAGATGAGCATATATATGTTTTAGCTGCCCTATACTTGACTATTTAGTATGAATGTTTGAATTTATTGCACTGTCTGCCTTTTTCTCTTGTTCGAAATAAAATGTTTTTTTTTAAACAGTGGTAGAGATACACTGTGGTTAAGCTCAAGGGATTCTGCTGGGAGAGGGGGCTTCCAGCAAATATGAGCTGCAATGAGAAGGGGCTCCAGAAGGTCCTCAGGGCCAGTTACAAGGCACAGCTCAGAAGGAGGATGAAGTGAAGAAGAGCAGGAGGAGGAAGTGGTGAGGAGGAAGACAGAAAGCCTCCTGACTATGACTTCAGAGGAGAGAGGAGGACCCACAGGAGTGACGCCCCGTGCAGATGCTGAGCAGACAGCAGCATTTCTCCCCTCAATCTATTCCCTGAGGAGCTAGAGGACAAGAAGGTTGAAAGGCAGTTCAGGCTACAGCTAGCCAAGCTGAAGATGGAAGCAGCCAAGGAGGAGGCTGGTGCAAAGAGGGCTGCAGAGGAGGCCGCTGCCCAGAGAGCCGACGAAAAGGCTGAGGCTGAGAGGGCCTTAGCTGAAAGAAAATGGGTCTTGGCTCATGAATTGAGCCTTAGAGCTGGACCTTAAAGAAAAGCAAGACTCAAAGTCTAGCAGTAATGTTGGAAGTATACGTTTAGTACCCAGTAGAGAGGTGAGAGTCTGCATAACCGAGACCTGGTACCAAGCTATGTGGTAGGGGTGATATTGATAAATGGTTTTCTGTCTCTGAGGCAGCCCTGAGGATGCACAGCCTTTGGAAACACATGTATCCAGTGGGGAGGGATATTCTTCTTACACTAGTGGTAGAGGACCAGATGAGTTATACTCCCATTAAAGCCACTCTAGTCACCAATTTGGTCTCACCCAGAGAAATACCACATAATATTAAGGGATAGCAAGAAGTTGCCAAACCAGTCTTGGGTGGATTTCCTTGGTTACGCCAGGAAGGAACTGAGTGGTTAGGTGAGAGGTAGTAAGGTCAATGATTTCAATGGGCTGTATGACCTGATTTTGAGGGAGCACATGGTCATCTAGTGGATAGTAAACTTACTGACCCCAGGAAGCTTGATAAGGAAGCAGACCACTGGCTCTGCGCAAGGGTCCAGAAGAAATAACTGGGAGTGACCCCAAAGAGGGTTGTTCAGGTTCCCCCCAGCAGAGTGAGGGTGAGGTCCAGGGAGACATAGACAGGCTCCTGAGTAAGGTGGAGGGAAAGGGTTCTCATGCCGCTTCTGAGAAACGGGGGGAGGTTCTTGTGGGCGGTAGCCCAGGGCACCCTATTTCCAACCCTGTTGCTTTGAGGGTTCCCAGTTAGGACATAAGTTGGATGACTCTGTCAGTTCCAAGAAACCACCCACTGGTGGTAACTCTACAGAGATTGCAAATATGGCCTTAGGGGTAAGTAGTCCCCAGTTGCAAAAGGTAGAACATGACCAGGTTAATTTTGTGACTTTTGTTGTTCACTCTGACAAGCATTGCAGTTTTTGCTTGAGATTCACCCCTCTCAATCAAAAATCCAGTTTCCGACAGTACGGATACATCAACTGTACCTTAAAGTAAAAAACAGTACCACGGATTTTGAATATTTATCAAGTGAATCAGCATGTGGATATAAAGATTGTTAATTAGAACGAGATAACAGTTGCTAACTACTGTGATTTGCGGATAACACTCAAAACTGTAATGAGAGATTCACAAGTCAAAGGTGGGCGTGGTATTTACACAGCTTTATAATGTAATGACCTCGGTCGATTTCAAAAGAGTTTAGTGAGAGAGTCAGCTCAGTGAGAAAAAGGTGTGGGCAAAGCAGGCTATAGAAAATACGCTTATATCAACAAGAACAATACATAAGATTCCTAATGCACAACTACTAAATTTACATAAAACTACCTGATCTCCTTAAAATCATGCCTGGGACAATTCTACAAGTTAAATGGCGACTTGATTGCAAAACATATAAAGATGTCTCTGTTCCAATTAAAAAACTGGTTAACTATGTTTAGTATCTTCCCAAATAACCTCTTACTAATACTTTACCACACTGCAAACTCTCTAAAAAGGTGGCATCCTGTCTCTTTTGCAGTTCGGTCTCGTGTTATTGCTATTTACATGTAGGCTGACAAAGCTTCTCATTTGATCTTCTAATTGTTTTTGTCAATCTTGAAGAAATGCCTCGAGGTCTGTGCAGCTTTGTTTCGAGAGGGACCGACAATATATGGGAATAAGGGTTCAGCCCCCAGGCCACCCCCTAGCTACTGGCAGAATAAAAAATACAGTAATGCGGCAAGTGTGACACTCTTAAAAATAAGATGTTAATCGCACACCTTTGAGCTTCCATCGTGCAGACAAATCAGCGGTGCCAACACCGTGTTGCTGGGATATGCTTTCTTGATCTTTTTTAAAGACATATTGCAATGCATCTTTCTCTATGCGCCATCAACAGTGTATGTACAGGCTGACAAAAAAAAATACAATTTTCAATTATTCAGTGAGTCTGTTGAGAGCCAAATCTTCACATAGGGTCTTCAAATATTATTTCAGCATAAGCGTAAAATCACCATCAGATGCTTATATCCCATGCAGAAAATAACATTAATTGACATCTTTAAACGTGCAACCAGCTTGCAGAAATACTTATTTGGAAAACAAAGTAAATTAGCTCTTTGTGACTGCGTGAAAACTGAAAATGAAGAAAAATATCAAAACGTACACCTGTGTTCAGAATTCGTTTAGTAGACCATTAGTAGCTGCAACTCCTTTATTTCTCGGAGGTCCGGGTTGATGTTTGTCCCATCATGCTTTCCGTAAAATTACCAAAGATAGATTTCCTTACATCCTTCCCACCCCTGGACCACTCCAAGGGCAGGAAGTGGGTACCTGTGCCTCAGCGATGAGATATGGAGGACTGGGTGCTGACGTCTCCCCCCAGTTCCAATCACAGCATGACACACGCGGCAGTCATACATTATAACGTCTGGCAAATAGACATCAGAGACAAATAGATCACACCCGGGTAGGAGCATGGCACACTCTGCCAAGCTTATCATAGACACACATGCATCATATGCTACCAAGAACTTGTCAAGAACATAAATACATCACACAGGTCAAGAGGAATCTCACATTTCGCACACTGTTGTTCCATACCATGATTGGGTCTCATCAAGCCAAGGATATGTTACACCCAATTATTGGTGCCTTCGACCCAGTTAGGGAAGTGCCACATTCTGCCAGAGACATGTTGTAGACCACCGACAGATTTCTAACAGACAGGGACATGTCACTGAAGCAGCCCACACCACCAGAGAAAATGCATCACTACAGATATGTCATAAAGTAGGTACATGGACCTCTTAGAGACACACCATAGACACAGATGAGCCAGAGCAGGCCAGACACATTTTAAACATGCCATTCATTTCGGATCCGCAAAAGAAGGATGGTCCCTAGCGGAATAAGTAACTTGTATCAGCAATAAATTGTTTACAGTCATACTCAATGCAACACAATGCACAGCGGGATAATTTAATTCATTTCCAAAAGGTGTGAACAATAAATGAGAACGTTTTTTGATCCAATAAATGAAATGTTACAATACTCATTATTTAAGTAAAAAAATAGACATAATTTAATTGTTCATAGCTGTGCTCGGTGCTCAAGTAATTACATAGTGCACAGAGGGGAAACATACAGAAGTGTGAAACAAAAATAGAGGGAAGCAATGGACAACTTGGTTGTATAGAATCTCAGTATCAAAATATTTGTGGATTTAATCAGAAAAAGGTCCAATTGGCGCAACATCAACAGCATTTCAACCCATAATCGGTCAAGGGTCACCAAAGGGCTGGATAGAGCTGAATATAGGAATGAAACTACACCCCATCGAGCGCCTTAATTTAGTTACTTCTAAATGAATACTGCCGGGCACAGCAGTATTCATTTAGAAGTAACTAAATTAAGGCAATCATATGTATTTATAAGTAACTAAATTAAAGCGAGCAATAAGCCCTTCTTGACCTTTGTGACAAATGGCCCTTATTGCTTCTGCTCAAAGTATTTCTGTCCTGATGACGACCCTTGATTAATTATGGGTTGAAACACCGGCAAGTTTGGGGCAATAGGACCTTTCAAACTAAATCCACAAATGCAAAAAATGTCCTCCCCTGCCACATATATCATTGATTTTTTGTTTATGTATTACTTGATTGTGTTGCTGTGATTTGCCAACAGGCTAGTGACCAAAACAGCAGTGCCTGTGATACTGCTCCTGCTATGAGGGCACATTTTATCAACTCTCAATGGTGCAAAATTTGAGTTAAGATGGGCTAAATCCATGGCAGGCTTTTAAGATATCCATGTAAGCTGCATTTATGTACAAAGATTCTACAGAACTTTCAAGTTTCAATATCCATGCTTGAGTAGCCCATCCAGGCGAAGTTTTATTTTGTGGCACACACCTCAGACTCGTAAAAAGTGCATTTTCCTATTCTCTGAAGTAGGGGTGCTTTTTTATGTGAAATTCGTCAATTGTGCATAAAAAAACACACAGCTGTTTTGAAGTCTCGCTTGTTCACTGAGGGCCTGGTTCCAGCCGTGGCCCATGCAGGTAAGAGTGGTGGGGGTGGTGGGGCCGGTTTGGGGGGGGGGGGGGAATTTCGACAGACGACGACGAGGGAAAATGTATTTCTTTATTTAATTTTCCCGTGTCATCACCTGTGCACAGGCCGCTGCTGCCTGATTCACAAAGGGCCCGGCACTCATGGCAGAGACCCCGCAGTTGTGGGGAAATCTCTACACTTGTGGCAGAATCTTCACAATAAGAATTCTCATTGTGGAGATTCCACCCCGAGTGAAGAGACCCTCCCCCCACACCCATTGCGGAGCCTTTGCCACAAGTGCAGAGGCCCTTTGTGAATTAAGTCCTTAAGTTGTAGCCTGATGGAACACACGTGTTTACCTACAGAGAATGTGTTTCTGTTATTAAAAGACAAATAGAGAATTTCTTGAAGGGTGGGAATAGATACCTTCTACTTTCTCAAAAATTGACATATCAAATGCGAACACAATTATCTTAGAAAAATTGATTTTTAAACGATCAGTTAATTTGGATAATATTGCTCAATAAGACTCTTCACAAAGCAAATTCCAATTTACACATTAGAAAGTCATCGTGCCTGCTGTTATTAGGTCTGGCAACAAACAGCTTTTTCTGTATACCTTAACTTTCAAAAACACAAAAAATAAAAATACAGAATAGGTGCAGAGAGGGGTTTTGGGTCACCCCTCTTCAGCAAAAAAAATGGTCAGTCAATGACGTATGCTCTTTTATCTTTTAAAGTAGGCAGAGATTGGCCAGCAGTCTTATGTGTTCTGCTGGAGAGTGTATTAGCACTTTCTAGGTATTGCTAAAAAGAGCTTGCCTGGATACACTCTTAGCTGTCGATGATGAAGACCTATTTTGGACACTGCCAATATTTACATTGGCTATAAGCCAGTTGCTTACCATTTGTTGGGTCACTTGTCATTTTGATTTGATTGCTTCTTATTCAATGGCTTTCCTTTCTCTTCAGGTGTTTGTTGCTTCCCTGAGTTATAGCTACTTTACCATCCTTTTGATTAAATGACTTGTATCCTTTCTTCTACTAACACTCAAGAAATTTACACATTTTGATTTAAGCACTTCATGGGCGTGCATATGTTTTCCTTTAGTCTTCTTTGTGTGCTGCTTTCCCTTCACATTCTGTACTATTCATGTGTTGATCCCCTCGACCTCCCAACTCATCTGCTGCTTCCGCCACCCCTCTCAGTCTGGCTTTTTTTATTTTGTTTTTCAACCCGTCCCCCAAGTTCCTCCGTTGATCTGTGCCCTTGCTTCGATAATGACTTACCCTCAACTCGCCCCTCCATTGCTTCCCTGCCCCTTCCTGTCAAGTTTAAAAGAAAACATTTTTATTTTGAGGGCCTGTCAGTTTCAGTTTGCTGCAAGGCCACTTTTTTCTTCAAGGGTGCTTTCACATACATTTTACTCCTTTTTTTAATATTCAAGTCCAAGATGAGTGTCTACCTTGATTGACAGTAAATAAAAAGGAAATAATGGCCATGTCATGCCGGAAGTGCATACTTGTGTTGTGACACATGCACGCATATATTTTAACATGCTGTTCTTCTGTAGTGCCATGGAGCATACATGCACAAGTGTGATGACGCGGTATTTGGATAAAATATCGGAAAAAATATTGTGATACAAAATATTGAGCCCAAAATATCGGGATATCAAAACTATCATTGACAGGAATATTGAAAGTAACAATATCATTTTTGTGCTGGTTTGAATATTGTAATAAATATCGATGAAGAAAATATTGTTGCATGTAATATTGTTTGTAAGTGTTAATTAGTATGCAATTTACTGTAGTATGTTTGATTGTATATGGCTATTATTTGTGTTTTTAGAAATATAATTTTTAGTAATGAAATTGTTGACATTTTAACTTTTTTGTTGTATTAATGCATATATTGGGATTTTAGGGGATAAGGGAAAAATAAATTACAAATGAATAATTTTAAAGATATGCAAATTAATAATTTACAGTTTTTAAATGTATGTTGTTATATTAATATTTGTAATCAATTTTAATTTCATATTAATGAAGATCTATATACAAGGTATTAAATAAGAAATGCAAAAATAGTAGAACATTTAAAAATATAAAACAAAACTTTTAATAAAGTTAAATATTTAGAATTATTTTTATGTAAATTTTTTACTTTTTAAATATTATGTAACACATTTGATGAAAAAGTAAGATTTTCTGCCCCACTCGACGTTACCTCGAAGATAACTGAGGATGCAGAAAGCCCAACCTCTCTACCCATAATTTCAGAGATGATCTTACTCACATGATCCCAAAAGAGCTCAATCGAGGGACACTGCCAGAACATATGTACCTCGTTTACGTTGATTTCTTCACACTTCGGGCACTTCTTTGTTGCTCCATTTCCCAACTTGGACTATTTCAGTGGCGTCCAGTATGCCTCATGGATAGTGAAAATATGGTTTCTTTTTAAAGGAACAGCTTTCACATATGACCAAAGGGTAGACAAAGATACTTGCCAGAGAGTTTCGAGGTCTTCACCCGGCAGGTCCTTCTTCCAGCTCTCTATGAATGGGTTCAGCTTTTCCTCTCCAGTGTCAACTGTTAGCCAGTACCATGCTGCTACTTCTTTTCGAGTTGATCTTATACAGATCCCTTTCACCAGGTCACGGTTCCCGGCAATGTCTTTACTTATTGACTTTATCCATCTTAGGATTTGGAGGTATTTGAACTTTGAGTCCAAGTTGTTTGATAAATCAGAGAGACACTGCCATGGGATTAACTCGCTTTCTACTATTAAATCTCCCCACTTTAGTATCCCGGCTTTACGTAGAGGGAGGGAAAGTGCATCCTGTAAGCATGCCGGAGTACCAGGGGAGTCCCAAATCGGGGTTTCTTCGTTATAGTAAGGTATATGTAGCAGTGTTCTCACCTGGACCCACACTCTTACTGCGGCTATGAGAATCTTCAGTCTAACCTTCTTAAAAAATTTGGAATGGCCGAACTTTAGGAGAAAGGAATCTGCTCGTGTCTTATAAATAGAAGTTAAATCTTTAAAAAGCGGTGAGTAGGTCGAGCTGTTATTCAATAGTTGGCATGAGTTTTTCAAGTGAAAAGCGCAATAATATAAGTATAAGTCCGGGGTGGCTATACCACCATTTGCCTTCTTCCTCCTAAGCTTCTTCTGGGAGATTCTAGGATTTTTTCTACCCCAGATGAAGGAGGAAAATAGCCCTTGTGCTTTCCTAAACCAGACTTTTAAAAATTCTAATGGAATTGTGTCAAATAAAAAAGTAAATTTGGGTAGGATTTACATTTTTAGCAGGTTGGACCTACCAATAATGGAAAGAGGGAGATTCTCCCATGCCTGTAGCTGTTGTCTCACACTGATCATGGTTTTATCGAAGTTTACCTGAGCTATCTTATCTATGTTCTTTATAATTTGAACCCCAAGATATCTTACTTGATGTTTTATAAGATCGCTCTTGTAGGGGGAATTCCATATCATAAGCTCAGTTTCTGCTGATTTATGGAGTATCCAGATACTTTCCCAAAATTCTCCAGATGGTCCCAAATCTCAGGTAGTGATTGTTCTAATTCTCCTGTCTGTATCATGAGGTCATCAGCATGTAGGCCTATTTTCTTTTCCCATCCCTTGCAACTAAAGGGGGAGATGGTAAGGCACGATCTTAATTTGCCTGCCAGGGGTTCAATATACATGTTAAAAAGGAGAGGCGAAAGGGGGCAACCCTGTCTGGTTCCTCAAGAGATTTTAAATTGTTTTGTTAGATTTCCATTGACGAGTACCCTGGCCAATGGATTTTTATAAAGGGCCCTTACTGCTGCTGTAAAGACATCTCCTAAATTAAAGCGTTGGATTACTTTAATTAGAAAGGGCCAACTGACCCTATCGAACGCTTTTGCAGCGTAGAAAGTCAGGACTGCCAGTGGGATCTCGTATAAATTCGCCAAATCAATCGCTCTGATAAGATCGTGGGTTAATTCATGTAGTTGCCTCCCCTTCATGAATCCCTTTTGGTCGGGATGTATTATAGAACCTGCCACTTAGTAAGAATTTGAGTGTATATTTTATGGTCGCAGTTTAAGAGGGAAATAGGTCTATATGATGCGCAATGTTGTGGATTTTTGTTAGGTTTCAGAATAATTGTAATAGTGGCCTCATTCCAGGATACCGGTAACTCCTGAGCCGAAATAAAAGCAAAGTTAAAAAGTTGAATCAGGAATGGTGCTAGTTCTTCTTTAAGAATGATGTATATTTCATTCAGGATAGCGTCAGGGCCCGCTGCTTTCCCATTTTTTTAAAGTTTTGATGGTTTGTAAGACTTCTATTTATTAATTTGATTGCTCACGTTAGCTCTATCAGAGACTGAAAGTGTGGGAAGTTGTAGGCCAGAAAAGAATGCTTCCATCAATTCTTCACTCGGAATTAAATATTCCGAGTGAAGGTTTAGGAAAAAGCGGGCAAAAGCCTCCTCGATTTCTGGCTCTTCTTCTATAATTCTACTGGTGCTTGAGCATTTAAGACTCTTCATCAGATTCCTGACGTGGTCTGCTTTAGTTTTCCACGCGAGGAATTTGCTGCATCCCTCTCCGTACTCATGATGGGCGAGTCTACTTGCTTCCCATTTCCTTTTATTTATTGCCTCTAGGTGGTCTGTTAGCACATTCTTGGCTATGGACAGTTGTTGTATACTATTCGGGTCATTTGGGGCCTGTTCTAGTGCTGCCTGTGTTTGAGATATTGTTGCTTCTAATGCTTTAATTTCCTCCCTCGCCTTCTTATTTTGGGCTATAGAGAGAGAGGTTAATAAGCCTCTCAAAAAGGCTTTATATGGTTCCCAGACAATGTGGAGAGCTGTTGAGTTTGTATTGAATAAAAAAACTTGTTTGTATTTTTTTTAACCTATCGATAATTGACGGTTCAAGAAGTGTTACACGATTTAGAGTCCACCTACGCGAGGAGGGACACTTTGGTAGTGCAGTTTCCAAGAGGACAGCCGAATGGTCAGACAGATCTTCTGGAAATTGAGTGAGTTTGAGCGTGTCCTTACTAGTGATATGGTCTACCAGGAAGCAATCAATCCTCGAACGATGGCCACATTTCTTATTGTGGAAAGTAAAATGTCCCCCTTCTGTCACTGAGGTGTGTCTCTTTGCCCTCCATATGTCTAGGAGACCTTCCTCTGGAGTGGAGGAACGAAGATTGTAGATGAGTCGGGTCTTTTTTGTTTTGATACTTCTGGCACTAAGGGAGATTTGTATAAAATGGATCTTACCCATCCCCCCCACCAATATTGAATGGATAGGCTCAGTTCAACGTATTTCCAATCTTGATCATGCATGTAAAAGGGGTAAAAAAGCTAAATTTTGGGACTTATGGGATAGTTGGTTTTCACTATACACCTCTAATCTTTTGTTTTAATTTAATGTGCACAAATCTACCCATATCATTTCTTAATACAATATTGAGCTTTATTCTTGTTTCACTTCACCTTCTTTCCCGAGTTTTTTGTTGTTTATCTTTTTATTGGATTTACTAACTTTAAGAAATATAATGTATACTCCCATTAGTCCAATGATTATGAATCTGCTCTTTTGGCCGATTTGATGGGAAGCTAGCTAAGGCTAGATGTTAAGGCCCGTAGAAGAAGAGAAGCCCATGTCACCACTGATAAGCCTCTTTGATAACAGCTCCCGGGGGTTAAACCAACCCACCCTTCAGTGAGAAGAGACCGGGGTTATTCTTAGGCTTTCTTCTTTCACTGATTTGACCGGCTCCACTTTCTTGAATTCAGAGCATCTTTCGAAGAATGAGGACAAAAAAAAGAAAAACACATTTGATACAATTTAAGAAATATTTTACATTTTGTTTGTTTTAACATTTTCATTTTATTTAAAAAATATTCTTTATTTTTTATTTATAAAATATATTTAATCTTTTTGTTATGATTGTTAATTATGTATTATGATTTTATTTTTTATTGTATGGCTTTAACTATATGAATGTAGTAAATTATTTAACATATATATTAATTATTAATAGTAATTATGCGTTTATATTTTAATATCTAAATATGTATATATAGGTTTGTAGTTTTGGTTAGTGTGTTTTTAGATTACATTTTAGTTCATTTTAAAAAATGTGTGTGAGCATGGAGCACTGATTGTGGTTTTAAGATGTTTAATTTGTATTACCTTGTGTAAAAGTTTATATTTTGAAGTGAATATTGTACATTTCACCTCTTTAGTGTCCAACACCTTCTTAACATAGCCTTAGATTGGAGTGGAAATAGTGAATGTCACCCATTTAATCTCCAACTCCTTCCCCAAAATATTGATGTGAGAATAGTAAATACATCTCTTTCGTGTCCAACGCCTTCCCCAAATTGGTTTAGAATGGGGTGGTAATAGTAAATGCCAGCCCTTTAGTGTTCAATACCTTTTCCATATTGGTTTAGAATGGGGTGGGAATAGTAAATGTCACCCCACCAGTGTCCAGTACCTTCCCAAATTTGTTTCGATTGGATTGGAAATAGTTAATGTCAACCCTTTAGTGTCAAATACCTTCCCCAAATTGGTTTAGATTGGAGTGCGACTAGTAAATGCCAAACCCTTAGTATCCACAGCCTTTCCCTACTTGCTTAAGATTGAAGTGGAAATAGTAAATGTCACCCCTTCAGTGCCCAACATCTTCTTTAAATTGTTTGTTATTTGAGAGGGAATAGTAAATGCCACTCCTTTAGTTTCCAACAACTTCCCCAATTTGGTTTACATTGGAGTGGGAATAGTAAATGCCAATGCTTTAGAGTCTGGCACCTGGTTTAGATCGGAGTGGGAGTAATAAAAGTAACCCCTCTATTCACCAATACCTTCCCACAATATGGACAGATTGGAGTGGGAATAGTAAATGTCACCCATTCAATGTCTAAACGTCTTCCCCCAATATGGTTAAATTAGAAAGGGAATAGTAAATGTCACCCTTAAAGTGTCTAGTATTTTTTTTTAATGATTCATGTTAGAGTGTGATTCTTTACGTTTAGAATCTTAACCTGAAATAGTATATTTTACTTTTATTGTATGTAGTAGAAATACTTTGTGCTATTTTAGTAATATTGCTGGTGTTTGAAATATAATAAAAAAGTTGGTTGTATGTTTATAACTAATGATATTATTAATTAACAAATTTACAATAAAGACATGTGAGACATTTTTCTAATGTTATTTATTGTTTAGTTTTACATTCAATCATATATACTTCATGTTAAAAATACATATTTACATAAAGTTAAGTGTAAATAATTTTGTTATTGATAAAAAAGACATGTAAATTATATTTCAATACTATTATATGTTGTATATTTTCAACTTTTACTTTCCATTGTTTAACACATTTTGAACATTTCAACATTATTTTAACATACCTTTTTTCAGTATACATTTAATAAATCTATATATTTTATAATATTAATTAGTTTATACTATGCAATTTTTTTTACATTTTATCACAACGTTTTTTGACTTGTTTGACATGTTTAATATTTTTTTTTACTTTTTGTAAACATTTACTCAACATTTCACATTCATTTCTATGGGGAGATAGTACTTTTTTAGTTTCATTTAGCAGTAATTTTTTTTACCACTACCTTTTACCTTGCACCCTATTTGGGTTATTTTTAGTCTATTTTCCTGGGACCAGGGCGGGGTAAGGTGCTGCTATTTGTTGGAACAGGTAAGTCCTTTTATAAGGATTTTTAAAGGGTTTTGAGGGTGGGAGGGGTTGGGGGAGATCTACAAGTTAGTTATAATGTTGTTTGTCTATATTTAAATGTATTAGTGTTACTGTTTTTACTAGATTTGACTTTTTGTACACTATTTTTAGTAATGAATCACTTTGTTGTGTTAAATTGTGCTAGGTTGCATATATTTTGAAGACTAAGGACCTTATTACGAGTTTGGTGGTCACACAGCGGATAGTGCAATGTGCCGTCTGCTGTCGAACCGCCAAACCCTTGGTGCGACCGCCTGCCATATCAGGTCTTTTTTTCCTGCTCTGGCAGGTGGTCCTGTGGCGGTCTGAGAGTAGTGGTCTGTCAGGCTCACAGGCAGACCGCCACTCTCAGAGTGCCGCCTGCACCTTCCTGCATGGTGTGGTTTACATTCCACATTGTGCAGGAACTGGGGGTGCATATTTACAGGGGACACTACATGTGCCCCCCCTGCCTGCACCCCCAGGCCCAGAGGCACAAGGGGAACCAGTTGGCCCCATTTGTTGCCTCACCACCACCCGTTTCATAGCGGTAACACCACCATGAAAAGGGTGGCGTGAGGCAACTCGAAATATGCTCTGCGGTGCCACTGCAACACTACCAGCATATTTTGCCTTGGAGCGCTGCAAGACCACCGCAGTATCCATGAGCCACTGTGGTCATAGCAGTCCTGTGGCAGTCAGACCGTCATACTCCTAATAGTGCAGGCGGGTCCACTGTATGGAGGCAGCCTGACCGCCACCACGAGTAAGGTGGTCTCATGGTTTTCACAAGTTACTGTGTTTATCAGGTATATTTCTGAGAGATATTTATTTATGTGTTCTGTCGATAGAATTATTTGGTCATTCCTTTACCTCTGGTCCTGATGAGAACTTAAACATCTCGAAGGCAAAAAAAGCATCAACCACTTACCTTCTTGGAGAAGTAAATCTATGGTTGGAAATCAGGAATTAATCATTCTTGTATGGGGAAGTGCATGAAGAGAGATAAAGATAAATTGTGTTTCCCTAGATATTATTGGTTGGTTGGATCACAAACCTTTGGAAAGGACAAGTAGTGCCACCAATGTATTAGCTAATATTGGTTTGAAAGATGTGGTCGGGAGAGGCCAAGAACGACCTGTAATTTGTTTTCTGTTGGATAAGAATGTCTATGTATATTTGTGATGTTGATAACTTTTCATTGTATCATATAATTGTTTTAAAAAATGGAAAAAATTAAACAATGCCAACAATTGGGTCTGAAAATATATGGTTTGACTATTGCTTTGAACTGATGTCACCATAATTCATTGAGTAGGTACCCCAAACACATTTGTTTTGTTTGGGACAACTAGTGTTACTGAGAAGGTTCTCCTGTGGTCACACTCTTTTTTGCGGATATTTTGTTAGCCCCAGAGCTGCAGTGAATTTTGGGCATTCCCCTCTTTGTAATAGATACTGTGGATTCAAAGGCATTGTGCCACCCTTCCACTGCATTGTTTGTTTTGGTGCTCTCATTGACATTTCACCATAATATTTGGAATTTGGGTTGGAGTCTGTGTCTGGAGCGATGTAGTCTGCCAACCTAAGTGTCTTCGAAATAGTCCATTAGAGGACTACGTTTGTCTCATTTTGTTCGTAGAAAGAGCTTTCTATTATTAAATTGTACTTGGTGGCTACCTCTATGACAGGGCCACAGGTTAGTGCTATTGTTTTTTATTTCAAAGGCAAATTGTCTGTTTGTAGAATATTCTACACTTAGGCCCTCATTACGATGGCAATTGGTTGAACCGCTGACTGCTTTCGTATCAGGCAAGTGACCGTCTGACAATGATTCGGTGGTCCCACATGGCCTATTAGGATAAGAACACCGTGCAGGTGGTTGTAAACTGCTTTTTTCTACTGCAGCTTGTGCTGTGGCCTAGGAAAAGGGCAGAAGCACGAGACACAGAAGAAAAACCCACTTTGTGCACATCCATTCATCGTGTGCCAGGCAGCATGTGGTGCCTGGCACACGGTGTTTGGATGTGTGGGGGGCACTGCAAGTGTGTTCAGGGCCACTGAAAAATGGCCTACAGGGGCCCCCAAAGTCCCTTTCCATCTGCCTTTATAAGGTGGTGGGACCACTATGAAATGGCAGTTGGAAAGGGACATCCTATTCCCTTTGACGATGCCTCCATCGTAGGGATAAGAGTCTGACCACTGCCCGGACGGGAGCTTGGATCTTGTCGGAGGCGGCGGTCCTACCCTGACGTCTGCACTCCGAACACCAGTATTGTAATCCGGCTGTCTGACCGATGCCCAGGATGTCGGGTAGACCGCCACCGACGGCCTGTCGGTGGCGGTCCGCCTGCCATCGTAATAACCCTCTTTGTGTAGATTTTTGGAGGTGTCTCTACATACTTTGAAATGATAGTAACGGCATTGGATGGCTGGGCGGGGTACATTTTGAGAATGGTTTGAATCATGGCTTGCTCAAAGTCTATGATTATTTTTTGGGGGTAGTAGTTATTTGTTTTAGTTTTATGTTTTACATGGTTTAAGAGGCCATAGTAAGTGCTGCTTTGTTTATTTGGTATAAGGGCATGTATAAAACTTATATTTGTGCTTTGATAGTCTCCAGGTATGGTGTCCATCTGAGTGTCCCGGTGGAGTGGTGAGAGCGTACTGCCACGGGGAGCCGACATGGGTCAGGACTCACCACCTCAGAGGGTGGTCGCTTTCCTTGATGGCCCTGTACCTGCTGATCAAGCTGCATACTAGGGCCCATACTACACATTTAAATCTGTATTTTAAAGCATCGTGGCTGCTTCTCGAAAAAAGGCTAAAAGTATAAAATGAGCTTGCTCTTGCTGATTAACGCTATCTAAGACTACATACTGAGGCCTGTAATTGCGTATCAAGGCTGCAAATTAAGATTGTTTCAGCTGCTGGCTGAACTGTTTTAAGCATTAAGGAACTTTTATGACAGCAGCTTAATAGAATAAGAAAGAGGAGAGCAACTTTGCTTTGATCTAATCTAAATCCAGTACAAATTGTAACTTGGGCCCATGGTGGAGAGGGCGAAAGACTGTGGCCTTGGGTGAGGCAGTAAGGGAGTAGCGGCCGGATCTCTGCAACTCGTGCTAGGCCTGGGGGGTGTGTGACACTCCGGTTGTGGGAGAGCACGAGGTTTTGGACTTTGACCCACAGTGGGGCGTTCGGGGGTCTGCGTCTAGGAGTGATCAGAGGTGCCAGAGAGGGCATTGTGGGGCCACCGGCTATTAATTCTGCTTTCCCTCACCATACGGTGCTGCAGAGTAGGTGGATACATCTGACTCCGCCGGTCACAGTAGGGCACACGACCGCAGTCACCAGAGTAAATAAGAAAACAATACACAACGACAGCTGCGCAATTCAGGCCGCCTGAGGCCTGCAACAATCCTACCTGCTTTCTGGTGGCTAGCTGGGGTGGGACTCAGTCCCCCAGCATTCTGCACAGCACAGGGGGGGTGGGACAAGTCCTCCCGTGGCCATAAAGGCACCTCAATCGTCCCATAGTGTGAGTCGTGCACTTCAGGCCATCTGAGGCCTGTAACAATCCTACCTGCTTTCTGGTGGCTTGCTGGGGTGGGATTCGGTCCCCCAGGACTCTACACAGTGCGTGAGGCGGGCCAGTCTTCCATCGGCCGTAAAGGCACTCCAGTCTTCCTGCAGCGCAACGAAGCCCAGGTCAAGGGGGGCCCGTCAGAGCCCAGAAGAGTCTAGGCTGAGCCGGTCTACCCCCCTTTGTTCTGCTACTGGATCACCTTTTTGGTTTGTGGTGCCTTATTCGAATGACCAGAGGCACCAAAATGGGTAAAGGCAAATTAGGAGGGGGCCTGAATACAACACAAACACCTTCAACGCCCACCTCTTTGGATAGAATGCTTCAGAGGGCCATGACGGCAATTAACAAAGAGATTAATCATACAGAGAGAAGGTTATCCCTTACTGCTGCCATGGTCGGTGCTTCTAATAGCTGTAGTGTCTCACCTGGCCCTGTAACATCTCCATCAAATGATCAAGGGAAATTTTCCACAGACACAGTGGTACAAGGTCCAATTGCTATTTCATTGCCACTGAGAGAAAGCTTGCCTGGCAGTCCATCCCAATGTAAGCAGACGAAACGCCAGAAGCGAATTCCAAAGTTTATGGCTCGAAAAAAGTGTCCCGAAGCTCTTTACTTTCAAATTCCCCTGATGTTGCCCTAGTCTCAATAGAAGATGAAACTTCGCCAATACCTCCATTACACCCATCATACCCGGATTAAGCCAGGGAGAAGGGAGGACTAAATCAGAAAGTTCATTGGACGGTTGAAGGGGAGACTTTGGCTAAAATTATATTGCTTCTACGGGTTGAATTATCACCGATATTTGCTAAGCTGGATGTTTTAAATAATGCCATTGAAGACGTTAGGAGGATGGTGGGTAACAGGGAACAAGCATGTACTAATTGTGACAATATAGATAAAGATGGAACTTGCACAAAAGCTGCGTTATGCAGGCTTGAGAAGCAACCCCATGGGACCTTACGACTCAGTCCTGTAGCGGATACCATAAATCTCCATATTATTCTGGAACATTGCGGGGCTACGCACACTTTTAGCAGATAAACGAGGGGTGGATCAATGCAAAACATTTGGGAAAGTGGGCTTTCAAGAAACCTGGGATATAGAGGGGAATCTATTTATGGATGGATTTATTGCTTTTCAGGTGAAAGCAGAAGCCTCCCATTTTGGCAAAGCAAAAGGGGGCCTGGCAACGTTTATATGCCTAAGTTTAGATTGCACCAAAGAACTAATAACATTTGATTCTAGAATTTTCTTGGGAGTATTATTATCGTTTGCTCATCATATTAAGCTGTTGACACTTAGGTGCCTATTAGGAAGGCGGTCGGAAAACCACCCCGACCGCCATGGAAGCGGAAAACCACCGCCCGCCTGTAGCGTGGAAAAACTGGCGGCCAAATTAGGATCAACCACCAAAAAACACTGACCACAGTGGAACGGGGCCAAGAAAAACCGCCCGTAGCGGGCGGAGATGGCCTAAATCCGTCCGCGGCGGTCGGAACCGCAGCGGAAAAACACCAACCAGCCGCAAGTATAGTGGAGACACCGCATGGGAAATTAGGATATCCCCGATGGTCCTGCAGTACATAACACTGTTTTCTGACCGCTGCGGTCGCACACAGGGATGAATGGGAGAGGCAGCGGAAGAGCTGCAACATAGCCACCGCTGCGGACGATCCGTGAAAAATATGGCAGACAAATGAAAAAACCCACAATAAGGTCAAAAAGTGCACACAGCAAACTAGCCATGCCCCCCAAAAACACAAAACACACCCCAATGACACAACCACATGGCAAAAAGAAAAATACAATTCCCAGGACAACACAACTGGCAGCAATACCCCATTTGGACACACCCACATAGCTGAGTATAAAACCAGCCCCTTCCCTGACCACAATCCTTTGCAACACTCCAGAAGAGAAGGGCATTCACCAGATCAGAGAGGAGAGGCAAAATAATACAGCACACACACATCACCACCACCACCACCACCATCACTGCCACACCTGCACTACTAACCCCCATGCACATCACACACCATATACATCACAACCACACCCACCACTCACATCCCTGCATCCACAACCACTTTGCACACCACACACCATGTCAGCACATAAAATGCCCAAATTCACAGAGAGTGAGTTGACAGTCATGGTTAATGAGATAGTCAGAGTGGAACCACAACTGTTTTGTAGCCTGGTCCAACACACACCATTAGCCACAAGGACACAAATGTGGGCAAGGATAGTCGAAAGGGTCAATGCAGTAGGGACCACCCCGCGATCCAAAAAGGAGATCATGAAGCGGTGGCATGATCTGAAGAGAGGAGAAGCAAGAACCGTGAGCTGGCTGGGAGGACTGGCGGTGGCCCTCCCATTCCACCAAATGCATTCACACCATGGGAGGAGAAGGTGCTTGCCATACTGCATCCAGAGGGTCTCACAGGAGTAGCCGGGGGAGTGGAGGTTGGTAAGTACAAACAAATGACTACCACCACACTGCTATGTACTGTATTGCACAACTACAAAGCTACACCTCCTAGACCCAAGTACATTCATATGCACCATACACTCCCCAACACATGTCTCACAGATCCAACATTCACTCACTCACATCCACCTCAAACGTAGCTAGCAACATTACCATGGGGGGCATGTGCACAGGCAGCCAGCACAACTTCTACCAGGCCCCCCTATCCCACAGCTCAGCAAGATGGATCCCTCCCCCATCCCACCCAGAAGCATGTGTCAGCTATTACACAACCCACATCAAACTTACAGGTAGGTAGCCATCTTCCCTGGGAGGGTGTTTGGGGGTGGGAGGTCAGCACTACAACTCCCACCATGCCCCCTGTCCCACACCTCAGCAAGATGGAGCACTCACTCCCACCCAGATGCATGTGGCATCCATTGCATTATTCACCTCCACCCAACAGTTAGGTAGCCATCTTCCTTGGGAGGGTGTTTGGGGGTGGGAGGCCTGTACCACTGCTCCCACCATGTCCCTTTCCCACACCTCAGCAGGATGGAGCATTCCCCCACCCAGAAGCAGTTGGAAGCCATTGCAGTACACCAAACAAACATACAGGTAGGTAGCCATCTTCACAGTGAGGGTGGTTGGGGTTGGGAGGCCTGCCCTACTACTCCCACCATACACCCTGTCCCACAGCCTAGCAAGATGGATCCCTCCACCCATCCCACCCAGAAGCAGTTGGAAGCAATTGCAGTGCAACAAACAAACTTACAAGTAGGTAGCCATCTTCCCTGGGAGGGTGTTGGGGGGTTGGAGGCTAGCACTACAACTCCCACCATGCCCCCTGTCCCACACCTCAGCAAGATGGAGCACTCACTCCCACCCAGAAGCATGTGGCATCCATTGCATTGTTCACCTCCACCCAACAGGTAGGTAGCCATCTTCCCTGGGAGGGTGTTTGGGGGGGGAGGCCTGTAGCACTACTCCCACCATACGCCATGTCCCACAGCCTAGCAAGATGGATCCCACCCCCACCCCACCCAGAAGCAGTTGGAAGCCACTGCATTGTTCACCTCCACCCAACAGGTAGGTAGCCATCTTCCTTGGGAGGGTGTCTGGGGGTGGGAGGCCTGTACCACTTCTACCACCATGCACCCTGTCCCACAGCCTAGCAAGATGGATCCCTCCCCCACCCCACCCAGAAGCAGTTGGAAGCCATTGCAGTACACTAAACAAACGTACAGGTAGGTAGCCATCTTCACAGTGAGGGTGTTTGGGGGTGGGAGGCCTGTACCACTATTCCCACCATGCACCCTGTCCCACAGCCTAGCAAGATGAATCCCTCCCCCACCCCACCCAAAAGCAGTTGGAAGCCATTGCAGTACACCAAACAAACTTACAGGTAGGTAGCCATCTTCACAGTGAGGGTGTTTGGGGGTGGGAGGCCTGCCCTACTACTCCCACCATGCCCCCTGTCCCACACCTCAGCAGGATGGAGCACTACCCCACCCAGAAGCAGTTGGAAGCCATTGCAGTTCACCAAACAAACTTACAGGTAGGTAGCCATCTTCACAGTGAGGGTGTTTGGGGTTGGGAGGCCTGTACCACTACTCCCACCATGCACCCTGTCCCACAGCCTAGCAAGATGGATCCCTCCCCCCACCCCGAAGCAGCTGGAAGCCATTGCATTGTTCACCTCCACCCAACAGGTAGGTAGCCATCTTCTCTGGGAGGGTGTCTGGGGGTGGGAGGACTGTACCACAACTCCCACCATGCACCCTTGTCCCCAATACAGCAAGATGGAGCTCTCCATACCACCCACATGCATGTGGCATATAATGGCTCACCTCAAACAAACTAACAGGTAGGTAGACATATTATTCTATCTTGTGACACCACTGAGCAGGATGTAAGCCTCCCCCACGCACACACAGATTTGTCAAATAACAAAGCCAAATGTGAGCACATAACAGGTAAGTAGCCAGTACGTGCACCCACACATTCGTCACAAAGAAATGGTGCCATATGACAACACCAGCCCTCTCATTGCACAAATATGCACACCAAACCCATTGCCACGCACAGTGTGCACACAGGTAAGTAAAGGAAACTGTCACAGCTACCAAAGTGTGACACACCAATGCACATGTAGAAGAAAGTCTGGGCACAATCATGCACAGCACCTATTGACATGTGCAGTGCCATGGGGCCAGAGCAACAAGGACCATTCGAAAAATAAGAAAGCATGTTTGGTGGTACAATTCAAGATATGCACATGACAGGAAAAAGGTATGCAGGAGATGACAATGGCCAGTCCATGGCCAGATGTGCCATCTGCCAGGTCAGACAAATCAACAAAGAGTCCTCAATGAAATAACATGTTGTGCCAGTCCCTAGATGTCAACAGGTCCCTGTAATCATAAATGATGCACGTGGCGCATGGTATGTATTGACACCTCACACCATGGACAAGTAATGAATGTACCACTGCATCATGTCAGGAGGCACAGTAGTGCACATAGAAAACAATGTGATGATCAGTCAATTGTTTAGTGTACAAACAATGAATGACACACAGCTAACACAAAGCTTGCGGGGTGCACTACAATGACCATTTCCCATCTGACCCACAGGTGACCGAGAACTCACTGCAGAGGACAACACCAGCAACCTGCAGAGCCAGTCTCCCCCCCGGTACATGGACTCTCGGATGTTGACTCCCAGGATTCTCTGGACGATGAGCTCGAAGCCGGCCCATCTGGTGTGCCAGGGAGCAACAGGTCCCAGGACCCCATCGTTCCCCCACCACATCTTCTGCTATAACAACGTCACTGCAGACCCCTGCTGTTACTGCCTGTGCATCCCCCTCCACCACCACCAGTGCTGCCTGCAACACCCTCCCTGTCCCAAAGGATGACCACCCCACACCACTGACTGAGGAGGGCAGGGAGAGGATGTGGGTGCCCACAGTGGTGAGGCAACAGGCCCGTGGCAGCAGGGTAGGTGGGAGGGGCAGGTCACCCACAGACACCAAGAGGCTGGGATCCAATCCCTGGACCACATCACTAGAGTCCTTGGGGCGTATGAACAAGCCCAGGGACGAACGGGCTGGTCGGACGCACTGTTACGCGAGCTCATCCTGCTGATGAGGTTCATTGACACCCGCATGGGACACATTGTGGACCTCTTGGGCCAGCAAGTGGCAGTACTGAGGGACAGGCCTGCACCACAACCAACACCTCCACCTCCCTCTGGTGGGATGCAGGATGACAGTTCAACATCCTCCCCTGTGCCCACAGAGAGGGGTGAGTCCTCAGACCCCACTGGCCCTGCAGCAGGGCCCCCCCTGCCAAGCGACGAAGGGGCCGTCCTAAGAAAACCCTGGGAGTATCTGGAGGCAAAGCACCTGCCAAACGCCAGTCACGGAGCCAGCCCTGAGGGCAACCCTCTTCACCACTGTATTGACTTTTTGGACTGTCCTTCCCCACACTGCCTTGTGAATGGCATCTGTCTGTCGGACTGGCTCACCACATCAATGTGGTGACTACTCGATTATCTCATTTACCATAACTGTCAACTCACTGCTCCACCACCACCTCAATGTAAATGTACATCCCCCCTCACATGTCACCATTGTAAATAAAAAATCCTTACACACATGTTGTGTCTGCTCCGTCTTTATTGCAGGATGTACAGTCTTTAACATGATCACAATGTACCAGGAGTATGGACTGTATGTAGGCAAGGATAAGTTGAAGGCACCTAGGAAAACACAACAGAACAACATTCCCTGGTCTGGGTGTGGCATCACAGACATCACACAACACCTACCATCAAGACAATCCAACATGCACACATCACAATGGGCAACAAGTGTCAACATACACATCCTGTAGATGTTCCTAAATGACCTGTCCCAGAAACATTGCCAACCATCACTGAGTCTCAACTGGCTGCTATCACAATTCTCACATACCCCTTCACGACAACAGCAACATCATCAGACAATGGGTAGGTTGTACATTGTCACCCACCTTCAAGTGAAGTAGTGGGTGATGAGCTGTTGACGCAGGTCAACACCTTCCTCCTCTCCACTGTCCTCATCACTGGACAAGGGTTGGTTTGCAGGCGGGGGCCTTGGGTCCTCATCATCATCCAGGAGCAGGGGCATCTCCTTGCGAGTGGTTAGGTTGTGGAGCATGCAGCATGCCACTACAATCTGACACACCTTCCCGGGCGAGTACACCAGTGCACTTCTGGTCTTGTCCAGGCAGCGGAAACGTGACTTAAGCAGACCAAGAGTACGCTCCGCCACACGACGTGTCCTCCCATGGGCATCATCGTAGTGGACTTCAGCTGGGGTCCTGCGGTTCTGCACTGGGCTCAGCAACCAGAGACGGTTGGGATATGCAGAGTCACCTAGGTATGACAAACACAAATAAACATTGCAATATCGCTGAGGCAGAGGGCAGCAGGTCACACATCCAGCACGCCATACGACTAGGCATACTCACCCACAATCCATGGACGCTCGGGAAGCAGATTAGCCATCAGCTGGGGTACAATGCTGTTCCGCAGGATGTAGGAGTCATGGGCTGAGCCTGGGAATTTGGCACACATGTGGGAGATGATCATATCTGTCAGGCACACCACTTGCACATTTATGGAGTGGTAATGTTTACGATTCCTGTAAATGTGCTCACGTGCCTGTGGTGGCACAAGCCCAACATGAGTGCAATCAATGGCACCAACAACATGGGGGATTTGTCCAAGGGGATAGAAATCTCCTTTCACAGCTGCCAATTCCGGACCCCTGGGGAAATGGATATATCTGTCCGTGTATACCATCATGGTGGACAGAACATCATGCAGCACCATGCTGAACATCGGTTGTGACAACCCACCTGCGCTGGCCACCGTGTGCTGGAACGATCCTGTGGCAAAAAATGCAGGGCCGCCATCACCTTATAAGTTGGGGTTAAAGCTGTGGGATATGTCCTGCGAGGCTGCAGGTAGGGCTCCAACATATCACAAAGGGTTTTCAGGGTGGCTCTATCCAGACGTATTTCCGGATGATCGCCACATCCTCCATGTCCTCCAGCACTGTCAAGTGACAATGCAGATTTGGTCTCCTCCTAGTTGAGATGAAAGTGGACACATGTCAATGCAATACATCATGATATGGGCACAGCATCTCACGTTCAGGATGACACAACGCCAACAATGACTTTCATCAAAGTTGAGTTATAGACCAGCTTACATGTAGGACACCTTCAGCTACACAAATGGCACACCTGTCAACTTACACAAAACAAGTACCTCAAACACCACCTCGGTCAATGTGAATGCACATAGGGATATGGCCATATTTACCATGGGCACGCCTGGGAGTATAGCATACAGCATATGTGTAACAAATCAACCCCACTGTCTCATACCTGGCTGCTGTACCTGACACACCATCATGCGTCATTTGAACCTGGCACACATCCACAACACAATGACCACAGTCGGAGCAGAAATGACGATTGTATGCATGATCAGACATAAGAGGACATGCAAAAAAGATCATCATTCATTGAGACGAACATTGCTGTGATTGTCACTGCACCTCAACCAATTGACATGTGTACACATTGTAGAGTCCAGAACAACACTGTCCTGCGTACACGACAATCAATATCATAAGTGACATGTGAGAGAGTACAGGCCAATCAATGAAATCACATACACAAACATGGCATGTGTAGTCACCAGTGGAGTAAATGGAACATTGGCATTGTGTGCACAATGATGTGCCATTGACCATGTGGGCACTGTGCACTGTTATTGTTTGCCCATATTGCGGTGCCTCATGTGAATGTATGGCACCCAAATTGCGGTACCTACCATCTGGCCCCTGCGGTGTGTCACCGCCATGGAGCATGCCCTTACAGCCAATGGGAACCTTGATTGCGGTGGCATGATGCAATCTTGAAAATCGCGGTAGGCGTGCTCCGCCACCACAGAGGCGGTCATTGGATGCATTTGAAAGATGCACCATCGCGGTAGCGCACACCGGGCCCCAGAGGTGTGTCACAGCCATGGAGCATGCCCTTACAGCCAATGGAAACCTTGATTGCGGTGTCATGATGCAATTTTGAAAATCGCGGTAGGCGTGCTGCGCCACCGCGGAGGCGGTCATTGGATGCATTTGAAAGAGGCAGACCTGGACCACCAATTGGTGCAGCTTGGCACCTTTGAAATGACCTCAGGGGGCTATATATGTGTGGGAGGGAGCCTCACATTTCTACTGCTCCCAGAGACCCCTCACCTGCTGCTGCCTCCAGGGACTGCTGCCAGAGACCCCTCACCTGCTGCTGCCTCCAGGGACTGCTGCCAGAGACCCCTCACCTGCTGCTGCCTCCAGGGACTGCTGCCAGAGACCCCTCGCCTGCTGCTGCCTCCAGGGACTGCTGCCAGAGACCCCTCGCCTGCTGCTGCCTCCAGGGACTGCTGCCAGAGACCCCTCACCACCCAATTCCGCCGCTGTTGTCTCATGTCCACAGTGATGGCAAGTACAGAGAAGATCCGTGCCAGTCCCTTCACGAGCGAGGAGCTGAAGGTCCTGGTGGACGAGGTGCTCACACAGTACCCAAGGCTATATGGTGCCCCAAATGTCGTGGTAAGTCCTCAACAGTGGGGGGGGGGAGGGCAGGGGGGGCAAACATGTAGTTGGACTGATGCAGTATGTGCCTGAGAGTGTGGGGTTGTGTCATGCACTGCCTAACATGCTGTCTCCAGGGGGAAGGTGTGTGTACCCAATGCCACAGGTTTCCCTGCCTGCACATATATGTATGAGTGACCTGTGTTGTGTTGTCAGCCATACAGTGACGCAGAAAGTTGTTCATGCAGGAGTCAGGACAGTGATTGCTTGGCTGAATGGCTGTGTGTGCCCCTGTTGTCCATCTCAGTGTGAGACCAGCTGGCCTGCACAGTCCCCTCCCAATAAGACAAGGACCCATCACTTCACTTACAGAGTATTACATCAGTCTTTTCTCATTGCACTCCAGCTATGAACCATCTCAGCACTGTAGATTGCACACAACTGGCCTTGTGATGCAGATTTTTGATTTATGAGATCATGTTCCTCAATGTGACATCCATGACACAGTTATCTATTCACAGGGCAGGGACATTGAGGGTTGCGCAGTCATGGACACCGTGAGTCTACCCCCACACACAGGTTGATATGTGATGTATGTGTTGCTCAACCTTAAAATGGACTGGAGATATGGGCAGGCTACATAGGGTTTTCAGTGCTGGCATCCTGCACGTGTGTGAGATGTGCAGGGAATGTGTTCCCCCTCACACCTGCATGCATTTACATCAGCTTTTCCCATGCAGATGTACCATGTGAGATGTATTCTTGTCCCTGTTAGACATATCTTTGGATTTGTGATGAGTTTGTATCTTGCTGCTGAACTGAGAGATGTAGGTACATAACACTGCGTCACTGATCATTTCCCCCTCTTGTCTCCCATGCCTGCAGCTCAAGGTACACCAGCGTAAGGCCGTGTGGATGGCCATTGAGGGCAAGGTGTGTGCTCTGGGTGTCTCAAACCGACGGTGCACCCACTGCCACAAGAGGTGGGACGACATCAGCCGGCTGGCAAAGAATGTGGCAGAGATGACCTTGGGGCTGCTTCCTCGCACTGGGCGTTTGGCACGGCGCAGCATGACACGACTAATGGGCCGCATCTTGGCGGTGACACAGCCTGAGCTGGATGCACGTTTGAAGGAGCATCAGCAGCAAGCCAGGGGTGAGCATTCGGGGAGGGTGACTTTGGCTGGGAGTGGCTGCATGTGTACAGAGCCTGTGCCAGCGCTGGCCTATGTGATGTTGGTAGTGTGATGCAGTGGCATGTAAGTGCCTGCTGAGCTGGGTCCCGGTGTTACGCATTTGCCCTACCTGTACTTACAAAGGTAATTGGAATGCTGTGCATTCCCATTGCATTCTGAGTCGTGGTCTTCAGGTATCGTCTGCATTGGGGTAGTCTGGGGAATCCCATGGGAGGGAACGGCAGTGTGCCCGATCTGAGAGTGCCTTCATCAATGCATGCATTGCATGCACTCAGATTTGGGAGGCCTAGACATCTGACAACAATGTGCACTAGTCTTTGGGCCCCAAAGTACAACATGGTGGGTGGCATGGGCTCATGGCCATTGTGGAATGTCATGTTGTAGCCTGTGTCTGTGTTGTCCACTCCTGTTCCATCCAGATATGTCAGTGGCAACAAGTAGTTGTGGGTCTGGTTGAATGGGGCCACTAGCAGGGTGTTGTGCTGTGTGGTCATCACATGGCTCACTTATGCCTGAACTTCCATTTTCCACGCACTGTTTGAGTCAATATAGTGAGTTGACACGATGTGATTGCACAGGCTGGTGTGCAATATGTAGATTTGGTCATCTTTTGTTATGCATTGCTTGCATATGTTTGTTCTGTTGCTGCCACTGACCTGACCCTACATCTCTCTCTCTCATGCAGCATCTCCTGTGGTCACGGAGGGACAGGAGACGAACACCAGTGGGGGTGATACAAGCACAACAGCTTCACAGGAGCCCAGTGACGCAGATGTCACCAGCACCTCAGAGGGGGACAGGAGTCTGCTGGAGGAATCCCAGCCTGAGACGCAAAGTACCACATCATCTGATGCCAGCGGGGATGCATCCATGTTGGCAGGCACAGGAAACGGGGACTCTGCATCATCTTCCACCACACAGCGGCCAGTGCCCACCCTCCCAGCCACTTCCTCTGGTGCTACCCGTGTCCACCTCAGTAAGAGGGGAAGAGTGTCCTATACCCCTGGCACTGCTGCCCCTGCCCCTGTCCCCCCTGCTGCCATCAGTGCTGAGTCTGTGGACCTTTTGCGCCAGCTGTGTGTAGGCCAGAAAGCTCTCCTCAATGCCGTCATTGACCACGACAAAAAGTTGGCACAGGTGGTTGCTTTCATGGAGGGCATACAGTCAGACGTGGGTGGGCTGCACCGGACTGTCCAGGCTTTGTCATCCACAGTGACGTCTGCCCTTCAACAGGCACATACTCACAGTCCAGCTCCAGTCCCTTTGTCCACCCCCTGGCATTAGCCACGTCTGACGATAGTGACTACGATCCACATACATCAAAGTCACGATACAGTACACGAAGCACATAGCAGCAGCAACCCAAGCGGTCCCGGGCGCAGACATCATCCCCACAGAAGACCAAAGCCACCCCAGAGCACAGAGAGAAAAGCCTGTCATGCGACACCAGGGGCCAACATGCAAAGAAGCAGACCTCAGGCACACATGCCTCAGAGGCATCCCCATCCAAGGACTCTCCTGTCTCTAAAGCATCTCGCAAAGAGAAGCATACAGTGTCTGTGCCCACCGAGAAGGTGGTTCATGCCAAGGGTACACCTAGGAAGGGCTCCAAGGCAGATTCACCCACCACCTCGACTCCCATTCCAAGCCCAGTGAAGCAGGGAATGGAGGGCACTAAAGGGGTAACACCTAGTAAACAGGGGAAGGAGGGGCAAAGGCGAAGCCAGGCAAAGCGTCTCGCTGGATCCAGCACATCACCAGAGGGAGTGCCAGCGTCTGCACCTGATGCAGCTTTGGTGGTGAATGTGCTGTTGTGTCCACATCACTTCCCATTGATCCAATGTCAGTCAAGCCAGTTAGGATCCCCAAGAAGTGGAAAGGCACCCCTCCACAGTCTCCCAGCCACACGGTGTCTCTCGTCTGCATGACTCTGCCTCCACGTGCCACTACACCACCTGATGCAAGCAGCCCTCCGGCTTGCCAAACCACTGATAGCTCGACCTCAGCTGGTCAGCTCTCTCCCCGGTGAAGTGCCCCGACAGTCCCCGAGACACAACCAGCTCCCAGTCCGCCTGACAGCCAAGAGCCAAGTCTGAGTGGTAGTCACCCTCACACACCTGTCTCTCACACAGGTGGGCCTGTACTGCACATTGTTACCCCCTGACTGTGTTGCTGACCATGGAAAGGTACAGTTGCACACATTCCCTGTGCAGCCTCTCCTGGACATACCCTGCACTTCGTTGTTGCCACTGGCCTTGTTGCTCTTTGCTGTGTTCAAGTATTCCCTGTGCAGCTTCTCATGGACATACTCTGCACCCTGGACTGGCCACTGGCCTTGCTGTTTTGCCCTTGTCTGTGCAGCTTCTCATGGACATACTCTGCCCTTTGCCCTGGCCACTGGCCTTGTTTTTCACTGCTGTTTTGCCCTTGCCTGTGCAGCTTCTCATGGACATACTCTGCACCCTGGACTGGCCACTAGCCTGGCTGTTTTGCCCTTGCCTGTGCAGCTTCTCATGGACATACTCTGCCCTTTGCCCTGGCCACTGGCCTTGTTGTTCACTGCTGTTTTGCCCTTGCCTGTGCAGCTTCTCATGGACATACTCTGCACCCTGGACTGGCCACTAGCCTGGCTGTTTTGCCCTTGCCTGTGCAGCTTCTCATGGACATACTCTGCCCTTTGCCCTGGCCACTGGCCTTGTTGTTCACTGCTGTTTTGCCCTTGCCTGTGCAGCCTCTCATGGACATACTCTGCACCCTGGACTGGACACTGGCCTTGTTGTTCACTGCTGATTTGCCCTTGCAGCTTCTCATGGACATACTCTGCCCTTTGCCCTGGCCTTGTTGTTCACTGCTGTTTTGCCCTTGCCTGTGCAGCTTCTCATGGACATACTCTGCATTTTGTGCCTTGCTCTTCTCATCTCATGGTGCCTATCTGTGCAATATGTGAATAAAGACGGTTGTTCCTGTTGTCTGTTTTGTCAGTGTCCTTACAGAATAAAGTTTTTTTGCTGTGTGTATATGGTTTACTGTGCCACATGGTCTGTGTGCCACTTCAACATAGCCAATGTCTTGGCACACTTACTCTGTTTCTTATAGGGGTGACAGGGACTTCAGTTCTTCCTGACCCAGATACTTGTGAGGGCAATGATGTCAGTTTTAAATGGAGAGCATTTGTCATTTTCTTTATTTGTTCATGTTGGCTATATTGTACACATGTCAGGTTGGGGGGGCACTGCCAGCACAGAGTGGGATTCTATCCACAGTATTGCAGGCAGGCTGGACAGGGTCATCATGTATGTGTATTCTTCCTTTATGTGTGCCCAGTGGTGTATGTGTGTGGTCATCTTGTGATGGCCAGTCATCCAAGTCCCATGGCTTACTTTCAATGTATGCTGTTGGATGGTTAGGAAGTGGGCAGTGTGAAGGGGGTGATTTTGTCAGGAGTGTTGATGCCCCTGCATTGTCAACTACACACATGTGTCACCCAGGAGTTGCATGCCTGTTGTTTTGATTGTTTAGCCCTGTGAATGTGGTTGTATGCACATGTGTGAGTTGTATGTTGTGCACTGTGCAGTGTGTTGGTGTGTCCTTGAGGTTCTGGCTGACTCCTACTTGTTGTTTTTGTCACTTGTGAGTATGCAGAGTGTGTGACTGGCAAGTCAGTGTTGTGTTTTGTTGATCATCCATGTGTCTTGATACTGTTTGTACTCACTGTGCAGACCTGCTGCTCCACACTGCCATTGTGGTTGTGTTTTCTCATGCATTGCTGTCACATGGTGCCTTTTTGCCACCAGTATGGCATGTTGTATGTGTTGTCATACCATCCCCTATCTGTGCTTCAGATGCCTACCCATTGTGAGTCTGCGCTCCCTCTCTTTGTGTATGGTAGCCTCCTGCCATGTCCCCTACTGACATGCAGTACACTTCACTTTGATGTTAGCTGTCCTCTTGGTTTACATGTGTGTGTGCCTCCCCATCACTTTATTTGTGACACTGTGCTTTGTGGTGCAGTTCTTTGGCCAGGATCAATGTGTTACTCAGGGCATTTCACCAATGGGCTGTATGTGATGTTTTTGTGCTGTTTGGCAGTCATGGTTGCTCATAAGCACTTCAACTGTGTGTGCTGCCCAGTCCTCTGGTCAAGTTGTTTCCACCTTTCTGTCCCAGACTTGTGCATCTGTTGGTGTTGTGTTGGATGTATGTGTGTTGGCTGTGGTATTGCTTCACTTCCTGGGTGTGCTACTGTCTTTGTGCTGTGCTGATTGGTGTTGTGTGGGTTGATGTTATGTCTGTGTGTGGCTGGTATGCTTGGTGTGCACACACTGCTTGTTGTGCATGTAGTGCTATGTGTGTATGTTGCCTTGTCATTGCCTGGTGTGCATCCCCTGATGTCCTGCTGTGTTTGCTATGTTATATTTTTGCCTGTGCATCTGTTGGTTGTTTGATGTGGCTGTGTTGTTCTGTGATGGTGCACTTCTTGTCTGTGTTGTGGTATGTTTTCTGTGCATTGCTCCTGAGTGATGAGGCCGTGCACTCCTGTTGTGTCTGTGCTCCCATTGCCTTTCCACAGTTTAGCTGCACAGGGCATGTCTGTTCTTGTTGTGGTTCTGTGTGTGTTTCTGTTGGGTTATGTGTTTGTCTGTTGTTTTTGTGCAGACATTTGTTCTGGCATCCCTGTGTGTGTTTGATGTTTGTGGCTACCCTCAAGGTGTGTGATTGTTTGTCTGTGTATTGACTGGCAAGTATTGCCAGCCTTCAGTGTGTTTGACACTGGTGTTGTGTGCTGCTGGTGTGAGGGGAGTATGTGTGTAGATTCCTACTGGTGTTTGGCAGTCATGGAGTGTGTCAATGGGCCCTGTGGGTTGTGCTGCTGGTTTACTCCTGTGGAGTAGTTGTATATGTGTGTGGCTGTTCACAGTTTGACTTCAGGGCCTTCCTTTCATCCTTGTGCCTATACATGGTTTGCCTTGATGTCTCCCTGTGTTGTTGCACTGAGCTGTCTGTGGTTTGACTTCACTCACTGTGCCAGACATGTGTGTTTTGATGGTCTGAGGGTTTTGTACTATGTTCCTTGTCTTCATGTGATGTACACATGCTTGTTGTTTGTCTCCATGACCTTCCATTTGTGTGCACCCCACTTTGGTTTCCTATTTGTTGTGCTCCATTGCTGTTGGCATGTGGTGCGTGTATGTGTCTGTGTGTCAGTATGAGGTATGTCTGTGTGACTTGGCAGGCTGTGTGTCCAGTGGGATGTTTGTTCCTTGTATGTGTGTGTGTTCATTTGGTGCTTGTACTCATGTTTCTAGCCCTGAGTGTTGTGGTGTTGTAGTGTGTGTGTTTCCCTGGCCCTGTGCTACTGTGTTGTGTGTTCCTGTGCAGCCACTCCTGCAGTGGCTGTCTCCCTGGTTGTTTGTTGTGTGGTGCAGGGTGTGGCTTCACCTGGCTTGTTGTTGTGCATGGGGTGCACAGGAGGGGCACATGGCATGTGCCTTCAGGGTGTGTGCTAGTGTGTGGTGGATAGAGGTGGGGCTTTGTGCTCTTTGTACCCTGCCCATGTCTGGTGCTGGCCCTGCCTTCTGCATTGTGCGCATGTATTCCCTTGTGTTCACCGCTGCGGTGACGTGACTGGGACATTGCTGCATGATCGTGGAAAATGTGTGTCCAGGATGCCGAGGGGTGACTTGGTGGCAGGTGGGTCATGTGTGGGTGCCCTTGTGTATGTGTTCCTGTCCCCACCAGGGTGTCTGATGTGGATTTGGACCCTGTGTCAGCCCATGTGTTGTGTGTTGTGTTTGTGTTATTGCGTACCTGCGGCGGCGTCCGCGGCAGTCCATGAGTTGCTGGTGATGTAGCAGGTACAGCACCGGAAAAACATGTAGAGCTGGATCCATGGCGGTCGGGACCGGGACTCTGCTTTCGCGCTCCGCTGTCGAGCTTCCGCCGTCTCTGTTTGGGCGGTTTCTCCGCTGCGGTGCGTCTGCTTGTTTGGGGCATCCTAATTTGTGGAGCGGGGCGGACGTCATTCCGCACGGTGGTGAGTCTCCATTGGCTCCCACCGCCGCGGTGGGGGCGCACTGCGGCAGACGGGAAATGGGCTATGTTTGGCCATACTAATATGGCGGCCGTGAGTACCGCTGCTCACGGGTGGAAAAATGCATTTTTCCGCACCGCCAGCACCGCGGTGGTGCCACCGCCCGCCATCCTAATAGAGACCCCTTAAGATTTATAATTCACATTCTTCCAAGACAGCACTGGACATGGAGCTTAGAAGATTCTGTGAAAAAATATTGTCAGAGTGGTCCTTCTCACCAATAGTCCTGCTAGCTGAAGTTTTAAATTTACATCCCTGTTGGACCTGTGTTGAGGAAAGGGATCAGGAACACCTAGAGGGGACAGAGCATGTTCACTTTAAGCATTCAGGCCAGGGTGACAATTTTAACTTTTGGTCTCAGAATTAAACCTTTTTAATCTTTTATCTAAAGAAGATTTTGACTCTCCCACGGCCATCCCAACTTATAAGGGAAGAAATAATAACACTACTATTGATTATATTTTGGTGTCTGCATGCCTGTTTCAGTATTTAGTAGATTTCAAATAGTATGGAGTATTTTTAGCGATCATAATCTGATAACTGCAAATTTTGGTTGGAGTGAGCCTGTAGCCACGCCACCTGTCATTTATAAAGACCCTTTAATACTTAAAACTCAAGGGAGGGGTATTAGCTAGGGTAAAGTCATCCTGGAGGACTTTTTAAGGAATTTGGTTCAGAAGTGCAGCTGTGAATTTGAAGTGTGTTTGAATATTGACCCGCATGATCAGTCCATTTTAGACTTTTTTTTTATTATTTACAATGAGATCCAGCGAGCTGTGACTAGACATAACATCAAGATTATGAGCCCAGGTCCTAAATGGTTCTACAAGAATTGTTCAAAGGCCCATAAAGATCTAAATTTAGCCCTCAAGACAAAACCTAGGCAGATATGCGCTGTTAAATTGGCCAGAAGGGCGTATGGGTTAGCTCGCAGGAACAGGCTAAGCGCCCTGAAGAGGGAAGCCTGGGATAAGCTTAAGGAGGCCTGCGATACAAGGAATAGTACAGACTTCTGGAGAGTAGTTAACCAGACACTTTTTAATGAGGGCACAGTACCAGACTTAAGTGTTACTATACCTGCGCAAAAATGGGAAGAGCATTTTGGTCGCATATATGCAGGAGACAGTGATCATATTAATATTGCCTGTCCAGTTAAAGGAAATGTTGTCCATTTTGAAATGGTAGAGGTGTGGGTAAGCATAATGGAATTGTCAGTGGGGAAGGTGTCAGGCCCAAATGGGGATCCAGGTGACCTTTTAAAATCATGTATAGATTTGTGGGTCTCATTGATCACCCAACATCTGAATGTAGCAGCTCGTGGTCACATTCCCTTTTCCTGGAAGCAATCGGTCATAATACCCATTTTCAAAAAAGGGAATTGTGTTGATCCAGCATGCTAACGTCTGATTTCTTTGATAGATGCAGAAGTAAAAGAGCTGGCTAGGGTCTTGCTGAAGCGTCTAATAGACTGGGCCAATAATTACAATACCCTGTCAGAAATTTAATTTGGGGTCAGGACGAGGCGTGATAGAACAGAATTTGAATTTATATCTTTTAGTGAATGAATATACTGTGGCTAAAAAAGAAAGCATACATTTAGCCTTTACTGACCTCAGCACAGCCTTTGACACTGTGGTGAGATCTAAGTTTTGGGCTATCCTTAGGAACATGGGGTGGATGAGGCCCTAGTTGTGTGTTTGCACAATTTGCACACAGGGCTTGAAGCAGTGGTAAGATACGGTCCTTCAAGGGAATGCACTAAGCACTTCCAGCTAGGGAAAGGGGTCCGGCAAGGTTGTATTTTAGCTCCATAACTTTTTATCTTATATATAAATTAATTAGACCCGTTTTTAAGGGAACATTGTAAAGATGTCCCGAGGATAGGAGATCGAATGGTTTCCGCTTTGTTGTACGTGGATGATTCCATTCTTATCTCCCGTACATCAAATGGCCTGCAACTTTTATTATATCATTACTATGATTTTATGAACTCTAAAAATTAACTATTCTAAATAGTATTCCATGACCATAGGACCCAGAGGTAGTACCAAGACTAAACACTATGTAATAAAGGATAATAGTATAGGTAAGGTGGACAAGTTGAGCTGTTTAGGCATACTGCTGGATGATAAATTGTCCTGGGAGCCATTACTGAAATAACATACTCAATCTTTTAATAGGTTTGCCTTTAGCATTGATACTTTTTCCAGGCGTTTAGGCTACAATCATATAAAGTCTATATTATATCTCTATAGTGCTAAGTGTGTTCCAACTGTAACCTTTGGAGTGAGAGAGAGAGAGAACTCTGTTTATTTAGACCATAGTCTTGAAACACAAGTAAGATCTCATAAACAGTAAAACCATACAAAAAAAGATCACATGAACAGATAAAACCACCTGATTCCTTAGAACTAATTTAGCTTAATACTTTGTTAAAAGGGGACCGGTAACCACCTTCTTCCCTGGTAGCATCAACATTTTCAATATTAAATACACAATTAAATATTTAAATGACATTAAAAATTATTAATCGGCCGTATCGTTGATACTCTCATTAAAAGGGGATTCATTATCCACATCCTTTCTCATTAGCAGCAGTTGCTTAAAACCGTTGGATCTATAACTGTTCTTTAAGCATCGTTGCTTATATACTCAGAATAAGGGATTTGAAGAATAGATAAAAATTTCTACCCTTGCTTAAGTTTATCCCATACAAACCGATGTATGCCTTTCATGTAGCTTTCTAGTGCAATAGCAATGTCAAGACTTATCATTTCTGTCAGTAACATAATGGCTTGGGCTCGTGACCTTAGTCCATATTTTAAAAATACTGGGCGTAAAAACAATTTTCTCAATTCTAAAACTGTAAGGCAATCCAGCAATATATGCTGGATTCAAGATTTGGTCCCAAGGCCACATTTGCATGTTCCATCTGGGTGTAACATCTCTGACTTTATTATTCCCTCCATTAACCATGGGTTAATGCCAATTCGTATCCTTAGGATTTCGCACCTAAGCCCATGGTTTGGCAGAGTTTCTAGATCTGGATATCATGCAGCGTTTACCCAGGAGTTTATTATACATTGGACCGATTTTTTCTTCCTCAGGTACTCTAAGTCATTATTCCTGGACTGCTCCATGCCTTGGTACATGAGTGACGTCTTTGTAAATTCTACATCCAGGGGGTGCTGTATAGGGCTCACATTTAAACTACCTGTTATTACCTGGATTTTCCTTCTCGCTTCCTTTGCCCATTTTAAGCTACTATGCCGGATCTCTTCGGTACACCAGTACGAATCCCGCAGAATGTCCCTTCAAAAATAGTACATAAGAAGTTATTGGCAGGTTTTATAGCTGACTATATTTGACTACGCCCAATACTTTTATGATGTTCAATATGGACCGAAAAAGAATTCGATTTTCATAGATTAATATTGAGAGATTGTATGAATATGGACTATAACTTGCGTATACCCTGGCTGAGATACATAATAACTACACTGACAAATTTGGGCTTATCACATCTTTTTAATTCACCAGAGCTAATTTCCAAATCAGATATTGTGGGAGTTAAGAAAGCATTCGAGGAGTTTACCCAAGAAGCTAGAACCCTAGATTCACAGCATAATTTTGCTGTACACATTATGCCATGGTGAAATCTATAGATACATTGGAATTTTATTTACCATTGGATATGCCAGTTACCCACAGAAGATTTTTAACATATTTTCGTTTAAATATGTTAGGAGCAGGTTGACATAAGCCACAAGACCCTCCAATTTGCCCATGTGATGCATTCTCTGCACTGGACACTTTACATATTGTTTTAATTTGCCCCAAATGGGCCAATTTATGACATAAGTATATCCGCCGATTACTTGCACCTTTGGATTTTAATCAAGCAAGACCAGCTCTCTTATACTTGCAATTTTTAGACAATTTTACTGTTTGTTGGAATTTACTGAGATTTTTATTAGCTGTGTATTATGCTCATGTTTGAGACTGAACCTGTATGGAATTCATTTTTTGGAATTATATTAATTGATGATTTCATTGCACTTTTATGATTTCTGATGCTAATAGAATAAAGTAAATATTGATTGATTGATTGAGTGAATGGTTTGGGAAACATTTTGAAGGTCCCATCCATCATCCATGTTTGACATTGGCTATGGTTCACTAAGTTATCTACTGTAGAGAATATTAGGATTTGTTTCTCATTATTTAGGTTGTCATGTAAAAGGAAAGGTTCCTCATTATGTGTAATTGTTAAATGTTCAGGTATGTATAACTTGGCATCTCTTAGTGGCAGGTGGGGTATTGCTGGTGTCTTTTTTAGCTCGTTCAATTAAATGTTTTAAAGTGGGTATAGGTGGTGGCTGGCCTCTTATGTGTTTGGGGACTTTACGTAGTATATCTGTAAGGATTATGGTTGTGGGTTCCTGGGAGCTAGTGCTTGCCTCTCTTTTATCTTGCAATATCTGCCTTACTTCTATTTCTGTCACATTTGGGAGGTGGTTGTGCTCTCTTAGATAGATTACAACATCATTTTCTGTAGTTGCCCTCCCGTAGCATGCATTAGAATAATATTTAGTATATTTCCACTTTATATTTTCTTGATGCATCTTCTTGGTTGTATGTGTAGCCCATGTGATTTAGTAACTGCTTTCCTTTCTGTGAAGTGATACACTTTTCAGCTTTTGTGATTTTTTCTCAAAGTAATGTAATAGTATAAATATATATATAATATACAGTATGTACGTTTGTTATTTTGAATGTAAAAATATGCAACTGCTTCTTTTTTTAATACTTACATGTATGTTCTGTTTAGACGTTCCTCGTGGTTTAATAGCTTTTCTGTTGGGTGTGTTCTAATGTGGAGCAGGTGCTTTCTTTTCTGTTGGTTGGAAAAAAACAAGCTTCATTTTAAATGCTAATTTGTTGGTACTTTTTAAATTATGAGTTTGTTAGGTTTATTTTTGCTTGCTGTTTGGGTGACTTTAGAGTTTCTTTTATTAATTTATGCATACTTACTTTCTGATATCTTTTTGTTGGTTTGTGACAGTTGTTATTTTCTGGCAGTTTATCAGTTTTTCACATTGTAGTTTTTTCTTTTAGGAAGTCTAAGTAAAGAGAAGATGGAGAGTGTTTTTGCTATTTTAAGTTTTTAAGTGTAATAAGAATTACGTTTGAATTTAAATATAAGTTTGACTTAGATAGTTGTTTAGATGTATATATTTCTTCTTTAATGGTCTGTTGAGAGAATCTATCAGAGTTTCCCCGTCCTGCTACGTTTCTCATTTTTGAAGTATTTAGCTGTTTAAATTAGTGTGCCTTTTATATTGTTGATTTAAGTGTTTGGTTGATTTTATTGGTTACAGTTGTTTATAGCTTTATTTCACTGGTTGGTTGAGTATTTGTTTGAATTTTTTTTAGCAGTTGAGTTCTTCTATGTTAAATGCTAATTTAGGGTTTATTTTTGATGTATGTTATATAGTTTGATAGTTTTGAATAACATGTATTTATATTTATTAATATTTAGGTTGGTGTTTAAATGTTTGTAGCTAATGCACATTTTTTGGGGTTGTATTAGTAGTATTTTAGTTAATTAATTTATTGGGGTGAACGGTACCTATTTTGTTGTTGTAATACATTTTACTTTAATTTAAATATGTATATGAAATATTTTGGGTTTATTTGAAGTAATTGTAAAAAGGATTTTTATATATTCATTAATGATTATTTAATTATTTTGTCAATAATACTGTAGGTGATATTGTAGGAATCAATATTTTTTTACATATTATATGTTTATTTAAAGGTAACGATCTTTTTGTTCCTGATATGTTTGCTTTCGCTATAGGTAAAAATCAATATTTTTAACAATGATATTTGAGTTTTCACTATTTGTGGCTGTAATATTTAAGTATAGGAAGTCAATATTCCTGTTAATGATATTTAATTTCCAATATTTTTGTGTTTTGATATTGTATGCATCGATATTAAGTCAGTGATCCTGATGACGTATGTACATGTACACATTGTAAACACTTTTTGGGGGGATTTTTTGCCAATGTTTTTACTCCTCATCAAACTTATTTTTCTTTTTATTAGTGTGGAATAGCTTTGGCAGAAAGTATTGACAAAGCCAAAAATGAGTTCTATTAGCTTTACTAATGCTTTAAGCTCTCTAAACAAACAGCTTTTAGCCGTCTTTTGTCAAAGATATTTTGTGGACAACACCAAAACTTACAGTGGTTTTTGAGTCAGCCTATTGCTTACCATTGGTTAGCTTTCTAATCATTTAATTTGGTTGCTCATTATTTAACAGCTTCTGTTTTTCATGTATGTGTCCCTCCCTCCCAGAGAGAGTAACTTCATTGCCATCCTTTTGATTAGCTAACTTTTATCCTTCTATTGCTTACATAGAGCAAGCTACTTTTGTCTTTTGACTTTATGATTTCATTGAAGTCCCCTCAACTACTATTCCTTTCACTACCCCTACTAATCCCACTTTTTTATTTAGGTTTTCAGCCCTCAACCCTTTAAAGTTCCTCCATTGCTCCATCGACAACCACTACCCATTGCTCAGCCTCTTGCTCTGGCATTGACTTTCCCTCCATGTATTACCCTCTCCTACATTACCACTCCCCCCCAATTTCTTCTCTTTTTACATTCATTTTTGGAGAGTTCTATAGAATACTGCCGGGCTGCTCTTTTCTTAAAAGGTGCTTTTGCACATGTTTGACCTTATTTTTTTAATTTACAGTTCTGAGGTGGTGTCCTGCATCTTGGAACTGTAAGTAAGAAAGGAAGCCAAGATAAAGGAACCCAAAATTGTGGCCACGTCATGCCATGGGGATGCATGCACATGCACGTCGCCCCACTGTGCCATGATGGCATCATGATGCATGTGTGTACATGTGTGATGCCTCATGCACACGCACACATGACCACCCTTTTTTCTTTTTTTTACCTCTATGTTGTCTAGCATTGGAAAACAAGCATTTTCTTTTTGCCAATGTGGGGCACCATCAGCAAAAAGCATTGGCAAAGCCAAAAATTTTAGATTGGCAATTCATCGAGTTTAAGTACATTGAGAGAACCGGCCCCGCCAGGACGTTCGCATTGCTCTGTATCCAAACGGATACGTTGAACACTCACTCGTGTTCCACCTTGAATGTACTTAAACTCGACGAATAGGAGAATATTCCTTGTACTCAGACGATAGGGATACTTGATTGACTTGCACGTATATTCTACTGGCGGTTCAAGCCGTTTACTAACTCATTACAGATGTTCACAGGACATTTGATTTGTGCTTTTTGACCCGGATCGAGTTCTGCCGGGTTGGAATTATCACCAGCATTCCACCCTAAAGAGTCGTGGGATCACTTCTCCTCGACAAAAAACGTGTCGACTGGTTGCGCTTTTTCCTCAGAATAAAGAAATTACGACATCATCCAAGAATTCTGTACAAATTGCTTCAAATGATATTTGCATTGCATGTTGAAAATATGTATGTGTGCACAGGATTTTGCTGTACTTGTTTGCTGTAGTGTTTACCTACACACACTAAGGGGTTACGAGGTTCTCCTCTTCCTAGGTAGCACCATACGCACTATTGCGACCCATATACACTGACGTAAATTTGCTGTGTGCCATTAGTTCCTATATACCAAAACCCTTAAACCTTCCGTTTCTCTTTATGACAATCTTATGAAGTCTCAAAGAAATGCTTGTGATGCAGTAGTCCGTACAAACTTTTCCTTCATTTACATGTTAAGATCCTGATCAGACAACAAATTATAGCCAACATGTTTCACTCTTGTAAAGAAGAGGTTCTTCAGCAAAGAGGATCACAAAAATATAATTGTACAAAGCATTCTATTTCTGAATTAAAGTCACACGGAGAGTGCTACGCTAAATCGTAGGCTTTTCATTTTTTTAAAACTGTCGTTAAGGTTTTAACTGAAGCTGCTACAGGAAACTGTTTAAATTGCTTTTATTTTGTGTAGCATCTTGTTTGTCTATTGCGCACTTGCACACTATTGAAAAGAGGCTTACCTGCACGCACTTTTCCTCCGATTTACCGCGTTGCTCCTTTGCCCGGTACTCCAGTTCCGGGTTCGGCGGGTTGCCGATCCCGGTACAGAGACGTGGCTCCTCCCCACCACCGCACTTCCGCTTCCTGGGGGCTGTCTTTAAAATCACGATAGGTGCCCGGCCGCGTGCCGACGGCACGCCAAAGGCACGCCAAAGGCAAGCCCGTCTGCGCCCATCCGCGCCGGTTTGGCGCCGGACGCGGAACATGCTACTAGTTTGCTAAGACCCAGGTATGTATACTCTCGGTCTGAGCTGTGCGTAATGGGGAAGCATGCGGTAAAGTGCTTTCAGCCTCGGCCGGTTGGCCTTCAAGGCCCATTTGGGTGTATGCACTGCGGTTTTCCGCCCTTAGCTCTGGGTAAACCTAGCAACTCCACTCCCCGTTCCTCGGTGTTGGTCTGCTTGCTTAACTGTCGGTCGCTTGTCAAACACTTTACTGATGTCTACTGCCTCTTGGAGGACAGGTCACCTGATGTTCTGTTTCTCACTGAGACTTGGCTCTCGGAGGATACAGTGACGGAGCAGGTACTTGCTCTCCTGGAAGACTACACGATGTATACTCTTAACAGACCTAGGAGAGGAGGCGGCCTTGCAGCTATTTTTAAAACTAAGTTTTCTTGCACCTTTATTAAACAGACTGTTGCTGACTGTGAGTGCGCTTCTTTCAAAATAGCTTTTAACTGTAATTATACGATGTCAGGATTATTGATTTACCGCCCCCCAGGTCCGTCCACAGAGTTCCGAGCTGCCCTACCAGAGATACTTAGCACCTTAGCAGTCAATGCCTCTAATTTTTCTATCATAGGCTACCTTAATTACATCTAGAAAATGATTCCGACCCTATGGTAGCATCTTTTTTGGCGGACCTTATGGCCTGTCAGCTTGTGCAACGGGTTCCCGGCCCCACTCATGTGGCCGGACACCTATTCGATCCCCTTTTTACAAACATATTATCTTCTGAGGTTCTTGCTCCATACTCTATAGATTTGTCGGACCATTATTTAGTCACTATGGTGATCTATGACATTCTGCCAATACGTAAATCAGTCAGCACTTCGTCTATCAAGCGCCCTTGGCATAAACTGTGCTGGGAGCATTTTCAAAATCATCTCGCAGCCACTTCTCCGGTCATTCTGGTTGATCCTAATGAGGCTTACTCTATCTTTATTGAATGGATTCTGCAACCATTGAATGCTTTTATACCTGCTAGGCTCTCTAGGAATCGGGTCAAGAAGTCCAACCCTTAGTACAATGCAAAACTGGCTGTCCTGCGTAAGTTGTGTAAGAAGCTGGAGAGAGTTTGGCGACGGGATTTTGATCCAGCCTCTAAGGCGCAATATCGCGCGGCTATAAAGTGCTATCATAGGGCTCTCCATGCCGAGCGGGCCGCCTTCTATGCTGAGCAGATCCGGGTCAGTTCTAACCCAGCTAAGACCATCTTATCCATAGTGACGGGGCTCAAGACTCAGAAGAATGTTGTAGGTGCAGGGATCTCTTCTGACTCACAGTGTGAAGATTTGGCCAATTTCTTCATTAAGAAAGTCAAGGATATTTATCAACATTTTCCTATGGTCCCTTTAGGCCTTTCTGAGACCTCTAGTAATTCCCTTCACGGGGCTCTTGAAATTTTTCCTCCCATTACTTGAGAAGTGCTATTGACACTCTGCGCCAAGGTCAAATCAGGCTCTCCGGCTGATCCTCTGAAGCCTGAACAATTTAAAAGAATACTATCCACTATTATCCATCCTTTGGAAGAAGTGATTAATGGATCTTTGCGGGAGGCAGTTGTGCCCAGGGCCTGGAAACAGGCAAAGGTCCTTCCATTTGAGGAAATATGAATTTTTATGGTCAATTATGTCCCCTATCTCAGACCCCAACGGCTCCATGTACATGCTACAAGTACATGTATGTTCCCTCCACTTCAAGCTATGAAGACGCAAATACATATGTGTCCAACGTTAACATGTCCTCTTTCAGATCTGCCATGAATGGGTCAGATATTCCGTTCCTAAGTATGCCTTGCCACCGTCTTTATATGGTATACTTTTCACGTTTCCAGCTCTGGCAAGGTAGGCCCTGAATTCTGCCATCGAGCTTTTCCTGCTTCTGCCTCTGAATGCTCCAGCCTGGACCTGTATCTGTATCCATGACCTTTGTCTTACTTCCTGCGCGGCTAACGGTGCCTGGCCCGGCCTGTTGCCTGCCAAGACTGTATTCAGCCTTCAAGTTATCTGCTCCGCTCCTCGAGAAATGCATTCCTGTCTAGTAGTTTAGGTAAACATCCTTCCAGCTACAGAGCAAAGGGCCCGGCCTTACTGTCTCCGTGCAAGTAATTCATGGTTTCTGTTTCCATGGTAGGCCCATGCCCCTCGCATCTCATGCAGACACGTAGACGCTTATACACGCACTGGTAGTCAGTATAGGATAGCCTCTGCCTGAGAGACCTCTCCTTCCAGATAATACAGTTCCTTAAACACAAGATATTAGATACGATTTGGGATTAGGTTGTTCTGACATCCCAGACTTCTGTCTCCTCATGTAGGGCTAAATGTCAAGTCCCCTTCACCCTCCAGTTACACGTCAATCACACGTCATGCTACTGTGTGCGCATATTTGGCAAGTATTTCTGCTGACTTTGCAGGATTCTCTTATGGATCCACCCACTTGTGTCATCATCATAATGACGTTTCTAGTACATGCCCTCATGCACGCCTATTGTAACGCCTTTTCATTACGTATGTGTATTCTTATCTCTCCTCTCAGCTGTAACGCCTTCTGCATATGTCTTCACTGTAATGCATTTACTATAAATATGACAACCTGTTAATAAAGTATGGCTTCTATCCCTTCCCGAACCTTAGTGGTGATGGAATACGATTGCCTGGTTCGAACCAATTCCTTTGTAAGGAATAAACCCATTTTAAAACCTCAAATACCACGGATTCTGCCTCTTATTTTTACTGAGTTATTCTTATTTAATTTTACCGCATAAATTAAGTCTAGGTAATTAAATTTACCACATAATTGGCGCCCGAACAGGGACACCTCTCACACCCCACGCGCCGGAGGTGCGTTGCAGACCCGGTCTCCTGCCACAGCCGGACGGACAACTACGCGTACCCGCAGGATTTCCTGTATCTCCCTCAGGCCAACGGGGGTGACTGAGGCTGCGATCAACACCCAGACGAGGCGGTGAGGAGTGCGGAGGATCCCGACCAGAGCCTAGCTGAGAGAGCAAGATCCGAGGTATATAGAGGCCCACCAGATTCCGAAGTTCCGAAGTATCTAAGTCACGAGTCGAGTCCAGTCCAGTTTGGTCTAGTCCAGTCCAGACTTCCGAGGCCTTCTGTTCCGTTCCGTGCTTCCCGGTGAGTACCGTTGCTGGGGAAGCATCTAGACGTGCACATTGGTTTGTGCCGGTCAAGACAGGTTTGGGTACACAGACCTGGTCTGCACTGTTTCAGCAGTGTATCTGTGCTGTTTAGCAGTACATCTAGTATTATGCAGTTGACTAGTTTTATTCTAATTATTATTGTTCGTTCTAAAATGTTTTAATATGTTTTAAATGTCGTGGTATGAGTGATTGTTCGATCTTCATTACTGTGTTTATTGTATTAATTGTGTTCAAGTCCGAGTAAGAACCAAGTAGCAAGGTTCAAGATGCCGTTATTCTCGAAATTAAGACAGATAAAAACTAGAAAAGGGATACTCGAGGAAGCTGTTCCCATTCCACCTAGGGACACTCCAGGGTACTTTATGTATCATAAGCATGGCCTAGATGCCGTGTTATATCTCGAATTGTGGGTAGACTACACCAAGGATTTAGCAGAGAATCAGAGATGGCCCACTACTGGGACATGGGATGCAGATTGCATCATGAGAGTAGAAGAAGCATTATGGAAAAAGAAAGCCAGACAGTCACAGAAAGATGCCATTGAATTATGGCGTAAAGAATCGCACAGACGCACAGAGAAAGCGCTCAGAAAAGAAGAGAAAAGTAGGGAGGATTCAGAAAAAGCCCGAGAAAATATATTAATTGAGGAAGGTATCCGAGCAAAAGCCGAACAAGTAGACAGACAACGAAACACTCTTATGAATGGTATGTATCCTCTTCTGGCCGAGGGCTTACCTAAGGCCACCCTGGAAGTACCGAAAGATCTGCCACCCCCATTGCTTCCGACTAAAGTACACCCCAAGACTGCAAAGGACATTTTCCTTTCTTCCTATTTAGACGATGTAGCCCCCGAATATGTTAATGCTCCGCCGCCACGTACACCACCTGCAAATGGTGCTCGACCCCGAGAAAATCTGTCCCCGCTTCTGCAGCAACATACTCCTCCGTCCGTCCAAAACCTTCCGCCCGTTCCTCCACTTCTTCCTGCATCTATTCTTCCTACCTTACACCCAACGAATCCTTTTGGACCTAGCACCTCAGGAGGTGCGACAGGAAGTTTTCATACGCCGCCATCAGTGCGTCGATTGACTTATAGGGATCTAGCGCACCAACGTACACCTCAAACAGCGAATTATGACATACTTAAAGAGCCTCTTACAGATTGTAGATATGATCCAGTACCAGGTAAAGACGACAGAATGATGCTATCATCAGTACGTCTACGACGAGTTGCGAACTATTTAATGATATTACCAGGAATGATTGAACATCTAGACAAAATATATCGCTTTGTCTAAACAGGGCAAGGTTCTGAAAGTATTGGCGAGGCCATGGCATACCAGAAAGTGGACACGCAGAAACTGCTGTTACGCTTCTTCATAAACTGCCTGATAAGACACAGAGATAGGCCAGGTGTAGACGCGGAAGAAATGAGAGCCCTTAACAAATGGGGCCAGAATATAGCAGACGGAAAACATGATAAACAGAATAGTATAGAAAGTATGTACAGAAGGATTAGGAAAAAGGTAGAACAAATATGTGAAAGAGAACAGCCTGAAAGAGAAACAGATGCAGATAAAACCGAGTCCTCAGGGGATGAGGAACAACTAGAAATGACAACAGGGCAATTACAATTACCAGCTAGAGAAACGATAGCTTATGTAGGAAAAGGAAGATCCTTCAATAATTCAATACGTCCGATACGTCCAGAAAGTAAGAGAATCTTTCAAGCAGCTATGTCAAACCCAAGGACCCCTGAACATTTGTTTCAGGCTACTGATAAAATACTTCAAGAACGAATGGGGTACCATGTACTCGATTCTATGGATGAACAAGAATTAGCCAGGTCAGCAGTACAATGGGCTGACAGTTCTGATAAATATAGTGATGACGCGCTAGTACATACGTTTTTGAATCTCTCACCAGACGAACAGCGCTTAGCTGGTATATACATGATACAACATCTCCTTATATTATATAAAGGCCAATACTCCGATCCTGGTCCCCTATCTGATATACTGATAGAACTACTCATGAATAAATGGAGAGGTCTAGGTACCGACCTAATTAAAGTAATTCTAGAATGTCGACACAGATATAGTGCCTTTTTGTGTCCAGAGCATGATCCAGCTCCCTCCATGGAAAGAAAAACGTATTACATAGACAGACAGAATCCCTTACGCGAAGTACACCCAGTTAGAAATTATGATAATACTTTTAGACGTGTGTTTGTGTACACGCCTATAACTAAAATAGAACTATTGGAAATGAAAAAATTAGTGCCCAGCCATGACAGAGATCCAGCTGGTTTTCACCGTGAAATAAAAGACATGTTACTCATGGGTGATTATACCTATCCTGACATTATGAAAATATTGAAAGTATTATTGCCTGCCTGTATTTACGAGAAACTCAAAGAAAAAGAGTGGGAGGTGGGAGAACAAAAGATTGATTGGACAGCATTAGAAAACGAAGAAAATGCCCGAACTGCAGGCGTAGGGCTTGGAGACAAAACTAAAGCATTACCAGGATTATTAGTACAAGTATTGCCACGTTTATTAACTACGAAAAAGGAAGACTGGGGAGCAATCTCAGCTTGCAAACAGAAACCTGATGAAGACACTAGTGATTTTTATTCCCGATTTGAAAAATGTTTTGGTATTAATAGCAGCCTGAAAGCAAGTAGCGATTCATATCCACATCTTTTTGTAACAAAATTAGTTGAAAATTCCTTGCCTCAGGTTAAGAACAGAGTATTGAAAGTAGAGAGCTCTTGGCAAGCTAACACCCCGTCACAAATGTTACAAATGTTACAGTATCACCAGAATAGAATTAGAGAAGAACAAGAACACGAACAAAGACGTATGAAAGACACGAAGATGAAAATGCTCGTCGCCCAGTCAGTTCCGGCTGACAGTCATAAAAAGGGTGTAACACAGTCCAGTAATTCAGCGGTTCCCGTTAAAGGGACATGCAACTATTGTAAACAGCCAGGTCATTATATAAACGATTGTGCAGTTCTGAAACATAATATCTCTACGGGTAAAACCAAGGAGAGACCACGTCCGCCTAGACAGGATCAGATCCAACAACAAGTACCTCAGAATGTACAGCCTGTGCAAGCTGCACAACAGACCGTAGCGGTACCACAGTCACAGCCTATTGCCGCAACACAAAACACCACACAACAGATGTACCAGTATGCACAAAATGACTATCCAGATTATCAGCGATACACATGAAATAGCCTAGAGAGGGAAGTTGGCTTACCCCTTATTGAGGTTCCCGTAGATCAAGAGGGTCCTTATGTACAGAGTCAAGTATTAGGGAAAGACAGAAAGTTTTTAATTGATACAGGGGCAAGCAGAACAACTATAAGTCACGACGAGGTTCCAGGGGCACTCCTCTCAGGCTCACAAAATGTTTCCCTTGGATTTTCAGGACAACCTATTGTTAATGAAGTATCGCAACCTCTGCCTCTTATAGTTGGTCCATTGACACGGACTACAGATCTATTGCTTACAAAATCATGCCCAGAAAACTTGTTAGGTATAAAGACACTGAAAGCTCTAGGAGCTGTAATATGTTGTTCCCCGGAGGGGGTACGACTATTTTTGCGTGACTTTAAAGGTCACTATGTATTTAGAGACATGGACCACAGGTTACAGAATGTCCCTGCACATCTATGGGCACAAGGCCCTACTGATGTAGGTTGTATGCACATTACACCATATCGAGTCACACTCAAAACAGGAGTGGTATTACCACGAATTCGACAATATAAGTTACCCCCAGATGCTGTAGTGGCTTTGCTGCAAATCATTGACGAGCTCATTGCACAAGGAGTGGTTGTGGAAACCGACTCCAATGTGTGTAATTCTCCTATAATTCCGGTTCTTAAACGAACTGATCCAAAAGCACCACCAGTTTATCGATTAATTATTGATCTGCGCGAATTGAATAAATGCATTGTACCACAATATCCCGTGGTTCCAGATATCTCTTCATTATTGACAGCTATTGATTCAGAAGCAACGTTCTTTACTGTAATTGACCTCAAGAACGCCTTCTTTAGCGTCCCAATCGATCCGGAAAGCCAATATTTGTTCGGATTTAGTTTAAATGGACGAAGCTTTAAATTTGCACGCGCACCTCAAGGATTCACAGAAAGCCCCAGCATCTACAGCCAAGCACTGAAAAGACAACTTGACAGTATCCACATGCCTGTTAACACTGCACTGCTTCAGTATGTCGATGATCTGCTGATCACCGCCCAAAGCGAACCCGAATGTGTAAAAGCATCACTGACGGTTCTACATTTTCTGGCCGACAAGGGGCACAAGGTGTCCCCTTCGAAGCTGCAATTCTGTGTTCAGCAAGTTGTGTACCTTGGGCACTTGCTGTCCAAGGGGGGAAGACAGCTCACACCTGATCGCATCCAGTTAATTGTAAACATGCCACCACCCAAGACACAAAAGGAGGTGCGGGCCTTCATAGGTCTCACTTCGTACTGTAGACAATGGATTCCCCAGTATGCATTTTTAGTAAAGCCACTCATTCAGTTGACAACCCAGGAGGCAGCGACTTCGACTGTCCTCCCGTGGACTCAGGCACATACACAAGCTTTTGAAGACTTAAAGAAAGCCTTATGTCAAGCACCTGTTTTAGCGACACCATGTTACAGTAAGCCTTTTACACTCTTCGTTACAGAACGCGAAGGTACTGCCTTGTCAGTACTCACTCAGGAACAAGCAGGTTCACACAAGCCGTGTGCTTACTTTTCCAGCACATTAGATCCAGTAGCTCAGGCTCTGCCTACATGCCTGAAATCAGTCGCAGCGACAGCTTTAGCGATCAGACAAAGCGATTCCATAGTATTAGGACATCAATTGACAGTGCAAGTTCCACACTCCGTGGAAGTTCTTTTAAACCGAACTCAGACTCAGCACTTGACTATAGCACGACTGACAGGTTACGAATTAACATTGTTTCAGCCACACATAGAAATCAGACGCTGCAGTACATTAAATCCTGCCACACTTTTGCCATTAAGTGGAACAGACCCACTGGCACATGATTGCATTGAAGTCATTACTATTACGACAAAACCCAGACAAGACTTGACAGATGTCCCATTACCAGATCCAGACCTGACACTTTATGTGGATGGGTCATGCATGAGAACAAGTACAGGAGAATTAGTGGCGCTTACGCAGTCACGACAGACACCGAAGTCATTGAAACAAATTGTATTGACACATTATCAGCTCAAGCAGCAGAGCTCATCGCTCTGACACAAGCCTGTATCCAAGCCACAAATAAGAGAGTTAACATATACACAGATTCACGTTATGCATTCGGAGTTGTACACGACTTCGGAGTCCTTTGGCGAGAGAGAGGTTATTTGACTTCTCACGGTGCCAACATTCAACACGGTCCCCTCATTCAAGCTCTGTTAGATGCAATACATCTGCCTACTTCGATATCTATCATGAAGTGCAAGGCCCATACAAAAGTCACCGATATCATTTCCCAGGGTAACGACCTAGCAGACCGAACAGCTAAGCAAACAGTACAGAATAGAACTCATGCAACTGACTTGACAAAGACAATAGTTCCGACACCGACACACTGCATGACAGTTAGGGATCCCGCCCTTGATGTAATTGACATACAGACACATGCTACGCCAGAGGAAATAAAGAAATGGACTGAACTAGGAGGGATCCAAACAGATCAGGGATGGATAACGAAGGGAAAATCTACATGGTTTCTCCCCGACTCAATGATTCAAGTTATCATTAACACAATACATAGTCCAGCACATCTAGGAGAAAAAGCTATGTTAGATAGTATTCAAAACATTTGGTTTAATAAACACTTACGAGCTGCAGCCAAACAGAAAGTCCGTACTTGTATGATTTGTTGTCAGTTCAACCCAGGTAAAGGTGTTCCTGTAGAGCAGGGTGGATTTCAACCCCCTGATCACCCTTTTGAAGTCCTCCAGATGGATTATATCCAGATGGAACGATGTTGAGGATTCAAATACGTCCTCGTAGTTGTATGCGCTCTTTCCCGTTGGACAGAAGCATATCCAGTCTCAGATTACACTGCCCCGACCACGGCCAAGCAGCTGGTTCGTGAATTCTTCCCACGGTATGGTTTGCCCCGTATCGTGTACTCAGATAATGGCCAACCGTTCTCATCCGAGCTGATGAAACACATTTCACTCCTGTTAGGTTATCAATGGAAATTTCACTGTGTCCGGCATCCCGAGGCAGCAGGTCTCGTGGAACGTCATAATCAAACTCTGAAAATTCGACTTTAAAAAATCTGTAGAGAGAAAGGCGTCGACTGGATAGTAGCCTTACCAGTTGCACTCTTTTACATGAGAATGGTAGCACATTCTCGCACAGGGCTATCCCCGTACGAGGTGGTCTTCGGTAGGCCACCAAATATGTGGGGGACGCCTATACCTCGTAAAATCACTGATGTTGATTGTAATATGCTGACAGATTACCTTGCTTCCTTGATGTCTGCACTACAATCTTGCCGTTCACAGGTAGCTGCAGCCTTTCCCGACAACACCGAGGTGAAGCCCCATGAAGTGGTTCCCGGAGATTTTGTCTTCATAAGAAATTTCGACAGGAGGAGCCCGTTGGAGCCTCGCTGGCAAACGCCGAGACTAGTACTCCTGACCACGAGGACAGCAGTGAAGGTCGAGGGTCGCAAGGGTTGGCTACACTCGAGCCATATCAAGAAATTTCATGGACTACCGTCTGATTTGAACTCTCAGCCCTGCCCCCTTCCACAAACTGATTCAAAACTCCCCCTGGTCGAGAACACTGCTTCCCAAAACTATAAACTGAAACTAAGGTCTAGCAAGTCAGACAATTTGATTGTTTAAGTCCTCTCCTAGGTGAATCGGTTGAATTAGTCTCTGACATGTATCCTCTAGACCGAAATCGAGAGAGAGATAGACAGAAACAGCTCAAGAAACGTGCATATTGTAAATCACTTCATAGTCACTGTATAGTGACATTGTTGATTATGTTTTTTCTAAATTTGTTGATTATTGCTGCAAGTATACTGTTGCACATATACTATCCTATTTTCAAGCGTGCTCATTCTGCTTACAATGATACTGCCGAACATTCTTTTAGCGAATTACCTTCACATGAGTTGCCCTATAGACTTGCGCTGCGCAACAACACATTCATTAGTATGTTACATCACTCCCATCAGGCCAGCAATGCTACAAATTGTTGGATATGTGGCCGACTCCCTCCCTATCAGAAATACAAAGGAGTTCTGCCTCTCTTTCCGTATCCATTCACACATAATGGTTCCTGTGGCGCATGGTTTAGTTTGATTAATTCTTTAGGTTCAAATACTGTAGTTTACCAGAGCAACTGGGTATGGGGAAACCTGAACTTAGTTTTGCTTAAAGCCTGTTACCCTAACAAGGAGGGACTTCCCAAAAGGACAGGAACTGACCTAGAAAATGAAGTCTATGGATTAGGTAATTTTACACTCAACCTCATGATTCTGAATGTTGAATCCGAAGCTGCACTAGTCTTACCTGCTATGTCAGTATTACCAGTCAAAGGTGAATTATGTGTAAGAAAGAATGGTTCAGTATACCTGGGTCATAGTAAATGCACCACTGTGATCGAATTCAGTGATAAAGGCAAGTCTACATTTAGAGCTTCCCGTCATTCCTACTTCATTTGTGGTCATACCGCATATATACGCTTACCTCTAGATTGGGATGGTACCTGTTACATTGCATTCCTTCTGCCACCTGTTTTCCTAGCCCCTCCTGATTATCATAGAAATACCCATCTAGTACACAATAGACTCCAGAGAGATATCCCGATTGTTGACTACACTGAAACAGCATGGGAACAATATACAGACTTCAATAAAGGTCTCTTTCCTTACATAGGTGTTGTCTCTAATAGTAAAATGATACGTAGATTAACAAGAACCCTTGAAGCAGTAGTGAATGAAACTACCTCTGCCCTAGGCAACTTAACAGAGGAGCAGTCTGCGATGCGGATTGTTGTTCTCCAAAATCGTCTTGTCCTTGACGTCATCCTGGCCGATAGGGGCGGAGCCTGTAGAGTCATCGGATCAAGTTGTTGTATTTTCATTCCAGAAAACGCGCCATCCGTATATAAAGCCATAACTCGTCTTCATAAGATTGCAAGCCAGATACATCAGAATCCAGGCACCTGGACATGGTCCGGTTGGTTCTGGAGCGTGTTGTCAGCCTGGGGATGGAAAGTCCTATCCTTCCTAGGTATTGGCCTTCTCATAGTATTCAGTTGTTGCCTGTGTCTACAATGTGGACCAGCGATTTGCGGCCTGTGCGCCACATCATGTATTCCACGTTCAAGTTCTCGTTCAAAATCCCGGAAGAAGAAAGAAGAGCAAATGATGTTACATGAACAGATTGATGGATTCCTGAGGATCGATATCTCATGAAGGGTCCGTAGGGGACAAGGAGGGAATGAGGAAATATGAATTTTTATGGTCAATTATGTCCCCGATCTTAGACCCCAACGGCTCCATGTACATGCTACAAGTACATGTATGTTCCCTCCACTTCAAGCTATGAAGACGCAAATACATATGTGTCCAACGTTAACATGTCCTCTTTCAGATCTGCCATGAATGGGTCAGATATTCCGTTCCTAAGTATGCCTTGCCACCGTCTTTATATGGTATACTTTTCACGTTTCCAGCTCTGGCAAGGTAGGCCCTGAATTCTGCCATCGAGCTTTTCCTGCTTCTGCCTCTGAATGCTCCAGCCTGGACCTGTATCTGTATCCATGACCTTTGTCTTACTTCCTGCGCGGCTAACGGTGCCTGGCCCGGCCTGTTGCCTGCCAAGACTGTATTCAGCCTTCAAGTTATCTGCTCCGCTCCTCGAGAAATGCATTCCTGTCTAGTAGTTTAGGTAAACATCCTTCCAGCTACAGAGCAAAGGGCCCGGCCTTACTGTCTCCGTGCAAGTAATTCATGGTTTCTGTTTCCATGGTAGGCCCATGCCCCTCGCATCTCATGCAGACACGTAGACGCTTATACACGCACTGGTAGTCAGTATAGGATAGCCTCTGCCTGAGAGACCTCTCCTTCCAGATAATACAGTTCCTTAAACACAAGATATTAGATACGATTTGGGATTAGGTTGTTCTGACATCCCAGACTTCTGTCTCCTCATGTAGGGCTAAATGTCAAGTCCCCTTCACCCTCCAGTTACACGTCAATCACACGTCATGCTACTGTGTGCGCATATTTGGCAAGTATTTCTGCTGACTTTGCAGGATTCTCTTATGGATCCACCCACTTGTGTCATCATCATAATGACGTTTCTAGTACATGCCCTCATGCACGCCTATTGTAACGCCTTTTCATTACGTATGTGTATTCTTATCTCTCTTCTCAGCTGTAACGCCTTCTGCATATGTCTTCACTGTAATGAATTTACTATAAATATGACAACCTGTTAATAAAGTATGGCTTCTATCCCTTCCCGAACCTTAGTGGTGACGGAATACGATTGCCTGGTTCGAACCAATTCCTTTGTAAGGAATAAACCCATTTTATTTATTTATTTATTTATTTATTTATTTATTTTTTTTAAAAACCTTTATTCGTGCATCTTAAAAGAACAAATACGGGCCTACAACCGTCAGGCCGGCCACGATACAGTAAAGCACTGATACCCACATTACAGCCCCCGTGCATCAACGGTCAGGATTAACAACAGGTTATGAGTCACATACTGGAGATATCTTTGAAACCCGGGGAAGGAGAAGTGAAGGTTAATTTTAAGTTTTTGATAATTTTATCAGAGAAAAAAGTCAATGAAGGATAAGAGTAAAGTAGATTCGAGTCCGCAAGATAGCTTCACCACACGGGCGAGCAGCAACATCAGTAAGAACAACAATGGGAGTAAAATCTCAATCAGGGAGGCGGTGCAGAGATATATCAGGATAGTCACATGAGCAAGTACGCGCCCCTCCAGAGCCGCCCCCACTCGATCCACCCCACACCCGGACCCCGAATCGAAGAAAGTAGAGCACAGAGACATAAAAGAAGAAAGGCCCATAGAACTAATTGAGAACAGAGTATTACCCCCCCACCCTACACCAATGCGGAGGCTACGGCCTACCCCCCCCCCAGCATAGTGCCTGTCGCCCAAGGAACCCGAAATATAGAGAAGAGAGAAAGTAGGAACAGAGTAAAGAAGGGAAGAAAACAGAAAAGAAGGTGGGGAGGAGCCCACTAGACACCAGAGCGCCCCGAACCATCAGCCAGTTATGGCCCCCACACACTGAGAGCCCTCTACGCCAAAAACGGCATGCAAAGATACCATGGCACCAAAGTTTAAACAAGGGATACAAGTCGCGACAAGTACGCGCAAAACATACATACAGTCCCAGTCCCAGGCCAGCCCGTCCATAAACCATAGCGATAGAAGTCAGACTAGCCCTGGCCCGATCGCGGGCTTGGGATTAAACCAGCTCCTGCGTGAAGGCCCCGTGTCCCGAGCAGACAAAGACAAGATGGCCGCTTGTGAGAGGATGGGGAAGCAGGATCACGAAATGGCCGCCGACCATCGATTGAGGTCCCTTGTTGCACCACATAAAATCCAAACCTGGCAAGTAAGGTACAGGAGTTCCACAAAAAGGCAGCAGTGGGCCACCGCGGACGGACCCTCGAAGCCGTTAGGTATCGCTCAGCAGGATAGCCTCGCGGACGCGATGAGGCAGGGCACAATGAAGCAGGCAGCCATGACCAGGGGGACAAAGTATCCGCAGTTGAGGTGGAGAGCGGTGGACCCTGGGCGCCGGGAGCGCTAGATGAAGGCACCAGTGTAGCACAATCATACACCGCCGCTGCGTCCCCGCAAGAGGACAAGAGCACCGGAGGACCCACGCCCTGTGGATGACAAACAGTGCGCTCACGGCCCGCAGCCGACAGTACGGGGTCAAACCTCTCACTCAGCGCCTGCAGGCCAGCGCACATCTGTAGTTGCAAGTCCCGCAGGACAGCCAGAACGGAGCCGCATGTCAGCGGAAGCTGGGCCCCAACATCGGCAGCAATCCGGGACGGCACTGTGGAGCTGGTGTCCGGAAGAGGGAGGGCGAAGTGGGCAGCGGGCGAGACCGGAGTATCACCCCCCAGCCGCGAGCAGGCACTCAACGCCATGTTTTGCCGCTATACAATGCAATGGCCAGGGGGGGGGGGTCGTGGCAAGTGGTCAATTCCCCTCAGGTCTACGCCGCAGCAGGAACGGCCGACAGTCGCTTATCTTCTCGCCGGTCCCCCTCGCCGCTGGCTAGGCAATAGGCAAAGGGGGCAGCAGCCCCCCACAGCTCGGTCCTCAGAGCGGGGCAGGAGACTCACCGCACCGGGGCCCACCCCACAGCTCCAGCCCGTCAGGCACAGGGTGCAGAAGGTGTCCGGCCGTCTCTCCCCGGGCTCATCCGGCAACGATCCATGGTGCGAGGCGAGATCGGGACCGCGGGGCTCAGGTTAGCGCTAGCTGGTCCGGTAACTGCGGAGCTTCCAGGAGGCCGGCAAAGGCCGTAAGGGCGCAGGGTTTCAGTGCCGAGGACAAAAGCACCCAGAACTCGGGCATCCGGGCGGGTTGAGACTCCGGGAAAGCAGCAGCGCGGTCAGCGCGTCTTCGCACACGGTGCACCTCGAGAATCGGCGAGGATGGGCATCAGGATAGTAGTCCGAGGCCACGGACCGACGGAGCCGGGCGCTCAAGCGTCTGCTCCGGTCGCCATCTTGAATAAACCCATTTTAAAACCTCAAATACCACGGATTCTGCCTCTTATTTTTACTGAGTTATTCTTATTTAATTTTATCGCATAAATTAAGTCTAGGTAATTAAATTTACCACACATTACTCAAAAAACCCTCTTTAGACCCCCGGAAACTAGAAAGCTTCCGCCCCATCTCCCTGTTACCCTGGGTTGCTAAAATCACTGAGGCATATATTACCTCTCTCCTCACAGATTTTCTTACGGCTCATCAGAGGTTCGATGTGTTTCAAAATGGCTTTCGACCCGGCCATAGTACCGAATCAGCACTTTTGGCCGTCACTGAACACCTCTGGGCGGCCTTAGACGCAGGGCAGATGTCGGCACTGATCCTTTTGGATCTTAGTGCCGCATTCGATACTGTATCTCATGTCATCTTGCTGAAACGCCTTTCTGAGGCTGGGGTCTCTGGGCCAGCTCTTAGATGGCTGTCCTCCTTCTTGGCTGGCAGCACCTTTCAGGTAGCCGCCCCCCCTTTTGCCTCTGGCATTTTTCCTATTGGTCAGGGGGTCCCACAGGGCTCGTCCCTGAGCCCCCTGCTCTTTAATCTTTATGTTCATCCTCTGGCGGAAGTTGCCAGGAGCAGGGGGTTGACCATGGTTTCCTACGCTGACGACACGCAGCTGGTGGTGGCCCTCTCGAGTGACCATGAGCAGGACGCCAGGAAATTTCAGGGCGGCCTCTCTGCTGTTGCCGAGTGGATGACCGCCAACTGTTCACAACTGAATTCTAACAAGTCTGAGGTGTTGTTGGTGGAGGGGAACCATGAGCACTGGAGTGACCTGTGGTGGCCTGCTAGTCTGGGCGCGGCACCGACCCCAAAGCCGGTAGTAAAGAACTTGGCGGTTTGGATGGACAGCTGACTCAATTTTTCGGTCCAGACGAAGAAGGTGGCTGGCACTTGCTTTGGTCTTCTTCGTGGGCTGAAATCCATTCTGGCCTTTTTTGATGCCTCAACTAGGCAGACCGTTATTCAGGCCCTGATTTTGTCAAGGCTAGATTACGCCTGCTCGTTGTATTTAGGAGTAAACACATCTGAAATACAGAGGCTTCAGAGAGTCCAGAACGCGGCCGTTAGATCCCTCCTGGGCTTGCGAAGAACAGTGCCATTCGTCGCCTTCATTGGCTGCCGGTGGCCAGGCGCATTGAGTTTAAGACACTCTGCTTTGCCTTTAAAATTCTGAAGTTGGCATCTCCTTACATTTTGTCTGATCTCCTTTCGCCTTATATCCCTAGACGACCTCTTCGCTCTATGGGACAATGCTTAGTAATGGTTCCCCGGGTTAGGAAAGCCCGAACCGGCGGACGCTCCTTCCGGCATAGAGCGGACCTGCTGTGGAACTCTCTGCCGGCTCACATTCGGGAGCTTACTAATTATCTCCAGTTCAGGAAAGCAATTAAGACCTTTCTGTTTCCTTCTTCGTAGGCCTTGATCGTTTTTTCGTTTTGCTCTGCCGTTGCTTAGCGCCGGGACGGCCTCTTAGCTGAGGCAGCTGTTGTGCTCTATAAAACCGATTGACATGACATAACATAACATGACATATATATTTTAGACAAAACAAACATTAAACAAGCATTGGCATAGCCAATAGGTCTGGCTTTTGGGACCTTATAAGTATTTAGTTATGCAGCACAATAGCCTTGGTGCAACAACACCAACCGTTGCATGGCTAAACACTTATAAGGTCCCAATGGCAAGACCTATTGGCTATGCCAATGCTTGTTATTTCATTGTTAATGAAAAAAAGCATGTAGCACAGATTCCTTGGAAAACACTAATACAGTCACTGAAATGCTAGATGACTGAAGATCACCAATAATGATTTTAATTTGATGCGATCAAAGGTAATCAAGAGGTTAGACAGTGAAGTTGTTTAGAGCTGGTTGACATGGTTGAATGTTTTTCATTGTAGGATGAGGTGATAAAAGTCTGCAGAGTTCATCTATCACGATGTCATGCTGGTATACATAAGGGCTGTGATGAGAGTGTTAACAGTCTACTGGGTTATTTGGCCAATAAGACCATTTATTAGAAGTTGTACTGTACATTTACTGTGTTGGTCAATTAAGTCCATGTTCCCAGTCAAAATCTAAATATGCTCTTAAACTTTTTACCACTTTATATACTCATACTTTGTGCATACTTATTCCTCGTGAATGACAAAACAGCAACAGGTCAAGTAAACATAGATGACCCTGTGTTGCTGCCTGATTCAAGTAAGACGAGAGGCACTTTTTGCAGCACCTTTTTACAGCAAGCTTTAGGGTCCACCTTATATAAACTAAAAGGGCCTATAACTTGCAAATCCTGCAGGCTGAGATAATTACTACTAGCAAAAAGGTTTTCGGCATCAGCAGGTGAAAACAAAGGTGCGTTAGGTGAAATGGTGACACCTTGAGACCCAAGCAACTAAAGACGACCTAAAGAAGGCTAGTAGAGAAAACAAATGCAGATAGGCCAGCTAAACATCCTTGCAGAGTAGAGACTGCAAAATGTTGCTGAGCAACTTGAAGCACAGAACGCCAGCAAGGCAAGCATGAAAGGAGTTAAAGTATGACAACTCACAAGAAAAGAACAAACTTAATCCAGCAGGCCCACATAGACTACATTTCTAACTGACTTGCAAGCAGATAAAAATACATCCACGTCTTATGGCCTCGAATTCACACAGTTCAACCTCCAAGCACGTAGAGGAAGCATCCTGCTGCAAAAAACAAATCTGTTATAGGTGGGAAACTAACACAGTGTGGAACATGGAGTTCCAAAAGATAGGTGTAACAAATCCTGTCACTCCTCATTCGATCTGGGATGATGGGAATCGATTGTGCTTGATGGCCTTGCACCTTCTGCAAGACACATAAAACAAAAGGTAGAGAAAACACATACATCCGGTACTGTCGCCAGCAGAACTAAAAGATGTTCCCCAGGGAACAACAGGGGGAAGGACAGAGTGTAGGACAGAGGGCATTTCCTGTTCAGAACCATGGCAGAGAGACCTATGTGTAGATATTCAAGCCTGGCAAGATGTCAGTCACACTGACTTAAAGCTCTCATTTGTGATTCTCCAGAGACAGGCGATGAAGGGCATTTCCCTTCACATGCAGGTTAAAAGCCAGTGGATCACCATAGAGAAAATAGTCTAATGCAGAGCTGTTTAAAAGAAGCAGTGCCAGAGAAAGACTGGCGAGACTGGAGCTGCTACTCTTTACCCTTCGGTCCACCCATCCCATTAAAGGAGCCGTGGGTATGTTGCAGGGTCTGAACCAACTGGGGAGACTGACCCTGCCGAGAGCGCTTGTCCCCAGAAAAGCAACAATATTGTTGGTGGAACTGCTTGGTTGAGGATGCATTTTCCAGCAAGCACACTGTAGTTTTCTCCCTGAAAAGCCTCTTGAAGTCAAAAGGCATGCCCAATACAGCAGGCTAGATGTCCACAGAAAGCCTGTTTAGAAAATCAAGGCACGCTTGTACAGGGTAACTGAAGTTAGTAGCAAAATAACATGGCCATAGTGTGAGTGTAGCATAGGCCACTTTTAAGTATTTGCTTACAGGCATCCAAAACCTATTAACCACTAGATGAGAAAATATTTTTCCATGTGATTTCAAAAGCTAATCATAGCCAGCAAGGCCATCCCACACAAAACAAACATTTTCAGCGTAATGGAGCGATTAAGCTCAAACCCGCTTATTTATAAGAACATTTTACGTTTAACAGAAATGACAACAGACGTGCGGACACGGTAGACTGAGAAAGGAGTGGGGGGGCTGAGGGGAGAGAGAGCGCCTACCCATGCGTTGCCGCAGCAGCACCAGCACTTAAGACTCAAGGAACAAAAATAATTTATAGTTCCCCAACACAGATCCATGAAACCCAGGCATCGACTTGCCCGCTCATCCTTCCGAGGTCGATAAAACAAGTTCCAATGAGTTGGGTAATAGCAACATGAGTTACTTACAGATCTACGAAGGACAAAACGTGCAAGAGAGCTCTGTAAACAAGCATTGGCTGCGCGGCCGTGAAAGTAATATCACGCGCTGTAAGGGTGCCTGCGAGTGGTGCGCGCGGCAAAGGAAAGCCATAAAGGAAAGACAGATGGCGCCTGATCGGATGCTGAAAGCTGGTGGCTGCGTGCGCGCTCATCAGCAAGCACTAGGCCAGAAAAAGCGTGTGGCAGCACTTTTAAAAGCCACTTACTAAATGTCTCGCAGTGCAGCGCATGCGCTGGCTCAGGCGAGACCTAAAAAAGCAGCACAGCAAGAGTGTCTGATTTCTGACTTGGGATTGCAATTTATTTTTTATGTCTGGAGGGCTCTGTGTCATTTAGTGGATATAGAAGTGAAAGTATTGTCTAGTCACGACCCACAGGCAGACAGCTAATTAGAAAGGGTCAACCAATGCCTGGAACAATTTCTACATGGTCAAATCTTGCAAGATGGGTCTAGTTGGGGAGTCTCCCTTTGGAACACTGAATTTGCATCTAATAACACAGCTAACGACTCACTAGGGTAACCTTTTGGAGTGTGCAATCCTGTAGGAGTGAAGCAGATTCACATTAGCTGACTCCCAACTCCTTCGACTGCCTATGCCCCAAAGCCTTGTTAGCACTTGGAACCAAGTCGACCTACAGGGGAAAGGGGAATAGTTTGTTGAGAACGGAAGAGAGAATATCTTTAGTTTTCTAGTTGTCTGACTTGACTGGTCTGTCCTCTGTTTGCTTTTTCTCTTATTCAGTGTTTAGTCATCCATTGTAATGGCCACAGTTCTTTGTGTTTGTGTCTCCTTTACTGGAAAGGGAAGGACAGGTTAGCAAATGTAAGGGCAATCTCAATTCTCTCTCAATTATTCCCAGTAACCTTTCTTTGCCTTTTCTGGTTCTGACACCTGGAGCCGCCATGGAGAAACACCAGGTGTTTTGCAAAATTGGACAAAGGGTCAAAAGATATGAAGAACTTCAGCACAAGGACTGGAGTCGGCAGGATGCTTTTCCAGGAACAGGTAAGATAATAGCTGTGACTCATTGGGTGAATGTGGCTTATATAGCCAGTAGCACCCAAAAGGGCTACTGTTCTCATGAGAGTTGGAAATCTCACAAGAACTTGGCCTTTGAAAAATTTCCAGAAACTTCTGGGTGGGTTTCCATGTGCAAGCGCCCAAGGGCTGTTCTCAACAATAAATGCTCTCAGACACCCTGCCTAACTTCTTGTGTGCACCTTCTGTGGGGCACTCTATCACGCTAGTTCAAGCTTTTTTCTTGTCTGCTGTGTTTCCTGGCGGTCTGCCTGCCTTCTTCTTTCTGCCTGTTGGGCACCCATGACAGTACACCCCACCCAGAGCCATCCCCACCGGTTTGGGTTTAGTTGGGTATCACAAATTTTAATTGTCCTTGCAGACGTGAGGTATGCATATGACCTTTTGGTTCCTCGAACCTATTTTTGGCTCCATATCCTTTCCAATCAATGAGGTAGTAAAGGGGGTCAGTTTACCCTTTTAGAGTCTTGAATTTCCCTTACCTCATATTGTGCATGGTCACCTACTTGGACAGGTGGAGAGGATAGGTGGGTTCAACGTTCACTGGTTTCACCAGGAACACATGGGACACCAGATGTACAAATAAGGTAGCTGGTAACTCTAGCTTTACAGCGACTGGGCTTATTACTTACTTTTAATCCTAAAAGGTCCTACAATCTTGGTTTGAAACTTGTCGCTACCTTTTAGGTAAAATATTTTGTGAATCAGCACACTTAGGGCCCGATTCCGATCTCGCAAGTAAAGCCCTCCGTACGACTCGGATCCGTAGGGCAACTGATCGGATCTGTTAAAGCCAAATCCGATTCGTAGGCCTTCCAAGTGAGATCAGAATCAACCCCATAGTGTCTAGCATTATATATGTGTCCAGTTTAACTATGTTTGTCTGTGTAAGACTTGCATGATTGTTTTGCTCCTGATAGATTTTATTGGACTTTCTTTTGAATATGTATTAAGTGTTTCTAGAAGTCATGTGCAGCTGGAACTAATTCAGGTGTTTGGCTTTCAGAAGTCGTCATTCGGAGATGTAAACTGTATGTTCAGTAAAAAGAGGAATACCCTAATGACTTGTTAGATGGATGCTCATATGCAAATTTGGTGTTCCAAATGGAGTCTCCCCAACTTTACCCATCTTTCAAGGTTTGACAACGTAAAAATTGTTCAGGACATTTGTTGACACTTTCCGCGTGGCCGTGGGTCTGAAGGTGGTAACTGTGACCCCTGGATTTTCCTTTGTGGCCCTGGCACTGCCCTTACCACCTCTGAGATACAGAGATCACACTGCCTGGGACAAAACAGAAACAGGGCTATGATGCTTTCTGATGTTTGTATCCACTCAAACTCTGCAGCTGCTGTGTGCACGCAGACATGGTATTGTCCCAGTTCCTGCCAAAAAAAAGCTACTTTCTTTCAAGAACTGGGAAAGGCCATTCAGAATGTGGGAGGGAGCCCTTGCCACAGACGCTTGCACTTTTCTGAAAAAGTGCACCTGCTTGCCATTCGTATGCTTTTCCATTAATCAGAAAGGTAGAGGGATCAAAATGAAGCATTTATTTTTGCAATTATTTTGGATGCATTTTTTATCTGCCAAATACTTTGACAGAGAATACATTTCTAAAGAAAAATAATTGCCAACACTAAAAATGTATTGTGCAGTGTCATCAGCAGGGTCGGCTTTAGGGCCGTGTGACTGGTGCGGCCGCACGGGGCTGTGGCCTGGTGAGGAGGGCACTAACCGCAGGGGAGCGCTGTGTTTAGCAATAATGTAGGGTTCAAAAACACTTCCTGCAAAGTTCCTTGTGCTTCCAGCTTTCAAGCACCAATAAAAATGTAAAGGTAACTCTTGTGATTAATGTTCCTGCTGGAGAGAGAGATCGGAGTTTTATGTAGTGGCAGGTTTCACTTGCCATAAAGTAGCACAGCGGGTGAGTATGCCTCCTGCATTTTATTTGGATAGCTGAGTGAATTACAGCTTTTATCGCAGAAATTCTTTTTTACCACAGTTCATAAGATACAACCCTAAAATAGAATAGTGACTGGTACGAACTGTCATCAAAGAACTGCATTCAAACTGCTGAAATAGATTAGGATGTTATGTTTTTTTCCCCAATCCCTTCATTATCTATTCCAATGTTGCCAAAAATGTTCGTTTAGGTAGATATACATTCTAATTAGTAAAGCCAGCCTTAACCAATGCTTTAAAATAAATGAAATGTATGTGAGAGAGGGGCTATGGAGAGAAGAGGAGCACTGTTGACGGGTGGCAGTGAGGGAAAATGAAAAGGAGGTCGAGGGGGTGCCGAAAAAGATTGCCACACGGGGCGCCACCAGCGCTAAAGCCGGCCCTGGTCCCAAGCATGTGATCCTGTGCTTGAGGCATTGCATTATTCTAGTTTTAAATTGGTGGTGTACTCAAGACTATCAAATATGTTTAAACATTGCTAAAATAAGGGTTAGCCTTTTTAAATGATGGCCACCTGAGGCCTAATATGGAAAGTATATGGAAGTTTAATTGTGCAATTATTTCAAATGTGCAGCATGACTTGTATGCATGGGCATTGTAATGTATGTCTATTAAAAAGGTTTTAAGGCATAAGGCAATTGATGTCATAATTATCGAACAGTGCTTGTCAATCACCATCATGTTTAAGTACTTTCACCATAAATGCATTTTAACCAGGTATTATGTTATGTTTGAGGTGGTCTCTTGTGCCTTTCTTACATGCTGAAAATGTCATATATTTGATCATGATAGCAGTGTAGCTACTTATAAGGCCCAATCTAAAGCCCCAATGATTTTGCCTTAAGATGAATCATTGTGTTATGCAAATTTGATTGCGGACATACATAAATACACAGGTGTCAAGTACTTGGTGTGTTGCAATGTTTAGTTCTGTAACTGGCTAGTGTGCATCACTCTGTATGTCAGCAATAATAAGGGTCTTTCTGATACTGAATATGGGCAAAATTATGACTATACCTTCCCACTAAGGGTAACCTGAGCGAGAATGCCATGTGCAAGGGATATTCTACAACCTTTACAGTTGGCCAGATTTGGCTGCATGTAAAAATATAATTGACAAATATTTTATCTGATCTACATATTGTGTCCTGAATATTGTTTACTGAAATATCATCCCATTAGGTGTAGACTGTATTTAGTTAACTTCAATAGGTTGGGATTGTTGTAAATGTATATATATAAAACAGTATTTTTGTCAGATTACAATTAGTTTATGATGTTACGGTACTATACAGCCAGACTGCATTAAAATGCACTGGTCCGGGACACACAGTCCACATTTCAAAAGTCACCTGATGTTAATTTCTGTGATGCTGTTGGGTCACAGACCATGTGATGTTACTTCCTGTGATGCCATCCATAGGTCAAAGGGCATGTGATGTCACTTCCACTACCCCTGGTATATTAGTGAATTGTTGTCCATGTGTGGGTCTTGTATCTCCAAAAGAAGTTTGCTTCCAACCCTGAGAGGTGTCACCAGATTGAGGCTGGAGGCTATCGAGCCTTTTCTTTTTTTAAGCTGGTTTTATTAACATTTTCCAGAAACATTAGAAACCTGTTATCAGTACTGAGGAAGCGTCTCTAGTATAGTATACAATTACATTATAGACTACAGAATTGTGTTCCAAGTGTATATGATTTGCATCATTTGTCCATCGTGTATTTTCCCAAATATTCAATGAAGCTACATTAACAACAGCTGAGTTCCTGGCTTATGTTTTCCAAGCAGATACACATGCCCCCTTCATCCACTTGTTATTAACTGCATACATGTTCTATTATCCTCCCACTCCATACTCCCCAACATTATCCAATGTCCTTATTTGTGGCTAACACTGCAGTGCATGTCACTTACATTACCTGAAGTGTTCAAGATTGGGGGCCTAGGTGCACTCACTGGCCCGCCCTGTAACGCTTTCAGTGAGTTCATGTCCCTACCCTCTTGTCCCCTTCCACAAAGGCTGACAATATTTCCATCCATAAGTCTGCTATAAACTTTTAAGGGCTGCCTCTGCTCCTCTATTCACAAGGTGGTTCCGTCTGCTACTGCCCAACTCTCTACTGCCCTCTTCCATCTACAGTGTGGTAGGTCGTCAGTTGATCTCCAATGTAGAGCTATGTCCCTACGAGCCCCCACAAGAGACAGGTCCAGGAATTTGTTTCTTCTTCTCTGGCCTTCGCGGATATAGTCCCAGGAAGCATATTTTCATAGTTAGATCATGTCTGTTTAGTGTGTGCTCCATATTCTCCACCACCATAGCCCAGAAACGCTCTATAGTTGGACAACGTCACACCATGTGCGCAAATTCAGCATCCAATAAAGAGCAGCAGGGCATTGCGTAGCATGAAGCTATCCAGTCTTGTAGTCAGTTGTAATGATTCCTCCTGTGAATGTCGAAGGGCCTGACGTAAGTCCTTGGTGTCATTCTGTAGTATGAGTAGTAAACTAACTAATTCAGACCGTGACATGCTCTGTTACTCCATATTGCTCAAATGTTAAACATGGACCTGCTATTCTATGAAGTCTGAGCACTAACCTTTTGGGGTGTACGATCCTGTGGGAGTAATTCAAAGTCATAGTAGGTGGCTCCCAGCTCCTCCACCCCAAAGCCTTGTCAGAACTTGGAACCAAGCCAGCCCACAGGGGAAAGGGGAATGGGATGTGGCGAGAGCCAGGCGATGTCTTTGGTTTTCTATTCATCTGACTTGACTGATCTGTCCTTTGTGTATGCAATGTTTCTCATTTGGTGTTTGTTTGTCCTCTTAATTACCACAATTGTTTTGTTTGTGTGTCTCTTACTGGAAAGGGAAGAACAGGCTAGCAGATACAAGGTTCAATCTCAGTACTCGTGCATTGATTCCCAGTAATCTTTCTTTGTCTAATCAGGTTCTGAAGTCTGGACTTGCCATGAAGAACACCAGGCGCTGTGTAGAATCATATATCTGCACAAAAAGGTTTTGGGTATTATCCCCGTGCCAGAAGGGTTAGAGAGGTTTGTTCAAAAGGAGTATGTCCTCCCTGAGTAGAGTTTTAATCACAAAAAATACTCCATTAGACCAACTAGTGGTCAGTGGTGTTAGTTAACTAACTACACCGGGGAAACAAGGAAGATAACTAGGCAAAAATAGGGGAAGGAAGAGGAAATAGGGGGCCTCTCTAGTGAAAGGTTGTACCTAACTCAACCATAAATGTGGGGAGGGAAACCTCAACATTTATTTAATTACCCTCACAGACCCTAGTGGTGTCATGCTTCATCATCGGATCACCCCGACTCCTACAAGTCGGGGTGGGCTCGACCACAGTGTTGGGAGCTCTTTGGATAAATGAAGGTCAGGGGGGTTTAAAGATTAACCCCTTCAGCGCGGCGCGAATTACCGCGCCGTGCTGAAGGTTCGTTGCGTGGGCGGGGCCGTGACGGAGCGGTTCCGTCATATGCACAGCGCGACCGATGCGCATGACGGAACCGCTCCGTCATGCGCATCGAAAGGGTTAAGAAACCTCAGGCAGACCCCTGGTGTCCCTTTATTCTTGGGTCTGTCTGGGTTATTAAAAATTGTAAAAAACGGGTCTGTAGGAGTTTTATGGTCCTAGGACCCTGGTGCCAACATGTTTCAGTCCTGGGTGGCCATATAGGTCCTGGACTTTCTTCAGGGCAAAGGGTTACCCCCTCTGAGAGATTAGATAGGAAAGGGAGTCCTTATCCTATCAATGATGCGAGGGCAGAGTAGCTATTCCTCGTATGTATGTAACAGTGAATGTGTATATTTTATGCATTTGCTTTCTGATTAAATATTATTGTTTTTTATAAATTTATTGAACTCATTTCTTGCACGATATTGTACTTATGTGAATTTAGTTTGCCTGGGAACTATACTTTTTATTGTGTAACAGTGAATGTGTCTGTTAGCTGTAAGCGTCCATCCTGCTGGTGGAGGGTGCGAGTGTCACACAGGACCGGTAGGATACTGTGGGCGGTCTTCAATTAAAAATCTCGCCCCGCTCCTCACACCTATTTGGGTACCGGTCCTCGGCTTGTGTAGAATCAGACAGCTGATCAAGGTTTGGAAGAACTCCAGCGCGTGGACCACAGCTGGAAGGATGCTTCTCCAGGAACCGGCAAGCATAGCTGCTGCGAGTCACTGGGTGTGCATGGCTTATATATTACTAATGTAGGTTCAATCACTAGCAGAGAACCTAATAAAGTATAACGTTGATATATATTTTTATAAGCCTGTAATGTGCTTAGGTATACAGAGTACATTTACACTTATTAGGGAATGTCAAGGAAGGATAGGTGGCTGAATTGATCCCTTAACTCCATTTGTAAAAAATACTACATGTTAACATGTGTGGTTATATATTCTCTTTTTTTGTCCCTTGTGGAAATGAAAGTCTATTGTTGTGCACTTTTTGCACTCTAACCTTGTTTTTTAGACTTCTGATATATATGTTTTCTGCGACACTCATTTTGACCACACAGTTGAATGTGTATAATGGACACTCTAGTTGTGTGCCTTTTTTATTGTTTGTTTTGTCTAAAAATATATATGTGATTTTTATTGAGAAATCTAATGCTGTGTGCAATTGTCCTTCTGTGATTTACATCTCTGAACAAACTCTTCTTTTCAAGAGAGATACACGCCGGGTATAATTTGTTGTTTGATTAGGAACTAAACATGTAAATGAATAAAACAACGAGTTCATGTGGACTACTGCATCACAAGTATTTGTTTGAACCTACACCTTTCTGCTTCCATTTCAAGCACGTGATACTGATGTCATTGGCTCTTCCTGCTGGCTGCTGGTATGTCGGGAAGAACTGAAAACAGTGTCAAGTTATCACAACAAAAAGGGACTGCTGAGGGTGTGCTGTCTCCAATCAACAAGCAGAGTTTGAGGCACTTTGAGGAAATGAGAGCTTCCAAGACTCCTCTGAGGAAAGGGTTCAAGAGACCGAGATAAAAGAGTCAACATAAAGAAGCAAGGCCAGCAAATGTATGTGAGGAGATGGCCTTGTCGAGGGCGTGTGTTGAGATTTGATTGATTATGAGATGGCAACATATCCTCTGCATACAGTATCCTTGTGTAAATTATATTCGCACCTTCTGATGTCAAGCAACAGTCGGAGGCGGCCTTTTATTAGCTACTCGTTGACACATGAGCAGCGCAGGTGAGAAAACAGAAACATTCTCCCACCTCAGGTGCGAATGAGATGTCACTCTTGACTGTTCCTGTGGACCCCCAACTGCAGATATTAATTCAGTATAAAAATCCAATTTCTATAGCTGCAAAACTAATCATGAAATGTCTTGTTCACCTATTTAATTTAAAAAAAAATTGAGAATACAGTCCTTACTTTGTGAACTCTTTGTGGTTCATACAAGATAAACTTTTTAACAAAAACTATTTTCTCCTTTGGCCTGCTGTTTAGGCATAGTTATTGTTGTACATTTGCCTAGATGCTGATTTTGCACACATTCGTGAATGTAAAAGGTCTTCTTAAAACTACAATTACAATCAGCGTCACTTCCCTTGGATTAAAAGCAGTTATGTTAATGTCAGTGGCATTTTGATATTTTCGGATTTCGAATCAACAGAGACATTGTGAACTTCAAACGCAAATATAAAACGGGTAATATGTTTGTCACTGTCTCTTTGTATAAAGGTTTTTCACTTAGTTAAATCACATAGCAATTTGTATCCTTAAATTGAACCGAATAATGCAAATTTTTCACCTTCGGATAAATTAACAATCTCAATTCGTATAAATGGGATAGACAAATGCAGAAGTTCCACTATGGTAGAATTTACACGCTTACAAATGTAGAGATAGTGCGAGGTTTATGGGCTTTTCTGGAGGTATCAAAAACAGTGCAAAATCTTGGGGTCAATGAACAAACTATTCAGCAATGTGTGTAGGTATTATTCAAAATGTAACAGCCTTACAGATATAAACCACTGACTACACCTCACAGTCTAAAACTGTGGGCATATCCCTTTAAAGGCTACAACCTCCTCTCAGACAGACTGCTCCAAGCTCCTGTTCGTATATCCTTTTCAGTTGTTGTCACGTACACATTCATGCAGCAGCACCATTAATAGGTCCTGATGAAAGCTTTGCCCACCATAGGGTGTTTAGGCTTCAACATGTCGACCATTATTTTCCATTCCACCAAAACAGTTTAAAATTACACTGTTGGTGCACTGTTTTTCTTAATCCTAGTAGGGATGTATTAAAATAAAGTTTCCGTTTTACATTCTCTAACTAGTTTTAAATCACTTTTCCTGCACATTTCGTTATATTTTGCGCTGCGTCCATCCTCACATACACTAGGCTCATCATTTGTGGATTTAGTCTATTCCACCTATACATGAAGCAGAAAACATCCCTGAGCTCCCTCCTCTCAGATAGGAGGTTGTAGCCCCCGGAGGAACTAGGTTTTTCCTCTGGGAGGAGATTCCCAAATGATGAAGCATGTCACCTATGGTGAGTGAGGGAATTCGTCCTTTAAAGGGATATGCCCACAGTTTTAGACTGTGAGGTGTAGTCAGTGGTTTATATCTGTAAGGCTGTTACATTTTGAATAATACCTACACACATTGCTGAATAGTTTGTTCATTGACCCCAAGATTTCGCACTGTTTTTTGATATATATTATGGGGAATAAATCTTGTGGTGGTCATTAAATTTTCCCTTAGACCCCCCCTTTTTTGAACTGTATTGTTTGTTGTTTTCTGGAGGTATGCCAGAAAAAGTAGATGAACACCGTCAATCCTGCAGGTTTGTAGGTGTTCATGAACCCCTTGAAGGAATTCCTTATCATGGCAATGCACACAGATGCACAACTGTTAAGGCAAGCAATAAGTTCACTCTTTCAAGATGTTAGGGGAAAGAGTCAAACCCGAATGGAAGGGGTATTATGAGTAGTCGTTTTTTTCATGGATAATGTATTTCCTCTTGAAGAAACAACATAAAAGTGAAATATGCAAATGCGTATGTGTGTCATACCTCTGCATGCTGAATTTTCACCCTGGTGGAAATTCAACAAAAATATATTTTGAACATTTGACTCCTGAAAATGTTCCTTTGGTGTAGATTCCATTCAAATACTTCTAGGATTTTTTGAAAATCCCACGAAGACTAGACATTTTCTCCAAAGATAGGAGTAGTCCTACAAGAGAAAATGTCAGACAGACCAAGAAATAGAATTGCAATTTCATCCCTTTGACATTATTCCTGTTGCATGGATGTACTGTTTCCTTCACTCATTTGTTGTTCACATATTTCGTTCTTTCCTTCACCCCGTCTTCGATCCTTGTTTATTTATATCTGTCCTTTCTTGTTATCTTTCTTCATTCCCTTCTTTTTCATTATCCATTCATTCTGTCTTTTCCCATTTCATTTTCTTGTTCTACATTTTTTCTTTTAGCCTTTTATTTACTTCCTTTCACCTTTTTATCTTTATTTACTTTTTTCTTTATATGGGTAAAGCTCGTAGGCACCACTAGAATGCCCGACATTGTGCTTTGTTGTATGGCACTGATAGAGCGTTTTCTCCCCGTGACGAGGTGATGAAGCATTAGGTGGAATAGGTAGCTTACTTCTCTATGACAAACCTACATTAAAGACATTTATCATGTATATTGAGTTACAGTTTAAAATGCGCATTACACATTTGCCCACAATTCTTAAGTAGTTTGGTATGTTAAATAAAGGTATCACAGACTGACATGCATTCTGTCATGCCATATATCCTTGAGAGGTTGTCATGTAGGAGTCATTCAGGTGATTGTACATGAGGTCATGCAGTAAACATGTGTTTAGTCATTCATGTGCATGATTACCATCTGGCAATAGAAGTACTAGTCAAATACTATGTGCAATCATTCCAGAACTGACAGAATTCTAGCCCCTGGTGGTAGTGAACAGGGGAGTTGTGGCTGCACCCTCATGGCCAGCTTGCAAATGATATTCGCATCTTTGTAATCAAGTGTTGGCAATGTGAAGCAGATTTCAGACTTGCTTGCTAGGGTTCACACAGGAGCACCAGAGTAGTTGCCTGTGGCATTCACAAATTACATGCAGCCAGGATGAATGACAAATACAGTCTCCAGGAGCAACAGACGTACAGCTCCTGGTGTGCATAGGTTACAGGCATCCAGATGAATGGGCATTGGGGGCAACCAAAAGCAATAGAGGAACTATATTTTTATAATATAATGTCCCACAGTCCTTTCAAGCCTGAACAGTGGACCTGCTACAGGTAGTTGCTCTTGACCTAAGATGCCCTAAACCACAATAAAAAAAAACCTGTTATTACTTGTTTTGCCCTTAAACACATTCATGATATTCATAACCCTCTCTCAGAATCTGTCCCTTAGTTGGTCTTGCTGAGACACAGTTCAGAGATCTATCAATTCTCAACAATGTTCTTTATTTGGACCACAACATGATCTGTTCTGGCTGCTGAGTGATGCACAACATTTCCAGCAGTTTTGTACTTCTTCCTCAGTCTTTGCGTCTGCATGATCATGCACTTCTAATCGAAAAGATACTTGCGTGTTGCGTCCCATGGAGTTGGAATCTACCGTCAGTGGGTTTTGTAAAGACATAGGGACAGGGGCCTCTGTGGAGGGACGTGGGCTGTTTTCCCACCTCATGATATGAATCACATCAATATGAATTGAGTGGGAATCTGCGTTGCACTTGCTCTGCGGATATAAGCATCAGCGTGGCCAGTGCTAGTGGTAACACTAACATCAAGATGAATGCTGGGAGTACCACATGCACATGGGAGGGCCTTGGACAGGTAGAAGTAGAAGCTCAGGTCCACACTTCAGGGTATGAGTTGGCAGTTATTGTATGGGTTTCTTGCAGTAGGAAGCTAGTGTTACACAGAAAAAGGAGGGTAGTTGGTGAAACCTAGATGACCACACACTCTTTAAAATCATCATGTTGACTGTTAACATCACCAGAACACTTGCCCCCACCATCCAGCCCAGTTTGATCATTGGAAGTAACCATAATTAGGTGGAATGCAACACTGTGACTTAACTGCATAATATTATCTCATTAGAAAGATTCCCCAAACCAATTTGCAATAACCAAAACAGCAGTGACTTATTTTTCTAATTGTTTCCAGCCCCAATTTATTTATGTTTCTTGAGTAATGGTGTGTGTTTCCATGTTGAGAGAAACCTGCTGGTCAGTGGAAAGAAAGTCTAGGAAAAGGGCCTGTTGGGATGATAATGTCCCCTGCTTGGTATATGGGTGTGTTCCCCTGCCCTGAAGCCCAACTGCATGGGTATCTGGTATTCTGACTTTTATTTTGGCAATGGCATCACCATGGGCTAAGCCTGTTCCTGATTGTGTAATGAACTGGACCTGTCCTGTGACCTGTGGAAGGGTGTACCAAATGTGCCCTAACTGTAAAGCGTTGACTTCTGACCTTGTGCTGGGTATAACACATAAAGTGATGGTGGCAGCATACTGTGTTTTTAGAAGCAGTCAGCTTTATGACCAGATCATTTTATCTCTGTCAATGGGAGTGAGGCATGCTGGCCCACTTGAGTGAAGTTTGACTATTGTGTGCATGCCCAGACCTTTGCGCTGTCATCCTATGTGTGTATCAAGTGCATGTGCATGTATAGTGCATGTAGCACATGTGTGGCCATGAACTGTGAGTGAATGAGCCTGAGTAATGAAGGTCATTGGGATCTGTTTTGCCCCTGACCTGTCATAGTGCAAGATGGAGGGTGAGGACTGTGCTCCTGGTTGGTGGAAGTGTTTCGCCCAGATATATGTGGGATCCAATCCACCTCATCTTGTACCAGTTTCAAGTCCTTCATGACCAAAGAAGGGAGCACTGCACAGAGTACTCAAAGGACTGTTGTGTAACTAGGGCTGTTGTCTCCCTTACAGCCAATATCCCAGAGTCGAGCATAACATTAACTCAAATCTGCACTTTCAGCAGGAGGAGCTATGGATCTACTTTGAAGCAGCTAAACGCATTATTGCCTGCTGAGAGAGAGAAGGAGTCTGCTTGGCACTGCAGGAGGAAACACTCTCACTAGTGGCTTTGGTACATGGAGAAAGAGCTGACTGCATGTGGTCTGGTATCGTGGACTCCCGGGGACTTTTTAAAGGCCGCGCCTTCCCTACAGCCTAGACCCGACGAGAACGGTCTAGTGGCTGACGTGCACATCACGAGGACACCGGAGTCCCATCCAATAAGAAACTCCGAGGGGTGGACACCTAGGGGGAACCAGGAAGAAGATGACGCCAGCGTGCAGGAGAGAGAGAGCGTGGAGCACGAGTGCTGCGGTGACGAAGGAGCACTGCGGGAACCCCGAGACCCTGAGGACCACCAGCAGAGAGTAGAGGAAGACCACGGAGAAGCACCTGGACACCCAGGAGAGGCAAAGAACGCAGAGAGGACCTTTGCCATGACCCCGGGGCGTCGTGGCTTCAGGCAAGTGCCGATATTCCAATATCTCTTCAGTCAGTGGTGGGAGGGAAGCACCCAGGACACCCGGGTACCTCACGGCCCCCAGGGGTAAAAGAGCACACTCACTCCTGCAGAGACAGCAGGATGGCTAGCCTACACGGAGCGCGTGGGTGTGGTGATGGGAAACACTGTCAAGACACAGCTGTTTAACCTGACGTCCTCTTCTTTATACCGAGGGCAAGGAGAGAGAAGAGGAGGGGAACTCTTAACGGAGGGGAGAGAAGTGGGCCTGATGGAGACCCGGAGAAAGGATCCTGCCAGAACCTTCAGACTTCGAATATTTACTTTCTTTGTTCATTTCTTTTGTTTTTCCTGAACTAAAACCAACTTTATTAAGAAAGAAGAGAGTGTGGAGCACAAGTGCTGCGGTGATGGAGGAGCGCTGCGGGAACCCCGAGACCCTGAGGACCACCGACTGAGAGTGAAGGAAGACCAAGGAGAAGCACCTGGATGCCCAGGAGAGGCAAAGAATGCCGAGAGAACCCTTGCCACGACCCCAAAGGGCCGTGGCTTTAGGCAAGTGGCGATATTCCAATATCTCTTCAGGCAGTGGTGGGAGGGAAGACCCCAGGACACCCGGGTACCTCACGGCCCCCAGGGGTAAAAGAGCACCCTCACTCCTGCAGAGACAGCAGGCTAGCCTACACTGAGCATGTGGGTGTGGTGATGGGAAACGCTGTCAAGACACGGCTGTTTAACCTGACGTCTTCCTCTTTATACCAGGGCAAGGAGAGAGAGGAGGAGGGGAACTCCAACGGAGGGGAGAGAAGTGAACCTGAAGGAGATACGAGAAAGGAACCTGCCAGACCCTTCAGATTTCGAATATTTACTTTCTTTGTTCATTTCTTTTATTTTTCCTGAACTAAAACCAACTTTATTAAACCCTCCAACACACAGAAGACATGGTTGAGTGTCTCTTTAATAGCGCGAACACACTACATAAAAGTGAGGTACGTAGTATCCCCTTGTCTCTAACCTTTTTTCCTTGTAGGAATCAAACTGCTATGATCATCGTAAGCAAAGTCAGGGCTGCAACTGCATGATTGTTGTATGCTCAAGCATGGCTACACCTGTGTATCATTATAGGTTCAGATGGGGGCTGCAACTGTGAGATCATCAGAGACCCAGAAGAGGCTGCAACTGCATGATCATCATGTGTCCTGACATTGGTTGTAACTGCCCTGATCATCATGAATCTGGGTAGGAACTGCAATTGCATGATTATCATAGGCCCTGATAGGGACCTCAGTCATTGTAGGTCGAGGTAGCGACTGCAAATACTGTGAACATCTTAGGCCCAGTTGGTATCTACCCTCCTTCAATCCAGTCGGGACAGTAACTGCCATCACTACTATTGGCCTGTTCCGAGCTGGGACAGCCATCTGCCCAGCGGGCCTCTTCGCCACATCCTTTCGAGATCGGGGCCACAAAGTCAGAACTTGTCCTGGCATCGCGGACCCAGATGGCAGAGGCTGGGAGCGTACTCAGCAGACCTCTCCTGCACCTGGTTTAACCCTGCAGGTCAGTGACCTTGTTGCTCAGTGTGGCCCCCACAGTAGACATGCAGGAGAACCACCAGTGCCTGCAAGGGATTATCAAAGACTTGAACGTGCCCTTCTAGTATCATAAGGGGGCAAGATTGAAAACTTCATCATCACAAACAGTATCCTCAAATTAAAATCCTATTGTCTTTTAAAAAAAATAAAAGTACTCCCAAGCAATGTTCCCTCTAATTTCTTTCCTCTGTGTGCGGCAGTGGAGAGTCTCTGTGCGCTGCAACCATGGCTATGTGTGCCAGGAACCAGACCACGCGTGTGCGCGGCGCCAAATGTCACTCAGAACGTTTACTTTAAAAAGTGAAAAGATGGTGCATTTTCACACATACAGTGCCACAATAAGTGTCTTAAGGGCAGTTTCCAAATTGGGGATTCCCTTAATATCACCCTTCAACGGTGCCTCTCATTCCTCTGCCACATGTATTTCATTTGTTTTATAGCATCTCCCATACCAGTGGTTCCCAAACTTTTCACTCCTGAGGACCCCTATTGAGTCACTACTGGCAGCCGAGGATACCCAGGCAATTTGTATGATTTAAATGTCAAACATTAAAACTAATTCGAAGAAGAAAAAAAAACACACACGTGTCTGCATCAAACAAAGACTAGACTTAAATTACTAAAGATTTTAGTATTTTTATATTAAAATATTTGCAAAAATAGAAAAATCCTAATGGGAAGGTTGGTGCTGCATCTCGCGACTTACTTTCCATTGTTTGGTTTTATTTCACAGCCTGGGGCTCCTGCTCCTGCCAAGGCTGGACTGGAAACTTAAAGCTGCTCTGGCAAATGTTGGCAGACTAGTCCCTATACAGTGTGCTCCAAGTGCAGCAAGTGAGTCTGACCACTACAAAGGGGGCATTGGAGGCCTCTCCCCCAAGAAAATTTGGGGGGAAATTGTGCATTTTACAACACATTTGTCATTATATATTGAATTGAAATAATGACCTTACTATGCACCAGCATACAACAATCTTTCGTCAATCTTCATTGATTCCCTCACAGTGCCTCTCATCTCTCCAAAGCCCCACTGTCACATGTATTTAATTTGTTTTATAGCACCTTTCATACCACTGTAGGGTGTCAGAGCACTTTACATCACACACATACAGAGACAATGACTCATACGTCTGTTAAATCAGTGACTAGAAAATGTTACATAAGGCAAAGGGGACTACAAGGTGTAGGATTCACAAGTCATCCATACTGGTCTGGAGAGCACAAACTCAGGAATCAGAACATAACACAGGGTTTAGCATTGACTTTAGTAATAAGGATTTATTTCTACCCAAACAAACCTTTTTAGCGGCATTGGGTTAATGAAGACTGGGAAAAAGCATAACTTACTAACTTGTACCATGCAGTTTGCTTGCTGCTCTTTGATGTCAGTTCATAGCTCACTGTGCTAAATGCGATTGGAACTTGTGAACTGCATAATAACAAAAGACTCTCTGTAGCACAAACAGGAACTGACTGAGCTATGCACAAAACAAAATACTTTTTTTTTTTAAATGCGTGGTAGACATTTTTTGCAGCAGGCATATTAACCATCTTGGCTTCCTGAGATGACTCAAAGCTGCCACTGGACAAACCCCCTATCTCTCTGCAGCAGGTACATTAATCACTGGAGTTATCTTGACCCTTTTATTGCTGCCCAAAAACTGCTGTTTATACAAGGAACTTTGCATTGCTTTTAAAACTGCTGCTTGCAGACCCCCCGGGAATGTGTCACGGACCCCTGGGGGTCCGTGGACCCCAGTTTGGGAACCACTGTCTCATACCATTGTAGGATGTCAGAGCAGTTTACATCACACACACAGAGACAATGAAGCATGTGTGTAAATCAGTGTAGAGAAAATGCTACATACAAAGGGGACTACAAGGTGTAGGAGTCACATGTCATTCATACTGGTAGGCATTTTTAAAGAGTGCTTGTCTGGAAAAGCACAAATTCAGGATTCGGAACATAACACAGTGGTTAGCATTGACTTTAACAATAAAAATGTATTTCCACCCAAATAAACCCCTTTAGCAGCATCAGGATAATGAAAGACAGGGAAAAACATAAGTTACTAATTTGTACCATGCAATGTGTAAGCAGATCTTTGATGACAGCTTATAGGTCAGTGTGCTAGATTATGATTGTCTCTTATGAGCTGCAGAGTAACAAAAGAATCTATGTGACAAAAGCAGTAACCAACTGACCTATCCACATAAAGTACTGTTTTTGTAAAATACATGGTATGCGTTCTTTGCAGCAGGCATATTAACCCTCTGTGCTACATTAGATAATTGAAACCTGCCCTATACCTCCCCATTTGTCCGTCTACCCCTCCGCCCCCACATACTTTCTGTTACTGTCCCACTGCTTTTTTTTGTTGCATCTTTTAGATAGCGCGAACTCGAACCGAAGGTATTGGAGCGCTTTAAATGAGCACCGTCTTTACATTACATATTCAGGCACAGGGAGATTAAGTGATTTGCCCACAATCCCAGGATGTGGACGCGACCTCGAGGCTCGAACTCTGGCCCCAAAGTTCAGCCCAAAGTTCATGCCTGAAATAGTCCCCGCACCATGCTTTACTAACAAAAAGAGTAGAGCCAGTTTCAAAATACAGCGTGTACTTTCTGAAAGTACACGCTGTGTTTTTAAACTGGCTTTACTCTTTTGTTAGTAAAGCGCGGGGCGGGGACGATTGTGGCCCTTTGTTTAAGTATTGATGATAATCAGAGCCCCTTCACGGGCTGTGAATACCATCAATACGTAAACAAAAGGCCACAATCAGCCCCGCGCTCTGCAGCCACGAGCCCCCCCAAGCCCCCCAAGCCCCCCCATGCCCCCCCAAGCCGCCACAAGCCCACAAGCCCTCAAGCCCCCACAAGCCCCCACAAGCCCCCAAGCCCCCACAAGCCCCCTTACCATTACTCTTGACGACTCCTCTCCGGCACAAGTGCAAAAGTGCCTGCTTTTCGCGCCGCCCGCTTCTTAAAATGGCGGTGCCTCTCTCCTACGGGACGTCCTGGTTGCGTTGTGCGCGCTCCACATCCGGCAGTGCGCGCTGACGTCAGGTAAGGTGCGCGCGCGCGCGCCTTAAAGGGAACGGTGCTCCCAAGTACAGCCAAGTAAAAACGTTTGACTCCTCTCCCCGTCGATCCTCATTATGTGGTACAAACTTTTTTACAAGTATAATTTTTACGTTATTTCCAAACAAAGAAATCCTCTTAATAAAACCTATCAACATTAATCCAAATCATAAATTTTAAATTTTTTTCTTTACGAATTGCAACTTTGCAACGTTTTGCACATATCTCCGGCTAACAAGTAAATAGTTTTGACATTTTTACGTTTACTTTTAAATACAAAATAAGATTATATATCTTAAATATACTCTTAATCATACATTAAATACTTTAATTTCATTTGATAGTAATTAAAAATGATCTTACCTGTTCAACGAAGGTACATGCTTCTTCTCCTCTCACCTTCAAAGCGCCGTATGACGTATAGGCGTCTTTGCGTCACTGACTTCATTTTTCGCTAAAATAAAAAAAAGGACTAAGTTAACCGTAGGATCCAATAGTAAACCGTGGGAATTCAATGAAAGTTTATACAGCAATAACATTCTTAATTATTAAAAATATATTTAAAATAATGTAACTCTATTACATATTATTTAATTATTTATAATAAATCATGCATTTAAAAAAAAATATATATATATAAGTAATTACAATAATCAATTACTTTATTCATTCTAATTAGTCAATTTTTCAAAAAGTAAATAACAATAAATTTACTATTGTAAATAATGTATTAATAATTTAAAATGTAATAACGTATTATAAAGTATTTCATAGATGCTATAATAGTATTAAATTATACATTTCTTTAAAAAACGATGTCACAAGTGCAAACAAAGAAAATACATGCCAATATTTTTTTAAACTGTGATGCCATACTTGAAAATACTTTAATTTCATTTAATATTAATGCAAATTGATCTTACCTTTTCATCGAAGTTGCATGCTTCCTCTCCCATCACCTTCTATCCTCTTTATGACGTCAAAACCTCTTTGAGTCACGGATTTCTTCTATCCCAAAAATAAATAAAGGACTAAGTTATCCACAAATGTAAACACAGAAAAGACATGCCAATACATAAAATCATGCTATGTTACAGCATTCGTAGTAATGATAAACGCGTAGTAAAAGCATGCTAAGTAGCAGCATGCGTAGAAATGGTTAACGCGTTGTAAAAAATGCGTAGAAAATGCATATCGAAGTAATGCCTGCGTAGTAATGGTCACACACCGCACCTGCACTTGATTGACTCACTATACTGCTTTTTCAGAGAAGGGATTCAGCTTTAATAGGGCTATCAAGGAAAGGATTAGCAGAGAGAACACAGAAAGAATGCAGTGCCACGCAGATGGCTGACACCCACAGGCACTAATGCGTATTACACATTCTGTAGTATTTAGTACACCTGTATGATTAATAGCACTTTTCTTCTTTGAAAAGAAAAACACCCAGCTGGACATTTGGGTTATTGTGCTGTTGATTAATGTGTGCTGAGATTGAGCTCCCCACACTCCCTCCCTGAGAAGCATGTGACTACTCACCCTTGATACCCTGAGAGTCAAGTGCAGAAGAAGTTGTACTTCATCAACTTTGCAGAACCATACGACATTGGACCCCTGGACAAAGGGGAAAATAGGGTCCAGTAGATGTTGACTGCACAGTGACCCCTCAAACCTAGCCTCACAATCAGGGCCGGACTGGCCGCAGCAGGCACAGGGCAATCCCCCGGTGCGCCGCACGGGTGGTGGATGGTTTTGGGCCCCTGGGGTCCGTTTTTGTTACAGCGCCGTTTTTGCAGCCTAGCTACAAAATCGGTCTTGTAACAAAATCGGCTGAAAACCGGCCCTGGCAAAGAGCTCGGCGGCACCCCCAACCCCCCACGGGGGTAGAGGGGGCGGCCGTGCACTTTGCCAGGGCCGGTTTTGGTTCACAGTCCGGCCCTGCTCACAATGTCCCTCTTCTCCCATTCAATCAAAATTCTTTCAAAATGAACTCCTGGCCATAGAGATTTTAGCACTTGTGCAGTTCATTATCTTTTCACTCAAGCAGTTCTCATATGGATTTTGAAAGAAAAGTACCTCCTGGCTTCAGTAATGTACTTTGTTAATTTTATGTCTCCATATGAATCATAAAATATCAGCCATACGATCACCATGGACAGTGGCCATAGAAGACTTTAATAAATTAGTTAATTAAAACTACAGCAATATATAACAAAATAACAAAAATACTTAAAAGTTGTATAGGAAGCTGGCTCTGTATATATTATACCAAAGTAAGGTGTAGTATGCACAGAGTCCAATGTATCCCCAGGGGATTACAGAAGCTTAAGTAGATAATACTAAAAGCTCTATTTGGACTAGTGTGGTCGAGCAGTTAGGCTTATCAAAGGGCTGTGTTAAGCATTTATTGTACACACTCAGACAAGAAATGATAGCACACCCTCAAAGACTGAAACCAGACCAATTGTGTTTGTATAAAAAGTTATTATTTGGTTATTATTTTTCTAGAAACAAGAAGTACTCAGTGCAGGGAAATAACAGTTTTCAAAGTAGTAACACTTTTCAAATTGCAGTAGGAATAATTTTGCAAGGAAGTAGAAATGCTTCACAGTATTAGAAATACTTTTGTGTTGTCAATCAGAAACAGTAGCCATTAGTACTTGTTATGTTATGTTATGTTATGTTATCTGAACTTCTAACGCGCACAGCTACTCCAAGGAGTGTCCCGGCGCGAGCATAGGGAATCAACAAAGCATAACCTGAACTTTACACAAAAAGATGAGTTTTTAACAATTTTTTTAAAACTGCTGGATCTTCCACACAGCGAAGTGCCAGTGGTAGCGCATTCCACGCTCGGGCCGCAAGAACGGCCAGGGAAGCACCCCCTAATCGGTGTCGATTGAAGCAAGGAACCTTAGCCAGCCTAAGGGCCGAAGAGCGCAATATCCTCCCTGGGACGTAAAAGGAGAACCGTTTCTGCAGATAAAAAGGCCCTAAACCATGCAGTGCACAATGGGCAATAGTGAGAGATTTAAAAATCACTCGCGCCATCACCGGGAGCCAGTGAAGGGAGCGAAGATAACCTTGCACACTATTCTTAGGCGGGATCTCACCCAGAAGGCGGGCCGCCGCATTTTGCACCACTTGGAGTTTGTTAAGGGAGTAGGTCGGAATACCCATATACAGCACATTAGCGTAAACCAAGCGGGAGAGCATGAGCGCACGTACCACTGATTGTCTCGCCGCCTGAGGGAGCAGTGGGAAGAATCTTCTCAGGACTCTAAGGAGGCCAAAACAGCATCCCGCGAGTCTCTTAACTTGACTAGAGAAGGAAAGATTATCTTCAAACCACACTCCAAGATTCTTTGCAACACAGCTATTGGACAATGGAGGTGGAAACTCAGCTGGCCAGATCGTGTCTCTAAACCCAGGAGGGAAGTTACCAAACAAAAGAACCTCAGACTTATCTTCGTTGCATTTTAATTGGGCCTTCGCCAGCCACTTAAAAACCAAAGATAAACAGGACTGGACAGGGGCAACGGTATCCTCATTCTTATCCCAAGTAAACAATAGCTGGGTATCGTCAGCATAGGCGATCACCTTAGCCCCCAAGCCCTTCGCTAATGTGACGAAAGGAGTAAGATAGATGTTAAACAAAAGGGGGATAAAAGATGATCCCTGAGGAACCCCTGTGGAGACCCGCTGAGTTGAGGAAGCAGCCGGAGGCAGCCATACTTGCTGAACCCGGCCCTCCAAAAAGGACTTAATCCAACCTCAGGCTGAACCAACAACACCAATCTCAGCCAATCTGTCTAGCAGTAATGGATGGGGGACCGTATCAAAAGCAGCCGACAGGTCGAGCAGCACTAAGGCTGCTCTCCCGCCGGCATCGAGACACTCCCGAATCGCTTCTGTCACTTCCACCAAAGCTCCTTCCGTACTATAGGAGGAGCGGAAGCCCGACTGAGCTGGATGCAGGAGCCCCTCCCTCTCCACGAACTCAGACAGTTGTCTGTTCACTATCTTCTCACACACCTTAGCAAGGCTGGGAAGAAGGGAGATGGGCCTATAGTTCCCCGGAATCAAGGGATTAAGGGTGGGTTTCTTCAGTAGGGGGAGGATTTTGGCCTGCTTCCAAACACTTGGGACCCTAGCATCTAGCAAGGAACGGTTAATGATACTATTGACCTCAGAATTCACCACATCTGCCACTGAAGCCAATAATCTTGCAGAGTAGGGGTCCGCAGGTGAGCCAGACTTCAGTCCCTTCAGAATCCTCATCGTACAGGATAGGTCAACCGGAAACAAATTAGCCAGGAAATGATTGGGAGAAATAACCTCAGAAATGGAAGAACGAATAGACTCTACTTGAAAAAGATAGACAGTTATATGCAATAGCTAGAATGCAATGCAACCCTATGGAAGGAAAACAGTGTTATGCATTAGCAGGCAAGTACTCAACTTACAATCCCAGTCTTCAAGGGTTTGGTCTAACACTGGGCAAGGGTCAGTTCAAGGTAGGTACTGCACCATCAGCTGTGCTTGGGCAGCAGGGTGCAGATGTCACTGAGCCCAATGTTAGTCAATGGGGTCCGGGGGTACCTCGAAGAGACACGGTTTGCAGGTAGGTACCTGTGGTAACAGGGCACAGGCCCCGGGGTTTAAGTTCAGCACAGGGGGGGCCACAAAGCAGCACCAAAGCCACACCACCAGCGGAACAGGGGCATCTGGGTGCAGGGTGCAAAATCAGCATTGGGCGCCCAATGCTTTCAATGGGGAATTTTGGTCACACAAAAAGGCTGCAGGGCCGGGCCAGGAAGCTGGATGAAGGTGACCACCGGCTGGGCAGGTAAGATGGAGAGTTGAGGGACACCTGGGCACAGTCAACTGGGATCCCCAAGGTCAGGGCGGAGGATGCAGTGGTGCCTTTTGGTGTCGGATTTACTTTACCGGAGCCGGTCGCAGTTGGGGGGAGCCTTCGGGTTGAGGTTGCAGTCGACTTCATGGGGTCCAGGAGAGGTTAGCCACCAATGGAGATGAGGTCAGGATTGCTGGGGAGACTTCACAGGACCGGTGAGCCACTCAAACTCGGGCCGTGGGCATCGGGTGCAGAGTGGGCAGGGGTCGCGGATCCACCTGAATCCCGAGTCCATGAAGATGGAGTTTTTCTGGACAAGGCTGCTGTCCTCAGGAGATCTGGTCTTGGCTGAAATGTGGCAGTCTTCCTGGTGTTCTTGAAATTCACTGGCCATGGGACAGGCATTGTCTTCTTCGCAGGGTCTTTGAGCAAGAGACAGGCCGATAGGGCTGGGGCCAAATCAGTAGTCATCTTCCAGGCTCAGCATCTTCTTCGTCCTCTTCTTCTTGGGTCACAGGAATCCAAGGATCAAGGTTTAGGGGTGCCCCTAACTACTGAATTTAGGGGTGTTACAGGTACTGGCAGAAGATAGCCAATGGGCTACTTGCCTTTAGGGTGACTACACCCTTAGATTGTCCCCGTCCCTTTGGGTAGGGGGCATTCCCCCACCTGATTGGGTAGAATTCTTCTATTCAAGATAGAGGAATTCCCAAGGAGGGGGTCACCTCAGTCCTAGGCACCTTAGGGGTGGTCCTGGCAGAAAGGGGACACACCTCTCCTGACTACTAATTTTCCCACCAACCTTACTGGCAAAAGTGGAGCTTGAACAAGTGTGTGGCTATATCCATTAGCTGGAGAGGCTCTGGCTAACATATCAAAGGGCAGGAAGCCTTTGAGGCTCACCGTCCTGAATGTTGTACCTGCTTTGGGGTAGGCATGAAGCACCTCCACACCAAGCAGCCTTTGTCTAAGTCCCACGAGAGCACAAGGGCTCCCACCTCAGGGGGTCTTAAATATGTCTGTGTGTGGCAGGCTGGTGCAGACCAGTCAGCTGGATACGAGGGAATTGGTAGTTTTTCAGGGGGCATCTCTAAGATGCCCTCTGAGTGCATTTTGTAATAAATCCAGCACTGGCATCAGTGTGGGTTTATTACGCTGAAGAGGTTGATACCAAACTCCTTAGCATTCAGTAAAGCCATCAGGGTGCTGTGGAGCTCGTAATGAAAATTTCCCAGCCCATGTACTCAATATGACTCCACTGCACTTACAATATCTGTGAATGGCACTGATTTAGACTGCTCAGGTCACCACTAGGGCTTGCGATGCATTCCTGGATATAATGACACAGTTTGACATGTTAGACATCTGGCACACACTACATGGTAAGATTCGTGAATACATCTTTCACTCTTCAGTTCATGAAACGTCTTCGAGGCTTGACTTTTGGGTGAGGTCGAAAGATGTGGTGAGCTGCACACAAGAAATTAGACATTTACCTAGAACCCTATCGGACCATTACCCAGTAGTGTTAGAGCTCACCGTCCCTACTGACTCAGCACAAGTGTCGCTATGGAGACTTCAACCCAAATCCTTATTAGATGTGGTGTTTAGAGGGGAAATCTGTACTGCAATTGCGGAATAAGTCACAGTAAACAAGGGTTCTGTATCAACGATTGCCACTTTCTGGGAGGCCCCTGAAGGTGGTCATCCGATGGGAGTGCATAGCCAAAGGGCATGGCATTCTCAAGCTTATTAGAGACAGACTTTTGCAAATAGAAACAGAGCTTCGTGCCTTGGAACTCCGGTATAAGGAATCTAAAGATCAGAGCCTCTTGGACCCTATGCGTACCCTCCTGCTGTAGTTCCGGGATGAGGCTGGCAGGGAAGTCAAATTTTTTAGCCAACTCTCCCTAACTCGAAAATATGGAGAGGATGATAGGCCGGGACACACACTGGCCATGCTGCTTCAACCCATATGGACTACCAACCATATTTACACTGTGCATAACTCTGATGGGCACCCTTTGCATGAATCTGGGGAGATTTTAAACACATTTGTTGCATTTTACAAACGACTATATATCTCCCACACTTAGGCTATCTCCACGGACAGATTACTTAAAGCACCCTACCTTGGGGTGGTTGGAGCGGACGGAATGTGAAATCCTCTATCAGCCCCCAACAGCTATGAAGATTAAACAGGTCATTAGGCAATTAAAAACAGAAAGGCACCAGGAAGTGATGGCCTCACTTCAAAACGTACGCCGATGAGCTGACACCCATATTACTAGATGTATATGAAGAGGCATTTCAACTGGGCACCCTACCATTATCTATAAGGTAATCCATATTTATTACACTGCTCAAGCCAGACAAACCTCCGAATAAATGTGAATTTAGTCATCACTTATTAATGTCGACAGTAAAATTCTGGCTAAATTGCTGGCAAATTGACTGATTCCATTAATGTCTAGGCTAATCCGTCTGAATAAATCTGGTTTAATCCCAGGTCACTCCAGGCCAGATAATCTTTGTTCATTTTTTGCCCTTACACACCAGTTAAATCCTGATGGGCCAGTAGTTGTGGCATTTTTAGATGCCGCTAAGGCATTTGACACAGTTGAATAGCCTTTCTTGCTCACCATTTTTACCTGAATGGGACTGGATGGAACATTTGTAAAGTGGGTGCAGTTATTATATACAGCCCCTTCAGCTAGGCTGCGTTTAAATGGTGGCTTGTCAGAGCCCTTTTGGATAGGTCAGGGTACGCAACAGGGTTGCCCCCTGTTGGCCCTTCTCTTTGCCCTTACGGTAGAACCTATGGCATGTGCCCTACGTGATTTTCAGTACAATAGGGGTGTAAATAAGGGGTTCTGTTACACATTATTATCTATGTATGCTGATGGCGTGATGTTGGTTGTCAAGGACCCCTCAGTAAATCTGACTCCCATTATACAGGAAATAATTGAGTTTGACCAATGGTCTGTACTCAGAATTAATTCAACTAAATCAATTATGGTTCCCCTGCCTGGAATCACTACTAGACCAGACATGCCTTATCAGTTACAATGGCAAACTGAACTGATCAGATATCTGGGTATTATGCATCATACAGACATTGTGACTTTAATCAGGGAGAACTATGGGCGCTATATGGAAACCCTTCAATTCAATGTAGACAAGTGGATTATGCTCCTACTGTCGCTAGCAGGTAGGGTTGCTTTAATGAAAATGATAATCCTGCCAAAACTACTATATTTATTTCAAAATAACCCAGTGGCTTTGAAGAACACATTTTTTGCTCAACTGCGCTCTCTCATCAATAGGTTGGCATTAGCAGGCAGGCAGCCCAAGATCGGCTGGCACACATTGCAGCTTTCCATATCGCAAAGGTGGGTTTTTGGCCACCTACTTTGAAGCCTAAAATGTAGGGGTGCAATTGCAATTTATTAACCACTGGTTCCATAACAGTAGATATGCCCCTCATGTTGTGATTGAGACGGCCTGGTGTCCCCGGCCCTCCTCCCGGTGCCCCCTTTTACTCAGCTCTTGCGACGTACCCAAGAAATACACAAAGTTCATTGCACCATTTGGGCTTGGAACAGACTAGTTACTTTGAGTAACGTATCCATCCCATACTCTCTGCACACACCCATTAAGCACTATCATATGCTTTGACTGGATCACAAACCTGGTATTGTATAGGTAGTAGGGAAGACACACATCACAACACTCGGTGGTTTATTTCTAGCACACAAGTTCAAAACATAGTGAATATGTGGGTGACTCACGGACAACTATGTTAAAAGTCCTTACCTATGGCAAACTTTCACATGAGCCTTGGCGCCTCTTTGACATGCTCTCAGAAGAGCCCCATGAACGGCTAGTGCTGTACATGCTACTGACTAACCCACAACCGTATAGACTTATTTCATGTTTATATACTGCGGTTATGCATTGCTTGACTACGGAACTCCCAAGGCTTGCTAGGAATAGGTGGGCGATTAGGGACAGGAAATATCAGATGAACAATGGCAATAATGCTGCCAACAAATCAGGGAGGTATATTCTAATAGCAGGTTAGATTGGTTCATTATAAGTTTTTACATACCTTTCACCGCTGACTCTTGCATGGTATTATCCGGATGTTGATTCTAGATGCAAGTGTTGTGGCATTATGGGAGCTGACTTTTTTCATATTGCATGTACCTGCCCAGATGTGGCCACTTTCTGGACTCAACTCATCTTGGCGCTCCACGAAATGATAGGCCATGCCTATTGCCTTACTCCCATTATAGTAATGTTGGGATATGTCAAGGAGATTCCTAAACCAAATAGAAAGTTTACTTCCATTGGTTTGCATTTGTCGAAATGCAGGGTGGCCATGAGATGGGGTAGTTGCCTTGCCCCAGGGTTTCAAGATTGAGTGAAAGATGTGTTCTTGTGTGAGGAATGGTTGGGGCATGTGCAGACACTTTACCACTGTTAGCTTGTCCACAAGATTGTTGGCATCATTAAACCTGAACTAGAACAGTGTGTTCCTCCTGCAGTAACATAGTGTGCTATGTGATGGCTTCTCGGATGCATAACATTTTTCAAAATATACAGAGCTGTGGCTGGTTGTATGCTTGTGCAGTTCAAGTGTGTGTCCAATATGAGGTTCAACAGTTGTGCCCTTGGTGCTACACAGGAAATAGGGTAGCCACCACCCTCCTTTTATTAGGAAGTCCTGAGAGCAATGTATACAGTTTTCATGAGCACCCTAAAATCAATATTGTCCAGTAGTGTAATTTATCCACAAAACACTATTGTTATTATGTGTGCCTTTTGTTCAGTTCCAAACCATTTCTTCACATATTTAGATGTAGCCAACACGTGTTTCGTCGGTGTGGCATTTGCCCACCGACTACCTAAGGGGTTGTAGTGCTAGAGGCACTCTTGTGGTCTGAAACCCCGTGATGACCTTTGACTACCATTATTTTAACTGACTTTAGTGTGTGATTTTATCCTAGTCTGAATGTACGATGGTCCTGCATATGCCTTGCTTCTCCTACAAATTTCTTTCTTGTAATCTTTCTGTCTTTCAGTAGGAGCTGTCACGGAGTAGGACAGCCTTGCCAAGAACAGAGGGGTGGAATGTACTTTTTGGTCTCGAAGTGCAGTGTTGTGGGCAGTGATGCACACATGTGCTCGGTGTTGGACATTGAGAGATGAAGAATATAAATCTATAAGCAGTTGTGCACAATTGTGCATTGTGGTGTACATTGATGAGAATTATGAGGTTCTTACTATTGGCTTTGACATGGCCTCATGTCATCCTTTTTCCTGACTCTGCCTTACTTCAGCTTTTCTGCGTGCACAGCAGTGCTTGTAAGTTGTTTGGGTTATTCACGTTCAAGGATTGTTTTTGTGTTTAATGTACTTTCGTGAGCTTCGTCAAGATAAAGGCTGGAACATGCGAGATTTAGAGAAGGGGACGTGAGAACTCCTTCCTGCCATGGGAATGCTTGCTTGGAACCTGGCCAGTTCTGGTAAGATTCCTCTGGCCTGGAGGTCTTTCCCGAACTTTCTAGTGTGCTTTCAGATCGTAAAGCTCAGGGTTGTTGACTCAGATACCGGGAGTTTGTAACCTGAGCGGGAACGGACGCGTCTACCTCGGTGCGCGGTTGTTGAGGCTCTCAACCACGGCTGTTTAACTTCCCTAGTCAGGAGTGGGCTGAGATGCGGTGTTTGCACCAGGCGAAGTATTGAGTTTTGGTTATTGCCATTGTGATTTTTGGCCAGTGGCTTTGATCATTTGATGTGTTTACTTTGTGATGTGTGAGTGAGTCACGGTGCACCTCCAAAGAGATCATTTGATGTATATATATCTTTCTTTTCTCTTGCAGGACGTCCAGTATATTTGCTTGAGTCTTATTTCATATTATTTGCTGCTTGTTTATTCATCAGTATTATTCATGCATTTAATTTACCAAGTGTGTTATTATTGCTTGCATATAAACATATATATCTCTACATATATTTTAATGTTGTGCATTAGACATCTGGGAAAGCCTTTCTGTTAGAGAGCATCGTGTAAAATAAAACCCCAAGCCTTATTCTAAAAGAGAGAGTCCTTGCATTTTGTAAAATAAAACCCTTTTCTAAAGGTGTTGTTTGTTTTGTGTTAAAGTCTTTTGCTTCGCCGGGTGTTGAGCCATCGTGTGGGAGCTGTATTATCTGATAGGTGCAAGCAAGACAGGGGTACCAGCAAGAAACAGACATCATATGTCATTATCCTATGTAGAGTCATGCTACCCATATATGTCAAGTACCTCATGAGCCCACATTTGGCGCATAGTAACTCATCCCAATTATAGAAAGTGAAACATACTGGTATCTCATGCTGCTCTAAAGACACTGAAATATTGAGGAAGTACACATTATCCAAACTATCTGAAGGGAGAATTCCGGTTCCACAGGGACATGTGTGTGAATTGAGAACCACAAGCATGCCATTATCTGTGTTCACCCGTGATTCCTATGTGGTGTTTCAACCATATCATGACACCATGCAAATTATTCCACCATCATACCCTTACTTGACGTATTAGTGGTTCTACAATCTCTCCCAAATCAACCAGTAACAATTTGGGTCTCCCAAATAGACCAATAACAATTTGGGTGTCGTCAGCGTAGGAAACCACTGAGAACCAAAAAGATCTGATCAAATTGGAAAGAGGAGTGACATTGACATTAAAGAGGGTGGGACTCAAAGATGAGCCCTGTGGGACCCCACAGGGGAGAGTGAAGATGGGGGGAGTTGAAGTCTTCCAAGGCAAAAAATTGTTCATGATCTGTAAGGAAGGATTTCAGCAAAGAAAGTGCTGCTCCCTTGATCCATCCTTATTGTTGAAAGACAGTCCAGGAGAATGTTGTGATTGATAGTATTAAACCCTGCTGAGAGGTCTAGCAGGATTATGGCTGCATTACCTCCAGTGTCAACAGTTTGTCTGATTTGCTCAGATGCAGCGATCAGTGCAGATTTTGTGCTGTGCTGGTTTCTGAACCCAAACTGTGAATGGTCAAATAGGCCATGATTCTCAAAAAACAGGGAAAGTTCTGAATTCATGGCTTTTTCGACAATTTTAGCAGGGTACGGCATACGTGAAATGGGATGATAGTTATTGGGCTCTGCACTGTCTAAATTGAGTTTTTTCATAAGCGTTAAGACAGAAGCAATTTTCCATTTAGTAGGGAAGAGCCCGGTGGCAAACATCTTGTTAAAGATGAGGGTAAGGGGCGTGGTCAAGATGGCGATCGTATAAGACGTGTCTCGTTCATCTCCCAGCTCCCATCTAGCTGCCGGGCCACCAGCCGCTGTCTACGGCGAAGTGAGAGTCCCATAACGCCGGATGAATTCAGCACGAACCCCACCGGGAACCTAGTGCAGGGAAATGGACCCGCAGGTTGGCTGCTGTTTGTCCGGAAAATGGCTGCTGCAAACTAGCAAAATGACGGCCGCACCCTAATGTGGGACAGTAACATCGAAAGACCCGGAGCGGGACTAGCGAGGATAGGCACATTGGAGACACAGTAAGGAAAGCTACTGGGCCACAAGCATACGCGGGGCACGATATGGGATGTCCTGAGGGACACAGAGCCCCGCAGAGAGCAGGTGAACCGGACTGAGGCGGAAGATCCCAGGGCAGCCGGGGTGACCGCGAGGAGAGCGAGCACAGGGACACGCCTGGAGTCTACCTACCCCCGGCAAGCAACGCAAGAGAGGCCCAAGTACTGAGGGGCTAGGCCCTCTAAAGCAACACCCCATATCACTCAAGAAACCCACAGTAGGAAGGGAGGCGGGGGGGCACTAGAGGCGAAGAGCGATAGGGCGGCCCTGCAATCACCGCAAGTTCAGAGGAGTGGATGGCTGAGAGGGGATAAAAGGCAAAAGCGATAGCGGGCAAAGACAGATCAAGGCAGAGCCCAGGGAGCAAGGACTGAGAGCCGGCCACCTGCTGCTTGGGCATGAAGCGACTGAAGGTGCCAGTAGTCGGAAGGTGGAGACCGTGGCCAATTCCAAAAGATTAGTACACTAGACAGCCTACGGGACAGAGAGCCTCCACTTAGAATCAGTAGAGGTGATGGCCCCACAGTACATTTGTACTCGAGCTTGGCGAGCCCTAGGAAGATGGGAAGACCAGTGAAGGAGGCAATATAGCACGGGACAAAGGGCTCGGAAGTGCGCAGGAGAGGCTCCCCAGACTGTATACTCAGAAGAGAAGACAATCTGCCACTTTCTTGGCAAAGTCTAGGGACAAAGGCTGGGTCATTGAGATCGGTGTGAGCTGCCCAACCTCATAAAGAGTAGAACTGAATACAAAGACGAGGAAGGGGCCTCCCTAGGGTTATAGTGAAGCCGTAAGAAAGAGGAGCAGGGCGAGGCGGGCGGCAAACTGAGCTAGCAGTAAACATGTCCTCAGTGAGAGGAAAGAAGGATCCAAATCTAAAAGATATGCTGACCAAGCTCCCGACAAGTGGCAGAGAAGGGCATACATCGCCCCCCTCACAAGCAGGACAAGATCCGGATTCCACCGAAGTACCGGGTACTCGCTCTTTTTTAAGAGATGCTATCCAACACACTACAGGAGGATTTACAGACTCTGAAGGGTAATATAGCGTCAGAAATGACGGAGGTCTGGCGGGACGTATGTGCTGTGGGGGAGAGAGTGGCTAGCTTTGAGGAACATGATCAAGCCCGAGATGAGGAAGTGGAACAATTACAGCAGGAGGCGATTCGACTTCGGGCACAGCAGATCTATCTCCAAGCACACACTGAGGATATGGAGAGCCGATCTCGCCAGAATAATATCCAAATTCAGGGAGTTCCATTGAAGGAAGAAGGCTCGGACATCACACATTAAATACAGGGGCTATTTTGAAGCATATTGGAGGCCCCGCCGGACTTTGAAATTAAGATAGATCAAGCGCACAGGGTGGGTGCGCAAAGACGAGCGCATGCGCCCCCGCCAGATATCCTGGCTTACCTTCTGGACTTTCAGTTGAAAGAATTGATACTACGGAAAGCTAGGGATAAGCAACCACTCAACTACCAGGAACATCCCAATGCCCTGTATCAAGATCTAGCCATGATAACTTTACAGAAACGTAGGGAATTGTGACCGGCAACAATGCATTTACGGAACCAAGGGGTGGTGTATTCATGGGGACATCCCTTCAGATTCATCTTCAAATGGCAGGACAAACTATACCAACTCAGATCACTGCAGGAAACGTGTCGAGTTCTGGGCATTGAACATCCACACCAGGAAGAGGAGGAGAGAAATGGATACACAGCACCCCAGATCGATGGCCACGGGTCAGAGGGGGACGCACCACCGACCATGCAGCAAAACCGAAGCCCGCCACAATAGCCCAGGAGAGACAAGCAGTTCTAGAATCGCTGTCCAAGGAGAAGACATCCCCAGAGGGCAATTGAAAAGCTGATGGAAAGATAAGTGAACAGAGAATGGCTGGGCGGGTGACAGGAGCACCCATTGGGAGTGGGGGGGCTGTCTTGTTTTGACCACACTAGGCACCCAACTCTTCTGTATACCAAGGACACGCAAACACGAACTGCGGGTCCTGGACAATATGGGGAATATTTGAGGTTACAGTTGGGGTTAGGGAGGGGTGCATGGGAACTGGTGCTTATGGCAAAGGGGCCACAGAGGTAAAAGGTACTTTTTGGAGGCTAGGGCACACCATGGAGAGAGGGGTGGAGAAAGAGATACAGGGATTCAGAGGTAGTTGCATAATTCATTGAAGGTTCTTACACTCAAAGTGAAGGGCCTCAATAACCCCATTAAGAGAAAGGCTATACTATCATATTTGGAAAATTCCGGAGCAGATGTGTGCCTCCTTCAGGAGACCCAGCTTGTATCGGATTGGCACCGGCTTCGGTCGCGAATCTTCCCCCAACAATTCTTTTCTTCCTCTTCGGACATAAAGGCAGGAGTGGCTATCGTGATCACTAAATGTCAAGAATTCCTGTCATGCGAGGGGAGGAAAACGGTACCCAGCGAAAACGGACTACATCTCCCAGGATGCTTAGCGGTTGAGAGGTTATGTAAACAGGAGAGCTGTTACATAACTCAAGGAAAACACGCCCTTATGTAAACAGGAGAGCTGTTACAGAACTCAAGGAAAACACGCCCTTATGTAAACAGGAGAGCTGTTACATAACTCAAGGAAAACACGCCCTATAAAGGGAGGAACTGGGAGGTACAACGCTGTCGGATATTGTGTTTACACCGACGTACCTTCTTAGTGAAGAGCAGTGTTCCGGAGTGGTGCTCCAGTAAGGCAAGAACGGAGGTAGGTCGAGTCGTTACTCCCTGGGCCGTGTCTTGCCCCATCGTCACCTGTGAAGGACCCGGAAGCTCTACCGTATAACCATTGAGCTTCGCTTTTTGACTCGGCTGAGTCAAAGCGCAGTGGCGCTTTTGCTGGTTGGAGTCGTAACTCCCAGCCCGACCAGAGATACAGGGACTGCCAGCTGTAACGCACACCAGGAGGTGTTTGCCGCGTTACAGACTCGGAAGTCCACAGGATCGATCGAGCGGCTGCTCTCGGTTCAGTCTTCTTTGCTTGTGATTGGGGTATCGGTGACGCATCACCAGGAGGTGACTCCGCGTCCCGGTGCAGTCTGAGGAAGAGGTTGAGCGGCTGCTCCCTTCAGGTAGAGACCCCGGCTGGGTGTTTCCCTGACTCCTCGATTCTCCCCAACACTCTTCGTGCCCCTCACAGCCTACCGATTGGCATTGGCGGCCATTTCATTTCTGCCCTCTGTTGGCATACGCCGGGATCGGCGTATATGCAGAGGACGGTTAGGACCATCCGTGCTGTGGGCTGGTAACGTACTTAGCCTGGAGGATTCCAGTGACTATAACCTTTGTTTATTCCTTGTATTATTTTTGCCTTCATTAAAATAACTAAACCTTCACAAGTGGTTGCGTTCTCATTATCGTGTCTGTTAAACGATCCTGAGACGTTCAGGGCGTTACAAAATATCCGACCTTAATAACACTAACTGTCTCCCGGTCGATAACAGACATGGCAACACTTGATGATGTGCTGGCTGCTTTAGCGACCGTGCAAATTGAATTGGCTGCCTCCAGGCAAGAAACAGCCGATGTAAAAGCCAGACTGGATGCTATCCAATTGGACCCGCTCACGCCCAGCACCTCCCTCACGAACCAGACCCCTGCGGTAGTAGTGGAAATGCCGGTAGCCGTCCCCTTGGTAACACCAGAGAGGTACAGTGGGGATCCTAACACAGTGCAGGTATTCCTCACACAAGTGGCGCTACATTTATCGTGCAAACCAAGGGCGTTCCCCACGAGTCAGGCTCGTGCGGCTTTCCTTATATCCTATTTGGCTGGAAACGCGGCACAATGGGCCGTACCTCTGGTGAGCAGGGACGACCCCATCTTATGTGATTGGGGTGCTTTTCGCGAGGAATTCCTGAAAGTCTTTGACAGAAGGGCTGACTCGTACACGGCGGACCGTGAAATGCTTGAGTTGAGACAGGGATCCAACGACCTGGTGCAGTATCTCAACGCGTTCCGAAGGCTGGTTGCGGAAACCAAGTGGCCTGTTGCTAAACAGACGGCGCTCTTCCATCACGGGCTGTGCGATGAGCTCAAGGACGCCGTGGCTCATATTGACCCACAACCCAAGACATGTGAGGGCCTTATCAACCTGGTATTACGGCTGGAACATAGGCTAAGTGAAAGAAAGGGGGATCATGGGAGAAAAGGAAACTCCCTTCCATCCTATGTGACAGTGGGAAGTCCTGAAACTTCCACCGCATCCAAGGGAGAACCCATGGACATCGGCGCAATACGAGCGAGCCTCACAGCCACGGAGAAAGAGTCACGCCGTAAACAAGGATTGTGCCTATATTGTGGCAAAAAAGGCCACTACGTACGTGAATGCCCTGCCAAACCGAAGACGTCACGTTATCGGGCCAACCGGTCGGTAACAGCCGTGGTGGACGTACCGGCGGAAAACTAGAGGACTCCCAGACCAAAGAAGGGGCATCTCGGAGTCACTCATCCATCCCTTCACTTTCCAACTCGGTCACTAAGGGACAACGACACCTGTTTCTCACGGTGCACGTGGGAGTGCATGACCAGTGGATACCCGTTGTGGCCATGGTGGATTCAGGGGCCACTGGCATGTTTATGGACCACAACGAGGCATGCAGGCTAGGGCTAGTGCTTCTTCCCAAGGCTGTACCCAAAGACGTCTATGCTGTAGACGGAAGGCGATTGGTGACAAGGCCCATCGGGCAGCACACGGGGGTCCTTCCGATGAGATGTGGGAGGAACCATTTGGAACAAATCGATTTTAACATCATCCGAGCGCCCCAATATGGCGTCATATTGGGATTGCCGTGGCTACAGAAACACAACCCCTCTGTGGATTGGCCAACACATCGCATCGAACTGACGTCACCGTATTGCATCCTGCATTGTGGAATAAGAACGGAATCCCTTGACGCAGATGAGAGCGGGAGTCAGACGGTGGCTACAGCGGCAGAAAAAGATGTGGCTCTCCCCCAGGCTTATCACAGGTTTGAGGATGTATTTGATGAGGTGAAGGCGGAAGTGCTACCACCACATAGACAGTTTGACTGCCAGATCGACCTGGTGCCAGGGGCCAGCGTTCCCAGCGGCAGGCTGTATGCCCTGACGGAGCCTGAAAACGTGCATCTCCGGGGGTACCTGGATAAACTCCTCAAGCTAGGATTCATCCACCCGTCCAAGTCTCCGGCCGCCTCGCCACTCTTCTTCATCCCGAAGGCTAATGGGGAGCTGAGAGCCTGTGTGGACTTTAGGGCATTGAATGCGATAACCGTAAAGAATCGGTACCCCTTGCCTCTCATCAGTGTACTTCTGGAACAGGTCAAGAAAGCACGTATCTACACCAAGTTGGATTTGAAAGGGGCATACCATCTGGTGCGCATGAGGGACGGAGACGAGTGGAAGACCGCCTTTAAGACCAGGTTCGGCCTTTTTGAGTACCTCGTCATGCCGTTCGGTCTGTGCAACGCCCCGGCAGCCTTTCAGTACTTTTTGAATGAGGTATTCAGAGAGGAGTTGGATATCTACGTGGTCGTATATATCGACGACATCCTCATCTATTCGTCCAGTGTGGAGGAGCACGTACACCACGTCAAAGCTGTGCTCCAAAAGCTGAGGGAAAACATGCTGTTTTGTAAACTCAGCAAGTGTGACTTCCACGTCACATCCGTGGAATTCCTCGGAGTGATGCTGAGTCCAGAGGGACAGGAGATGGCAGAACGAAAGATCAAGGCGGTGAAAGAATGGCCGGTGCCCCAAAGCGTGAAGGACGTCCAAAGTTTCATTGGCTTCGCCAACTTTTACAGGCGGTTTATAGATGGATTTTCAGGATTGGTGGCCCCAATCACACAGCTACTGAGGAAGTCCAAGGAGTTTGTCTGGTCCCCTGAAGCGAACAAAGCCTTTGAGGCCCTGAAAAGCGCCTTTGGTAAGGCGCCGGTGTTGGCTCACCCCGATCCGGATCTCCCCTACGTGGTGGAAGCGGACGCATCGGATGTGGCGCTGGGGGCTATCTTGTCCCAACGCAACCAAGACACAGGGGTGCTTCATCCCGTTGCGTACATGTCCCGCAAACTCAACGACGCCGAACGCAACTACCATATTGCGGAGAAGGAGCTTCTCGCAATCAAGGACGCCTTCACCGAATGGAGGCATTGGTTGATGGGGGCAAGACATGTGGTATCGGTGTACACGGACCATCGGAACCTACAGTTCATGACGGCCACAAGACACCTTTCTCCCAGACAGCTGCGGTGGATGATCTTCTTTGCGGGGTTCAACTTCCGCATCACATATCGGCCGGGGACGGAAAACCGGAAGGCGGACGCCCTGTCCCGTCAATCTGCAGTTAAGGAACCATTGCCTGCGACCGAGCATTCCATCATTTCCCCGAGGATGGTATTGGGGGTTATCCAACCGGATACTTTCCTGAGGGGAATAAAGAGAGGGATCAGGTCATTCGCATGGCGGAGGTGGCTCCTCAGTCACAGAGAATGGCAGCTGAAGGACGGGATACCCCTGAAGGGCAGGTGCCTATTGATACCCACGCCTAGGCTAAGGAAACAAGCATTCATCTGGTGCCATGACTCTCCATGCGCAGGTCATTTGGGCTTTGAAAAAACGGTGGCTAGCATGGGACGGCATTTCTGGTGGCCAACCATGAGAGTGGATGTCAGGAGGTGGGGACAGGAGTGTCCTACGTGTGCTACCATGAAGGCCGACCATGGCCGAACCCAAGGGCTCTTACATCCACTTCCGACCCCGGATAGACCATGGGATAGCATATCACTGGACTTCGTGGTGGGCCTACCGGTAGACCAGGGGATGACGGCAATACTGGTGGTGGTGGATTACTTGACGAAAATGGGGCACTTCATCCCCTGCAAGAGAGTCCCTACGGCCGGGGAATTGGCGTCACTACTCCTAAAGAATGTGGTACGACTGCATGGATTACCTGGGGTGATCGTGTCGGACCGGGGGTCGCAGTTTACTGCGCAATTCTGGAAGACTTGGTGCACTGCGCTGCATGTTAAGACCGCCCTGTCCACCAGCTACCACCCTCAAACGGACGGCCAAACCGAGCGCCTGAACCAAACGCTCAAACAGTATCTGCGATGTTTTGTGGACCAGGGCAGGGAAGAATGGGTCGACTTGCTATGGGTTGCAGAGATAGCCTATAACAACGCCACTCACAGCTCCACACAGTCATCTCCGTTCTATAGCAACTATGGCCAACATCCCAGGTTCTTGCCATTTTTACATCCGTTCAGAGAGGACAGGATTCCCGCCACAGCGGACAGGGTGGCACACATAAAAGACACGTTGATGCGCTCAAGGGCTGTCCTAATAGAGGCCAAGAGAAGATACAAGGCTGCGGCAGACAGGAAGAGAAGGCCCGGGCCACTGTACCGCACTGGAGACTACGTCTGGATATCCACAAGAAGCATGAGGATTCGAAAGAACAGTGTGTTCCATCCCAAGTACATGGGCCCCTATCGAATTACCAAGTGTATGGGTCCCGTGAACGTGAAGGTGTGCTTGCCCCAGTCATTGCGGATACACCCTGTCTTTCATGTATCATTGCTCAAACCAGCACCCTCCAAGCCGTCTGGGACACCGAGGCCGGTATGCGTGGAGTCGGAGGTGGAGTATGAAGTGTCGGGCATACGGGCGTCCAAATGGCGCAGGGGGAAGCTGTGGTACCTGGTTGCGTGGAAAGGCTATGGCCCGGAGGAGCAGTCATGGGAACCGGCTGAAGGGGTTCATGCTCCGCGCTTGGTCTCCTTGTTCCATCGGCGTTTTCCTGCCAGCGCTGGACCCGTGGGGAGCCGCTGAGAGGGAGGATGTACTGTCAAGAATTCCTGTCATGCGAGGGGAGGAAAACGGTACCCAGCGAAAACGGACTACATCTCCCAGGATGCTTAGCGGTTGAGAGGTTATGTAAACAGGAGAGCTGTTACATAACTCAAGGAAAACACGCCCTTATGTAAACAGGAGAGCTGTTACATAACTCAAGGAAAACACGCCCTTATGTAAACAGGAGAGCTGTTACATAACTCAAGGAAAACACGCCCTATAAAGGGAGGAACCGGGAGGTACAACGCTGTCGGATATTGTGTTTACACCGACGTACCTGCTTAGTGAAGAGCAGTGTTCCGGAGTGGTGCTCCAGTAAGGCAAGAACGGAGGTAGGTCGAGTTGTTACTCCCTGGGCTGTGTCTTGCCCCATCGTCACCTGTGAAGGACCCGGAAGCTCTACCGTATAACCATTGAGCTTCGCTTTTTGACTCGGCTGAGTCAAAGCGCAGTGGCGCTTTTGCTGGTTGGAGTCGTAACTCCCAGCCCGACCAGAGATACAGGGACTGCCAGCTGTAACGCACACCAGGAGGTGTTTGCCGCGTTACAGACTCGGAAGTCCACAGGATCGATCGAGCGGCTGCTCTCGGTTCAGTCTTCTTTGCTTGTGATTGGGGTATCGGGGACGCATCACCAGGAGGTGACTCCGCGTCCCGGTGCAGTCTGAGGAAGAGGTTGAGCGGCTGCTCCCTTCAGGTAGAGACCCCGGCTGGGTGTTTCCCTGACTCCTCGATTCTCCCCAACACTCTTCGTGCCCCTCACAGCCTACCGATTGGCATTGGCGGCCATTTCATTTCTGCCCTCTGTTGGCATACGCCGGGATCGGCGTATATGCAGAGGACGGTTAGGACCATCCGTGCTGTGGGCTGGTAACGTACTTAGCCTGGAGGATTCCAGTGACTATAACCTTTGTTTATTCCTTGTATTATTTTTGCCTTCATTAAAATAACTAAACCTTCACAAGTGGTTGCGTTCTCATTATCGTGTCTGTTAAACGATCCTGAGACGTTCAGGGCGTTACACTAAACGCTTTAGAGGGGAAGTGAGAGATAAGGTAGCGGAAATTAAAAGGAGGCTCTTAGCTTATGCACTACAGGTGGGGGGGACACACACTGCTGATAGGCTCGGTATATGCCCCCAATTTAGGACAGGTGAGCTTTCTGAAGTCAGCCTTTTCAGAGGTCATCAATGGACAGGCACGCTTGACCGTGGTGGCGGGAGACTTCAATATAGTCATGGATGCAGCTAAGGATAGATCAGGTAGCCGATATACGCAAACTGGTGAGCTGTCACGAGAAGGGTCCGCTGGCTTCAGCCCATGGGACTGGTGGATCTATGGCGGGAAAAACACCCCCATCTCAAAAGAAATAGATAGGGCAGAGAGGAGGCTCCCTTTGAACCCAGGCGGTCTGTCTCTCCCTTAACTCTGTGAACTTTCAAACTTGGCCAATCAAATACCCCCGGAAGGAGCATCGGGGGCGATCATGGTGGCTTCAGATGCCTCTACTATTAGCCCTACCAACCCTCCTGGAACCAACAACAATAGCAAGGTGTTTATTGCTTCTAATCAGGGAGTGGACCTGGGGGGCCCCCCAGCACCTAAGAGGTGGCGGCGAGTTATCAAGAAGAATGAGACTGTAAAGAGAGAGGGGTGGACACTGCAAATATCAATTTGATGGACGTAGAAGATCTCTGGGCATCTCTTAAGCAAAAAATCACGGAAGTACTGGCCGATCTACTGAACAAGCTTTGTGGTGAACTTACCAAAGTTATGTCATGACTCTGTTATGTCTCCCTCTTTCCGCAAGGGAAATGGTCACTCAAGCACTCATTACCTCACACATTGACTATGCCAATGCATTGTATATTGATCTGCCCAGCTATCTACTGGACCAGCTTCAGGTAGTTCAAAATGCCACGGCTAGAACCCTGCTTAACCTCCCTAAGAGGATGGGCGTCAAGCTGCACCTTCGTAACCTGCACTGGTTACCGGTGAAAGTACGGGTGAAATTTAAGTTCCTGATAATGGCACATGCTGCCCTTCATGGGCTTGGCCTGGTGTACCTAAGGAAGTGTTTTTAGTTCTGTGCTCCTACTAGGCAGATTCGCTCTTCCACAATGCTGATGGCCTGCACTCCCAGCTTCTGCCTAAAAGGGGTAGGTGGCAGCTCCCTTGCTTGCATGGCAGCGGTGGCCTGGAACCAACTCCCTCTTGACTTACGCCGCCTTCAGGATCCTAAGAATTTTAGGAAGAGACTTAAGACTTTTCTCTTTAATTAAGCTGTCTTCCCTTTTTTTCTCTCTCTCCACACTGGGTTCGCGCCGGGACACTCTTTGAGTAGCTGTGCGCATTACAAATTGCTATAACTAACATAACATAGAGATACACTAGGCAAAGTTGAAAACGTATTGGCCTCTATTAGTCAAGTACCCCCGCTTGGTATCTCGCAGCCACAGACAGTACGAACCGGAACTCCCCCTTCAGATATCCTGAGTATTAGCCAGCCCCTGATTGATAACCCTAGGGCAAAGGTAGTTACGAACAGTGAGCTGTTTTTTTTGGGCACCCGACCTCGACCCTTTAACCACATGGGTGCTCAGGACAGCTCCCGGCCGTCATGAGTCACGGTAGTCGTGTGCTCATGATGGCTGGGAGCCGTCCGACCGTTGCCGCTCCGTCCACGCGCGGCTAATTCCCCGCCTGTGCGGGCGAATTAATTAGTGGGCGGAGTTCGGACGGCTTCCGGCCGTCATGAGCACACACCCAACGTGATTTATGACGGCCGGGAGCCGTCCTGGGTACCTGAGTGCCACGCCCAGCCCTGCCCCCCTCGTACCATGGCAGAATTTGCCACGCGGCGAAGGGGTTAATCCTGGCTCATGTCCGGAAACGATCTATAAATGCCCATCGAAACACCACTATGAGAAGTAGTAACAGACAGCCTATCAGTAACTAACAGTCCTGGTTTAGCAGTAATTGATCTTCCCCCAGCCTGCAGCCCCTTCACTGTGGTTTTGGTAGGGGTACCAGGTCTGGGAGCTCATAGGGAGGAACTCACTGATTAACAAAGTAACTCATTGGTTAGGCCGACACACCAGATTTAAAGTGGAAGATCACAGGCATATTCTGAAGGCCAGGAGGGTCTCATGGATAGGAAGGTCCAGGAAAACATTCGAGGGCAATAGTGTAATAGTTACATTTAGATTCCCAGAACTAGCAGGAAATATTTTACGACAGATCCCACAACCCTCTTACCTTGAATCTGGTATTAAGCCATTACCACTGGGTTTCATTTATAGACCCACCCCCAACACCATAAGTAGTAGCCATCTTTTAACCCAGGACGGGGGCTCTCTCTTCACAGGGGGAGTACAGACAACCGTTAAACCCTATGCCCCCTTGAGGGAACTTAATGACCCAGATTGACAGCGAGAGTGTGAAAGCAAAAGCAAATCCATTGTCATGCCTGTGGAATCACTGGCACAGAGACTGGTGAATAGGGATAATAGGGAGACACTGTCTAGTGTAAATGCAAGACATAATTTTAGCTGCTCAAACAGAACCGAGCCTAATAGCACAATGGCTGGTTCCATTGTGCCACTTTTAAGTCATACCCAGGGTATGGGGGAAAAACTAAATTTATCCTGGAATGTGGCAGGATTAGCCGCAAAATTTGCTGATGACAGTTGGCTTCAATTTATTAGATCCTTTAATATTATTTGTATGCAGGAGTCTTGGGAGATTGAAAATAATTTTTTTCTCAAGGGTTATAAAATGTTTTTTGTCCGGCAGAGGGCTCAAGAACAGTTAGATCAGGGGGGGGGGGGGGAGTTAATTATCTTTATAGCCCTTGGGATTGGTGAATCCGTGAAGCACTTGAATTGGGATTCTAAAGTTGCACAAGGCCTCAGAATTGTGGTTGGGAAATCACTTAGATTTGCATTGATTAATTTTTATAATGCAAAATGGAAGAAACATGGGCCCTCAAGCCTTGTGAAACTTAGTGGTCACCTCGAGTTAATACAGTGCGAAGGCTTACCACAGGAGAATTTAATTTTATTAGGAGATTTTAACTGTCATTTATGTCCAGCCCTAGCACAGGACTCACGAGACTGGCCCACATGTCCGACTAGGGAGGAATGGGATGGCATATGGAGCATTCTGTAGAAGGGCGTGAATTGAATGCTCTCCTAAATACTTACGATTTAATATGTACCCTAGATTTGATTGCTAATTCCTCTGATTCTCCTGTGCCTCCGACCTACAAAGGCAGGGTATGAGCAACAATCATTGATTTTGTCTTTGTTTCTTTTCCCTTGGGTCGGCTTATATCTTCATTTAATATTTGACACAGTCCTTTTAGTGATCATAATTCTTTGACTTTAGTGCTCTAAGTGCCGGGCAACCAGACTGGGTCAGGCAGGGTAAATGTGGGCATCATTTCTGTAACTGATCAAGGAAGGCGCTTACGGTGGTCACAACTGGACACTATTGTTTTTAACCATTCTCTTTTCAGAATAAGACAACAGGAGATTTTAAAGTGTTTAGATTTGTCAGCCCCTGGAGAAGAAACCATGCATGCATTTATTGCAATTGCGCATTCATTTGCCAGCCTATTAACAGTGCAGGCAGTCACCTCACGGTCAGATTACGCAAGATGGTTTGATAGCGAGTGCTCCCAGGCTTTGCGGCAACTTAAGATGGCCATGAAACAGATCCCACGTGACAGATCATGGGTAGCATATTGGCGCAGCAACTATAAGAGGGCCATTAAGGGCCGTAAGCGCTTGCTACAAAGACAAGCCTGGGAGGAGCTAATAGAAGCTAGTGAACAAAGAGACTGTTCCCTATTTTGGAGGCTTATTAACAGCCCCTGTTTTTTAGAACCGGGAAAATCCAGACTAGGTCATAATACTACCTCGGTTGAATGGAAGACTCATTTTGAGAAAGTTTACAATCGTCGAAACAGTGAGGAACTCAGTAAGGATGCAAATTGCTCTATTAGAGATGGATCTATTACCTTCACTCTTGAGGAGGTTAGGTTGGGTATTGAGGGATTGTCCCAGTATAAGGCTCCCGGAGCAGATGGTATTCCCCGGACCTTTTTCGTGACCACATAGATGTTTGGGCCCCGGTTTTAAGCAGGGTAATTAACGCCGCAGTAATGACAGTAATGCCGCCCTTGTGGTCTACTGCCACCATTGTCCCGATTTTTAAGAAAGGTGATAGGGAAAATCCTCATTGTTACCGTCTTATATCTCTTATTGATGCTACCGTCAAAGTCCTTGGCCGGGTCTTATTAAATAGGATTTCTGATTTGGCTGACACCAACCAAATCATTTCGGAGGTGCAATATGAGTTTCGCATAGGAAAGTCAACAACAGACCAGTGTCTAAATCTTTAGCTATTAATCTCTAAATATACGATAGCCAAACCTGGAGGTCTCTTCCTGGGTTTTATGGCCCTCACCTCGCCAATCGACTGGGTGAATCGCAGTAAAAATGGATTTTACTTGGTGACTTAGGGGTTGACCAGGCGATTATATATGTTTTGATGACCATACACACTAACACTACTGCTCTAGTTAGAGCATCACTGATAATTTTAAATGCTATTGAGGGGTCAGACAAGGATGTATTCTAGGTCCTTTTTATTTACGTTATATATTAATGGACAAGAAGCATCCCTGATATCTTTACAGGCTTATACCCCTAGGATAGGTAGGAGACTGGTCCCTGTTCTGCTGTACGCGGACGACACAGTACTACTAGCATGAACACCAAGAGGTCTTCATGTTTTACTAGATGGGTTTGTGTCCTTTATGAACGGGATGGGCCGGTCACTGAATCTGACCAAATCGCGTATTAAGGAATTCGGTAAACAGGCCACTAGACCGACTTCTTACAAGGTAGTCACACATAGTTTAGCAAAGGTCCCGGCATTTTTTTTTTTTTTTTGAAAAACCTTTATTGACATTTCAACCAATAACAAGTATGGGCCTACAACCCCCGGGGCCGGCCGCTAAGCAGTCAGAGTAACAGAAATCAAATTTTATCACAGGCAGCACCTCGGGGAGCAGAATCTCCATGCTAGTACACTCTCGGCCACTGAACAGCCCAAGTAGGAGACCAGGATACAAATGGTTTTCATTTTATAATAAGGGAGGATGGAAGGATCAGGTGCCAAACAGTTTCCCAGCAGCGAAAAATGACAGGCAGAATAATAAACGTCAACAATAAACAGCAATCTATCTAATCAATGGCGTTGAAACAGGAAGTTCAGGATGTGGAGGAATATCACGGCCATTTGTGCCTGCAGTCCCCTGCCCTAAAACCCAGAAAACACCACGGAAATTGTGGCACACACGAAAATGCGGTGATTAACAACGAAGGAGTTCTACCATGCTGATCCCAGAGAAGAAAGACCAAGAAGAATAAGAGAAGAAAAAGGAGGCCATGAGAAAAAAAAAAAAGGGAGTAAAGACTAAAGAATCCCCTCCCCCAACCCCCCACCCTGCACCTCTGCAGATGAGTACGGCCCCCCCCCCCCAGCAGTGTGCCTGTCGCCCCGGAACCAGACCCGAAATATAGAAGAAACAGAGAAAAAGGAGTAAGAAAAGAAACCCCACCAGACGGGGGGGTAGAGAGAGTATTAATAAACTGGAGGAGGGCCTTCAAAACCTGCCCCCGGCTTCTCCCTCCCGCACAATATGTTTTCCCCCAAAGCAAACAATAAACAACACAAAATCGCTCATGTCAAAGAAAAATGGGGAGCATTATGCACCTATTACACTAACAGTTATGCCGTGAGAGCACGCAACCCCTGAGCCCGCCCGCCTATTGAATGACCACCTCTGAAGGATTAGCCTCATCCTTGGCCACTCTTTGCGAATCCACCCATGCATACCAATCGACCCAGTGCCATGTACAATGTTACAAGGAAGAGGAGCGTCCAAAAAAGACCAGGAAGCGACACACACAGGTAGGGTGGAAGTCTCTGAATGCCAACAGAGTCAGCATTATGGAGGGTCGTCTTTCCCAGTGCTGCCCCAGGATCTGAACTGCACACAAGGTCCAGGAAGGCGGAATCAGCCAGGGCAGGCGACCGTTGCTTGTATATTGCCTGGGTCGCCGGAGGCCGCGCACGGGACAAGGCCACCACCCCCCATTCAGGTCCAAGACCTCCGGAACAGACCAGACCCACAGCCGGCCGATCACACGTTAGTTCACTGTCCGGAGTTTCCAGCTGTTCGCTATTCACAGGGGCGGCCACGACACTATCCTCCTGTGTGCAGTGTAGGAAGTCCCTGTGTACCTGGGGACAGGCAGGCCGCAACTGTTCCGACGCTGATGCCACCCCATCAAGCTTACTCCCTAATACCCAGGCGCCGTGAACCAAGGTGGAATGAAGGGCACCGAGAGCTTCGAGAAGGTCACCGTACCCCAGCACAGCTCCCGGCGCTCGCTCCGCTACGCTCCTCATAGTTGCACACTCCCAATCTTGCTGCGACCTAGTGGACAGGATGGTAGACCTCGTCCTATCAAGATGGCCGCCGGGTAGGTCCAACCCAGAGTGGGACCAGGACTCAGGGACAAGCGCCTCAAAGTTCCATGTCACTGGGAACAGGGTTCCGGGGGCAGGCAAAAATTTATCCGGTGTGTGGTCACGGGCAACAGTCATCCCCACCACGGACCAGCGCCCGCGAAAATCCGGGAGCAGCCCGCAAGAATCAGGGCGAGTTACGGGCGGCGTCCGGGCAGCTCACCGGCGAAGGCTGAGGCAATCACCGGAGAATCTTGAAATTGCCACCTCGGGCATGCACTCGTTCCACTACGCTTAGTGGTAGGAACGACCACGGCGAAATGTAGGCCGAAATTCGCACCGCTCCGGTAGTCCGACTCCACCCAGTCACCAAAGGCCGCTGTTGTTGAACTGCCACCCGGCCATGTTGTCCACTCGAGGTCCCGGTTCCAGGGCTGCACAGGCCGCAAACTTCAAATGGACATTTCTCCGGCGGTACCGCCGCCAGAAACTTCGGAGTCACACGATCGGTTGCCGCTCTCATTCACCAACACGGGGATATAGCGCAGGCTAAGGATCTCATGCAGGATATCTGTGCGGGATGTGGAGGTTCACGGAGCCGGGAGCCTACGCTGCCGTTCCGGTCGCCATCTTGGCTCCTCTCCCCGGCATTTTATTTGATGTGAAACTCAACTGCAAACACATGCAGGAGGGGAAACATTTAGACATGAAAAAATCAATGGCAGCTATTGTAAACTACGCCCATAGATTAGGCACATGGTCACTGGGGGTAGTTTTAAAGTTATATAACTCCTTCTGTATTCTTAAGGCTACCTATGGAAGTGAGGTATGGGGGTACACAGCGATTAACAAATTACAGACCTCACAAAAAAAATATTTTAGATGAATTTTGAAAGTACCACCGGTTACCCCCTCGTATTCTGCACACGACCAATTAAGCACCAGGTACATAACAGATCTGGTGGCTGTTAAACTCCTGTTGTGCTGGGTGAAGATTTGGTCTAGCGGGGAGGGACACTTTAACCGATTAGTAATTCAGGACTGCCTCTCACTTGACTGTGCACTAAAAATCCTATGGGTAAGATATGTCAAGGAGACCCTCACGGCCTTAGGTAGAGCAGACATTTTTATGAGACACAACACAGTGAAGCAACAGGATAAGAATATCGTTAAAGATTTGTTTTTTAAATATGCCATGGCTTCCCAGGAGGAAAAGGAGCTTAGGAAACCTATGGTAAGTGGTCATGTCCTAGCTAAGTCTGGGCAGAGCATGGAGTTCCACTTATCTATTTTAACACATGCCCATGATAGATTTGTAATTACTTGTTTTAATTTGAACCTGTTTCACCATGTATTGGCATCTCCTTCTGGGTTTGTCTTACATGTAGAAGATAGAGGTCCCTGTGACTGCGACAATAGGTCTCCACAGGATACCCTACACTTTGTTTTTCTTTGTAAATATTTTATGTATCCCAGACGATTGTTTCTTTTTTTTTTTTTTTTTTTGAAACCGTTTATTACAAGACTCAAAAATATACAAATATGGGCCTACAACCTTCCGGCCGGCCGCTAGCAATGAAAGGAGCATACGATATACGTTTATAAAACACATGGTGCTGCGGATGAGCATGCACAGGAGTTAACATCGTTGAGAGCCACACCATCCAGACCCCACTATACGGTTCCATTTTAAACTTAAAGAACAACAAGTACAAACAAACCCACAAGGCAATCCTCAATCGGAAATAGCAACACGTGCTCCCCTAGAGGGGGAATCCTAGCCATCCATAGGAATCTCAAGAGGGGGGAGAGATCAAAACTAGGGCTGGGTAAACCCAATGCCCGGTACCGGGGGGATGAGTTGGCTAAGGGGACGGGGCCGGCGACGGATCGGGCAATAACGGTGGAGCACAGATTCCCCCGCGGTAGGCGTTCCAGGGGCCCCATACTTTCACCCATGTCCCAGGCTTACCTCTCGCCACATACACCACCTTTTCCCGAAACATGCACCAATCCATATGTTCCTTCCAGGCCGAGACAGTCGGGGGCCTCTGGGATCCCCACAGTTGAGCAATATCACGCTTGGCAACCATATACCCCAGAGTCACCCACCACATCTGCGGCACCGAGTAATCGGTAGGTTCCCACACATTCAACAGGCATCTCCTCGCTTCGGGCAACAGCGCCACATGCGTAACCACTCGCAGCACCTCATGCACACCACGCCAGAACCCCTCCACCTCCAGGCACTCCCACAAGATATGCAGAAAAGTCCCCAACGCACCACACCCACGCTTACACAAACCGTCCTTAGCATAGCCCATACGCAGGAGCTTTGGCCCCGTCATGTAGACCCTGTGGAGTATCTTGAGCTGGACGAAACGAAGGCGAGCCGGTATGGCCACCTCTTTCGGGGAGGCCACCGCGGAGATCCAGTCCTCGTCGTCCAGCTCCAGCCCATCGGCTACCCAAGCCTCACGAAGGGCAGTCAACAAGCCTGAGCGGTCGTTGATCAGTTTTTTGTAGATCAGTGAGATCGTGCTGTCAGGGACGTGTCCATCCAGCACTCTATCCTCCAGGGGGGAATACTCCGGGATGGAGGCAACGTCCGGAAAGACGGAGCCCAGTGCATGACGGACCTGCAAATACCGAAAGTACTCGCTGCCCTGTAACTGAAATTCCGTCTGCAGCATCTCGAACGTTTTAAATCCTCCCCTCGTCCAGAGATCCCCCACTTTGCTAATGCCTATTATGTCCCACTTCTCAAAGCCCTTCGAGGTCCACAAGGAGCCCAACCGCTCAGACGCGTATAGTGGTGACGCCCGGGTCAAACGGTCCTTCCACCCCATAGCTGCATTGGCCGCGTGCCACACTCGCACCATGACACGCGTGGGGCCCGTTAGGCGAGCGTCGGGCACGCTAGAGTAGAGCGCTCGATTATGGTCACCACCTGGAAGTAGCATCCTATCCATTTCAAATGCCGGGTTTAAGGCGGGCCCATATAGGCCCTGATTAATCGCAGCTAGCTGGGAGGCCCAATAGTACCGTTTAATATCCGGGAGGGCAATCCCCCCGTCATACCATGGGAGCGTCAGCTTCGCCAGGGCAATACGTGGCCTCCCGTCCCAGAACAGGCGGCGCTGCAAACTCTCCACCTCGCGGAAGTAGCGCGCTGGGACGAGGTCCATAGTGTTCTGCAACGCGTACAGGAAACGCGGCAGCGACATCATTTTAAACAATGCCGCCCGGCCGAGCGGCGAAAGCGGCAAGCGCCGCCAGCGCGCGACATCCTCTTTCAGACGCTGGAGGGGGGGAAGCAAGTTCCGATCATACCGGGCCTCCGGGTCCAGAATAATGAAGACACCCAGGTACCTAAATCCCTGCGAGGCGACCTGGATCGGACAGCCCCGCGGGAGGATAGGAGCCTCCCCGGAGAGAACATACACACACGATTTAGCCCAGTTGATGACAAGACCGGAGTTACGACCGAATGAATGCAAAACATCAACCAGTACTATGAGTGATTTACGTGGGGAAGCTAGGTACAAGAGGATGTCATCAGCGTATAGGGATACGCGGTCCTCATACTCGGGGGTCCAGCGGAGACCACGGATGGAAGGCTCCCACCGCAGCCACTCCGCCAGGGGCTCCAAGGCAAGTGCAAAGAGGAGCGGCGATAAGGGGCAGCCCTGCCGTGTGCCCCGGCCGAGCTCGAACGGAGCCGATACTCTTCCGTTCACCACCACCTGCGCCAATGGGCCCGAATACAGCAATTTGACCCAACTGATGAACCCTGGGCCAAATCCAAACTTCGCAAGCATCGCCCAGATGTATGGCCATTCAAGCGTGTCAAACGCCATGGTGGCGTCTAAGGACGCCAAAATGGCCGGCTCCCGTATGAACGGGACACGTGCGAGCACACCGTGCAAACGCCGCAGATTAAGGGCTGTGTTGCGATGGGGAATAAAGCCGGACTGGTCCTGATGAACCAAATCGCCCACCACGCCGACCAGCCGATTGGCCAGTACCTTGGTGAGAATCTTGGGCTCCGCATTCAGTAGCGAAATGGGCCGATAGGATGTAACCCGGTCCCGAGGTCTCCCCTCCTTGTGGATGACCACGATGGTAGCCAGATGCTGGTCCAGCGGGAGGGAGCCCACCGAGTGTGCCGCCAGGAACATAGCCCGGAGGTGGGGTGCCAGTGTATCCAGTCGCAACTTGTACAACTCGATAGGGAAACCATTCGGACCCATGGCCTTGCCGGAAGCGACCGAGCGTATGGCGAGGGCGATTTCGTCGGAGGTGGGAGCGGCGTCCAGCGACACCCTGTCATCCCCGGAAAGGGACGGCAGCGCGATATCCCTGAGCAGGGCACGGGAATCCTCTTCCGAGCAGGGAGACACCGGGGAATACACCCCACGGAAATAATCAGCGAAACAGGAGACGATTTCTTCTGGCTCAGTTACACACACACCATCCGTTTTCTCAATCAGCGGGACCACACGATTCGCTCTCTCTTTTTTGTCCAACCACGCTATCAGTTTACCAGCCTTATCACCCACATCATACAGTCGCCCCTGTTGCTCTCTACTGAGGCCCCTGGCCGCCTCCGTGACGAGGGCCCTATAGGCCGCTTGCTTGAGTTGGAGGACATGTAATGCGGCATCCGTCACCCCACCTTCTAGATTACCCTCCAACTCGGCTATTTCAGCCTCCATCCGGGTCACCTCCTCCCGCTCGCGCCTCCGGGCGTGGGAAATAAGGGATAGGGCCTCCCCTCGGAGTACTGTCTTGAAGGCCTCCCACAGTGGTACAGCCGAAGGCACGGACCCCACATTCTCATCAAAATATCGCTGAAGGGATTTAATCAATTCAGCGCGAATGGTGGGGTCGCGCAGGTACCAAGGATTGATTGGGACCACCCTACCCTCACCCCTCGGAAAGACATCAAAGTGTAGTAGGAGCGGGGAGTGGTCTGAAATACCCCGTGGCAAATGGCGCACCTCTCCCACCCTCCCAACATAGGCCGCCGGGACAAGGACATAGTCTAGTCGTGAGAGACTACCATGGGCTCCCGAGTGGAAAGTGTACTGCAGCTGCGTGGGGTGCTTTAAACGCCAGCAGTCCACTAATCCAAATGTATCCAAGAGGCCGGATAGCCACGCCTGTGCCCGGGGGAGGTCCCTAGGGGGGTGACGATCCACAGTCCCAGATACCACCGCATTGAAATCCCCCCCCACAACTAAAAGCCCCCCCGGAAGGCCAAGGAGAAGGCGCCCCAGGTCTGCAAAGGTGGTCGACTGCAGCCCCGGTGGGATGTATACTGACACAAAGACAACCACTTTGCCCTCCAGTCTTCCCACCAAGACCGTGTAACGCCCCCTGTCATCGTGGAGCACCTCATCAATCTCCAACGGGAGCGAGTTCTTCACCATGATGCCCACACCCCTTGAGCCAGACGTGAAGCCCGAGTGGGCCACTAGGCGATAGCCACGCCGATTCATGGCCAGAAGGAGTTGCCAATGAGGTGTGTCTCCTGCAGAAAGACTACATCGGGCGAGATTCGCTTCAAAAACTGCAGGACCACACCTCGTTTGATCCTGTCCCCCAGTCCATTCACATTCCAAGACAACAAAGTTAATTCCCTACCCCCCATCATATACAGAAGCCATCATTCGTCCCCCGGAGAGCACTTTAGAACTAACACAAAAATACGTTTGCCTTGTGATAACAACGAACAACACCCCATCCCTACCCACCCACCCCAACAGAACTCCCCCCTCCCTGCACCCCTGCATGAGCCCGAACAGCCCCCCCAACGTGCAGTGTGCCTGTCGCCCCATATATAGTTAAACTAACTAGACCCCCTAGAGGAGGAGGGAGAACCCCCAATAGACCCAACACAACCTCCATAGGAGGGGAACTTACAAAGACTGACGCAGAATCGAAAGTGGCATCATTTTCGTCCAGAGTGAGGCCCAATATTAAACCCTCAGTCCCGATCCAGCGTGCCGTCTCCCCCCCCCCCCCCCGCCCACCCGATCACGATCCCCGGACAGAGTATCCAGCCAGTCCCCGGCCGCTTCGGGACGATCAAAGAAGTGCGTGCGACCATCCACCTCCACTCGCAGCTTGGCTGGGAAAAGCATGGCGTATTTGAGGTTTAGGTCCCGAAGACGGCGTTTGACGCCTAGGAAGCTCAGTCTCTGCTTCTGGACCGCTGGGGTGAAATCAGGGTAAAAATTTACCTCCATATTGTCAAACTTGACCGGTCCATGCAGTCTGGAGGTTTGCAGGATAGCGTCTCTGTCCCGAAAATTGAAAATCCGGGCAATGAGAGGTCTCGGAGGTGCTCCGAACTTCGGCCTTCCCCCGGGAACCCTGTGGGCCCTCTCCACAGCGAAGAGTTTACTCAGCCTCCGTGGCTGGAGATGGGTAGCAATCAGGTCCTCCACAAAGAGATCCGCCGCCGCCTCCTGTTGTTCCTCCGTGCCCGACTCTCGGAGTCCTCCAGGCGTCGATCCATAAGCGCACTCGCCTGACTAAGCCGGCGCACCTAGGTTTGTAAGGCCGCCACATCTGTCGTAAGGCCCGATGCGGTGTGGGCCAAAGAATCTACTCGGTCGTTGGTTTTGGAAAGATCGGCCCTCACCAGGCCAACATCCACGAGTACCGAGTCGATCTTCTGCGCCAGTGTATCGAACCGCTGGCCCACCGAGGCCTTCATCTCGGCAATGGCGCCCATGACATCTCGCAGAGTCAGATCTGCGGGCAGGTCTGGGGCATCAGGAGGGCTCTCAGGGGACGTGCGCGGTCCATCGGGAGATCCCTTCTGGAGGGTATAGCGGTCCATACTGTTGGCCTGATGGACGGCACCACGCCGGGTCGATTTGATCTTTGCCCGGTCTCCATCTTGTTTCGTGGCCATGGCCACCAGTCTCCCAGTCGCACCAGCCACGTCGTGTAGGGCAGGAAAGCAGGGCCACGAGCTCCGGGGGGGCCACCTCAGAGCAGCGGGGTGGATCACAGCTTGCAGGCAGGCAGGGTCTCCCAGCAAGGCCACACCAACACCAAGAGCTCCGCGACCCAACCTCGCAGAGACGGCAAGGGGGTGCGAAAGCGAAAGCGAAAGTGCGGGGTACGCGAGTCGCCAGGCCCTGCCTGCCGCTGTTGTTCACTTTGTCACTGGATCACCCCACAGCGCAAATCCGGGGTCCGGCGAGGGGAAGGCCGCAAACCTCAATCGGTGCTCACTCCGGTGTCCGAGGTCCGATTCGGAAGCGGGAAACGGGTGCCACCTCAGCTCAGGTTCACCAACATAGTCCCCTCATCCAGGGCAGGATAATTTTCAGGATAATCGTAGGAGGTTGCGGAGGTCCTCGGGAGCCTCGCACCTACGCGGCCATCTTGGTTGCGCGCTCTGGACGATTGTTTCTTAAACAGCTTTTAAAAGAACTGAAATTTAGGCATGCCCGAGTAGCTATATTGTATCTGCAACTTCTGCCCAATACTTGCACGCTTTTTTGTGTTACTAACTTTTTAAGAGCTGTTTTAAGGTCAAGAAACTCTAGATGTGATTAATGTTTACAAGGACATTGGTGATTGTGCCAACTCTTCAGATATTCTGTTGATTCCAGTGGTGGCTTCCCATATGACTCTGACTATTGCACGTCCATGTCGCTTTTTTGTATTCTTAGTTTTTGCTTAATGCACGTTTGAGCTTTTAGTGTTATTAATTTTTTTAAATGCTGCATTGAGGTCAAGAAATTTTAGATGTGACTGACGAATGATATTTGTGATTTTGTGCATCTTGTGATTTGTAGTTATCAAATGAATTTGATGTCGATTGTATATGTGGTTTCTTTTCTGGCTGTGACTTCTGTCGAATAAAGATTATTATTATTATTATTATAGATATTTGGTCTTTTCTTGACATAACCATTTGGTGCCTGTATCCTGATCCTGGGTCACATAACTTGGTGTATCTAGCAGATGGTGTTTGTTTAGTGCTCCCAGACAGTGAGACAAGGGGAAGATAGATGTTGGTAGGATGGGCCGCAAGGTGGAGGAGCTGTTACTTACTATACTTGCACATCACAAAGAATCTGCCTGAGCACTCTCACAAAGGAGTTGTCACTGGTCTTTTGTGACGCCAGACAAGCTGGGGCCAGGACAGGGAGGAAGGGAATGCCTGACACCCCAGGGGGCTGCAAACCTCTAGAAGCTTCCTCCGCTTCAAAGGGGACACCAGTTATACATTTTGGGTCTCAGATCCCAACTCTTCAGTACACTTGTGGACCTGAGAAAGTCTCTGCCGGGAAGAAGTACTGCTGTGCTGCTGAAAGGACTGTCACTCTGCTGGACTGCTGACCCAAAGGACTGCTGCCCTGCTGTGCTGACCTGCTGCCCTGCTGCCCTCTTGCCTGAGTGAGAAGGACTGGGCCTGCAGCTTGTGCCCTGGACCACCAGAGATGTGACTCCAAAGATTAGACTCTTGTAACCTTCACCTGGACTCTACAACTGTGAGTCCTACCCTGCCAAGTAGTGCCACACTAGTCCTGGATCTTTGAAGTGGGCCTGACGGAGCTTGCCAGTCCACCTCTGGACCCAGCAGATCCAATGTGTCTCCTCTGCTGCATGGCGCAACCCGGAGCAGAACCAACCCATCGCCTCTGCTAAGCAGTCTTTCCTGTCGCAAGGACTTTGCATAGCTACTGCAACCTCATTGGAACTGCCGCTGTGCGACAGATCCTCGACTCATCAACTGCATCCTCGACGACCATGCAGGCCCCACATCGCAAACCAGCACCTTCTTCGGAGCCAGCCAGTTCATGACGCATCCTCGAAGTAGGACTTTGCATTGCAAGCCCCCCTCGTCCATGGCATCCTTGACGATGACACTGGACTTCGCATCCCAGCATTGCAGCTCTCCAGAACCGACGCTGTGCGACGCATCTTGAAGCCAGACCTCGGGTTGCCTTAGCTGTGTGACGTATCCTTGAAGTGGGACCTAGCAACGCTCCATAACTAGGTTTTAAGCTACTCTCTTTTAGCAGCCTAACTGGGACCCTGTAGCCGGCTCATGCTCTATCGCGGTCGGCCGCAACTTGTGACTCTGTCCTGGTCAGGCGCAACCAGATATCCACAGTTGGCATTTTGACACTATTTTACAGGTGAAATCTTTAAACCTGTGTATCATCAGTCCTACTGGTTGGATTTTTGTTGTTTTGGTCTTGTTTTATTTATTAACATTTACTCTATTTATTTTTCTACTCTGGTGTGGGATCCTTTTTCTATTGTGTTTTCACTTTCTTACTGTTTGAAGTGCTGCATAAATGCTTTACACATTGCCTCTCAAGTGTGACTGCTCTTTGCCATTTTACCAAAGGGTTGAGCACCGGTTAATTTAGGGTTTGCTTGGGACTTCACCCTGACAAGGATTGTGGTTTGTACTTGAGTAGGGTGAAAAACACTCTTTCCTGCATGCTGGCACCCACGAGATTCCATATTCTTAAATTATGCGATGCAACAGACCATGGGGGTTATTTAGAGTTTGACACAGCCACTAAAACATGTGGCTGTCCCATCCACCCTATTAAGAGTGCATAGCCACTTATTCTAAATAGATTAGAAAGTACATAGCATACATCATTTGTTGGCAGATTACCCACATCTGCCAAACTCTAAATAAATGCAGTATGTGCTTAGGCTTTCCTTCTCTCTCAGACATGCACACTCCTTTGGCACCTCCCAAAAAACTTTCATGCTTCCATTATTAATCCTGAGGTACGGCTATTTCAGTTCAAATAAAATAAATACATAAAGAGCTAGTGGACAATGGGGCTTTTATTACAATAGTTTGTGCCTAAAAATGTACATCCCTTTGGCCTATTTAATCAAATAAGACTGCAACCCTGTTGGAGTCACTAACCATAGTATAGAAATATTTGCCCAGCTGTGGGTTTAAATGCATTTGATCACCTCTCTCAGATCTCATGACGAGAGCTGGTTATTGCTATATTACTTACATTGCTGTCTGCAGAATCCGCTGATTCACAAAAGGAAGCCGTTTAAAGTATGCCAGAAATATAAAGGAATATTGTATATCAAATATTGACTGTTAGTGCCATCGAGATGAATATGCTAAGAAGATATACTCTGTTTCGGATTGCACATTCTCGACTTAATGTTATAAGTGAAGAATTGCATACTCTGAGAGCAAGGTAGTCACAAAGCTGTGCATCACAGATCTAAAATGAGCATTGCACTCACACAGAATTCCTTGGACACCAATGGCTCGAAGTTATTTGTACTGTATACCTTAAATTTAAATCAGGGAGAAGCAACTTATCCTGTTGCCCATTATACACTCTCATCGGCAAAGCAGATTTTGATTTATATATGCCTAGAGAGCAACCACTAACTGCGAGGCTTCTAAGTGGCATCATATAATTATTTGAGTGTGCTTTAAAATTAAAATGCTGCTATAAAGTAGAATTGCTTGGATAGTTACAAAAAAATTAACATTCAAGACAGTTTTTAGTGGTTCATATTTTATTTTTTTAATTACAATATCACATCTGTTTTTTAGGATTGGCACACTGCTAATTCAAGGTGCTATGCTGGTGGTAATCTTTATTCGTTGGAATGGAGTTACTCGGAGACATTCTGAAATATGACATACCCTCGCCCATCAGATACACCTGGCTCTAAATATAAAGGCCTTATATTTAGAGCCAGGCGTATCTCTTTAACTGTTGCTATTGTACGTCATAAACGATGCTCGGTATTTCTTTGAGTGACAATGAAGTTCCACCGTCGTCTCCTGGTGGCACTCCTTGTCATACATACTGAAGAGTGAGAAATCTTCCAAATTTCTGATGTTCTAGCTATAGAATAGGAGGCTGTCACTTCAGCACCTACATCACTGTCTTGGGCCTTGGACAGCTTTGCAAGAATGTATTTTTTTGTCTTTCCAGTTTCTTCAACTGTTCCCCATTAGGAGAGCGTGAAATTCATATAATTTGCTTTCAGTGGCGGCTCCTCCGCTATGGCGGGGGAGCGTCGCCCCACTGCTTTTAAGCAGTGCGAAGTAGAAACATAAAATGATGGGAGACGCGCGAGCGCGCGAAACAAGATGGCCGCCGCATAGAGAGCTCCGGTGCTTTTTCGCCCGTTTTTCGTTTTAAAACGACGATTCCTGTCAGGTTTGCGGCGCAAATGAGGTCGCTTGACTTGTAGGATTCATACCTGTGGAATGCTGTGATTTTCTTGAGGATTTGGACGGTGTTGGAGGCGTTTCTCGGTATCCAGCCTCTGCTTCCAGCTCTGCCTGCAGGTATTCCCAGCTTTGTCTGTCAGGGGGCGGAGCAATCCTTCAGGAAAGGGCCTGGCTTGGGCCTAGCCACTCCCATAGCCTGTTATAGCTGCTGCACCAGCTCTAATAAGGATTTTCTCACTGCTGCAGTATTTTTTCTTTCATTTTCTTGCGTTGTTGCTGTTATTTTTGCAATTTCTTTATTTTATTTTATTTTTTATTATTATTATTCTACTTCTGATATTAAAACAACATGGATAATAAAAATATTCATCCTAAAAGGAAGCAGAAGGTTTCACCTCCGCCAATTAAATCAAAGGCGGCAGAGTCAGCAGAACCTTCATTATCCTTAATTTTAGAGGAAATCCAAGCGCTTCGTCTCAACACAGATTCTATTGCCTCAGAGATTAAAAATGTTCGAAAGGAAATGGCGAGTCTGTCAATGAAAATCTCTGATAATGCAATTAAAATACAAGATAATAAGGCTAAGCTTGAGACTTTCACTCCACTTGTGGCGAAAATATCACCTTTGTCTACCCGACTTCTAGAGATGGAAAATCGTAACATACAATACAATTTACGCATTTTTAATTTACCAGAGGATGTGGAGGGTGGCAACTGTAGATCGTATTTGGAAAATCTGATTCCTGGACTTCTGCAAATTAAATTTCCAGAAAGATTTGAGATTGACAAGGCCCATAGAATTCCTTCACATCGCAATCCTCAACATACCAAACCTCGTCATATGATTTTCAAAGTCCTCAGGCATCATCATTTGGTTTTGATTCGAAAGGCAGCACGAGAGATTCCTTCCTTGATGGTCAATGGGAATGAAATTTTTATTCATCTCAATTCGCAAGGAATTTACTGCTCTCCGGCCTCAACTGCGAAGTCTTGGGTTCAAATATGGTCTTTTTGACCCTTCAACAATGCGTATCTGGAAGGACAATCTTTCAAAATCTTTTCAGCGTCCTGATGACTTGCGTCAGTTTTTGGATCAGCGTTCACAGCATTCCATGGATACTCATGACTCTAATACTTGATTATAGCTAATTTACGTATTTTCTGACAGATTAATGGTTTATTACTACATTGGGCATTAACGGCTTGGTCATGCTTGTAAAGCGTATGTGCGTTTCATCCTTGATATTTTTGTACCCTGTTTGTCGTTCTCTCCTTCTTTTAATTTTTTCCTGTCCTTTTACTAGTTCTGGAGCTACTATTTTCTCTTATTATTGTTCTTTTTCTTTTCTTTTTTTCCTCTTCTTGATTTTTTATTCTTTCTCTTTTCATTATGGCTATTATCCACAATATTAAAGTTGTTTCACTTAATGTTAAAGGTTTACGTCATCCAGTTAAGCGTACAAAAATTTTAGACTATTTAGGTAGTTGTAAGGCAGACATTTGTTTTGTTCAAGAGACTCATATAGATGACAACATCTTAAATTATATGAAGAAGAAATGGGTAGATACTATTTTTTCATCACCTGCTATTGGTAAAAAAAATGGTGTGGCTATTTTTGTTGCAAAAAAATTGCATTGCCAAGTCTTAAGTAAAATTTCGGATGCGGATGGAAGATATATTATAGCTAAAATTAAAATTAAAATTCATGATTCAGTCATATTTTTACTCAATATGTATGGTCCTACTGCGGATGACCCTCTTTTTTGGTCTAATATTACCACTGAGGTTCTAAAGTTGGGTAAAGTCCCTTTAATTGTTGGAGGTGACTTTAATGTTATTGCTGACCCATTATTGGATAGAATATCTAGTGCTAAATTTCGCCCTCCTAAGGTTTTTCATGCTTTTAAATCATTTATTCATACCACCAAGTTAGTTGACATTTGGCGTTTGCACTTTCCTACAGAAAAATGTTTTACATTTTTCTCTAATCCACATAATTTGCATTCTAGAATTGATTATTTTTTAATCTCCACGCAACTAGTGCAATCTGTAAAAACTCCTAAGATTGGTAATATTGATATCTCAGATCATGCCTTGATTTCTCTTGTTCTGAATTTAACCTCAACTTTTACAAACCAAACTAGATGGCGTATGACTACTGGAATTGCTCTTAATGAACATAATAAGCCTAAAATCTTAAATGCCATTCAAGATTATTTTTTACTCAACCCTGAAGGATCCACTTCTATGGTCAATAGATGGGACGCCTTTAAAGCTTACATTAGGGGTGTAACTATTTCTATTATGGCCTATGAAAATAAAACATTCAATGCACATATCAGATGTTTGGAAAAACAAATTGCGAAATTTGAAAGGCTTTTTATTTCGTCAAATGATCCCCAATTCAAAGTCAAGCTACAAAAACTTCGATATGAATTTAACTCAATCCTTAGTACAAGAGCTGGCATCCACATTTCTAATTCTAAGGCTAAATTCCGTTTTAATGCCAACAGATCTGGGAAACTTTTAGCTAATTATTTACGTATAAAAAAAGATAGAACGCAAATTACCTCAATTCATGACCCTAATGGTAAAATTGCAATATCTCATAATGATATTGGTTTTTTTTTTTTTTTTTTTTATTTTTTTTTAAAAACCTTTATTTTGGTAAATGCACAATACACAGCGTCTGCCTACAACCCCTCGGGGCCGGCCGCTATGACATATCAGAAAAGGATAAAAGAAAAAGAAAAAAGAAGAAAAAAAACCAATTGGGCAGAGCGCCGTTAAAGCAATCTCTGAGTGAAAAGTACCGTGTAGAACATAGAACAATAATGTCAGGATAAGAAAAGGTTTAATTTTATGATTTTGTCGAGTACAATGTAGTGAACTACGAAAAGAGTCGAAGCTGATCACTGACCAGGAGAGACATCACCGTTCACGGAGCACCCAGAAGGAGGCGTTATATAGGAAGGCATTTGTAAGGAAACAGGTGGCCACCATCCAGGAACTAAGAGCAAACGCTATACCACAGAATGATAGAACACAATAAACTCCCTACTAACACTGAACCCCGACCCCGAAGAAACAAAGAAACATAGAAGAGAAAGAAACCGAAGAAGAAGAGAGAAAGAAGGAGAAAGAGGGCCATAGAGACAAAGAAAAGACATAAAACACATCCCATCCCCCCACCCTGCATACCAGCGGAAGGCCACGGCCCACCCCCCCCCAATAGGCATGCCCGTCGCCCCAAAAGAACCCCAAGTGGGAAAGAGAGTCCGGAGAGTGGGAAAGAACATCCCAGTCTCCGACTCCCAGAGAAGGCAGGAGGAGGAAATTTTACATACTCCCGGTCACCACCAGCCCCATAAGCATCCCCCACCCTGAGTATCATCAGCACAACTGAAGTAGCAAGCAAAGCAGCAGGTGGGGAGACTCCATTCCAAATGTGCGAATAAATCAGATAATTAGCAGTCCCATCCTAGTCCCCGCCCGCCAATACGTACAGCAAACTAAAGGAAATCGCCCAGCCCTGGCCCGATCCTAAGTGGCCCCACAGATCCACCCCCGCAATCAACAATAGCAAATTACACGCATGCGGCACATCAGATACATAGACAAATATTCTAGTCCGGGTCATGCCAGGCGGTCAGCATAATGATATTGTTAAGGAATTTTTGGATTTTTACTCTACTTTATATAATAAGCCTGATCCTCATGATCCCTCCCTACTGGACTCTTTTTTAAATACATGTGATTTGCCCAAAATTTCACACTCGGATAGGCTTGGGCTAGATTTACCCATTACTGCAGATGAAATTTTAACTGCCATTAAATCCATAAAAAAAAAAAATCCCCTGGCCCGGATGGTATCCCAGCTGAGTTTTATAAAGAGTTCCAGTCCCAACTTCTGCCTTATTTATTTCAACTTTTTACTTTTTTTGGTTCTTCAGGAACGATCTCAGGTTCTTTTACTGATGCTTTAATTATTGTACTTCCTAAGCCAGATAAAGACCCCACTCTTGTTTCAAATTACCGTCCTATTTCTTTAATTAATCAAGACTGTAAATTGTATGCTAAAATACTTGCTTCTAGATTGGCCCCTGTATTAGATTCTATTATACATCTTGATCAATCCGGTTTTATGAAGAACAGATATTCTAAAAATAACACAAGAACCTTATTACACGTTATTGAACAGAGTTCCACTTTAATTTCCCCCGCAGGAATTTTGGCTTTGGATGCAGAGAAAGCTTTCGACAAAATCCATTGGCAATTTTTATTTCAAACCTTATTATCATTTAATTTTGGTACTTCGTTTATATGCATGATTTCTGCTCTGTATTATGCCCCTACTGCTCGTTTATTTATCAATGGCCAAGTATCTAGTCAGTTTTCTCTTTTTAGAGGCACCAGACAAGGATGTCCCCTCTCTCCACTTTTATTTCTCATTGGAATTGAACCTTTCCTTACTCATATAAGAAAATGTGTTAATATTAAAGATATTAAAATTAAGGATGTTAATATCAAAATATGCTGATGATGTGCTGTTATTTATTAGTGAACCTATATCCTCAATGCCTTCCTTATTAGAAAATATTGCAAAATACTCCATGGTTTCTTGTTATAAATTTAACATTATTGAAACGGAATTTTTCCCCTTAAACATCTTTTGTACTCCTGATATGTTACCCATGACTGATATTATTTGGCAAAAAGATAAATTAAAATATCTTGGGATTTTATTTGCGTCCTCCATAAAAGCAACATTAACATTAAATAGTAACTTTATTCTGAATTATATCAAAGATAAAACATCTAAATGGTCTTCACTTCACCTCTCTTGGTGGGGTAGAATGGACTCCATTAAAATGACTATTGCTCCTAAAAAAATTTATACACTTGCTATGATTCCTATTCAATTTCCATTACAATTCTATAAAGATATTGATAGACTTCTCTCCAAATTTCTCTGGAACAATAAATCAACTCGTATTGGTTATAAAAAATTAAAAATACCCAAATGCAATGCTGGATTTGGCTTGCCTGACTTTTTTCTCTATCACAAAGCATTTATACTGAAACAAAGTTCCATATGGTTTACTCCTTCCTCTTTAAATAACCACCCTACTTGGCTTCATATAGAGCAGTCTCTTGTGGATCCTTTTCCATTGACCACCTTGCTAACAATGTCTAACAGGTCAACATATTTGCAAAAATCGGTTATTCTCAAATCCACTAAACTCATTTTTAATGACCTGGACTCAAATTTTTTATCCCCTATGGGTTATACTGAAGATATGTCATTATGGCATAGTAATGTTATTAAATTAAATAGAAATGTTAATTTTTGGAATTCTTGGATTAAAGCTGGTATCTTTTATCTTAAAGATATCTATTTTGACAATGTTTTTATTTCTTTTGAAGCTTTACAAACGAAATTTAGTTTACCTCAATCTGATTTTATTAAATATGAGTCTTTATGTAATTCAATTTTAGATTCCTCCCCTCATGGTATTCCGTTTAATGTTAAAGCAGATTTAGCAATATATATTCGAACTATCTCTACGTCCTCACATACTGTCTCTATTTTATATAAAAAATTATCTAATTCTATAGGAAACAATTTAAATATAATTTCAACATTTTGGAATGCTGAGCTTTCACTCTCTTTGTCCAACGATACTTGGAAGATTGTTTGGCTTAATAGTATTTCAGGCTGGCTGCCTGTTTCGCTTTACCAAACCAATTCTTATATTTTATTCAATTGTTTATGGACCCCAGTACGTTTATTTCGTGCTAAACTGATGCAAGACGACATTTGTTGGCATTGTAAATTACTTCCTGGATCATTACAACATATGCTTTTTGATTGTCCACTAATTTTTTAATTTTGGTCTGATGTGTGGGATATTGTTCAACAAATATTTCATATCCATGATGTTATTTCTTACAAAATGTTAATATGTAAATCTGTTGGTCTTTTGCGTAACTTAACTGAATTAGAAGGTAAACTGTTTAATTTCCTACTATCAGCTGCTTTAAAGTCCATTACATTTTGCTGGAAGGATATTTCGTCATTATCAGTTCATGCTTGGTGGTCATGGGTCATTTTTACAAGAAGAGGTGCTCAATTATCCCTGAATGGGATTAATCATAACTCTAATTTGTTTCACTCTTTTTGGTTACCTATAGATGTATATTTATCTCTATAATTGCATATTTATACTTGATATACCGTTTTACAGTCATTATACTTAATTCCTTATATGATGAAAGTAGCTCTATTTTCTAATAGTTGACATTGTAATTATTCATGGCTCCCTCCCTTCCCTTCCTGTTTAGTTTATCTACCCTCCTTTAATTGATTATTTATACATCTTTACCTATTGTAATTTATTGTTGCTTTTGAAAATCTCTTATTTTATATAAGTATTTTCGCTTACGGTCAATTTTTTCTGTATTGTCTGTATATGTCATTATTATGAAAATTCAATAAAACATTTTGAACTTAAAAAAAAAAAGAAACATAAAATGATAATACCTTTGAGCTACTATAATGTTATGCTTGTGCTTCTTTGAAGCTGCTGGGTGGGCAGGGCTACTCTGCTCTCGGAGCAGGGCAGGGGAGGAGTGGTTTGCCCGCTCCTAAGTGCACATGACTGTTTGACCGGCTCACTCGAGCCGCTTAAAACAGTTGTGTGCACTTTCCCTGTTCTCCATGCAGGCTGCATTACAGCCTGCGTGGAGAACATACCCAGTCCCCCAATCCCTTGCTGAGAGTTGAACCAGGATACTCAGACCAATCACAATGCTGCATTGCAGCGTTGTGATTGGTCAGTGGGGCCTGGCTATGCTTCCTGTTCCTCGAGATTGACGAGGAGAGCAAAAGCAGAGACAAGGTAGATGGCTGCAAGGTACGTTTATTTTTTTGATTTCTTTTTATATTGCGCCCCCCACGCCACCCCGCGTAGCCCATCCCCCACCTGCCCCGCCTCCCGTGAGCCATGCTGGACGCCACTGTTTGCTTTTGTGTAATTACGTGAGTTTTCTGAAAAACGAAGCTAAATTGCATGTAATTATGCAAAATGCAAAACTGACTGTTGGTGCTATCTTTTAGCGCAAAAAGCACCCTCACATCCATTTTCTAAGCGAGGAGGCATCGTTTCCGTTGTTCACTAATGCTTGTGCTAAACATTTGCAGTGACTTAATAGCAGAATTTGGGGAATTTCAAGCAACAAGTATAACATGAAATTACTAACATTATGCAGGATTATGCCAGCACAACAGAAATTTCGCCTGGGCCTATTCCATATCACACACATCAAGGGACTCCCTCAAGTGCTCCAACAACCCTAGTATTGGTTACCCTTTTGCTGATGGTTCTTTATTGCTGCCTCCAGCCTGTATTTTGCCTGCAAAGGATAATGTAATTTACATCCTTCCTGACTGGAAATATGACTCCTCAATTTTGTCTCACCCTTTAACTGTTTCTTCTTTCCCATCTTTCCTTGATGCCGTTTACAATTCAGCAGATTGGTGTTGTGGATTTTATGCGCACACTCTTCACATGCTGATTAATGCTTATTGCACAACACTGTTTTAGATACCCACTAATCTTTTATTTGCCCTGTGTATTTTTACATATTATATATGTTCTTATGGCTATCAACAAATTCGCCTATATCATGTCCTTTCAACTTTTCCATACCACCATAGGGAGCATTGATATTCAGTTCTACAATATTCGTTTATCATTGACGCTTTACCATTACACTCTACATCTCTCAAGATGATAAACTCTCATCGGGTAGATATGGTTGATTTATTTTTAGGAGCAGGGTTTGTGATCTATGAACTTTGACCTTAATATGGGACTTATCATACACCTTTTGTGTTATGAAAGCATCTAGTTTTTTCTTATTAAGACTGGATATTTATATATACTGGTATTGCACCTCTGGCATGGAAAGTCTAATGCCATATGTAGGCTTCAGTGTGGAATTACACCACCCACATATATGACAAAAAATATTTCTGCCTTGAGTACCTTCGTGCTCTGGCTAGGCTGTGGTTTGAATGTACTGCAGTGACACATGGCCAGGAAAAATGCCTTCGCCATGCAGGAAAAGCCCTATTTTATATAGTCATAAATCACCCCTACAATTGAATTGTAACCTCACAGGATGCCAATATATAAAAATAGAGCACACTACATTTTCAAGTTTGTTTGCTTTCACAGTGAAATAAAACCCAAAAGGTATTTCACTTTATAGGTGTGGCTTGACTTTCCCTAATAGGCCTAGGTTGGATTAAAATCTTTATTTTACACTTCTGCTTCGGAAAGCGGTAGAAAAATGCTTCAAATGTATTCCCTGCTTAGTTTTTACATTCCGACTTAATGGTGGAATCAGATTTTTGATAACACCATATGGGTAAGGCCAATGTTCCTGTCGAACTGGTGGAATTTGGCAAGTTTTAAACTTGGTTTGTATAGGGAAAATAATTTCAATAGTTTTTACATTTTTTTAAATAAAAATGTGTTTCAAATTGTGGAGTCCAGTATTGCACCTGGAGAGTTGTTCTGTGGATTGTCGTACAGTACTGTGGAGGAGAGTGTTGTAAAGTCTATTGTCATAGACTGGAATATGGTAGATTGGAATCGAGTGGAGGAGAGTAGAGTGTAGTAGCGTATCATACAGTGTTGTAAAGTGTTATAGGTGCAGTGGCATAGTGTCCCGTACAGTGGAGTCAAGTATCTTAGACTGGAGCAGCAAGTTGTACAGTCGAATAGCATCTCGAACAGTGGAGTAGGGTGGCATAGACTGTCACAGAGTGGAGTAGAGTGTTTTAGAGTGGAGTAGGATGAAGTAGATTGTCATAGAGTAGAGTGTTTCAAGTGGAGTGTTGTAGAGTACAGTGGAGGAGAGTGTTGTAGATTGGAGTGCCGTGTCCTTTAGTGGAGGGGCATATCACACAGTTTAGTGCAGTTGCGTAGAGTGGATGACATAGAGTGGAGTAGAGTGCAGTACAGTATTGTAGAGTGGAGTTGCATATAGTGGAGTGTCAGACAGTGGAGCAGCATAGACCGGAGTATACTACAGTGGCGTGGGATAAAGTGTAGTAGATTGGAGTATAGTGGAGTGGAGTTCACTGGAGTGGGGTAGAGTAGAGTAATGTGTCATAGAACGGAGTGGCGTGTTACAGACTATAGTGGTGTGGAGAGCAGGAGGGTGAAGTAGCGTACAGTGTAGTGGCATAAAGTGGAATAGCGAGGATTGGAGTAGAATAGCCTGGAGTGGCGAACTGTGGAGTAGAGTGTAATAGAGTATAGTGCAGTAGCATACAGTGGAGTGGTGTAAAGTTTAACAGTGTATTGTGTAGAAGTGTACACTAGAGGGACATACAGTGAAGTGTTTTAGACTGGAGTGGTGTGTTGTGGGATGGGGTAGAGTGTAATAGGATACAGTGGAGTGGGCTAAGGTGGAATATCATACTGTAGAGGAGAAAAGATTGAAGTTGCGTACAGTGTAATTGGGTAAAATGGAGTGGCATACAGTGAAATAGCGTGGAGTACAGTGGAGTGGTGTAGAGTAGAACAGTATAGAGGGGAATAGCTTAGAGTAAAATAATGTAGAGTGGAGTAGTGTAGACTGGAGTAGTGTACGGTGGAGTGGGATAGAGTGAAATAGCATATAGTCGAGTGGTGTAGAGTGGAGTAGCTTCCAATGGACTAGGGTAGAATGAAGTTGCGTTGAGTGGAGTGGTGTACACTAGAGTGGCATAGAATGGAGTAGCATATAGCGGAGTGTCATACAGTGGAATAGTGGGGAGGTGTAGACTGGAAAAGCGTATAGTGGAATAGCATAAAGTGTAGTGGCATACCGTGAAGTGGTGTAGACTAGAGTGGCATACACTGGAATGGTGTAGAGTTTAAAAGCATACAGTGGAGTGCCATACATTGGAGTGAGGTCCAATCAAATAGCGTAGAATGAAGTGGCATAGAGTGCTATGCCATGCACTGGAGTGGAGTGGAGTGGCATACAGTGGAATAGCATAGAGTGGGGTGTCATACAGTGGAATGGTTAGAGTGGAATAGCATATATGGAGTAGCGTGTAGTGGAGTGGCATACAGTGGAGTGGTGTATACAGAAGAGGCGTAGAATGGAGTTGCATACAGTGTAATAGTGTAGATTGAACTGGTGTAGAGTGGAGTCGTGTATAGTGTAATAGGGTAGAGTGGAGTGGTCTAGTGTAAAGTGTATAGTGGGCTAGTGTACAGTGGAGTGAAGTATAATGTAGTGGTGTAGTATGGAGTGGCATATATTGGCATGGGGTAAAGTGTAATAGCATACAGTGGAGTGGTATGTATTGGAGTGGGGTCCAATAGAATAGCGTAGAATGAAGTGGTGCAGGGTGAAGTGCCATACACTGAAGTGGCACAGCGTGGAGTAGCATACTGTGGAGTGGCAATCAGTTGAATAGTATACAATGGAGTGTTGTAGAGTAGAGTGGCATACAGTGGAATAGAGTAGAGTGGAGTGGTGTCAGTAGAATGGCACAGAGTGGAATATTGTATAGTGGAGTAGCAACCAGTGGAGCGGTGTACAGAGGAGTGATGTAGACTGGAATGGTGTACAGTGTAATAGCATAGAGTAGAGTGGCGTAGAGTGGAGTCTCACACAGTGGAGAGGCATAGACTGGAGATGCATAGAGTGGAGTGGCATAGAGTGGAATAGAGTATAGGGGAGTGGCTACAGTGCCATGGCATACAGAGGTATGTGAACTTTAGCAGCAATGTAGATTATGGCATGCAGAGTAACACAAAACAGCCAATTGTGCTGCCTTGCATTTCTACAGATTGACCAATGAATACAGGGTCATACATGTTGGCCTTGCGTTTCTTTGTAAATGTGACTTATGTATTGCATTGCCCATGCAACACCATGAGTGACTCAAGGGTACCACAATTCAATAATACAATTACACCTTAGTTATATTTTGGGCCATGGTATACTGTGATAACTTTGCAGTATGCCATGGTACATGGCGATGACAAGCCAGTATATAATTAGTTAATGGATATTTTTAGAGAATAAAACTGCAGTCTTATTGTTTGACTATACTTTGGCGGTGTTCAGTGTTAGAGCCTTAGATATAGGCACGTATTAGATCCATACCTAGTAACACTTTATTAAAGTGGCAATAGGTAGGAAAATGCATTTATATATATTTCTAAATGAGTTTGCAACAATGGTAGATTCAGAATATTTTGTGAAATTCCACGAAAGTACAGAGGTGACAGATATCACTAAGTTTAAGTACCTTATAACCTACAAAACACTCACCCTACTTAACTGCAGTACCCAAAAAGCATAATCTCTGCACCATAATGTATAATCCTGCCAAATTTCATGTAAATCCATTCAGCCGTTTAAGTGCTATGGCAAATGCAGTAGTCTAAGGAAATTACATTGGTGGAAAACCGTGTTTTGGCACCCCCTTTTATCTTTGCACCCCCTTAACGATTCACCACAAAAATGTACATCAGTTCAAAATGTAGAAAATGCCATAGGTCTGGAAAGTTTTGTGGTGATTCGTCAAATGGGTAGAAAGTTATCAGGGAGCTAATATTCGAGGAATTCTTATCTTTGGGAATCCTAACTATAGCTATAGAGTGTCAATCACATTTAATGACATTTCTTTCTTTTTATCTATTGTATTGTTTATGTTTTTTTTATTGGTTTACATAATCATGTGACCATAAATGTGTCTTTTAATTGTTCATGTAGTAATTCTGAAACTTTACACGTGGAGTCTAGATTATTTTTTGGGCTCCCTTGCTACTTTTAGTAGGAATGTGCTACATATGAAGACCAAAGAGAATGAAAGCCAATCATTGTTGTTATAAAAATTAAGAGTATTATTTTTTTTCCTAATGGCCAATTCTCATGTCCTCCATATAGTGGATTTTGTAGCTCACTGCTAGGTCAATTTTTCATTTTGTTGCACAGGAGTACATAAAGAAGATGTTTTTTGTTTGGCTTGTTGAGCACAGTTTAATTTTGGTCAGCCAGAGAGCATGTATAGAAAACGTATATAGATTAAGATGTATACTATTTGTTATGAATTTGTTTATAGGTTTTCATTATCATGTGAACATAAATAGATCTTTGTTAGAACTGGGGGTCTTTAGTTGGCAGAGGTAGGTACCTTTGACCAAATAGGGACCCTTGGTTCTAGTCAGGGTAAGGGGCTACACTTTTAAAATAATCCCTGCTCACCCCCTTGGTAGCTTGGCACGAGCAGACAGGCTTATCTCAGAGGCAGTGTGTAAAGCATTTGTGAACACATGCAGTAATACAGTGAAAACACTACAAATGTACACCACACCAGTTTAGAAAAATAAGTAATCTTTACTGGACTTAACACAAGACCAAACAACAAAAATCCACAATTCTGTATTCAAAAATAGACTTTAAAATGGTAGAAAATAGCTTAGTTCAATGTAGATGGTAAATGCACACTTTACTCTCAAAGTACCTTAGATGCGTCACGCAAACAAACAAAAGGGTCGCAGTGAAGTTGATGCGCCGTTCCTTACACTCAGGGGAGTGGATGCGTTGGTTCCTTACTGCTGCGCAGGGGAGTTGAGGCTCGCTTCTTTACTGTGTGGGGAGTTGATGCGTCGTTTCTTACTGCGGCCCGATGACGATGCGACAAGATGGCGCCTCGATGCGACGGGACAATCCGGTGTGATGTGAGAAAATGGCATCTTGATGCGATGACGTTGGATGCGATGTGTGCATGTGCGACAGCCGTGCAGCGAACTGGGTAACTTCTGAGCTGCGACAGGCCCTGCGACACGCTTCTCCGGTGATGCGACAGTGACGGTGATGTGACACGCTTCGTCGGTGATGCGATGGCGAACAGCTGCATGCTTCTTCGGCGATGCAACGGCAACTGCTGCGGCGGTGACACGCTTCTCCTCGTTGCGTTGCGCTTCCAGCTTCCAGCTCCCAGCGACACACAGTCTTCTCTGTGGGCCCAAACAACAGTAGGCACCTCTCTGCAGGTAGAATTCCCAGCAAAAGAATTCAGGGGAGCTGGTGGTGAAGTCTTGTATCCCTGAGGCTTCAGGCAGGAGGCAAGCACAGTTCAAGCCCTTGGAGATTCTTCTTCAAGATTGCAAAAGTACACACAAAGTTCCTTTTTGCCTTTCCTTGGCAATAAAGTAACCACTGCAGGCCAACCCCAACAGCACAGCACAGGGGCAGTCTCCTCCTTTCTTTGGTTCTTCTCCTTGGCAAAGGGTTGTCTTGATTCCCAGAAGTGATCTAAAGTTCTGGGGTCTGGGTCCCCCTTTTTATACACACAAATCCTTTGTCTATGAAGGCAGAGAGTTTCTGTACCTAGTCCAAACCAGTTCTGGGTGCATTCTGCCAGTGCACAACGTCTTCCTTTGTCAGTGTGGACCAGGGTCATCAGACGCACCACAGGAGGTGGAGCCAGCATTGTGGAAGGCAGGCACAGCCCTATTCAGGCCCAGGTGCTACTCCTCCCACCACTCCCAATGCAGATAGGTCTATTCAGCCTGGTGCTAACCCACCCTGTCTCCTGGAGCCACCCTAACCCCTGTCATTGACAAACCAGATATGCAATACACAACCTAGCAGAGGCAGGTGGGATGGTTAGGTAAGAAAATACCTTTTCTGAAAAACAAACGGGGCCCCTGGAAATAGGATACAAACCTACTAAGGAAATAACTAATTTTTGAAAAGAAAAACAACAGGCATAGTTGTATGTTATACATAGAAGGGCATGCGTAATCTAGATATCCAGTTATTCAAACTGTTAATCAATATTCTAAAAAAAGGATTAATCATTAGATCATTCTATTTATATTTATTCTTTATTGAATGTATAAAAATTATTTATCATATAAAAAATAGAAAAACATTCATTTGTGAGGATTACATAAATAGAATTGATAGATACATATAACCAATGATAATAATCAAAAACGCATATTTAGTTGCATCTAATCTGAACAATGATTTTAGACAACCAATTCATTAGACATCATAGTATAATCAGTTGGCAAAGTATAGTATTACAACATTCATGATAAATCCATTGCCAACATTTCAATGGCTTGCTTGTACAGTCTAAACTACTGAAATACATAGTGCAGAGATTGATGACACATGATGAAAAAAAACAACGCGTTTCGGCAATGCCTTCATCAGGACTCCATCACTGTGGTTAACTGAGCAAGGGAAAAAAAATAAATTTTTTTTTTACTAAAGTACAAATATGCCCTTTCATGTGTTTACACAATACCTGTATTAACAACATTTTTTATTGATATCTATAGTCTATATGATACACAAGTAGCTGATCTAGAATTTCAATTATATGAGCCAATGGCGAGAAAAAGGAGAACCTACTATGTGATTAGTGATACTACTAATACAAAAAAACAGATATGTGAATACTAAAACTGTGAATATAAAATTCTGAATATATGCATATTGCAGAATATTACCTCTGCTAGTCGCTACTGTGGCGAAGATACGATCTTATCAAATCGTCAGCATCAGTAAGGACTTGTACCTCAAAAAAACTGAAAGCTACATGAAGGAAAAATAATATTAAAGTGTAAACAACAATTATAAAAATCCGATGTCCCTAAATCGTTAAAGAGTCAATGAAATACCAACTTTATTTGATCTATATGAATTTATTTAAAGAAGGTAATAAGAAGATGGGTACCTTGATTATAAAAGGAATATGATGGAACCTCTACATGTCATGTTAGGAAGACCATGCTGCAAGATGGTAACCTGCAGAGTGATATATAATTAAATTAATCAAAAATATATGGTGAAAATCCAACTATGATAGTTCCTAATCTATAAGAATGTTAAGAGAGATACTGGTGTTAACCTTACCGTTCCTATTCTAGTCGTGCTTCCTATTATGTAGTGCCTCAACGTTGAAATATCACGCAAGAGGACTATATCTCCTTTTGAAGGGCTCGAATGATTAAGGCTGTACGAAGATTCATATATCTATAATGAGAGTGATGTTAAAACTACATTATAGATATCTGTGTCTTTAGAGATCCTAGTCACTTATATATTATATACTAAACTTTTACGTAAAAACGTTTGCACTTCCAGTATTTTGAAACGATCTTTGCTGTTATACGGCTGACTTTGATGTATGATAGAAACAAATCTCTTTACTCTATTAAGAAAAACAAAAAATAATATATGTAAAAAAAATTAAAAGATATTTCTCTATGCTATGCTGAGAAGCATGAAGTTAAATAGTTTATGTGTACATCCTGCCCACAGTGTGATATGTCTAACTTCCACTTAGATTGTAGCTGAAGGAAAACAACATTATTTTTATGCAGCTGTGTCTAAAGCTGCAAACCTAACAAAAGTTAATGTTAGGTAGACGATATTTTAGAATGGCGAAGCACCTTATAGAAGTAAGCTAAATGAATAAACTACACACGTGCTTGCACTACAAAACGACTTACGTAGAATGCAATTACTTATATATGAATCGACGACAAAGAAATCATAATGTCGTGTACCTAGGTGCATAGTATGGTATAAATAAGTGCCCCAAAATATTCATATTTTAATATAGGTAATCAACTACTCGTACTCACTGATATTGTTTAAATAAGTGAGTTGTGCGCTTATGTGTCTGTATTACTTTCTGTCCATGTTATGTATCCTACCTCATGTTAAGATCTACATACATGGTTTGTGTCTAATCAAAAAGCTTTTTGGTGGACTAGAATCTAAAACATTGGTGTGCGATATTTATTCATAATTGTATCGGCAAGCGCTGATTTGAAATTTCCGTGTAACCGTAGCGTAAACATATAGAAAGGCTAATAATAAGAGAGTTGCATGGGTATCGGTGTCGACGATGACACAATACGATATTTGATTAAGCTATTCCCAAAGATATACTGCAAGTGATTAAAAAGAGCTAACACCCTACCCAAGGGCTGCAAGCATATCGTGTTAATTGACTGAGGTGGTAACCTGAAGCATAATACCCGGCCGTGTCTCATTGTCAAAAAATTCCCCCTACCAGTATACGTAAAGCAGTCGCGTCTCCTGTTTGTTCGTATCAAAATGTACGGACTGTTTTGCTCTGATTTATGTATATGTTAGACGCGACAGCGTCGCATCACCCACTACGTCATAGGCTGAAACTAATGTTGAACAGCCGTTGTTGCCGATCTGGGGACATGTTGGAATGACTGAATTAATGAAGGGATGACATGGAGATAACAGTGAATAGTCCACTAGAAAAATATTATTGCCGCAATTGGATCTCACAAATTGTAAATATTGTCTAACAAAGTGGCATGAAAATGAATAAAGTTACCTTAACCTACACTAATGCGCTGCACAATGATAAGATGACCTCGTAATTAATAAATATAATTGTGGGTCGCCACAAAATGTACGGACTATTTTGCTCTGATTTATGTAGATGTTGGACGCGACAGCGTCGCATCACCCGCCACGTCATAGGCGGTAACTAATGTTGAACAGCCGTTGTTGCCGATCCGGGGGCGCCATGTTGGAATGACTGAATTAATGAAGGGATGACATAGGGATAACAATGAATGGTCCACTAGAGAAATATTATTGCCGCAAATGGATCAAACAAATTGTAAATATTGTGTAACAAAGTGGCATGAAAATGAATAAAGTTATCTTAACCTACACTAATGTGCTGCACAATGATAAGATGACCTCGTAATTAATAAATATCATAGTGGGTCGCCATGTTGGAGCGGGTAATTCAATGCATGCCTTCTTATCTTCACCTAAAAAAATAATAAAAAAGGCCTCACAAAAAACGAAACAGCCATGCCTAACTAAGTATTCTTGAACAGTCCATACCTAATCTGTTGATGTATATAAGTTTCCTGGTACAGATTTCATAGTTTAACTAATGAAAAAGCTGATACTAGACAATCAATATTGTTGATATTAGGTACCCGATAGGAGTGACTAAAAAATACCTACTTTCTAAAAGTGGTATTTTCAAACACAGAATGTTAAAACCAACTTTACTAAAAGATGTATTTTATCATTCTGAGTTCAGGCATACTAAATTCGTTTTTCTACCATGTTCCCTAGGTCAGTTAGGATTATAAAATGTTATAATCAAACTGCCCATTCTGGCCTATGGGGACAGGTAGCCTTGCAATAGTGAAAAACGAAAATAGCTGTAATTCACTATCAGGACATGCCACACACATCAGGGCATGTCCTACCTTTCCCATACAATACACCCTGCCCTTGGGCCTAACTTACGGGTGGCTAACATGTAGAAAAGGGAAGGTTTAGGGACTGGTAGGTGGGTACACTTACCAGTCAACATGGCAGTACTGGACTGCACACAGGCTCTACAATGGCAGGCCTGAGACACATTTTACAAGTTGCTTCTGTGGGTTGTACAACCAGTAATGCAAGCCCACCAGCAGTATTTGATTTACAGGCCCTGGGCGCACATGGTGCACTGGACTAGGGTCTGACAAGTAAACCAAATAAGCCAATCATGGAGCCACTAATCCATTACATCAATTTACAATAGGGTTGAAACCATTTATTTATATCAATTTTGAAGAAATTTTGCGGGTGGATCTGTGTATTTGCAAGGAAGCCCCTGGGTCGCGCACATCCTGTGGGCATGCATGCATTAGAAAATAATAGGATGGGTATGCATAGGGCCCCCTCCAGGGCTTTGTAAAAGCCCCACGGCCACCACCTCCCTTAAGCACTTGTTTTTAATTATGGCACCCCGTGTCCCGGAAAACGCCACCCCCCGCTATTTATAAAGTTAATGCGGGGGAGGCCAGCCCCAGGCTCCGCCACCACGACTGGTCTAAAAGTTTTTTTTAACGGGGACCAGCACCCTCTTCACAGCCCCCCAACCGGGCCGTGCTTGGCCTCAGGGTCTGTCACCTCTCCGGGGCAGACCCTCATACATAAAAGAAGGGGGGAAGTGAAGCCTCCCTCCTAGAGCCAATACTGGCCCTGGGGACCGCCACCCTCCAGGAACGGCTCCTGCTATGTCCCGGGGTGCCGTCCCCCGGGACTTAGCTGTTTGCTGTGGCTTTGCGGGTCCTTTACCGCTCCCACCAAGCCATAGAAAATGCTCCACTTCCAGCAAGTGAGGGCATTAAATATGCTCTTGCTTGCTGGAAGTGGAGCATAATTGCTTTCACAGACAGGGAGCTTCCTCTCCAGCAGCTCCCTGTCTGTGAAAGCAATGCCGGCTCCCGCAGGAAGCAGGAAGCCGGCAGAGACAACGTGGGCCTTCAGGCTCCCACCGCGGTCCCAGTGGAGAATGGGTGCCCTACTTTGTTATTGTTATTTTAATTTTATAAGGCGCACAGCTACCCTAGGGTTTCCCAGCGCCACCTGAAAAGAGCCAAAAGAGAAGAAAAGGAATCTACATGTTAAATAGCAAAGTTTTTATTCCCCTCCAGAAAATTTCATAAGAGGATACACTTCGGAGTCCTGCCGGAAGGGAGTTCCATAAGGAAGGACCCAGGTGGGAAAAAGAGCGATCACCCATATGCACTAGTCTCGTCCTAGGAATAATAAACTTAGCCTGAGTGGCTGATCGGAGTGCATGGGAAGGTACATAGGGGTGAACAAGAGTCATCAGGTTGGGAGGTGCCTTCCCAGATTTGATCTTAAACATAAGATTTAAAGCCTTAAACTTAATGCGGCACTCAATCCTGAGCCAATGGAGGTCTTGAAGTGATCCCGAAATAGAAGCAGTTTTGGGGATCTTACACAGCAGCCTCGCCGCAGCATTCTGTACTAACTGCAGCTTGCGTAACACTTCCTTAGAGGCACCCAAATACAAAATGTTACTGTAGTCCAGCCTAGAGGTGATGAGCGCCTGGATCACAGTACGTTGGGCGGAAGGAGGCAACATCCAAGAGATTTTTTTTAGCCATCTAAAGATTGTAAAGCAGGTAGAGGCTACTCTCACTGATTGCTGCTTCATGGACAATTGGTCATCAATTGAGACGCCCACATTTTGGACTTAGGTTGAGGCACTGGACCCATTTCAGTGGGCCAGTGTTGTGGACCCCACAGATCTTTATTTTTGCCCACATTCAGCACTTCAGTTTTCTTGCTGTTGAGTTTTAACAGGTTGGTATGCATCCAGCCTGCAATATTCCTCAAACTGGCCTGAAGTAGAGGGTTTAAACGCCCCATCAGCAGAGAGGGAGAAGACAATCTGGGTGTCGTCGGCGTATGAAAAAAGAGACAACCCAGCTTCCTCTGCAATCAGCGCCATCGGCCTAACATAGATGTTAAATAATAGAGGGCTGAGAATAGAGCCTTGAGGAACCCGATACTGTGAATTGTGAGTCTCAGAGCATGCTAGTGGTGAAAAAACCTGAAACGTGCGATTCGTCAAGAAGTCAGCAAGCCATTTGAGTGCTCCACTGGTCACCCCCAGTGATTGCAAGGCCTGCAGTAGCACGGTATGCGAAACGCTGTCAAAAGCGGGACTTAAATCTAGAAGTATAAGAGCCGCCCGCGTCTACTTGCTGACGTACCATATCTGTAACCCCAAGCAAAGAGGTTTCGGTTGAAAAACCCGCTCTGAAGCCTGAGACCATAGGGGACGGATCAAGTAAGTCATCTGAGATTAAGAAGTCAACTAGGAAGTGATCGGACCACAAAACAGGCAAAGCTGGGGAGCAACACATAGTATGCATATTAGAGAAGATGGGGTCAAATAGATGGCCAGCCCCATGGGTAGGCCCCGAGTTACAAAGCAGCAAATTCACCGCAGCAAAGTCAGAGGTAAGTGCAGTACTGGTTACGCAGGAACTCTCTTCGAAATGAAGATTTAAATCGCCCAATATAGTAAAATTGGTAGCATCTATGAGATACGGTATAACTTGATCCGTAAAAGACGCGACCCAGGCCCCTGCAGGCCTAGGTAGCCGATAGAGTAAAATTCCCGAAAAGGTGAATTGGGGGGTTAAAATAAGCCTGAAGAGGGCGGCCTCACAACCCTGGAAGGGTAAAGCATCAAATTTGCAAATATAAGAATTAAAAAAAAATTATGGCTATACCTCCTACAATTTTAATTCCTCTATCACGTCTAACAATAGCATAGTTTGGGGGCACAGCAATTGCTATGTCGGGGCCAGAGCTACCATGAAGCCAAGTTTCGGTAAGGAAAATGGCATCTGGTTTCTCATTAAACAAGAGATCCAGAAAATCTAGCTTATGCTTTGCAAGTGAGCGACAATTTATATAGAAAAAGGGCTTGCCTTAGGTGCGCCTTTGGCGTGCATCTGCTGCGCGTCCGTCCCGTGGCCATAAAATACTGAAATGGCAGGGCGGCAAAAAGATTAGAGCGCTAACCGCCCCTACGCGTGGCTCAAAAATGGCCGCAAGGCACAGTGAAAAATGTTTTAGAAGTTAAAAAGGAGTTTAACACACTCCAGAATTGCACATAAACAATACAATATTAAGAATCAGTACAATTTTAAAAATCAGTGCAAATATCCCCCCCGTTCCCTACAACACATAGAAATATCAAGTTATCTGACAAAAGAGTAGAGAGTGCAAATTAGCAGAGCAACCTTTCAGGCCAAGCTGGCCAAGCCCCAGGGGATGGGGTGTTTAAGGCTAAATTTGGCCAGGGAGGGGACCATGCAGCCCCCTCGCCTATCTCTAAATAGCTGAGCCCCAGGGGATGGGGTGCCCATGGTCTCAATCGGCCCTGGGAGACAGGCTGTGAAGCCCCCTCCCCTATTATAAGTAGGCCAGGTCCCGGGATGGGGTCCCCAGGGCCAAAATTGGCCTGGGGAGGGTGGCCACATAGCCCCCCTCCCTCATTTCAAAAAGGCCTGGCCCCGGGGGATGGGGTCCTGGGCACCAAAATCGGCCCAGGGAAGAGGGCCATAAAAGCCGCGTCCCTAAAAAACAGTTTTTTTTAAAAGCGGCCCGGCAAGTTGCCAGAGGCACCACCCCCTTTCACCCCCCTGGACCACTACTAGTTGGGGGAGGAAGTCCCCTTGTGTCCCAAGGGTCCGTGGGGGCCAACTACCCCTCCTGTTACTTCCCTTAAGTACCACACAGCGGAATTACTAAGAGAGCATTGGAGGTCACACCCCCTATAGGTGGCTCGAGGGCCTGGCGGGTGTAGGTTAATAGTGGACGCACGCAATATAGGGTTTTAAACCACTTACTTTTATTGTAGAGACGTTTCTTGTATGAATTATGCTTTAGAAGTCCCATAGACCGGATGGGATTTGCACAAGTAACAAAAAGAAGCGGACTAAGTCAAATGAAACACAGTGGCTAAACAATGACTGGGGATCCTCTTCTCCCTTCTCAGGACCGTCCTTAATGCTTGCGTTCAGGCTTTTCTGTGGCTCTTGTTTCCTCCAGTGTGCTCCAGAAAGAAGGGAAAAAGGAAGAACAAACCCTGGGATTAGCTTACTGTCTCCTGTTCTGGGTTTATTGTGCTACCACCACCAAAAGTTGTGTAGGGCAAAAGGGAACGGGTTGGTAGAGTGTGCAGGTACTGTGAAGGGAATGGCGGGAGAAAACCACAGTTGTTCTATCTCCCCATACCACCCCACCACCCCCACCAGAACGACCCCTTTAGTGCTACTTGCCTTGGGCCACGACCCGGGAGTAGGGTTGTGGCGTTGGGACCCGGGGCATCCTCTCCCTTCTCTGGGCTGCCGGGTTTGTCCGTGTTGTATGTTATCCCAGGGGTGTTCGGATCTCCGTCGTCTCCTCCGCTGGGCTTCTCTCTCTCTCCGTCACGCTCTCCTCTCTTCGGTTCCTCCTCTTCTTCTTCTCCGTGGTTTCTCGCTCTCACGCCGCTGACGACCTCTTCCGGGTGTGAATCTCCGTCTTTATTTTTGGCCACCCGTGCTGACCTCCTGACGTCGCATCCCAGCGCCACTAGACCGTTGTGTTCTTCCGGGGTTTTTCCGGCGTCCAAGTCCATCTTATCCCATTTCCGGTCTGGTGTGCCTTCGACCTCCTCACACCCCCTTTCTCCACTACTCTGCAAATGCACCCCCTGGCACACTACTTGGATGCTGACGGTCCTCAGGATCCAACATGCCCTTGCGTTACCTCCAGTAAATCTGACACAGTAGGATTCCGGATTCCTGACAGATGGATTGAGGCCTGCCCCCTTTTTTCCACCCCTCTACAAACGCGACTACTTGTTAGTCCCAAACAGCAGGATTGCTTAGAAGTCATCGTAGGCTATGCCTCCTTTCTCCACCACTCTGCAAATGCAACTACTCGTTAGTTCCAAACAGCAGGATTGCTGAGAAGTCGTCATAAGCCATTCCCCCTTTCTCCACCACTCTGCAAATGTGCCTCCTGGTGCACTACTGGTTGGGGGTTTCCTGACAGGCGGTTGGAGGCCTGCCCCCTTTCTCCACCCCTCTGCAATTGCGATACCTTTTTTAAAAACCATAGAAATTCACTTTAAAAAATAAAGATTACAGGGATATTATAGTTAGGAAATAGACTTTAAAAAAAACATAGAAATTCACTGAAAAAAACAAAGGTTACAAGGACGTTATAGTTAGAAAATAGAATTTAAAGAACCTTAGAAATTCACTGAAAAAAACAAAGGTTACAGGGATTTTATAGATATGCTAACATTTCACTCATACAAAACCAAATAAATTCAGCAGCTATAGTTAGCTGAGCTAACTATTACTTATGACCCTGAAATGCACTGCATATGGCTTTGCATATTATATCACTCATGACATGGTCAGTGACATCACTCATAACATCTCAACTGACATCGTTTTTTTTATCAGATGTACATTTCAGTAATTCACACAATTCAATCTTTAATAAATGTGACTATTTTAAAAATGTTTGAGAAACTTATAATAAAAATACATGTTTGTCAATCTTTCTTTTAACAGTTTTTAATACTGCATTTTTTTAGATAAAAAATGTTCAAAGAAAGACTTAGGTGCCGATTACGATCCGGTAAAAACCGGGTACGAACCGTCGGTCGGAGCGAATTCTCCGTCCGACTCGTACACGGTAGTAAAACTTTACAAACATGGAATTACGATTCGCACGGAAACACCATTTCCGTACGAATCGTAAAAAACACCGACCGACGAAAATATGCATACGAATGTGATCCGGGAATGCTGCGACGTGACGTCGGGACGCTTCCAGGCAGCGTTTCACGACCCAGGAAGTACGATTCGAACCGACAGCAGTCCGGACGGCAATATTTTCACGGCACCCAAAAAGTGCCGGAAAAGCGAAGTACGGCGCGAAACGACCAGAGTAGGTGGCCCGGTAAGCACCGAACCCCCCCCCCAGCCCCCGTACGTTCAAGTCGACCCCCCCAGCCCCCGTACGTTCGAGTCGTACCCCCCGTGTATGTACACCCGTGTACGTGTCGAATTGTACGTGTCGTACCCCCCGTGTATGTACACCCGTGTACGTGTCGAACTGTACGTGTCGTACCCCCGTGTATGTACACCCGTGTACGTGTCGAACTGTACGTGTCGTACCCCCCGTGTATGTACACCCGTGTACGTGTCGAACTGTACGTGTCCTACCCCCTGTGTATGTACACCCGTGTACGTGTCGAACTGTACATGTCAAACCCCCCCGTGTATGTACACCCGTGTACGTTCGAGTCGTACGCGCTGGGGGTACGCACCATACATACACGGGTGGGGGTACGACTCGAACGTACATGGGTGTACATACACGGGGGGGTACGACACGTACTGTTCGACACGTACATGGGTGTACATACACAGGGGGTACAACACGTACAGTTCGACACGTACACGGGTGTACATACACGGGGGTACGACTCAAACGTACATGGGGGTACATACACGGGGGTACGACACGTACAGTTTGACACGTACACGGGTGTACATACACGGGGGGTATGACTCGAACGTACACGGGTGTACATACACGGGGGGTACGACACGTACAGTTCGACACGTACACGGGTGTACATACATGGGGGGTACGACTCGAACGTACACAGGTGTACATACACGGGGGGTACGACTCGAACGTACGAGGGCTGGGGGGGGTCGACTCGAACGTACGGGGGCTGGGGGGGTTCGGCGCGTACCGGGCACCTGTTTGGATGTCTCCATGTTTGCTATGGGAGTTCGGTGCGGACGGTCTTTTTACCATACGGTTGTAAAATCGGACGCCCGGAACGGATCGTACTTGCACGGTCGGACTTCGCTTATCACGTTTGTACGGTAAATCGTCCGAGGACGTGTCGGACACTTTTTCCGACCCGAGGACGAGTGGGGAATAATTCCCAATGCGATTCGCATGGACTTTTTCCCATGCGAATCGTACTTGCCAGTTTGTACGGCACTTGTACGATTCGTACGGTAAAAAGACCGGATGCGAGTCGTACGGGAATTTTTTTTACCGGATCGTAATCGGCACCTTAGAATTTTTTTCAATAATAGCAACATGTTTATGTGGTAACTCACAAAATGTAATCATAAAACAACCACAAGAGGGCCTTGCACATCCCCCAGGGCCTTAGGTAGTTGAGCCGCGGCCCACCCATGGCACCCACAAACCACTTTGTTGGGGTTTGCGGGGGAGCCCCGGCTCCCGGCATGCACCCATACTGGGTGCATCAGGAGCTGGCTTTTCTCCCGCCTGGAGGAGCAGCTATTTTTGCCTGCTCCCACTTGGCAGAAGCAATTTGAGTTTCTCTGCCTGCAAGAGCACGGACAAGGAAACAGAAGTCTGCTCCCAAGCGGTAGTAAGTTCACAGTAACTGAGCTGGACCCGGGAAATGGGGTTCCCAGGGCCCTTTATTTGTGGCATTCAGTCCCAGAGGTGAGTTTCTGGATCCTATGAAGACTTGAGATGAGGGGCTGCGCAGCTCTCTCCCCTTTATTTTCTCTACGGTTTCGATGGATGGGGTCCTTGTGGCCCTTCAGACTCTGAGAAGCAGCATGCCTCTCTCCCCTAAATAGGTTTTCTGTCACCCCCCCCTCCCGGGCCCTGGCCCACCCTGGAGAGTATTTTTTCACTTGCATGGGAGCCTTTGCCTGAAAGAAAATTGCAGCGGATTAACGTATCCCCTATGAATTTCTAGCAAAATGTAAAATAATTTTTTTTTTTACCCCGGGCAGGTAACCACTACCTTTTGTAGGACTTGGGACTTAAGATAGCTTCGCCACATCCTTGTTGATGGGATAGCAGCCAATCAGATCTCAGTTTTAGATCTGTTGATCCCGTTAACCCTTCTTACCAAGAGCTAGCTTTCTGCCAGACCTGGTGCAATTCCATTTAGCAGACATTCCTGTATCGCTGTTAAGTTTTCCGATGGAAAAATGAATGGGGAAAATGTGTTTTGCGACTCACCCTTTTTCTTGGCCCATACCACACGAATCACCCGGAAGCCTTCCAGGAAGGAACTGGGGTGGATGAGTCTTTTTTGAGGACATTTTGGTGAAGATTCGTCAAATGGGACCAAAGTTATTAGGAAACAAAAAATGCTTTTCCTATGGAAACGCAGACCTAACAATAACTACCCATTGGCTACTGCTACTAGGTTATATATATATATATATTCAGAGAAAAAACCATAGGTTTCAGGGGTGTTATAGTTAGCTGGACATTTCACTCGTACAAAACCAAGAAATTCCTTTATTATAGTTAGTTCTGCTAACTATAACTCGCGCGCCCGCAATGAACTGCTGATGATGTCACATATTACATCATTCATGACATGGTCAGTGACATCACTGATGACATCTCAAATGACATCACTGATGACATCACTGATTACATCATCCATGTGACAATCTGATACACCTCATCATGCACTAGTATAACCTTTCATCACTAACTGTAAAATACAGAGTACCATATTTGAAACCATTGACACACCAATACCAGTTACTACGTACCCACTCACTGATTCCTAAGTCTACACACACAACTAGCCATTCAACAACAGAATCACTTATACATGCAGTCACTAATTAATAGAACACTATCAAATGCACTTATACACGTATATAGACATTGACACATCAGCAGTCATCTTAGTTGGTTATGCAGTCATCCTACTCACTCATGAAAAACATTAATCACACTTACATTTACTCACTTACACAATTATACACACAACACCTCAAAGATTCAAGATTCAAAAAGACTTTATTCGGTTTAAAAGACAAAAACCATGAAAGCTACAACATAAAAATACAATAACAAATTGTGCACATAAAATATAGGAAAGAAAGGGGTCTAATTAAATTAAATTTCGTCAAGACCCAATGTTTTCCTAAGTTTAAAAACATTTTTAAAAAAGCTTAAAACTGCAGTAACAGTTAGAACAGTGTCCATTCTCTGTAATTCTAGAAAAGCTGGGCGACATTTATTAATTTTCAAATCTTTAAGAAGTGGAGTAATATATATCCTACGTGGTATAGTATAAAATTTACAAAAAAATAGAATATGGATATCGGATTGGGACGAAGAATCATCGCACGGGCACAAAGACAAATTAGGTAACCATGAATTCATTACTGGGAAGGACAGAAGTCTAAAAACAATATTCAGTCTAAATCGAGTCAAAAGAAATCGATCATAATTTGACAACGGCAGGGTTAAGTATGGCTGTACATTAGTACTAGATAGCAAAGGAAAATGCAGGGATACAGTCTTTTTCTTCATTTCCTCTTGCCTTCTATTTACTGCAAGATATTCCATACATAGCCTAGACAATAGGTTCCTGGATATACCAACCATTGAAAGTGGGTCTTCAAAATATTGTTGGGAGCCAATTTTACCAAAGAAGGATTTGACATAATTTAGCCAATCTAATCGACCCACGTTTTCCAGTTTTAAAACATCCTGAAAAATAGCCCGATTCATAGTACAGTCATTAGTTGTCCATACCCTATGCCACAGAAGGGTAGGTTGAATTCTGATTAAATCAGATATATAGGTTAAACCAAGTTCAATGTGGCAAATGTAAGTCGCAACGCTTTGAGGTACTGTCAGGACGTACCTCAAGAACCTATTCTCGGCTTTCTGGATTGAGTCAATGTTGGAATACCCCCAGAGGCCCGAGCCATACATGGCAACAGATGTGCACGTAGCTTTGTAAATTATTAAGATTTCTTTAATAGGTTTCTTACCCAGTTTTTTAATAAAATTCTTTAAGGCCATTATAGTTTTTGGAACAAAAGAGTTCTGGCCTTTACCGCATAAGTCCATGCCCCAGTTTCATGGAACAAAACACCGAGATAGGGGAAAGTGGGGGTAAATTCCAAGGGAACATTATTCAAAAACATTCTTTTAGTCTGCTTACCAGGCCTATTACCACAATTCATTGAAAAGGTTTTACTACAATTAACTTTTAAATATAAGCTAGACATAAAGATCTCAAAAGATTGTATCAAGTTTTGTAGTGCCACCGGGGTACGGGCCATTAAAACTGCGTCGTCCGCATACAGGAGCGCAGGGACAGACCTCCTCCCAACTTTAGGCATGTCCCTGCACTCCCGCAGAAGGCGACGTTCAAGACCATTAATGTACACCAGGAATAAGAAGGGGGCCAAGACGCACCCCTGGCACACTCCCCGGCCCACCTCAAACCTTCTGGTACATTGGCCCCCACTACCATAGCGAACCGAAGCTGTGGCCCCTGAATATAAGTCTTTCAAAAAGCAAACAATAGAATCTTCCACACCTATCTCTTTTAAAATTGCCCAGAATTTGACATGGGATACACAATCGAACGCCGACGAAAGGTCGACGAACGTGAGATACAAACGTTCCCCCTTTATCCTCAAGTACTTAGATTGTATCTAGGCCTGGGCGAAGCACTACGCTACGCTCGCGTAGTTTGCGAAGTTCGCGCTACTTCGCACTACGCGAACTGCACGTAGCACAGTGCGAACACGCGTAGCGTAGTGTTGCGTAGTGCTGCGGTCATTTTTTGCTTGCTCGCGGTCCTCAACGTCAAGTTGGCGACCGCGAGCAAGCAAAATGACATCCTGGCGAGACTTTTTCCTTGTTCGCGATCGCGAGCATGGAAAATAAACCTCCCGGCGAGATTCCCAACGCGAGGAGGTCAGGTTTCTCATTGCGAGGGGTCGCGTATGCTCGCGACCGCTCGCGATGAGAAACTACCAGTTCGCGTTGAGAAAGCTGCCGCTCGAGTAAAAATCTACTCGAGCAGCAGAAAACTACAGCTCGCACTGTGCAAGATGCCATTTTCAATGATTGCACAGTGCCGGTTGCTTGTCCGCACTGTGCAATCATTGAAAACAACATCTTGCACAGTGCGAACATGTTACTACGCAGTTCGCAAAGTGCTACGCGTAGCTCGCGTAGTGCGAACTTCACTTTGCGTAGCTTCGCGAAGTGCTACTTCGCGAACTACACCCACCCTTAATTGTATCATCATTAAGTTTAAGCATTGTTCGATAGTGCCAACGCCCTTTTGAAATCCATATTGTAGGTCACTCATTATTTCATTCTCCACTGCCCAGCTTTGTAATCTTGCCAGGATAATTCTCCCAAGGATTTTAACAGAAGAGTCCAGAAGGGAGATTGGTCTATAACAGGCACAACATTGTCTATCTCCCTTCTTATAGATAGGCACAATGACCGAGGTGAACCAAGACGGATTTAAGCCTCTTGCCAGTGCTGCATTAAAAAGTTGCACCAGCATGGGACCCCAAAGCTCAATATTTCCTTTGTACAAGTCAACAGGGATCCCATCAGACCCTGCAGCCTTGCCACCCTTCATTGCTTTCAGACCCATGTTAACTTCCTCCAGGGTAATTACCAATTTTTCAGCCCCAACACCTGTATAGTCCCTAATGGCAGGATCGTTGGTAAGGGGTTTATCTTGAGGACTGTAAAGATTTGAGAAGTGAACCACGCAATCCTCCTCAGCGATAGCAATCTCTATTCGCGCTTTGGTATTATCGTAGAGGAAAGGGGTATTAACGGCCCTCCAGAATGCAGACATATCCTTCGATTGTGATGCTTCGCATAACACTTCCAGGGCCTCCTTTTTTATCACCATTTTCCTGTTTTTTAAAGCTTCATTATCTGTTTTCCTGCAGTCTCTTATTTCAATAGGATTACGTGGTATTCTATGAATGGCACTTTTCAAGTTGGTTAAAGATCTGGTACAAACATTATCAAACCAACTTCTCTTACCCTTTACCCTATTATAAACCTCCACCCACAAGTTTTTCTTGATTGTGGAGGCTATTATATTAAAATGCTCAATTTTCAGGTCACTGCTGGACTTTTCATCTAAACAGATGTCAAAACTGCTAGGGCAAGCATTCAGTAACTTACCTAAAAACCTTTCCGGGACAACCTTGCCCCGTTTTAAGTTGTACCCATTTTGTCTGCCAAGGACCACATCAGGGGCTGAGCACAAGGAGGACGCAGGCTCATGCCAGTCAGAGAAAGGATTTTCAGCCTCCATAATCTGGGGCAAATGGTCACTTACTGGCAACTCCAAAATACTAGACTTGATAAGTTTATGGCTGCAGCTGTTTGAAGCAATGATAAAATCTATGGTAGATAATGCACCGCTACCGATAAATGTGGGCACGAAAATGGTGGGTTTTTGGGCGATTTCATTTACAAATCCCAAATCATACATAAACAATATATCATTTAATAGATCCCCAATCAGAGAATGGTCAAAATGAGTTAAATTTAACTCCTGCTCAATCGCTAAACCACACAAACCCTGTTTGCCTTTAATACAGAGTTTACAATTAAAATCTCCCCCCCAAAGGAACATAGCTTCTCTATCGGTTTTGTCTATTTCATGGTGTATATCCTCTCTCAGCATTGTTAGGACGCTAGGGATTTCTTTCCTTGAAATATTATTGTAAAAATTAATAATAACAACATTAAGTCCCTTCATGTTTCTTAGGATGATTAATTGATAAAAACTTGATTTTGGAGTAAACCAGATTTTATCACATTTAAACTGGTTTGAGACAAGGATTAGTAAGCCGCCCTTAGCTCTTCCATGGTTTCCACCCACAGCTGGGGTAAAGAAACTTCTGTAACCATTAATATACACTGGATCTAATGACCAGGTTTCTTGGAGAGCCAGGATGTCATGACCATCAATAACGGTACCCCAGGATGGATTATTAATTTTCTCCCTTAATCCTGCCACATTCCAAAATACGAATGTGCAGGTTTTCCTTATTACGTTAGTTCCAAGGTTACTTGAAAAACCTTGGGCCCTTGCCTCCTCAAATAGCTTATAACAAGGTCCTCCATTGAATCCCCCATCATTCAGGTCAGATATATTTAAAGCCTTATATCTATCCGTCCTCGTATTACCGTAAGACATACTATGGGCGGATTGTACATGCATATTATCCCCAGTGCCATCCAGTGGGCCCTGTACGTTGATTTTCTCCTGAATTTTATCAGTATGTGCCCCTAAACTGGCAGATTGATTGTTACAGGTGGCTTTCTTGCGTCAATCCACACATTCAAGGCCAGAGAAAACATCAAACCGATTGTGGGTTGATAGATTGTAAACAGGCAAGGCGGAGCCTCTATTATCCCACGGATAATTATTACCACAAATCATGCCTCTGGTGGAAGGGTAAAACTGCCTAGGATGGTGATTAGGTGGACTACATGATTGTGCAAAAGGGGTCCGACTGCAGCCGTGATGATTAAAAGCAGGCCTATTAACAGTCTGCCATCTTTCCTCCTGATTTAAACAATGTTGAGCTGATGAGTATGGATAGAAATAGTTGAGGTAGTGTGTAGAGATGGAATCACTGCTACTTAGTTCGTACCAATCCCCAATATGTCTAACAGCTCTGTGATCTTTGAAATTTACGATAATCCCGTCCCCCTTTTTGTCTTTGGGACGCAACCCCACCCAGTCACAACGCCTAACATGTAAAATTTCCCCATTTATATAGGCAGGCAAAGGTCTATTTTTACACAACCAGTGGATAACTTTGTTCCGAAGGCCTTGATAGTCTTCCCTGTTCTCAGGGGAGAGCTCAGGGACACCCGCCAAAACAATTGCGTAGGGGGCAGCTTCTGGCGGTAAGTCTACTATATTGTGGGATTGCCAGTTTTTATAGGTAGTATTCCTAAGCTCACTATCCTTGCTAGCCTTATTAGCCTTATTTTGTAGTGGTGCTGATATTATATCTGAAGTCAAATTATCTGCCAAGTTTTCACCTGTTTTACTTTGTGATTGTGTCCTCTCGGCAAATTTATTCTTCAGCAAAGACGGTTTTAGCACTTTAGTTGGTGATAGACAAGATGGCAATTGTCTAATCTGGTTAGATGGTAGGGAAATGGGGGGACTTGATGGAGCAGGAATTGTAACTATCGCTGCTTTAACGGGTAAGTTACTGAAACTAATATTATTTAAACCTGTCATCAGACCAGAAAGAGCAAGTGAATTTTCTGCACACTTTTTCTCAATTAAATCCAGATGCCTGTTAGTCGTCATAATATTTTCCAGCAGGGGCTGCATTAAGGGTTTTACCACATACTCAATTTTATCCAGAATATCACTCTCACTAGTAGAGCGATGGGTAGCCTCTAAGGGTATCATGGGAGGGGTCAGTTGATACATTGCTTCCCTCAAAATAGAGGTTGTAATCCTCTGCAGGTTCTCAGTTAGCCATTTTAATGATAGACCTCCCCCGCTTTTCTTACATTCAACCCCTATGGATTTCTCGATATTTGAGATTGAGGGAGAGGCGGGGGAAAATCTAGGGGAATATGGTGATCCTTCGTCATCGCTATTAACATGGAAGCATAACAAAGACTCACTAGCATTGTCAGGCGTACTAGAGGGGAATTCAACAGTAAAAAGATTGCCCGGAGCTTCCCCGGTAACCTCCTCAACTTCAGAATTATGTGGAACAATAGGGACTGATGAGGAGTTAGATGAATTAAACATAGATAATGACACAGTCCCTAATTGCCCCAAGACGGGGCTTTTTCCCAATGATAACTGCGTTAAGGGGCCACTTCTATAATTGGAAGTTGCTAGTCTTTTTTGGTCATGCTTCCCCCTGTGTCTCCGTTTTGCTTTTTTATATTTTCTAGCCAGTCTAACGGGTGACGGGGCATGCTTTAATTCAGCCCTAAGATTACCTGGGGAACCTACAAGCCTCTCATCATGCACCTGGGCTGAGGCCACAACAACTTTTCTTACAGTAGTGATGGAATTACTGGTTGCATGTGTATCCACCGACAGGGGGGGACGCCTCTTCAAGTAGCATAATGGGGCTCACCTTACCCAAAGAAGCCCTCCTGTCATTATTAATCTGGTTCACCTTCTTAATTAGGTAATTATCCATTGAGCCCATCCCGTGCAATAACTTATCATTCTTTCCTTTAGTCATCAGGCCACTATTGTTGCTAGCCACTAAGACTAATACAATGTGGGTGCCAAATGAGTACGAGATAGTGGCACGTACACTAGTCCCGAAAAGTCGACACAAATAAACCCCTATAGGTATGGAGACATGAACTCACTGTCAGCATCAGAAGTACAAGTCATGCACCGACAGGGTCTCCGGCCCAGGCCAGGCTCCTCGGGCCTCTGAGGGCCACAGAGGGCCCGCCCTTTGCCCGGGCTTAGCCCGGCGCCGCCCGCGCGCGTCCCGCGTCGCGGGTGATGTCCGCAGTTTTAAGCGCCTCCGGGCGGGATGCTGACGGTGGTGGGCTTTCGCCGCCAAGGAGCCCGGGGGCTGCAGTCCCCCCCACACACCGCGGCCGATGGGACACAGCCGCTACGGTGGCGGTAGGAGGGAGAGGTGAGTGCCCCAGTGCTGCTCCGGAGGAAAATGCAGGCAGGACAAGGGTGAAGCAGGACAGCACAGGAAACCAGCAAAGACGCCCGCTCTGCCGGGGATGTCCGCAGTTTTAAGCGCCTCCGGGCGGGATGCTGACGGTGGCGAGCTTCTGCCGCTAAGGAGCTTGGGGGCTGTAGTCCCCCCTACACACTGCGGCCGATGGGATATGGCTGCTGCGGCGGCGGTAGGAGGGAGAGGTGAGTGCCCCAGTGCTGCTCCGGAGGAAAATGCAGGCAGGACAAGGGTGAAGCAGGACAGCACAGGAAACCAGCAAAGACGCCCCTCATTTATTCAAACACATAGTAACTCATAGTTAATATGTTAAAAAATCACCATTACAATTATACACTCATTCATATAGTTACTCTCACAATCACTGCCTTTTATATATACTTATTTATATACACCAACTCTCACATACAATGCCTTTTATTTTTTTACTTTCTTGAAGATGTACAACTAAAACATATATTCGCTCACCAACACACAAATAAATACACTCAGTCACGCAAACAACTGTTTCCACATGCACTCTTAAACCTATACACCTAGTCAATCAACCATTCACACATCTATGCATAGAGTTACACACACCCAATCCAACCACACACAAACTCAGTGTCCCATACAAATACTCACCCAACTAATCAATAACTAATATACACACACATGTAGTTAGTGACCAACTGATGCAGCATGTTATGCAACAACAGAGACAGTGATGCACATATTCACATAGTTTAGTTACTAATCCATGTATTAAGTGAGACACATTTAATTACTCACTTAAACAGACAGTCAGACAGCTACTAAATCCTCCATCCAGACAGTTATATATCCACTCAATCTTTAATACAGATTGGTATATATATATATATATAAAATTCACTTAAAAAACCATAGGTTTCACACATGTTATAGTTAGCTGGACATTTCAATCGTACAAAACCATTGAAATTCCCCCGTTATAGTTAGTTCAGATAACTATAACTTGCGCGCCCGCAATCCACTGCTGATGATGTCACATATTACATCACTCTTGACATGGTCAGAGACATCACTCATAACATCACTGATGACATCATCCTTGTGATACAGTGGCGGTCGCGCGAGTTATAGTTATCTGAACTAACTATAATGGGGGAATTTCAATGGTTTTTTACAAGTGAAATGTCCAGCTAACTATAACATGTGTGAAACCTATGGTTTTTTAAGTGAATTTGCAAGGTTTTTTAAATGCTAATTCCTAACTATAACGTGTGTGAAACCTATGGTTTTTTAAGTGAATTTGTAAGGTTTTTTAAATGCTAATTTATGTATGTATTATTATATTTTTTATATATTTATTTTACAATAAACTACCTATGCATATAGTTATAGATTGACTGTATCCTGTAATATGGAATGGCTCGTTTAAAATGTTTTTTTTTTGTTTTTTTAGGATTTTTCACCGTGCGCGCACTGTGCGCGCCCCCGCGAATTTTTGAAAAAAAAAAATGTTTTTTTTCACCCTTCGGGGTCCTTCAGGGACCCCCTGACAAAGGCTAGGGGATCAGAAACTCTCTACCCTGCCCCCTTTTCACGTTCTCCAACTTTCTTTTTCACTGTCACACACAAAATGGCGGCCGACACTTCCTGATTTTGACCGATTCGAATGTTGACTGACATGTAACCACCAATCAGAATTACGCTCACGCAAGTTAGGGTGCGCGCACCGTGCGCGCACAGTGCGCGCTTATAGATATTTATGTACTTTTAACTGCAATTTTCTCAGGAACTACTGAACAGATTGACACCATATATGCAAAAGGCACATGCCTGACCTGAGGACTACCTCTTTGCCAAATTTCAAGTAATTCTGTTCAGCCGTTCGGGCTGTACCTTCGACTAAAGGTCCTATAGGAAAATGCATGGGGAAAACGCGTTTTGGGACCCCCCCTTTTTTCTCAGCCCCCGCTGAGCAGAGCGCCCCATTAGTTTTGAAAATTTCGTGAGGATTCGTCAACCGGCGCCAAAGTTATTAAAAATAGAATTTTCAGATTTCCTATGGGAACTCGGTCCTAACTATAACTATCTACTGGCGACCGCCAGTAGATAATAATACATATTTAAATTTCAAACTAAACCACATTCAATGGATGATGTCATCAGTGATGTCATCAGTCATGTCATTTAAGATGTCATCAGTGATGTCATCAGTGATGTTACTGACCATGTCATGAATGATGTAATATGTGACATCATCAGCAGTGCATTGCGGGCGCGCGAGTTATAGTTAGCAGAATTAACTATAACGGAGGAATTTCTATGGTTTTGTACGAGTGAAATGTCCCGCTAACTAGAACACCCCTGAAACCTATGTTTTTTTCTGTGAATTTCTAAGGTTTTTTAAATGCTAATTTCTAACTATAACATCTCTGAAACCTATGTTTTTTTCAGCAAATTTCAAAGCTTTTTTAAATGCTAATTTTTAACTATAACGTCTCTGAAACCTATGGTTTTTACAGTGAATATATATATATATACATATAAGAATCCAAACAGCTATCTCCCACCTCCAGCCGGCGAGGAAGAAGCACACGGACACCAGATCGTGCTTCAAAGGTATTTAATGTTGTTCAGCACCCACACAGCACGCCATGATATATATATATACATACATATACAAACATGTTCAAACAAAGCCCTAAAGCAGATTCCGAGGGCACACAACAGCTCGCCAGTCCTCCAACAATCCTCCTCACAACCTGCCCCCAACCCTCGTATTTGCAACTTGCCGACGCGTTTCGAAGCTGTGACGCTTCTTCTTCTGGGCAGGGAAAACATACAGCACTTCGCACTTCTAACTCCCAGGCATCTTTATTTGCTACGTCGTCCTCTAGTGGGCGGCTCCCAGACGCACTTGATTCCATGGCATTCTGGGAAACGTAGTCCAGTGGTCTGGATTGCGTGATTGTGTTGAAGTTCAATTATCCCTGAGTGGGTGACTTGCTGTATGTCAGTGAATCCAATTATACTCCTGTTGTAGGAACAAGGCATTGAGGGGCAGGTTTTTCCTGTGGGCTCGCTGTGCTGCATGATGGACAAAAATGGTTTCTATCCGCAGCCTCACCGTAGTCTCTCCCATAGCGTGATGGTGCTCCTCATCGTGGTTAGGGACCACGCAAAAAATGTTCAAATAAAGCCCTAAAGCAGATTCCGAGGGCACACAACAGCTCGCCAGTCCTCCAACAATCCTCCTCACAACCTGCCCCCAACCCTCGTATTTGCAACTTGCCGACGCGTTTCGAAGCTGTGACGCTTCTTCTTCTGGGCAGGGAAAACATACAGCACTTCGCACTTCTAACTCCCAGGCATCTTTATTTGCTACGTCGTCCTCTAGTGGGCGGCTCCCAGACGCACTTGATTCCATGGCATTCTGGGAAACGTTGTCCAGTGGTCTGGATTGCGTGATTGTGTTGAAGTTCAATTATCCCTGAGTGGGTGACTTGCTGTATGTCAGTGAATCCAATTATACTCCTGTTGTAGGAACAAGGCATTGAGGGGCAGGTTTTTCCTGTGGGCTCGCTGTGCTGCATGATGGACAAAAATGGTTTCTATCCGCAGCCTCACCGTGGTCTCTCCCATAGCGTGATGGTGCTCCTCATCGTGGTTAGGGACCACGCAAAAAATGTTCAAACAAAGCCCTAAAGCAGATTCCGAGGGCACACAACAGCTCGCCAGTCCTCCAACAATCCTCCTCACAACCTGCCCCCAACCCTCGTATTTGCAACTTGCTGACGCGTTTCGAAGCTGTGACGCTTCTTCTTCTGGGCAGGGAAAACATACAGCACTTCGCACTTCTAACTCCCAGGCATCTTTATTTGCTACGTCGTCCTCTAGTGGGCGGCTCCCAGACGCACTTGATTCCATGGCATTCTGGGAAACGTAGTCCAGTGGTCTGGATTGCGTGATTGTGTTGAAGTTCAATTATCCCTGAGTGGGTGACTTGCTGTATGTCAGTGAATACAATTATACTCCTGTTGTAGGAACAAGGCATTGAGGGGCAGGTTTTTCCTGTGGGCTCGCTGTGCTGCATGATGGACAAAAATGGTTTCTATCCGCAGCCTCACCGTAGTCTCTCCCATAGCGTGATGGTGCTCCTCATCGTGGTTAGGGACCACGCAAAAAATGTTCAAATAAAGCCCTAAAGCAGATTCCGAGGGCACACAACAGCTTGCCAGTCCTCCAACAATCCTCCTCACAACCTGCCCCCAACCCTCGTATTTGCAACTTGCCGACACGTTTCGAAGCTGTGACGCTTCTTCTTCTGGGCAGGGAAACATACAGCACTTCGCACTTCTAACTCCCAGGCATCTTTATTTGCTACGTCGTCCTCTAGGGGGCGGCTCCCAGACGCACTTGATTCCATGGCATTCTGGGAAACGTAGTCCAGTGGTCTGGATTGCGTGATTGTGTTGAAGTTCAATTATCCCTGAGTGGGTGACTTGCTGTATGTCAGTATATCCAATTATACTCCTGTTGTAGGAACAAGGCATTGAGGGGCAGGTTTTTCCTGTGGGCTCGCTGTGCTGCATGATGGACAAAAATGGTTTCTATCCGCAGCCTCACCGTAGTCTCTCCCATAGCGTGATGGTGCTCCTCATCGTGGTTAGGGACCACGCAAAAAATGTTCAAACAAAGCCCTAAAGCAGATTCCGAGGGCACACAACAGCTCGCCAGTCCTCCAACAATCCTCCTCACAACCTGCCCCCAACCCTCGTATTTGCAACTTGCCGACGCGTTTCGAAGCTGTGACGCTTCTTCTTCTGGGCAGGGAAAACATACGGCAACTTCGCACTTCTAACTCCCAGGCATCTTTATTTGCTACGTCGTCCTCTAGTGGGCGGCTCCCAGACGCACTTGATTCCATGGCATTCTGGGAAACGTAGTCCAGTGGTCTGGATTGCATGATTGTGTTGAAGTTCAATTATCCCTGAGTGGGTGACTTGCTGTATGTCAGTGAATCCAATTATACTCTTGTTGTAGGAACAAGGCATTGAGGGGCAGGTTTTTCCTGTGGGCTCGCTGTGCTGCATGATGGACAAAAATGGTTTCTATCCGCAGCCTCACCGTAGTCTCTACCATAGCGTGATGGTGCTCCTCATCGTGGTTAGGGACCACGCAAAAAATGTTCAAATAAAGCCCTAAAGCAGATTCCGAGGGCACACAACAGCTCGCCAGTCCTCCAACAATCCTCCTCACAACCTGCCCCCAACCCTCGTATTTGCAACTTGCCGACGCGTTTCGAAGCTGTGACGCTTCTTCTTCTGGGCAGGGAAAACATACAGCACTTCGCACTTCTAACTCCCAGGCATCTTTATTTGCTACGTCGTCCTCTAGTGGGCGGCTCCCAGACGCACTTGATTCCATGGCATTCTGGGAAACGTTGTCCAGTGGTCTGGATTGCGTGATTGTGTTGAAGTTCAATTATCCCTGAGTGGGTGACTTGCTGTATGTCAGTGAATCCAATTATACTCCTGTTGTAGGAACAAGGCATTGAGGGGCAGGTTTTTCCTGTGGGCTCGCTGTGCTGCATGATGGACAAAAATGGTTTCTATCCGCAGCCTCACCGTGGTCTCTCCCATAGCGTGATGGTGCTCCTCATCGTGGTTAGGGACCACGCAAAAAATGTTCAAACAAAGCCCTAAAGCAGATTCCGAGGGCACACAACAGCTCGCCAGTCCTCCAACAATCCTCCTCACAACCTGCCCCCAACCCTCGTATTTGCAACTTGCTGACGCGTTTCGAAGCTGTGACGCTTCTTCTTCTGGGCAGGGAAAACATACAGCACTTCGCACTTCTAACTCCCAGGCATCTTTATTTGCTACGTCGTCCTCTAGTGGGCGGCTCCCAGACGCACTTGATTCCATGGCATTCTGGGAAACGTAGTCCAGTGGTCTGGATTGCGTGATTGTGTTGAAGTTCAATTATCCCTGAGTGGGTGACTTGCTGTATGTCAGTGAATACAATTATACTCCTGTTGTAGGAACAAGGCATTGAGGGGCAGGTTTTTCCTGTGGGCTCGCTGTGCTGCATGATGGACAAAAATGGTTTCTATCCGCAGCCTCACCGTAGTCTCTCCCATAGCGTGATGGTGCTCCTCATCGTGGTTAGGGACCACGCAAAAAATGTTCAAATAAAGCCCTAAAGCAGATTCCGAGGGCACACAACAGCTTGCCAGTCCTCCAACAATCCTCCTCACAACCTGCCCCCAACCCTCGTATTTGCAACTTGCCGACACGTTTCGAAGCTGTGACGCTTCTTCTTCTGGGCAGGGAAACATACAGCACTTCGCACTTCTAACTCCCAGGCATCTTTATTTGCTACGTCGTCCTCTAGGGGGCGGCTCCCAGACGCACTTGATTCCATGGCATTCTGGGAAACGTAGTCCAGTGGTCTGGATTGCGTGATTGTGTTGAAGTTCAATTATCCCTGAGTGGGTGACTTGCTGTATGTCAGTATATCCAATTATACTCCTGTTGTAGGAACAAGGCATTGAGGGGCAGGTTTTTCCTGTGGGCTCGCTGTGCTGCATGATGGACAAAAATGGTTTCTATCCGCAGCCTCACCGTAGTCTCTCCCATAGCGTGATGGTGCTCCTCATCGTGGTTAGGGACCACGCAAAAAATGTTCAAACAAAGCCCTAAAGCAGATTCCGAGGGCACACAACAGCTCGCCAGTCCTCCAACAATCCTCCTCACAACCTGCCCCCAACCCTCGTATTTGCAACTTGCCGACGCGTTTCGAAGCTGTGACGCTTCTTCTTCTGGGCAGGGAAAACATACGGCAACTTCGCACTTCTAACTCCCAGGCATCTTTATTTGCTACGTCGTCCTCTAGTGGGCGGCTCCCAGACGCACTTGATTCCATGGCATTCTGGGAAACGTAGTCCAGTGGTCTGGATTGCATGATTGTGTTGAAGTTCAATTATCCCTGAGTGGGTGACTTGCTGTATGTCAGTGAATCCAATTATACTCTTGTTGTAGGAACAAGGCATTGAGGGGCAGGTTTTTCCTGTGGGCTCGCTGTGCTGCATGATGGACAAAAATGGTTTCTATCCGCAGCCTCACCGTAGTCTCTACCATAGCGTGATGGTGCTCCTCATCGTGGTTAGGGACCACGCAAAAAATGTTCAAACAAAGCCCTAAAGCAGATTCCGAGGGCACACAACAGCTCGCCAGTCCTCCAACAATCCTCCTCACAACCTGCCCCCAACCCTCGTATTTGCAACTTGCCGACGCGTTTCGAAGCTGTGACGCTTCTTCTTCTGGGCAGGGAAAAATACAGCACTTCGCACTTCTAACTCCCAGGCATCTTTATTTGCTACGTCGTCCTCTAGTGGGCGGCTCCCAGACGCACTTGATTCCATGGCATTCTGGGAAACGTAGTCCAGTGGTCTGGATTGCGTGATTGTGTTGAAGTTCAATTATCCCTGAGTGGGTGACTTGCTGTATGTCAGTGAATCCAATTATACTCCTGTTGTAGGAACAAGGCATTGAGGGACAGGTTTTTCCTGTGGGCTCGCTGTGCTGCATGATGGACAAAAATGGTTTCTATCCGCAGCCTCACCGTGGTCTCTCCCATAGCGTGATGGTGCTCCTCATCGTGGTTAGGGACCACGCAAAAAATGTTCAAACAAAGCCCTAAAGCAGATTCCGAGGGCACACAACAGCTCGCCAGTCCTCCAACAATCCTCCTCACAACCTGCCCCCAACCCTCGTATTTGCAACTTGCCGACGCGTTTCGAAGCTGTGACGCTTCTTCTTCTGGGCAGGGAAAACATACAGCACTTCGCACTTCTAACTCCCAGGCATCTTTATTTGCTACGTCGTCCTCTAGTGGGCGGCTCCCAGACGCACTTGATTCCATGGCATTCTGGGAAACGTAGTCCAGTGGTCTGGATTGCGTGATTGTGTTGAAGTTCAATTATCCCTGAGTGGGTGACTTGCTGTATGTCAGTGAATCCAATTATACTCCTGTTGTAGGAACAAGGCATTGAGGGGCAGGTTTTTCCTGTGGGCTCGCTGTGCTGCATGATGGACAAAAATGGTTTCTATCCGCAGCCTCACCGTAGTCTCTCCCATAGCGTGATGGTGCTCCTCATCGTGGTTAGGGACCACGCAAAAAATGTTCAAACAAAGCCTTACAGTGAATATATATATATATATACATACATATACAAACATATATATAATCTGCATATCTATATAAATACAAATATATATACATATATGCATACATATGCATGTTATGTACATAAAAGTTTGAAAAACACTAATACAAGCAAAGCTAAAAAGCCACCTAATTACAAACAGAATTGCTTTAACTTAAACGAGGGCGAGACCTATTGCATTTTCAATGCTTGTTTACTTTGATTCCATCAAGAAGGCATTCAGATGTGTCACACATTTGCCATAAATTCTGAATGTTAGCACTCTAGTTGCTCATTAGATCACTGTAGTAAAGCTACTGCTCACCAGGGAATTCTGCTGTTAGTATTCAAAGTGCATTTTTCAGTCTGCATGTCACTCTCTACTACTCTCTACTACTCACTCTACTACTCTCTACCACTCACTCTCTACTACTCTACTACTCACTCTCTACTACTCTCTACTACTCTCTCTCTACTACTCACTCTCTACTCCTCACTCTACTACTCTCTACTACTCTCTCTCTACTGCTCACTCTCTACTACTATCTACTACTCACTCTCTACTACTCACTCTCTACTACTCGCTCTCTACTATCTACTACTCACTCTCCACTACTCACTCTCTACTACTCTCTACTACTCACTCTACTACTCACTCTCTACTACTCTACTACTCTCTACACTCTCTCTACTACTCACTCTCTACTACTCACTCTCTAGTACACACTCTACTACTTGCTCTCTACTACTCGCTCTCTACTACTCTCTACTACTCACTCTAATACTCACTCTCTACTACTCCCTACTACTCACTCTACTACTCACTCTCTACTACTCTCTACTACTCACTCTCTACTACTCCACTACTCTCTAGTACTCACTCTCTACTACTCACTCTCTTCACTATGCCCTACTACTCTCTCTCTACTACTCACACTCTACTACTCACTCTCTACTAGTCTCTACTACTCACTCGCTGCTACTCTCTGTCTACTACTCACTCTCTACTACTCACTCTCTACTACTCTCTTCTACTCACTCTCTAACACTCTCAATTACTCACTCTCTACTACTCTATACTACTCTCTACTACTCACTCTACTACTCACTCTACTACTCACTTTCTACTACTCACTCTCTACTACTCTCTACTACTCACTCTCTACTACTCTCTACTACTCACTCTATACTACTCTCTACTACTCACTCTCTACTACAAACTCTCTACTTCCCACTCTCTACTACACACTCTCTACTTCTCTCTCCTACTCACTCTCTACTACTCACTCTCTACTACTCACTCTACTACTCTCTACTACTCACTCTCTGCTACTCTCTCTACTACTCTCTACTACTCACTCTCTACTCTCTATTACTCATCCTCTACTCTACCTCTCGCTCTACTACTCTCTACCTCTCTACCTCTACCTCTCTACCTCTACACCTCTACACCTCTACCTCTCCACCTCTACCTCTCTCTACATGCACACATATGCACATATAGATATGCATATATATGCATATGCATGTATATATATGTATTTTTATATATATTCACTGAAAAAACCATAGGTTTCAGGCCTGATATATTTAGGAATTAGCATTTAAAAAACCTTAGAAATTCACTGAAAAAACAATAGGTTTTAGGGGTGTTATAGTTGTTTGGTTTTGTTGTTTCACTCGAACAAAACCATTGAAATTCCTCCGATATAGTTAGTTGTACTAACTACATCTCGCGCGCCCGCAATCCACTGCTGATGATGTCACATATTGCATCATTCATGACATGGTCAGTGACATCACTGATGACATCTCAAAAAACGACAGGGTGCGTTTGCAGAGTGTGCTTGTGAGGGGCGGGGCCTAGGGACGATCGCGTCTTTTTTTTTTTTTAAAGGGAGGCTGTGTGGCCCCCCTTCCTTTGACTTTTTGTGGCCCTGGGGACCCCATGCCCCAGGGCCTCACCCCCAAATTCCAATTTTCCAAAATATTTACGGGAAGAGGGCCGCGTGGCCCCCCTCCCGTGGCCAATTACGGGCCCTGGGGACCCCATCCCCTGGGGCATGGCCAACTTTTAAAATCTTTTTATGGAGGAAGGCTGCATAGCCCCCCTCCTCCAGCCACTTAAGGCCCCGGGGACCCCATCCCCCGGGGCCGGCCATTAAATTTTAATTTTTTCATCAATGGGGAGGGGTGCCGCGTGGCCCCCCTCCCGGGCCACTTATGGCCCCGGGGAACCCATCCCCCGGGGCCTGGCCACCTCGTTGGGGACCGTGGGGGGTCCCAATCCCCCCATGGTCCCAGCCGGCTCCCCGCCTCCTGCGGGAGCCGGCATTGCTTTTCCACATGGGGAGCAGCTAACATGCTGCTCCCCATGTGGAAAAGCAATCTGCTTTGCTTCATTGAAGCAAGAGCAGGTTTCCCTGCTCTCGCTTCATTGAAGCAAAGCAGTTTGCAATGGCAGGGTGGGAGCCGTGAGGCTCCCGCTCTGCCATTGCAAACAGCAGTGTCCCGGGGGTGGGCATCCCGGGACACTGCAGGAGCCGGCCCTGGGGGGAGGCGGTCCCCAGGGCCTGTACAAGGCTCCAGGAGGGGGGCTGCGCGGCCCTCCTCCCACATTTTAAAGTTGCCCCGGGGGGTGGCGGTCCCCGGGGCTGGGGGGGCCTGAGAGCCCCCCACCCATTTTAAAGTTGCCCCGGGGGGTGGCGGTCCCCGGGGCTGGGGGGGCCTGAGAGCCCCCCACCCATTTTAAACAAGCCCCAGGGGTGGCGGTCCCCAGGGCTGGGGGTGCCTGAGAGCCCCCCCACCTATTTTAAAGTTGCCCGGGGGTGGCGGGCCCCGGGGCTGCAGGGGGCCTCAGAGCCCCCCCACCTATTTTAAAGTTGCCCCGGAGGTGGTGGTCCCCGGGGCTCGGGGGCCTGAGAGCCCCCCACCCATTTCAAACAAGCCCCGGGGGTGGCTGTCCCTGGGGCTGGGGGGCCCTGAGAGTCCCCCCACCTGTTTTAAAGTTGCCCCGGCGGGTGGTGGTCCCTGGGGCTGGGGGGCCCTGAGAGCCCCCCCCACCCATTTTTAAGAAGCCCCGGGGGTGGCGGTCCCCAGGGCTGTGGGGGGGCTGTGAGCCCCCCTCCTATTTTATGTTAGTTTCCTGGTGATGGCGGCCCCCGGGGCAGTGTGGGGGGATTGGGACCCCCAACACTTAATTTTTAAATATGCCCCTGGGATTTGGCCCCCCCGGGGGCAAATTACCATATGTAGCGCGGGAGCCCGCACTGATTTTTTTTTGTATCGGCAGGATGCGCACATCCAGCGCGCATCCTCCCGTTTTCCCTTGGGGGTCCTTGTGGGACCCCCTGAGCAGGCCTAGGGGGTCAGGGTGTTTCTACCCTGCCCCCTTTTTGCTTTTTGCGCCTTTTTTATGTTTTCTTGTGCCTTGGTTTTTGCCAAATTTGGTGTAATTCAATTTAGCAGTTCGGGCTGCAGCTGCGATTAAAGGTTCCTATGGAAAATTGCATGGGGAAAACATGTTTTGGGACCCCCCTTTTTTCTCGGCCCCCGCTTGACGAATCACTATGAAACTTTCGGGATAGGAGTGTACCGGAGCGCCTCACCAGCTTAGAAAATTTTATGAAGATTCGTCAACCGGCGCCAAAGTTATTCCAAATAGAATGTTGCGAATTTCCTATGGATAATAGGTCTTAACTATAACTACCTACTGGCAACCGCACGTAGGTAATATATATATATATATATATATATATATTCACTGAAAAAACCATGGGTTTCACACACGTTATAGTTAGGAATTAGCATTTAAAAAACCTTAGAAATTCAATGAAAAAACCAAAGGTTTCACACATGTTATAGTTAGCTGGACATTTCACTCGTAAAAAAGCATTGAAATTCCCCCGTTATAGTTAGTTCAGCTAACTATAACTCGCGCGCCCGCAATGCACTACTGATGACGTCACATATTACATCACTCATGACATGGTCAGTGACATCACTCATGACATCACTGATGACATCTCAAATGACATCACTGATGACATCATCCAGTGAATGTGTTTTTTTCTGAAAATTAAATATGTTTAATATATGTATATCTCAAGGTCGATGGAAGAATAAATGAGTATATAAGTGTCTAAATTGATGATTTGTTTTTGAAAAATTGATTGTGTAACTGACTGATTAAGTGTATCTTTATGAATACATGGCTAAGTGAGTAATGTTTAAATGTGTAAATACCTGTATCAGTCTCTCACTTTGTATATAAGTGGCTGCATGGGTTGGTGAGTAGCTACATGAGTGTCTATATAGGTTATTAGTTGGTTTTTTGAGTATCAGTATGAGTGTCTGAGTGTCTTCATGGTTCGGTGGGGGTTATTATGTAGTGCATAGGTGCATGAATGAGTGACTCACTGTTTGTATGTGTTGAAGACAGCATGTGTGTAGGACCGTATGGGTGGATGAGTGTGTGTATGGGTGTGTTAGTGAGTGAATGACTGTCTCAATAGTGTCTTTATGAGTAACTACATATGTTTTAAACTAGTATATATGACTATTGGTGTATATAAGTAAGTATATGTGCGAGTGAGAGATTGGAAGAGTGCCTGTATGAATAAGTATGTGTTTCTATAAGTGATTATTTAAAAGACTAAGTATGTGTAAGTTTCTGTAAAAGTAAGTGTGGTGGTGTGTGTATAACTGTATATGCAGGGAAATGGATGTTTGATTCTTTATTAGCATGAGTGACTATGTGTGAGTAACTCTATGAATGAGTGGCATTGTGTTACAGGATGTTTAGGTGTATGAGTACATATGATGTGTGAGTACATGTATGAGTGACTGTATAGGATTGTTGGTGGATGAGTGGATGTGTATGTGGATCTTAGAATTACTGAATAGGTTGTTGTAACTGTTATTGGTATGTCCATTTTTTTGAAAATGTCAGTCTCTATTTTTAAATGTGTGTATCAAAGGTTATATTAGGGTGAGAGGAGGTCTACCACTCTATCACAAGGATGATGTCATTTGAGATGTCATCAGTGATGTCATGAGTGATGTCACTGACCATGTCATGAGTGATGTAATATGTGACGTCATCAGTAGTGCATTGCGGGCGCGCGAGTTATAGTTAGCTGAACTAACTATAACGGGGGAATTTCAATGGTTTTTTACGAGTGAAATGTCCAGCTAACTATAACATGTGTGAAACCTTTGGTTTTTTCATTGAATTTCTAAGGTTTTTTAAATGCTAATTCCTAACTATAACGTCTGTGAAACCCATGGTTTTTTCAGTGAATTTCAAAGGTTTTTTAAATGCTAATTCCTAACTATAACGTGTGTGAAACCCATGGTTTTTTCAGTGAATTTGCAAGGTTTTTTAAATGCTAATTTTTTTTTTTTTCTTCTTTTTTTTTTTTACATATTTTTATTTTAATTTTCTATCCTTTTTTAAAGACTATGGTTAAATTTTAAAAATTATACAATATGTTTTTATTTTACATTTTTTTTAAAAATAAACAGGTAAAATTTATTAGCAATCCATTTTTTCCTTTTTTTTTTTTTTACCGTGCGCGTACGGTAAGCGCACGTCTTGCTGTAATTACGTTAGATTTCTACGCTGTTTGCGTTCATTTACGCAATTTGCGTAGACGCACGTCACGCGCGCATAGCGCGTAAAACGTACGCTGCACGCGCACGTTACGCGGAAGTGAAGGGGCGTGCCTGTTTTGCGCATGCGCGCGAGGGCGTGTCTTTTTTACGCGCATGCGTACTTTTGCCGTAAGCGCACCGTAAGCGTACCGTAAGCGTACGGTAGGTCATGTGATCATGAAACATAACTTTTGATTGGTTGAAACTACTTTCAGTTCTAGAACTCTCCTACACCACACCCATTCCCCTCATTTCTGCTTGTGATCCCTTAGGAGAAGGAGCTGGGTTGTCTTTGTGATACGATGGCAGAACAGCAGAGCTCTTCTGAGAGTGAGGCTAGCAGCACTACCTTGAGGCAGAGAGCGAGGAAACAAAAGACCTCTTACGTATGGGAGTATTTTTCTTTTCCAGAAGGCCAGCAAAAGGTAAATGCACCCTTAGTGACTTGTAAGCTGTGTAAGCGTGTACTTTCAAGAGGGAATCCTGACAGGAAGTATTCCTTTGGGAATCACACCATGATGAGACACCTTAAGGATGTACACAGAAGGACACATGCTCGACTTACTGAAGGTAACCCTTCAGTAAATCAACCAAGCACATCCACAGCAGCTCAGCCTGGACCATCATCTGCAGTGCCGAGTCCTTCTTCTGCAGGTCAGGTGAGCCCTTCATCTGTGGGGGGAGCATCTCCTTTTTCTGGTCCTCTGGAAATTAACCCTCGGTTTGCGAGGGTTGAAGTACGGTGCGCCACTTGTCATGATCTAATTAGTTATAGGGAGACCAGTATTTCCCTAGTGAACAGTAAAATAGATCAGCACACTTGTCGTACCATCTAATATTCCCAATCTTTCTTTCCTCTGTCCCTGCATGAACACAACGGCTCTTTTAAGAGCCAACCTTACCTTTCATCTATTTTTTATATATGTTTTTAAAAACTTTTTTTAATTTTTTTTTACCGTACGCGTACGGTACGCGTAATTTATTATTTTTTTTTTAAAAAACTCTAAAAATCAATTATCACATTACAAGGTCCTTGAGAGACTACAATTAAAAACTGAAAATGTGATTGTAGAGAAGTGGAAAAAAGGGACCATGATATTATTGACTTACCATACCAACTCAAAAAAATATTTATTCATTTAAATTTTTTTTTAATTGCTTTAAAAATGGTTCTAGTTTTCGAAAATTTTCTATCTCAATCTGAAAAAAAAGAAAAAAGTATTAATATTTAATAAAACATTTTATAATACAGTACACATATTTACATATTTTTCCCAAAATATTTTTGCCTTTTTTTTGCTGTTTTCAGAATATATTGCATTTCACTATAAATTGTGAAAGCAATTGCATTCATCATTTAACAGCAGGCAAAAAAAATTAACAATCTCAAAGATTGTTTTAAAAAAGCCCACAATCTCTTTTTGCATAAACATAACTTTATAGAAATGCATAATATTCTTAAAAAATATCATCTAATATCAATACTTATTTCTTTAAAATACCGTCTGATATTTTTGTTTCAGAAGTATAATCACAATAATATATCTCAAATAACTCCACAATACATCGGGTTCCATTTCCTTTAGGCCAAATAGTAATTTTAAAATTCTTTTTTGGTTAAATTTCCAATGGTAATCCAATAAAAATCTAAAGTTTAAATTGTACAGATCTCACCGATTCTCTGTAACATTTTGGTTTTCGAAAGATTTATTAATAATTAAATAAGTCCACAATAGAATTGTTTACCTTTCCGCATGGCCAAATAGTAATTTTAAAAATCTTTTTAGAAAAAATTTCCAATGGCAATCCAATAACATTCCAAAATTTAAATTGTGCAGATGTTACCGATTTTTTCTAAATTTTTGGTTTTCCAAAGTTTCCTTAAAAAATGGAAAAATTCCACATTACAATTGGTTACCTTTCCATTAGGCCAAATGATAATTTGTTAAATCTTTTTATTTGTAAATTCCAAATGGTAATCCAATAAAATGGTAAAATTGTTTTGTCCAGATGTTGCCAAATCTCTCTAAAATTTAGGTTTCAGGAAGATTAGATAGGAATTTGCTAAATCAAAAGGCAAACGTTGCTTAAAAATCAATTGGGAATCATTACACAGTGTCCAGCCTTTTTCACATTTAAGATAAACTGTGTAATGACCAGAAGTTACAGTAGGTCCAGCATGGAAAATTATTGCAACTGTTACAAAAGTTTTTCCTGAAATTGATAATTGCTGTCCTGTAAACTTCTTTATTAAAGTATCCAATTTTGAACCATCAGCTCTACATCGTTGCATCATTAAAATTACATACTGTCCGTTTTCCTTTAAAATTAACGTTGAAAACATGTCAGATTTACACTCACCGCATTGCATGCTATGATTAGCATCTTTAACTAATTTAGCAAAAGTGACTGTTTTACTCTCTGGCAATGTTAAATAAATAAACCTTTCATTATCAACATTAGAGCCACATATATTATAACAGTTTTCACAACTATGTTCCCATTTATAAGAGAGACCAAATAAATTTTCAATGGGAACCCCTTCTTCTTCCAGTACCTGAAGAAAATACATCAAGAATTCCTGTGCGTCTTGCTGTACATTTTGAGAAAACTGTGTTCGTCCTGAACATACATCTAAAAGTTTTCTAATTTCAGTAGCACTTTCTATTTGAGTTTTATCATTACTCAGCTTTTCAAAAAGGAGACTCAGCACAGAACAGAATCTTTTTCCCTGATTTACTATTATCTGCTCTTGCAAACTTTCCAGATAAAATTCAACATTCAGCACTACATTAGCGTAGCAGTTGACACCAGAGCTATTTTCAAAATGACATCCTACAACAACCTGTTCTTCATTTTCCTTATTCTTTTTGCTTGCAATTACATCACTCCTCTTTTTTTTCCTCCTCTCTACATCTTCATTACAGATATTCTCATTTCTCCTTTTACGAGAAACTACACGTTTCTCCAACACAGGATACTGACCTAAATGAGGAGCATAGCTTCTTCTTAATCTATTATACTCCTTTACACAATTTGTATCAGCACTAACTTTTGAATCATCAAAGTCTATCATGAATAAACCTGATAATGTTTTCACTCGTGACAAAGCAACATATGCCATACCTTCTTTGAACACAGTTGAACCAATGTTCACAAATGCACAATCTACAGTCAATCCTTGAGACTTGTGAATAGTTACAGCATATGCTAGCGAAAACGGAAACTGCTTCCTACGTACATATAAGTCTTTCACAAGCATGAAACGAACTGAACAACGACAAATGTCTTTAACTTCTTCTATCTGATCAAATTTTATTTTTAAACATTCAATTCCATCTTTTTTCTGATAATTAATAAAACCCACAACTCTACCCATAGCTCCATTAACTAAACCTTTTTCAACATCCAAATTTCTCCTTAAAAATACTCTACAGTTCATGCAAACATATAGATTTTTTTCTAATCCAGCTGTTTTGGAAATGTTCTTCTCTAGTGAATCCAATTTATTTTTCAGTGTGCCTGTTAATGTGACAGTAATTCTTCCACCCTCAATTTTGTCCACTGCTTCCAATTTCCTGATATCTTCCTTTTCCAATTTCAAAAGCTCCTCATTGAATATTGAGCATTCACGTAGAGTTGGCATTAAGCAGATGACACTTTTGTTTTCTGCAATGTTCTTGTATATCTTCTCTGCAACTATTTCTTCCTTTGGAAATAAATTATGTAGCAGCCGACTCTGTAATGCTTTTTTGCCAGCTTCAGTGAGTAGTCCAATTCTGATATCTTTCAGAATACTTCCATATTCTTCATCGTTTGCTTGCCTCATATTAGTAGTAAGTTCCTTGTACTCAAAGAAGGACCAAATATTTGTATTACCGATGCTTCCCAATGACTTCTTCGTGTCTTCATGTGTCACAGTATTAAACACTGGTTGTCCTTTAACTGGAGTAAGTTGCAAAAGATCTCCAAAAACTATGACGTGTTTTCCTCCAAATAACACGTCATAGTCTGTCTTCAGAATTTGCTGCATTCTTAAATGCACAAAGGCAAGCATTAAGTTTGATACCATGCTCACCTCATCAATAATGAGAACTTGCATCTTCTTCAATACTCTTGAAACTTCCAAGCATGCTTCTCCAGTTAGCTTGTTGTATTGTATTTTGTTCTCATGCTCCACTGGTAACATTAGCAAACGATGTAAAGTGATTCCTTTTATGTTATATGCTGCTAACCCAGTTGGAGCAGTAACCACACAAGACAAAGTAGAATCCGTTTTTTGCTGTAGGTAGCTTCTGATGACTTTTATTAGGAAACTTTTTCCAGTTCCAGCTTGTCCGCTTACATACATCCTGATTGGATGAAATGATGTGCATGAGCACTCTTTTTTTTCATGTAGAAATCCGTGATCAATTTTGTTTCTGATCTCTTCATAAATTTGTTGTTGCTCTTCGTTCAGTTGTCTTTCCAAATTTTGTAAGTCTATAAATTCTTCTTGAGCTTGATTCATAGCCGTTTCCACTTCATTCATGGCTATTGATGCTTCATTTTCAACGATTGGTTGTCCTAGGGGATCTTGACTGAGTGTTCCTGAACTTTGGCTGTCCTGAGAACTGTCTCTAGCTATTTCTGCTGCAATTGTAGTTTCCTGTTCAATTTCTTCATTTAACATTTGCAAATAAGTTGAGAATGTACTGCATTGTATGCTGTCTTTGCAAGCATTAAAAGAATCTTCATAGCTTTGAAATTCTCCCAGTAGTTCATCCTCTGTACGCCATGGTTTAAACAGCTGTAAAAGAGCCAAGTAGTAAAATTCCTTTTTGTCAGTAGTGTCGCAACTCAGCTTCCTGTGATTTATCAAACTTCCTTTTGTTTGCTTCACCAAACATCCTTCCTCACCAATGACTTTATATTTTCCATTGTTGATGTCTTCTGTGGCTTTCCGTGAATAAATGTAGTTCTGCAGCACTTCATAGAGACACATGTTCTCCAGATGATGACTTCTCTTGGGATAATATGTGTCCAACATGTTTGATTTCAAAATATCTGTACTTTCTGGGTCATTCTCGGCCAAATATTCAATTTCTCCAACAGATTTCAGTACCCGATTTCTCATTGCTGCAAGGCCTAAACTTGCCCAAATTATTCTTCTTGATTTCGAGTAGAGACTTGCAGAAGATAACCTATCTGAACATTCGTAGGATCCAATTTCTCGATGCGATAACATCTTCAAACTGAAACTGTTCAGCTTCTTACTGACAGTTTTCTCGTGAGAAATCTCTTCCCACATTTCCTTCAATTCTGTTTCTTCTGATTTCGTAATGTAAGACGTTACATATCGAGCAACAGCAATGGAATTGTCAGCTACATACTGTATATCCATGTTAGCGTTCCACATGGATAAAATCACTGGGTTGTAGTCATTTATATTTTTTGATTCTTCTTTTCTTTTAAGGTTGTAGGTATTCTTATGTGATTTTCTTGTGATTGTATGTCTCACAGATGACATAAAACTGTTAACTCTTCCATTTGAAAGAACAGGTCTAGGAAATCCAAATCGACATTTAGTGTAGTATTTATCTTTGCTCTTGTATTTCCGTCGACAGTATTTTCCACACCGATGACTTTGGAAACGTAAAACTTGCTCCTTTAACTTTTTCTCTTCTGTGCTTTTTGGTATAGCACATGTTGCATATTCTTCAATGTAAGATAACACTGCTTCATCAGTATCTGTTCCAAACTTTGGGGCATCCTTGATCCACAACAGCATATGAATATGAGGAGCACCTCTTGCCTGGTACTCTTTTCTCCAAAAGAAATCCACTACTTCTCCTAGAGGTGGATTTTTTTTATTGCAGATGAAGGACATCATAGCCTCAAATCTATGATTGAAATATCTGCAAACATTAACCGGATCCAATGAGCACAGTTCTCCTGCTGTCTTGTATTCGATGTTTTTAATGTTTGAATTTGCCTCTCGTAGAAAATCCAGTAAATCATCCCAAGCGTACTCGGCACAGCTTAGGGTAACGAACCATGTTGGTGTTCCTAAATTCCGTAACATGCATTTTAATTCACCATGGCGTCGGTACCAATATTCATTTGTCCCACGCTGCCATCAGATTGATCAGTTGTGTTTCCAAATGATCATCTCGGTGCTGCACTTTCTCCATAAAATCCTTAGCAGACACATTTTGCAAATGTACTCCACTTTTTAAAATGTGATTTACTGCATAAGACAATGCAGACAAGTCGCTTTCAAATAAAAGATGGAACAAATAAGGAATACTTTGTCGAAATCTGGGATCTTCAGCATATAGTCTTGTAGTCCGATACTCAGAAGCTGGAATCTGTTCCGGACGTTCATCGTATCGTCCTCCTTTTCCTTTAGGAAACAGCTGGGGAAAACATCGAGCTTCCAAGCTCTCCTCCCATACACTCACGGGAGTTCCTTTTGCTTTCTTCATCTGAAATAGATCAATATTGTCTCCCATAACTTCTTTTGAATGAAGAGGATGTATGCTAAAATGTTCATAAATTTCTTCTTCCTTTGACTTGTCCACTTTTTCAATTTGTCCAGTTGGTGTTTCTGTGTCTTCTTGTAAATCTTCTTCTTCTTCTTCTTCTATATAAATTGATTCATACCATTTGTTATTCCTTTTCAAATACAAATTTGCTCTTTGTACTTTCCGTACATCTACCAGCTCCTGCCAAATCTTCTTATTCTTTGTAGGTACACCATTAACCAGAATAATTAATGGTTCAGTTTCCAAAGTATCCGCATCAATAGTTTCCATATTTTTTTTCAAATCCAAGGGCAAATACACCACTCTACCTTTTAAACCTCTCAGTAAATCTGAAGGAGGTAATTTACCAGTTTTGGGCTCCATACGTACTATGGTCTGGAACGGATGAACACATTGAATGAGTATAGACTCATATGTATTTAATTCAGAAAGTTCAGCAGGAATAGCATCCAATTCTAAATTATTATGTACAGCTCTGGTCGGCATTCTATTTTCCTCTAACTTGTTGTAACAGTATTTACAAATACGCTGATCTTCACCCAATTCAAAACAATTTTCAAGAAATATATATGTGGCAAAATCCTTCCACTTATAATTATCTTCATTTTCACTCTTTCTGTAGAGATCAACATTCCTAGTTTGTTTTCTATAATGAGTTCTGCGGCAACAAATACAAGTAATATTTGGTCTTTCATTAGAGATTATTGCAAATTTTGTTATGTGATCATTAAATGTCTTACTTACAGAGGGTTCTACATTCTCTTCCACTTCTTCCTCATTTACTGTGTCCTTCTCTGCACTGTTTTGTTCAGGACCAAAGTAACAAAACTGAATTTCATCAACAACCTTCTCTACATCTGATACCGTTCCACGGAACAGAGCCCTATTCAATTCATCTAACTTTATTGCTGGACTTTTAGCAAAATACAACCGTCTCACAAACTTTCTCATTTCAGTATGATGAACAGCCAGCATCCTAAAATGATGGAAAACACTATTACACACTTTTCTAGATAGACAAGCCAGAGAATGACCCTGCAAACCAGTATTCTCTCTCACTCTGCATGGATCCAGACTTTGAAGCACCTTAATCTTCTGTTTTACACTTTTTTTTACTATATTCTCTTAGAAACTCACGAAATTTATCAATAGATTCCTGACGCACAGTGCAAATACTACTACAATTCCAAGTGTACACTGGGGCTTTAGGACGTCTCCCCATAGCCTCATCCGCCATCACTTGTACCTCATCTCTTGGAACCATTATCTCCTTCTCCATTATGCAACCATTTTTCACTTCATAAGCACGACCTCTGGTGTCAACTGCATGCAGCAAACTATTACTTTGAAAATAACTCTCTTCATTAAAAAAAGGTTCACTACTTGAACTATGCATCCATTTTCCTAAAAACACTTTAGAAAAGTTTGTTCTGTTCACTACTCTTTTCCTTTTGCTATGTGATTTCAGTACATTAACCATTTTGTCTAATGTACGCATCCTATTCAAAATTAAAATGAATAGTTTCCTTTTTAATTCTAATGCCTTTGCTGCAATGGCTTCAATTTCTTTTTTTCTCTTATAAAACTTAGCCTTTTGCTTATATTTCTTCACATCCTTTATCAAATTGGACATAACTCTTCTCTGAAACATTTTTCTACGTATCTCTTTAAACGCTGTTTTTCTGTTTAAGTTAATCTTTTTAGTTGCAGAAGGTATATTTGCATTAACTAAATTCTCAATTTTTTCCTGTCCTTTTCGATTGAAATCATTCTTTCCAGTACAGACATTTTGTACATTTTTCCTTTTTTTGAATATGTTCTTTAGAAAAAATGTTGTCTGCTTACCAGAAGATTTTTTCTTTTTCCCAACATGAGCATCTTCAACTAACTTAGGTCCTCCAGTTGTCTTCAAATATAGGTTTTTTTTGTGGTCTTTTTTTACTCTGGATTTTGTAGGCATCTTAAATTTTGTTCACTGCTCTTCAGCAATACCTGAAAAAAAACTAAAAAAAAAATCCTTTATTTTATTTAAATATATTACTACATTTGTTTTCACATTAGTCACAAAACGAAATTTCTTTGCCAATTTGAAAGCACACTTACTACTCTTTTTTTTGGCAAGTGATAATCACTTTTACAGACTGACACATTATGAATCCACTTTTCAGATTTTTTAAAAAGCACATGTCCAAACTGCTTTTTCAGACCAGCACCATTTGTAAGCTGGGTGACTCCCTACACTCCAGCAAGGGCAACCAGCCTTAGTGATGCTGAATGTATTTGCATTACTGACTGAAACCTCAAACCCCACTCGCTTGTGAATACTGTGCATGATTCCACATGGTAAGCAGCTGGGTGTGTGCTAAGAGTCTGCTTCTGCACCAAAAAATGGCTCCCCCTTTCCTTCTAATGCAACTGTGAAATCACCAGAGCAATACGCAATAAATCTCTGCCTGTAATTTCTCTTTGCACACAGAGTCATGTTTTCACATTAGTCACAAAACGAAATTTCTTTGCCAATTTGAAAGCACACTTACTACTCTTTTTTTTGGCAAGTGATAATCACTTTTACAGACTGACACATTATGAATCCACTTTTCAGATTTTTTAAAAAGCACATGTCCAAACTGCTTTTTCAGACCAGCACCATTTGTAACCTGGGTGACTGCCTACACTCCAGCAAGGGCAACCAGCCTTAGTGATGCTGAATGTATTTGCATTACTGACTGAAACCTCAAACCCCACTCGCTTGTGAATACTGTGCATGATTCCACATGGTAAGCAGCTGGGTGTGTGCTAAGAGTCTGCTTCTGCACCAAAAAATGGCTCCCCCTTTCCTTCTAATGCAACTGTGAAATCACCAGAGCAATACGCAATAAATCTCTGCCTGTAATTTCTCTTTGCACACAGAGTCATGTTTTCACATTAGTCACAAAACGAAATTTCTTTGCCAATTTGAAAGCACACTTACTGCTCTTTTTTTTGGCAAGTGATAATCACTTTTACAGACTGACACATTATGAATCCACTTTTCAGATTTTTTAAAAAGCACATGTCCAAACTGCTTTTTCAGACCAGCACCATTTGTAACCTGGGTGACTGCCTACACTCCAGCAAGGGCAACCAGCCTTAGTGATGCTGAATGTATTTGCATTACTGACTGAAACCTCAAACCCCACTCGCTTGTGAATACTGTGCATGATTCCACATGGTAAGCAGCTGGGTGTGTGCTAAGAGTCTGCTTCTGCACCAAAAAATGGCTCCCCCTTTCCATCTAATGCAACTGTGAAATCACCAGAGCAATACGCAATAAATCTCTGCCTCTAATTCCTATTTGCACACAGAGTCATGTTTTCACATTAGTCACAAAACGAAATTTCTTTGCCAATTTGAAAGCACACTTACTGCTCTTTTTTTTGGCAAGTGATAAACACTTTTACAGACTGACACATTATGAATCCACTTTTCAGATTTTTTAAAAAGCACATGTCCAAACTGCTTTTTCAGACCAGCACCATTTGTAACCTGGGTGACTGCCTACACTCCAGCAAGGGCAACCAGCCTTAGTGATGCTGAATGTATTTGCATTACTGACTGAAACCTCAAACCCCACTCGCTTGTGAATACTGTGCATGATTCCACATGGTAAGCAGCTGGGTGTGTGCTAAGAGTCTGCTTCTGCACCAAAAAATGGCTCCCCCTTTCCATCTAATGCAACTGTGAAATCACCAGAGCAATACGCAATAAATCTCTGCCTGTAATTCCTATTTGCACACAGAGTCATGTTTTCACATTAGGCCCTTAAACGAAATTTCTTTGCCAATTTGAAAGCACACTTACTACTCTTTTTTTTGGCAAGTGATAATCACTTTTACAGACTGACACATTATGAATCCACTTTTCAGATTTTTTAAAAAGCACATGTCCAAACTGCTTTTTCAGACCAGCACCATTTGTAACCTGGGTGACTGCCTACACTCCAGCAAGGGCAACCAGCCTTAGTGATGCTGAATGTATTTGCATTACTGACTGAAACCTCAAACCCCACTCGCTTGTGAATACTGTGCATGATTCCACATGGTAAGCAGCTGGGTGTGTGCTAAGAGTCTGCTTCTGCACCAAAAAATGGCTCCCCCTTTCCATCTAATGCAACTGTGAAATCACCAGAGCAATACGCAATAAATCTCTGCCTGTAATTCCTATTTGCACACAGAGTCATGTTTTCACATTAGGCCCTTAAACGAAATTTCTTTGCCAATTTGAAAGCACACTTACTACTCTTTTTTTTGGCAAGTGATAAACACTTTTACAGACTGACACATTATGAATCCACTTTTCAGATTTTTTAAAAAGCACATGTCCAAACTGCTTTTTCAGACCAGCACCATTTGTAACCTGGGTGACTGCCTACACTCCAGCAAGGGCAACCAGCCTTAGTGATGCTGAATGTATTTGCATTACTGACTGAAACCTCAAACCCCACTCGCTTGTGAATACTGTGCATGATTCCACATGGTAAGCAGCTGGGTGTGTGCTAAGAGTCTGCTTCTGCACCAAAAAATGGCTCCCCCTTTCCATCTAATGCAACTGTGAAATCACCAGAGCAATACGCAATAAATCTCTGCCTGTAATTCCTATTTGCACACAGAGTCATGTTTTCACATTAGTCACAAAACGAAATTTCTTTGCCAATTTGAAAGCACACTTACTGCTCTTTTTTTTGGCAAGTGATAAACACTTTTACAGACTGACACATTATGAATCCACTTTTCAGATTTTTTAAAAAGCACATGTCCAAACTGCTTTTTCAGACCAGCACCATTTGTAACCTGGGTGACTGCCTACACTCCAGCAAGGGCAACCAGCCTTAGTGATGCTGAATGTATTTGCATTACTGTCTGAAACCTCAAACCCCACTCGCTTGTGAATACTGTGCATGATTCCACATGGTAAGCAGCTGGGTGTGTGCTAAGAGTCTGCTTCTGCACCAAAAAATGGCTCCCCCTTTCCATCTAATGCAACTGTGAAATCACCAGAGCAATACGCAATAAATCTCTGCCTGTAATTCCTATTTGCACACAGAGTCATGTTTTCACATTAGTCACAAAACGAAATTTCTTTGCCAATTTGAAAGCACACTTACTGCTCTTTTTTTTGGCAAGTGATAATCACTTTTACAGACTGACACATTATGAATCCACTTTTCAGATTTTTTAAAAAGCACATGTCCAAACTGCTTTTTCAGACCAGCACCATTTGTAACCTGGGTGACTGCCTACACTCCAGCAAGGGCAACCAGCCTTAGTGATGCCGAATGTATTTGCATTACTGAGTCCAACCTCAAACCCTTAAACTATTCTTTTTTTATACCAGTACACCTTAATTTATTGTGAAAACATAGTCCATATTATTTTACATGTTCCTCACATTTAAATTTCTCCCAAAACAGAAAATAATAAACACAACGTCAACAAAAAGAATTGCATTTCTATTATTCATTTCTTAATTTACCATATACATCCCCTCTCAAACTCTAAACTCACCTTTAAAATTAGTTAGTTGTGAAAGAAATGTGGCACTCAAACAGCAGATTATCAGAGCCAGGATCTCTGTTCTTTACACCTCTCTCCTCTCAGCAGAACCAGATAGTGGCAAACTTTCCCTCTCTTTTTCCACATATATACATGTTAATTTCAAATCTCAGTGCTTCCCCCTTTTTTTCAAATGTAATCACACATTTCTATTGGTTGAAAACCAACCCTTTTCCAAAAGTACCCTTCCCCCAACTTGACTTCTGCCTAGTACCCTTCCCCCAACTTGACTTCTGCCTGCTACCATAGCAACAGCTCATGGAACACTGCTGTGTGGAGTTAGGTCAGAAGTTCGCCAAACAATGTTTCAATTCCACAGAGCAAGAGTGCTTGACTTTTCTAACCTAACAGCAAATCCATAGTACTGTTCTTTGGTAACACATTTTTCTGTACCAATACAAAACATGCTTCTATAAATTTACACATACAGCCTAGTTTTTAGTGTAGAATGGTATGAAACAGCCAATCAGTTCTTTTTTTTAAAAAAAAAATATGTATGCCTCCATTTCCAAACTGTCTTTCATTTCTTTTTACCATTCTACTGAAATACACCTCCTGAGTGCATCCAGATCTCCTTTGAAGATGTTCACAGTGTGGATTGTAGGACACAGCTATGTCTTCTGGAGTGAAAAGTTTGCAGAGAAAACAGGTATGGTGAGAGACCTTGCTTTGCCAAATGTAGACATTAAATGGATTGGTCAGAGAGGGTTAAAGTGGCACCAATTGATGCCATTGGTGAAATCCTTCATGCAAAACCAACACCCTGACCTCATAATAGTGCACTGCGGTGGCAATGACCTAGGCACTTTGACTGGGGTAGGTCTGGAAATGCTTATGAAGGACACCTTTGCACAACTGTTTTCACTTTTCCCTAAAACTGCCTTTGTGTTTTCTAACATATGCCAAAGGCAAAAATGGAACTGGTCCAATCATTTCTGTCCACAGATTGACAAAGCAAGAAAGCACGTCAACAAATCTGTTTCTGCTTTCCTCCGTGACTATGGTATGGGTTCCATTTACCACAACAACTTGCGTTACGACATGCAAGACATTTATAGAGGAGATGGTGTGCACTTCAATGATGAAGGGAACAGAGTCTTCCTCTTGAACCTTAGACTCTGCATCGGTACTTACTTGTAGGTACCACTTAAAAATCACTTCATAAACACAACGGCTCTTTTTAGAGCCCCCTAATATCTAAACACTTAAATCTGCATTTCATTTTTTTTTTTTTTTTTTTTTACCGAACGCTTACCGTACGCGTACCCCACGATTTTTTTTAAAATCAATAAATGTTTTCTTTGTACTTTTCTGTCCTTCTTTGACCCCCTTACAAATGTTAGGGGGTCTGTAACTCTCCTCCTTGCCCCCTTTTCTTGTTATCACTCTTTTTTTTCTAAGTGAAACACACAAAATGGCGGCCGCCGCTTCCTGGTTTCGGCCGATTCGAATGTTTACTAAGATCTAAGAGCCAATCAGAATAGCGCTCGCGCACGCCACCGTACGCGTACGGTAAGCGTACCGTAAGCGCACCGTAAGCTGGCTCAGATATATATATTGATTTAAAGGCTATTTTCTCAGAATCTACTGAACAGATTTACACCAAACCTACAAAAGGCACTTGCTTGACCTGAGGACTACCTCTCTGCCAAATTTCTAGTAATTCTGTTCAGCCGTTCGGGCTGTAGCCCTGTCTAAAGGTCCTATGGAAAAATGCATGGGAAAAACGCGTTTTGGGACCCCCCTTTTATCTCAGCCCCCGCTTGACGAATCCCCCCGAGACTTTCAGGGAAGGAGCGCCCCACCTATTTTGAAAAATTCGCGAGGATTCGTTGACCGGCGCCAAAGTTATTCAAAATAGAATGTTGCGGATTTCCTATGGAAACGTGGTCCTAACTATAACTACCTACTGGCGATCGCCAGTAGGTAATATATATATATATATATTAATTCGCAGGGAGAAAAAAGAAAGGTTAAAGTTAAGTTGTACGTAGGTGAAAATGCTACTTACAACATAACATTTCAGACTTAAAAAACACTGAAATTCACCAGCTATAGTTAACTGAAGTAACTGGTGCCATAGCCAGTCTTACCATAAATTATGTAATTTAAGATGGCATGAGTGATGTTATCAATGCTGTCATTTAAAATTTCATGAGTGATGTAAGATGTCAGAAATTATGACCATAGCTAACTATAATGTAACTTTTAACCTTTATTTTTTTTATATGAATTTCTAGTTTTCTTTTTAATGGAAAGTATTTTTTTTACCATAATTACAATGCCAACCCCATGCCATGTGTGCTGTGGGTTTGGGCCTGTGGTGGGTGCATGATGGGTTGGGCCCATGGACAACCAGCCCCAAGCCAGGCACAGACTTTGACCATGCGCGGGGGTAGGGGTGCAGGGCCTTTTTTTTATGATACGGGTACCAATCACTTGTGTTCAGGTTGTGACCTGCCAATCAGATTGCGTGGTTGGAGCATGTGACACTGTGGATTTCTGTAGTGGATCTGTGGTGGTACTGCAGTGTGAAATATAAATACATTTTGCTCCCTCATTTCTCAAAAACTATCGAACGGATTTACACCAAATCACAAAAGCATGCTCTCTGGGTAAAGATCTAGCTTTCTATCAAATTTGATGTAATTACGTTCAGCTGTTTTATTCAGAATAGCTGTTCAATTTTCCCATGGAAAATTGCATGGTGATAAAGTTTTTAGGGAACACCCTTTTTCTCAGTCCCTCCTTGATGGATCACCCCAAAACTTTCCATTAAGGAGCTGAGGTGCATGAGGCTTTTCTTTGGAAAGGTTTGTGAAGATTGATTAAATGGCTCCAAAGTTATTATCAAACACAAAAATCAATTTCATGTGAAAAAGTTGCCCTAGAAAACAACCCAGTGGTAACTGCCAAAATTGAGTAGCAAGGTCCAATGTTGCCATTGAGGAGGTCTAGTGGCATCACACATCATTAGGCAGAAGGCTGAGTCATTACTAAATGTCACCAGAAACCCAAGATATGCAGTACCAGTTATGTATTTTGTCATATTAAATGTTTATTTTGGGGCTAATAGCTTGAAAAAGCTGTTTTCTTCAAAGTTCAGCTAACAACGTGCTCTGACTGGAATTAGAATACTTAATCCTTGTTTACCTATCCTTAATAAATTATAACAACATGAAATGGTGAGGATCAGTGGATTTGAGTGATTTTTCTGCTGCAACGTTTACTGCATAATTATTGATTTACTGCAATTGTCATTCACAACAGAAGTTGAATTGATATTGACTTAGGAGTAAGTGTGACAGACCAAAATAATCTACTCATCCCCTATTTCTCTCTGTAGTATAGATTTACTGCATTTGCTACATAATTTGCAAAATGTGCAGATTGAACCAAAACTGTTGTTTCTATCTCAAATTCATAAACATAATACTGTCAAAGGTGTGTCACATAATTTGCATTTTTTTCTGCATAATCCTAATAGCCCCAAAAATCATAAAACTTTGCAGAGTCGTTTGGAGGCTGCCATTATGATGATGAAATCCATATAATATAAGGTTTTAATACCACTGCATTTTGTGCAATAAAAACACCAAACCTGTCTAACGTAGAGAAAGAACTGGAGAATCTTGTTCTAAAAGAATCCTGTGTTAGATTTTGTGATAAATGTGGTCTCTAGTTGGCAGAGGTATACACCCTTTCCAAGTAGGGACCACCACTCTAGTCAGGATAAGTCAGATACACACCATAAATTAACCTGTGCAGAGCCTCTGGTCGCTTGGCACAGAGCAGTCAGGCTTAACTTAGAAGGCAATGTGTAAAGGATTTGTGCAACACTATTTCAGTAAAACATTGAAAAATGCCACACATAAATAATCCAAAGAACAATAGAGCCTAATTTAATTAACAAAACAAGATTAAAACAACAGAAATCCAATAAGTAGATCCGGAGCTATGAATTTATGAAGAATATTTTGAATTATAGTGCTTAGAGTCATAAAACGCTAGCTGGTTGTGCTGGACCGGGTCAAATCTGACCAGTTAAGCTGACCCCGATGGAGTGTGGGTCCGATACAGAAGCCATGCAGGCCCTGCTGAAACAGTTCCCTCACGGAGAAAAAAGTCGACATCAAGGAGCAGCTGAGAAGAGCGGAGGAGATGATGCTTCATTGTCGATTTGAAGGATTGTAAGTGATGCGTCAGTTCTGAGTAGCTCAATCGGGTCCTGCATCATCGTCAAGCTCTGGGCGATGAAGGCAATGCATCATTGTCGAACCATGCTGTCGCCGCTGCAGAATCCTCGATGTGGGGATGAGTCAGCTTTTAAGGTGAATGCATCGGTTCTGTCTGATGCAAAGCAGGCGATGCATGAATTTTTGCAGAGCAGCCAGAAAACTCACCTCCAAGGGCCCAGGACTGGATTGTCACCACTTGGCTGGGCAGGACTCACAGGTGGCAGAGTCCAGAGGCTGCAGCATGGTTGAATGAAGTATTTGATGACCCTGAGACTTCAGAACAGAAAGCAATCCAGCAAGCCCTTGCAGTCACTTGGTTCTGAGGATGTAGAGATTCAGGTCCAGTCCTTCACGCCACCAGGCAAGGTGCAGCAGGGCAGGCACAGCAGAGCAATAGTCCACCAAATCCAGCATAGTCCAGCAGAGTGTCCATCCTTTCAGTAGCACAGCAGTTCTTCCTGGCAGAGTGTCCTCAGGTCCAAAGGGGTTGCTTATGACAGGAAAAGGTTTCAGGGGAGCCTTGCACTTTTTCCCTCTCTTGCCTCTTGCCTGGCAGGTGGGACAGGACCTACAGTATGCATCTGAGACCTTCCTCATTTGAGGCCAATAAAAGTGGGTGACAAGCCTGTCAAAGGTCTTGTCTTGCCCCCAAATGAGCTGCAAGTGGAACATCATGAGCCAGACCAAGTATGAAGGTCCTGCAGCACTGGGGAACCATCAATACACATGTTGCAACAGGATCAGGAACGTAGGCTCACTATACAGGAGACAAATCTCCCAGTATATCAGTTGCTTGCCAGAGGTATGACCAGCTGTCTGGGTCTTAAACTGCTGCCTCAGACCTTCTGCAGAACTCCTCCTTAGTGAGGCCCCCGTCCTGCTGCCAATTGGTCCGCTCAGGCACGTTCCCAAATTTGGACACTTTCTTTCCTGTAGGTACTGGGGTTTCCACTCAGGTTCAGCCAGGAGCAGGTTTCTTGTGCGCCTTGCCCTTTCTCTTTTTGGCAGGTGCCTGGGCCATTCTTCCAGGCTCCAGGTCCTCTTGACTACACTAACGGGCTGCCATAGACCGGATGTTTGTTTCCAGTCCAGGGAGGACCTGGCTTGGCAGTGTGGGCTGGACTGTTCCCATGAGGCACAGGGTCAAGACTGATTTGCATATGGCTGGGTCTAAAGTGGGGTGGCATGGTGAGCAAAAGAACAATGGATTTAACCCAGATCTCTTGACTGGGAGTGAATGTTTGATTTGCTCCGCATTCCATCCATCATTTCCTAGTATTGTCAGGCATGTGGGTTCTTGGCATCATTTCTCTGTCACCCAGGGACAATAGGGTAACCTCTGCACTGTCCCCCAAACTATCTGGGACCATCTCCCACCCAAGAATTACACTAGCCAACCCCAGCGACTGCCCACCGGTGGGGGGCTGTGCCCGCTTGAGACACTTGGGATCCCCCTTGAAATGCCTTTCCTGTTGACACCCAAAGCACTTCAGGGCCCCTTCCCTGCCGATTTTGTCAGGAAACCACTTATTCTTCTTTTCAGTAGGGAAATGGGCCACACGCCCATTGGAGAATTCCTTGTCTTTATTTTTGCTTACCCCTTCTTCTGGTGAGGACCCTGCCCACCCTTGTGGTGATCCCGCTAGATACCTTCTTAAGGACCCTGGTGCTGACCCAGCAGTCAGTCTCCTTAGCAAGCTCCCTGGGATCAGAGAGCCTACTGTAAACTAGGTGATAGTATAGATCTGGAAAACAAAGACTGAACAGCTGCTCTTGTGCAATCAAATTGTACAACCCCTGGTAATCTTTAACCTCACTCCCCTTCACCCAACCATCCAGTGCCTTGCAAAAGGAATTTACACAATCCTGCCGGGTCTGTGGGAAAACTTCTGACTATCCCTGAATTTCTGTCTGTAATTTTCTGGGGTCAGACCAAACTTCCTGATTAGGGCTAGGGCATCCTTCATGATGGGAGGCCTCATTCTGTCATCCCCCCCTCTAGAGTCAGAAGGATGTCCCTACCCTCAGTAGGAATATGCCTCCACAGACTAACTCCTCAATCCTCCTCAGGGAACTTGTGCATCTGCAGAGCAATCTCATAGGCCTCAAACCATCTGTCTATGTCGTCTCCCACCACAAAACAGATGCCAAATCCTTGGGAATGTGAAGCCTCCTGTCAGAGGACACTGAAGAAACGCTGCCACTATCTTGCCTGGACTCAGCCCTCTTGGATCTGATGTCCAGCTTCCTCAAGCTCAGTCCCTTATCCAAAATCATTTTATTCTCCTCAATAGTCAATCTTCTCTCCTCTAATGCTCTCTCCTTCTCCAGGTTGAGCTTAGCCAGTTCCAATTTCAGCATTCTCTCCTCCCTCCTGTCCCTAGGTGAAACACTATTCCTTGCCCGGGGTGGAATCACCAATCCGAGAAGGATGTTGCCCCCCCCTTCCATGGTCAGCAGTCCAAGTTCCTCTCCTGGGCCCTGGTCCAAATAATCCTCCTCATCCTGCTCCTCTTCATCTTCATCCTCCTCCTCCTCTGGGGTATCATTCAATGTCAAAGCAGCATGGGCTTTAGACCAGGCTACCAGTGCCTTTTGCAGCTCCACCTTCTGGGTGGTGCTCTTTACAGTGTCATGTAGTTACCACTAATCTGCAGGATCTGCGCATTTGTTGGACAACATAAACTTTGGGTGAGTTTCATAGACTGACTCTAAGCACCCCCGCAGTATATGTTGACCTAGAGACAAGCTAGCTCACAGTGCCACCATAGGACCCCCTAACCTTACCATGGAGCAAATAGTTTCTGGCAATCACGGAACATGACAACCCTGACCCATCAGGGGTCGTGGTAACAGATCAGGGCCTTTCGCTCATTCGCTCGTGCTTACTTGTGCTCAGAGAAATATACAGAGAATACATAGTGGGGCATTTTCAATATATTTATTGAACCGTTATTCTTGTATTGAATACATGTGCTGTGATAATCAGAAGACAGAAGCAGATGAAAGTGATTTCAAGCACCAAAAGAGTAAATAGTAGATACAGTTCTATCAAGGTGCTAAAACAGTGTATATATGCAGGCATATTATACAAGGCACTAATCAGGTGTACTCCTGCTATGCAAACCCTACTCTGCATGTACCCAGAGTGTGTGTAGGTGCAAAACCCCAAGTATCCCCCCATGGGATGGCCAAATCCCATTACCTGGCAGGAGAGAATGTAGGACGCCTCATTGGTCATGAACTGGACACCCCTCATGAGCTGTCAGACCGCTGTGTGGTGAAGTCTCAATATGCAGGGACCCTCGGTAGCAGCTGAAGTGCCTCCTCTGCTAATCTTTTGGGATGCTCACTATTTATAATAGAAAGCATCCTTGTGATGTACTTATAGATTAGCAGTGTTATGGATATATAGATAGCCCTGTCGCCCCATGGATGAAGATAGAACGACATTTGTACATTGTGTGTAAAAAGGCCTTGTTCATGGTGTTCAAGGCATCATAATAATGTTATGCGAAGCTAGATGTGTAAACAGAAGTAGTTTCAGAGAAACTAATCCAACATTGTCATGCAAGCACATTACACCCACTCCTCATACTAAGGGTCGCTATATAAAAGCTTTCTAAAAAAGGCAGCATGCCATTATAAAATGCAAACAAAACCACTGTTTAAAATCATATAAAAGCAAGCTTCCCTTTAATATATTCATAAAAGCCATTAAAAGTCATTATACTGTTTAAAACTCCAAGCACTCAGAAAGCCATGGTGCCTAGAAAACCAGAAAAAATATTGTTTTGAATCATTTTGTTTAAATAATGGGTCAAATAGTTCCCACCATATGGAAAAAGCCAATTGTTTATGTGCTCCCAGTGGTAGTCATAACATTGCGGGTGGAGGCAACCGCAGACGACATTCCCAGAGGAGCACCTCAAACCATGTTTATGAAGCAAAGGTGATTTCATCCAGTTCCTACAGCAGCTGCTGAGGCAGGGACTGCATCCTGTAAGCGTATCGGAGAGCTGGTATCCAGTTCACAAGGCGCCAAAACATCCCAGGGTGGCTCGAAGAATGCATTCATCAGCAATGGAATACGCTGGGGACAACAATACCCATGGGCCCTTAAGGGGTCCATCAGTACTTCAATGTCCATTGGCGCAACCGATTGTAATCTGAGGCATAGATCCAATACGCATGCATAGCTGCAAAGCAAGCAGCAGAATACAGGTTGTAAGCAGTGAAGCCAAACAGGCCTGAAAGACTAGAACTAGTGGTCATTCATTTCTCGGAGCAGAGGTGTGCCTGCCGAAGAAGTGTATCATGATCTCACGGCATTGTAGCACAGCCAGTGCTGCCTCCATTCGGGGTTGAACTGGGACGTCCATTGCAGAGCAGAAAAATTAAATGAGGATTCCGCCACAGGTAGCAAGACAAGCGGGAGACTTCCAAAAATGCTTCCCAAGATGAGTGCATGAATGATGGTGTAACTCTGAAAATTGTCTGAAAGGTGCTAACCAGTCAGAGCCAAAACATTTAAAAAAGTGCACCTTTCCCTTCTTATCAGCCATATTAAAGATACGGTGGACCAGCTCACCAAAATGCAGCTGGAAGTTAGTATGGAGTAGAGTTTGCAGCCTGGAGATCAAATGTCTTTCTGGCTGATGTTAAGGTCACATCTTTTTGAAAAAGCATGGCTTTCATTTTGCTCAGAGATTTAAAGAGTATATTGGACATATTTATCGAAGGTCATAGTGTTGCCCCCCTAACTGTGCGGGTAGGTGGAAACACCACTTGTGTGCAACAAGTGACTATGGAATTAAACATTACCAGATCAGCGATGCCTGGTTCCATTCTGCAGCAACCTTGATAATTTAGCATCAAATAGCTCCCATTTGAGAGCAGCTTGAAAACCGGATGAATCAAGACAACCGGTGCACCCTTTAGCTAAACAAGTTCATGACTGAAGCATAGGATGCCCCATGAAGTTGTTATATTTCATATCGGTACCCTAGTATAGGTTTAGAGAACATCGTACTCTTTCCCTACATCATCTCTCCTTCTGAATGCCTTATAAGGACTGACACCTTTTAAGGACTAAACCTTTCACCTAGTTCTATGACAAGGGTGGGTTCTGCCCGATCGATATTGCTAAGATGCCATCCTTAGCTCATATGAAAAATGTATGAGTACACTCTCCAGGGGGGCATACTACACCTCTCCTATCTACACACAAAGGTTTAATCCCCAACGTCATCCTCATACTGAACAATGTTTAACATACGCACATAGACTGTATAAATACAGCACCTCTTGCTATCAGTAGTCAGGAGGGAACCGAGACTTCAAGGCCGACACACTGACCAGAGGCGCTGCGGCTCCGGCATGCCATCGCTCCAGCTGACAGTGATCTAACTATCCCTGACGGGGTGTCCAACTCAAGTCCAGGACGAAGTCCCACACACTCACTATTCAGGTATGGAGGTTCGACTAAATCCTAGCTGGATTCTTGGCTCTTAGATTCTAGGCTCTTAGGCTTAATAGCTCTTTTGCACCTACTTACATGCTAGGTACACTCAGGTACATCTAGACAGGCATCTTAGGAGTACACACTTTATTTTATAAATGCATTTTATATTCATGTATGAGTTCATGACTATTGCAAAATGGTAGTACAATACTATTTCTTTTTATTCACTGTACTGCTGGTTCTATATATCTGCTACTGTGTTACAGTTGTAGCTGCACATTTGTTTTACATGAGAAGAACAATGGTAAAATAAATTCTTATTGCAAACACGCCCGACTGTTTCTTCTGCATCTCTCTGAGAGCAAAACAAGCAAGCACGAGTGACTAGGTGAAAAGTAGTATATTGTTTCCACGAGTCTGAGGTTATTGTGTTCTGAGGTTGCAAAAACTAATCTCTCTGATAACAGGAGATTCTAGTAGCACTACGGGCTAGCTAATGCAAAAACAGGCTAAAATATTTGGCGGGGTGTACAGAGTCAATCTGCCACCAGACCCACAGTTTATGTTATCCGCAAATGCGTAGGTCCTGCATGAAGTGCACTATTGGAACTACACTAGAAAGTGAAATGTCCTTGCATGCTAAGGATCTGCTCAGAGCATTCTCAGTCGGAACAGCTAAGAAAAACTTCTGTGTCCCCATTCCTACATCTAAACCTGAATGGTAATTCCCAGTATTCGTGCACATAGCCTTCCCCTAGTACTTCATATCTGCCTACTTGGTGATATTGTAGACAATATTGGAATTAGAAAGTCTTGACTGGTAGGGTGATATAAACATTGATTATCAGTCTGTGGATGGGGTCTCAGCGACGGTAAAAGGTAATTGGTCTAACTTTTCAATGTGCAACATGGTATATTTCACATCTCTTCGTGCCATTACTATCTGCCTTTCCGTTAGATCATATGAGGAAAACAGACTTGTGCTATTGATATAACACCACGGCACGTGGCCAGAACGTAAAGTTTGCAACATCTAGCTCTATATTACAATTTACCGTAGTTGTGATTGTCCATGTTGTAAAATAGACATATCTTGTTGTAGTATGTCAATTGTAGAAGATTCTGTGTTGCTCAGTGAAAACATTCTGGATGATAATGTGGTCATACCATTGTCAACCTCAACCAAAGCCTTTTCTAAATTAACACTATCAATCGTGTGCAGTCTCTCAGCAGCCTCCTGTTGAGAAGCTTTCCATAGCTCATTGTGTACTGCATGCAAGAAGCGCTTTTGACTTGGGTTCCAGGGACCTAACAAGAAATCCCTGAAATCCATATCACCAGAAAGAAGGGACAAGTGTTTCTTCCCCTGAGAGAGTGTTGAGATTTGTAGCCAATCAAGGCAGAACTTCCCAACACTGTATGATGTCACCACCCCAAGTGTTCTGACTGTACATATTGCTGATCAGGCCTATTAATCCTAAAACCTTCGGTGTTTCCCAGGAATCTATATTGACACTCATTTGCGTCCACAGGCCAAACCAACCATCCATTCCAAATGGGATCTGATATATTGTAAGATCCATTATGTGTCATGGTATCTAGTGTATCCTCATTGTATTGTGTGAAATGCTGCCAGTTCTCAAAACGTGAGAATGCAAGAATACGAGGTGTGTTCATATCCTTCATCTTGGCTATTCCAAGACAGGAAGTTTGTTGCACTGTTTTGCTCTGAACAAGGCCTCTGTTCCCTGAACCTGCCAATATTTTGTCCCTCAGACAGATTTAGTGTCCATGTCGTTGTTCCAAAAGTCAAAACCCTGTACAGACAGTTGGTAAATAAAGGAAGCAGATTATATTAGCTTGGTGTTTGTAAGCATATTTTTCTTTGCAGGTGTAGGTGCAAGCCTATAGTAGCAAGAGGATGGGTCTTATGTATCAAAGCCAGAAAAATAAGAAAACTTTTGTGCAAATGTTTTGAATTACCTTTCAGCAGTGTTGGGCAGTGTTCCCGTTGGGTATAATTATAGACAGCACGTGGCATACTAGCTTTATATAAGAAGTGGTGACCATAATGTTGATAGCAGAACATGTTTGCGAAATTAGATATACCATCATACAATGCATCTGAAGAAAATGCAGCTGATTGCACTTGATCTGCAAGCAAATTGTGCACAGTTTCAATGCCCCAATCATCAGAAAAGTACTAGAGGTGATGATATAATTTAAGGAAAATGTAAACAAATATAGTATTTGTAAAAGTTCAGTAGGACCATACACATCATAGAATACCCTGTCCCACACTATTCCTTCTGGAACTGGAACCGCTGAAATGTAATGTAAGGTCCCTTAGTTCACGGTGCGATGATGCATGTTCACAAGTTGAACTGCACAGCATTCTGGGAGGGAGTATCCTATTTGTGGCAGCTCAGCAGGTTTTGTAGAACTGGGAGTTGACTAAATCTGTGGCATATTCACGTAATGGCCGTAAATTTTCTGAATTGAGATTTGTGTTTCTGTACTCATTGACTGTACACTTGCAGTTGTTTCGACAGGAAGAAATAATACTAGTTTCTCTTTGGAGAGTGGAATCTTCTGTAGTTATTAAAGCTTCCATCTGAACTTCCTGAACGGTAACGACAGGAGTATGTCGGCTACCCAGAAGCCCACGCAGCCTATTGTTGAGAATCGCCACTTAGTGAGGTTTAATCAGATCAATGGAAACAAACCTCTTGTCTTGGCGGCCGGCAAAAGACAGAAGAAGTACAGTTCTGGCACCCTCAACAGCCAGGACAGGTACAGGTGCTCTGTAGCATGGCCCAAATTCTTTATTGTCCACAAACTTTTCCCTGACAAGGGCCCTAGTCTTCTGGACCCAACCAGTTCTAGCCGGTACAACCTTCACTTCTCCAGTGGCAGTCCGTTTTACTTGGATGTTGCTTCGTGCGCCCCGGAATTCATTGAGTTCCTGTAAAATAGCCAAACGTTCATTGTTGTCAAACGGTGTTTCCGCTGCCACTGTGCCGACATTATTGAGGTCTGGTACCTACATTCTCACATCAAAAGAGATTTCATATGAAGTACAATACCCCAGGGATTTTCTTGCCATGTTATTGTGTCCCCTCTGGACCCCATATATGTGATTGACCCAACTGCGACCCAAGGCTAATACCCTTGCTGTTAAGGACTGCTTTAAGTCACAGTTTTTCCTCTAAACTATTGAATTTCCCCAGGATGAAAAGGGGAGGAGTACCCCAAGGCCACACCCAAACATCCCATGACTTCTTTGTAAGCCTGAGAGCCAAATGCCGGGAACTGGTCGGAATGTAGTGTGGCGATTGCATATGTACCGATGAAGTTTTGCAAATCCTTTATAACAGTTCAAGTGTCAGCCGACTGCTGTGGCCAAAACCACAGAAATCTGGAGCATGAATCCACTGCCACTAAGATGCACTTGCAAGCACCATCTGAGTGTAAGGGGCAACAGTGCTCCAAATAAACAACTGCTAGAGGTTTGTCTGAGATCAATAGAGGTGTCTGTGGTGGACGTGCTATGGTTGAGCCTTTCATCTGCTGGCAGATGTCACATTTGAGGACAAAGTCCTTGGTCTGTTTAGTTAGACCTGGCAACCAATAGTGCTGTTTTAGTAGCAAGACTGTAGCAGTAACCCTTGTGTGTGCTGACACCTGAACCTCGTGTGCAGCTAGTATTAATTCCAATCTGTGATCTGTGTTTGGTATTACTCTTTTCCCCACTCCTGGAGTCTGAGCATTCAGAATTTTTTGTGCATCTAAGTTGTAGGAGTACTTGAGTGGAAAGCCTTTCGGCAGGTGTGTGTCATTATGTGCAGCATTGACAGGCACCATGATGTCTCTGTCTAATCTCGTGCTAGAACGAGTGATTGCAGCAACAGCAGCAGTGCGAACTGTTGCCTTAGCAACTATATCAGCCATGGAATTCCCTTCAACATGAATGCCAACTCGTTGATTACTCAATGTGTGGATAACATGAGCCAAAAGCAAGCATTTTTTCAGTTTTGCCACCTGTTCCCAAAGCAGATTCTGCTTTATTGTGCAACCCTTGGAATCTCGAAATTCATTTTGGCCCCAATAATGAAGATATTCATTATAGGCCTGGACACAGTAATATGAATCACACATAAGTGTGGGGAATCCATGATCCATACTTTTTAGTGCCAGAATTAGGGCTTTGAGCTCTGCCGGCTGCGCTGTACAATCACCTAGGGACTGTGCGTGTGTTTTTTCAGGACGGAACTTTCCGTCATGCATGTGCCCTTTTACTATTGCGCACACCATGGAATATTACTGTCATGTCCCTACGACAGGCTAAGCAGATCCATCAGTGTAGATGATGTAGTCATATCGATTTAGAGGCATTATATAGTTTTCCATAGGATCTTCTTGCTCTTACTGCAGGAATGCTTGTGTTTGTAATGTAGAATCAAATCTGTAATCTACATCTGTTGCAGTGAGAGAGTTAGCCCATTGTATCCATTGTGGATGTAATGTTTTGGCATTTGGAATGCTCGCTTTGGTGTCAGCCTCTAAGGTCGGTACCGGGGTAATGACAATTACTTTTTTCCCCTTTGCTAGTGCTCTCTCTCACACGTACTGCTGTGAGAATTTTCTCAGTGGGTGCAAAATGCATTTCAGCGTATGTGTACAAATTTGTATGCAATGGGTACTGTATCACCTTCATTGAAAGTGATATAGGTGTACCCGGCAGGTCCAGCAACTAAACGGATTACCAGGTTAGTTGCATTTACACGTGTGTACAAATGTTTTGACATTATCATGTCAGCTTGTACGGAACGTAAAATGTTGTATGTTCCTGTGTCCAATGTTTGATTGAAAACTCAGGTCGGATTAAATTGTAGAATGGTTTTATTCGTTCTGTGTAATCCAAAATGTATGTTCTGCCAAAATTTAAAAAATTCTAAAATGAACTGTAACCCTTTTCAGAGTCGTTGGAGCTTGAAGCAATGTGCATTTTTCTAAAAAAAATGTGCCACCAAGCTGTTGCCTTCACTTGACAACTCGTATCCCAGAAACAGGACATTGAGATGGCCAATTTGTGATTTTTTTTAAAATTACATTTTTAGCCCAGGTGAGGAAATCCTAGAATTATACGGTCTACTCTGTCCAAGTGTTCCAAGAATTTATCGCCTGTCAGATTAATATCATCTACAAAGGACAATGCCTCCTCATCAAAATATTGATGTAACTGTGTCACTCTGGCTGAAAACAGCCCAGGCTATTCTTATACTCCTGAGGTAAGCGACAAAATTGCTGTTCCGTAACTAGCGCTGAAAACGCTGTCAAATATCTGCTTTCAGAAGCTATATCTGGCAGAAGAATTCATTTGAGATATTTAGTGTTGCTTTGTATTTCTTCTGGACAGTGTTGTTCATTAATGCGACACTGTGTGTATTTTGTACTGTAAATGTGTGAGTAGATGTGCTTAAATGGTGGTAGTCTAAAACTAGGCTCTATGAATTATCTGGTTTTATTGCAGGAAACAAGGCCTTGGTCATTGAGGAGGTGCAATTCTCTATTACACCTTGGTATTCAAGTTGTTCTAGGGTTTCTCTAACCTGCTTTTTAGCCTCATGTTGTATTGGGTACTGTCTCTGGCATTGAGGAGTTGTTTTTAATGGGATTTCGTGATGAGGAGACTCATTGTCCCACCCAACATGATTGAGGTATACAGCAGGAGATAGCACTAATGCTCACTCATTGGCATAAGAATGTTTAATAGATTCTGGAAGAAGGTTAGAGAAAGCAGGTAAAATTACCATTTCCCCCATTGGGCACTCCATTATGAACTCAGGGGGCCAATCCTTTTCAGCCAAAATAATATCGTAACCATATGTCAGGTTCTCCTAGAAGAGTGCCTTGATGTTCCAGGGTATGTCCCCCTCCAATTGGAGTATAATTGTGAATAAACGATGGGGGCACTTACCCTTGTGTTTCACCATTATATGCTTACTCAGCGCTACTACCGCCAGATAATCCATCAGGTTCCGGTGAGCTATTGTGACTTCTGCCTCGCTAACTAGCATCGTTACTGCTGATTACCCATTCAGAAGCAGAGTCCTCAGCAGTTTGGGCATGTCTTATTTTTATTTCAGCTACCTTCTTATTTTTGAATTGAGGTTTAAGAGTTTTATGTTTCTTTTCTTTTTTAAGGATGTAGTCTAAAGTGTGATGTTATTCCCTTTTTGTCTTCACAAGCTCTTCCGATCTGTGCTCTGACCATCCTCCTCTCTCCGAACGTGCATCGGATGGATCCTGAAAAGAACAAGAGGAACATGTATCAGTATCCTGATACCTGTCAGGCTTTTTCAATATTATCAAGGTTTCTCAGATTGTATTCTTTTCAATCAATCAATCAATCATAGTACTTATAGAGCGCACTACTTACCCGTGAGGGTCTCAAGGCGCTGTGGGGGGGTGCTGCTACTGCTCGAAGAGCCAGATCTTGAGGAGTATTCTGAAGATGAGCAGGCCCTGGGTCAGTCGTAGGTGGGTGGGGAGGGTGTTCCAGGTCTTGGGGGCGAGGAAGGAGAAGGATCTGCCACCGGAGGTTTACGTTGGATGCTGGATGCGGGGGACAGCAGCGAGGGCGAGGCTGGCGGAGTGGAGCTGTCGGGTGGGGGTGTAGAAACTGAGTCGGCCGTTGAGGTAGGCTGGTCCGGTGTTGTGGAGGGCTTTGTGTGCGTGGCTGAGTAGCTTGAAGGTGATCCTCTTTTCGATGGGGAGCCAGTGTAGGTTTTTCAGGTGGGGGTGATGTGGCTGTGGCGAGGGACATTGAGGATCAGGAGGGCTGATGCGTTTTGAATGCGTTGCAATCGTCGTAAGTGTTTGGCCGGGATACCTGCGTAGAGTGCGTTGCCGTAGTCCAGCCTGCTGCTGACGAGGGCCTGGGTTACCATTTGTCATGTTTCGGTGGGGATCCACTTGTAGATTCTGCAGAGCATGCGGAGGGTGTTGTAGCAGGAGGAGGACACGATGGAAGGTATAGTTCCCAGGCAACCTACATTCAAATAAGTACAATATCATACAAGAAATGAGTACAATAAATTTATAAAAAACAATAATATTTAATCGAAAAGCAAATGCATAAAAAATACATCAAATTCATAACATCATTCAGTTCATATTGTACAAAATATCTGTAATGATTAAAAACAGTGAATGGCAAAGATGAATTCTTCAACAATGAGTGGCAGAGATAAATTCTTCGCGCGTTTCGGCACAATGGATGCCTTCGTCAGGAAATGCCACCAATAACCCTAAAATTAATTAAAAGAGGGGGCATTTAAAACTCATTCTTGTAATGATTACATTCTTGTACTTAGTATTGTCGTTTATCAGGCTGTGTTACAATCTGCTAATATCTATTAAATGTGCAATTACAAATAACAGCATAAAAAACGGGTAGAAGAGAAGGAGCAGATAAAGAAGATCAGAATAAGTGAAGATCAAAGTAAATAGGGACAAGATAGGATCGACCAGACTCCCATAGTATTGCCTTTATCTACGTCTATTTCTTAAAGAGTCACCATTGTGATGATAAAAGGATATATGTAGACCTAATCTAATGCTTACTTTTTTGAGAATATATGAAGCTTGGGTCAAAATAAAATGTGGGTATCCCCAGGATGTTGAGGAACAATCTCACTCTGAAAATGTTAGAAAATATTTCATGATAAAGAGAGAGTTATTTTATAACGTTTTTTTAATCTATTCTATAATTGATTTCTGTGATATGTATAACAGTAACTTACTTTTATCAGAGAAAGCGCTGATGCTAATAAAAGATGATCCGAAGGAAGAAAACTTCTCAATCGAATGTTCTGTATTTAAAATCTATGAATGTTGAATATAGAAGATTTAGCATGGTATGGGGATAACAAAGGAGTCTTTCTATCTTTTTAACTTGTCTACAATGTTACTTGTCTGATGATTGCTCTATTCTAGTTGGAATTAAGCTAACGTTGTTGGGTTTAATGGAGTATCATTTAAGTGAGGCTTACCTTTTAAAATAGAGAGTGAGCGTCAATGCGTATATTCGGTGACGCTACTGTTAGGATCTTCATATCAGGTATATTCAAAAGTATATTCAAAAGTATTTATCTAATAAAGAAAACATAAGCAAAAAGCTACTTTAAAAATATATCTTCTCACATAGCTGTAAAGGAACTGTGTGATGTGTTATGTCTATAGTTCATACCTGTGGAGTTCTTAGCTTCTGGCGTATAGGAATCCTGGGTTCGTGCTGGCACGAATATCGCTCAGTAAACCCGGAAGTGATGTGATCCTTGTTAAATACGGACCTCTAATTGGTCTCGCAAGTCACGTGCTGAGCGTAACAGCGTCTGAATAGTGTTACATATACGTGGGCATGTGCAGTGCAGCTTCGCGTTGTTACTTTCAGTCTGCTAAACTAGACTGCTACGTGGCTAGCTTTATTGATAAACTGATCATGTGATACATGTGTCCGTGTGTATTAATGAAAATACATAGGCAGACCTAGATTCGGCTTCACTTTGATATTATACAGATATTTAAAAATATAACAAGAATTTTGGCTATCATGTGTATAATTTCAAATCACTATAATTGCTAAATATTTGTTACTATGCGATCTTTCTGTAAATGACAACTATTTATATAAAAAGTCATTTTCTTTAATAGTAAAACATCGGTTAAAATATCTATAACTGATAAGAAAAGCTATAATTGTAGCAAGTGAATTTTCTGTATCTACTATATTGTAATTTATTACATCAATATATCTATGCTGTATCCAGACAGCAAAAGTAACAGGTCTATATTTATGTTATCATACTGTCAATACATATTATGGTTGTTAATATCAACTTTTAACTGACGAAAAATGATAAAGGTGTATATTGTTTAAATAATAGCATTTTCCCAGGGTAAATCATTGTTCAAACCATATTTAAATGTGTTTAATGAGAAAATCCAAAACACTTCTCTTTTTTTGCGGATAGGTAGTCCACCTTTTTCATCTGATGTTTTAATTTTTTCTAATATTCTCCACCGAATGCCATCTGGTTTATGTTTAAAATCTATGTAATGTTTTACAAGGGGTGCTGTCAATTTTACTGTTCTAATGGCTGAACGGTGTTCTGTTAATCTTGTTTGAATTGCCCTAGATGTCTCGCCGCTTTGTTCGCCATAAGTTGGCAGGGTATGCTCAGACGTGAGTCCCTTGCTCACTTTGCCACTGGATTCATGCAAGCCTGGCTGAAGACGGCTGAAATGCCAGAAACCGGTCCTAGGAAGCTTGTTTCCGGTCCAGGGAAGGCATGGCTTGGCAGTTCGGGCTGGACTGTTCCCATGAGGCACAGTGTCACTGATTTGCATATGGCCATGTCTGAACTGGGGTGGCAGAGTGGGCTAAAGAACGGTGATGGATCAAACCCAGATCTGTTGACTGGGTGTGAGTGTTTGATTGGTTCTGATGCTCCGTCCATCACCACCCCCTTTTGTACCGCTTTGTTCGCCATAAGTTGGCAGGGTATGCTCAGACGTGAGTCCCTTGCTCACTTTGCCACTGGATTCATGCAAGCCTAGCTGAAGACGGCTGAAATGCCAGAAACCGGTCCTAGGAAGCTTGTTTCCGGTCCAGGGAAGGCATGGCTTGGCAGTTCGGGCTGGACTGTTCCCATGAGGCACAGTGTCACTGATTTGCATATGGCCATGTCTGAACTGGGGTGGCAGAGTGGGCTAAAGAACGGTGATGGATCAAACCCAGATCTGTTGACTGGGTGTGAGTGTTTGATTGGTTCTGATGCTCCGTCCATCACCACCCCCTTTCGTACCGCTTTGTTCGCCATAAGTTGGCAGGGTATGCTCAGACGTGAGTCCCTTGCTCACTTTGCCACTGGATTCATGCAAGCCTGGCTGAAGACGGCTGAAATGCCAGAAACCGGTCCTAGGAAGCTTGTTTCCGGTCCAGGGAAGGCATGGCTTGGCAGTTCGGGCTGGACTGTTCCCATGAGGCACAGTGTCACTGATTTGCATATGGCCATGTCTGAACTGGGGTGGCAGAGTGGGCTAAAGAACGGTGATGGATCAAACCCAGATCTGTTGACTGGGTGTGAGTGTTTGATTGGTTCTGATGCTCCGTCCATCACCACCCCCTTTTGTACCGCTTTGTTCGCCATAAGTTGGCAGGGTATGCTCAGACGTGAGTCCCTTGCTCACTTTGCCACTGGCTTCATGCAAGCCTGGCTGAAGACGGCTGAAATGCCAGAAACCGGTCCTAGGTAGCTTGTTTCCGGTCCAGGGAAGGCATGGCTTGGCAGTTCGGGCTGGACTGTTCCCACGAGGCACAGTGTCACTGATTTGCATATGGCCATGTCTGAACTGGGGTGGCAGAGTGGGCTAAAGAACGGTGATGGATCAAACCCAGATCTGTTGACTGGGTGTGAGTGTTTGATTGGTTCTGATGCTCCGTCCATCACTACCCCCTTTTGTACCGCTTTGTTCGCCATAAGTTGGCAGGGTATGCTCAGACGTGAGTCCCTTGCTCACTTTGCCACTGGATTCATGCAAGCCTGGCTGAAGACGGCTGAAATGCCAGAAACCGGTCCTAGGAAGCTTGTTTCCGGTCCAGGGAAGGCATGGCTTGGCAGTTCGGGTTGGACTGTTCCCATGAGGCACAGTGTCACTGATTTGCATATGGCCATGTCTGAACTGGGGTGGCAGAGTGGGCTAAAGAACGGTGATGGATCAAACCCAGATCTGTTGACTGGGTGTGAGTGTTTGATTGGTTCTGATGCTCCGTCCATCACCACCCCCTTTTGTACTGCTTTGTTCGCCATAAGTTGGCAGGGTATGCTCAGACGTGAGTTCCTTGCTCACTTTGCCACTGGATTCATGCAAGCCTGGCTGAAGACAGCTGAAATGCCAGAAACCGGTCCTAGGAAGCTTGTTTCCGGTCCAGGGAAGGCATGGCTTGGCAGTTCGGGCTGGACTGTTCCCATGAGGCACAGTGTCACTGATTTGCATATGGCCATGTCTGAACTGGGGTGGCAGAGTGGGCTAAAGAACGGTGATGGATCAAACCCAGATCTGTTGACTGGGTGTGAGTGTTTGATTGGTTCTGATGCTCCGTCCATCACCACCCTCTTTTGTACCGCTTTGTTCGCCATAAGTTGGCATGGTATGCTCAGACGTGAGTCCCTTGCTCACTTTGCCACTGGATTCATGCAAGCCTGGCTGAAGACGGCTGCAATGCCAGAAACCGGTCCTAGGAAGCTTGTTTCCGGTCCAGGGAAGGCATGGCTTGGCAGTTCGGGCTGGACTGTTCCCATGAGGCACAGTGTCACTGATTTGCATATGGCCATGTCTGAACTGGGGTGGCAGAGTGGGCTAAAGAACGGTGATGGATCAAACCCAGATCTGTTGACTGGGTGTGAGTGTTTGATTGGTTCTGATGCTCCGTCCATCACCACCCCCTTTTGTACCGCTTTGTTCGCCATAAGTTGGCAGGGTATGCTCAGACGTGAGTCCCTTGCTCACTTTGCCACTGGATTCATGCAAGCCTGGCTGAAGACGGCTGAAATGCCAGAAACCGGTCCTAGGAAGCTTGTTTCCGGTCCAGGGAAGGCATGGCTTGGCAGTTCGGGCTGGACTGTTCCCATGAGGCACAGTGTCACTGATTTGCATATGGCCATGTCTGAACTGGGGTGGCAGAGTGGGCTAAAGAACGGTGATGGATCAAACCCAGATCTGTTGACTGGGTGTGAGTGTTTGATTGGTTCTGATGCTCCGTCCATCACCACCCCCTTTTGTACCGATTTGTTCGCCATAAGTTGGCAGGGTATGCTCAGACGTGAGTCCCTTGCTCACTTTGCCACTGGATTCATGCAAGCCTGGCTGAAGACGGCTGAAATGCCAGAAACCGGTTATAGGAAGCTTGTTTCCGGTCCAGGGAAGGCATGGCTTGGCAGTTCGGGCTGGACTGTTCCCATGAGGCACAGTGTCACTGATTTGCATATGGCCATGTCTGAACTGGGGTGGCAGAGTGGGCTAAAGAACGGTGATGGATCAAACCCAGATCTGTTGACTGGGTGTGAGTGTTTGATTGGTTCTGATGCTCCGTCCATCACCACCCCCTTTTGTACCGCTTTGTTCGCCATAAGTTGGCAGGGTATGCCCAGACGTGAGTCCCTTGCTCACTTTGCCACTGGATTCATGCAAACCTGGCTGAAGACGGCTGAAATGCCAGAAACCGGTCCTAGGAAGCTTGTTTCCAGTCCAGGGAAGGCATGGCTTGGCAGTTCGGGCTGGACTGTTCCCATGAGGCACAGTGTCACTGATTTGCATATGGCCATGTCTGAACTGGGGTGGCAGAGTGGGCTAAAGAACGGTGATGGATCAAACCCAGATCTGTTGACTGGGTGTGAGTGTTTGATTGGTTCTGATGCTCCGTCCATCACCACCCCCTTTTGTACCACTTTGTTCACCATAAGTTGGCAGGGTATGTTCAGACGTGAGTCCCTTGCTCACTTTGCCACTGGATTCATGCAAGCCTGGCTGAAGACGGCTGAAATGCCAGAAACCGGTCCTAGGAAGCTTGTTTCCGGTCCAGGGAAGGCATGGCTTGGCAGTTCGGGCTGGACTGATTCCATGAGGCACAGTGTCACTGATTTGCATATGGCCATGTCTGAACTGGGGTGGCAGAGTGGGCTAAAGAACGGTGATGGATCAAACCCAGATCTGTTGACTGGGTGTGAGTGTTTGATTGGTTCTGATGCTCCGTCCATCACCACCCTCTTTTGTACCGCTTTGTTCGCCATAAGTTGGCATGGTATGCTCAGACGTGAGCCCCTTGCTCACTTTGCCACTGGATTCATGCAAGCCTGGCTGAAGATGGCTGCAATGCCAGAAACCGGTCCTAGGAAGCTTGTTTCCGGTCCAGGGAAGGCATGGCTTGGCAGTTCGGGCTGGTCTGTTCCCATGAGGCACAGTGTCACTGATTTGCATATGGCCATGTCTGAACTGGGGTGGCAGAGTGGGCTAAAGAACGGTGATGGATCAAACCCAGATCTGTTGACTGGGTGTGAGTGTTTGATTGGTTCTGATGCCCCGTCCATCACCACCCCCTTTTGTACCGCTTTGTTCACCATAAGTTGGCAGGGTATGCTCAGACATGAGTCCCTTGCTCACTTTGCCACTGGATTCATGCAAGCCTGGCTGAAGACGGCTGAAATGCCAGAAACCGGTCCTAGGAAGCTTGTTTCCGGTCCAGGGAAGGCATGGCTTGGCAGTTCGGGCTGGACTGTTCACATGAGGCACAGTGTCACTGATATGCATATGGCCATGTCTGAACTGGGGTGGCAGAGTGGGCTAAAGAACAGGGATGGATCAAACCCAGATCTGTTGACTGGGTGTGACTGTTTGATTGGTTCTGATGCTCCGTCCATCACCACCCCCTTTTGTACCGCTTTGTTCGCCATAATTTGGCAGGGTATGCTCAGACGTGAGTCCCTTGCTCACTTTGCCACTGGATTCATGCAAGCCTGGCTGAAGACGGCTGAAATGCCATAAACCGGTCCTAGGAAGCTTGTTTCCGGTCCAGGGAAGGCATGGCTTGGCAGTTCGGGCTGGACTGTTCCCATGAGGCACAGTGTCACTGATTTGCATATGGCCATGTCTGAACTGGGGTGGCAGAGTGGGCTAAAGAACGGTGATGGATCAAACCCAGATCTGTTGACTGGGTGTGAGTGTTTGATTGGTTCTGATGCTCCGTCCATCACCACCCCCTTTTGTACCGCTTTGTTCACCATAAGTTGGCAGGGTATGTTCAGACGTGAGTCCCTTGCTCACTTTGCCACTGGATTCATGCAAGCCTGGCTGAAGACGGCTGAAATGCCAGAAACCGGTCCTAGGAAGCTTGTTTCCGGTCCAGGGAAGGCATGGCTTGGCAGTTCGGGCTGGACTGTTCCCATGAGGCACAGTGTCACTGATTTGCATATGGCCATGTCTGAACTGGGGTGGCAGAGTGGGCTAAAGAACGGTGATGGATCAAACCCAGATCTGATGACTGGGTGTGAGTGTTTGATTGGTTCTGATGCTCCGTCCATCACCACCCCCTTTTGTACCGCTTTGTTCGCCATAATTTGGCAGGGTATGCTCAGACGTGAGTCCCTTGCTCACTTTGCCACTGGATTCATGCAAGCCTGGCTGAAGACGGCTGAAATGCCAGAAACAGGTCCTAGGAAGCTTGTTTCCGGTCCAGGGAAGGCATGGCTTGGCAGTTCGGGCTGGACTGTTCCCATGAGGCACAGTGTCACTGATTTGCATATGGCCATGTCTGAACTGGGGTGGCAGAGTGGGCTAAAAAACGGTGATGGATCAAACCCAGATCTGTTGACTGGGTGTGAGTGTTTGATTGGTTCTGATGCTCCGTCCATCACCACCCCCTTTTGTACCGCTTTGCTCGCCATAAGTTGGCAGGGTATGCTCAGACGTGAGTCCCTTGCTCACTTTGCCACTGGATTCGTGCAAGCCTGGCTGAAGACGGCTGAAATGCCAGAAACCGGTCCTAGGAAGCTTGTTTCCGGTCCAGGGAAGGCATGGCTTGGCAGTTCGGGCTGGACTGATTCCATGAGGCACAGTGTCACTGATTTGCATATGGCCATGTCTGAACTGGGGTGGCAGAGTGGGCTAAAGAACGGTGATGGATCAAACCCAGATCTGTTGACTGGGTGTGAGTGTTTGATTGGTTCTGATGCTCCGTCCATCACCACCCTCTTTTGTACCGCTTTGTTCGCCATAAGTTGGCATGGTATGCTCAGACGTGAGCCCCTTGCTCACTTTGCCACTGGATTCATGCAAGCCTGGCTGAAGATGGCTGCAATGCCAGAAACCGGTCCTAGGAAGCTTGTTTCCGGTCCAGGGAAGGCATGGCTTGGCAGTTCGGGCTGGTCTGTTCCCATGAGGCACAGTGTCACTGATTTGCATATGGCCATGTCTGAACTGGGGTGGCAGAGTGGGCTAAAGAACGGTGATGGATCAAACCCAGATCTGTTGACTGGGTGTGAGTGTTTGATTGGTTCTGATGCTCCGTCCATCACCACCCCCTTTTGTACCGCTTTGTTCGCCATAAGTTGGCAGGGTATGCTCAGACGTGAGTCCCTTGCTCACTTTGCCACTGGATTCATGCAAGCGTGGCTGAAGACGGCTGAAATGCCAGAAACCGGTCCTAGGAAGCTTGTTTCCGGTCCAGGGAAGGCATGGCTTGGCAGTTTGGGCTGGACTGTTCTCATGAGGCACAGTGTCACTGATTTGCATATGGCCATGTCTGAACTGGGGTGGCAGATTGGGCTAAAGAACGGTGATGGATCAAACCCAGATCTGTTGACTGGGTGTGAGTGTTTGATTGGTTCTGATGCTCCGTCCATCACCACCCCCTTTTGTTCCGATTTGTTCGCCATAAGTTGGCAGGGTATGCTCAGACGTGAGTCCCTTGCTCACTTTGCCACTGGATTCATGCAAGCCTGGCTGAAGACGGCTGAAATGCCAGAAACCGGTTATAGGAAGCTTGTTTCCGGTCCAGGGAAGGCATGGCTTGGCAGTTCGGGCTGGACTGTTCCCATGAGGCACAGTGTCATTGATTTGCATATGGCCATGTCTGAACTGGGGTGGCAGAGTGGGCTAAAGAACGGTGATGGATCAAACCCAGATCTGTTGACTGGGTGTGAGTGTTTGATTGGTTCTGATGCTCCGTCCATCACCACCCCCTTTTGTACCGCTTTGCTCGCCATAAGTTGGCAGGGTATGCTCAGACGTGAGTCCCTTGCTCACTTTGCCACTGGATTCATGCAAGCCTGGCTGAAGACGGCTGAAATGCCAGAAACCGGTCATAGGAAGCTTGTTTCCGGTCCAGGGAAGGCATGGCTTGGCAGTTCGGGCTGGACTGTTCCCATGAGGCACAGTGTCACTGATTTGCATATGGCCATGTCTGAACTGGGGTGGCAGAGTGGGCTAAAGAACAGTGATGGATCAAACCCAGATCTGTTGACTGGGTGTGAGTGTTTGATTGGTTCTGATGCCCCGTCCATCACCACTCCCTTTTGTACCGCTTTGTTCACCATAAGTTGGCAGGGTATGCTCAGACGTGAGTCCCTTGCTCACTTTGCCACTGGATTCATGCAAGCCTGGCTGAAGACGGCTGAAATGCCAGAAACCGGTCCTAGGAAGCTTGTTTCCGGTCCAGGGAAGGCATGGCTTGGCAGTTCGGGCTGGACTGTTCACATGAGGCACAGTGTCACTGATATGCATATGGCCATGTCTGAACTGGGGTGGCAGAGTGGGCTAAAGAACAGGGATGGATCAAACCCAGATCTGTTGACTGGGTGTGACTGTTTGATTGGTTCTGATGCTCCGTCCATCACCACCCCCTTTTGTACCGCTTTGTTCGCCATAATTTGGCAGGGTATGCTCAGACGTGAGTCCCTTGCTCACTTTGCCACTGGATTCATGCAAGCCTGGCTGAAGACGGCTGAAATGCCATAAACCGGTCCTAGGAAGCTTGTTTCCGGTCCAGGGAAGGCATGGCTTGGCAGTTCGGGCTGGACTGTTCCCATGAGGCACAGTGTCACTGATTTGCATATGGCCATGTCTGAACTGGGGTGGCAGAGTGGGCTAAAGAACGGTGATGGATCAAACCCAGATCTGTTGACTGGGTGTGAGTGTTTGATTGGTTCTGATGCTCCGTCCATCACCACCCCCTTTTGTACCGCTTTGTTCACCATAAGTTGGCAGGGTATGTTCAGACGTGAGTCCCTTGCTCACTTTGCCACTGGATTCATGCAAGCCTGGCTGAAGACGGCTGAAATGCCAGAAACCGGTCCTAGGAAGCTTGTTTCCGGTCCAGGGAAGGCATGGCTTGGCAGTTCGGGCTGGACTGTTCCCATGAGGCACAGTGTCACTGATTTGCATATGGCCATGTCTGAACTGGGGTGGCAGAGTGGGCTAAAGAACGGTGATGGATCAAACCCAGATCTGATGACTGGGTGTGAGTGTTTGATTGGTTCTGATGCTCCGTCCATCACCACCCCCTTTTGTACCGCTTTGTTCGCCATAATTTGGCAGGGTATGCTCAGACGTGAGTCCCTTGCTCACTTTGCCACTGGATTCATGCAAGCCTGGCTGAAGACGGCTGAAATGCCAGAAACAGGTCCTAGGAAGCTTGTTTCCGGTCCAGGGAAGGCATGGCTTGGCAGTTCGGGCTGGACTGTTCCCATGAGGCACAGTGTCACTGATTTGCATATGGCCATGTCTGAACTGGGGTGGCAGAGTGGGCTAAAAAACGGTGATGGATCAAACCCAGATCTGTTGACTGGGTGTGAGTGTTTGATTGGTTCTGATGCTCCGTCCATCACCACCCCCTTTTGTACCGCTTTGCTCGCCATAAGTTGGCAGGGTATGCTCAGACGTGAGTCCCTTGCTCACTTTGCCACTGGATTCGTGCAAGCCTGGCTGAAGACGGCTGAAATGCCAGAAACCGGTCCTAGGAAGCTTGTTTCCGGTCCAGGGAAGGCATGGCTTGGCAGTTCGGGCTGGACTGTTCCCATGAGGCACAGTGTCACTGATTTGCATATGGCCACGTCTGAACTGAGGTGGCAGAGTGGGCTAAAGAACGGTGATGGATCAAACCCAGATCTGTTGACTGGGTGTGAGTATTTGATTGGTTCTGATGCTCCGTCCATCACCACCCCCTTTTGTACCGCTAGATGTCTCGCCTACATAACCTAAATTACACGGACAAAGAAGAAGATAGATGACATTCTGGGTTTTACAGTTCAATAATCCTTGTGCTTTTATCTTGAAGTTATTCAAAATCACATTTTCTCCTTCTAATATGTTATTACATGATTTGCATGAAGAACATGTTATTTGTAATTGCACATTTAATAGATATTAGCAGATTGTAACACAGCCTGATAAACGACAATACTAAGTACAAGAATGTAATCATTACAAGAATGAGTTTTAAATGCCCCCTCTTTTAATTAATTTTAGGGTTATTGGTGGCATTTCCTGACAAAGGCACCCATTGTGCCGAAACGCGCGTCGAAGAATTTATCTCTGCCACTCATTGTTGAAGAATTCATCTTTGCCATTCACTGTTTTTAATCATTACAGATATTTTGTACAATATGAACTGAATGATATTATGAATTTGATGTATTTTTTATGCATTTGCTTTTCGATTAAATATTATTGTTTTTTATAAATTTATTGTACTCATTTCTTGTATGATATTGTACTTATGTGAATTTAGGTTGCCTGGGAACTATACCTTCCATTGTGTTTTGCCCTGTCCCAGGAACTACATTGTTCTACAGGGGGTCCTTGATACTCAGATGTAGCAGGAGGAGGAGACAGCGTTGACCTGCTTCGACATGGAGAGGGAGGAGTCGAGGATGATTCCCAGGTTGCGTGTGTGGTCGGTGGGTGTCGGTGCTGTTCCCAGCGCGGTTGGCCACCAGGAGTCGTCCCAGGCTGAGGGGGTGGATCCGAGGATGAGGACCTCCGTTTTGTCTGAATTCAGCTTCAGTCGGCTGTTCTTCATCCATTCGGCGACGGCCTTTATTCCCTCATGGAGGTTGGTTTTGGCGGTGTGTGGGTCTTTGGTGAGGCAGAGGATCAGCGGGGTGTCGTCGGCGTATGATATGATGTTGAGATGGTGCTGGCGGACGACGTGGGCGAGAGAGGTTTCCTGTTGAGCAGACCCATCCCGTGATTGTGTCTTGTTTTGTTTATTTTTGTGTTTATTGTCCCATTTCTTTTTAGAAGAATTGGGTGCTTGCTTAGAGTTAACTTCTTCAAAATTACTCTTAACATGTGGTTTCCCAGGTTTGGCTCCCAAATGATCTCTAACTAGCATAGTATAGGTATCCTTGATAATTTTAGACAATTCACGCTCCTGTTGGGCAGGAGTGAAGTCCCTCAGGCGTTGGTGTATAGCTAATACAGCTGCCTCCCATTTTATGTTACTCAACATAATGGTGCATACTGCGGCAAAATTGGCCACCAGTTTCATCCCTAAGTCCAGGGCTGGTGCTGCACCATACTCATTCATAAGCTGTTTCAATAAGTACGGTAAAACAGCTAGTGATGGGGTACCATGATTTCTGGTGTAAACGGCAGCGAAGACTGTACCCCAAGTGGCACAATCTTTCACCAGGAGAGCCATCCCCATTATCAAGCAAATTGTCAATATTCTGTGTTTTTCCTGTGGGCCCGTATGGGGAAAACTGCTTCAAGCTGGCTTGTTTTTTGTGCTCTCCAGAACAGAATTTGCTCCCGACTGGTGGGAATCTTTCCCATTACTGCATTCAGTGTTTGCGGGCTGATACCCTTGGTAGCCAATTGTGGTTGTGCAGCCTGAGCAGCCCACACAGGGTTAATTGTGAATGTTTGCATTATGAATAGTGTAAGGTTTCTGTAAATTTTTACTAGGTCTTCGTACAGTGTTGTTATTTCTACTGCATCTAAATTAGCAATATTAGGATCCTGTGTATAAGCACCTAAGACCGGCCAAGTCCCTCCTTCTTTACTGAGCAGACCGAGTCTCACATTTTCTATGATGTGTGGGTGGGCCCCTTTAAACCAATTTATGTCTCCTTGGCAAGTAAAACCCTTCGCTGCTATCCCCCCCCCCCCCCCCATTCTAAGCCTTTTTTTGGCTAATTGGGGTAGTTCGCGCTTAGGCCCCTTTAACTTTTTGATCACACAAGGTATCCATGTCAAATTTGCGTTTTTTTTCCCCTCACCATGGGGATTCTAAAGGTACCCAGGGTTTGTGGATCCCCTTGGAGGGGACCCAGAAATTAGGCAAAATACAGCAAAATTTATTTTGGGGAAAAAAGGGCTCCAGATGAAAGCGTCTGTTTTTTTCCCTGCAAATGGTATCAAAAAAGGGGTTGTGGTGCTGAAATCACCATCTTCCCAGCTTTCAGGAACAAGCAGACTTTTGTCAGAAAACCAAAAACTTTTACACAGTTTTGACATTTTTCTAGGAGATAGCCTATTTTTGCTATTTTATGTACTTTCAACCTCCTTCCAGTTAATGGTAGAAATGGGTATGAAAACAATAATGGATCCTGGACAGCTATACATTTTAGAGAAGTAGACACAATTCTGAATTCAGCAAGGGGTCATTTGTGTAGATCCTTCAAGGTTTCTTCATAGAACCTAACAGTTAAATATAGGAAAAATTCCAAATTATTTGAAAAAAACAGCCATTTGTGTCAATGTTTTCACCTGTAACTTCTTCTAATTATGACAGCTGTTTGAAAGCAATATACCGTTACATTTTCTGGACCTTTCTGGTTGTGGGGATATATAGGACTTGTAGGTTCACCAAAAACCCGACGAACCCAGAGCCAATAACTGAGCAGCGTCTTGCAATGGTTTTTTATTATGTACCGGGTATATGGCAATTATTTTGGGAAAATGTATACATGGAAAAATCGGTGTGAAAGACACCTATGTATTTCTGAAATGGGAACAAAATATAGAGTTTAGAAACAGTAGATATTTGCACATTTCTGAAATTGGGAGTACCCATACTAGCATGAGAATTATAGGTCATTTTTCAAAATGACTTCTTTTTTACACATTGTCTTTCATTTGGAATGCAGAAAAGCATCAAAAGTCAATAGGTAATAACAGTTGCTCTACAATCCTGTGTTACCTTAAGTCTCCCGATAAAAATGGTACCTCACTTGTGTGGGTAGGCTTTGTGCCCACGACAGGAAACAGCTCAAAACAGAACGTGGACACACCACATTTTCACAATGAAAAATGACCCTTTTTTTGCAAAGTGCCTAGCTGTAGTTTTTGAACCCCAGCTCTGCCTGCACCTAGGAAAACCTAACAAACCTATACATTTTTTTAAACTAGACACCCAGGGAAATCCAGGATGGGGTGACTTGTCTGGCTCTCGCCGGGTTCTGTTACCCAGAATCCCTTGCAAACCTAAAATAAAATTTAAAAAACATATTCCTCAAATTTCTGTGCTGGAAAGTTCTGGAATATCCGTGGATCCACAAAATTCTATCCACCTCACTTTCCCCAAAGTCTTCAGAGAAAAATGGTACCGCACTTGTGTGGGTAGGCCTAGTGCCCGCAGCAGGAGACGGCCCAAAACGGAACGTGGACACACCACATTTTCACAGTGAAAAATTACCCATTTTTCGCAAAGTGCCTAGCTGTAGTTTTTTAACCCTAGCTCTGCCGGCACCTGGGGAAACCTAGCAAACCTATCTATTTTAGAAAACTAGACACCTAGGGGAATCCAGGATGGGGTGGCTTGACTGGCTCTCACCAGGTTCTGTTACCCAGAATCCCTTGCAAACCTAAAAAACTGTCAAAAAGAACACATTTTCCTCACATTTCTGTGGTAGAAAGTTCTGGAATCTGCATGGATCCACAAAATTCCACCCACTCCGCATTCCCCAAAGTCTTCCAAGAAAAATGGTAACTTACTTGTGTGGGTAGGCCTAGTGCCCGCAGCAGGAAACGGCCCAAAACGCAAGGTGGACACACCACATTTTCCCAGTGAAAAATTATCCTTTTTTTCCCACAGTGCCTAGCTGTAGTTTTTTAACCCTAGCTCTGCCGGCACCTAGGGAAACCTAGCAAACCTATACATTTTTAAAAACTCGACACCAAGGGGAATCCAGGATGGGGTGACTTGACTGGCTCTCATCAGGTTCTCTTACCCAGAATCACTTGCAAACCTAAAAGATTGTCCAAAAAAACCCACATTTTCCTCACATTTCTGTGGTGGAAAGTTCTGGAATCTGCATGGATCCACAAAATTCCACCCACCCCGCATTTCCCAAAGTCTTCCAAGAAAAATGGTACCTCACTTTTGTGGGTAGGCCTAGTGCCTGCGACCAGAAACGGCCCAAAACGCAAGGTGGACACACCACATTTTCACAGTGAAAAATTACCCTTTTTTTGCGAAGTGCCTAGCTGTCGTTTTTTAACCCTTGCTCTGCCAGCACCTAGGGAACCCTAGCAAACATATACATTTTTGAAAACTAGACACCCGGGGGATGCCAGGGAGGTTAGTACCTGTGACAGGCAAGGGCCCAAAACGTATTGAGACAACATCAAAATTGCCTATCACAAAACAACCTGGTTTTGTAAGGGGTCACCTGGGTTTTTTGACCCGTGCTTGGAGGCCAGCTAGGGAAACCTACCAAACGCACACATATCTGATAACTAGACACCCAGGGGATTAATGGGAGGTATGGCTTGCATGGATCCCCCAACGTTTTCTTACCCAGAATCGCCTGCAAACCTCAAATTTAGCTGAAAAAAATCACTTTTTCCACACATTTTTGTGTGGGAAAGTTGTGGCATCACTGGGCTGACACAAATTTCCTACCACCTAGTGTTTCCCCAGGTCTCCCGATACAAATGGTGCCTCACTCGTGGGGGAGGCCCAAGTACCCGCGACAGGCAAGGGCCCTGGGGAGGGGTGAAATCAGGGGCTAATGCCCCGATATGCCCCCAAGATGGGCCGAATGACTGGATATTTTGTTTGGGTGGGTGGGGACATTAGGATGGCTATTCTGGGCAGCCCCCACCTCCACATATAAAAAAAGCCAGCATAATCGCTGCCGTCTTGTGGGCTCTCTGCCCGCCTGGGGGGGCAGATCAGAGGCTACTGCCCCTATCTGCCTCCTGAGGGGGGGGGGGGAAGAAAGACTGTGGCATTTTTTGTGGGGGCCAGGGCATTGGCATGCCCATTCTGGGCTTGGAAGCCCCCACTCTGAACTTTGGAAAAATAAAAATCTCATGTTCCTTGTGGGCTTTCTTCCCCCCCGAGGGGCAGATAAGGGACTATTGCCTCATCTGCCTTCCAGGAGGGGCGAAAAGACTGTAGCATTTTTTCTTTTAGATGGGGGTATTTGAATGCCTATTATGGGCAGACCCCACCCCTACGTATATATAAAAAACAAATCCCTGGGGCCTAGTAGGCTTTCTGCCTCACCGGGGGGCAGATCAGGGGCTATTGCCCCATCTGCCTCCTGGGGAGGGCAGAAAGTCCTATTGTTACTTTGGGGGGTAAGGTGGGGGCTTTGGCATGCCCATTCTGGGCAGTCCCCTCACTGGCGCATGAAAGAAAATCCCTGGCGTCTAGGGTGCTTTCTACCCCACCCGGCGGCAGATTGGGTGCTACCTACTGCCCTCATCTGCACTGCGGGGGGGGCAGAAAGGCTGTAGATTTATTTTTTATTTTGGGTGGGAGAATTTGCATACCCATTCTGGGCAGCCCCCTCCACTACGTATATATATAAAAAAAATCCCAGGGGCCTAGTGGGCTTTCTGCCCCCCCATGGGGCAGATATGGGGTTATTGCCCCATCTGCCTCCTGGTCTTATTCTTACTTTGGGGGGGCAGGGTGGGGGCCAGCCCCACCCCTGGTGCATAAAAAACATCCCTGGCGTCTAGGGTACTTTATGCCCCCTCGGGGGGCAGAAATGTAGTAGAATTTTTTTATTTTGGGTGGGGGTATTTGCATGGCTATTCTGGCCAGCCCCCACCCCTACGTATATATAAAAGAAATCCCTGTGGCCTACTGGGATTTCTGCCCCCCGAGGGGCAGATCAGGGGCTTTGGCATGCCCATTCTGGGCAGCCCCCACCCCTGGTGCATAAAAAAAAATCCCTGGCATCTAGGGTGCTACGGCCCCCATCTGCCCCCCAAGGGGCGACAGAAAGGCTCTCTGTGTAAATTAAATGGCGGGGAGCAAAGGCCCTTGCCCAAGGGGCCGCTCCCCCCTCCCTGGTGGCTAGTGGGTGGATACCTGCCTGGGGCAATTCCCAAGCAGGGATCCACTAGGGAAGGGTACCATTGGAAAGGGGTGATCCTCCCCTTTCAAACGATACCTTTCCCAAGTGTTTCAGTGCTCGGGGTGAGATAGCCCCACAAGCACTGAAACACTCAAACTGAAACTAAGTTTCAGTTTCGTTTTCAGTCTAATGATGACAGCGCACCATGTGCGCGATCGTCACTAGACTGAAACCTGTGAAGGGCCTCGGCAGGTTGGGGAAGCTCTTCCCCACCTCCCGAGGCCCAAAAAGAAAATGGAAATCCCTCTGCTGTTTGTAGCAGAGGGATTTTGTGCCCCTGTCCACATGACGGAATGGTTTCATCATGAGCACAGGAGCACCGCTGCTCATGACGGAACCATTCCGTCATGAGCACCAAAGGGGTTAATCAAATTTCTATGTCCACATATGATAAGTATTCCTTTGGTGTTCCATCTTCAATGTATGTATAAAACAATTATGTGCGAGCATCTACAGTCGGAAATGAAACCCAAGAATAAAAGACCTCTATTCTAAATGGTTTGTATGCCTCATCCATGAAGGGAATGTCTCCACCCGTTGCCGGGAGACCATATTGTAGAAATTTCATAGTAACTGCATGTCTGGAATTTTCTGTAATATTTAGAGTGACTACTTTGACTCCATTGTTATCCCAATTATCTCCATGCTCTGACATCGTTTTTAGAGATGCACAATGTGGGAAACATTTTATCCTACAAGCTTGAATAACCTACAACCAATACATAGGGTATACCTACTCAGCTGAGGCAGATTTCCCTACCACCATGGACGCCTCCTCTTTGGAGATGAGTAGGGGACTCTGAGAAAAGCACAACTGAACTACTCAGACAGATCATTAAATAAGAGCCCAACCAACGTTGGTGGTACCATGTCATGTAGTCCCCACTAATCCGTAGGATCTGCGTGTTTATTGGACAACATAAACTTTGGGTGAGGTGCTTCGACTGATTCCAAGCACCCCTGGAGGATATGTTGGCCTAGAGAACAGCTAGCTCACAGTGCCCCCATAAGCCCCCCTAACCAACCAGGGAGCAAATAGTTTCTGGCAACCACTGAACATGACAACCCTGACCCCTCAGAGATTGTGGTAACAGTTCAGGACCTTTCGCTCAGTCACTCATGCTTACTTGTGCTCAGAGAAATACACAGAGAATACACAATGGGTTGTTTTCGATATATTTATTGAACCAACGTTAGTCTTGAATAGAATACATATGCTGCGATAATCAGTAGACAGAAGCAGATGAAAGTGATTACAAGCACCAAAAGAGTAAATAGAAGATACAGTTCAACCATGGTGCTAAAACTGTATGTATGCAGGCATATGATACAAGGCAGTAATGAGGCATACTTCTACTATGCGAACCTTACTCTGCGTGTACATAGAGTATGTGTAGGTGCAAAGACAAGAATCCCCCCAAGGGATGATCCAACTCCATTATCTAGTGGGAGAGAATGTAGGACCCCATCTTGGTCACGAACTGGACGCACCTCACGAGATGTCAGACCGCTGTGGTGTGAAGTCTCAGCATGCAGGGAACTTCGGTGTCAGCTGAAGTGCCTCCTCTGCTAATCTATTGGGATGCTCAATATTACAATAGGAAGCATCCTTGAGATGTACTTATAGATTAGGAATGCTATGAATATGTAGATAGCCCTGTCGCCACGTGGATGAAGATAGAATGACATTTGTACATTGTTCATAAAAAGGGCTAGTACATGGTGTTCGATGCATCATAACAATGTTATGCAAAGCTAGATGTGTAAAGGGAAGTAGTTTCAAAGAATCTAATCCAACATTGTCACACACGTGAATATGTGCAAAAGGTCACAGCAGAAATATAATGTAAGAAAATGTGCAGCTTCGGTACTTGGGCCTAACCCGGCACATAACAACAGGAATCCCAAAGTCCTTGCAGAAATACTTGACCTGGGCCAAAGTCGAACCCTCATGTTTGGCCAGCTCTAACTCCATTTTTGCAGATGTAGAACCTCCAGTTAGAGACAAGATTTTAGAAAAAAGCCAAAATGCCGGTCACAGAGAATTCAAAAATTAAAAATGGCAATGAGGATCAGAGAATTGATTCGAGTTAGTCTTATATGTGGATGTTAGTGTACACCAAATTACTGTAAAGCACTGCATAAACACAAGTCCTATCCTCACCGCTGATCACCAATGTTAGAAATGGGCTCTCTAGTTGGCAGGGGTATGCACCCTGTCCAAGTATGGACTACAATCCTAGTCAGGGTAAGTCAGATACACACCCTAAATTAACCTGTGCTCACCCTCTGGTAGCTTAGCACAGAGCAGTCAGGCTTAACTTTATGGTTTAAATCTTTTATTAATTTTCCAGATAAAAGACAATAAGACCCCAGCTCCCTAAGGACAGTGCAATGAAGACACCCAGTGTCGCAAGAGGTAACATTACAAAAGTAAGATGTGTGGAGCGGGTCTACCGGGAAAAACAATAAGTAGGGGTAGGGAAAACAGGACAAACAATAGAACCCAACTCTACCTCCCTCCCCGCCTCCCTCCCCCTCGTCCACGAACGGGTAAAAGGAAAAAAAAGAAAGGGAAGAAGAGTACTCAGGCAATCAGCGTGTCTGCTTGGAATTACGTGAGGAGCCTGCTTGCGGGATTTGTGTATCAGCCAGGCGGAGGAGTCTGAGGTATCGGGGACATGTCAATTCTCGGAATTCAACTGTGAGCAAAGTCAAGAAAGGTTGCCACAGCTTTGGAAATTCAGACTCTCTGCCAGCTAAAGTGAGGGCGAGCTTTTCCATTCCCAGTACCCGCCAAAGCCTTTGTAGCATCCGGAGTGTGTTGGTGGCTGGGTGGAGCGCCAGTGCGCAAGAATATTCTGAGTGGCTGTCCCCAGTGCGATAGCTATCAACCGACCCCTCCTAGATTTTAGGAGATATGTAATAGGATTGGGTAGGCCCAGGAGAACATATGCGGGGAATCGCGGGATCTGTGTATCAAAGTGGCTATCTATCTCATCCAGTATGTAAGACCAATATGATTGGATGCGGTCGCAGCTCCATAGAAGGTGCGTGAGGGTGCCCACTTCCCCACATCCTCTCCAGCACAAGGCACTCTGTCGTGTGTCGAAGCGATGGAGGCACTCTGGTGTGTAGTACCAGTAGGTGGCTACCTTAGTCAGTGTTTCTGTGAGTCCCATGTGGTATGCTGAGTGCCGTGCCCAGTGGTAGATGCCATCCCACTCTTTATGGCTAAGAATATGTCCTAGTTCCCGCTCCCAGCGCATTCGGCCAGCGTTGTAGCTGAGGGTAGAAGTCATTAACAACTGTTTGTATTGGTCGGAAATGAGTTATTTATCGGAGTTGCGGGTGATGAGCCATTTTTCATAGGGGGTTAGTAGGCATTGAGCGCCAAGTTTGATATGCGGGTGGAGTGCCCAATGCCTGATTTGGAGGTAGGGTAGGCGTTCTGATTCAGGGATGCCATAGTGTGTCTTAAGTTGTGGGAATGGAATGATCCCATCTAAGTCAAAAAGATGACAGAGGGATCGACACTCGGTGGGACGCCATGCTGCGAAGGCCTTAGGGTCAGTGCCAGGGTGAAATTCTGGGTTATTAAAGAGGGGCAAAGAACCACAGTTACACCCAGGGTCTGGCCCGTGGAGGGAACTAGAGGCGTTAGGGCACTAGAGAACGGTCAGCCTCCAACCAAAGCTATGAACCACAGAAAGGACCGTCCCTAGTTGTGTCTTAAGAGATGCCCAATTTAGTGGGGGCAAATCACAAAAATTGACGGACTGGCATCACACACCACCAGGTGTCATGCTTCATCATCTGCCAGTCCTCGCCCTCTAAAAACCGCGTTTGATAGAGGGCGGGCATACACCTGAAGACAGGGATGCACTTCTAGACTAAGTGGGGGCCCAAACAAAAAAAGGAGTGAGTGAATTTAAAAACCATCATAGTATACCTGAACAATTTTTATTCTATGGGGTTACTATGTGGGATTAAAATATATAAGTGCGGTGAGTGGGGACCTTATCATCCCGTCGCCGCTGTGAATCAGTGATTGTTAATAGGGGGTCAACATGTTTCTGCCTGTATTGTCCACTGGGGTACGTGGCATTCGTCAGGACCTTAAATATTGGGCTCCAATCTTACCACTGGGGGCGTAGGCCTATAGCCAGCTGCCACCTGTTTAGAGAAACCTGTAAGAGAGAGGGGGTGAGACAAACATAAAATACTCAAAATGGTTGTCATTCGGTAGACCTTGATGTGTCACAGTCACGCTCCATACTTACTGCTCTCTCCTAAAGTGAAAAGGTGAAAAATGTATATGAGTGTCAGGCATCTGTGTTCACTCTGACATTCATGTGAAACAAATATAGAAGTCTTACCCTATTGGAAAAACCTATTTGCCCCATGGGAGGGGTAGGGGGGAAATCCTTGTGGCCACATTCTGGTGGGAGACGATAAAGGATGAAGACAAAAGGGTTAAAAACCAGACTGGTTGGGAAGGTATATCAAAGATACTGAATTAGTTAGCAGAAAAAACCGTCAGGGCGTGCTTGGTCTACTATAGTTTCAACCTGTTGGAAGAAGAAATCAGAACAATGACTTACAGTTCAAGGCGTACTCCCCGCTAGAAAACCTAGTGCTGCATGCGTCCAGCCTCCTCCCCGGTGACATTAAGTGTAGTGCGCAGCAAGCTTTTATACTGTTGGGTGGGGTCGTGGCATGCGATATGGGTTTCAGGTGAGCGTGGCGCACAGTGATGATGCTGCATTTCCTGTGTCCTGAGCGAAGCATGCAGAAAGGACTGCACGTTGCCTGTTTGTTGCCTGACCCTCGTTGGGGTGTGTCAGCACATGGCGCTGCTCTATGACACGCCGCTTCCTGTGTCCCGTCATTACCTCAGATGATTGCCTGGGGTGGGGCGGGACCAGCTGTGGTCCAATGAGAGCGCCTGCCATAGTTTCTGGAGATATTTAACGTGTGTAGACGAGTTATATAGAAATATGGGGAACATGTGCCCTGCTCATGAGTATTATTTCATGACGGGAGCAGTTACGAGTATTTACACAGAAGAAAGGAAGAGAAAACAAACCCAGATTGTTTACAGTCAGGGTGGCGGTGTGGTTAAACCTACAATTGGTGCACAAGTTGATTTTACAGCTACCGCATGATTGCTGATCAAGATGATTCTAGTTTTAGGGAGTAAGGAAAACTGCGTGTAGCTCTATTCACATGTATTACTGTGTCTATTGTTTGTGTTTTTGTCTTTATAATGGGTACTGTTAAAGTGTATGTTTTAGTGAGCGCTAAGGGAAGTTACTTCATTTGTAGCCATGGGATATCATCGTTCAATCCGTTTTTCCATGTCCCAAGGCGAAACACCCAACGCTGTTCTCTAACATGTAAGACATGTGAGAGGCAGCCATTGCGCTTCTGTACTACTTCCAGTACCGTCCATCTTAGATCTTTATCAGAGTGTTCTTTCTCAAGGAAGTGTTTTGTTAATTTGGTGTTATCTTTCTTCCTTCTGATAGTGCTCCGGTGCTCACTAATTCTGATCTTTACACGCCTAGTAGTCATGCCAACATACATGAGTTGGCAAGGGCATTTGAGTAGGTACACTACATTTTCTGTGTTGCAGTTAGAGAAGTTCTTCTGAGTCCATGGCCGCTCAGTACCTATGTCCACTTCTTTTGTGGTGGCCGTGAATTGGCATGATACGCAATCGCCACAGGGGTAATGTCCAGTTGGTCGTTGGTGGCCCCATAGTGTCAGTTGGTTGTCATCTGTAGCGGCTGGTGGTTTTGTATGGACTAGTTCATCCTTGATGTTCCTACTGCGTTTGTACGCAAATAGGGGTTGGGTCCAGACTTTGTCGCTGGTGTTTAATATGCGCCATTTCTTTTGAATAATGTTCTGAATTTTGTTGGACGCTGGGGTAAAGGTGGTGACACACACCATCCGGTTCGCCGGCTCCTTTGGCGTATTTTCTAAAAGAGCTGCCCGGTTGTTGTTTCGAGCTCTTTTTTTGGCATTCTTGACCAATGTTTTGGGGTAATTTCTTGCTCTGAGTTTCATTTCCAGGGTGTCTGCTTGTTCATGAAAGTCTAAAATTTCTGAACAATTTCTGCGGATGCGCAGAAATTGCCCTACCGGGAGGTTTTGTCTTAGGGCTTTGGGATGGAAGCTTTCAAAAAGCAGAAGGCTGTTTTTGTCGGTTGCTTTGTTGTGAACTCTTGTGCGTAGGCCTTCTGAAGATAGGTTGATTTCAAGGTCCAGGAATATTGCTCTTTCTTTGTCGATGGTATGTGTGAATCTCAAATGTGGATCAATGCTGTTTACCCATTCCACGAATGATTGTGCTTCTTCATTGGTACCCCTCCAGACGATCAGAACGTCGTCGATGTACCTCTTCCACATTTTGATTTGATCAAGGTAGGGGTTGGTTTCCTTAAAGATATGGTCCTCCTCAAATTGGTGTACGTAGAGGCATGCCAGACTGGGAGCGAATGTGCTCCCCATTGAAGTACCTTTGATCTGGTGGTATATCACGTCCTTGAATTCAAAAAAGTTCTCACATAGTGCCAGTTCTGCGCATTCCATTATGAAGTGTTGTGGTGTGACATAGTTCCAATCTTGGTTTAGAATTATTTGCTCTACCACTTGTAAAGTGCGCTCCTGTGGTATACTGGTGTATAGCGCTTCAATATCCATGGTGACCAGGGTGTCTTCCATATGATTGATAGGCATGTCACGTAGGAGACAGAGAACATCCTTGGGGTCCCGTAGGTAGGTTCTTGAATTTTGGACAATAGGTCTCAGGAACCAGTCACAGAACTGGGATAGGGGTTCTAATATGGAACCGATCCCTGAGACTATGGGTCTTCCTGGTGGTGGGACCCTGTTTTTATGTATCTTCGGCAGGGTATAGAACCTGGGCATCCTAGGGTTCTCATTAATGAGGAAGTCTGCTTCATGTTGTGTAATCCAGTTGTTGGCGGTGGCTTCTACCACGATGGACTTTATTTTGGTCATTAGGCGTCCAGTAGGGTCCGTCTGATAAACCTCATAGCTGGTTGCATCGGCTAATAGTCTCAGGCACTCTTGATCGTATGCGTTTGTGTCCAGGATCACTGTGGCCCCACCTTTATCCGCTGGCTTAATCGTGATGTCTCTGTTGGTTTTGAGATTTGACATCGTGGATTTTTCTTCCCGGGTTAGGTTTTGGAAGCCTTTTAGATTGTGAAAATCGATCTTTTCAATTTCTGCCAATACTGCCTGTTCAAAAGCCAGAACCTGGCATGGAATGGATTGTATAGGTGGGCAAAAGGTAGATTTATTTCTTAGATCAGTATGTCCATCGTCCTTCGGTTTGTTTATTTCAGAGTCTCCAAAGAAGGCCCTGAGTCTGATTTTCCGAAAAAAATGTGCCATTTCGGTATGTAGGGTAAATGGATCATTTTGGGGAGTGGGTACAAAGCCTAAACCTTTCTGTAGTACTGATTGTTCAGGTCCTGATAGTTGGTAATTACTCAGGTTCACTATGTTCGTGTCTGTTTGCTCGTTGAGGCTGTGGTGCCTTTGCCCCTGCTCCTTGTTACTGCGCCTAGTTGGTCTTCCGCGGTTTCCTCCCAGTGTACTCTTGGTCCTCTCCATTGTTTCTGTTTTCCTCTGCCTCGTCCCCTGCCCCTGGATAAAAAAGGTTGTGGGCCGGGATAATAGCCAAAGTTCGGCGGATAGAACGGTGGTTGCTGCCAAAATCCATACGGATTCATTGGAGGGGCATACATCTGTTGGTTATGGTGCGGTCTTTGTTGTTGACCTTGGTTGGTAGTACCTCCATTGTCTTCTTCGCCGCTTTCTGATGTACTGCGCTCATCTCCTGAACTGAAAGTCCAGTTCAGGGGAGTTGGACGGGGGCGTTGTTGCTGCTGTCGTCTCCTTGTAGGTTGGGGTTCTGGAGCCTTGTCGTAGTACTCATCAGTCGTATAGGGGTAGACTGTATCCCTATTGAATTTCAAGACATCCTTTTGAAGTTTGGTAATCTTTGACTGGGTGAGGAATTTCCGGTATTCTTGATGGTCGTTATTGATATCGTCTAATTTTTTCTTAAAGATTTTGATATCAATAGTCGTTTTAAGTCGACTCTCGCTCTGCTGGATCTCAACAAGAAGGGCATCCGCCAGTTGTCTTGCCGTGTTAATAATGAGCGCCAGCCAGTCCTTGGTACATTTCCAGGCTATACCGGACCAGTTGATCCTGAATTCTTTATTGTTCAGAAAGAGTCTGGGTTCGTTGGTGACTATCAGGCCCCTGGGAGCGGTGTTCTTCTTCAGGTATTCTGTCATAAAAGCTCCATGAAGAGCTGTTCTTATCTGTTCTTTCTTCTTGGTTGTTAGAGCTTCCCATTCGTCAGAGTTTTTTACGGTGCATGCTACTACTGTTTCTGCCAGTAGTGAGGGGGTTCTCAGTATTTCTGTAAAGGTGTCTTCGTCAAACATGACTTCCGTCTCCATTATTAAGGAGGTGGATTGTGGCTACACCACGGACTTCCAATGTAATTATAGTATATGGGACGTTTGGCTTTTATCCAATACAGTCCTCGAAAGACTCCCAGTTGTGGAGTAGGCCCTAGTTAATGTTCCCACAGCCAAGAGGCTGTACAAAGCAAAGAACCACAGTTACACCCAGGGTCTGGCCCGGGGAGGGAACTAGAGGCGTTAGGGCACTAGAGAACGGTCAGCCTCCAACCAAAGCTATGAACCACAGAAAGGACCGTCCCTAGTTGTGTCTTAAGAGATGCCCAATTTAGTGGGGGCAAATCACAAAAAATGACGGACTGGCATCACACACCACCAGGTGTCATGCGTCATCATCTGCCAGTCCTCGCCCTCTAAAAACCGCGTTTGATAGAGGGCGGGCATACACCTGAAGACAGGGATGCACTTCTAGACTAAGTGGGGGCCCAAACAAAATAAGGAGTGAGTGAATTTAAAAACCATCATAGTATACCTGAACAATTTTTATTCTATGGGGTTACTATGTGGGATTAAAATATATAAGTGCGGTGAGTGGGGACCTTATCATCCCGTCGCCGCTGTGAATCAGTGATTGTTAATAGGGGGTCAACATGTTTCTGCCTGTATTGTCCACTGGGGTAAGTGGCATTCGTCAGGACCTTAAATATTGGGCTCCAATCTTATCACTGGGGGCGTAGGCCTATAGCCAGCTGCCACCTGTTTAGAGAAACCTGTAAGAGAGAGGGGGTGAGACAAACATAAAATACTCAAAATGGTTGTCATTCGGTAGACCTTGATGTGTCACAGTCACGCTCCATACTTACTGCTCTCTCCTAAAGTGAAAAGGTGAAAAATGTATATGAGTGTCAGGCATCTGTGTTCACTCTGACATTCATGTGAAACAAATATAGAAGTCTTACCCTATTGGAAAAACCTATTTGCCCCATGGGAGGGGTAGGGGGGAAATCCTTGTGGCCACATTCTGGTGGGAGACGATAAAGGATGAAGACAAAAGGGTTAAAAACCAGACTGGTTGGGAAGGTATATCAAAGATACTGAATTATTTAGCAGAAAAAACCGTCAGGGCGTGCTTGGTCTACTATAGTTTCAACCTGTTGGAAGAAGAAATCAGAACAATGACTTACAGTTCAAGGCGTACTCCCCGCTAGAAAACCTAGTGCTGCATGCGTCCAGCCTCCTTCCCGGTGACATTAAGTGTAGTGCGCAGCAAGCTTTTATACTGTTGGGTGGGGTCGTGGCATGCGATATGGGTTTCAGGTGAGCGTGGCGCACAGTGATGATGCTGCATTTCCTGTGTCCTGAGCGAAGCATGCAGAAAGGACTGCACGTTGCCTGTTTGTTGCCTGAGCCTCGTTGGGGTGTGTCAGCACATCGCGCTGCTCTATGACACGCCGCTTCCTGTGTCCCTAAGAAACAAAACACCTTGTCCTAACTGGATTTAGTTTAACCAACAGAATATTTTCACACACTTTTGTGAATTGAAACAACAAAAATGGGGCTTTACAAATTGCCTATTATTCAAAAAAACGTTTTGTTTATTTCACATTCTTTTTTTGTGTGATAAAGACAGAGCAACTGTACATAATACAAACATATATATTCAATATAAATGACAATACATTAAATAGCACCCTAGCAAATTTAAACATTCAATCATCTAACACACTTGGCCAATCCATTCATACCAAAGGCTGACTCATACTAAACTAAACTAAATGGTCCTTACACCACTACTCCCTTTTGGGCGTAGATTGTTGTTCGTGTTTCAAACGTATTAAGACATTTACTTTCTTAATAAACACTTCAAATCCCACATAAACATCAAGGGCAAGACTTTTGTGTGGAGTGTGTGAAGGACCGACTGGTCTACGCGTTTCAAACCTCTATCATTGTGAGGTTCTCATCAGGACCAATATATTCTGAAAAGAAAATCAATAGAAAAAGATCAATCTAAAGCCCAGTGAGCAGTTTAAGAACTTAAGCCAGCCCCCATTCCCGGCCTGGCATACCCACCTCAAGAATAAACGTTATCGTGTGAAATTGACCAGCTTTATGTCCAAGGACGATTCAATCAGCTAATGCCGGAGCTGTAAATGACCAAATGTGAAATTAACACACTCTTCAAATCATTCTCGCCACACGAGGACAGACGAACAAATATGAGGCAACAGGTAAGGGAGTTTGTCACTCACTTTACGATTTCAAATCCGCTTCGTTCCAAAGAGTTGGTTTGACAAACGTTCAAGTGTTCTGTTTGTTTTAAGCTCTCAGTCAACTGCTCTCATCAGAGACTAAAAATAGAAGGAAGGGCAGTATAAATTGCGTATATTCGTTCACTGCCGCTCACCCTTAAACAGCTTATTTCCTCTTCGTTAAGTGGAGTTGTTATATCGTCGCTTACCTGGTGCCTTCTCATTCCACGGCGTTCAGCGAACTCGTACAGTTGAAACGGGGACTTCTTGTGTAAACAGGAAGTGAATACGATGCATAAAGTCGAATCGAAGTCATGCCATAGACTCATGGGAATTGTAGTTCTATGGCGAGAGGAGTGGGAAATGTAGTTTCGCGTCGGACCAATGCCGATCAAAACTTTATTGAAAAATACATACAAACGAACAATTTGGTGAAGCAAAGTGGTACGGAATCGTACAGTATGTAATCATACTTGGAGAGATAAACAGATCATGCTCAAGTCGTAATCGGTCTGTATATTTCAGCTATTTCATTGAGGCCGTTGGTCGTTGTGTTAAATTTCATAATGAGGAATGACTCTCTTTGACTCAAGAGCCCCTCCAGGTCACCACCGCGCGGGTCTTTCTCAATTTTGGACAAAACTGTCCACTTAAAATCTTCCTCACGATGTTTCAATAAGCTCCAATGGCTCACTAGTGGAGCATTTTCAACTTTCCGTCGAATCCTCGACTTGTGTTGAGTGATGCGCTGTCGTACTTCCTGGGTGGTCTTGCCTATATACAATTTCGGGCATGGGCATGTGACTGCGTACACGACATTCTTAGTCCTACAGTTAGTGAAGGTATCGTGTTTCCAATAGATGTTGCTAAAGGTGAATATATCACCTTCTACAGTTTGTTCACAGCAAATACAAGACCCGCATCTGTGATGTCCAACAATTGGAGGTAGGGCCAATAGTCCTATCAACGTGGGAAGCTCCACGGAGCTTAAAACAGAATTTACCTTACGGGCAGTTCCTACGGATTCGTAGGAATTGTTCACAAAAAGAGGAATACTTTTTTCATGCCAATAAACTCAAAGACCGACTACTGGAGAGAGGATACCCAAAAAAATTACTTAAACATTCCCTAAAAAGAGCCTGTTGGACACCAAGGGAAACTTTGTTGGTGAGCAAAGAGAAGAAGATGGCTAACAGACCAGTTTGTGTGACAACGTTCTGTCCCAATTCACATCAACTTCGTAAACTGGTGTTTTCCAATTGGCACCTGATTAAAGATCTACATAATGACTTTTCCACACCACCCCTCTTCGCGTTCAAAAAAGAAAAAAGCATAGCTAACTTCATCGTAAGAGCAGCTTTGCCTAAACAACAGCCTCCCACGTTGAGAGGACTATTGGCCCTACCTCCAATTGTTGGACATCACAGATGCGGGTCTTGTATTTGCTGTGAACAAACTTTAGAAGGTGATATATTCACCTTTAGCAACATCTATTGGAAACACGATACCTTCACTAACTGTAGGACTAAGAATGTCGTGTACGCAGTCACATGCCCATGCCCGAAATTGTATATAGGCAAGACCACCCAGGAAGTACGACAGCGCATCACTCAACACAAGTCGAGGATTCGACGGAAAGTTGAAAATGCTCCACTAGTGAGCCATTGGAGCTTATTGAAACATCGTGAGGAAGATTTTAAGTGGACAGTTTTGTCCAAAATTGAGAAAGACCCGCGCGGTGGTGACCTGGAGGGGCTCTTGAGTCAAAGAGAGTCATTCCTCATTATGAAATTTAACACAACGACCAACGGCCTCAATGAAATAGCTGAAATATACAGACCGATTACGACTTGAGCATGATCTGTTTATCTCTCCAAGTATGATTACATACTGTACGATTCCGTACCACTTTGCTTCACCAAATTGTTCGTTTGTATGTATTTTTCAATAAAGTTTTGATCGGCATTGGTCCGACGCGAAACTACATTTCCCACTCCTCTCGCCATAGAACTACAATTCCCATGAGTCTATGGCATGACTTCGATTCGACTTTATGCATCGGATTCACTTCCTGTTTACACAAGAAGTCCCCGTTTCAACTGTACGAGTTCGCTGAACGCCGTGGAATGAGAAGGCACCAGGTAAGCGACGATATAACAACTCCACTTAACGAAGAGGAAATAAGCTGTTTAAGGGTGAGCGGCAGTGAACGAATATACGCAATTTATACTGCCCTTCCTTCTATTTTTAGTCTCTGATGAGAGCAGTTGACTGAGAGCTTAAAACAAACAGAACACTTGAACGTTTGTCAAACCAACTCTTTGGAACGAAGCGGATTTGAAATCGTAAAGTGAGTGACAAACTCCCTTACCTGTTGCCTCATATTTGTTCGTCTGTCCTCGTGTGGCGAGAATGATTTGAAGAGTGTGTTAATTTCACATTTGGTCATTTACAGCTCCGGCATTAGCTGATTGAATCGTCCTTGGACATAAAGCTGGTCAATTTCACACGATAACGTTTATTCTTGAGGTGGGTATGCCAGGCCGGGAATGGGGGCTGGCTTAAGTTCTTAAACTGCTCACTGGGCTTTAGATTGATCTTTTTCTATTGATTTTCTTTTCAGAATATATTGGTCCTGATGAGAACCTCACAATGATAGAGGTTTGAAATGCGTAGACCAGTCGGTCCTTCACACACTCCACACAAAAGTCTTGCCCTTGATGTTTATGTGGGATTTGAAGTGTTTATTAAGAAAGTAAATGTCTTAATACGTTTGAAACACGAACAACAATCTACGCCCAAAAGGGAGTAGTGGTGTAAGGACCATTTAGTTTAGTTTAGTATGAGTCAACTTTTGGTATGAATGGATTGGCCAAGTGTGTTAGATGATTGAATGTTTAAATTTGCTAGGGTGCTATTTAATGTATTGTCATTTATATTGAATATATATGTTTGTATTATGTACAGTTGCTCTGTCTTTATCACACAAAAAAAGAATGTGAAATAAACAAAAAGTTTTTTTGAATATTAGGCAATTTGTAAAGCCCCATTTTTGTTGTTTCAATTCACAAAAGTGTGTGAAAACATTCTGTTGGTTAAACTAAATCCAGTTAGGACAAGGTGTTTTGTTTCTTAGTGTTTTCGGCTCAGTTCTGCTGGTCATTTGAGCCAAAGCCCAGTTTTGGTTTGTAGCTTCCTGTGTCCCGTCATTACCTCAGATGATTGCCTGGGGTGGGGCGGGACCAGCTGTGGTCCAATGAGAGCGCCTGCCATAGTTTCTGGAGATATTTAACGTGTGTAGACAAGTTATATAGAAATATGGGGAACATGTGCCCTGCTCATGAGTATTATTTCATGACGGGAGCAGTTACGAGTATTTACACAGAAGAAAGGAAGAGAAAACAAACCCAGATTGTTTACAGTCAGGGTGGCGGTGTGGTTAAACCTACAATTAGTGCACAAGTTGATTTTACAGCTACCGCATGATTGCTGATCAAGATGATTCTAGTTTTAGGGAGTAAGGTAAATTGCGTGTCGCTCTATTCACATGTATTACTGTGTCTATTGTTTGTGTTTTTGTCTTTATAATGGGTACTGTTAAAGTGTATGTTTTAGTGAGCGCTAAGGGAAGTTACTTCATTTGTAGCCATGGGATATCATCGTTCAATCCGTTTTTCCATGTCCCAAGGCGAAACACCCAACGCTGTTCTCTAACATGTAAGACATGTGAGAGGCAGCCATTGCGCTTCTGTACTACTTCCAGTACCGTCCATCTTAGATCTTTATCAGAGTGTTCTTTCTCAAGGAAGTGTTTTGTTAATTTGGTGTTATCTTTCTTCCTTCTGATAGTGCTCCGGTGCTCACTAATTCTGATCTTTACACGCCTAGTAGTCATGCCAACATACATGAGTTGGCAAGGGCACTGTAAGTCATTGTTCTGATTTCTTCTTCCAACAGGTTGAAACTATAGTAGACCAAGCACGCCCTGACGGTTTTTTCTGCTAACTAATTCAGTATCTTTGATATACCTTCCCAACCAGTCTGGTTTTTAACCCTTTTGTCTTCATCCTTTATCGTCTCCCACCAGAATGTGGCCACAAGGATTTCCCCCCTACCCCTCCCATGGGGCAAATAGGTTTTTCCCATAGGGTAAGACTTCTATATTTGTTTCACATGAATGTCAGAGTGAACACAGATGCCTGACACTCATATACATTTTTCACATTTTCACTTTAGGAGAGAGCAGTAAGTATGGAGCGTGACTGTGACACATCAAGGTCTACCGAATTACAACCATTTTGAGTATTTTATGTTTGTCTCACCCCCTCTCTCTTACAGGTTTCTCTAAACAGGTGGCAGCTGGCTATAGGCCTACGCCCCCAGTGGTAAGATTGGAGCCCAATTTTTAAGGTCCTGACGAATGCCACGTACCCCAGTGGACAATACAGGCAGAAACATGTTGACCCCCTATTAACAATCACTGATTCACAGCGGCGACGGGATGATAAGGTCCCCACTCACCGCACTTATATATTTGAATCCCACATAGTAACCCCATAGAATAAAAATTGTTCAGGTATACTATGATGGTTTTTAAATTCACTCACTCCTTTTTTTGTTTGGGCCCCCACTTAGTCTAGAAGTGCATCACTGTCTTCATGTGTATGCCCGCCCTCTATCAAATGCGGTTTTTTAGGGGGCGAGGACTGGCAGATGATGAAGCATGACACCTGGTGGTGTGTGATGACAGTCCCTCAATTTTTGTGATTTGCCCCCACTAAATTGGGCATCTCTTAAGACACAACTAGGGACGGTCCTTTCTGCAACACTTATTAAAGAGGGGCATCAGGGGAGAGGGAAAGGAGGTCAGGTCGTGGGCGGTGTTAGTGCGATCCCAAACTTCCATGTTTGTGCCCGTGATGTATGACGCATGGAGATTGGGTGGCCTATCTGTTTTGCGGAGAAAGGGGATGCCCTGTAGGGGCATAGCAGCCACCGCCTGGTCTTTAAAACAACAACCAGTGTTTCTCCGACTCAAGGCGATGCCATTCTACCAGGTATCGAAGTTGTGAAGCATAAAAGTAAAGCTGTAGGTCCGGAATCCCAACTCCCCCCTTCTCCGGTGGGAGAACTGCGACCGCGTGCTTGAACCGGGGTTTACGGCCCTGTCAAATGAATTTCGCTAGGTCTGCTTGTGTTTGTTGGAGCCAGCCCGGGGGGGCCAGAGGGGAAGGGTCTGAAAGAGGTACAGGATCTGGGGAAGAATGGTCATTTTAGTGGCTGCTATTCTGCCTAACCATGATAGAGTGTGGTGTTTCCATTGCCCCAGCTCCTTGCGGATGTGCGCGCGGAGGTTGGAGTAGTTAATGGCAATAGTGGCAGGTATGGTAGGCCCCAGCTGAATTCCCAGATAGGAGATCGAAGAGGTTGACCACTGGAGAGTGTGTTCCTCTTACAAATGAGCTAACGTAGCAGGGGAGAGAGAAATGTCCAGGGCAATGGATTTATCGATGTTAACCTTAAAGCCGGAGGCCTGTGCAAAGCAGTACAACTCTATGAAAAGGGCACGCATCGCGGGGATTGGGCTAGACAGGGAGAGCAAAATATCATCAGCGTAAAGGCTGATAGTGAGGGTATCCCCTCCAAATTTGATGCCTGTGATAAGGGGGTGGCTTCTAACCCTTAGAGAAAGAGGCTCCATATAGACCACGAATAGGAGGGGCGAGAGAGGACACCCCTGCCTTGTGTCTCTGCCAATAGAAAAGCGTGAGGACATCTGGCCATTTACCCAAACAGTCGCTTTGGGTAAACGATAACACTTGAGAATTCGTGTGCGTAATTTTTCACCAAGGCCAAACCGAAGCCGAATTTGCTCCAGACAGAGCCAGTGTACCCTATCGAAGGCTTTTTCAGCGTTGATGGCCAGCAACATATACTCCCCCATTGTGTGGGAAGCATTCTCTGTCAGGTGAAGGACTCCATTGGTGTTATCGCTCGTTTGCCGTTGTGGAATAAAGCCGGACTGGTCCGGCTGTATCAATTGGGTCATGTATGGTGCAAGACGAGTGGCGAGGATACTAGTATACAGTTTAATATCAACGTTCAAGAGGGAAATCGGCCTATACGCACTGCATTGTGTTCTATCTTTCCCGGGTTTCGGTATAACCACTAGAGATGCTTCCAACGTCTCCTCCGGTACGGCCCCGACTTGTGCGAAGGTGTTGCGCAGTATGGGAGCTATTTGGGTGCAGAAGGTTTTATAAAAGGCCGCCGTGTAGCCGTCCGGCCCAGGTGATTTGCCCAGCTTAAGGCGAGAGATTGCTGCGATAACCTCCTCCGTGCCTATATCCCTATCCAAGTGGTCGGCCTGTGCTTTGTTGAGGGCGGGTACTGCTGCCGTCTCTAAGTAGTTACTGCAATGTCGTGCATCTACAGTGTCACCTGAGTACAGTGTCGCATAGAAGTCTCTGAAGGCTTCCGCAATTGCTGTGTCATCTGTGGTGAGTTCCCCCCCAGTGGTGCGGATAGTCTGCACTCCCTGTAGCTGCCTGGTTTCGCGTAGTTTGTGTGCTAGGAGGCGACCACATTTATCGCCCCCGGTGTAGTAGGAATGGCGGAGTCGGAGAGCTGCATATTCGGCCCAATCCTGGTCGAGTGCCGCAAGCTGTTTCCGTTCCACGCAAAGTTGATGCCAGGCCCTGGCCGCTCCAGTGCGCTGGTGCATCTGCTCAAGTTCACCTACACGTTGAGTAAGCTCCGCTCTTTTGCCACTACGCTCTACGTTTTTGGCTGCAGATATGGCTATAAATTCCCCCCGTAACACCGCCTTGAGAGCCGCCCATTGTGTCGCCAGGGAGGTGTCTGGAGTGCTATTGAGGGCAAGGTAATTCGTGATAGCAGCCCTAACTTGGTCAACAGTGGAGACCCGGTGCAGCAAAGTGTCGCGAAGCCGCCAGTGTCTCAGCGGTTGTCGTGCAGGGGGGAACTGGAAGGAGGCAATGAATGGGGAGTAGTCTGAAAGAGACGCCGTTAGAATCTCGGAGTCAGTCACAAGTGCTTGTAGTGTAGCGGAGCTAAGGAAATAATCTAGTCTGGTGTATGTTTTGTGTGCTCCCGAGTAAAAGGTATAGGCTCGGCTGTGTAGGTGGAAGTGGCGCCACAAATCAACAATACTCAGTTCTTGGAGACGAGCCGACCCTGCTGGAGAAAGAGCGCCAACTTGGCTCGTTCGCTGACACGAGTGGTCGTGAATGTTGTCAAAGACCATATTCAAATCCCCCCCAGCAATAGGTGCCTCTCTGAGTTAGCCGTTGCCTCAGTAAGTGCTTTATGAAAAAATGTTTCCTGTCCTTCATTAGGAGCATAGAAGGATCCCACTATGAAAGAAACTCCAGCCACCTGTGACTGATATGTGAGCAGGCGACCCCTGATCTCAGCCTCTTTCTAGAGCATATTACCCTGAAATGAGTGGGAAACAAGAATGGCCACCCCGGCAGATTTAGTAGGATTGGAGGAGAACATCTGAGTGGGAAAGGCGCGTGATTTCATCCTGTGATGGTCCTTGGGGATAAGGTGCGTCTCCTGTAGGAGGCATATGTCGACTTTGGATTGCTCCAAGTAGTGGAGGATTGCCCTGCGCTTAATGGGATTGTTTAAGCCGCGCACGTTAAGTGTCAAAATACTAAGTGGTTTGTGTGGCATCGAGGTTAACCAAAAACATAAGCTGTATCACATCGTGGGCAGTCGTGCGGACAAGGGAATGGGGAGCTATGAGAAGGCAACCCATACCATTTAACAGCCGGTCCGCGTAGCGCAAAGGGAAGAGGTGGACGAGGGGACCCAACCCCAAAAAATAAAAAATAAAAACCTGAAAACAAGCCCCAATGCAACATCCAGTTGGGGACAGTTCGAACAGTCAAAGTCATGTAACAGTGTCAGTCATCTCGAGATGACCGGTCAGGAAAGAGAGGGGGCTCCATTTCCTGACCAAGGGGAAGAGTACCACTCCACCCGCCGCCCAGGCCCAAAGTAGGGGCACAGGGAGCCCGAGGCGGCCCAACTCTGTGCGCTCTGTCTAGGATAATGTCAGACTAGTGGGAGTCGCCAAGAATATGTCGGAAGAGGCTGTTGGAAAATGCGAACAGATCTTTGGTAGCCTCTGCAGTTTTCACTCCCCGGATCCTGATGATGTGTCTGCGGGACCTATTTTCCAAGTCCTCCAGATGTGATTGGACGTCCATCTGCTGGTCCTGCACTCTGATTACTTCCTGCTGAAGCATTGACATCTCGGTTGCAACAGAGTCACTCTTCTCCTTCAAAGTAGCTACTCGCTCTCCCACAGCATCCACATCCCTCTGTATCTCCTTGATCTCTGCAGCGAATTCAGTTTTGACTGACTGTATGGCTTCCCGGAGGGTGAGGGACAGCGACTCCAGAAATGCTTTTGTTATCGGTTCATCTCCAGCTGACGCGGAGGGTCTAGTGGCCACATTCTCAGGAGCTGCGGCCGCCATGTTGGGGTTAGACAGCGAGCAGCCAAAGATATCCTTTAGAGGTTTCCCCTTTCTTGTCCTGGACGTGGACATGCCCTTTCGTCGACTCACAGCCCAGAGCAGGGAGAGGCGGGCGCTAGAGGAGCCCCAACTTGTCCAGCAGGGCGGCAAGCGGATGGCCTGTCAGTTGCGAGGTGCGGGTCGCGGCTATCCCCCCAGGTGGACCCCGCTCTCTTGCCTCCGCTGTAGAAGATATGTTCCCAAGTGGGGGCAAAAAGCACTGTCCCCTGCGTCGCTTCCTCAGAGCTCCAGGGCCCTGTGTGGCTCTCTCCGGGGGGAGCGATCATACGACTGTGACAGGAGGTGAGGCCCAGGCGAACAGGCGGCAAGCCTTAACCAGAAGGGAGTTAGGAGCAATGCAGACTGGGTAGAGAGGTTCCCCCCGATCCTCTTGGTGTTTGTGGGTTCTTCAAACCGTGTGTGTGATAGATTCCAGTATGCAGGGGATGCCTCTACGCAAGACAGATGGCCATTTGTCTCCTGATCATCAGTGGGCCCCCCCACTTCGAGGTCACCTGGGGGAGAGCTCCCGTGGATCCCAGTAGTGGGCTAGGTCGGCTAGACAGGTAGGCGATGGGACCCTGTTAGACCTGGCACCTTGGCGTGAGTCTCCCTTCCTCTTTTTGTCGCTGTGCCTCATGTGTTTTTATGGTGTTGGCCGCTCAGCGCGCTGTGCCACTGCCAACCAGTGTCACGGTGCGAGTGCTCCCTATGTAAATTGTATATGTTGGTTGGATTCCATGATTGGATTGTTTGGTTTACTGTCAGGCCCCAGTAAAGTGCGCCAGGAGCGCCAGGGCATGTAAATGCAAACACCGCTGGTGGGCTTGCAGCACGGGTTGTGCCACCCACAGAGGCGGCCGGTAAAATATGTCTAAGGTCTGCCATCGCAGAACCTGCGTGCAGTCTGGTACTGACATGCTGACTGGCAAGTGCCCACACTTGCCGGTCCCTAAAACCTTCCCTTAGCTGCATGTTAGTCACCCCTCTGGTAGGCCCACGGGCAGGGTGCGTTGTGAGCATAAGGTAGGACAAGCCGAGATGCGTGGCATGTCCTAGTAGTGAATTACCGCCATCTTGTTGTTCACTACTGCAAGGCTACCCTGTTCTCATAGGCCAGTATGGGCGGCTGGGATTGTTACATCCTATGATCCTAGCCGACCCAGGGAACATGGTAGAAGATCGAGTTTAGTATGCCTGAACTCAGAATAATAAGGTACATCTTGTTCCAAGGTTTATTTTAATATTCCGTGTTTGCAAAAGCCGCTTTTAGAAAGCTGGCCTTTGCTTGCCTAAACATTTCAGCCCGCCTCTGCGTGATGTGTATCTGATGTCTGGCTGGTGTGAGTGACAGGGCTGGGGGAACCCAGATGGGCAGGGCTAGGTAGCCTGGTGGTGAATAGGACGATTGACAGGTAGATGGGGGGGAGGAGTACTCCTAGGCTCTGAATAGGACAGTGCTCTGCCACCTCAATGCCGGCTCTGCCCCCTGTGGAGCGTCTGAGGACTCTGCCCTGCACTCTGAAAGAAGAAGCCCGCCTCACGTAAACAAAGTGCTCAGAAACCGGACTGGACTAGGCAAGGGCCCCCCTGGCCTGGGAGAACAAAAGATTTGCTGTATAAATGTAGGAGCCCTGCTCCTAAGAAACTAGATCCGCTTTTGACCAAGAAGAATCTCTGCCTGAGGAGGAGGCACCGGGAAAGCTGTAGGAGGAAGACTGTCCCTGTCCTGGGGGATTGGCCTGCAGTGGTGACCTTGCTACCAAAGGGGAGAAGAGAAACTGTTGCTGAAGACTTTGCTTTATTTTTACTTTCAAGACTTGTGCTTTCCAAAACGATCTCCAAGGGCTTGGAACTGAGCTTGCCCCCTGAACTGAGCCCCAGGACCATTGGGCTCTACCTGATCTTCACTCGCCTGCCGCTGGACTGTGGTGTCCTTTCCCTCGCCGGAGCTGTGACCCCCGTGCCCCAGTCCCTCCCTGAGCCGTGACCAGTACTGCTTAGCCGCCCCCGCCTTGGGAAGAGCCTCGCTCGATCGGAGCTGCTCCCCCTACGCTGTGCTGGGCTGCCCCTGTCACCTCGCTCGCCGGAGGCTCGCTGCGCACCTTCACCCTCCCGCCGGAATCGGCGTTGTGAGCATCTCCAAGCCTCGGACGGCCCGGACGTAACCTGCGTGCCCGGCTGCCCCGCTTTGTTCACCCGCCACCTGCAAACACCCCGCTCTTGCCGTGAGCCTGAAGATCAGACCCCCATCGTGAAGTGTGGGAGCCCCGCACGCCGCCTCGCCCTTCTGTCGAAGAGCCGCTGAAATCCCGCACCGCCTTCGCGTCAAGAAACAAGGTACTGTACTTACGAACTCGACCGCGAGCTCGCATCGGATCCAGGGTCCGCAACGTTCTGATTTCCCTGTCATCTGCCGTGTGCTCCCGGGCGCCGCCTCAGCACGAAGTGCGCTGAGGCCCACAGTTACCTTGTGCCCGCCTAAAGAACTTTCCGTAACAAAGAGACTTTACCGTATTTCCAAGAGTTGTGGCCCCATCAGTTCAACGTTACTGGGCCTTGTATTTGAATCTGCTGAATCTACATAAAAGCTTATTTTTATATACTTCCTGATTGGTGTCCGTTTGTGGTGCATGCAAGGGGTTTACTGTATGTGTAATTGCATTTGCTTAACCGTGTACGCCTGATACTTAGCCTAGACTGCTCGCGCCACGCACCTAGAGGGTGAGCAGGGGTTATTCTGGGGAGTCATCCTTCGCCCCGACAAGAAGTAAAGGGTCCCTGCTTGTTGTGGGTACACACCTGCGTCAACCAGAGCCCCCTCATTTCTAACAGACCCGTATAGCGAGTGGAATGTCCCTGAGCCGGCCCAGAGCTCAGCGCCTCATAGCCAGGTAGAGCCCCGTCTTGGAAATCGGGGAAGTGTCCAGGTGACCCTGCGCCCTCCAACGGTCGCTCTTGAAAACCAAGCCGGGGGTCCTCAGGGCCCAGTGCAAGTGGGACCTCAGTAGATTCGCAGGGTGTGCCTGTACCCAGTCCTAATGAAAACTAAAAGCCGGGCCCAAGGGAGCACAAGCAGCAGCCGCGGGTGTCCAGCGCGACCCCCGGAAGCCAGGCCCCCCCGTCGACAATCGGGGAAGCGCTCCGTGGCCTCGGACTGGAGTGCTGAAGTTGCCTGCCATTGGGCCCTGCCAAGTCGGGACTCTCCCTAGAGCCGATGTCCGGTCTACTCCAATATGCTCCCAATCACCTCCCCGGGCCTCAGGTCAGGGCTATGGAGCGGGGTAGCGTCGCCAGTGTCTTCTCCCCTTCGGGCCCCGCACTGCCCTCCACTGCCTTCTCCTCACTCGCAAGGCGCATGCGGGGCCGTCCAAAGATCTTCGCTGGTCACCACTGCTCTGCCGGAAACACAGGCAAGTTCAATCGCGCTCCTCCAGCCCGCTCGATTTCTCGGGGCTCTGCGCTAGCCTCGCCCGAAGCTCCACCTCCCCTGCGGGCAGCTCTAAATCAGATGCCGGGGATACTGAGGCCTAGGAGGCTGCGGGCCCCTGTCTCGCTGGGTCTTGCAGGCCCGGCGATCCCCCTCTGCTGGACGGCGGGGGCACCCACCACATCCAGGGGGCGCTCCGAAGCAGTTGCGGGCAGCCCCACCAAACATTGGTCACATCCGCAGTCCCGGCCGTCGCTCGGATGGAGCCCACGCCCTGATCCCAGGCCCGGATCCCCCTGGCCTGGATCAGCTCCTCAAGCGGCTGGGCAGCGATGTGAGCAACCCTCCGGGTTGTTGACGGGACGACTGTGTGGTGAGCGGCTGGCCCCGATTGTCCGGTGCTCCAGACCACCGCCTTGTCGAAGCCGTCCACTGCCATGCCCAGGGAGAGGGCCGCAGGATCTTACGAGAGGCCTCAATGGCCTCGCAGCCCTCGGTGTCCGCAGTGAGGCTACGAGGACTACACAGGAAGACTCCCAACAGGGAGACCCTCCGGCAGTCCCTCCGGCTGATTTTGTGCCCCGTCAGGGTCCGATGATGCTATTTGCGGTGGGCGGCAGGTAGGAGTGCCAAACTACGCGTTCTACTTTGCCGCCATCTTGGCCATGCCCGCAGGCTTAACTTTAGAAGCAATAGTAAAGTATTGTGTAACACCTAATACAGTAGAATGTGAAAAACACTGCACAAGAATAATCCAGGTTAGAAAAATAGAGCTTAATTTAATGAACAAAACAAGATGAAAATGACAAAAACAGAATAAGGTAAACTGGAGTTATGGATTTGTAAAGATTATCTTGAATTATAATGCTTAGAGCCATAAAGCACTAATGGGGGCTATCTGGTCATGCTGGACCAAGTCAAATCTGAAAATTCAAGCTGACCGTGATGGAGGGCAGGTTGGATACAGAAGCCACGCAGCCCCCGCTGAAACATTACCTTCACGGAGAAAAGCATCGACGTCGAGGAGCAGCTGCAAGGAGCAGAGGAGGTCATGCGTCATTGTCAATCTGAGGTACTGTAGGAGATGCATCAGTTCCAAGTGGGGCAGTCGGGTCTTGTGTAGTCGACGAGCTCCAGGCGGGGAAGGCAATGCATTATCATCGAGCCGCTCGGTCACTGCTGTGGAATCCTTGAAGCGGCGATACTTTGCTGTCGATGGCAAAAGCATTGGTTCTGTCCAACGCAAATAAGGCAATCGGTGGAGTTGTGCAGAAGCAGCCAAAGAACCCACCTCCAAGGGCCCAGAAATGGATTGGCACCACTTGGCAAGGAAGGAGTCCCAGGAGGCTGCAGCAGGGTTCAATGAAGTTTGATGACCCTGAGAATTCAGACAAGCCAGGAAGCCCTTGGAGTCACTCGGTTCTGAGGATGTTGAGATTCAGGTCCAGTCCTTGTTTTGCCCGGTGAACCTATGAAATTAGGCTTAAAGTAAAGGAAGCTGGGTGTGGGGGACTCTTGGAAAAATGCACGAGTTGCTTGGCCTTTAGTTAGTAGCTCACAACAATTTTCACTGGTCCAAAGTAGCTCTCACTACAGAAAAGGTTGGAGACCCCTGGTCTAGAGACACCAAACTCGAAATTTCTATCTTGCCCCAATTGGGAATTACACTTATAAGATGCAATAAGGCAATCTCAATGTTAACCTATGGGCATGATAAGCCTTGTAGTAGAGAAAAAGGACTTTAAGAGTTGGTTAATATCTGGACACATGTAAACTTAAATCTACACTGCACCCTACATTTGGGGCTATCCATAGCCTACCTTAGGGGTGACTCATATGTATTAATAAGGAAGGGTTAGGCCTGGCAACTGGGTTACCTTGACGGTTCGATATGGCAGTTTAAACTGCTCACACTAGCTCTGCAATGTCAGGCCTGAGACATAGTTTAAAATGTTACTGAAGTGGGTGGCACAATCCGTGCTGCAGGTCCACTAGTAGCATTTAATTTACAGGCCTGGGGCACAAGTAGTGCACTTTACTAGGGACTTATAAGTAAATTAAATATGCCAATTAAGTATAAGCCAATGCTATCTTGTTTTAGAGAAAGAGCACCTGTACCTTACCATTGGGCAGCAGTGGTGAAGTGCCTAGAATCCTAAAGCCAGCAAAAATGAAGTCAGTTTATCAGGAGGTCAGGCAGCAAAAAAGTCTGGGAAATCACACCAAGGACGTCAGGTCTAACAGATTAGATGCTTCATTTTAGGCTATACATTAAATAAGGGCCTTCTACAACTGTGCCTAAAGCAGAACAGTTCCCAAAAAAACTCATACAACTCTGGGAACAAAGAAATGCATAATCTTGCTGCAAAATTTTACAAGAAGAAAACAACCTGTCTTTAAATCTGAAGAGATCCTTATTCCCAGTGTGTAGTGACCTACCCATGAATAAGATCTTAGCCATTTATAAGACTCATTCGCTTGTTATATGCAAGGCATACCCTCCAATGAAAAACAAGCACTGGCAAAGCCAGTGGGGTCTCATCTTTTGTACTGAATTTGCTAAAGCTGTTTGAGGACGGGTGGTGTGCATGGTGGAAAGAACACAAGGTAGCCAGTAACACAGACGGTTCGGGGTGCTTTCTGAGCGGGGTTCAGTGACAAAATATCGACCCCCCCAAATATCGTCATACTATACTTATTATTGTAAGTACAAACATATCTGGAAAAAACAATCTTGTAATGAATATAGTTTTTTAAATATCTGTAGATTAAAATTATAAATGTTAACAAAATAGATTTAATATATATTTTAACAAATATAACAAATAAACTTAATTAAAAAAGTTAAACAAAGAACGTTTAAAAAATAAGGTAAGCGCAAATACAATAATTAAGATATATAATTACATATAACTACTTAAAAAACAAGTAATAAAATAATAATTTTAATTTAGATTATAATTTCAAATTTTTTAACTAAAATAAAAATATAACACATTATACATATATATATATATATATTTATATCTATATATATATATATATATATATATATATATATATATATATATATATATATATATATATATATATGACAAAAAAAGAGTTACCACATGGTAAGATGCACTCTCAGGTAGTTTTATTTTCAAAGAAACTTGCTCCAGTGAAACACAAAAGTTACAGTTCTTCGCTTGACGTGTTTCGGGCCAGACGCCCTTCCTCAAAAGCGAACGGTGCAAATGGTGATCTTTACTTGCAATATTTTCCCAATTAAATACCATCACGTGAGCACATTCACTCATTTCCAGCATTTTCTGAGAGCGTGCATTAATTTGCTGATTTGTGATATATATATATATTCACAGAAAAAACCATAGGTTTCAGGCACGTTATAGTTAGGAATTAGCATTTAAAAAACCTCAGAAATTCACTGAAAAAACCATAGGTTTCAGGGGTGTTATAGTTAGCTGGACTTTTCACTTGTACAAAACCATTGAAATTCCCCCGTTATAGTTAGTTCAGCTAACTATAACTCGCGCGCCCACAATGCACTGCTGATGACGTCACATATTACATCACTCATGACATGGTCAGTGACATCACTCATGACATCACTGATGACATCTCAAATGACATCACTGATGACATCACTGATGACATCATCCAGTGAATGTGTGTTTTTCTGAAAATTAAATATGTTTTATATATGTATATCTCAAGGTCGATGGAAGAATAAATGGGTATATAAGTGTCTAAATGGATGATTTGTTTTTGAAAAATTGATTGTGTAACTGACTGATTAAGTGTATCATAGTGAATACATGGCTTAGTGAGTAATGTTTAAATATGTAAATATCTGTATCAGTCTCTCACTTTGTGTATAAGTGGCTGCATGGGTTGGTGAGTAGCTACATGGGTGTCTATATAGGTTATTAGTTGGTTTTTTGAGTATCAGTCTGAGTGTCTGCATGGTTCGGTGGGGGGTATTACGTAGTGCATAGGTGCATGAATGAGTGACTCACTGTTTGTATGTGTTGAACACAGCATGTGTGCAGGACTGTATGGGTGGATGAGTGTGTGTATGGGTGTGTTACTCGCACCCCGCCATCACCGGCCGCGAGGAGCCACGGACACGCCCACCTCTCGTGGCCACGCCCACCCCTCCAAAGCCCGATTTCCCTCCATAAATTATGTGCAGTTCAGGCAGCGCAGCGGACGGGCGCAGCGGGCGCGCCGTCAGCGCGCCGAAGGCGCGCCAAAGGCAAGCCCGTCTGGGCCCGTCCGGGCCCAGCCGGACCCAGGCCCAGTTACTCTGCCCATTTCTGCCAAGAAATGCCCGACTTACTCCCGGGATAAGCTTCTGGCCCTAAACACCCAGAAACACCCCTCCTGCATTTATACCAATACGGGCGACAACCCTTTCACCAGCTGCAGCCTCTGTAACCCCCCTGGCCCTGACCCGGTACACGGTGGACTCCAACTAGGCCTACTTAACTGCAGGTCGCTCATTAAACACGCGCATGAAATTAACCTCCTGATCTCAAACCCCGCCACGGATATCCTGTTTCTCACTGAAACATGGCTCACTCCCAACCATGGCCCTGACATAGTCCTCGCACTCCCTCCTGGCTACCTAATATGCTTGTTGAATAGACCAGAGGGTAGAGGAGGTGGACTAGCCATAATATACAAGGACGTTTTCACCTGCAGAACCTCGGATGGCAAGATCAATGGATGTGAAAGCTGCCACTTCGCCATCCAAATCTCCCCAGTGACATCGCTGTCGGGAATGCTTGTATATCGCCCCCCCAGCCAACTCGCCGAATTTCCTAGCAAACTCATCGACCAGATCACCATTAAGTGTACGACTTCCTCCAATTATCTCTTATTGGGGGACCTCAATATCCACTTTCTGGACCCGGTTGACAAGCAGGCGACAGAACTTCTACAGGATATCACCTCCACTGGCCTCGGCCTAAAAAACCCACAGGCCACTCATGACAGAGGGCAGCTACTCGACCCCATATTCACTAACATCCAAGATCTGAACACCCGTGCTCACGTCCCCCTCCCTTGGACCGACCACTTCCTGGTCCCCTTTGAATGGCCTATCAACATTCCCCCTCCTCAACCCCCCAAAATCAGAACCCTGATTAGACGCTGGCATAAACTGGTCCCAGACGAATGGGCAGCTAAATTAAATGAAAACACCCCTCTCCCCTCTCAAGACACCATCGCCGCTGACAACGAATTCAATACTTGGGTCACCCAATCTCTGGATGACATCCTCCCGAAATCTAGCACCCTTAAACGTACCAAGAGAGTCAATCCGTCCGCATGGTACACTCCCGAACTTAACCTATTACGAAAGGAATGCATGAGGAACGAATGCCTTTTGAGGAAAGATAAAACGGCAGACAAGAAAGACATATTTTGTGCCTCCGTAAAATCTTATAAAATGGAACTACGCAATACCAAACGCGCCTTCTACGAAGATAGAATCAAAAACGCCTCCTGTTCGGCCCACGAAACCTTCGCCATTCTTAAAGAACTCCTTCATGCCCCAGACCCCCCTGTTAAACCATTGGACCCCAAAGCAGCGGAAAGCAAATGCATTAAACTCGCCACCTTCTTTGATGAGAAAATACAAAAAATTCTCTCGGCCCTTCCCCCTATCGTAACTAGCCACATGGACGGGGATCCTGCCAACTATCCTACCCTCCTCTCCCATTTCCCTGACGGCCCCTCACCCTCCCCGGACACCTTTGGCCCAGTGTCCACGGAAGAGGTAGCCGCAACATTGGCTTCAATCAAAAGTGGGTCCCCCCGCGATCCCACCCCTCTCCGTTTCCTGAAAAAAGTTTCCAGCACCATCATCCCCCCCCTCACGTCGCTTATCAACTCCTCCCTCTCGCAGGGCCTAGTCCCCCATAGCTGGAAAGCGGCAGTGGTCAAAGGCCTACTAAAGAAACCTTCTTTAGACCCCCAGGACCTTTCCAACTACAGACCTATTTCCATTCTCCCAGGAAACAGTAAGATCACGGAGAAGCTAGTGAACAAACAACTTTCACTATTCCTGGAGAGCAACAACTTACTCGGGGTCTCCCAGACAGGGTTCCGTCCAGGCCAGGGCACCGACATCGCCCTCCTGGCGGCTGTGGAGAAGGCCAGAAGCATTCTGGATACAGGAGGATCAGTGGCAGTGATCCTCCTGGACTTCAGTGCGGCCTTCGACACTGTGAACCATCATACCCTAATCCAACGACTGGGAGAAATCGGAGTAAGGGGCACGGCCCTGAAGTGGCTAAAATCTTTCCTTGATGACCGCTCCTTTCAAGTCTGGGGGAACGGCAGCCACTCACCCACAATCCCTCTCCGCTGTGGAGTACCGCAGGGCTCATCTCTTAGCCCGACGTTATTCAACGTGTATATGTCCCCGCTGGAGAAACTGGTCATTCCGTTCGGCGTATTGATCATCAATTACGCCGACGATACCCAGCTGGTGGTAACCCTCTCACACCCGCACCAATCTCCCTCTGACCTCCACAGCTGTCTCACTGAAATCCACAGCTGGATGAACTCCTCAGCATTAAAATTAAACGGTTCCAAGACCGAGATCTTGCTGCTTGGACACAAAGGGCCCTCCCTGCCGCCTCACCTCTGGCCTGACTGCTTGGGTGACCCCCCTGCACCCAAGGAAGAGGTCAAGAGCCTGGGCGTATGGCTCGAAAACGACCTGAGCTTTAGAACACAGGCAAAAAAGACGGCAGGAATCTGCTTCGGACTTCTCAGGGCCTGTAGAAAGATCTTCCCCCTGCTCCCCACGACCGCCAAGAAACTTTTGATTCAGGGCCTTATCCTGGCAAGGCTTGACTACTGCAATTCAATCTATCTGGGAGCTCCGGAAGCCACTCTCAACACCCTGCAGAAAATTCAAAACGCCGCGGCCCGCCTACTCACTGACACCCCCGCCAGATCATCGGCAAAGCCAGCCCTCAAGCTTCTCCATTGGCTCCCAGTCAGAGAAAGGGTTGCTTTCAAGGCCCTCTGTCTGGCCCACAAAACTCTTTATAACAACGGCCCTCCCCTCCTCAAGGAATTCATCATCCCCTACAAAACGAAAAGGGCCCTCCGTTCCAGCGGAGAGAACCTCATCACAGTCCCCAGAGTTAATAAAGCCAGGTCCGGAGGCCGCCGCTTCTCGGTTCACACGGCCAAACATTGGAACAACCTCCCCCGGAGACTGAGAACTGAACCCAATCTCCTTCAGTTTAGGAAGGCACTGAAGACTCTTCTCTTCCCTGACCCTTAACCCCCTCCACCGCTGACCCCCCTTGAGTTCAGGTTCTAGCGCTGGGATGCTCTAGGGTTACTACGCGCTCTACAAAACCTTAAATGAATGAAATGAAATGAATGTTAGTGAGTGAATGACTGTCTCAATAGTGTCTTTATGAGTAACTACATATGTTTTAAACTAGTATATGTGACTATTGGTGTATATATGTGAGTATATGTGAGAGTGAGAGATTGAAAGAGTTCCTGTATGAATAAGTATGTGTTTCTATAAGTGATTGTTTAAAAGACTAAGTATGTGTAAGTTTCCGTAGAAGTAAGTGTGGTGGTGTGTGTATAACTGTATATGCAAGTAAATGTATGTTTGATTCTTTATTAGCATGAGTGACTATGTGTGTGAGTAACTCTATGGATGAGTGGCATTGTGTAACAGGATGTATAGGTGTATGAGTACATATGATGAGTGAGTACATGTATGAGTGACTGTATAGGACTGTTGGTGAATGAGTGGATGTGTATGTGGATCTTAGAATTACTGAAGACGTTGTTGTAACTGGTATTGGTATGTCCATTGTTTTGAAAATTTTAGTCTCTATTTTTGAATGTGTGTATCAAAGGTTATATTAGGGTGAGAGGAGGTCTGCCACTCTATCACAAGGATGATGTCATCAGTGATGTCATTTGAGATGTCATCAGTGATGTCACTGACCATGTCATGAGTGATGTAATATGTGACGTCATCAGCAGTGCATTGCGGGCGCGCGAGTTATAGTTAGCTGAACTAACTATAACGGGGGAATTTCAATGGTTTTGTACAAGTGAAAAGTCCAGCTAACTATAACACCCCTGAAACCTATGGTTTTTTCAGTGAATTTCTGAGGTTTTTTGAATGCTAATTCCTAACTATAACGTGCCTGAAACCTATGGTTTTTTCTGTGAATTTCAAAGGTTTTTTTAATGCTAATTTCTAACTATGCCTACAGAGATAGGACATGTGAAGAAAGAAGAAAAAATGCACAGAAAGAAACAAAAGAAGTGCAGAAAGAAGCAACAGAAGTCCTCAAATACGAAGATAAGTGCAGGAAGAAGGATAACGTGCAGAAAGAACAAAAAGAAGAGCAGAAAGAAGCCTTGTTGCAAAATCATCCTGTACCCTCAACTTTTTCAGACGGATACTGGTGGTAACTGAGTCTGACTAACCAGTCCTAGAGCCAGTACTATGTTAAAAGACACTTAGAATACAGTGAAAACACCTACATACACTAGGGAACATTATGCGTTGGGGTCCCCCTGTGATTAGCATGACCTCCTCTGTAAGCCCCTAGTATATAATAGGGCATGGGGATTAAAACTACCTCTTAAAACAGGCCACAGGGCGTTTTTGCACACGTTAACTCAGGCCCCGTCCCCTCCCTTCACCACTGTGTAAACACGCCCTGTGTCCGTTTTTAGTTGGGAGATTAAGTTCATTTGAATCCTGAGGGTCCCTAGGGTCCAACTAGCCCACTAGGTACCTCCAGTAAGTGCCACAGAGCTGCGTTGCAGAGAGGTGTAAAATGTGGCACGGCCTGGACCACCTCTCTGCAATGCAGCTCAGTGGCGCTTACTGGAAGCACTTGGTGGGCTAGTTAGCCCCCAGGGGCCCTCAGTATTGAAGGGAAATTATATCCCCAATTTAAAACGTGCCATAGTGCGTGTTTGCACACGTCACCTCAGGCCCCGTCCCCTCCCTTCACCACTGTGTAAGCGCGCCCTGTGGCTGTTCTAAGTTGAGAGATTAAGTCCCCTTGAATCCTAAGGGTCCCTAGGGTCAAACTAGACCACTAGGTACCTCCAGTAAGTGCCACAGAGCTGCGTTGCAGAGAGGTGTAAAAAGGGGCTTGGCCTCAGAACACCTGTCTGCAGCGCAGCTCCCTAGCGCATACTGGAGATGCCTGTTGGGGGCGCGTTTGCAGAGTGCTGCACGGAGGGGGCATGGCCTCCGGCACAATGCCAGTCTTTTATTTATTTTAATTTTTTAAGAAGGGGGGCTGTGTGGTTCCCCTTCTTATTCTAATTTATTGGCCCTGATGACCCCATCCCCCAGGGCCTGTTTCCTAATTTTATTTTTTTGACCCCAATCCCCAGGGCCGGCCACTGTTTTTTATTATTTTTAAAAAATATATATTTATAGACACACCTAGGACATGCTGGACAAACAGTACGTACCTATCACCATGACGATTTGCGTGATATTCATTAAAAGGCGACTATGCATGCAATGAATCCACGTGGAATGTATTTACACCACTAGTGAAGCTCTGACATGTCTGATGCCCTACCGTGCCTAATCCCGGTAGACACCCTTGTCGTTTATTTATACAAACATGGGTAGCTATTGACGGGCACATTTAATACACATGCACACCAAGCCAACTATGCAAGAAACCCCCCTCACGGTTAATAAAACACACATCCACTGCCGGATGTGTAATACTTTTTATTTTACTCTCTGGAAAGGGGACGAACATCACTTGAGAGTCACAGCGCGCTCCTGACAGAGCCCAATGCTGTGTTACACCCACCATTGCCTGCCGAGTGCCACACACCTCTGTGTTGTATTCCACTAGCTAGTGCATATGCTATGACACTCTCTAGCCCATGTGCACTGTAACACCACCCCGTGAATATGTCATGCCACACTTGTCTACGCACGGGTTATATTGCCCCATCTAAAGTGCCTTCCTCGATGCCTATGTTATAACGCACAGTGCTATGCCATACATATTACAATCTGGGATCCATATCTTTGTCACAGTGCATATGCAACGTTACACTCCCCAGCACATATTTTATATTGCAACTTTAGAGACTAGTTAGGTTACACAACACTGCCCTGTGCATATTACACTCCAAGGCGCATATCGCATAGCACGCGCTAGTGCCTGTGCTATCTCGCGCTCTCCAATGAATCTGTCATTGCGCACAATGTATTGCATATTATATTTCACGCCCGGTTCATCTTATGTCACACTTTTTGGTGCATAGTTTATACCATACACTATATCTAGTTTTCATTTTCAATCGTGCTCTCAGGACTATGTTCTATATAACACTGTGTTCACCTACCCTTTTCACGGGCATTACATTTTGCGATAGGGGGTGGAGGGTCAGGTGGTGTTTCTGCCAAGTGAGCCTGGAGTCACAGTTACAAACGTCCTCTTCTTCCTGAATAAAAGTGAGATTATGCTGCATACTTGTTCATATTTTAGGTAGTTCGCACAGACACAATGTTTTAAAAACAATAAAGTTCCTAATACCCGCCTTCTCTGAACAGTTAGCTTGCTGCCCCATCCCCCTCCTCCCTATCCTCTGTTGTGTGAATCCATGGACTAGCCTCCTCCCTCCTGCCATGCATGGTCTGATGTGCTGCCACTGCCCTCAATTTAGTATGATGTACCAGTCCACTCCTCCTGCCCTCCATTGCCCAATTCTATGCCCCATTATTGACCTCCTGCTTAAACTCTGTGCTTAGCTTGCTGCCCCTATTCTCCTTCCCCCTGCCCTCCGATGTCTTTGTGCATGCCCCTGCTCCATCCTTTTTGCCCACCATGTCCCATGGACCTGCCACTCCTATCTACTCTGAGTGTTCTGTTGAGCTGCCACTCCCCTCCCACCTGCCTAGCATTGTCAGATGACTGTAACCTGTCCCTGCCACCTCCACCCTGCCTGTCCACATGCCATGTCCCTATCCTCTTCCTCCTGTCCTACATGGTCCATTGTACTGCCACACCCTTCTGCCCTCCCTGGTCTGTTGTGGTGCAACTGCTCCTCCTGCCTGCCCCGTGTGGTCTGTTGTGAGGCCCCTTCCCCTGAACTTTCTTGTCTGTGCACAGGTCCTGACCCTCCCTTCTATCCTCCATCGTCCTTTTTGCATGCCCCTGCACCCTCCTTCTTGCCCATCATAGCCATTGTGCTGCCACTAACCCTCCCACTTGCCATGCATGGTCTTCTGTGCTGCGATGGCCCCTCCCACCTTCCCTGTGTGGTAAGTTAGCTGCCCCTGACCCCCTCCCACCTTCCCTCCATGGTCTGTGTGTATGCCATCACAGTCAGTCTCACTGTTGCTCTTCATGGTGTGTCTTGCTTTTAGTGCCCATCCTGCCTGACCTCCATGGCTTACTTGCTGCTCCTGCCATGCCCCCTTGCCCCCAGCCCTCTGTTTACATGTGCAGACCCCTACTCCCTCCCTCCTGGCTTGTCTGTTCCATTGTAATGCCCCTGATCCGTCCCTCCTGCCCTTTATGGTCTGTTATGCTGCAGCTTTCTCTCCTGTCTGTCCATTATGGTCAGCTAGCTACCATTGCCTCTTGCCCCTCTGTTCTCTGTTATCCATGTGTATGGTCCTGTCCCCTCCCTCTTGCTTTCTATGGATTGTTGTGCTGCACTCCCGTCCTGCATGCCCTGTGTGGTGTATGGTGCTGCTGCAAACCCTGATACCTGCCCTGCAGGGTCAGTTTGGTGCACCTCTCCATGTCCCTCCTGTCCTCTGTTATCCAAGTCCATGTCCCTATCCCATTTCCTTCCATGATCCAATGTACCATACTTGCGAACATTTTGAACTTGGTAAGAGGGAGATTTTGAAAAAAAACTGGGGTATTGATTTTCCCCTTTGAGTTACATTGAAAAAGAGGAGATTATAGACAGGAGACAGATCAAATAAAGCCCATTTGAGCTTAAAAACATTGGACATTTCCTGGCTGAATCGGGTCTGTTGGCATGTATGGTTGTACTACCATTGCCTCTTCCTTCTGCCCACAATGGTCTATTACATTGCCACAGCCTCTCTTGCAAGTCCTGTATTGTTGGTTTGTTGCCCCTGCCCCCCTTTCCACTGCCCTCCATAGTCTGTTGTGCTTCCACGGCCCTTCCTGCCTGCTCAGTGTGGTTAAATTGTTGCCTTTGCACCCTCCTACCTGCCTTCAATTTTCAGAGTCCGTGCCCCTGGCCTCTGCCTCTCAACAGTATCCTAATGAACAACTAGATTGCTAACATTCTATATTTATTACAAAAGTGTGGAACGCCTGACATCATCTTGATGTAATCAAAACTGTAATACCTAGAGCATTTCCTTTAGAAATTACATATATGAGAGGGTCTTATTGGCATCAAAATTATGGTTAGTGCTCTAAAAGACTAAAATAAGGACATATTTTCTGAGTTTTCAAATAGCGACAAAGCACTTTTAAATTATTTGTTATCTTTATGTTTTTTTATCCAGTTGACCACATGATTAAATGTTGCACTTATGGGAGAGGATGTGGTGTTACTTCCAGAACTGCAGACTTTGCAACTGGGGAACCAGGTTGAAGTTTCTGCTTCAGCTCGACATTCTGTGATTCTGGTCAAATCACTTAGTCTCCCCATGTCTACAACCAAAATGAATTTGTTCTTGTGTGATGTAACCAATGCTCATGTAAAGCACTCCAATACCTGACAAGTCTGCACTATATAACACTGCAAAAACACAAAATAATAAGTGTTTTGCACACTTCTGTCATTGGGCTATATTTGGGCTACATCTGGGTGATTTTGGGCTACATTTGGGCTCTTTTGTCTCCGGTGGCCATCTTGGGAGATTTATTTGTTATGAAGTTCCCTAATTTCCTCATGTACTGCAGTCTCCTCAGTAGGAAATGCTTTCAGTTTTTTACTTTGATTCCATCATGAAGGTATTCAGATATGTCACACATTTGCCATAAATTCTGAATGTTAGCACTCTAGTTGCTCATTAGATCACTGTAGTAAAACTACTGTTCACCATGGAAGTCTGTTCCTGGTATTAAAAGTGCATGTTTCAGTCTGCATGTCAGAATATTTTAATGAAATAGAAGAGGATTTGAGAAGTCACTCAAAATGTGCCCTCATTTTCTTTCTTCAGCATTAATCATAATTTCCATGGCAAAATGAACCCCCTCATTGTGTTCCTTTTTAAATTAAATGTTTTAAGTGTTACCAGTTTATTCCAATCAAGATGGCTTCAGGTGTGCCATACTTTTGTCATAATGAAGACAGTAAGCGCTCTAGTTGTTTTTAAGAACATTCTGGGACATTCTGTCATTGGGCTATACATGGGCTACATCTGGGTGATATTTGGGCTACATTTGGGCTCTTTTGTCTCTGGTGGCCATCTTGGAAGACTTATTTGTTATGAAGTTTCCTAATTTCCTCATTTACTGCAGTCTCCTCAGTAGGAAATACTTTCAGTTTTTTACTTTGATTCCATCAAGAAGGCATTCAGATGTGTCACACATTTGCCATAAATTCAGAATGTTAGCACTCTTTTTGCTCATTAGATCACTGTAGTAAAGCTACTGCTCACCAGGGAAAACTGCTGCTGGTATTGAAAGTGCATGTTTCAGTCTGCATGTCAGAATTTTTTTATGAAATAGAAGAGGATTTGAGAAGTCACTCAAAATGTGCCCTAATTTTTCTTTGTGCAGCACTAATCATACTTTTTATGGAAAAATGAACCCCCTCATTTTGTTCCTTTTTAAATTAAATGTTTTAAGAGTTACCACTTTAATCCAAGCAAGATGGCTTCAGGTGTGCCATACGTTTATCATAAGTAGGACTGTTAGCGCTCTAGTAGTTCTTTGGAACACTCTGGGAAGCTGCAGTAGAACACAAAGGAATCAACTGACAGTCTCTGCCCTTGTTGGATGTACATGTTTTACTGAGAATGTCAGACTTCATTCTCACATGACTGAGAAAGATAATGTGAATTTACAGAAAATAAGCTCTCAGTTTAGCTTATAGATCACCTTCCAAACCTCTGTGGTAAAAGCATGAGAAAATATTTTTCTCTCAATCATGATATCCCAGCAGAAGGCTTTTTCACATGGTGAAATCACCTTAGAACATACCACAATTCCTAAAATGAGTATGGTACCATCAACAAATGATTTATAATGTAACTAAAGTCTTAAAACCTTCTATTAACTGCAATGCTTTTTAATGAGGTGTTATCATGTATATTGGTCCCAAGATGGCTGCCAACACTTCTTGGATGAAGTGCTGACAGCCAATCAGATCTCAGGATGAGATGTGTGGTTAGGCTCCGCCCACATATATATATGCTTTTAAATGCTATTTTCTCAGGAAATAGTGAACAGATTTACACCAGACCTGCAAAAGGCACTTCCTTGACCTTATGGCTACCTCTCTGCCAAATTTCAAGTAATTCTGTTCAGCCGTTCGGGCTGTAGCTGTGTCTAAAGGTCCTATGGAAAAATGCATGGGGAAAATGCGTTTTGGGACCCCCCTTTTTTCTCGGCCCCTTCTTGACGAATCACCCCGAGACTTTCAGGGTAGGAGCTGAATGGAGCGCCCCATTAGTTTTGAAAATTTCGCGAGGATTCGTCAACCGGCGCCAAAGTTATTCAAAATAGAATTTTGAGATTTCCTATGGAAACTAGGTTGTAACTATAACTATCTACTGGCGACCGCCAGTAGATAATATATATATATAAATATATATATATATATGTATATGACAAAAAAAGAGTTACCACATGGTAAGATGCACTCTCAGGTAGTTTTATTTTCAAAGAAACTTGCTCCAGTGAAACACAAAAGTTACAGTTCTTCGCTTGACGTGTTTCGGGCCAGACGCCCTTCCTCAAAAGCGAACGGTGCAAATGGTGATCTTTACTTGCAATATTTTCCCAATTAAATACCATCACGTGAGCACATTCGCTCATTTCCAGCATTTTCTGAGAGCGTGCATTAATTTGCTGATTTGTGATATATATATATATTCACAGAAAAAACCATAGGTTTCAGGCACGTTATAGTTAGGAATTAGCATTTAAAAAACCTCAGAAATTCACTGAAAAAACCATAGGTTTCAGGGGTGTTATAGTTAGCTGGACTTTTCACTTGTACAAAACCATTGAAATTCCCCCGTTATAGTTAGTTCAGCTAACTATAACTCGCGCGCCCGCAATGCACTGCTGATGACGTCACATATTACATCACTCATGACATGGTCAGTGACATCACTCATGACATCACTGATGACATCTCAAATGACATCACTGATGACATCACTGATGACATCATCCAGTGAATGTGTGTTTTTCTGAAAATTAAATATGTTTTATATATGTATATCTCAAGGTCGATGGAAGAATAAATGGGTATATAAGTGTCTAAATGGATGATTTGTTTTTGAAAAATTGATTGTGTAACTGACTGATTAAGTGTATCATAGTGAATACATGACTTAGTGAGTAATGTTTAAATATGTAAATATCTGTATCAGTCTCTCACTTTGTGTATAAGTGGCTGCATGGGTTGGTGAGTAGCTACATGGGTGTCTATATAGGTTATTAGTTGGTTTTTTGAGTATCAGTCTGAGTGTCTGCATGGTTCGGTGGGGGGTATTACGTAGTGCATAGGTGCATGAATGAGTGACTCACTGTTTGTATGTGTTGAACACAGCATGTGTGCAGGACTGTATGGGTGGATGAGTGTGTGTATGGGTGTGTTAGTGAGTGAATGACTGTCTCAATAGTGTCTTTATGAGTAACTACATATGTTTTAAACTAGCATATGTGACTATTGGTGTATATATGTGAGTATATGTGAGAGTGAGAGATTGAAAGAGTTCCTGTATGAATAAGTATGTGTTTCTATAAGTGATTGTTTAAAAGACTAAGTATGTGTAAGTTTCCGTAGAAGTAAGTGTGGTGGTGTGTGTATAACTGTATATGCAAGTAAATGTATGTTTGATTCTTTATTAGCATGAGTAACTATGTGTGTGAGTAACTCTATGGATGAGTGGCATTGTGTAACAGGATGTATAGGTGTATGAGTACATATGATGAGTGAGTACATGTATGAGTGACTGTATAGGACTGTTGGTGAATGAGTGGATGTGTATGTGGATCTTAGAATTACTGAAGACGTTGTTGTAACTGGTATTGGTATGTCCATTGTTTTGAAAATTTTAGTCTCTATTTTTGAATGTGTGTATCAAAGGTTATATGAGGGTGAGAGGAGGTCTGCCACTCTATCACAAGGATGATGTCATCAGTGATGTCATTTGAGATGTCATCAGTGATGTCACTGACCATGTCATGAGTGATGTAATATGTGACGTCATCAGCAGTGCATTGCGGGCGCGCGAGTTATAGTTAGCTGAACTAACTATAACGGGGGAATTTCAATGGTTTTGTACAAGTGAAAAGTCCAGCTAACTATAACACCCCTGAAACCTATGGTTTTTTCAGTGAATTTCTGAGGTTTTTTGAATGCTAATTCCTAACTATAACGTGCCTGAAACCTATGGTTTTTTCTGTGAATTTCAAAGGTTTTTTAAATGTTAATTTCTAACTATGCCTACAGAGATAGGACATGTGAAGAAAGAAGAAAAAATGCACAGAAAGAAACAAAAGAAGTGCAGAAAGAAGCAACAGAAGTCCTCAAATACGAAGATAAGTGCAGGAAGAAGGATAACGTGCAGAAAGAACAAAAAGAAGAGCAGAAAGAAGCCTTGTTGCAAAATCATCCTGTACCCTCAACTTTTTCAGACGGATACTGGTGGTAACTGAGTCTGACTAACCAGTCCTAGAGCCAGTGCTATGTTAAAAGATACTTAGAATACAGTGAAAACACCTACATACACTAGGGAACATTATGCGTTGGGGTCCCCCTGTGATTAGCATGACCTCCTCTGTAAGCCCCTAGTATATAATAGGGCATGGGGATTAAAACTACCTCTTAAAACAGGCCACAGGGCGTTTTTGCACACGTTAACTCAGGCCCCGTCCCCTCCCTTCACCACTGTGTAAACACGCCCTGTGTCCGTTTTTAGTTGGGAGATTAAGTTCATTTGAATCCTGAGAGTCCCTAGGGTCCAACTAGCCCACTAGGTACCTCCAGTAAGTGCCACAGAGCTGCGTTGCAGAGAGGTGTAAAAAGTGGCACGGCCTGGACCACCTCTCTGCAATGCAGCTCAGTGGCGCTTACTGGAAGCACTTGGTGGGCTAGTTAGCCCCCAGGGGCCCTCAGTATTGAAGGGAAATTATATCCCCAATTTAAAACGTGCCATAGTGCGTGTTTGCACACGTCACCCCAGGCCCCGTCCCCTCCCTTCACCACTGTGTAAACGCACCCTGTGGCTGTTCTAAGTTGAGAGATTAAGTCCCCTTGAATCCTAAGGGTCCCTAGGGTCAAACTAGACCACTAGGTACCTCCAGTAAGCGCCACAGAGCTGCGTTGCAGAGAGGTGTAAAAAGGGGCTTGGCCTCAGAACACCTGTCTGCAGCGCAGCTCCCTGGCGCATACTGGAGATGCCTGTTGGGGGCGCGTTTGCAGAGTGCTGCACGGAGGGGGCATGGCCTCCGGCACGATGCCAGTCTTTTATTTATTTTAATTTTTTAAGAAGGGGGGCTGTGTGGTTCCCCTTCTTATTCTAATTTATTGGCCCTGATGACCCCATCCCCCAGGGCCTGTCTCCTAATTATATTTTTTTGACCCCAATCCCCAGGGCCGGCCACTGTTTTTTATTATTTTTAAAAAATATATATTTATAGACACACCTAGGACATGCTGGACAAACCGTACGTACCTATCACCATGACGATTTGCGTGATATTCATTAAAAGGCGACTATGCATGCAATGAATCCACGTGGAATGTATTTACACCACTAGTGAAGCTCTGACATGTCTGATGCCCTACCGTGCCTAATCCCGGTAGACACCCTTGTCGTTTATTTATACAAACATGGGTAGCTATTGACGGGCACATTTAATACACATGCACACCAAGCCAACTATGCAAGAAACCCCCCTCACGGTTAATAAAACACACATCCACTGCCGGATGTGTAATACTTTTTATTTTACTCTCTGGAAAGGGGACGAACATCACTTGAGAGTCACAGCGCACTCCTGACAGAGCCCAATGCTGTGTTACACCCACCATTGCCTGCCGAGTGCCACACACCTCTGTGTTGTATTCCACTAGCTAGTGCATATGCTATGACACTCTCTAGCCCATGTGCACTGTAACACCACCCCGTGAATATGTGATGCCACACTTGTCTACGCACGGGTTATATTGCCCCATCTAACGTGCCTTCCTCGATGCCTATGTTATAAGGCACAGTGCTATGCCATACATATTACAATCTGGGATCCATATCTTTGTCACAGTGCATATGCAACGTTACACTCCCCAGCACATATTTTATATTGCAACTTTAGAGACTAGTTAGGTTACACAACACTGCCCTGTGCATATTACACTCCAAGGCGCATATCGCATAGCACGCGCTAGTGCCTGTGCTATCTCGCGCTCTCCAATGAATCTGTCATTGCGCACAATGTATTGCATATTATATTTCACGCCCGGTTCATCTTATGTCACACTTTTTGGTGCATAGTTTATACCATACACTATATCTAGTTTTCATTTTCAATCGTGCTCTCAGGACTATGTTCTATATAACACTGTGTTCACCTACCCTTTTCACGGGCATTACATTTTGCGATAGGGGGTGGAGGGTCAGGTGGTGTTTCTGCCAAGTGAGCCTGGAGTCACAGTCACAAACGTCCTCTTCTTCCTGAATAAAAGTGAGATTATGCTGCATACTTGTTCATATTTTAAGTAGTTCGCACAGACACAATGTTTTAAAAACAATAAAGTTCCTAATACCCGCCTTCTCTGAACAGTTAGCTTGCTGCCCCATCCCCCTCCTCCCTATCCTCTGTTGTGTGAATCCATGGACTAGCCTCCTCCCTCCTGCCATGCATGGTCTGATGTGCTGCCACTGCCCTCAATTTAGTATGATGTACCAGTCCACTCCTCCTGCCCTCCATTGCCCAATTCTATGCCCCATTATTGACCTCCTGCTTAAACTCTGTGCTTAGCTTGCTGCCCCTATTCTCCTTCCCCCTGCCCTCCGATGTCTTTGTGCATGCCCCTGCTCCATCCTTTTTGCCCACCATGTCCCATGGACCTGCCACTCCTATCTACTCTGAGTGTTCTGTTGAGCTGCCACTCCCCTCCCACCTGCCTAGCATTGTCAGATGACTGTAACCTGTCCCTGCCACCTCCACCCTGCCTGTCCACATGCCATGTCTCTATCCCCTTCCTCCTGTCCTACATGGTCCATTGTACTGCCACACCCTTCTGCCCTCCCTTGTCTGTTGTGCTGCAACTGCTCCTCCTGTCTGCCCCGTGTGGTCTGTTGTGAGGCCCCTTCCCCTGAACTTTCTTGTCTGTGCACAGGTCCTGACCCTCCCTTCTATCCTCCATCGTCCTTGGTGCATGCCCCTGCACCCTCCTTCTTGCCCATCATAGCCATTGTGCTGCCACTAACCCTCCCACTTGCCATGCATGGTCTTCTGTGCTGCCATGGCCCCTCCCACCTTCCCTGTGTGGTAAGTTAGCTGCCCCTGACCCCCTCCCACCTTCCCTCCATGGTCTGTGTGTATGCCATCACAGTCAGTCTCACTGTTGCTCTTCATGGTGTGTCTTGCTTTTAGTGCCCATCCTTCCTGACCTCCATGGCTATCTTGCTGCTCCTGCCCTGCCCCCTTGCCCCCAGCCCTCTGTTTACATGTGCAGACCCCTACTCCCTCCCTTCTGGCTTGTCTGTTCCATTGTAATGCCCCTGATCCGTCCCTCCTGCCCTTTATGGTCTGTTATGCTGCAGCTTTCTCTCCTGTCTGTCCATTATGGTCAGCTAGCTACCATTGCCTCTTGCCCCTCTGTTCTCTGTTGTCCATGTGTATGGTCCTGTCCCCTCCCTCTTGCTTTCTATGGATTGTTGTGCTGCACTCCCGTCCTGCATGCCCTGTGTGGTGTATGGTGCTGCTGCAAACCCTGATGCCTGCCCTGCAGGGTCAGTTTGGTGCACCTCTCCATGTCCCTCCTGTCCTCTGTTATCCAAGTCCATGTCCCTATCCCATTTCCTTCCATGATCCAATGTACCATACTTGCGAACATTTTGAACTTGGTAAGAGGGTGATTTTGAAAAAAAAAACTGGGGTATTGATTTTCCCCTTTGAGTTACATTGAAAAAGAGGAGATTATAGACAGGAGACAGATCAAATAAAGCCCATTTGAGCTTAAAAACATTGGACGTTTCCTGGCTGAATCGGGTCTGTTGGCATGTATGGTTGTACTACCATTGCCTCTTCCTTCTGCCCACAATGGTCTATTACATTGCCACAGCCTCTCTTGCAAGTCCTGTATTGTTGGTTTGTTGCCCCTGCCCCCCTTTCCACTGCCCTCCATAGTCTGTTGTGCTTCCACGGCCCTTCCTGCCTGCTCAGTGTGGTTAAATTGTTGCCTTTGCACCCTCCTACCTGCCTTCAATTTTCAGAGTCCGTGCCCCTGGCCTCTGCCTCTCAACAGTATCCTAATGAACAACTAGATTGCTAACATTCTATATTTATTACAAAAGTGTGGAACGCCTGACATCATCTTGATGTAATCAAAACTGTAATACCTAGAGCATTTCCTTTGGAAATTACATATATGAGAGGGTCTTATTGGCATCAAAATTATGGTTAGTGCTCTAAAAGACTAAAATAAGGACATATTTTCTGAGTTTTCAAATAGCGACAAATCACTTTTAAATTATTTGTTATCTTTATGTTTTTTTATCCAGTTGACCACATGATTAAATGTTGCACTTAGGGGAGAGGATGTGGTGTTACTTCCAGAACTGCAGACTTTGCAACTGGGGAACCAGGTTGAAGTTTCTGCTTCAGCTCGACATTCTGTGATTCTGGTCAAATCACTTAGTCTCCCCATGTCTACAACCAAAATGAATTTGTTCTTGTGTGATGTAACCAATGCTCATGTAAAGCACTCCAATACCTGACAAGTCTGCACTATATAACACTGCAAAAACACAAAATAATAAGTGTTTTGCACACTTCTGTCATTGGGCTATATTTGGGCTACATCTGGGTGATTTTGGGCTACATTTGGGCTCTTTTGTCTCCGGTGGCCATCTTGGGAGATTTATTTGTTATGAAGTTTCCTAATTTCCTCATGTACTGCAGTCTCCTCAGTAGGAAATGTTTTCAGTTTTTTACTTTGATTCCATCATGAAGGTATTCAGATATGTCACACATTTGCCATAAATTCTGAATGTTAGCACTCTAGTTGCTCATTAGATCACTGTAGTAAAACTACTGTTCACCATGGAAGTCTGCTCCTGGTAATAAAAGTGCATGTTTCAGTCTGCATGTCAGAATATTTTAATGAAATAGAAGAGGATTTGAGAAGTCACTCAAAATGTGCCCTCATTTTCTTTCTTCAGCATTAATCATAATTTCTATGGCAAAATGAACCCCCTCATTGTGTTCCTTTTTAAATTAAATGTTTTAAGTGTTACCAGTTTATTCCAATCAAGATGGCTTCAGGTGTGCCATACTTTTGTCATAATGAAGACAGTAAGCGCTCTAGTTGTTTTTAAGAACATTCTGGGACATTCTGTCATTGGGCTATACTTGGGCTACATCTGGGTGATATTTGGGCTACATTTGGGCTCTTTTGTCTCTGGTGGCCATCTTGGGAGACTTATTTGTTATGAAGTTTCCTAATTTCCTCATTTACTGCAGTCTCCTCAGTAGGAAATACTTTCAGTTTTTTACTTTGATTCCATCAAGAAGGCATTCAGATGTGTCACACATTTGCCATAAATTCAGAATGTTAGCACTCTTTTTGCTCATTAGATCACTGTAGTAAAGCTACTGCTCACCAGGGAAAACTGCTGCTGGTATTGAAAGTGCATGTTTCAGTCTGCATGTCAGAATTTTTTTATGAAATAGAAGAGGATTTGAGAAGTCACTCAAAATGTGCCCTAATTTTTCTTTGTGCAGCACTAATCATACTTTTTATGGAAAAATGAACCCCCTCATTTTGTTCCTTTTTAAATTAAATGTTTTAAGAGTTACCACTTTAATCCAAGCAAGATGGATACAGGTGTGCCATACGTTTATCATAAGTAGGACTGTTAGCGCTCTAGTAGTTCTTTGGAACACTCTGGGAAGCTGCAGTAGAACACAAAGGAATCAACTGACAGTCTCTGCCCTTGTTGGATGTACATGTTTTACTGAGAATGTCAGACTTCATTCTCACATGACTGAGAAAGATAATGTGAATTTACAGAAAATAAGCTCTCAGTTTAGCTTATAGATCACCTTCCAAACCTCTGTGGTAAAAGCATGAGAAAATATTTTTCTCTCAATCATGATATCCCAGCAGAAGGCTTTTTCACATGGTGAAATCACCTTAGAACATACCACAATTCCTATAATGAGTATGGTACCATCAACAAATGATTTATAATGTAACTAAAGTCTTAAAACCTTCTATTAACTGCAATGCTTTTTAATGAGGTGTTATCATGTATATTGGTCCCAAGATGGCTGTCAACACTTCTTGGATGAAGTGCTGACAGCCAATCAGATCTCAGGATGAGATGTGTGGTTAGGCTCCGCCCACATATATATATGCTTTTAAATGCTATTTTCTCAGGAAATACTGAACAGATTTACACCAGACCTGCAAAAGGCACTTCCTTGACCTTATGGCTACCTCTCTGCCAAATCTCAAGTAATTCTGTTCAGCCGTTCGGGCTGTAGCTGTGTCTAAAGGTCCTATGGAAAAATGCATGGGGAAAACGCGTTTTGGGACCCCCCTTTTTTCTCGGCCCCTTCTTGACGAATCACCCCGAGACTTTCAGGGTAGGAGCTGAACGGAGCGCCCCATTAGTTTTGAAAATTTCGCGAGGATTCGTCAACCGACGCCAAAGTTATTCAAAATAGAATTTTGAGATTTCCTATGGAAACTAGGTTGTAACTATAACTATCTACTGGCGACCGCCAGTAGATAATATATATATATACACACACCAATAACATCAAATAAATAAAAAACATTCTAATTGAATTAAAAAAAGTAAACAATTTACAATTTAGTCATTACAACCCTTAATGATTACAAATATTATAATTTTAAATAAAGAAAATCATAATGCAAATTATAATATTAAATATAAAATTACATTCATATACTATTTCCACTACAATTCATACAAAACTATGCAAACTATTATGTTAAATATACTTAAAGAATTTACTATTCACACTTCAAGCAACATAAAAATAATAAAATTGGGTCAAATTTTCAAATCTTCCTACAGTAAATGCAACATTAGGGAAAGTGTTGGATTGCGGATAGCTAAAATTTACCATTCCCACTCCAGTTAGTACAACAGTAGTGAAAGTGTTGGATTGTGGAGGAGTAAAATGTACTATTCCCACTCCAGTCAATACAACAGTAGGAAAAGTGTTGGACTGCAGAGGGGTAAAATGTACTATACCCACTCCAATGAGTGCAACAGTAGGGAAAGTGTTGGATTGCGGAGGGGTAAAGTTTACTATACCCACTCCAATTAGTGCAACAGTAGGAAAAGTGTTGGACTGCAGAGGGGTAAAATGTACTATACCCACTCCAATGAGTGCAACAGTAGGGAAAGTGTTGGATTGTGGAGGGGTAAAGTTTACTATACCCACTCCAATTAGTGCAACAGTAGGGAAAGTGTTGGATTGCAGAGGTCTAACATTTACTATTCCCACTCCAGTCAGTATAACAGTAGGGAAAGTATTGGATTGCAGAGGGTAAAATTTACTATTCCCACTCCAGTCAATACAACAGATGGGAAAGTGTTAGATAGCGGTGTGGTTAAATTTACTTTTTCCATTACAGTCAGTACAACGGTAGGGAAAGTGTTAGATTGGAGAGGGTAAAATTCACTATTCCCACTCCAATGAGTGCAACAGTAGGGAAACTATTGGATAGTGGCGGGGTAAAATTTACTATTCCCACCCCAATCAGTACAACAGTAGGGAAAGTGTTGGATTGCAGAGGGGTAACATTTACTATTCCCACTTCCGTCAGTAAAACAGGAGGACAAGTGTTGGACAGCGGAGGGGTAACATTTACTATTCCCTCTCCAGCCAATACAACAGTAGTGAAAGTGTGGAATTGCGGGGGGTAAGATGTACTATTCCCACTCCAGTCAATACAATAGTAGGGAAAGTGTTGGAAAGGAGAGGGGTAAAATTTACTATTTCCATTCCAATAAGTGCAAAAATAGGGAAAGTGTTGGATAGCGGAGGGGCAAAACTTACTATTCCCACTCCAGTCAATGCAACAGTAGGGAAAGTGTTGGATTGCGGAGGGGTACAATTTACTATTCCCACTCCAGTCAGTACAACAGTAGGGAAAGTGTTGGATAGCGGAGGTGTAAAATGTACTATTCCCACTCCAGTCAGTATAGGCATCCCCCAAGGTTCTATCCTTGCACCCACTCTGTTTAATCTCTATCTGGAACCATTAGGGAACCTCCTAAGCAAATCAGGGATCCTTTACCATCTCTATGCGGATGACACTCAAATCTACCTCAAGGTGTCCTCCTCACAAGATCTCTCACTACTCAACTCTACTCTCAACTCTATTCACAACTGGATGTTAGTTCACCAACTCATTCTCAATCCCTCCAAAACTGAATTCCTCCTCCTATCTACCTCTCTCTCCCCGCCTCCTGTTCAATCCTGGATGGATCAGCTGAATTTACTCAACAATAAACCCATCATTGTCGACAGCGCTAAATCCCTAGGTGTCATACTTGACAAAATACTCAACCTAATCTCACACATCAACTCCATTGCCAAGAACGCACGTTATCAGCTGCGCCTTCTGTGGGGGATTCGTCGGTTCTTCCCGGAGAAAGACCTAAAAACCTTGGTCCAATTGCTAGTTCTCTCTAGACTGGATTATTGTAATTTTCTTCTGACTGGCCTACCAAAATCTCACCTCTCCCCCCTCAAATCCATCCTCCATTCAGCAGCTCGCCTCATTTCAGGGTCCAAACGAAGTGACCACATCACTCCTATACTGTTTTCTCTTCGATAGCTTACCATCGAGCAAGAGCTATTTACAAAACAGCCTGCATCACCCACAAAGCCCTGCACACTTCCTCCCCTCGCTATCTGGTGAATAAACTGAAAGTGTCTGGAGCTTGAGACCTTCTCGGAATGCGGAAAAGTTTCTGGTTGACCCCCCTCCTTCAAATGGGAAAAATCGATGGCTCAATCGTTCTCGGGTAACGTGGTGAGAATCTGCTTTCTCCATTGCTCCGTGCCATCACCTCCATCCGGATCTTCAAACCTGACCTCAAATCTCTTCTATTCCAAAGACACTTTCAGAACTAATACCTTCATTCTCAGACCCCGCCAGGAAGTTTGATAGTCATTGTAAATTTGTAATATTTTTTATACATTCCTTTCTTGCTGTGTTTGATATTGCGTTCTTGCCTTCTATGTTTTCCCTACCTCCTTTTGCTTGCTGTGTTTGATACTGTGTCCTGCTATTTTTTAACGTTCTATTTTGTAACATTTCTCTCATGTAACGTAACTGGTTCTATTGTACAGCACTCTGACACCTTCGGGTAAAGTCCGCGCTTTATAAAAATGCATTAAATAAATAAATAAATAGTATAACAGTAGGGAAAGTGTTGGATTGCCGAGGGGTAAGATTTACTATTCCCACTCCAGTCAGTACAACAGTAGGTAAAGTGTTGGATTGCGGAGGGGTAAAATGTACTATTCTCACTCCAGTCAGTACAACAGTAGGGAAAGTGTTGGATTGCCGAGAGGTGAAATGTACTATTCCCCCTCCAGTCAGGGCAACATTAAAAAGAAAAAAATATCTTGAACAAAATAAAATATTTACAAAACAAAGTAAATAAGGAAAAATATAACAGTGTACAAAAAATAGAAATACATTTAATATAAAAAATAAAAAATGAAAAGATATTACAATGTTGATTACATATCACCAATAACTACAAATATTATTATAAATAAAATACAAAAACAATTTTTATACAAATCAATATTTTTATTTAGAAATTATTTATTAACAAAAAATATTTAATACATAAATTCAATTTAGTTACTTCACACCCTATAATCCCACAAAACTCACAAACTGCCCCTAAAATTTTACTTTAAAAAACTAAATATTTACACTATCAATATAAATATTTATCAACAAACTAATTATCATTAATTAAATATTATGTATTAATTAATTCACTTCCAACAATATATCCCCACAAAACACACAACACACATGAAATTTAAACAATTAACATAATTAATATTAAACAAATTATTAGCAATTACATAAAATTAATCTACTTCCCACCCCATGCTCCTAAAAAGCCCACAACCCACATTTAAAACCCTCAAATGAAAAATGAATTGCATAATTAATAATCAATTAAACAAATCGGGACTCATTAGGATGTCGGGCGGAAGTGCCGACTCGGTCATGGGCTCGGACACCCGGTCGGCGGTACCGACCGTCCCATTAGGATGCGACCCAACACTGTTCAGTCGCATTCCTATATTTCACTATAGGAGCATGCATTACGGACTTAAACCAGCCATAATGCATGCTCCAATAGTAAAATGGGAGATGCGGTTCATGCGTGCACCCCGTGGCAGGCACCACAAGGTGCCTGCCACAGGTGCAGGGATCAACAGGGTGCCCCCTCGGCCTCCAACCGGAGGCCGTGCACCAAAGGGGGCCCTGCTGGAGGCCCCCTAACATGCTTTCTGACATGGTTTCCATGTCGAACAGTCAAACATAGAAAAGCGTGATTGTATTCTCAAAGGCGAAAAGACCCGCACTTTAGATTACAGGCCGCATTCCGAATGGAGGACGGGCTCTCCGAGTCCCCCGGAAGCCAGCCGAAATGACCAACCGGTTTCCTTTCCTACCGCCTCCATCATAAAGAGGCGGTCGGAAAGGAAAACGCCCATTATGATGCAGCCCTAAAGGCTTCAACCAAAGGTAGAGCCTTTACGGGCCGTATCGTAATCTATCCCAAATTATTAATAAAAAACTCAATATTATTTCACAAAAGTTCATTAATCTCCTACCCATTACCCCTATAAACCCCACAAACTACACCTAAAATTTCACTTAAACAAATTATTACACAATTAAAATAATTGTCTTTTAAATATTTAATATATTTACAACAAATTATTAATTCATTCAAATTAATTTTCTCCCCACCCTTTACCCCTATAAACGCCACAGACCCCACCTAAAAATATATATTTTTAATAATTAATATAATTAATGATTAATTAATATTAATCAACAACAAATTATTAATTACAAATACATTGCTTCCCACCCTTTACCCCTATAAGCCCCACAACCCACACCTAAGAAAAATTACACATTTAACACAATTATCAATTAATATTAATTAAAATCTAAAGATTAATTTATTGCAAATAAAATACTTCCCATCCTTTACTCCATAAACCCAAAACCTGCACATAAAATTTACATTACAAAAATTAATACCACAATTAACATAATTAAATAAATAATAAATAAAAAGTAATCATTCATCTATTATAATTAAATTGCTTCCCACCATATACCTCTATAAACCCACAACCTGCTACGGCACTAAAAATCACCAAAAATAATTAAATTCAATTTAATAATGATTAAAAATGTAAACAAATATATTAAAAAACATAAACAATGATTGTACAAAAAATATACATCATATACATATAAAATATATACTAAAATACATAACAATAATTTAAAATATATATTTTTGCAATCAATATTAATGACTTCAATATTTAAAAAATCGGTATTACTTACCTTAAAATCAAAATTCTTGTCAACGATATTCTTGCTGATGATATTTCCATATGACAATATTTTGGACATGATATTTTGGTATGGCGATATTTTAACTTCAATATTTTCTCTGAATACCATTTCCAGGATTGTGATAAAAAATGTGATTTCACTTTTGAAGAGGGCTTTTCATTACAATTCTTTAGACACCAAACGCAACCTGTTGACCAACTCTCACTTGGAAGTTACAGCTCATTAAATATAATAAGGTAACTCCAATGTAATCCTATGGGAGAGGTAGGCCTTGCAGCAGTGAAAAACGAATCTAGGTGTTTTTCACAAGCAGGGCATGTAAAACTTAAAAGCCCATCCATGGAGGAGGAGCCTAGCGCTTGACCAAGATGGCTGCGTGAGCTTTGAGCTCCCGAGACCCTCGCGCCCTCCGTCACCTATCCTGTTCTTTATCCTGTTTCTTATGCACGGTATCCTGCAGATGAGTCATCGTGGGGGCGATTGACGCTGCCCGGGCTAAAATTGCCCGCCGGGGACCGGAGTTGTGGACGACGGCAGATTGCGGCCTACCTCCGAGGGATGCCAGGAGCTCGAGTTGGCAAGATGCCCGGCCACTAATTGAACAACAGCAGGCCTGTGGGGTGTGAACGGGCGGATGGAGACCACCGCACTTTCACTTTCACTTTCTCGCCCTTTGTTGGCTACGGCCTGAGAGTGCTTCCTGAGGATCCACGGACATCTGGAGGACTTGCGCCCGACCCTGGTCGTTGAGTGACGGTCCGGCCTGTCTCATTTAGCTGGGTGAGGGACGTTTCTCCGTAATTGCCTACGTCGAGTATGCAATGTCGGCCAAAGCAGAGGCTGACAAGCCGAAGTTCAAGGCTACCAGGCGGGGAGGCTATACCCAATCCAACAATATGGATCGATATGCCCAGCAGAAGGGGTCGCCTGGTGAATCGGGACAGTCTCTGGAAGTACAGAAAGCTGACTCGTCCCCGACCTCGGAGCTGTCGTTGCAGGATGTCATGGGGGCTATTGAGGGGATGCAAACATCGATCGGGCGACAGTTTGATGCCTTGGCACAAAAAGTGGACACGATTTTGTTCGATGTTAACTTGATACGCGCGGATTTGGCCAAAACCAATGAGCGGGTCAAGTCCCTGGACCTCAAGACTACTGGCCTTGCGGATGATGTTTTGGGACTGCAGGCGGAGGTAGAGAAGCTGCGGACTGCTAGTGACCTCTCCGCCCGTCGGCTGGAGGAATTTGAAGGTCGTGCCAGGCGCAACAATGTGCGCATTACTGGAGTCCCGGAATCCTCGGAAGAGCGCTTAGTGGACCTACTCGTTGAAGACTTGGTGGTGAACCATCTTGCGCCTAAGGGCCTTGGAAAGTTTTTTGCCGTAGAACGGGCTCACAGGGTGCCTGGCGGGAGGCCTAAGGCAGGAGCTCCCCCGAGACCGATTGTCGCCCGGATCTTCCATTTTCGAGATCGGGACGCTATCCTGCAAGCGTCGCGGGTGACGGGCCCGGTTCCTTTTCAGAATGCCTCTGTGAGCTTCTATCCTGACTTCACCCAGATGGTGCAGAAGCAAAGGCAGTGTTTCCTGGGGGTTAAGAAACGCCTTAGGGAGATGGATTTGAAGTACGCTATGCTTTTCCCTGCCAGACTGCGTGTGGTGTATGAGGATCAGACTTTCTTCTTCGACTCGCCTGAAATGGCCGGAGATTGGTTGGACGCTCTGCCACGGAGACGGACCGGCGGGGACTGTGTCACGGGAGTGGACAGTGGCCGGGCTGAGCAAGAGTGATGCCCCGGGTGTCAGGTTGTTTTGATTTTGCCCCGGACAATGACTTGTGGCTAACTGCAGTAATGGGGGGGGGGTGGCGGAGGGCCGTTCGGAGCTCTTTCCTCCCTCGGGGTTCTTTTTGTAGATTTGTTTTGGATAGGGCGACAGGCACACTGCAAGTTGGGGGGGCTTTGTAAGCTGACGCAGGGGTGCAGGGAGGGGGGAGGATTTGGGATGTTGGGATGGTTGTTGGGGGGGTTTTTCTTGCAAGGCGTCGTAATGGTTGTCAGGTTGGTTTGGTGGTGGCTTTTCGGGGGGGGTGGAGGTCTCTTGGTGTTTGGGGATGGGGGGTAGGGGCCTAAATATTATTAGCTGGAATGTTAATGGCTTGGGTGATCGTATTAAGAGAGGGATCGTCTTACAATTCCTGAAGCGGACCTCGCCTGATGTTGCCCTTTTGCAGGAGACACATCTTATAGGGAATATGTGTTATGCACTTAATAGAAAGGGTTACAAATTCATTGCCCACTCTGGCTTTTCATCGGGCTCCAGGGGGGCGGGCATACTTGTTCGAGCCTCGCTGCCACTCGAGGTTGACTCCACCATTGTTGACGATAAGGGGCGGTTCGTAGCTGTGGCGGGGAGATGGGAGGGTAGAACGTTGGTATTGGTTTCTGTGTACGTTCCTCCGGCCCTGCATGCCTCCACGTTTGCCGATCTGGGCAGGGCCTTGCTGGAACTCCCTGAGGGGCTGCTAGTGGTGGGGGGAGACTTCAATGCTGTTGGTTCTGGGCTGCTCGATCGGCACCCGCCCAGGGATACCGGGGGGGCTCAGAAGTGGCTTCCTGACTTCATAGACACTTTTGGTTTGGTGGACTGCTGGTGACTCCGGCACCCCACCCAGAGTCAATATACCTTTCACTCCGGGGCGCATGGTAGTCTCTCCCGGATTGATTACTTGCTCACCCTGGCTGCGCATGCCTCGCTAGTTTCTGAGGCTAGGCATATGGAACGTGGCATATTTGACCACTCGCCGGTGTGGGTCCGTTTCGACATTGGCCGGGTAGGAGGAGGTAGGGTGGCTCCCATTAACCCCTGGTACTTCCGTGACCCCAAGACGCGCAGGGCATTGCTGAAGGCAGTTGATCACTATTTTCAGGACAATCAGGATTCGGTTGATTCAGTGGTGTCTCTGTGGGAGGCGTTTAAGACCGTATTGAGAGGGGAGGCCCTCTCATTGGTGGTGGCCGCCAAGCGACGGAAAGACGCCGAGGTGATACAGATCGAGGATGAGATCGCGGCTTTAGAGGTAACCCTGGAGGAGGAGGTTACAGCGGACACTCTGCATAATCTGAGTTTGAAGCAATCGGAGTACAGGGATCTGGCGGAGAATGCTGCCAAGACCCTTAGCAGGGAGCAGCAGGGCCGTCTGTATGATGTTGGGGATAAGGCCGGGAAACTGCTAGCTTGGTTGGACAAAAAAGAGCGGGTCAATAGAGTGGTGCCGGAGTTAACGATGGAGGAGGGAGAGGTTGTTACTGACCCCGAAGGTATAGTCCAGCGTTTCTCGGATTATTTCCGCGTAGTATACACCTCGGTTTCGGATAGGCCGACTGCGGACTCGTGTGACCTTTTGCGTGATATAGCTCTGCCCTGCCTCTCTGACGTAGATAGGGACGACCTAGATGGTGATATAACGGTTGATGAAGTGGCGGGTGCTATTCGGGCGTTGAACTCGGGTAAGGCCTCCGGTCCGAATGGTTTGCCTATTGAATTGTACAAGCTTTGTCCGGATAAGGTCGCTCCTCACCTGCGCGCCATGTTCGTGGAGGCGCGGGTGAATGGGTCTTTGCCGCTTGATCAACGACTGGCAACCATAGTGGTGATACATAAGGACGGTAAGCCTCGGGACAAGTGTAGTTCCTATCGGCCGATATCGCTTCTTAACGCTGAGCCGAAAATCCTTGCTAAGATCCTGGCGAACCGCTTGGTCCGGGTGCTTGAGGACTTGATCCACCCGGACCAATCGGGCTTCATCCCGCATCGTAACACTGCATTAAACCTTAGGCGTCTCCATGGGGTGATTGCTAGGGCGGGCACGTTGCGGGAGCCGGCTATTGTGGCGTCTCTTGACGCCACAATGGTGTTTGATTCGGTGGAGTGGGCATACCTGTGGGCTGTGCTAGCCAAGTTCGGCTTCGGGCCTGGTTTTGTGGACTGGGTGAGGTTGCTTTACGAGGATCCCCTTGCTAGTGTTGTGGTAAACGGGAGGGCGTCCAGGCCTTTCAAGCTTGGGAGGGGCACCCGGCAGGGTTGCCCCCTGTCGCCTTTGTTGTTCGCCCTTGCTCTTGAACCGCTGGCGGCGTGGATACGATGGCATCCGAGTATACGTGGGCTTCGATGGTCGCCCGACCACGAGGACCGTATCTCACTTTACGCCGATGATATCCTATTATACCTCGCCTCGCCCCAGAAGTCTCTCATAGTGGTTTGCGACGTCTTGACTTCTTTTGGTAGGAACTCGGGCCTTGTTATCAATTGGGGAAAGTCATATCTATATGTTTTGTGTGGCGATGTTCAGCCTGTCCCCCGAAACTGTTCGATTCAGATCGCCCAGCAGGGCTTCCGGTATCTAGGGATTTACATCTCCACTGACTCCATCTTGCGATATGAGAAGAATCTGCTCCCCCCCCTGGCGCGCCTGCGGCGGGATGCGGCGGGCTGGCGGCGGTTGCCGCTCTCCCTCCTCGGGCGTGCCGCGTTGTTTAAAATGATGTCTCTTCCCCGTTTCCTCTATGCCTTGCAGAATACGCTTGAATGGGTCCCGACTAGTTACTTTCGAGAGGTCGAGAGCCTCCAGCGTTCACTATTGTGGGACGGGCGGCCGCGCATAGCGATCGCTAAGCTGACGCTCCCGTGGTACGACGGTGGTATTGCGCTTCCGGACATTCGAAGATACTACTGGGCCACCCAGTTGTGCGCGATTAATCATGGTGTCTATGGCTCGGCGTTGAGCCCCGGCTATGCCATGGATCGGTGGTTACTGCGTGGCGGTAATTACCACAGGGCTTTGTACTCGAAGTCGTTGGACTCGTCCCTTACGGGGCCCACTGGAGTGGCGGTGCGGGTGTGGAAGTTGGCGACGGACTCCCTGGGTTGGGGGGCAGGCTTACCCTCGCTACCCCGTTGTTTGATTCTGATATCCTGGGGAAGCTTTGGCATACAAAAGGGTTCGAGAAATGGGATTTGATCGGTATCTCCAGGGTCGGAGACTTGCTGGCTCAGGGCAGGGTGAAGTCCTTTGAGGAGCTGCAGAAGGAGTATGAGCTGGGGAGCACTGAGTTTTTCCGCTATGCCCAGGTGCGTCACGCCTTGCGGTCGGTCCTCGTGGAAGGTGAGAAGGTGCCTGCGTCCTCTCCGTTGGAGGACAGAATTCTGGATGGCCATATGCCGGAGAGCGCGATCTCTCTCATCTATAAGAAGCTGATTAACGTCCGGGCCGACCTTCTTCGGGGGTTGCGGGATCAATGGACTAGGGATGGCCTCGAACTGGATGACGAAGATTGGCAATATGCAGTTTCTTCTCCTAGGGAGGTTGCGATTCCGTCACGTCTGCGGCTGGTGCAGCTTAAAATACTCCATCGAGTCTACGTGACAGGTCCTAGGTTGGTCCGTATGGGTTTCTCTGAGGAGGGTTTATGTAGGCGAGGCTGCGGCATGGTGGGTACCTTCTTACATATCATCTGGGAATGCGGCGTGATTGTGGAGTTTTGGAGGCAAGTTCATGCAGTGATGGGGGAGGTGACGGGCATTGTCATGCAGCCGGAGGCGCGGTGTTGTCTCTTGAATGTCTGGGGTCCTACCGATCTTGATGACGCACAGACTCAGTGGGTGACCCTGGGGAACATGGTGGCTAAGCGGGACATCGCGCGCCTGTGGGGCTCTGCTGGGCCTCCTGCGCTGGCAGCGTGGAAGGAAAATATGGATTGGAGCATGCTCAGGGAAAAGACAGTGTATTGTGCTAGAGGGCGCCCGCGGAAATGGCATGCAGTATGGGGGCGATGGAACCACTACAGGGGGGACATATGTCTGCCCCCTGATCCGGATCCACCTGAGGAGCAACTTTCCCCTTGACATTCTTTCCGGCTATGTATTTATTGTTGATGACTGATTGCCTTTTATGAGTCTCTGCTTTCCCCCTCCCTCCTCTCATTATAGCGTTGTTTCTGGTGGAGGAAATGGGACTAGCTCCCCCTGATGGGCACCCATCATGTGCATTCGAAGCTTATCGCCTTGCTAGTGTTTGGTTTGTGTTTGTGTTTATTTAAAACTGAACCTTTTCTGATTCTCCTTTCAGTGCAGTGCGAACGCTTTTCTGTGTTGCTTAACTTAAGCTGCCGAACCTCCGGGCTGTCGGCTGAATAGCTGTGTTCTGGATTTACTGAATAAAGGTTTTTTTAAAAAAAAAAAAAAAAAAAAAAAGCCCATCCATGCACGCCCTTGAGGCAATGCAGGTTTTTCTTCTTCTGTAGGTTGGGCTCCAAAATAAAGGACTTCAAGTCCTTACACTGCAGAGAAACTCCCTGGAAAGAAACAAGCTCCTTTAATTTGTCCCCGAGCTCTTGATAGAAAGACAACAGTACAGTCTAAGTGAGCAGGATTCCTCATCATCTTATGCTCACAATCTGTCAACAAAGATCCCTTCCATTTGTCCTCAGACCAAGCCTTGTTGCACCGTGCTCTCACATAACAATAGCAGCTACCTGAAAAGAATCTCAGTATGAGAAATAAACTATGGCAGAGTGAATTGACTAGAACACAACCTCAGAAACTTTTCATGGGCATAAAAAAACACTCCCAAGAAAGTAAGAGGTCAGGAGATTATTTTGAAAAGAAAGACAACAAGGAAACTCTAAAGGAGTCCACAAAAGCCACTAATATGAAAGCAAAGTTATGCTCAGAAAAGAACACAATGTGAAACAGTGGATAAAAAAAGGCTTGCTAGATAATCATTAAGAGGCAGTTGTCAAGAAACAACTGCGTTGTCAAATAATCAGAGATGCAGAGACTAATCCTTCAAAGTTTGTATTGTAGAGAGGTTCTATGAAGGGGCATGTGACACGTAAAGATAAGAAGCTCAATTGGATCCAGAACAACTATTGCTCTAATACAGATAAGGAGGTATAATCTGAGGTTTAGAAGAACAAAGGTGGTCAGCACCTAAGAAATATACATGTGCTTTTTCCTGTAGGCTTCACAGCATCTGTGTGGGGCTTGCCTAGGGGCATAATTGAGGCATCCTCTTTCTTTCTTCCCATTTACATTGATCTTCTCTACTTACTTTGTGTTGTTTCAGGGTGGGCTGAGAGTGGATAAATGGGTGAGGGGTGTAGTCTAAAGAACCATACATTGGGAAATACCAAATGGGAGGTAGCCTCTGAAAGGATAGAAAATATAGTGCTGATACAAAGGCATTGTGGAGCCCCGACCTGACATAACCACATTGGCAACAAAAATAGATGGACTAGAAACTGGGCCGAAACCCCAAACCAGGATACATTTTGATTGGGTAAAAAAAAGAAAATCACAAATAAAACAAGCAATTTAAAAAAAAATTGTATTGACAGTTTCGTTAACATAGAACACATTCTAACAACAAAACAAGCCAGTTGAACAGTACATCTTTCCACAACCATCTGTGCAATCGTGGGACAAAAAATAGAGAAAAGAAATGCATCATCTAATAACATATTTGTCTGAGTACCCCGTGCATAACACTTTGATGAAACCTGCATCTGTTTTTCCTACGAGGGTCAACAATGGTGTGTAGTCACTCTTCTGCAGTTCTACATCAAGACAGTCCAGCAGGATTACAGCAGTTATACAATCTGGTCATTTATACCTGTACATTCATGCGTACCATTTGTTAAGGCATGTGAGGAACCAAAGGATCCCACCTGACTCCCAACACCCCCATCCCCCAGTGCCACCGCGAAACAAGAGCTCCCGCATATTTACTCAGCCGCGTCTTTCTGATTTTGTGCCCATTGCAGAAAGAGCTCCCAGATGTCACGAGGCCTAGAGGTGGGCGGCATGAGCCCCCAAAAAGTAGATAGCTGAGTGTGCCCAAATGTTACCGCAGCAAGCCAGCCCTTAATCGATGGCAGTCTTCTCCCACCCCAGCACACCACCACCTGTCTTTTAGCAAATAATAATAGCAGAGCATGTAATTTACGCGTTTTTGGCAGGGTGTCTTTAACAAATCCCAATAGTCCTATTATGGGAGATGGCAAATCGGACCTTCCAATTATTTGATTCACTGAGGCAAATATCTTTGTCCAATAATCTGTTACTTTCGGGCATTCCCATGCCATGTGCAAAAAAGTGTCAGGGGAGAAACCGCATCTCCAGCATTTATTGTCTGCACGTAGCCCCATCCTATGAAGACCAATAGGTGTTCTATAAAATCTGTGCAGAAACTTGAAATGAATTAATCTTAACCTGTAGTTTGGTGACAACTCAGTGAACAAATAAAACAAGCATTGGCAACACCAATGGGTTTCACCACAAGATCTGTTGGCTTTGTCAAGGTTTTTTTTTTTAATGTTGCACAGCAGTGTGAGCTGCTGTGCTACATAGCAAAATGCAATATCACATGGCCAGACCGCATCATAGTGATTTTTTATTAACTTTAAGCTATGCACTTATAAAGAAGGTAGAATTGTTATTTTCTCTATACTGAATATGCAATTCAGTTTCTAGAACGAATGTCCATTGTAGTTAACAGCATGTGAAAGTGTAGCTAGCTGGAACACTGAGCATGGAGAGGCTGTGTTGTTATGGCCAGAGCTACTGACTTTGGAGCTGGGGAACCAGGTTCGAGTCTCGGTGCTTGCTCAACATCCTGTGATTCTGGGCAAATTACTTAGGGGGTCATTATGATGGCGGGCGGACCAAAGTCTGCGGTACCCCACTCCAAATTAGGATGCGACGACCCCTATGACGGTCTCATCTTGCAATTTAACATTGCAGTCGGTGCTGCTGACTGCAGCACCTGCCGCGATGTTAAAATGCAGGTTGTGCATTTCACTGAACTACTTGGCAGGCACCACACAATGCCTGCCACTTAGTGCAGTGAAATGTAGGGGGTACAATGGGTACTCCCCAGTTCACCCACAACTCCCCCAACACAAGGGGGGCCCGCAACAGGCCCCCAAACCAATCCCCGCCAGCCTGTGAATAGCGGTTCCATCGCCATACACCGGCTGGCGGGGATGCAGCATTGTAATTTGGCGGACAGTGCCTGCTAGGCACCGGCACCATTTTATGGATGCTGACCACCCTGCTAGGCAATCGGACCGATTGCTTGTGGCAGATCCGTGGCGGGCTGTCTTTGCGCCCGCCGCGGTCAGGGTCATGTTACCCCCCACCATCCTAATTTGGTGGGGGGGAAATCACGGTCCGGTGGCGGGCCTTCTGCCATCATAATAACCCCCTTAGTCTCCCAGTGCCTGTAAAAATGTATGTGTCCTTGTGTAATGTAACTGGTGCTCATGTAAAGTGCTTCAAGCCTTTCCAGTGAAATTCACGCTATATAAAACAAGCCATGATGGAGATAGTAGGGAGGCAACTAGTGATGGGGTGGGGAGAGGTATCCAGTGACAGGAGCGAGGTAGTGGGAGGGACAGGCCAGAAACAAATGGGGAAGGGGCATGCAGCAACTGAAGCGAGGTGGTGGTGAGGACGGGCAAGCAACCAACAGAATGCTGACCCTGGAAAGTAAAAATGTGCGCGACCAGTGGAAGGACACTTTTTCCAAACTCCACAACAAGGACGATGATGTAAAGCTGAGCAGGAAGCTGGAGGCAGGAGGAGGCACTGACCAACAGGAAGAAAGTAAACAAGAGTGACGTGGAAGCTAACCAATGTTAAGTAAAGGTAAGTAATGAGTCTCAAAGCCACTTTAAAGATATTTTTCTAATTTCAAGAGATTTCGAAGCACAGCGCAAGCCCTGTGCAAGGCAAAACCTAAAAAAGGACAACATCTAAAACCATTCCTTTAGCAAAACCTGGATGATTCAACAGGGATTTATTGATGTGCAGATCTTTTCAACAAAATGCATACAGGCTGGCTTTCCTGACCCGCAATCCTGAATAGCCGTAATATTGTCATACTTAAGCAGGGAAGTACAGCGTGGTCAATGCCAATAAATCATGTTATGGAAGTATTCCAAATAATTTTTGGTACAAAAAGAGAGATGCAATGCCCCATGAATAAGTGTTTTTGTTTGAAGTAAGTAAAAAGGGATTTAACTTTATACCTAGCTCAGTTCAGTAAACATTTGGGAGTAAAAATGCTCAGAGGAAAATCGAGATTGTCTGTTTTATAGGTCATGAGTTGAAGGATGCACTTGCACACACAGAGTACACCCACAGACATGTAACATCTAACAGACATGGTCCTGTCTCTTGACCACAGAATGGAAGAAAGTAAGGGAGGAAAATGCTGTTCTATGCTTTGATAAAGCACAAATGGCTAGTGCTTAAACGTTGACAGTACAGGCGTAAAGAGCATTGGTTTTGATTAAAGTGGTGTAGAGTGCATTGGGATAGAGTGCAGTGGAGTAGAATAAAGTGGCGGAGAGTGGAATGGTGCAGAGTGAAATAGAGTGACAGAGTGCAGTGGCATAGACTGCAGTGTCATGGAGTGCAGTAGTACAGAGTAGACTAGAATTGTTTAGACTGGATTGTCGTAGAGTGCAGTGGCATAGAGTGGAGCGATGTAGAGTGAAGTGGCGTTCAGTGCATTGGCATGGAGTGCAGTAGAGTGGCATAGAGAAGAGTAGAGTGCCATGGCATAGAGTGCAGTGGTGTAGACTAGAGTGTCAAAGAGTGCAGGCTGCAGAGTGCAATGGCATAGTGTGGATTGGTGCAGAGTAGAGTGTTAAAGGGTCTGTCCAAAAAATTCCTTAAAAGAAACATTTTGAGTGCCAAATTAAAAGTTGCTCCGTTACCAGTATCTATCTCCCCCACCTGTAAAACAAACATTAGTTTGGTCGCCCTCTGACATTTAAAGAGCATTCCTTAATAAGTGAAAGATTTCGGGGCAACTTTTAATTTGGCACTCAAAATGTTTCTTTTAAGGAATTTTTGGACAGTAGCAGGGGAGAGCACTATGAATTTTGGTTTATTAATGGGGGAGGTTATGGGGTCTTTTGGCACAAGTTGAGAAATGCGGGTGTATGATTATGTGGAGTTCACGTTAGATGGATTGTGGGTATTGTAGTTGGGTTGTAGGAGAATCATGGAGGGTGGAGAGTATGGTCAGGTGATATGAATGGTTTACAGCTGGGGAAGCCCCGTACAGTTTTTGAAGCAGTTGAGTGGGGTGATTTAAATTTGATTATGCTTCGAACGCAAGAGAGTAGAGGCACGCTGTTCGGACGTGGCAGGATTACTGTAGGTAGGAACCGGGGATTGAACCATTTAAATTATCATGATTTGGAAAGATGTAAACCGGGGAGGATTCTTGTAGGAGATATCATGGGTTAATGATTAGTTGCATTAGTGGAATCATTGTGATTTATGTTTGTATGTAGGATGATGGAGCACTGTTTGGTGGGTGGGGGCTGGTAATCACTGGAGGATAGGGGGTGAATGGTATTGAACACGCAAGTAGGAGATGGAATCGAGTATTATTTTTAACAATATTGAAATTTATATTGAAGGGGCAGGGTTTGAAAAAGTTGGTTAATTTACAGTTGCTGCACAAGAATTATTTCGTTTGTCTGACAGATATTCATTTACTATTGTAGATACCTCTGAGGAAGGTGATAAGGACCAAAATGCATTGGGTGATGTTAAGTTTTAATGGAGGATTCGAGTTTCATAACATGGCTGTGATTAGGCCCGGATGGGCAAGTCCTGTGCAAATAAAATGGAAGAAAACCTTGGAATTTCGTACCTTTGATGTGATGGACAAACGTTGAAAAATTAATAGAAATAAACAGACTGAACTTTTTATAATACTTTTGAGTACGTGGATAATATTGATCACAAAGGTGCATAAGGCTGTGCAACCCTAGGTGACTCGCACAACGCGCGTCACACCTTTTTTGACTACTAGTTTTCAGGCCACTTCCTGTCCTTCTAGCTTTAGTGTAACGGGTTTGATGTGTGGATACACTTTACAAACTAGGTAAAATGAAAGCTGGTGTGAGCCATGCAAGTCACCCCATCCTATATTCCCCCAAGTGCCTAGTTTTTTTTAAAGGTGCTCATTTGCTGAGTTTCCCTAGGTGCTGGCTAATCTATGGCCCAAAATACACAACTACTCACTTTTCAAAAAAGGGGTCAGTTTTGAGTGGAAAAATTAGATGTGTCCATGTTGCCTTTTAGGCCATGTCCTGCTGCGGGTCCTAGGCCTACCCACAGATGCGAGGTACCATTTTTTCCAAGAGCCTTAGTGGAATGCCAGGTGGAAAGAAGTTTGTGGCTCCTAGCATATTACAAACTTTCTATCACAGAAGCATGAGGCAGTGTTTTTTTAGTCAATGTTTGAGGTTTGTAAGGCCTTCTGGGTAGAAAAACCTGGTGAGAGCCACACATGCCACCCACCCTGGATTCCGTCAGGTGTCTAGTTTTCAAAACTGTTCACATTTTCCTGGTTTCCCCAGGTGTGGGCTGAGTTAGGGCCGGAAATCTAGAGCTACACACTTTGCGAAAGAGGGGTTAGATTTGAGTGGAACAATGTGATATATCCATGTTGCCTTTTGGGCTGTTTCCTGCCGCAGGTACTAGTCCTACCCGCACAAGTCAGGCACCATTTTCTCAGGAGCCTTGGGGGTATGCTGAGTGGAAAGAAGTTTGTGATTCCTCACAGATTCCAGAACTTTCCATAACGGAATTGTGAGGAAAACGTGTGTGTTTTTTTTTTTTAAGTTTGTCGTTCACAAGGGCTTCTGGGTAAAATTAACTAGTGAGAGCCATGCAAGTGACACACCCCAGGATTCTAGTTGTTTAAACGTGCAAGTTTGCTAGTTTTCCCTAGGTTCCAGCTGAGCTTTGGCCCAACATATAGAGCTTCCCGCTTTCCAAAAAAAGGGTCAGTTTGAGTGGAGAAATGTGATGTTTGTATATTGCATTTTGGGCCATTTCCTGAAGTGGGCACTAAGCCTACCCATACAAGTGAGTCACCATTTTGTATCGGGAGACTTAGGGGAAATGCTGGGTTGAAGAAGGTTTGTGGCTCCCCACACATTCAAAAACATCCCATCCCAATCCCAGCCGACTCTAGTGTATGTTGGGATTGTGAAACGGCTCGGCTGGGAGAGGGAAAAAGTAAAAATATTTAGAGTGTGAGTCGCGTTACACACAGCTTCACGTACCATTGGCCACATCCTTCAAATGAGGTTGTGCTGCATCTGCCCAATTAGTAATTGACCACGCCAGCCCCATCAGCTGCTTCTCATGTTGCTTTGATGTGCTGGGAAGCGGTCGTCACACTTCCGACCGCAGCGGTGACAGGCACAGTCTGAGGGCAAATGTAAGTCCTTTTCACAGGCAGCAGCGGTGACTGGAGCCTTCTCCAGTATTACAGAGGCTCCCAAAGAGTGGACGCGCCTTCATAGAAGTAAGAAACTGACTTCTGTTTTAGCCACCATTTTGAATTGGGGAATAAGCTGTATACATCATTGCCATGGCAACGTCTTTTTCAGCGCCAAGTGCCGGTTATTGTAACTGTTTCCAGCGGGGGTTTCTGTCATGATCAGCTATTTTTTGACACATCGGGGCCAATTTTAAGAAGAAAAAAAAAGTGTGGTACTGTTGCTAATTGGCCTACAGGCCTATGTTTGGCATGCCCACTCGCCCATAATTTCTAAATGGTGGCAATAGTATTTTATTCGTTCTGATATTATTCGTTTTTAGTATTAATATTATCAATTTAGTAAGGCTGTTAGCTCTTTTTTGTCGTATTAATTTGCACAAGCTAATTTTTTACTGGGTGCTTAAGGTCTTAGGGCTATATTAGTATGTTTTGGCAATTTGAATGTCAGCAGTGCACGTTCTAACTTGTCTGATGACAAGAGTTTACCTCAGCTGGAAGTACATGAAGACATGTTTAAAAATACTTTGAGGGGGCCGTGTCCAAGATGGCGGCCAGGAAGAACATGATTTGCAAAGCGTTATTTGTGGCGGAGCAGCAGTCGCCTGCTCTGGGACTGCATCCTTGGCAGGGTTCACCAAAACTGGCCTCCTGGGCACACCCGGAGTCTGTGGAGGTACTTATCATCACGAGATCACGACCGGAGCACCAGCGGCGGCCGTCACATTGTAGAATGCGTGGTGGGCCCTGTGGTGGGCGGCTTTCGGAGTCCCGGTAGGGGCCTGCTGGTGATTCATCCAGGGCACTGGCCCCCACATCGGCTGCCATGGCAGAGTGAGGCACTTAGATCTCTGCACGGCTGGCCGAGACCGGGCGGCCGGATGTAGAGGCAGTGCAATGGGGACAGGCCTGCCTCGTGTGCGGAACAGCAGCGACAGGAGTGACGTGGGTCCCTGCCGCCTCCGAGAGGACTGCCGTGCTGATTGGCGAGAGTGAGGCTGGCTCGCTTGTTTGGCCACCCCTCGAGTTAGGCTGCCTGCCCGCCCACGCGATGAAGACGGGAACTGAGGAGAGAGTGGGAGCGAAGAGATGCGGTGAGGGCCTCCAGACCTGGAGAGAGCGAGCTGTTGTGCCGGGCACGCAAAGCACCTGATCAGGAGGCTGTGGCGGCACGTGGCGGGTGGCGGCCAATACTCTGCCCCCCAAGCAACCAGGTGAGAGGGTGCCGCAGTGTGAGTGGCCTGCTGCGAAGAGGGAGCGGCTTAGCAGCACGGCAGGTACTTCGAGAGGTCCCCGACACTGAGCCGCAGAGGGCCCCCGGGAACCCGAAAAGAGGCCTGAAATTGGCCCCCTGCCATACCAGAGCCAACGCTTGGGGTATCCACGCGTCCAGCCAGGAGGCGGCCTGACAGGGGTCAGTATACCTCAGAGAGCAAGGGTGCAGCATGGACCCACCCGGGAGGCCCTGCAACGACTGGAAGCAGTGATTGACATAAGGGGCAGTGGCACCCTAGCTGGCACATGAGCAATGCTGTGGAGCCATGGTAGATGAAAGGAGTGACAGGCTCACCAGACTTCTGCCAACACTCCTAGGACTGCTACACGGCTTTTGGATAAGCGCAGGGTACTTCTCCGCTGTGTGGGCACTGCGGCCTGGGGTGTCCGAGGCCAGAGCACTCGATATGCATGCAGGGGCAGGGAGTGATAGCCACTGAACCGCTTGACTCCCTACAGGGAGGGGGGACAGGCACCTCCCATAGCCCGACGCTGGTGGCGAGGAGTGCTGCCCTGGGGTCCCTGCCGCAGGAACGACGGGATCCGGGGATTGTGATCGCGACAGACAGTGAGGCCCTGGTCCCTAGATCACGTAGAAAAAACAAAACTAGCATCCTGATGACATAGCACCCTCATAGACCCCACCGAGCACAGAGAATGGCTAGTGCACTGCTGAAGAAAGAGCGCTCCGAAAAAGAAATGCTCTTAAAGCAGCCCACCCAGGGCGCATCGGACAATACAAGACTGGAGCCGGAAGGGTCATCAGGGGCCCAAGAAGGAGCGGATGCTCCGGCCACGAAAGCCTTTATGAGGCAGCTATTTGCGTCACTGAAAACGGATCTCCAGGAGCTCAAGGGGCAAATAGCTGCCGACCTCAGGGAGGTGAAGTGCGACGTGGAAGACATCGGGGAGCGAGTTGCAACCCTTGAGGAGCACGAAACTGGACGGGGTGAGGAAATCGAGATGATGCAGCTAGAGCTCCTCCGCCTTAAAGAGCAACACATCATACTACAAGGTCAAGCAGAAGATTTAGAAAACTGCTCCCGCCGCAATAGCGTACGCATCAGAGGTGTGCCATCCGGCACGGAAAGAGAAAACATCAGGGAGTTTGTGTCGGCCCTCTGTAGACAAGTGTTGGGGGACGAACGTGCGGCGGACATCCAGATTGATTGGCGCCACCACCGGACATTCTCATCTGCATTCATGATTTTCAACTAAAAGAGCTGATTATAAAGAAAGCTAGAGTGGCGCACCCGTTGCAATTCCATGGCACCTGCCCCACTCTTTACCAAGATCTGTCTGCTATCACCTTAAGTAAGCGCAGGGACTTCAGGCAGATCACATTGCACTTGAAAGAACTGGGGATTGCCTACTCTTAGGACCACACCTTCCACAACATCTTTAAGTATGAGGGCAAGCTGCAGCAAAATCGTTCTCTTCAGGAAGCCAAGGAGGTGTTGAGAATAGCACGGTCACAATCCCCTGAGGCGCAATGCAACGCTACCGCAGGGTTGAGCCAAGCACGCCTCTGGTGGCACAGGGTTGGGAAACTCTCGTCACCACATAAACCTGACACAGCCATTATTCTCAAAGAACGAGAAGCAGTCATATCCTCCCTTTCCAATGGCCCTAATCAACCAGCTCCCTGCTGAGAGACAATGCCGGTAAGCGGCACAGAGCCCATCCCAGAGCCGGAGGCCGAGCTCTCCTTTTCCAGTGAAGTTGCTTGGTCCACCACCCCTTTTTTTGTTGTTCTGCTGACAAACTTTGGTCAACTCAGACTATTGGTTACGCCATCCTGTTGGATGGGTGAGAACTTATTGTTTACTTTTTTGCGTTTATTTTTCTTTGGGTATTCTGCACCAGTACCAAGGTCCTCCGCCGTAAGCAAAGGCGGATGTATATCCTTCGAGATGTTTTACACCGATCACCCCCAGCCATTTGTGACTTTCTGCTTATTCCCCCCAATAGGTGTTTGTGATGGGTAGAGATCTTAAGGTCATCTCTCTTAATGTTCAGAGGGTTAATCATCCCGTGAAACGCTCAGCTGTTCTCTCGTTGTTAGAGAATGCGGAAAGGGACATTTGCATGCTTCAAGAAACCTACGTACTTTCCAAAAACACGCCACACATGTGTACACGGAGATTTCAACGTCAATACTGGTCCGCTAGCACTTCTAAATCATGTGGGGTAGCTATACTGTTTAGTGCAAAGTTTGAGGGCAAGGTCCTTTCCAAACTTTATGAGGTACTGGGGCGGGTTCCTGCTCTTTGGGTACAATGGGGCCCCCACACTCCTCACTCTCCTCAATCTCTACTCTCCTAACACAAACCAAGAACCTTTTCTCATTAAGACTCTCAGGGATGGGCCGGCATCCGCTGACGCACCGATTTTAATAGGCGGCGATTTTAACTTGGTGATGGATAATGATTGGGATCGTTCCTGTCAGCGACAAGCTCAGACGGGTGCGATCTCCACTGAGGGTAAAGAATAGCTGGCGGAATTCAGGCTGCACAACATTTGGCACCTTCACCACCCAGACACGCAAGATTACGATTACACATATTAGTTTGCTGCCCATAAGTCGTACGCGCACCTAGACCATTTCCTAGCGTCGATGACACTCCTGACTAGCATACAGGAGTCTTCAATTGAGCCTCGCTCATTATCAGATCATGCTTTAATTACAGTCACACTGCGCATGGGGGAACACTATCACTCTGACACGGTGGCACTTGCGTGAGGGACTGTTACAAGCACAGCATATTGTGACAGAGATCAGAGGGAAAATTGTGGAATATATACAACATAACGATAGAGCAGATACCTCGTTGACTGCAATTTGGGAGGCCCTGAAACAAATGGTACGGGGGAGTTCATGACTATCTCCTCTGCAGAGAATAGGAAGCGCAGGGAAACGAGACAGGGCATCAAACAGGAAGTGAGGGAGTTGGAAGCAGCACATAAACGTGCAGGTGTACAGAGGGTGTGGCGGGAGCTAGAAAAGAAAAGGCTCATATTAAAACGTCTTGACTTGGACAGGGCGGAATACACGCTCCTGAGGTTAAGGCATAAGGTTTACTTAAGCAGCGACAAATGTGGGAGGATGCTGGCTCATCGGCTGAGAGCTCGAACGCTGGCGGGGGCGATACCCAAGATAAAGACATCGATTGGGGAGGAGGTCTACGCAGATAGTCTGACACATTTAAATGGTTCTATCAAGCTTTATACACTGAAGACGATACCGAACAGCCGGACATGAGTGAATACCTTGAAACGTGCAATCTCTCTCCTCTTCCCAAAAATCAGGCGAGTCAATTATTCGAGCCCATCCGCCCTGGAGAAGTCATATCGGCCATTGCTCGGCTGAAGTTAAACAAGGCCCCGGGCCCTGACGGATACCCGGCGGTATTTTATAAAACCTTCTGTGTTGAACTGGCCTCTCTCCTCACAAGGCTGTTTAACTTCTTTGTAGATAGTGGCACAATCTCTGACTCCATGGCGGAATCAGCGATCTACGTGATCCCCAAGCCTCAAAAAGACCCCAGTCTAAGCGGGTCATATCGCCCAATCTCACTACTTAACCTAGACGTGAAGCTATTTATGGGGGTATTGGCTGCCCGTTTGGGCCCGATGATGGAGGGGTTGATAGACCCGGACCAGGCAGGGTTTATCCCCACCAGGCAAGGGGGGGATAATACGAAGTGACTCCTCCATCTTATAGACAGCGTGCGCTGCTCAGGGAGAGTAGCTCTATTCCTGTCAATAGACGCAGAAAAGGCATTTGACAGGGTGCGGTGGAGGTACCTATTTGATACTTTGCATCGCTTTGGATTTGGGGAGCGATTCATGAAGTGGATTCGGTGTATATATCAGACACCTTGTGCTTTTGTTAGAGTTAATGGGACGTCCTCTTCATCCCTCCCAATAGCACGAGGCACGAGACAGTGGTGTCTGCTTTCACCCCTCCTCTTTGCCCTATATATGGAGCCCTTGGCCCAGAGGATCAGAGACCACCCTCAAATCAAAAAGGGCTGCGTTTTGGGGGAGATGTTCATAAAGTAGGCCTTTATGCAGACAATGTGATTTTGTTCTTAACGGACCCTCTCACCTCCCTTCCAGCCCTCCTGGACGAGCTAGAACGTTTCGGGACCCTTTCAGGTTTTAAGGTTATCCTAAGCACATCTCAGGTGCTCAACCTTGCTACTCCGCCAGAACAAGTGGAGGCGCTGCGGGAGCGATTCCCCCTACAATGGGCTTCACAGCCAATAACATATCTGGGTATTCTTCTAGCCCCAACAATTTCACGGACGCTGGAGCTAAACCATTCCGCACTGGTGGAGCAGACGGCTAAAGCTCTAGCTGGATGGCAGAGACTAAAACTGGCCTGATTTGGATGCTTTGCGGCGGTTAAAATTACAGTGTTACCGCGAATCCTATATATTTTCCAGCTACTTCGGCTGGATCCCCCTCTGAAGGTACTGCCCTCCCTCTAGTTGGCTATCAACAAATTTGTTTGTGGAGGGAAGAAGGCACGCTGCTTTTTTCGCAAATGTCGAATGCCAAGCCCGAGGGAGTCGCAGATCTCCCTGATTTACTGAGATACCTACAGGCCTCTCACCTTAGATATATTGTGGAGTGGAACCGACCACTCTCCGAAAAGCACTGGACCTTCATGGATCAGGCAGTCGCCGGGATTAATATTTGGAGAGAGGCCTGGCGACTGCGCAAACTGAGGGCCTGGGGTCTCTACTCGTCACCAGTCACTGTAGCCACGATGAAAGTATGGGACGCAGTGGTGCTCAAACACGGGCTGACGAGTTTCCTTCTCAAATGTCCCCCATTGTTGACAACCTGGACTTCCCACTGGGTTGCAAATCCGAGGTGTTTGAGAGATGGAGGGAGGCGGGGTGTAAGCGAATTGGTTCGCTGTTTGATAGCCAGGGTGTCATACCGTACAAACAGCTAAGACGCGATTACGACTTGTCTAAAGCCGATGAATTCCACTATCTCCAACTCATTGTGCAACCTCCCCATATAAATAGACCAAGCCTCCAGACGGCTTACCCCGTTCGAGAAATGGCTGGTTAGCAAAATGTACACCATGTTGGCAGCGGGACAGGGAGGGGGGCGGACGAAAGGACAACTTAGATGGGAGAAGGAATTGGGCCAGACCTTGACGGACAAAGAATGGGAAAATATCCATTATAGGGCCCACCACACAGCGCACAACACTGCTGGCACCGAATCGGCTTTCAAAGTCACTTCATATTGGTATCTCACACCGGCTCGTATACATAGCTGGGACAAAAATAACACCAAAATGTGTTGGTGTGGATGCGGTCTCACTGGCTAACTTGCGCATCTGCTTTGGCATTGCACACATCTAGAACGCTTTTGGGAGGGAGTGTTGAATGACATGACATAGACAAGGCCTTTGACACAGAGATTCCACGATTCCCGGCGTATACTTTGCTGGGTCTTTCCAATGCGCTGACATTTCCCCTGCAGGGTAGGCAGTTAGCGCTGGCGTTACTGGCGGTTCGACAGACGTTTTTGGCACAGTGGGGCATAGCAAATGTTCCTGACCATACGGCATGACTTCATCGACTTTGGTTATCCCTGGCCATGGAACGCCTTTTGTTGATTCAGGAACATAAAGGGGATTAATACACTGGAGTTATGGACCCCCTGCATATGCATCTTGTCCGAAGAATTCATAGCAGTTACATGCTCCAAATACTACACTTGCTTCCTACAAAGGGAGACGCAGTAAAATTCCACAAGGAAGGGGCTGGGAAGTGAATCACAGTTTAGTAGAGTAGAGATTTGCTTCTGCATTACGTAGAATGCGTGCCGGTGCAGATGCCCCCTTTTCTTTTATTTTGGGTGGGGAGAGGGACTTTTCCCTTTGTTGGTAGGCAGCTATATATCCTTTTTGTTCTTGTTGCCCAGTTGGTACGTGTACACTACTACACTGCTGGCCCCTGGATTGTAGGCAAAAGCCGTGCATCTCCTTTGCGTCCGTGACTTTGCTGCCGGCCACTATGGTTGTAGGCATACAGCTGTGTTATACGCATGCGGCAGGACTGCCGTTTAAAATGAATGAAAGATTGGTTCCATAGAAATACTTTGAGAAAGGCTTAAAAACTTCCATTAAGGAGACGGTAGCAATGTCCAAAAGAAAAAAAGAGGTGCACCTTGTGAGGAGGAATATTTTTAAATATCAGATTATGAGAGACCCTTGAACCCCATAAGGGGCGGTAAGGCCCCATTCAAATCAGGGCATTTAATTAGACCACGAAAAACACAGGGTCATGGACGTTTAGGGATGACACCTAGTCCTCTATATGTGGTAGCTGAATTGCTACAAGAGAACATGGTAGCCACAGCACTACAAAAGACTATGGTGTCCATCACATCACAAGAGGAGATAAAGACTCAAATGCCTGGATGTGTTCGACATCAATGAGGATAATGACACAGGGTTGGACGAATTTGTTTTCGCTCCTGATGAGGCCCCGGATGCCCTTGATGGTTTAGACGATGACTTGCAGGGGACTTCTTCTACCAGGCCGGTAAAGGCCCCTTTGGGCCTGGGCAGGTTTAGCCCTGATTCAAACACCCTTGTAGCATAGAGTGGTGACTGCTCAGCCATGAGGCAAAATACATATTGCAGTGGATATGGGGCCCCCTAGGAAGACGACACTGCAATCTGATGCTGACCGAGTGCCCCAACCACTGCTGGATGGTAAGGCAGGACAAACACCTAACTTGGACCCAGAACTAATGGCGTTTTTATTTAAGTTGGGTAAAGACCCACAGAAGGGTCTGAAACGGTGCCTGAAGCAATGCCAGGACTGATTACTTGATGTGTTGGGTCCTCTATTTTGTATATGGTTGAGGAATCTTATATTAATGACTCCGATATAGACCAAGACCTTCTTAAATGTTGGAGCCAGAGGGCAGTCTGCATGCTGGGAAATGCAAACGCTGGGTTTGTAGCTGAAAGGAAGACGGTCATCCTTGAGTAATGCTTCAAATGTTTACATAGATACGAGCCACACCCATATCACCCAAACATACCAACATGTATATGTTTAATTATGGTGTTACCAATGCTCGAAAATGTGATTGTATTTACCTTGATGTCTTTAATAAAAAGATTAAAAAGGTCATCGTTAGGATCAGCCCAAAGCTCGCCGAGCTAGCTAATAGGGAAGCTGAAAGTAAACTAGGAGGCCACCTCTTTGATCAGAATTTCATAAAATTACTCAGAATATATGTGTCAACCTTCACTACTTTGAGCAAAGCTCAGTATAACCTACGACATGTGTTTGGGTCACATGTTTTGGAAGGCGACAGGAGGGGACTGGCTGTCAGCTGAGGTGGAGCAAAAAGGTCTCAGTTTCATGTGTAGAGCCAGTACGGTCAAGGAACCAGAGGCTACAGTTGAGGTTACCAAACATCGCCAGGATTCTACCCACAAAGGGGTAGATTGAGACCGAAAGGGGGAAGAGCTAAATCGACAACCTCTGAAGGTAGGTGGAACAATTTTTGCTGTTTCTTCCTTTGTAAAAGTAGCTGGAAGGTTGAGACTTTTTACTCACAGATAGAAGGAGATAACAAGTGACCCTTGAGTTTTAGAGGCGATCTCAGGTTTCAAAATAGACTTTTAAGAGAACCCAATTCAGACTTCTCATCCCAGAAAGATTATTTTCGACAAGGAGAGAATGGCTTTAGTAGATATGGAAGTAGTACAAATGTTACAAAAAGGAGCAATAATAGAGGTGGTGGACACTCAAGATGGTCTTATGAGAGCAATTCTTCTAGTACAGAAAAAGGACAAGGGAAGGCTCCCAGTAATACATTTGAGGGACCTCAACAGGTTCTTGGTCTATCGCCATTTCAAGATGGAGGCAATCCATCTTATTCATGATATCCTTCAGGAGGGGGACTGGTTGGTGAAACTAGATCTGAAGGATGCAGATTTCACGATTCCCATGGCAGAAATTTCCCAGGAGTATCTCAGTTTCAGGTGGAAAGGAGTAACATATCAGTTTTGTTGTCTTCCCTTTGGGCTGTCTTCTGCACCATGGTGCTTTACCAAGGTTCTCAGACCAGTGATAGCCTTCTTGACGGAGAGCAGAATCTGGTTGATAATGTATCTGGACGATATTTTGTTGATGAGCCAGGACAAATCAGTGCTGTTAGTTCAGCTAGGTGTGACAAAAGATCTTTTGGAGAGTCCAGATTTCATTGTGAATGTGGAGAAGTTAGTCTTGAGACCCGGCCAATCCTTGGAGTTTCTAGGTTTTCCTACAAGCCCAGTTTCTTTTTCCTCCAAAAAGGTAAAGAGACTAAGAAAAGAGGTGAGTTATATCTTAGGGAATGAGGTTGTGACTCTGAGAGACTTAGCAAGGACTATTGGTCTACTATCCTCTTCAATGCAGGCTATTTCACCAGGTCCCCTACATTACAGGGCCCTCAAGTGGCTAAAGACAGTTTTCTTAAGCAGAGGTTTTTGGTATGCAGATTCTATAAACTTATCCCGAGAGGCTCATTCGGACCTCCTGTGGTGGCTTGACAGCCTAGATTCTTGGAACGGCAAAGCAATTTTTGGAAATGTGCCAGAGTTTACCTTAGAAACAGATGGCAGCACTCTATGCTGGGGATCTCGTATGAATGACCCGGCACGCTGGTCAGGTCAAAAGAGCTCTCTTCATAGAAATTGTCTAGAGTTAATGGCTGGGCTGAATGGTCTAAAGAGTTTCAGACACTTACTGGCAAACAGTGTGGTACTGATTCATTTGTACAACGTCTCAGCAGTGTCTTACATAAATTGTCTGCTTGGTTCAAAGTCAAAACAATTGACGTATCTGGCAAAAGACATATGGTATTTTTGCTGGGAACCCAAAATTACTCTGACAGCAGGTCATATTCCAGGCACCTAGAAGCCGAGGGCAGATTGGAACTCTCACCATCTCAGAGATTACAGCGATTGGAAGATGAACCCAGTGGATTCAGAGGGTTTGGAGCCTGTTAGATTGAGATCTTTTTGCCAGCAGGCTCATCCGTCAGGTGCTGAGGTTCTTCAGTTGGAGACCAGACCCAGAGGCTCTAGCAGTAGATGCTTTTGATCAGGATTGGACTCTACAAGGAACTTGTGCCTTTTCACCTTTGGCCATGGTTCAAAGGGTTCATTTCAAAGTGCGAAAGGAGAGGTGCAATCAGATACTAGTCACCTCCTTTTGGACTTCCCAGGTTTGATTCCCAGGGGTGATGGAATTCGCAGTGCACAAGCCCTTCCTAATTCCAGTTCATCAGATTTTGCTGATAGGCCTAGATGGGGAAGAACATCCATTAGTGGTAGAAGGGAAGTTGGACCTTCTTGTTTGGAAGAGATCAGGGGTTCCACAAGATTTTCAGGACTTTTTGGAAAGGCTAAGGATTTACTGGATGAGTCTTGGGCACTAGGAACTAAGAAAGGAAACAAAGGTGTTTGGTGCAGATTGTGTTGTTGGTGCATGGAGCGGGGTCTGGATCCTGTTGATACTCCTGTAACCAATTTAGTTAATTATTTAGCTGAATTGTACCAGTCTGGTTTGTCTTACAGGGCTATTAACTGCCAAAGATCAGGAATCTTGGCTGGTCAGTCTCTGTTGGGGGACACCACAGTTGGCAACAACCCACTTTTTATAGATTAATGAAGGACATTAGGATCAATCGACCCCCTAGACCACGTTACATCAACTTTAAGATGTAAATTTGTTTTTAAAACTTTTTGATGAATGGTCAAATAACTGGTATATTTCCTTGAGACAGATTTTCTAGAAATTGGCTGCTCTTCTTTGTTTGGTGTCACTTAGAAGGGTTTTGGGTGTCAAAGTGTTGGAGATTTGCAACAGGGTTTATTTAGCAGATGGTGTTTATTTTCATAACTGGAGGAGGACAAAACACATGTCCGATCATATTTTCTATTGCAGTTTCCAAGATTGTCCCAAATGTTGTGTGGTAGACTGCATGAGTGTTTATGAGCATAGGATGCTTGAATTTAGATATGATAGTGAGTATCAATTATTGATTTCGTATGTGGAACCACGCAAGGTAGTATCTACAGCTATGCTAGCTAGATGAGTCAGGACACCTATGAGTGAGGCAGTTATAAAAGTATCTTTTTTTGGTGCCAATTCAGCTAGGAGTGCAATGGCCAGTAAGGGATTCTAGGCGGGTGGCACCCTTTCTGAGGTCTTCAAAGCGGCAGACTGGTGGAATGCCAGTATGTTTGCAAATTTTTATTTGCGACCAGTCAAACAAGTGAGCAATTTAGTAGTTGACAGCTTTAAACATGCATAATGATAGCCTCCCATCTTTTAATTAAACAATGATTCTCTAATTAACATGCAAATAGAATCTTGATTTCATTAAAGCCTACTGAGGCTACCACTATCCCACCCTCCTCACCCACCTGTGGTTGAGCCGATAGGGTTGGGTTAGGTAAAAGGAAATGACAGTTTAAACTGCTTTGCAGAGTTTTAAAAATAAGTTAAATAATATGAAGTTGTATTGTATTACGTTGTAGTGTATGTCTTTTTTTGCGACATGTTCTATTCTGAATATAGTTTTTTTTAACATTTCCTCTTTTTTATAGGAAATATTTCTTAAATGGATCACACCTCTGTGGGTCGTTAGAATTGTTCCTGTTGTCTGTTTTTTTTGTATTACGCCATGTTCTTCAAGTCACAGCCTAAAATAGGACGAGAATTGTGGCTATGGACATATATGTTGTGCATTGGTTCCAGAACCGAACATTTTTGTTTATGATGTATACCTTGTTCTTTAAAGGACTGGATGTTGGAGCAGCAATAAATGGTTATTGCAATATGATAGCCTCCGTAGTCTTTAATGAAATCAAGAGACTCTTTGCATGTTAATTGGAGAATCATCATTCCCCCAGTTGTCTACATTTAAAAAATGTAGATGTTGGCAAGGTTTCCCAAGGTACTGACTGACCTATGGACTAAAATCCACAGCTACCCACTTTGCAATAAAGGGTCAGTTTAAGCGGAAAAATGTGATTCATTCATGTAGTAGTTTGAGCTTATTCCAGCCACAGCCACTAGGCCTACCCACACAAGTGAGGTATCATTTTAACCGGGAGACTTGGGGGGCTGCTGGGTGAGAGGAAGCTTGAGGCTCCCTGCAGATTCCAGAAGTTTCTATCACACAATGCTGAGCAAAAATCTGTTTTTTAGTCAAAGTTTCAGGTTTGCAATGGATTCGGGGTAAAAAAAAAAAAAAACTATTGAGAGCCACACCAGTCACCCCACCCTATATTCTCCCAGGTCTCCACTTTTTACAAATGTCCAGGTTTGTTAGGTTTCCCTTTGTGCCAGCTGAGCTGTGGCCCAAAATCTATAGCTACCCACTGTGCAAAAAAGGGTCAGTTTTGAGTGGAAAAATGTGATGTGTCCATGTTGTGTTTTGGACCATTTCCTACCATAGGCACTAGGCCTAAACATACCAGTGAGGTGACATGTTGACGGGTCAACTTGGGCGAATATTGAGTGGAGGGACGTTTGGGGCTCCCTGCAGATTCCAGAACTTTCTATCACACAAAAGTGAGAAAAATGAGTTTTTTAGTCAAAGTTTGAGGTTTGCAGGGGATTCTGGGTAGAAACACCTGGTGAGAGCCACATAAGTCACCCCACCCTTGATTCCCCCTGGTGTCAAGTTTTAAAATAATTTCAGGTTTACTAGGTTTCTCTAGGTGCCGGCTGAGGTAGAGCCCAAAATCCACAGCTACCCACGTTGGGGAAAAAAGGGTCAGTTTTGAGTGGAAAAATGTGATTTATCCATGTTGCCTTTTGGGCCGTTTCCTGCCACGGGCAGTAGGCCTGCACACACAAGCGAGGTACCATTTTGATGAGGAGACTTGAGGGAATGCTGAGTGGAGGGACGTTTGTGGCTCCCCGCAGATTCAGAACTTTCCATCACGGAAATGTGAGGAAAATGAGTTTTTTAGTCACAGTTTGAGTTTTAAGGGGATTCTGGGTAGAAAAACATGGTGAGAGCCACACACGTCACCCACCCTGGATTCCTTCAGGTGTCTGTTTTTTTTTTTTTTTAAGTGTTCAGGTTTTCTAGGATCCTTTTAGAAAGGGGGGTTTTTAGTTGGCAGAGGTAGGTACCTTTGTCCAAGTAGCAACCCTTCTTCCTAGTCAGGGTAAGGGAGTTACACTCCTAAAATGACGCCTGCTCACCCCCTTGGTAGCTTCACACAAACAGTCAGGCTGATCTCAGATGCAGCTTGTAAAGCATTTTGCACATAACCAACAGTAATACAGTGAAACATTACAAAATTACACCACACCAGTTTAGAATAATATTCAATATTTTTATATATCCAAAACAAGACCAAATCAATAGAAATCCAACATACAGTACTTAAAAATATATACTTGCAAGAAATCCTTTATAATTGCAGAAATATTGAATAAAAAAAACAGTTCTTCTGAGTTGGTAGCTCCGCCCGGGGCTACCGCGGCACTGAAAACAACAGAATCCAATAGTTCCGTCTGTCCACGTCGGTCGGGGGGTGTCAGCAGACTCGTAAACAGTACCTTTTGTGTTGCAGCTGACACGTTGCTGCAGGCCGGTCGTGGCAACCGTCAGGATTGCAATGTGAAGTGAAGTGGTGCCGCGTGCGGTGCCCTCGAGGTGCGGTGCAGGCAGTGGCTTGGTGATGGTCATGTAGCGGCGTCGGGGACATCAGGGCTGTGATGCGGGGTGAAGGCGGTGCTCAATGAGGTGCTGACATATCCCGGTGTAGGCAACAGAGCCGGTTAGCAGGAGCTGGCATCGGTTGGCCAGACGGCTGTGTGGAATGAGGCGGTGCTTCGTGAAACTTACGAGCACTGCCCACAGCCATGATGCGGTCACGGGTGTCAAAGTCAGCAGGCAGCGACAGCCTTGGTGAGACCAGAGCGGTGAAGTGAAGCGAGAAAGTGCAGAGTGCAGTGCCCACAGGTCACGATGCAAGCAGCAGCTCGGTGGCGGCAGTCGTCGGTGAGACCAGGGTTGCGTGTGAGATGCGGAGGTGCCTTCTGTGGTGTCTTCAGGACACAGAGCCTGAGACGGAGTCGGTTGCTTTTTCCTTCTCTGTGGCAACTGAAACAACGGTTCCAGCAGTGGTACCCAGAGGTTGATGAAGTCTTTGCAGTCCCTGAGACTTCAGAACAGGAGGCAAGCTCTATTTCAAGGCTTTGGAGATACTCAGCACAAGTAAAGAAAGTTCAGTCCAGTCCTTTTACTGCCCAAGAGAGAAACAACAACTGCAGGCCAAAGCAACGACACCACACGGGGCAGTATGCCTCCTGCCACCTCTTCCAACTCTTCTTCTTGGCAGGTTCCTTGATTCCAGCCAGTTCGAAAATCCTTGGGTCTGGGCCCCAATATTTATACTCAAAATTCCTTTGTTCTCTCAGGCAGAGATGTCTGTGCTTAGTACAAACCATTTTGGTTCTCTCTGGCCCAGCTTCCCAGCAGGATGTGGAGACAGCATTGTCTAAAGCACACCAGGACCTTTCAGGTTCAAGGGAATCTCTTCCCACTACTCTAAATGCAGCCCGGGTCTATTCAGCTCAGTCCTGACTCATCCAGGAAAGGCAGGACACACATCGAGCCCCCCAGTGGCTGTATGAAGAGGATGCCCATCCCCAGCCCCTGTCACTCCAACGCCAGACAGTCAATCCACAAACCCAGCACAGGCACACAAGATGGCTAAGAAATAAAAAACATACTTTCTGAAAGTGGTATTTTCAAACACAGGACATAAAAATCATCTTTACCAAAAGATGCATTTTTACATTCTGAGTCCAGGCATATTAAACTCAATTTTCCTATCTTTTCCCCATGGGAAGTTATGCTTATAAGATGTTATAAGTAAAACTTCCATTCATTCCTATGGGACAGATAGCCTTGCAGTGGTGAAAAACAAAGTACACTGTAATTCACCACCAGGACATGTCTCACACACACCAGTACATGTCCTACCTTTACGATACACATCACCCTGCCCACAGGGGTACCTTGAGCCTACCTTGGGGGTGACTTACATGTAAGAAAAGGTAAGATTAGGGCCTAGCAACTGGGTGCACTTGCCAAGTCGACATGGCAGTTACAAACTGTGTGCAGACACTGCAGTGGCAGGTCTGAGACCCCTTTTCGGGGCTGCTTGGGTGGGTGGCTCAATCAGTGCTGTAGGCCCACTAGCAGCATTTGATTTACAGGCCATGGCACTCTCAGTGCACATTACTAGGGACTTACTAGTAAACCAAATATGCCAATTATGGGAACACCAATCCATAATACAACAGGAGCACTTTTACTTTACAGCAATGAGAAAGTGTGCAGAGACATAAAAACCAGAAAAACCGGGAGGTCAGAAAGTAAAAAGCCAGGGGAAACATGCGAAAAGATGCCAGGTCTAACACATGTCCCCTCCAGCTGAAAGTAGGGAGAACTACCCACACTCTTGGGAGTTCTCTTCACTAAGGGGAAAGAACCTGGACAGACCATCAGCATTGGCATGTTCTCTGCCAGGGCGGTGTTCCACCGTAAAGTCCATTCCCTATAGGGAGATGGACCACCTCAGCTCTTTTCGGTTCTCAACCCTCATCTGCATTAACCATCTGAGGGGACGGTGGTCTGTCTGAACTCGGAAGTGAGTCCCAAACAGGTAGGGTCTTAGCCTCTTCAGTGCCCACACCACAGGAAAAGCTTTCTATGGCATTCCGCCTCTGTTCCCTGGGGAATAGCCTCCTGCAAAGGAAGCCTACAGGCTGGTCTAGGCCTTCATCGTTCAGTTGTGAGAAATCCACTCCCACACCATGCTCTGAAGCATCAGTCTGCACTACAAACTCATTGGAGAAGTCAAGTGCCTTGAGCATGGGCGCCGTACACATGGCTGCCTTCAGGGCATCAAAAGCTTTCTGGCAGGCATCCGTCCAGATCACTTTCCTGTGCTGCTTCCTGGAAGTCAGCTCTGTCAAGGGGGCAACAATGGTACCATAGACCTTAACAAATCTCCTGTAGTAGCCGATGAGACCTAAAGAAGGATCTCACCTCTATCTGGGTCTTGGGGGGCTCCCAAGCCAGAATGGTGTCAATCTTGGGCTGCATGGGTGCCACCTGGCCGCTTCCTACCTGGTGCCCCAAGTACACCACAGAGCCCTGCCCGATCTGGCACTTGCTGTCCTTTACCATGAGGCCTGCCCTCTCTAGAACCTTCAACACTGCCCAGAGGTGTTGCAAGTATTTTTCCCAGCTGGAACTGAACACTGAAATGTCGTCCAGGTAGGCAGCACTGAAATCCTCCAGCCCAGCCAACACCTGGTTCACCAATCTCTGAAAGGTGGCAGGGGCATTCTTCAACTCAAAGGGCCTTACCTGAAACTGGTAGTCCCCCTCTGGGGTTGAAAATGCTGACCTCTCCTTGGTCCCCTCGGATAAGGTAATCTGCCAGTGTCCAGACGTCAAATCAAACGTGCTGAGGAATTTGGCAGCTCCTAACCGATTAATGAGCTCATCAGCCCTGGGGATGGGGGACGTGTAAGAAACTGGCTCTATATATACTGCACCATAGTGTGGTACAGTGTGTATAGGGTCCAAGGGTCTCCAGAGGTTTGGCAGAGATTAAAGTTAAAGTGAACCTTACTCTCTAAAGTGGTAGCTTGCTCGAGCAGTAAGGCAGTATCAGAGCACAGTGTTAAGCATTTGATGTACACAGTCAGCAAATGAATTCACACACTCAAGGACTGGACTCTAGGCCAATTGTTTTTGTATAAAAAGATATACTGTTATTTCATTAGAACCAAGCAAGCCTGATACAGGTAAGCATTCAATTCTTCTCAGTAATAAGTTACTTGTTGTCAACAGTTTTAAAAAGTAAGGAAGATTGTACTTGATTTGATTTACAGGGGATGCAGTAGGTTGCATTACTTAGTAAATGCAGTATATTGAAATGAATGGCTTTTTAAAGTAAATGCATGTAAAACTACTTTTGCGTTACTTTTGTAATCCAATGCTGGACTCCTAGGTTCAGCACTGGGACATTTACATAAAACATCTAAGTAATTACATATTCGTAGTTTGTACATTTTTAAAGAATATTTTCAGATTTCAAAAGTCCATACTTAGAAACTTTTTGGACCAGTACATTGAAATACATAGGCTTTTCCTGTAAATTGCAGGTAAGTTACTATTGCGTTACTTTTGTAATCCAGGGCTGGACTCCTAGATTCAGCACTGGGACATCTACTTAAAACAGGTATGTAATTACGTTTTTGTAGTTTGTACGATTTTTAAAGAATATTCTTGTATTTAAAAAGTTGACACTTAAAAAACTTTTACACAAAGAACCCCCAATGTTATCCTATCGAAGGAAATTCAATTCACAGGTAAGTTACTTTTTAGTTACTTTTCTTACTCAGTGCTGGACACCTGGGTTCAGCACTGGGACCTTTCCTGCAAACAGCTGAGAAAATTCGGTTAGGTTATTTGTGCGATTTTTAAGGAATATTCTTAGTTTTCAAAGTCGACACTTAGAAACTTTTTGGGAGAAAAAGTGTCAATGTTATCCTATGAGAAAAAACAGGTTATCGGTTTCAAGGTAAGTATTCGGTCTTTGAAGTTAGGGTTCTGGGGCAAGACTCAGGGGCCTCCCAGGATCAGTGATGCACTGTTGTTGCATCCCCAGTGGCACTAGTGCGGCCGGGTGCAGAGTTTTGAGGCACAATGTTATCCTATGGAGGATAGGGGGACTCCGGTTGATGGCTGCTGGCAAGCAGGCCACGGGGTTGTGGGAGCAAAGCTCCTAGGGTTCAGCTCAGGGCAAGTTGGGGACCAAGTTAGCACCAAAGGGGCACCCTCAGTGGCACTAGGGCGGCTGGGTGCAGGGTGCTGTTTTGAGGTCGGGTGCCCTGTTGATTTCAATGGAGATTCTCTGGGATAAAGAAACACTGCAGGCTCGTGACGAGGATCTTCCAGGAGTGACCACCACTTCGAGGGGTAAGTTGAGGGTTGGTTAGGCATCGCTGGGTTGGGCTCACAAGGCCATGGGGCGTCGGGTGCAGGGGTGCCTTGGGATGTCAGATTTTCTTACCCGCTCTTGTCGTGGTAGGGGGGGTCCTCTCGATTGAGGCTGCAGGCGTCATCAGGAGGCTTGAGGCAGGTCAGGGGGTCGCAGGATCTCGGGTCAGGATTGCCGGGAGGACCTCGTCGTGGTATTTTTCCACTCGAGCTCGGGTTCGGCGGGTGCAGAGTGGTCTGGATTTGCGGGTCCTGGCTGGCACCAGAAGCTGCAGTTTAAACACGTCCGGTGTTCATGGGAGAAACAGCTTGGAAAGTGAAGGCCGGCATGTCTTCCGGGGTTTTTGAGGTTGCTGTCCGCTGGACACGCCGGGGTTTTGCAGGAGCAGGTTCGAGGGGGAGACAGGCCTGTAGGGCTGGGGCCAAGTCAGTGGGCGTCGCCCTCTTGTTAGCTCTGCACGGCTTCTCGGCCTTCTTCTCTCCTTTTTCTTGTGGTTGCTGGATCTGAGGAAGGAAGGTTCAGGGTGCCCCTAAATACTAAATGTAGGGGTGTTACAGGTAGGCAAAGGGCAGGGACCAATGGGTCCCTTCCCTGGGGTAGGTACACCCCCTATTCTGCCACTCTCCAGTGGGAGGGGGGGGCAGGAGCCTGTCCCTGGTTGGCTGGGTCCCCCCATCCTCAAAATGGCGGGTACTTGAGGTTGTGCTTCACCTCGCCTCCCCCACCTTAGGGGTGGAGTTGGCAGAGGTGGGCACACCTCTCTTCCTCACTTGTTTTTCCCGCCGGTTCTCCCACCCAAAGAGGGGGTAGAACCAGTGGGGACCAGTTGCTGAGTACAGCAAGTGGTCTGGAGAAGCTCACAAAGGCGGTAGGCCTTTGAAGCTTCCCTTGCCCATCCTTGGGGGGGGGGGCGGGACCTAGCACCTCGTCCCAGGATGTGCATTGTTACAGGCCATCGAGAGCGGATGGCTCTCGACCCAGGGGTCCAGCAACATGTCTGGTGGGTGGCAGCCTAAGCAGCCACTCAGTCGAGACACTGGTTGTGGGTTGAGTTCAGGGGGCATTTCTAAAATTCCCTCTGTCATGCATTTTACATTGAAACCCACACTGGGATCAGTGTGGGTACAATGTGCTGAGAAGTTTGATACCAAACTTCCCAGACTTTAGTGTATCCATCATGGTACTGTGGAGTTCGTAATAATCTCCCAGCACCATATGCTCTTTAATGGTACACTGCACTTACAATGTCTGAGAATGGACTCAGACACTGTAGGGGCACAGGGCTCATGCCTCTGTGCCCTCAACACTGGCATAGTGCACCCAGCTAGAGGGGTGACAGACCTAGGCCAGGGCAGTGGTTGGTAGGCATGGCACACTGGGATGTGCACCAAGACATGCAGCCTGCAAGGCAGTGTGTTTGTGAAAAGGTACAGGGCCCCTAAGGGTGGCGCAATTGGTGCTGCAGCCTTTAGGAGCCTTCTCTGGTCATCGTGCCCTGGGTACATGGGGTACCATTTACCAGGGACCTACCTGTGGCCAGAGTTGCCAATTGGGTTTTGTTTTGGGGAAAGAACACAGGCCCTGGGATCCTGATTGGCAGGGCCCCAGAGCACATCAAGTCAAAGAGCATCAGTAGTATGGCAACAAAAAAAAAAGGGGGGGGGGTTTACTGCAACAGAAACCCACTTTCTCGCAGTGCGTGTCAGTCTTGGTGATGGCATTGAGCTCCTGGTAGTCCACAAAGAACCACAGTTCTGGAGTGGCACCGGGTGCAGCAGCCTTTGGGACCAAGACCACTGGACTGGTCCAAGGACTGTTGGAGGGCTCTATCACCCCTAATGCCAACATCGTAGAGACCTCCTCTTGGATGTTGGACCTGACCCGGTCAGTCAACCTGTACATCTTTTGTTTTACAGGAGGGCTGTCAGCTGTGTCCACATCATGGGTACACCAGTGAGTAACACCTGGGGTCAGAGAGTATAGTTTGGTGAACTGTCCCAACAACTGGTGACAGTCAGCCTGCTGCTTGGGGGTCAGTGTAGAGGAGAGCATCACACCTTCCACTGACCCATCATGCTCCTTGGTAGACAGGAGTTCAGGGAGAGGTGCACTCTCCTCTTCCACCCCATCATCTGTCGCCAAGAGCATGCTCACTTCGGACCTCTCAAAGTGAGGCTTGAGGCGGTTCACACGGAGGACCTTCAAAGGGTTCCTGGGAGTCTGCAAATTCAGCAGGTACGCAACATCACTTTTGCGCTCTATCACCTCAAAAGGCCCAGTCCACTTGTCCTGCAAGGCACAAGGTTCCACTGGGGACATGCCCCATGGTTTCTGGCCAGGTTGAAACTCTACCAGAGTGGCATTCTGGTCATACCAGCGTTTCACCTCCTCCTGGCTTGCTTCCAGGTTCGTCTGAGCGAGTTTCCTGAAGTGAGGAGTTTCATTCCTGAAGGCCCGCATGTAGCTAAATACATCCTGTGCGTTTTCCTGGGAGCCGTCTTCCAGCCTTCCTTGAACAAACTAAGAGGTCCTCTCACAGGGTGCCCATACAGAAGCTCAAAGGGACTGAACCTTAGAGGCTTCTGTGGTACCTCCCTGTAGGCAAAGAGGAAGCATGGCAAGAGGACGTCCCATGCATGCCTCATGAGTACTGTTAACCCCTGATCATGCCCTATAAGGTTTGGTTGAACTTTTCCACCAAAATGTTTCCTAGTGGGTGATAAGAAGTGGTTAACTTATAGGTTACACTGCCCTCCTTTCACAGGGATGTCATATACTTGGATATGAAATTGGTTTCACAATCAGAAACCACCTCTCCGGGGAAACACATGAGGGAAAAGATCCTCATTAATGCCCGGCCCACCACTGGCGCCGTCGTTCTTCTGAGAGGGATTGCCTCCGGGTACCAGGTGGCATGGTCCACCAAGACCAGGATGTACCTGTTGCCCATGGCTGCCTTGGGATGCACTGGCCCCACAATGTCCATACCAACCCTTTCGAAAGGAGTTCCAACAACTGGAAAAGGTTCAAGAGGAGCCTTACATTTCCTCCCACTTTTACCACTTGCCTGGCAAGTTTGGCAAGACCTTCGATGTCCATCTGACTGCCTTTGCATTTGGGGCCAAAAGAAGTGGGTGACAAGGTTGTCAAAGGTCTTGTCCCGTCCCAAATGTCCTGCCAAAGGCACGTCATGAGCCAGACCCAGTAGGAAGGTCCTGCAGCGCTGGGGTACCACCAGCAAATGGGCTGACCCAGGCCCAGCGACCTTAGGCCCGCTGTACAGGAGACCATTCTCCCAGAGATCCAGTGGAATCCAGCCTGATCACCAGCTGCCTGGTTTGCAGCCTGCTACCGCGAACCTTCCAGAGAAGGGCACTCTTTCTGCTCCCTGCAGAAATCTTCTCTGGTGTGACCACCTTCTTGCTGCTAATGGGTCAGCTCAGATAAGTCCCCCAGTTCAGCTACCTTCTCCCCTGTAGGTACTGGGGCGTCCCCCTCAGGGTCATCCTCCTCCCGGACCGTGTGAACCTCAAGGGCAGGTTTCCCACACCCCCTGCACTTTCCCTTGGCAGGTACCTGGGCCACTGTTTCAGGCTCCAGTTCCTTCTGATCACCCTTTCCGCCCATCATTGACCAAGTGGTCACACATGCCCACTCTGGCAACCCAAGTATCTCCAAGTGAGCTCCACATCCTTCCACGAGGACTGCTCCATGTCATTTCCTAGCAGACAATCTACAGGCATGGTAGGGCTCACAACCACCCTCAAGGGAGCCGAGACCCCCTCACTCAAAGGGAACCTGAGCCACCATACACTGGCGCTCAGAGTTTTCCATGGCAACTACTTGGTGGAATGCCCCGGGGACTACTTGCTCCTTAGAGAACATTTGACACTGGACTGATGTCACACTGGCTCCAGTATGTCTGAGATCCTCTACCCTTTTCCCATTGATGGTCACCCAGGCGCTGTATTTTTTAGTGTTAGCAGGCACTTGGTTTCCTGAGACCATCTCACTGTCCCCTAGTGACATAAGAGTAATTTCTGGGGGATCCCCACCCTCCTGTGGATACCCCTTCTCCCCAAGCGCTACACTGGCCAACACCTTCGTCTGCCCACTGGTGGGTGGCTGTGCCCTCTTGGGACACTTGGGACCCCCTTCAAGTGACCCACCTGCTCACAGGCATAGCACTTGCGGGGCCAGTTTCTGCAGGCTTTCCTGAAAAGACCACTGCTTTCTTGTCTCCTGGGGGATGGGAACCTTTACCCTGGGTATTAGTTTGGGGCCCTTTAGAGAACTCCTGTGCTTTAGCCTTGCCCCCCCCCTCTTCTGCTGGGGACCCTGCATACCTTTGGCTGAGTCTCCCCCAAATGCTTTCTTGTGGACCCTGGTACTCACCCAGCGGTTCGTCTCCATAGCAAGCTTCCTGGGGTCAGTCAGCTTACATCAACCAAGTGCTGGTGCAGCTCTGCCAAACATGGACTAGACAAGTGCTCCCATGCAATTAAATTGTAGAGCACTGAAAATCTGTCATATTACTGCACTTCACCCTGCCATCCAGTGACTTGCAAAATGAATCCACACTTTTCAACCAAGTGTTTGCATCGATTTTCTTACTGGACCTAAACTGATCCTAGTATTTTTCAGTATTGAGATCATACCTGGTGAGAAGGGCCTCCTTCATGTCAGCATCGGTGAGGTTACACCCCTTAAAGCCACTAAAGCGTCCCTCGTTTCTTCTGGGAAAAGAGGCCACAATCCTGCCCCCCAATTCTTCTCAGAGACCCCATTCATGTGGATAGATGCCTCATACCCCTGAAACCACCTTTGTATGTCATCCCCCTTCTTTAATTCCTTGCCTACCTTTCTCAGGAAGGTGCACAATTCTATCTGCCTGCACTGATTAGTTGCTGCCACCATCTGTGCTGGGCCTACTCCTTAGCTCCAGCTTCTTAAGACTACGTTCATGATCTAAGATCATCTTTGTTTCGTTCATGGCTATTCTTTTGTCTTCCTTTTCATTATCCATCCAGAGTTTTTCTAGTTCAAACTTCCTTGCTTCCCCTCTGTCTTCCAGCTCCACTGCTGCCTGGCCTGGAGGGTTCCCTCCTGTCCCAAAAGCACATCCACCCTAGGAAGAGGCTCCTCCGCCTCCCCACTGAGATCTCCAGATTGCCCACTTGCATGTCTGGCTGCTACCCAGATCCTCGGCACCTTTTGTAGCTCCTCCTTCCTGGTGAGGCCCCTGACTTGGACCTTTAGGTTTTTACAAATAGCCTTCAACTCCTTCACGTTGTAGGATTTCAACCTATCCTCCTCAAAGGCTACTTCCAAGGATGCAACAGATGATGCTCTTGATTCAGGCATGATGAAGTAGCACGTTCAAGTTCTCAACAAACTGGCAATATCAAAAATAGGCCAAAAAGAAAAAGAACCACTATGTGGCAAGTAATGGTCTCCAATATGGTAGTAGTGAACACCAATCACTGTAGGTCAGGTGCAAACACAAGTCCTATTCTCACCGCTAACAACCAATGTTAGAAATGGGGGTCTCTAGTTGGCAGAGATAGGTACCGTTGTCCAAGTAGGGACCATTCTTCCTACTCAGGGTAAGGGAGTTACACTCCTGAAATAATCCCTGCTAGCTCCCTTGGTAGCTTGGCACGAGCAGTCAGGCTTATCTCAGATGCAGTATGAAAAGCATTTGCACATAACCAGCAGTAATACAGTGTAAACACTATAAAAGGACACAACATCACTTTAGAAATATATCCAATATTTTTCTATCTCCAAAACAAGACAAAAAAGATAGAAAACCAATATACAGTACTTAAAAATATATACGTTGCAAGATATTCTTGAAAATTGCAGAAATATCTTAAAAACATAGTTCTTCCAAGTCTGTAGCTCTGTCCAGGGCTACCACGGCACTGAAAACAACAGAACCCAAAGTTTCGTCTGACTGCATCGGTCGGGGATGTCGGCAGACTCGTAAACAGTACCTTTTGTGTTGCGACCGACACGTTGGTGCGGGCTGGTCGTGGCAACCGTCGCGTGAGAAATGAAGCGGTGTAGCGTGTGGTGCCCTCAAGGCGGGGTGGAGGCAGCAGCTCGGTGACGGTCGTCTATCGGTATCGGTGAGACCAGGGCTGCGATGCGGGGTGAAGGCGGTGCTGAAAGATCTGTTGGTTGGCCCAGATGGCTGTGTGGGATGAGGCGGTGCATCGTGAAACTTACGAGCGGTGCCCCCAGCCACGATGTTGTCACAGGTGTCAAAGTCAGCAGGCAGAGACGGTGTCAGTGAGACCAGGGCAGTGAAGTAAAGCGAGACGGTGCAGAGTGCGGTGCCCACAGGTCCCAGTGCAAGCAGCAGCTCGGTGACGTCTTCGTCGGTGAGAGCAGGGTTGCGGTGCAGGATGCGGTGGTGCCTTCTGCGGTGTCTTCAGGATATGAAGCCAGCGATGGAGTCGGTTGCTTTTCATTTCCCTGTGGCAACTGAAACAACGGTTTCAGCAGCGGTACCCAGAGGTTGGTGAAGTCTTTGCAGTCACTGAGACTTCAGAACAGGAGGCAAGCTCTATTTCAAGCCCTTGGAGATACTTAGCACAAGAATAGAAAGTCCAGTCCTATCACTGCCCAAGGCAGAAGCAGCAACTGCAAGCCAACCCAACAAAGCGACAACACAGCAAAGGGTCAGGACTCCTCCTGGCAGCTCTTCTAGCTCTTCTTCTTCTTGGCAGGTTCCTGGATTCCAGCAAGTTCTAAAATCCTAGGTTCTGGGCCCCAATATTTATACTCAAAATTCCTTTGTTCCCTCAGGCAGAGAGTATCTGTCCTTAGTTCAAACCTATTTGGTTCTCTCTGGCCCAGCTTCCCAGCAGGAGGTGGAGACAGCATTGTCTAAAGCAGACCAGTCCCGTTCAGGTGCAAGGGAATCACCTCCCACTACTCTAAATGCAGCCCAGGTCTATTCAGCCCAGTCCTGACTAGTCCCAGAAAGGCAGGACACACCTTGCCCCCCCCCCCGCCCCCCGCCCTCACCAGTGGTTGTCTGAAGAGAATACCTATCCCCAGCCTCTGTCACTCCAAAGCCAGTCGGTCAATCCATAAACCCAGCAGAGGCCCATAGGATGGTTAGGCAGGAAGATACCTACTTTCTAAAAGTGATATTTTCAAACACAGAACATGAAAATCATCTTTATTAAAAGATGCATTTTTACATTCTGAGTCCAGGCATACTAAACTCCATTTCCCTATCTTGTCCCCATGGGAAGTTGTGCTTATAAGATGTTTTGAGTAAAACTCCCATTCTTTACTACGGGACAGATAGCCTTGTAGTGTTGAAAATTAAAATACACTGTAAGTCACCATCAGGACATGTCACACACACCAGTATATGTCCTTCCTTTACCATACTGAGCACCCTGCCCACAGGGGTACCTTAGGCCTACCTTAGGGGTGACTTACATGTAAGACAAGGTAGGATTAGGGCCTGGCAACTGGGTGCACTTGCCAGGTCGACATGGCAGTAACAAACTGCACGTAGACACTGCAGTGGCAGGTCTGAGACCCCTTTTCAGGGCTGCTTGGGTGGGTGGCACAATCAGTGCTGCAGGCCCACTAGCAGCATTTGATTTACAGGCCCTGGCACTCTCAGTGAACTCTACTAGGAACTTACTAGCAAACCAAATATGCCATTTATGGAAACATCAATCCATAACACAATTTACAACAGGAGCACTTGCACTTTAACACTAAGCAGGGAGAAAGTGCACAGAGACATAAAACCAGCAAAAACAGAGTCAAAACTGGGATGTCAGAAAGCCTGGGAAAACACGGAAAAAAGATGCCAGCTCTAACATTTCCTTGGGGGCCGGATGAGCTAGGGCCCAAAATCGACAGCTACCCACTTTGTGAAAAAATTACCAGTTTTGAGTGGAAAAATGTGACGTATTCACGTTGAGTTTTGGGGAGTTTCCTGCTGCAGGTACTAGGCCTACCCACACAAGTGAGGTACCATTTTTATCGACAGACTTGGGGGCGCATAGAATGGTAGAACATTTATTATTACCAGTTGTATTTCATTGCACTTGTGCCTTCCAAATGTAAACGGGTATGTAAGAAAGAAGATGTTTTGAAAAATACCCTCTTAATCATATGCTAGCATGGGTACCCACAAATTCAGAGAGGAACAAATAACCACTGCCCCTAAACTCCATATTTTCAAACTTTATTCGGCGGCATGCCATTAAAGTTACCACACAGCAACAATAAAATGCATTAAAAGACAAAATTAAAAGGGCACAACCAGCATAGTGCGTCTACTAAGCACAGACATTGTGTAGAACATACATTTAACATGATTCTCACACAAAGGATAAAATGATCTACGGACCTTAAACAACCATTGCGGTTAATCAAATTAATATAAAACAATCCCAAAGGTAGTATGTGGGCAGCTTGAAGTGAGTGCATCATACGTACACTTGAAATTTGGGAGGCGATAAGATGGAGGCTAACCTAAAGTGCAATGCAAAGAGAGCGTAGTTTAAAGTGCAATAGGAAAGCATTGCCGTAGCAAATTGGTCCAGGCAAAATAATCTGACTGAAAAAACAGGTAAGGGGCTGGAAAAATATTGGGTACAAACTCTTTCTACAAAAATCTCAAGGGTCGGCTATGCAGGGCCGACTGGGAACCCAAAACAGCTCTGGTACATTTTGTCAGACCAGCCCCCGTACGGTGCATAGCAAGTGCAGTGAGCCAGCCTGACCACTACAAATGGGGGTTATGGGGGTTTCTTCTCCCCAAGGAAATGTTGAAAACAAACGGTACATTCTACAACACATCTGTCATAATATGTTCAGTTGTATTAGCTTTTAAAGTATGGTAAATGACCTTACTGTGCACCAGGATACAAGAATCTTTGTTAGGGCTCTTCAATGATTCCCTCATTAACACCCTCCAATAGTGCCTCTCATTTCTCTATAGCCCCTCTCCCACATGTATTTCATTTGTTTATAGCACATCTCATATCCGTGTAGGGTATTGGAGCACTTTACATCACAAACACACACACACACACATACATGCATACAGAGACAATGAATCATATGTGTTTAAATCGGGGTATAGAAAAATGTACATAAAGCAAATGGGACTACGAGGTGTAGAATTCATGTCATCAAAACTGGTAGGCATTTTGTAAGAGTGCTTGGTCTGGAGAAGCTCAAACTCCGGATTCAGAACACAACACAGTGGTTAGGATTGACTTTCATAATAAGAATTTCTCTCTACCCTAACAAACCTTTTCTGGCAACATCAGGATAACGAAAGACTGGGAACAAAACAGTGTTTAAACCTATACCATGCAGTTTGAATTGAGCTCTTTGATGGCAGTGTATAGGTCACTGTGCTAGATTACGATAGCAACTTATGAACTGCACACTAACCAAAGAATCTCTGTGACAAAAGCAGTAACCCACTGAGCTATGCACATAAAATACTATTCTTTGATATGCATGGTACACGTTCTTTGCAGCAGGCATATTAACCCCTGTGCACTACCTTAGATGAGTGAAAACTGCCATTAAAGAAAACTCCCATCTCTCTCCAGCAGGTACATTAATCGCCAGAGTTATTGTGACACTTTTATTGTTACCTGAAAACTGCTGAATATACAAGGAACTTTGCATTGCTTTTAAAACTGCTGCACTGCTACAAAATTGACCCCAACAAAACCGGCCCGCCACCCTCCAGCCTCCCTGGGAGACACCCAATGCCTGATATGACCAGTCCAGCCTGCCGCTATGGGAACTGAGGATGATAAGCCAACTAATACAGATAGGAGCGTAAATGTAGTGTACAGTGCATGTGGCTTACTTCAAAACAAAAAGTAAACTGTATAACTATGGGCATAATGAGTTCAGTGCCATTGCTTTGCGTCTTAGGAGCCAGGCTCTCCCCAAGTTTTTAGGTACATCACAAGTAAGAAGAGGACTAGTGTCTGATCTTAAAATCCTCAGGGCCACAATATGGATGATAGTGCTTATCTGCAGGCAAACTGGTTTGATCCAGGACAGTCTTTGGTGAATATAAGCAGGGCAAGCAAACATGGTGTATGTAATAAATTAGTTAAAGGTATTGCAGGCTGGCCACAATGGATGTTGTGTGGAGGACACCAACCATTTGGCTGTGAATGTATTGAGTGGCAAGTTGCCAAACTTAATCTGAATATAATGCTTCCTATCAGTAGGAGTCTAAATGAAATCCAAGTAAGGCTCTGTATGGCTTGAACATGACAAATTCATCCATAAGTGTACCCCTCTTGGAAACGTTAGCATCAGTATGGGCTACCCAAGAACAATAGATGTCTTTGAGGGTCTCTTTGGGAGGGATACTGACTGCCGGGGAGAAGTCCCACAAGTCGAGTAAACCCAGAGAAATCTTAGGGGACAATCTTATTACAAGGTAATGGAATTCACCAACCTTCTCAATTTCACAGCCCCCAAAGTATGGCTTTCTTCTAAATGACTTGTGCTGATTTATGGCCACGTACCTTGTTTTAAGTGAGTTGACTACCAATCCATGCGTAGTGTAGAATTCATCTAAGCAATTCCACTCAGCATCTGCGACACTAGTACAGTGGAATCAGCAAAAAGTAATGTAGGTGTTCTCAGGCTGGCAATGGAAGGAGCATCATACGTACATGCTGACAAAAAATGGATCACATCATTCAAATATAGTGAAACAAGGTGGGGGGCAGGACATAGCCAGATCTTATGCCCATTTCAGAACTACTCTGTTTCCTTGATACACATTTTTCACCCTACATATTTCACCATATGAGTTGGTCTATGCTCAATGCACAAAGGAAATAACATTGTATGGTGCAGCTCAGTTGGTGGCTCTGTGTACCTTGGTTTCTTGGAGAACCTACAAACCCTATATATCCTAGCAACCAGAAGGGCCATGCACAATACGTCACTTCCTCTGGATACTTTGTAACCGCGGCCTGCGCTGCTGACTGAAGCTAGTTTGAATCTTGAATGATGACCCCTGATGAAGGGTTGCGTCATTGACCCGAAATGCATTGGGTAGTTTATTTGACCATGGAAAATCATTAATTGAATGGAACATCTCTCATTGTTTATGAATGCATTACTGAGAATAAAAAAAACTTTTGAAATTCGAAAAAAGTGCCGAATTATATTGGAATCATTGGATTACAATTTGAATTAACTTGACAATTATTTCTACAGTCATTGACGTTGTGCTCCCGCCAGTGAGAAGGTGCTCCTCTCACAGACTTGTATACATTCAGTATTGGTTGCCTTCGGACTAGGCACCAGGCATGGATGCAGACCATAGTGTGTTTATTCTCATTAACATTAGCTGAAACAACCAAGTAACTAGTGCCCACTGGCAACATTGTTCCAATGATGGTGACTTTAGCAAAAGACTATTTGTTGATACCATTTTTAGGAAAAGAAACAGAAACCTTTACCCTTAACACTTTTTCCTATTTTTACCAATAAACTCAAAATGTAGCTATATTTTGCCTATTTTCTTAGTCCCCTCCAGGGGCATCCACAAACCTTGGGTTCCTTTAGAATCCCCAATATGCTGGGGGGAAAAAGGACTCAAATTTGGCGGGATACCTTATGTAGGGAAAAAATGTGTTTTGTCCTAAACGCAAATTACCCAAAATACCCAAAAAAGGGTCCAGCAGAGGGGGTGGGGCAGCAGATAAGGGGTTAATTTAGGATCTGTATAATGGTGTCCTTAATTTAAACACAACTCATATAGAAAGGCTACAGAAGAGCGATCCATGGTACTTTTAAGAAGTTCTTATTCTTTCGTGCACACTTTTGATGTCTGCCCGTTGCAAAATGTGTGGTTCAGCGAATATCCTCCTCCCCATCTGTCCATCCCGTACTGAAGGTGAAAAAACGTCATTACAAAAGGCACATGCTGCTTTTCATTCGCAGCTATAAAGTATTGCACAACGTAGTGACCGGCTGGCTGTATTTCATGCTTCACGTCATTACTTCTAGATTTGCGCCGGGTGACGCACCCTCGTTCCAGGTTTTATATTTACTGCTTATTTTGGAATATAGAATTTTTACGTGCAACACATTCTTTCTCCCTGTAGTAAAATGTCACACACTTGAGTGGCAGGCTTTGTTTCTACCATGTGAATCAGAGCGTGTAATGGGCCTTGTGGAATTTCTCTAGGCTAGTCTGGGTGCAGTACAGAACTCAACTTTACCTATGGTGTGTCTCACTCTGGGCTTGTTGCATTTCCAGGGGCTGTGCACATTGTGTGTCTGCTATACTAGGTGTCACACACACCATGCCCAGTCTTTGACTTAATTTACCATGTGTTTTGCACGTTCCCTTGGTGAGGATTCAATTTGGTGTACCTGCTATTCAGCTAAAGAGCAGCACAATACACCTTTTTTCTCTGTGGTAAAGTAATATGAAGATTCTTTTTGAAGTTTGCTCTAAGTCTCTGTATAAATTGAGCCTCCTCCGTTTGGGATAACTGTTTATTTTGCTACCCAGAGTTGTACATTTAAGTCTTGTCATTGCTGTGTTTGCGACTCCGGGCTTGTGGCATTTCTCTAAAGCGGAGTATTCTCTCCTTGTACTATAGCACCGCGCACTCCAGTCCCAGGCCCGGAGCCGGCTCCGCCTTTTGCCGCCTCCCTCTTCTCGGCCGGGGCTGTATTTCCTCGGCTGTCCATGGCTCGGTGCTGTTGGCTCTCTCTGTGGCTGATGATGAAGCCCAGGCTGTGCGGGGCTCCCTACGGGATGAGAGCGCTCCCCCGCCGGGACTCCACTCCTCACATCCTCCTGCTGGGACTCTGCTTCCAGCCAAGCCTGGCTTTATTATGTGTGTCTGCAGCACTGCAGCCCCGGCAGCGGCAGCAGGAGGAGGAGGAGAAGGAGGAGGGCAGCGCAGAGCCAGGACAAAGAGCAGGACGAGAGCGGGCTGCGGCTGGACCCGGGCACCCACAAGCAGCCCTCCGCCCCATGGAAGCAAGGGCAGCTAACGCCGCCAGCACCCCCGGACCCCGACATAGGGTGGGAGAGCTACAGCCTAACCGGGGCTAGCCCCCCGACACAGAGCACCCCTCTCTGTCGGCACCTCTCAGTCCGGAGACTCCTCAGGGAGCACCCCTCGGCTCTGAGCCTCCCCTCCCGGTCCAGTGCCACTTACAGAAGGGGGTTAGACCATCCCAGAGAGCCACCCCCCCCAAATCCCCCACGGGCGATTTACGGTCACCCACGGGTGGGGTACCAGCTCTTTCTGGACACCCACAGGGCGAGAGCACTCCCCAAGCACCCACAGAGGCGGAGGAAGCGCCCTCCCCGAGCACCCTCGGGCGGTTATCGCATTGAGTGCTGCGGTTTCTTGAGCCGCGCCGCTGCCTCTGCAACGAACACTTCCTGAGAGTGAGTGTAACAGTGCCCGCGAGCCTGGGGACGCGGCCGAGAACGGGCACCGGCACACCCCCACCACCCGGTCCGCCGGGTCCGGTTTATTTTTTACACCTTGTCAACGGGGGTCCACGGTGGATCCCGAGGCGCCTCCAGCCGCATCAGTGCTTGGGGGCAGACGACACGTCGCCCCCTTTCCCTCTGGCGGAAAGAAGCAGCTCACTTCATCCATAGCAGGGAAGCAACGGCCGCCGGTCCACGGAGAAAGTTTGAGCAGGCGAAGAGGGCGGCGAAGAGAGCCCTGGACATGTCCAGGCGGAAGCAGGCCAAGCCGCGCTCGGTGAAAGGTAAGGGGCAGTCTCTGCGCCCGTCGCCGCTGCGCTGTTTGTTGTGTTTGGTTTTCCCCTAACTCCCCTCCTCTCGCGGTCCGAGGCGGCGAACGAGCAGCCGGTGCTGCCTCGCGACCAATCAGCTCCAGCTTTTGGGCAATGGCGCCAAAATCCGAAGCCTGCACACGAGGACACATATAGTGTGCTCAACGGCCCCCTGCAACTGCCGTAGAGACGTCACACGAAGGTACGTGACTGCGGCAGTAAATAATGAGTCTTCCAGGCATATTGACATAACCTGCAGGTACCACCTCACACCTATAGAGAGGATGTCACGCTGGAAAGGACCGACCATAGACTTGGACAGTCATGCCAGAGATGTCTCGAAGGGCCAGATTCACATCACACTGAACCAGACACATATTGCACTTTACTAGGGGCCTGTCATTGCAAACCATTTCGTCAACAATTTATTTTCGGTTCTGGCTGATGGCACACTACATTACCATTCCATCATAGGCACCAGACCCTCACCATTTCAGGGATACAAATACATTTCTAAAGATCGCTTTCAGTAAGGTATCACACCAGGGACACAGATATGGCACACATTTTAAGAGAAATGTCATACCCCTCAACATATACAGCTCATGTTCCCAGCTACTGCTGGAACTATGTTAGACTTTGCCTAGTACCCATCATGCCAAGTACCTATCACACCATCTCAGACTGCCAGGGATGTTTCAGACCTCATTACGGATTTGTCATAAAGACATTTCATAGAAAGACACACCATGCCAAGAATTTGCTGTACCCAGGTCATGTCACATCTCGTCACACGATCTTCATTGATCTGTCCTACACTGCCAGAATTGTTATAGTAAGAGTGTGTTACACAACAAATGTGTGTCCTCTCCCACATCAGAGTTATCTTATATTGATATCTCTGGCAGGGATTCATTACACCCTGCCTGGCACTCATCACACTATGTGAATCATGTCATAGCAAGAGACATCCTAGACAAGGCCCACTCTCCTAGAGACATGCCATAGAGGAAGACTGTCTACATTGCCATAGGAGTACATGCTTGTGATCCAGTATGAAAAGCATCACATACTATCGGTGAGACAGTTACCTGTCTTGACGTATTCGCATCAGGACGTCATTTGAAGTCCTATATATCAAATGAATTACCCAGTCAGTAACATGTTACTAACCCAATAACAGTTGGCTTGTACCCTGCCAAACAAGATATGACCTATCTTGCCAGAAATCTCAAACACGGCTAGGAACATTCTGCTGGAACACTCTCATAGGCAGCTAGCTAGTGTACAATCTTTTCCTCCTGCCATAATATGTTGTACCCATACATATTTGTAGAAAAATGTATGCACTTTGCCATTTACAAGTCGTACACTACTCAACATGTTCTTTTTAGACAAGAGAGGTCCAGCCGCCACTGGTCCTCATTGCTATATCTGCTTGCAACTTGGGTAGACACTTCAGACTTGATGTAAGACGTGTTCTATTGCCACTGGCTTGTCACACTCTACCAGATTCACCGGACACGTGGGTTCATAATAAATGTGTACAAACGGACATCATACCTGTCACATATGAACCATTCTCAGACCCTTTTGACACCCACCACTGCCAAATACACATTTTAGACCAGTTATAATGTGTCTGCAACAGTCATGGCATGTTGTGGAAAGTGTAACTGAGGGATGAATCCCACTCTATAACCTATATTTTGTAATCTGGGAAGGAATTGTTGTATTCTGCCAGATATGCACCATACACGGTTACATTGCAAATAGTATTACCATCGTAAGATACTTATTCTAATTTAGGTTGTACACATACATATCATTGGACAAACAGATAGCAGGAATGGACATGTGAACTCACATGAGGATTCATGTCCTCTGACAAATGCCATAGGTATGGGGTATGCAGTGAAGGCCATGGGCAGGGGTGTAGACACTGCCTCTAATGTTTGTACTTTTAGAAAGAACAAAAAAATCCTTTTTCCCTCAAGGATATCGTCTTCCTTGTATTTGAATATTTTTGTAAATGACATGAAATTCTTTTCTATCCCTCAGTGACTTGATAAGAGAGCAGTTTTTTTTACCTGCGTTAATATTCGCTATAGTGACATCACTATGGGTAGGAGGATCCAGTCTAACAGAGAAACCATTGATCTCTCAAGACAAGCCTTTCGGTCAGACATTTTCTAATGGAATAAACTCTTAAGATTTGAAGCACATTCGCAAATGGGGAAGAGGGACGAATGTATCAAAAAGCACTACCCAAACTGTAAGAATGGAATTGATGAGCCTTGCAAGTGCGGTTTAGTAACATTGCCCACAACATACATATGGCCATAAACCACTCGCGATGCAAGGACTGGAAAAATGAGAGCTAGATGGTGAAATAAAGAGATCAGATCTAGAGGGAAGTTCTTCGTTAAAACCGGAAGTGATTGTCCTAAGAGTGAGCGTGGTGGTGTTGCAGGCCAGAGTCCAGCAGAGCTAAAACCAAAATTCCATATGAGGATGGGATTGGAATGCTGCGGATTGTGTAAGTAGAATAAGTGGACATTTTGAGTTAATGTTGATGGTAGGCCAACTAATTGATGCCTGTCCATTGTTTTCTCTATTAATAGCTTGTGTGCTAACATCTTGATAAGGTCATGCACTGTGAATCAGTTCACTTAACGATGCTCGCTGCATGATCACATTAAAATGCAACTCTCAGAGAGGGGTTTTCATCTCATAGAATCAGGAAATAGACCAGTTCATTATCAGGCCCGTTCAACAGCTAGAGTGGGGTAATTTCTCAGATATCTCTGGAGATGACTTCTGCAATGCATACACAGTCAGAAAACTGTACAACTGCTTAACACCAGGTTATAGACTTGTACACTGGCAGACACTCGTCAGAGACACTCAGACCTATAGGGGCATATCTTTGACTGCCATAGATATATCAAAGAATCTTTGAGCTTATGGGATCGGTTTATAAAGTTACACAATGATACATTATTATTATGGGAACATATCCTTTTTATAGGGACACAGCTGGTAGAGATGGTTCATAGACTGTCCTTGCTCATGGGGTTAGGTCATAGATTTATACTTCACCAGACACAATTACAGCTGCCAGAGATGAGTAATAGGGCTCGGTGCATTCCAGATCCAGATGAAGCTTTTTGAGTGGTCATAGGTTTATACAGCTCATTCAGTGAGGCCGGAGACATGTACCGTGCCAGTGTTGGATAATTAAGCTTCGCTGTACAGGCAAGAGTCGGAGCACGTTGTAGGCCCAGGTACAGTGTATCCCCCTGCACCCAACAGAATGGGAATTGTTGTTCCATGGCCAACACTTCCTCAGGGGTATACACAGACTACCTTTTATGTTCCAAGACAGTCGACACCCAAAATGGCATGTGACATTACTCATCCCCACATCTTTGTGTTATTTCACAGACATTCATTCAAAAAAGAGATGTGAATTGTAAGGGTACTACTCCCCTGGGGTGGTCTGTAGGTGATGAGCATGTGTGCATATCAATCCGACAATAAGGGTGGGCTTGATGTGCCCTACTCACATGCGGCTCCCAAAGCGCTGTGGGGGACTGGGAGTGCAGCTCCACCTCAGCCAAATAGACATGTCTTGTTGTTCCGCATGTAAGCATGCTGGGTGTGAGATTGTTGGAAGTTGACTTTCATCTCGTCCATGGCTTTGCTTGCGGCGTAGGTGGCAGCTCTCCCTCTGCCTTGTGATTTACCGATCCCGGTCGAGTCTGCAAGGGCAAGTTTGTCAGAGCAGCAGTTCCTCTTGGGGATGTTGAGGTTGACTCTCGTGGATGTCTTTGTGTCTGATGATAGCTGATAGCGCACTCAAAGTCTCTACCCCACACATTTTCTGTACATATCGTGCTCAGCCATTTGAGGCTCCTTTGGGTTTTTAACAGTTCTGCCATTTTATTGACTTCTTTTTGTTGTTGTTCGATAAGTCCTTTTGATCTTACTAAAATTATATACACATGTGCATGTTAGCGGGCTTTCAGCCATCCCTCTTTATCCATTGGTCTTTTGCTGTGTCGTTCACACATTTTTCTTCTGCTCACTACACATTGCAACAGTGGCTTACCCACTTCAGACACTGGCTTACTTCACAGTGCATGATGGCATTCTGTTCTTTCATCAGCGGACAAAGTAGTTGTCTCTTTTTTTTCTTGGGACTATTGCAGGAATATGTGCTTGTTGTGACCAAAACCCTTTTTGCTTTTAGCCATTAAAACAATATATATTATCAAGGGCATGTAAACTTACCCAGCATAAAGGTTTTCACACAAAAAATGGCAAAACAAAAAAAGCACTGTTAAAGCCAAAAAGCAGGCAACCAATGGCAGAGCTGTTGGTTTTTGCCATGGCTTGTGTTTAGGCCTAGAGTTAGCCAAAACCCTTTTATTTTAGTAAAATTATATGTGTAATATACTTATAGGGGCTTTCAGACAGCCCTCTTCATCAATTGGTCTGTTGTTGTATCATCATTCACATTTTTCTTCTGCAGATTTGAGCATGGGGCAGTGGGCAAGCCCACTTCTGCTGTTGGCTAACTTCACTGTGTGATTGCCTTTAGCCCTTTTGCAAGGAGCACATCAGCACACAAAGTAGTTCCTTCAGTGCGAGGGACTACTATGCCAACATGTGCCTTTCGAGACCACCATTTATTTTGTTGCTTTTAGTGTGTGGTGTTTTTATTTAAATTAATTTTTTTATGCTTGATGAGGGTCCAGCAGCTTCCCCAATGATATTGTGTTTCTAAACCAGCATTGACAAAGCCAAATGCCTGGCAGCCAATGTCAGGCTTACTGGCTTTTACAGTGCTTATTTCACTTTGGCTGGTAGACCATCCAACTTGAGTTCTTGTTTTCGCCCAATCCTGTTTGCATAGATATTTTCCTGATAGCCCCTCTTTCGATTCCCTTTATTGGTGTTTAAAACATGGATACACACTCTTGTTCTGGTCATATTCTCCTCCTGGTTTTTCTTTTCCTTCTAAAATGCCAGTGTTCAGTCTTTTTCCCCACCCACCAATGGACACTTCTTGTCTGCTCTCTGCGTTTTGGCAGCAGATGAACCATTGTCCTATAAAAATCTTCCCCAACCTACACGCTCTTACCTTGTTTATTACCCTCAAGTCTTATCATGGCACTGCATACAATTTTGTTCAATTGAAAACAAATAGTTAAGCCACAAGCAGTACTTTTAAAACAAATTCAAAATGGTCTTCCTCCATGACTCCTTTATCTAGGACCATACTTAAGCACGCTTACTGGACCCATGTTCATTATAGCGAGTTCCAGAATGTGACTGAGGGGTCACTCACTTCCCTCTTTTTAGATTTTAAACCTAACTTTCAATGGGAGTCTTTTTTTTTATTTTATTATTCCTTTAGCTGCAAAGTCTATTTTTCTTAAATTCCGCTATAGCGCTTTTCCTTCTTACTAAAATGAAACCAATCGAGCCCAATACGTACTGTATGCCATGTTTGCCAGTATTCAGAAAAATCAACAGTACACTTTGTTTTTTTCTGTCTGGGATATATTCACCCCAGAAAAACATGGATTATTCCTTTGTGTAAGCAACTTGGCTGCCGTAAACCTGAGGTTGCCATACGGCTCCTCTGCACAGAATCTATTTAGACAGTTGCCTGTGTGGTATCCACGTTTCTTCACTAGACCTCTTCCATCAGAAGTAAGGCGCTGGAGTGAATAACAAGGCTGATCTGTTTACATTGCTGCTCTTAATCCAAGTTCCCCGATTTTGGAATTCTCAAGATATGATGTTTACAACTTGAGGATTCTAATTGATGTATATTTTTATATCCATTTTAAATCTATTCATCTACCAATTTATAGGGGATACCCATATAATGTGATTAATTGTAGCCCATGGGCATTCTTTTATTGTATTGATCATTGGGTATTTTAATGGTATGTTGTAGCGCAGTGTGTTTTTATCTTTCTCTGCTCTTAACTTTATGTACGTACTGTATTGTTTGCGTACTTTTATGGGCGAAAAGCCCGATTAAAGTGCTTGATGATGGAAACGTTTAGGACAGACTGGCTTTCTTTTTTATACACAATTAATAGACATCTGTGCACCTAAGTAAAAGCTGAAACGGACTGCAATATTTTAAATTAATAACTTTTTTGTCACCCTCTTTTACCTGATGCATGAATGGAAGAGCACCTCCTGCCCAAAAGTGGATGTAGTATTAACCACTTCAGATTTATGGCTGAGATAGTAATTTCTTGTCATTTATTAACTAGTTTAAAATGTCTGAGGTAAAATTTCAGTTCATATCAGTCAATCATTGTTTTAGAGACAGGCGGGGTGAACAGCTTGTCCTGTGAATAGGAGCAGCTTGCTTTGTCACCCGGTGATCTCCAGGGGAAGGGAGGAATTTTTTCCTTATAATGCCCTTTCCGCACCTTGCATTCAGATCTCTGTACTGCGTGTGCAAGTCCCTGAAAAGGTGGCCGAAGGGTGTCACCATGTAAATGCATTTTCTGGCAGGAATTCTTCTCCGTGAGCTGTCTGAAAATGGAAGGCAATATATGTAATTTCTTCAAATTAGCTTTTCTTTGGGACCTTACAAAATTGCGTAAAATAGTAACTGATGCTGCTACCTACCATTAAACGGTTGTATGGTGGAAGAAATCTTGGTGTCACCAGTTAGCTGTCTGCTGCTCTGTGTCCATAATGGCTGCCAGGGCTGCCTTCTAGCATTCAGCGGCGCCCACATGGGGTCCTGGCAGCAGCCGAACAGAGCTGAAGTCGTAGCACTGAGTCACTCAGAGGAAACCTCTTGAATGATGGATTTACCACATGAAATGAGGAGGAATTTGTATGTCCTACTGTCAACCTATGATTTGACAGGTACAATTTACCCTTGTCATAATACTCCCCATTGGCTTGTCTCTTTGGGCAGAGCAACACAGCACTCCTATTATACTTTTACAACAGCGCTATTTCCATCTCTCAAATATTAAATTCCCATACTGAATAACTCAAAGTAGACTATTTGTTTGCTTTCTGTTGGGCCGATTCGTTAACATTGTAGTTAGTATGCCACAATTCTCTTGATTATTGTTTTTGATTGTGGGCATGCGTACCATGCAGAGGATATCTGAGTTTTCAATCCTCACCTGGCCCACTCCTAGCTCACTCCTGGTTCCCCCAGGGCCTCATGTGGAATCTCCAGTATTTGGCTTGCTCCTGAATTGGTAAGAGACTCCGAGAGCGTCAGTCTGGAATGGATTTCCAGAGAAACCTATGTATTGGTTTGTAGCACATGTATGAAGCACCTTACACCAGACCCAAGTGCATAAATAAGAGACCTCAAGGAGGCTGTGTTTGTTGTTGCATGGCTTTGCGATTTTTGAGCTGCATACTCCTTTTCATCCATGGGCTTTTCTTCTCACACTAGTAGTATTATTACTTTGTTGAGATACCTCATTGGCTAAGATGCCTTTCCCAGATTGACTGACCCTCAGTGCAAAACCTCATGAGTTCTCGAGGCTCTGAGTGACCAGTAAGAGTGTAAACCATATCTCACTACATACTTGTTTTTGGTTTAGCTCATGTGGGTTCTTTGGTGGAAACATGAAGCAGTATATTACAGCAGGAAGACACATCTAAACATTTTTTTTCCCTTACCATATTATTATAAACGAATGCTTTGCTTTTCTTAGACCTAAGTTTGAGTTTTTAAACCGGAGCGCAGTCCATATGTTTGCATGGCTTGCCTTTCTAACCATTTAAAAGAGACAAATGGGAGTATATTTTCAAGATGCAATTACATCATTGCTCATCTAAATGCTGATTGTGTAGTAGAGTTTGTAGTAATATCTTCAAGGCCACAATCAAAGAGCATTTTGTGAAGGTGTCAAAGTTCACGAAGCAGAGCCAGAGGACGCTTATAAAAGAACATGTCTTCCATTAAAGCTTATCTGATTGGACGTTCCAAATCTCCCTGTTCAGAAGTTTGTTGTGATCAGCAAATATAAACATTTAAATTAAATTTGAGTAGTAATTTGCTAAAAGCACGGATCTCTTGGTTCTCGTGATTTGTGAACAAATACAATTGTTTTCCTTGATGGGCATGGTAGTCTAATGACCATGTATCAATTTATTTTTTGGGTAAAGGAGAAATGTTGATATTGAGAAATAACACTACATTTGCAAGATCAAGGATTGTCCAACTCCGGCAACAGTGCAAAGCTGAGAATGGCCAAAACACTTTTGCATGATCCAATCCCTCTAACAGCTGGGTGGAGGTAGAATAACAAATCTGTATGGCATCCTGCATCATGAGGTTTTATATCCACACAATATGTATACTGTTGCATTTTTTTAGGCCTTGATCCACAAACTTGTTCTGTGAGTGATAGCATTGTTCTCTTACACTCAACTTACAGCCGCAGTTGAAGGAATAAGACGAACTTATGGACTTGGGTTTTGTGATTCAGACACTTGGTGTGTGCCCATTCACCTATAACCTAGGCATAGAGGTTTGACCTGGCGATACATTATTCTGATGAATGTTAATGGAACACCAATGAGCCTTTTTTGTTTTTTCCAAAATAGATGATATTTTGGATCCATCTTTCAGAAAAACCACTTGAACTACTATCCTAATATTTGATAAGATCATGCAAAGGGTCCTTTCCATGCTCCTCACCAACGTCCCCAACAATAAGACACTGATGTGCACCTCTATAGTGACTCAATTCACTTAGACCGGCTGCAAAAATGTACTCTTGTTGGACTAATCCCACATTTTGAAATAGGTTTTGACCTTTAAGGGAGATTTACATAGAATCTTAAAAGCACTTTTAAAAATCTATGATGATCTCAGATTTCCTTGGAGCACGCCTCATGTACAACATATACTTATGTGTGAATACTTCAGTTGGTGGATACTCTGCACAGAGGTATGCAATTCCACATTTGCATTTTTTTCTACAGGGAAAAGAGCCAATCCTATTCCTTCAGATTCCCATTAAATGTAGTGGGGTGATCTTACCCTTTCCCTTAGGCTGGGAAATACATTTGTTGCTACTGTTAACAGGAGTGGTTTTATATGTGTCTTCTGGGAAAATACCTGCTAAACGTTTGCTATTATCCATAAAGGTATGATTTATGGGTTAATCCCTACAATTTGTAAGGTCACCCACCAGAACAACTCATTTCCTGCCCATAGCCTTACATATGAAATGGTTGAAAATTAGTTGTCTTGCTCTTTTTCATCCATTGTAAGTGCAATTTAAAATAATAACTGGGAAACAGCATTAGAGTTTACTAGGGCAATTTCTTTTTTCAAGTACTTAAAGTCCTCTTAAATTCACTAAAAGTATATGACTTAGGCCATACATTTTCATCAGTCCCCTGCTTCTAAGCATGGCCCTGCTTACCCTCCTGAGCAGTCACAGTTCACTAATTTGAACTTGATTCTGTACCCCACCCCTTTTATTGCGTTACCTACACATGCCCTTATTTAATTGAATGGCGGTATGTACTGTTTGTAAAAACAATATTTATTTAATTCGAATCATTCTTGCCAGCATTCAAATGTTAGTAATGCAGAATGACCAAGACCATTCAATTAGTTCTTTTGAGTGTCAAGTCTTTTTACTATATGCAAGAGTGCTTTTTATGCACTCTGGGGAAAAGCCCGTGTTGCAGGACTGCAGCTTACACTGCACACCTAATCAAATGCATTATTCACCTGCATTCCCTTCTTGTTAATGTATTTTAAACTTGTCTTTTTTATGAATTTCATTCTTTTGTATATTTATGTGGTGTTTTGTGGTTATCTAGCTTAACCGAATAAAAGTGTCATTTACTGATTGGCAAGTGTGTGCCTTCTCATGCTGCGCCTTGTGGGTCTGCGAGGCTACCCACCTTAGTGGGAGCCAGTCTTAGTCTCTCACTAAAAAACCCTACTGGTGGCGAGGTTAAACACCGCGAGAGCACTGCTTTCAATGCAGAATTGGGTATCTGGTGGAGGAAATATCTGCCCTCAACCCATCTATTCGAAGCACAAATGTTAAGAAAAAAGTCGGGTTCGTTCGTTGTGCTGCAGAATTAAGCTATTTTCAGAATTTTGTAAGGAAAGCATCAGTTGGAAAAATGCTGATTTCTATCTTTTCTTGTAAAAATATGAATACAATTCAGTATTTGAGAATTGGTGGCATGCTCTGATAGCCATTTCAATTGTAAAGACCTCCTTTCTAGTCAAATTTGTCTATTACGTTTACAACTAGCAGCTGCTTCGGCGAACAGGTAAATTTTCATTTCCTCTCGGTGTTTTTCAGATTATGAAGTTCCCATTAGTATTTTAGATGTTCTTATTGCCTTTCGTAAGATGCGCAGTAATATGAGCGATTGGTCTAGTTATCTGTGCGAGACTCATGGCAGGCGTTGAATTGCTTAATGTTAGACTGTCTATGGCATTGAGAGCATTGGGGATATGCTGAGAGGCATTGGTGAGGTTGCTCCATTGCAGTTCACAAATTCTAGGCTTCATCTCTTAACCTCATTGAATAGCTTGAGTTTGCTTTGCGATCTAAAATTGGTGCCAAAAAGGCAATTTTAACTGCAACGGATGGTTTTGTGAAACCTTTTAATATCCAATTGATGCACACAAACATAAACAGTTACTTTTTCAAAAATTATATTAGTACTTCTCCAGTTTTAAAGGTTTGTATCTCACTTCATAGATAAATGCTGGTTTTAAATCCTCACACCAGGTCGTTTTTTAATTAAACATTCACTGACTTTTAGCATTCAGAATATTTAACAAAATACTGTTTATAAATACAGGTTGTATCAGTGCTCTGTTAATACTATTACCCAAAGGATCAGTTCAGGTTAGATATCTGATAGACTCTACTAAGGTTCTTATGTCATTGAGTAGTATCTTTTTGAAAAATCACATTCCTGTTTCGAGTTACTTTTCCTGTCTCTAACACTACTTGGAACCAAACTGTTCTAATATGATTCCAAGTCACATTGTGATGAACCTTTAACATATCATGACATCCAATAGGCTACCGTAAAAGTGAAAGTTTCCTTTGAGTAGCTTGTGTGTTAGAAGTGAAAAGGATTCTGGAACTTATTGAGTTCAAGAGTCAACCATTGGTTGAAGTTGATCCCGGGCAATACAGATTAATGTACCTATATACATACATTTGTTAGAGTGAAAGGAGCATTTGAATATATAACTTGTACCTTGCATTTACACGGTACGCAACCAGGTACAGTGGGAGTACTGGAAGTGGTATAGGAGCTTGCGCATCTGCTGATGTATGTGCTGGTGTTCCCTCGGGGCATCCATTTTCCCTGTCATGTTAGAGTCTTGGTAGAGATACCATTTTTTGTGACAGACCAGTGGACATGCAGCAGAGACAGGAGCCTTGAATACAGGGCTACTGCCATAAACTAACCTGATTTTTAGGCTGTAACTCTGTTTCCCCGGTTCTCATCCCCCTACCAGGTGCACTTAATGGTCAGCGTTTGGTCTGTCAAGTGGTCTGTGGAACAATGGACATCTTCTTGGGTTTTCAGGTTGCTCACAGCTCTCAACTGCATAATTATATACAGTTGACTCAGTGCTCTTGGCGTTTAGTTGAACCTAATGCATTATGAGAGTTGAAGTGTAAATTCAGTTCTGTTGAGCTAATTGAACTTCCACACCTGAAAAAACAATGATTGTGGAAAAAGAGAGATAATTTAGGGGCTTATGTCCGGGATGATATGGAGTCATCCATACCCATTTTCTGTTTGCTGCTTTATTCAGCCGCCGAAATTCTTTCCCACTCGCTTGTCTCATTGGACATATTTGCCATCTTTCTTTAACCCCTTCAGTGCCCGCCCCTTTCCCCGCCCAGTGCCGGCCGTTGCATTAGCGGGCGGGGTCTATGACGAGCTGGACTCGTCATGGGCACAGCGCCACCGCGGCCCATGACGAGTCCAGCTCGTCATGGGCACTGAAGGGGTTAATCCATTCTAGCATATACATGCATCTATGTATTGAAGTGTGTAAATTGATGCTTACCCAGTGAGGTCCGTTATGAATTGAGATGGACCTTGATCTCAATAGGGGGTGGGGGCTTTCACACAATATTTGAATAGCAGTAGAGGCTGCTTGTCTGATGGTTATCATCTGAGATCCCTCAATGGCCATGTCACACATAGTTTGTGATCCAAGAACAGAGTGGAGACCCGAAGAAACCTGCTGCATGGCCAATGGTGGTTTAAGTTAGTGGATGATCTCCAGCAATCCATCCCAGTCAAGGTGATTGGGTTAAACAGCTTCAGTAGTAATCTTAGGATGCCGAAGTTTCCATGAATGCTGTGACTCAGGCAAAACCAAGCATGGGGATTTTCAATAATCTACTGGGATGCATTTTCAGGTTGATAAAATGTATGCTGTTCGATTGTGTTCCAGTAACATCTGTTACTAAAAGTGCTAAGAAATGATAAGACCATTATTGCTAAACATCACGTGTACTGAACACACGCTATTGAAAAAGAGATGGCTGGGTTGCAGCTCTCCACTCTGGTGTATGGTCAGTGTAGTTCAGCATATGTGGATAGGCTCGATTAAAGTTGGCTTTGAAGAAGACCCGGTTTGGATTATTTGTTGCTTTTTTTTATCATGCCTTATGTTGCTGTCATTGTGTTTCTCTTGATTCTATGGGATTCCAATGACTATATTTCACAGTTTCTTCTTTTTTCCGACTCTTATGTCTGCCGAAAATTAGCTGGTGTTTTTTGTTGTTGTTTGCATTTGCAATGGAGCTAGGTTGTCTGGTGCTCCTCTCATCTGGATCATGTTTGCTCAACAGATATTTGACATGAGATCAGTCCATGGAAGCCCCATTGGACATCGACTCCAGTTTGAGCATTGGGCTGCCCTGGGCACTTTTGTATCCGACACATTTGAGAAAGGTAGTAGGCTTAAGAATCTTGATTTGTACTTGGCCATGGAGGACGAAGAAGCCGGATAAACATTGGAAACGTTACTTATATGTGGTCCAAAATATTGTCACCTGTGGTGATAGACTGGTGCACAACCACTGGAATTATTTTATGGTGGAGGGGTTTAGGTCAGCAGCAAGAGCATTTTTATTCCTTTTCATCCAGACTTCGAAGTCACGGAGTATAATGTTCTTCCTCAAGTTCAGCAGTTTTAATTTCAGGTTCTGAAATGTACACTCTTTATAACTAGGGCGAAACTGGTCCAGGGCTGCTTGTGTTTGTCTCTGGAAAGGTTTCATAGCATGATGGGTGGCTGACCAATGTGCTCCTCTATGTAGGCAACAGTGTCTGATGCAAATGGCTTTGTAGGATGCTGCTATGGCCGATAGTTATGCACATCCAAGCTTTTCTTTTTAGTATACTTCTACCGCATCTGTTTGAGCTTGTGTGTCTGTACATTTTGTAGGCTTATAGCAACTATTGTTGGCAATGAGCGACCTTGAATTTAGGGTTCACCGGCTTTTTTTTCATAGGTTAAAACCAGTCTTGCTATTATAATGAATTTGTTTGCCTCTTTTACAAATCTGATGCATGGTTCCTGAACTGCTGGCTTCTTTGTCTTACATCTGGAACAATTCATGTTTCTCCTTTCGACATCCTGCTGCGATCTTACCACTCTCCAGTTAAAGTGTACCCCTGGTGAAGAAATGCATTTTTAAATTAAGCAAGTTTGCTAGTGCATGTAAACGTTAGCTCATTGTCAGTCTGTTTACCAGTTGCAGCCTAAATTGACTGTATACCATACTTGCAGATGTTCACTTGCTGTTGCCTGAGCTTTGTTTTAAAGTATGGTTCATTAATTAGTTCAATTAGTAGCTGTGTACATGATACATGCAGCGAACAAGGTATAAATGAGTAAGTAGAGGTACGCCCTTCCAGGCGATTAATCAAGAGAGGCTAGACCCTGTCTCGAGGACCTTTTGTATTACATACCCTTAGCCTCATTAATCACCTACATCTCACTGGGTTGTAGGTAGTCTGCATTAACTTGTGATACTTTCAGCAAGTACTGGCATCAATCTGTGCCATATACCTTCCTCAATAAACCCACTTGATCATACAGTAACTGCCCATCCGTGCCAGATGTAGTTGATGATAAATTCCTTCTATATCCATCAATAGCTTCTGTCCTTTGTGGTGTTCCCTGAGCCTCTATACACAGTACAACATCCAATATTTTGAATGGCAACTTTGCCTGTTCAGACTACCTGGCTACAGCTGATCTGCGCATTGAAGAGCAGATCATCATGGCTTTTGAATGGGAGACATCCTTTACATCGCATTCGAAACATCGCATGCCATTACAACGCAGTCGTTACAACGACCGCGTTGTTACATCGCAAACCATTACAACGCAAGTCGTTACAACGACTTGCTATAGGGGGCACAAGCTGTTGGATTTAAAATCCAATTCCCACCCTACTGTTGCACACACTGGAGTTGGAATAGTAAATTATACTATTCCAACATCCAGCGCCCCCTAAAGCAAGTCGTTATAACAACCGCTTGTAATGGCATGCGATGTACCGCATGCAATGTAACATCGCATATTTCTTTCGAATAGGAGTATACTACACTCTTCTCAAACCCTGAACAGATCGATGCTGACTCTGCTTCTTCCTGTACCTTGGTGATGACTTTAACGTAGATTTTTAGGGCCTGAAGCCCTTGTTCTTCATTCTACCACCCTATCTTTATATGGTTCTGCATTACCGCTGCTTCCATATTACATGTTTGATCATGTGACAATGACTTAAAATTACACAGCCCAGTTTGATAAGAAGACACAAAACATCTTTGCAGACATAGGTGATTAACACTGTCCTGTGTCCATATTCATGTAGATAACATTTTCCCAATTCTAAGGTTTTTGAGGAGCTGTAGCACCTAATGATTATTGAGACTTCTTTTGAGCAATATGCTAAATTACCTGGGTGACTAGAGCAAGAAAATTGACCACCCCAAAATGTCTGGTTGCATAGTACAACTAGTGATCCCAAAGGGTGGGTGGTCTTCTGGGGAAATGGTGAAAAGGTAGTGATAGAAGTAAAGCAGTTCAATTACTCAAATAAATTGAATTCCCACCAATTCGTGATTTTAAACTGTTTTGATTATAACTAGTTAATAATCGTCTGATATTTGGGGATTGCTTTCCCCTGCCTGATATCACGGGTGTGTAAGGGCTCTTAGTTGGAATCTATTAGCCCCCAAACATTTAATTTGTGTTGATCTTCTAAAGCTATTGCCAACTATTGGTTTTGACCACTGTTTAGAAAGAAGGGGGGGGGGGGGGGGGGTTAAGGCATGCACTTTCCATACATGTTTGGAACATTTGTAACACAGAGCAGTACAATGTGTACCTGTGGCCCGTCGTCATTTGTGGATTTTGGTAACCCTTGAAGTTGTTAAATTCTAAGACCAGCTTAAGAATCGGTCTTTCGGAAGGCGTAACTTTTTGCATTCTTTCTCCAAGGTTTACTTGCTGTAAATCAATCTTAATGCAAATCGAATGATTTTATTTTCTTTGTTATGCAAATTGTGTGCTTTATTCATAAAAGCCTGACGGCGAATCTGTAGTTTGTGTATAAGCTGCTATGTAGATGATGGGAAAAGGTATATACATTTTTTAATGACTGTTTAAGTTGGTGTGAACAAAAGGTTTCAGGTATATTTTATGTGTGGTATGTTTTACCTGCTTTTATTATAATGGTATTTATTAATCACACCATAAACCTTTATTCACAAACATGGTGTAGACCAGTACAATGAAATTCACAGATTGGAATAATGCTTGCATGGATTACTTTAGTACATATTCCAAGAAGAGCATCCCGATGAAAAATTTCAAACCTGATTTTTACACTATTGGTCACTCACTAACTAGGTAGCCCTGCATTGTTTTTTTCCATTTGCCAATCATCTGTATTGATTATATTTAGGTTTTCTAGTAAAATACCAGATTTAGATCATCTAGAAGCAGCTCCTGTCTTTGAACAAGAGACCAATTTTAAATAGGAGGACAGATCTCGTAAAGTTTTGTGCCACTGAATGGAACCCTCAAATTCTGATTGACTTGATTCACCAGCATTTATCATTAACGAGGTGACAAACGTGTACAACTAGAGGTGTGTAATAGTGGAGCTTGTTGGAATATCTATATTACCACTTACTCTGCATGCAGACCAGGGCGGCTGCTGACGTGGGACTTGTCACTCTTTCCATTAAGTAAGTTGACTTGTAAGTCCTTTCTTTTTGAATGTGTAAAGTGATCCGATTAAATGGTGCATTCCAGTGTTGTGTAGGCTCAACTCATATACAATGTCACTGTTAAAGATGCTTTGAGTAGCAACTAAAAAGAGCAATTGTGGTGACTCAACGTTTTTGGCAGCTGTTATCATAAATTAATTTATTTTTCCATATGACAGTTTTTTAAAAAATATGTTAATGATAAGGGCCGCTGATTTCACTTTTCCCCCATACAGTGACTCCCTGAAAAACAAATTGTGATCAGAAGCCTCTGCTTACGGTCTGATCACATCTGGTTAAAATGGGTTGGGGACTTTTTATGAGCGAACTGTGGCATTTAATTGGGTGAAGATTTGAAACCTGAAATGACCAGAACCATCAGAAAGAGATGGCCTTAGTTATAAAAAAAAATTGTATTATGGCCCATCTAAAATAAATGTATGTACGCTGACGAGCGTTTAAGCTTTTGATTACTGGTACTCAAATATTTGGTTGTATATCATTTGCTGGGTAGCCACAGCTTTTAATTTAGGGGTTGTGCTTGGGTATACATTTGCAGAGTTTGACAGATCTGCAAGGTGTTGTCACATAGCACTGATCTTGTGTGCCTAACCTTGCTAGCTTGTGCTCAAGCTGATTTGCTTAGAAACGCGCTAATTAAGTCAAGATTTGTTATCCTGCTTGAAGTTGCAGCCTTGCTGTCATATGTCGAGCATGCAGTCTGGGAGAGCAATCCTAATGGAGAAGCACTTTGATTCATAACCTGCCTGCCTCATTTGTGTCAGTCAAAAGCATAAAAAGGATGTGCTCCGCTTTCGTTAACGTGGAGCGTAAATGTGAAATATTTCACTGGTTTATTGGGTTCCAATTAGTTGATTACTTTGAATGGTCTCATTGAAAGGAATGCTGTTTTAACTGTCCGCTCCATGCAAAGATCTGAATTTTAATATCATGTGGAAAGGACTCTGTGTCTTGATTGATGTTGAGAATAAAAGCGCGATGGTAAGATCTTGGCGGAAGCCATTGTATCGCGGGCTCAGTCTGACAGTAGGAGGCCCTCCTAGTGCTATAGATTAACGCTCTGAAAACACTGACATTTTCTTTGTTGTCTTGCTGTTGTTCTGCTTGCAAAGTCAATTATACAACGTCGGAGATCAGTTACTGAGTTGACTTGAGAAGTAACGGTGTCTTTCATACTTTGTCCTAAAGATGTAATTTTCTTTTCTTTGCTCTTGGTATCGAGGAGGCTGGCATTGCGGGAACGGGGCACACTGTAAATTAAATTTGGAATGCAATAATTAGCAAAGGAATTGTTAGCTCTGTGATCAGCCCCCTAATTTTATCGTTTGTTTGGATCTAAATGTAGTAGTGAAACAGACAAGAACTCATTAAATGAGGATTACATTAATAATCTCCGCTAATTGTGATGCTGTCCGGATTCTGATGGGGCACGCAATGCAGAACGTAGAGTGGCATCCGAACATTTTAGGGCTGTACTATCCTTCAGTAGATCTATGTAGTCTATAGTATCAGTTCCATATTCTTTTTACAGATTTTGTACATTTAAGTACAAACCGGTTTATCCTTGGAATCTAGGACCATGTCTCAATCTTGTAAAAGTGAAGTACTGATTTAAAAATCACTCTGATTTAGTTGGATCTGTATTAATAACGTGATTAAATTATGAATTGGCATCATTTGTCCTTTGGAAATGCCTGGTAACACGCAGAAGGAAATGAGTGTAGGCGAGTGGGAACAGGTTTGTCCTTCCAAACAAGAATTTACAACCATCCATATTTTTTAGGAATATATGGTCAACGCTCTCCTGTTTTGATCTTTACTTGTGTTTTTAACTACCTTAGCTGATTCAAAATAGCTTTCTCAATACAGCATCATCTCTGAAATCTGTTTTGTTTAGAATCTGGCACTTTTTCATCAGTTACAGGGGGTTGGAGTGACTAGTTGCCCTGTCAATTGACAAGTGCATCATAGTATTCTTCACAAGATAATTTTCTCCTATTTGAAGGACTGAACGACCAAGGTACAGCCTGTTGACTTCTCTAAGGCCATGTATACAATGACAATATCAACACTGAGGCAGAGTGGTGTTTTCTGCCTGCTCGGGGATCTGGCCAATGAAAGACAAATTTAAAAAATGAATGGATCAACCCTTGGGCATCACAGGGAAACGGGCCCTTCACCCGCAGTTCACATCAGTGATTATCACTTTGAATTATATTAGCATGATTTCTGCTCATATAGAGAGAGCTGTATCACTAATGGGTAACTGGGCAGAGGAGACGGGACACTCTTGCACTCTCAGACCTGGCATTATGCATGCCTCCTATTGTTGCTGGTTCATCTGGAAAACAGCACTGCAGAATAGCAAAGAGGACAGGCACTTGAAACTCCGGCACATTCTAAATATAGAGGGATGTCGGAGAAAAGAATGAACTTGATTGATGGGGTGTGCGATTGATGGATGAAGAGGAGTTAGACCCAAGATGAAAACTGGATAGATGTGGGGAACAATATCCCAGTGCATGTAAATGGGAAACGGATGCATTGAGCAGTGTAGAAACAAAGCCAGTGAGCTGTTTGGAGAGTGGGGTTCCCACAGTTCTCCAAGTTCAACCAAGAAGGCAGTGGAGCAGCACCAGCGCACTGAGTCCTCATAAAAGCTATGAGAATGGCCCCTGTCACTCACTTGGGTAGTAGAACACTGTTGTAATTGGAGTGCAGTGGCCCCTTGCCACCTTGCACCCTCGTGCCACTGCACCTGCTGCACTAATGATGTTTACTTTCCTGTATGGAGAACCCTGCGTACTGCACGGAACTTGTACTTCTGTTGATGCTTGATTAAGTTTGAGGAAATATGCAAAGTGTATTGAGTGTGAGGATATTGTTAAGCCTGAGCCTTCACCAAAATGTGCAGTTGTGCTGCCGATAGTGACGCATACAGGGGTGGCTCCTCCAGTATAGCGGAGGGGCGTCGCTCCACTGGTCAGTGCCAGGAGATAAAAAAACAACAACAAAAAACTATTTATCATTTTATTTTTCGCTGGCACTGCGGAGTGGCCCAAGTCTAGGGCAGGGCTGGGCCATCGTCTTTGATGATAGCAGGCTGAGCAGGGAGAAGGAGAGTTCCACACTGTCAGCGTACATGTCGGTTTGGCTGTCTGTCTTTGGCTGTCCAAACAGATATGTGCACTTGGCTTCTCCAACTCAGCTATATTACACAGCTGGGTTGGAGAAACGGCACAAGCTTCCAGTCACTGTCTGAGCGGCAAACCAGGATGCTGAGACCAATCCTGGTGCTGCTCTCATGCTAGGTATAGCATGAGAGCAGCACCAATTGGGTTGAGAGTCTGGAAGCTTTGTTCCACGCGCATGAGGAAGAGGGTGGACTCCGGCAGCGGCAGGGCCATGTGAGCCCGTTTTTATATATGATAGATTATCACCCCCACTGCGTTGCTCACCACTTGGTTTCAGTAGCAGCCGCTACTTGTGGCATATGGAAAAGGAGGGGCTTATTGTGTTTGTCTATTTAGGAAAGTCACTTTCAAATGATATCTTAACTGGGCCACGATGACAACAATTTCTGTTATAAATTAATGCGCCTAAATCATCTTCTCTAAGTGATGCACTTGGGCTCTACTTCTTACTAAGCTGTTCCCCTTTCACAGACAGTTAGGGTGTCTTCCTGCTCTAAGTTCCCGCTCAGACATTTCTGACTTGCTCTTGAACTATTTCATAAAATAGATGTTATTACGAGTCCTACTGTCAGGTTTATCTGTTATGTTGATCCTAATTAAATTAAATGTGCTATTAATCAGTCTCCTGTTGAACTGAATTAGGTGCCTGGCCGCTCAGTGAGTTTGTCAGTGCTCATTCTGTACTGGCAATTAATATATTAATCTACGTTATGCGGTATAGTTTAGTTCCAGGAACTGTGTAGTGAATATCTCTTGTAGTCTGTGCTGTTAGTTTCTGGACATGAACACTGTTAAAGCAGACTGGGTGGCACCTCGGACATCTGCAAATTACTTTGAATTGTTGGTTTTCAAATATACCAAAATGCTCATTTCTCCTTGCACTACAGGTGCAGTTGTACAATTTATGCAGAGGACTTCTATAAGTCGTGCACCTCTTGAACTTCTAATAAAATTCTACATTTGAAAAATAGTATATTTTGTTTGCGGAAGATATATATTTTTTTTACCCATCTGCTTTATTTTCCTTTTGAGTTTTCATAATTGTATTTGTATATATAAAATGTTCTGCAGTTCTTTTCTCTTCATTTTTAGATTTACTGCTTAGTGGAAATTTCAAAAGGGAGCACTTGACGATCTGCTTCATTAATTGACAGGAAAATATGCTTCCAAGAGTTAACTTAATATTAATTTTGCTCGAGCAATAACTTAAGCAACTAAGTATTAAAGCATTGCGCGATTCATGACTGAAGGCATAATTTCTTAGAAGGGCCTAACAGTAATTTAGAGGAATTCATTGTCCATACAGTACGATGTAGCCTAGGGTGAGGAGTTGGTCTAATGGCTAGGGTGGTCGACCTTGAATTTGGGGGACTGGGTTCGAGTCTCGAAGCTGAACATCCTGTGATTCTGGGCAAATCACTTAATCTGCCCATGCCTAGTAAAAAAATGAATGTGTCCTCATGTAACGCAACTGGTGCTATGTAAAGCTCTCAGATACCCGATTCGTATAGTATATAAAACTCTGTTTAAAAAAAAAAATGGTTGTTGGTAGAGTACTTGCAATTGAAATATTTCACTTTTAAGTTTTTATCTTTTCTGATTTCAATAAAATATTTCATCCAGACATGTTTGTCCTAAATTGATTTTTATAGTATTTCTATAAACAGTGTAGGATCTTTCTCGAAACCGTTTACTTGCTGCCTGTGTTGATTTTCTTTTAAAATGTTGGCGTGTTTCTCGTGGAGTCTTAATAACAATTGTTTATAATAAAAATGTATATATTATACTTCTTTATTGGGACATTTAGCTATTTCTTTTTATCCTTTGATCTGCAGGTGATATTAATGTGTTTTCTCTACTCACCACAGCATAGGGCACAGGCTCAGTCTGCTTCAATAATTGGCTTACCTCTCTGTGAATGACAGCATTATCACTCTTGCACAATGTGCACTTCTACACAAAAAAAGTTGTGCCCTTGTACAAATTTACAAGGCATTCAAAATCATTGGCAAAGCCAAAAGTTGACATATATTGGATTTGCCAAGGCTTGTTTATACTTGCCTTCCCCCAGCAGTCTCATCATAACTTGTAAACCCCTAATGAACTCATTCTGAGCTGAATTAGGCAACTCCTTATCGCTCTCCCTCTTTTGCTATATTGCAAGTGATAAGATATTTTAACAGACCCATGGTTGGAGTAAATGTCTTTTTGGAGTTGTGTTTATTTAGTTAGTGATTTTTTGATGAAAAAAGGGGAATGTCAAAGTTAATTCCACAGTTGGGGACAATCTAAAACATGATGGGAGTGTGGATGAAAAATCAACAGAAATGAATAGAATTTGCCATCCTCTGCATGTCAAAGACCGTGTACGCTACCATACATGCAATATGGTACCAAAGTTACATAATTAGCAAAGCATTGTGAAGCCAACAGCACTTTCATGCATCGCACCAACATACATTGTTGAAGCACTCCGGGTTGACTAACCTAAATATACCACAAACTCATGTGCACATTGCACCATACACTACCTACCTTGATAGTGATGCATATCTCAACATGGAAAGGATGGTATTAAAGCATATTGGACGTGGGTACTTACAACACTAGATTATTGGTAACTCCCATCCAATATTCATGCAGTATTACCTTACCTGTCAGAACTCTGAAGGTACTGAGAGGCAACACTGTGCAATAGAAAGTGTATAAATAAGTAAATATCTCAAGCACTTTGCTTCTGCTGTGCAATAGACAACTGAACACAATCAAAATTAAAGAACAGTAAAGTCCTGTGGCACACCCATCCACCCACTTACAAATGGCGATACCCTGAAACCGGTCCCAGGATGCTTGTTTCCGGAAACCGGTCTCAGGATGTTTGTTTCCGGTCCAGGGAGGATCTGACCTGGCAGTTCAGGCTGGACTGCTCTAATGGGGAGCAGTGTGAAGACTGATTTGCATATTGGTAGATCCAAACTGGGGTGTTGTGGCAAGCAAAATAATGATGGATGAAATCCAGATCTGAGAATGAGTTTTTCAAAGGTTGCAACTCTCGATTCATCATTTTATTTTGTGATGTTGCTGTCTTGTACTGACTGCTGCTAGGTCTCATATCTCTTAAAAGCTTCTACTGCTGTTTTACCTGTGGCAAAATAACCATACAGTGCTTTAAGCACGCTGTTTTCAGTTTAGTAAAGACAATATGTATTGAATAATTAGAGTCCAAGTTTTTACTCCTCTTTACTCAATTTATTTTTCCACTTTAAAGTGTGCGTTTTGCTCCGAGGAGGGGGTGGGGGAGATGGGCACTGGTTCCTGTTCTCATTGGTTGGTTGTGAAACAATGAAAGTTACAAAAATGTGATAGATCAAAGCCTACCAGACAGCAAAGCCCCCTTGATTGTTTGAATGTCCCTTTTCGTGCATAGCAGAATCATCTCCTGCCTTATACTAGTGATCATATCTGCCAACATTTAGATTTCTGAAGCCTTGTGAGGAATACTTGGAATATGTACCCTTGTATGCTTAGTGAAGGCAGCATTGGCAGACTGGTGAAAAGTATTGAGTTACAGCTTCCTTTTCATTTTACTGGTAGTTGTCAGTCCTGTTAAATGCATGCATTTCTATCGGACTGTCTGATCTGAAAGCAGTAGTCGTCTGTCAGTTAAGACTGGTTATATGGGCTATTTATGGCCGCCCACCCAGTAGATCTTTTCTGTCTGCTGTACTCTGTCGCTTACTGCACTAAAGTTGGAGTCCTGCGTTAATTTTTAGGTCGAAGCCTACTAGATGGTGCAATGGTGTGGTTTGCCAAAGACCTCTTGGGGACATTCCGGAAGCTTCTTTGGGAATGCATTCCTCCGGTTGCTTACCATTGGCTTTGTAACTCACATTTTCTGGCTTTCTATTTGCTCGCTGTATTTGTTTTAGACAGTCCAGGGTGAGATCATCCTTCACAAGGAGCAAAGTCTTTTCACACCAACCAACACTAAAAGTGATCTTTTCTGTAAACAGGCCTGTAAATCTTGTTCTTATCCTGTCAGAATTGCTGTGCATGCAAAGACAGAGATCAAATGTCAGAATCTGTCTTCCATGGGAGCTTGGTGTTTATTTTGATTTCAAATTGAAAGGTTTTATGCGACAATCTTGCTGAATGCAGGGGGTAGGAAAGGTTTTCTTTGTCCAGCACAAAAATATAAATTAACTGTACAAGTATTTCAGAATATATCCAAATTAGGAACTCAAAATAAAGCATATTTTTGTTATTTCTGAAGTGTGTTGGAAACAAATACTTAAATATGATCAAAACAAATCCATGCACTAAGTGATGCCATTTCCATGCATCACTTGTGTGCTATGTAGTTTTATTAGTAAGCTTGTATGACTGTGCAAGTGAAATGGTCATTTAAATTGAAAAGGTGTTGTTTGTAATGGCAGTGTGCTACCACTCCATGCATACTCCACTCTATGCTACTCCACTGTACTTTGTACCATTGCACTATACTGTGCATAACTCCACTTTACATCATTCCATGCCACTGCATTCTGCGCCTCTGCACCACTCCACTCTATGCCACTCCACTGTATGCCATTTTACTCTACACCTCTCTACTCTGCACCACTCTGCTATAGGCCAATGCTCTTCACACCACTCTATTCTACTTCACTGCACTCTTCCCCACTCCAGTCTCGGCCACTCCAGTCTACTCTGCACAGCTCCACTGTACGCCACTCTACAACACTGCATTCTACGCCAATACACTATGCCAATGCACTTTACTCTTTAACACTCAACTCTACACTCTACACCAATCCACTGTAAACCACTCTAATCTACTCTACACCATTGCACTCTACCCTGCTCCACTCCACTCTACTCTGAAACAATCTTCCCTATTCCACTGCACTCTACACCACTTTATACCACTCTATGCCACTCTACTCTAAACCACTTCAATCTACGTAAATGCACTCTTTCACGCTACAACACTCTACCCTGCAACACTGTATTCTGTCACCGAACTTTACGCCACTCTACTCCACTTTGCAGTACTGCACTCTATGCCAATGCACTCTACTCCACCCTACTCTGCATCACTGCACTTTACTCTACTATGCACCAGTCTAATTTATGCCGCTGCATTCTACGACACTGAATTCTATGCTGCTGCACTCTACGACCCTATATTCTGCACCAATGCACTGAATACCAGTCTACTCTACACCACTTCACTCTCCTTTACAGCACTCTTCTCTATGCCACTGCACTCTATTCTGCAGCAATGTACTCCACTCTGTGCCGCTCCACTCTGTGCCGCTCCACTCTGTGCCGCTCCACTCTGTGCCGCTCCACTCTGTGCCGCTCCACTCGACGCCACTCCACTCGACGCCACTCCACTCGACGCCACTCCACTCGACGCCACTCCACTCGACGCCACTCCACTCGACGCCACTCCACACCACTGAACTCTACGACACTGAACTCTACGACACTCTACTCTGCACTATTGCATTCTATGTCATTGCCTTCTACGCCACTGCAGTCTATGCCACTCAACTCTGCATCACTCTACTCTATGCCACTGCACTCTCCGGTGCTATATTCTACTCTGCCCCACTCTATGCCACTCTACTCTGCACCACTCTACGCTACTGCACTCTGTGCCCCTTTAATCTGCACCTCTGCATTCTCCACCACTCTGCACTATTCCACTCTGCACCAGTGCACTCTGTCACTGCACTATACTGTGCAACACTCTAATCTATGCCACTGCATTCTATGACGCTGCATTGTACGCCGCTGTCTTCTTGGCTCTTGCACTCTACGTCACTGCGCTCCGACATTATACTCTGCCCAATGCACTCTACACCACTCCACTCTACGCCACGCCACTCTATGCCACTCCATTACATGACACTCTCCGCCACTCCACTCAAATCCACTCGTCACCATTCCACTCTGACACTCCATGACACTCTCCTTTACACAATGAACTTCTAACCATGCTGCACAGCAGCCACGCAGGTGTACAACATGTCTAAAACACATTAGCAAAGCCTAGAGTTCTTGCATTGGCGAGTCCTTTTGGCTTTGCTAATGCTTATTTTTATCTGTCCAACCCTAGCTGCTGTCAGATTTCCTTGTGCCACATAAAGCACTGCTCATAAGCGACAGTTTTGCACTATGCACTCTGGATGCATGTAGCTGTGGGACTACTTTGCTGAATGAGCAGTCAGCAGATTTCCCAAAATTAACATGGTTAAATATCACCGGTGCAAGTCTACTATCCGGTAGAAAGGTTCACAGTAATAAACAAAACTCTTTGTAAATATGTTTTGCAGTAAACCATTTCTAAGTGAAAATCAGTCAGTTCAAAACTTTATTCGGCAAGTTAAAAACAACCATAAAAGTACATAAAACATTAATGATAAACCATTGATAATAAAAGAGCAAAACATAAATAACATTTCCCTATGGCGGAATAAAGCTGAAGTGCATGATTCCTGATAACGCATATGATTAATGATCCAGCATTGACACATAATTTACTACTTTCCAAAGCCAATTGAATCTTAAACATGATGCTTTTCCTTAAATTGATTCCCTTCGAAATAAAAAGAGCAACATTAAAACACACTAGATGATCATCTAAAAATAACAAAAAATGCAAAGCCACTTTGTAGTTTTTAATATTCAGTGCAACAAAAATAGGTTTAAGAGAATGCCTATAACTTGAGTAAAAGCTACAGAACAATATAAAGTGCATCGTGCTCTGCTACTTACACCATTACATGGGCAAGGGATTGAGGTGCTCTGACACAATTTCATTGTAGAAAAGGCTACCAGGTGGTGCATAATACCAAGCCGAAACCTTGTCGGCACATATTAGCTTTGATTATTAGTAACTCAAAGCAAATGGTGTTGGTAACCCTCCTCCAAGGAAAGGGACAGATACATGTCAACTGTTGATTTCATCATCTATGAACTCGTTTGATGTTCCTCCCTGTGCCTAAGAAAAATAACCTTAGTCAGTTTCCTTGTGAGTGACATGACCATCCCACACTGGCAAGTTAAATATGGTGCTGATGGAAGAATTTCTGTACACTAACCATAGAATACGAGAAACATTATCCCAGGTAGGTCAGTCCGAATAATTGATTTAGTAAAACTGGTCTCTTGTTTTGACTAGATAGAAAACCAAAGGAGCAGTGGTTTAATTAAAAGCAGATCCTCTAAACATTTTAATCCAAGTTCTTGATGGGCAATAATATTAGAAGCAAACGAGGGTAAGCAGAGAAAGCGTTTTATAAAACTATTTTCCTCAAGTTGCAATTGCTTACTGAGGGTAGAACCCTATTAACTGACTAAAAACTCAATTTGTATTTCTGGCCAATTTGGATTTGGCATCAAGAATGTGTTGAGCCCAACAGCTGTTACTCGTGAATAAAATTCCCAAATAACAAAGTTTATACTATCAATAAGCCTATTGTCAATAAAAAAGACCAACAATGAGGGGGGGAATAGACCACTTGTCCTGTGTACCAGGGTCTCATTTAACGTGGATGCTTGTCGTTAAAAAACCCTCATATACGTACACAAGTCTGGGGCGGTATATGTTGGTTCTCCGCCTTCGTGTATCGTAATAGCATGATCATTGGGCTTTTTTTTGTCCAAATGCTTGCCTCCCCATGGAGGAAGACCAACTGGTTCTACAGTAGTGGTCAGAGAGATAAAAAGAGGGTGTGCTCGTGCTCAGTGAAAAGTGATTTTGAAGATAAAATACCCGGTTGTCAAAACTCGTTTCCTTTATTCTTGAGATATTTGACTTTGGGAAATTAAAATCGTGAACGTGCATATGAAGACCTAGTTATTGGTCTAATGCACTGTCAATAATCTTATGAGGTCTGGTCTACATGTTTCAGCCTCGTGCAAAGTCTAGAGGCTTTCGTCAGGACCAAAGTAAATTTAGGGGAGCTTTACTGGGCTCACCTAGTGAATTCTGGGGGCGGTTATTGTGTACTCACCACCCTCGGTGTAAGGAGTCAGATCTCTTAGTACCTGTTCCTGTGAAAAAGAAATAGTGTGTGTTATCACATACTAACAACACATTAATTGCTAGTGTTTTCTCTCTAATAATGCTAGAACGAATATTTTTTAACAGTCTTAGTATACTGGATTCATTGCGCTTTTAATACACAGACCAGGCTGAAAATAGATTTAGGGTCGAGTTAAAAACAGAGGTAAAGTAAACACCACATCGCTTTTCATTGCTTGTTTCTGTTTGTTAAAATGTGTGCAGAATAACTGTTGACTTAAAAAGTCAAAAAACTCTTCGTTTGCTGCCTAGGTGACCTGTTATGTGTCGGTGTGAGTCTATGTGTTCGTATTATGACTAAAGACACTATACGTAGATGGCTTCTCTCCGTTCGTCACTCATGTGAATTATGGCATAAAGACAAAAGACTGTAGGTAGAAACACTCGGCTACTGCTGCCTTTACAGACATAATGTCTCTATTTAGTCTATTAGGAGTAGTTCAAGAAAGCAAGGCAATTACCTTTTTTTTGATTAGGACATCTTTCTTCAGGATGTCAGTCAGATGGTAGTAAACCTCTTGCTGTTGGAGAGGGGGAAAGAGTTAGTTACCTTACTCACTGTTTGGCGCTTTTTTGGAGACAGCTTCAGCGTCGCTTACCGGTTCCTCCGGCAGACCCACTTGTTCTGACTCTGACGTTATCCTGGGATAACGTACGTTCCGGTGGACTCGCGTTACATAGGCCGCCGCTAGTAAAATCAAAGAAGGACTTCTCGGTTTGGTTGGCATTAGGTTATGTGAAATGGTTGGCATTATTGCATTTGGTTGTCAAGGTAACACGCAAATAGCCAGTAATGGTGGAAAAAGGGAAAGGACCCTTGGGGTTATTGGAGATTCATGTGTGCAATATTACCATGGTTGTACAGATGTTGTTATGCCGCTGTAAAGATCAGTATGTTATAGGAATGAAAGTAGGTTAATGGGTCATTCCGGTGGGCACTTCTGGTTGGTAATGTTATTTACAGCAAAAAACGGGGGCGTGCCCCGATTAGGTTGATAATATTTATCATCTTTAGGTTCATAATAATATGAAAATTGGTATTCTTGATGTTGTATTTTTTCTCTCATGACTCTTTCTGAAAGTGACGGGTCTTCATATATTCAAGATAGATAGTAGTCACTTACAGAGAGTGGACCAGGGTATGGTATCATTCAGTCCCTCTTTATCTGTCTTCAGACGATAGACCCAGCGTTGTTCCTTTTCGAAAAGTATATGTTCCACATTGTGGGTTTTGAACACTATGGTCTCTAGGATTACCCAATTTAGATCTTCCGGGGTGTGATTAGTATCAATAAAGTGTTTGCTCATTTTTGTTGTTGCTCTTCTGCATGAGATGTTGCTGCGATGTTCAATGATCCGTTGTTTGGCTTTCCGGCAAGTCATTCCTATGTATCTAAGGTTACAAGGACAGACAATCATGTACACCACATGTGTGGTGTTGCAGTTTGTGTGGTTACGTAATTCCCATTTGAGGTTGGGAAGAAGTTGCAGAGTTTTTGTCATCTTGGTTAACTTACAGACTGAGCAGGAGCCACAAGGGTAGTGACCCACTATCGGACTTAAGTTCCACGCTGTTGTTATAGTTTCTCTTGTAGTCGTGATCCTTGGTCTTGTGTGGACCAAAATGTCTTTAATGTTTTTTGTTCTCTTATTGGCAAATCTTGGTTTTGGCCATTTCAGTGTGTTAGAGGTTAAAATTCTCCAGTTCTTATTGATGATTTTCTTGACTGTGTTTGATTCAGTGTTGTATGTTGTTACACATGTCAATAAATCCTTGGGTTCTTCTCGGTGTACTGTGGATAATAGACTTTCTCTAGGTTGGTTGCGAGCTCTCTTTTGGCATTTCTTTATCGTTTTGATGGGATAGTCTCTTTTGGTGAGTTGATGTTCTAAATCTCTTGCTTGCTGCCTGTAATCCTCCAAATTACTACAGTTTCGTTTCAAACGGAGGAACTGACTGTAGGGGAGATTGTCTCTTAGAGGTCGAGGATGAAAACTTTTGTAAGAGAGAATGCTGTTTCTCGCCGTCGGTTTATAGAAAGTCCTGGTATGTAGTGACTCGTTCATGGAAAAGATAGTTACATCAAGAAAGTCCAGTTGTTGTTTATCTGCTGTCAATGTAAATTTGAGGCAGTCGTCCCTTGTATTGATCCAAGTCAGAAAGTTGTTTAAAGCTTCTTGGCTGTCTTCCCATATCATGAACACGTCGTCTACGTAACGTCGCCAGAACTTGATTTTTCTGTAGAAGGGGTTGTTGGGGGTTTGTACGTGTTCATGTTCAAAGTTGCTCACATATAGCCCTGCTACACTCGGAGCAAATGTACTGCCCATTGAAGTTCCGTGGCATTGTCCAAACAAGGTCCCTTCGAATTCAAAGTAATTCTCTGTGAGGGCTAATCTACAGCATTCCAACATGAAATGTCTAGGTGTTTTGTAGGTCCAATCACAAGAGAATAAGATGTTTTCAAGAGTGTTAAGAGTCTTCTCTTGGGGTAAGCTGGTATAGAGACTCTCAACATCTAGACCTACTAGGAGCATGGTGTTTTCGTTGTAGGTCTGACCTTCAAGTAAGTCCCTTATTTCTACTCTCTGCCAAAGATTCATAAGAACAAAACACCGCCACCGGGACGCCCCATAGTGTCAGGAATTGGGTCTGTATTAGAACCACTTTCCCAATTTGCTGACCAATTCTTGAAACCATTGGTACAAAAGACCCCTACTTATCTGAAAGACACCCGTGATCTCCTTAACCTACGTATAGTGTCTTTAGTCATAATACGAACACATAGACTCACACCGACACATAACAGGTCACCTAGGCAGCAAACTAAGAGTTTTTTGACTTTTTAAGTCAACAGTTATTCTGCACACATTTTAACAAACAGAAACAAGCAATGAAAAGCGATGTGGTGTTTACTTTACCTCTGTTTTTAACTCGACCCTAAATCTATTTTCAGCCTGGTCTGTGTATTAAAAGCGCCAGGAAAGCGCAATTAATCCAGTATACTAAGACTGTCTGTTAAAAAATATTCGTTCTAGCATTATTAGAGAGAAAACACTAGCAATTAATGTGTTGTTAGTATGTGATAACACACACTATTTCTTTTTCACAGGAACAGGTACTAAGAGATCTGACTCCTTACACCGAGGGTGGTGAGTACACAATAAGCCCAATGATCATGCTATTACGATACACGAAGGTGGAGAACCAACATATACCGCCCCAGACTTGTGTACGTATATGAGGGTTTTTTAACGACAAGCATCCACGTTAAATGAGACCCTGGTACACAGGACAAGTGGTCTATTCCCCCCCTCATTGTTGATTTTTGTACTAACCATTGGAAGCTGAATAGACCACTGCTTCTTTTTCCCTCCCCCCCATTGATGTTCTGTAATAAAAAAGACCTACATCTTTTAGGTTTGCGCCCACAGATCATTGTAAGAGTTTTAGAGTTATTAATCTCCATATTCTTTAAAACCATAAACTCTCCAAAGGCACTCCGCAATTTCTGTAGGCCCACCGGGGTCCTGGATAACAAAACCGTGTCATCGGCATATAATAACACCGATATAGGACGCCAGGCAACAAAAGGGGCATCGGCTTGTAGGGCCTGCAGAAAATGATCTACCCTATTGATAAAAAGAGACAATAATGGGGCCCAAGACAGCCCTGTTGAGTGCCTCTCTCTACTTTAACAGTCTGTGAGCATTCTCCCTGGGGTCCGTAACAGACTTTAGTAGATAGATCATTTACAGGTGTGCAAGAAAGCTAACAATTGCTATTTGAGCACCAAAGGACAGCAACTTTGACCATAAAATAGAGTGGGCCACTAAATCAGAAGCACTACATGGATCCTCAAAACAAAGATAAAGGAACCAGGTCTAGCCGAGGTATATTTCCCTATCAGCAGATCCAACTTAACCCATTGCTCTCTTGTCCCTAGATCTTTTCTGAAGCCAAACTGTGCTGGACATAAGACAAAATTTTCCTGTACCCACTCCGCTGTCTCCTCAATAGAATCCTGGTCATCACTTTTACTGAGGAGTACAGGATCGAGATAGGGCTATTAGATTTTGGGTCTGACCTATCGCCCTTCTTAAAAATCTGTACCACAATTGAGATGCCCCATGAAGGTAGGATCATGCAGTTAGCTGCCAGATGAACACCCTAGTCAAAATAGGTTCCTATAATTCTTTAATACTTTTACATACATCTACTCGCAACCCATCGGGCCTGAGCCCTTCATCCAGGCCTATCATGCAGGGCTAAGATCACTTCTTCATTAGAAATATCTAATGGAAGGAAGTTCTGCTTATACATCACCACATGTACATCAACACCACCTTCCACATGTTTACATTGAAAAATATTTGGGAAGTAATCCACCCATACTTCACAAGTCACAAAGGAGTTAAACTCCGGGGTATCATCCTTTTTTTTTTAAAAGGGGCATTAACTGTGTCCTGAAATAGTTTGCTATCATTAAATTCTGCAGCTAGAGTCAACCTGTACCATGTCTCATCCTGGAGAGACTTTTTCCTTACAGCAAAGGCCTGTTTATTTGCAAAGCAAAGGAATTTAATCGACATATTATCCCGGGGGAAGTATGTAGTGCCACCTTCAAGCGCTGGAATGCCAGTGTGTATGAATGGTCAAACCATCCCTTATTTTTAGTTTGAGGTGGGTACGCTTTACGACTCAAAAGTGTGTGAATGGACCATACATTACCATTAATATTGTCCAATAGCATATTGAGGGTCACATCATTGTTTAGGCGATATTTGAATTCCATAGGATTACTAATTAAAATGTTTTGAAATAAAGTATTGGGGGTCAATTCCTGCCCATTTAATTCCCATCCCATTGGACCTCATGAGAATAATATTACTAGCTACAGAAGAAATTTCGTTTTCTTACCCCAGAATAAAAAGACCGCATAACTGTGTTGTGTAATCACTAATTGAAGACTGAACCACACTAGAGGTACCACACTTATAACTTACAGAGGCAGATATCAATATGTGATCAATAATCGTGGCAGCATTTCTTACCCTAAAGGTAGGGATTTGTTCCCCATTATCTCTAAATTTACAAGGCAATAGCTGCAAGTCATATTTGGCAATTATTCAATTAACAGCATCCCCGTACTCATGATAGAAGTTTGTGGAAACCACCCCGTCCTGATCAGAGTGTCCACACACAGAAGTTGCCTCAAGTGTGCAAGCCTGTATATTAAAATCTCCTGGCCAAAGCATTGCAAAATTAGAGCGGATAGGACGGAGGAATGCTTCCAGACAAAGGTCAAGAGCATAGACCACCTTGATACATGTAGAACTAAACACATTATTATAAAAATTGATCAATACCTACTTGCAACCCCCTTGATCGAGAGCCATAGCAACTGACAATGGGGTCCTAGCGTTGATATATTTTTAACAAGTGCAGGAAGCCTATTGGAGATAAGAATCTGGAGACCTTCTTTTGCCCGCTGTGTGCAAATCATTTTGGGATGAGCACAGATATTTGCCTGTTTTCCCGTTCGACCAGTTACTATTCGTGTGTGATTTTTCGTTCTTTGTGTCTTATAATATACAATAATGGTACCTTGGTGTGAGGGACAAAAGACCCCTTCCCCAATTCTCTTTGTCTAGTATTATTACTTTTTTTTTTTTGCAACTGCACGGATTTGATGATTGTTGGTGTGACACTAATTTAATTTCCTCTTGTCTGCTATCAGCCCACACAAACGGCATCAGTGTGACTGCTGTATGATGTGTCTCGAAAGTGCCCCACTGACACTGAGGAGTCCTGCAAACCCAAAGTTTGTTTTATTGTGTGCTCTGCATGCGGACGGAGGCCGCTTCAAAGGGTGACAGAACTTTGTGCAATGAGTAGGTACTCAGGGTCATATATAAACATGGGGCGAGAATCTAAAATAACTAGTACTAGAAACATGTTTTACGCTGTGTTTTCATGCTTTGAACATATTCTGCAAGTGTGCACCTAGTGGGCGAGGCACAAATGTATTCCTGCAACAGTTGTGTAGTGAAGTCCACATTATCACAGTTGATGAGCACTAAGAGGACTGAAGGAGACTTGTCCATTCCTAAGATGATGTAGTAGCTCTTTGATCTTCCCACGAGGTGCTATCACACATGCTTGCATCATGCACAGTAAGAACAAAGAACTAATACAGTGCTTAAAATGGGGGGTGTTTAAAAAAATGCAGGGGCACAAAGTTTGTCTTAGGAGTCTGCCTCTAGCGCTTCCAAATGCTGTGGTTTTTTAGGTCTCGCCTGAGCTAGCGCTTTAGCGCTGCTCTGGCGAGAGTTTTTGTAAGCGGGATTTACAAGTGCAAACTAGTGGCTTTTCAGGCCTCCAGCTACAGTGCATGTGTGCAGCCGGGCGCGCGCACCATTTGTCAGCCTGTGTGATCACTTTCGCGGCCGCTTTGATGTTCTCAGTGAGCCGCGCGGCCACTGAGAACATCAAAGCGGTCGCGAAAGTGATCACCATTTGCCAGCCTGCGTGCCTCTCTCCCCTTAGTTTCTGAGTGAGTACACTACCCATCGCTGTAATTACTTTCTAGCATGTATTATCATGTTATGATATTGTGCCGTCTGCCAGAGTTACCCTTACCTTCTGGGGCTATTTTCTTCTTTCTGGGATGTTCCTTGTCACTTTGTGGCCTTTTCTTTTCTGGTCGTGTGTATACTCGTTCTTAATGTTTAAATTTCTGCGTGCCATGCCTCTGTGTATGGCTGCATGCGCGAGCTGCCAATGAAGGTGGAACGTGCGCCCCGAGGCGCGTCATCTCTTGGATTTATGCTGCGCAGTGTACAGTCTTGTGTAAGGTTCGCGTCACTGGCAGTTGCTATCATGAATGGAGTCATTGCAGTGTCGAAGATAGCCAAGCGTGGTCATTGTGTGGAGAGCGGGGTGTGTGATGTAGATTTCTGCAGCTGATTACATTCCGGTTCGTGTCAGCAGAGTGATCCCTGCGGGGGTCGGCTCCAGCACTAAGAGTATTGCCCATTCTCTGCAGGTCTGGGTCAGCTCATGGCAGGCGAATAGGCTTTGGCGTGTCTTTTCGTATCTAAAGACATAAGTGGGAAATCTCACACTTGAAAAGGAAGATTTATACACAATAAACTTATGGCAAGCCGCATGTAGGTTTACAATACAGTTTCTGAGAATTTTCTGTGGAAGTTTAGGATTGAATGACTGCCTTATTATTAAGGATGTGCCTCTATTTCATTGTAACATTGTCGCATGTTAAAACGTAAACGGACTGGGCATTGAGTGCGTTTCCAAGATAAACTGTTCTAGATATTTAGTATAAAAAGTGTTGATTCATGGAAAATGTAATAGGCAGTAATGGCTGCCCGCTCTTATATGTGGCCAGTAAGTGTACTCTTAGGACAGACCCAACACGATTTTCAGGTTTAACCAGCCTTCTGAATACAGCTGCGCCCCTATATTTGTTCCAGCGCATTTGAAAATCTCTACATTGTTTTCTCGTGATACTACTTAGCTCCTGCACCATTTAGTTTGAAATCGTGATTTCTGGCTCTAGTTGTCCATTTGTGATGAGAAATGCAGCCCTTTTTAGGTCTTAGTGCGCGCGACGTGCCCTACCCCCTACTTTATCCCACTTCCTGCTTGTTTTTCTAGCTTCGCTCCATCTGGCATCTTGCAACATGGGTAATGGTTACAAATTATCCAAATATGCATTGTTCAATTACGCGAAAAAAAGGAGGCGATTATAACAGACAGGTATTAACACTCCATATTCCCAGGCTGCTAATTTTGGAAGAATTCGCAATAATTCCATTGCCCTTTTTGTTTTAATTTTTACCATCTTAAAGTCGTGCTTGAGGTGAGGAAATCCTTTCTAACAAATCCAAATCAATCGCACTTGAGGAAATACCAACTAACAACACTGACACCTGAGGGTTTATCATATCAGCCCTTTGATAACTTATCATAACCGTGTTCTGTGTTTACATGTGTCAGCATTACTCTTACGGTTTATCCAAGCAGACATTTCTGGCACATACGAAAAGAGCTGTTAGAGCAATGGCTGGGCCTTTTCTAATAAACAGAGACACTGAAAATAGTACCAGTGATTTACTCTATTTACATTGCGATAAACAGCAGGAAATGTCCAGGTTTATATGCAACTTCACAAGTTTCAAGTGTGTCTTCTTGACTCAACTGGTAGCCTGTTGGAATTTAGACATAAGAACTGTTATAAAGATAATTCTGGGCAATTCATGATGCATCACAGGGCTGGTTGCTGGAGTTAAATGGTGGTGGTTGGTTTTAATTGGCGCATTTTAATCCAGTTTGTGTTCCGATATTTTTTCTGCCGACACAGATAAGTTCACGGCCCACAAGCCAAATGCCACAACCATTTAGGGGAAAACATTTACCAATGACCCAAAATAATATCCATTAAATCATTTGTTTCAAGTCCTTAAATCTTCCAAATGTTTTGTGAGGAACTGTGCACAAATCTACATTTTCCTACAATTAACATTCTCTAAAAGTGAAGCAGTATTCGGTGAACGTCCAGTACATGCATTTTTGCAAACAAGAACGAGGTCCCAACAAAGTATTAAATGTACATGTTATACTTATAAACCTGTATATTACTTAGATTTGCCCCGTGATAAGGTATTAACGCCTTTTGGTTGGGCACTACCTTTCTCAACAAGCTTTGGCATAGCCAATAGGTCTCGCCTTTGGGTCTTTAAAAGTGTTTAGTTATCCAGCACAATATCCTTGGTGCAACAACATCAACTGTTGCATGGCTAAACTCTTTTAAGGTACCAAAGGCGAGAGCTATTGGCTATGCCAATGCTTGTCTCTAATAGCTGATAGCGTATGGTTTACTTCTGGCGTATGGCTTATTTCCTTAATTTCAGTGCTATAATGTTCTCAATTTCTGTATCCAAATTTTCATGTAACAAATAAGACACGGGGCTGTATTGCGGTACGTGCCCTGGGGGTGCAGCGCACATTTGCACCCACTTCTTGCACACCAGAGCACTAATTGTGCCAAAGGCGCATGTGCAGCCCCATCTATAATACGGTTCGTTAGAGACTCATTTGTGCATTCGCAATGATGTAGGGGGTGTTCCTTCATTTGCATGAGGGATTTGTTTCTATATCCATCGCTATTGCGTCCGTGCCATATTACAGAGTTGCGCAGAGGTAAAGGAGCTGCACATAGTGGTGTACAGTCATTGCACCTGTAGGAAAGGGTAAATAGTTGTCCTATGGACCCACGAGCCTCCCCCTGCAGGCTGGTGCAACCACTCCCTGCAGGGGAAGCTCTACCTCTTTTCAAATGCCGGCCAGGTTGCCGTCTGCGCAGTGAAGGCTGACTGGTACTTTTAAACAGCTGGTCCAGCTTTCACTGATGTATCATCCCAGGGCAGGTGTGAATTCACTTCTGTGCTGGGGACAGTGCATTTACTGTAATAGCAGGCTCTGTCCCAACATGCACCCGGCACACTCAATGTTGTGCTGCGTTGCAGATTGGGGCAGTGTATAACACTGGTAATACAGGCCCTGGTGAACATCAAGATATGAGCCATCTGCATTTTTTTTGTGTGGTGGGGGGAGAGGGGATTTACATCCTCTCTGAGTCCACAGTCTATCCATGTTGATTCGCGTTGCAACAATTCATGTTTGATTTATTGATGATCGATCTATCTTTATAATAAAAGCTAAGCATTCTATGTATTTTAGCCTCAAAATTTCAGTGTATTTCAGTTAAATAAGTTGTTTTAAAACTTTCTTTTTAAAAACATTTCTGTCATTGAAAAAATTCTCAACACCAGTCAAAATCGGTTTGGAGGGCTCGACCAATATTTAAATGTATTTGAATACTTTCTATCGCATAAGCTGATGTCCATTGGATAGGCCTCCGCCTGTTAATAAAGACAATAATAAAATAGAGGGCTTCTTCTCACAATCTTTATATTCTATAGTCGGTAATGTTGCGAACACATCAAAACATTTCATTAAATTAAGTCTTTAATATGTATTTTGTCATTTGAATGTTGAAATGTAAACTAAAACGGACTATGAGTCCACTTTCTATCATGGTAAATTACTTGTCTTTCAAAGATATTTTCATAGCATATAGAACATCTCTGTTTAGCTGCAATATAGTTCTAATATTTCAATACATTAATTATGTAACCGTTTTCTATAGCCTCACTCTACCAATGATATTAGTGTGCGTGAAACATGAGCAAATTAGAGCCAAGGCAAGAGATGGGATAGGGTGGGTTAGTGATTGCTAGTTGGCACGAGCAGTTATAATGACCCCCGGATGCGGGGGTGGGTTGGAGTGAGCTCTGCGAGGAAGCTCATAGTTAGTTCTAGCCCAGCAGGTAAATGTATGCAAGCATTGGGACCTCGGCGTGGTGTCCCTCGTGCTGGCGCCCAGTGCCTGTAAAGCTTCCCTTCAGTGGGCGGGGCTTGCGTCTCGGATCTATGAATATTAATGAGCCAGATCTCGCGCGCAGCGCTCGGCTTCCCTTCAGACTGAGGCCTGGAATGAATTTTGGGCTTTTGTCCGCAGTGAATCACGGTGCGCGCGGGGCGCGATTATGCCGCCCATTTTCTCTTTCGTCGGGAGAGGGGTCAATGGGGAAAAGATGTTGTGGGCCAGGAGTCACGTTGGTAGTAACTGCCAGATGAATGATGTCTCTGTGCAAGACTTCAGAGCAGGGAGACGGATGGCTTCTCTCCGTCTAGAGGAAGCACTGCTGCCTGGGAACTTCCCTTTGTATCGCAAGTATGCACAAAGTGTGTTCTGGTTCTTTGTTTCTCTATGAGCAGCGTTAAGAAGAGTATTTCTTTTGTACACCTTCGATGTACAGTTTGTGCAAAGACTGCTTAAAAAAAATATATATATATATATAATTGAATCACATAACTTAACATACCTTCCTGTACGAAGGCTGCAGTATAGTATAACAAACGTGCGAAATAACATCCTGTACCATAATGACCCGTGCAGCACACGAACTCTGTGCAATGGCGCACCACGTGATTTCTGCGTTCTGCAGCAACGCACAATATGCACGTGCTGTGTAATAATTGTATCATATAACCTAGGCTTCTGTCACTTGATTTCTCTCACCCTTCCATATCCTAGCATAGAATAACGTGGTGCAGCTCACCATCCATCCATCATCCTGTTCTTAGTGCCGTCCCATAAGTTTTCACCTCGCTTCTGCCTTCTTAGGCCTCTTCTCTAAAACTGCCTTCAGGTCCTTGACTCTCAATAATCTGAACGATGGCCCACACCTCCATGCAAATTCTATAAAACATGGTGAAAACAATTTTCTCTAGCTCTCATGTGTGGCTTCAAAGCCAGGTGCTGCCTCTCTCTGTTAACGCTTTCTTTGACTAGGCCCTGCTCTTCTTCTCTCTGCTCCAGCCTCACTGACCAGGGCCAAGCACAACAGGTTTAGAGTTTTGAGAATCTGTGGATCCACTGTGCGGAGACTAAAGCGTGAGTAGGACCACTGGAATTATGCGCCGGGGGAGGGCCAAATCATGCGGCAGGATTTATTTAATTTATGCATCAAAAAAGCAATGCGGCACAATTTGTGATAGTATTATTTTGTTATTTTTACACTTTCTAACACCGTCTGGGCATTGGTTGCACCCAATTAGTTCCAGTTTAACACCCAAATATTGCAATAAACAACAAAGATGAACAGTCAACCGTTGCAAAGCTTCTTCCAATGCACGGCAAGACATGCAACGTGCACTTTCTTAGTAACTTTTGAACCGTTTGAGCGAGAAACAAACTTTTTGTTTTTGTTAAAATCTGGAGATTATGTGGCAGATAGTGGATTATGTGGCAAATGCAGCAAATCTATACTGAAGCGAAAATCGGCGTGGCCGCACAATCGCATAATTCCAGTGGCCCTGATCATTAGGCAAGGCACAGGTGGTTGTATGTTGCATACCTGTATGTGTTTGTGGCACCCGGCCTTCTGGTGGCAGCTTGTTCAAATAGGCAATTGTTCTTTCAGAATAAAACTGGGGTAAAATGGCAGGAGTTCTGTGTCCTCTGCCACTTTTCTGACTTGCTCCTAAAATGTAAGCACCCTTGCCTTTAATGACTGTTGAAATGCATTAGAATACAAAAGGAGGGACAAGAGAGGCCTTTTCCATTCACACAGGAATGGGAGGTCCAGTAGGAACAGGGGCCCCTAGTACAATGATTACAAAAGATGTTCCTATAGTTCCTCAGAAATGGAGTTGAGTCAACACGAAGGTTAATTCCAGTTTAGTACACCATGTGGAAAAGATTGGAAATCCATATGTTGGATTTGAATGCCCTCACACACCCTTGCAGGTGTCATGCTTCATCATTTGGGCTGCTCCTCGTCGGGCCGGCGGAGCAATGCCCAACGGGCTCCCTCAAAAGGGGCACTTTAGCGGAGATCTTTTATCCAACTGCCGTATGGTGAAGCGCGGGTGTGGGGCCTGGTTAATGTAGATGTATAATAGTGTGATTAAAATAAGGTCAGGAGTGCCTGGTGAAGATTAATTTTATTCGGATGGCCTCCTACCCTGAATTAAAAGCGTGTAGACATGGCACTTATTTGAGTATAATGTCTCGTATTGAGGTGTCATGTGGTTATAGGAAGTCGAAAAGTCCCATGCGTTGGCTGACAACAGACAACGTCCCTCTGGGCGCACCATGGAAGCTTCGCTGAAAGCGAATGAAATGTTTGTGATGAAACGTTGAAACAAAACTAAGGTTGATGCTTGATTCCAAAATTTATTCACAAAACTCAAAGGTTAATTCCATGTAGTCATATACTGGAGACTATTCCATGAAATAACATTGTTGTGTTGAGCCTCATCCCCAATGTTAAACTTGATCCCAATGCATTTCGGGCCCCTCTGGCCCTTCGTCAGGGAAATCTGTTGTATACAACGGCGTCAAACAATCCTGTATCGGGTTTGTTGGTGCTCCAAGGGGCGTGCTCTTAAAGAGGATATCCGCAAGGACCGGAAGTGAAACAAAGGAATGTTAAACCGCGAGTGTGCATTGTCGTGATAGCAGAAAGTGGGCGCCATCTTACAAGTAGTGAAAAAGTATGAAAAGGGAAGAGTAAAGAGTGCCCAGGTTAATAAGAACCAATAAAAAGAGGAAATCAAACATGGGTGAAAACCGAGAAAAACTGTGTTGTGATCATACGTAGATGATGAAAACTTTTAACAACTGTGCGTTGTTTGATGATATCATCAAAGATAACAAGCAAATTCCAAGCGGTTATTGAGACCCTTTGGTTTCAAAGATTCCAATTTGTAAATCCAATGATTTTCACGTTTCAACAAGAAAGAGTTATTGTCTCTGCCGTCCCTTTTCACCACAGTCTCGAGTATCATGAATTTCAGCTGTGCAATGTTATGCTGATTGTCAAGAAAGTGCATTGCTATGGCGGTTTGTGCACAACCCAAAACTCGTTTTTGGACGTTATAGGAAGTCGGTCAACATGTTTCTCGCCTTGAGCAAATATACTCGCGATTCGTCAGGACCTATCGGAAAAACTATCTACATTTTACAAACTAATCAAGTTTGGGTTAGTTACAACCTCAGTGTTATGTTTAAACACAATACCTGTTTTATGTCAGGAGCTACCTGAAAAGAGAAAGAGGTATGGTCAAACATATACATGGGGACATATTGTATGGAGCAGTTGGTGGGCAAACCTTCAGTGTGACTCACACTCTTTAACTTAATTACAAGTGGTGATGTGTCACAAAATCCATCACCATAACACTGAGGTTGTAACTAACCCAAACTTGATTAGTTTGTCAAATGTAGATAGTTTTTCCGATCGGTCCTGACGAATCGCGAGTATATTTGCTCAAGGCGAGAAACATGTTGACCGACTTCCTATAACCACATGACACCTCAATACGAGACATTATACTCAAATAAGTGCAATGTCTACACGCTTTTAATTTAGGGTAGGAGGCCATCCGAATAAAATTAATCTTCACCAGGCACTCATGACCTTATTTTAATCACACTATTTTATATATCTACATTAACCAGGCCCCACACCCGCACTTCACCATACGGCAGTTGGATAAAAGATCTCCGCTAAAGTGCCCCTTTTGAGGGAGCCCGTTGGGCATTGCACTGCTGGCCCGACGAGGAGCAGCCCAAATGATGAAGCATGACACCTGCAAGGGTGTGTGAGGGCATTCAAATCCAACATATGGATTTCCAATCATTTCCACATGGTGTACTAAACTGGAATTAACCTTCGTGTTGACTCAACTCCATTTCTGAGGAACTATAGGAACATCTTTTGTAATAATTGTTGAAATGCATTGACATCTTATGACTCAGCAGAGCAGCCACCCTGGCAATCCGTGGTGGCACACACACACACACACACACACACACACACACACACACACACACACACACACACACACACACACACACACACACGCGCACACACACACCTCTCTTTTCCAAACATTCATACATACACGCAGGCACCCACGCACCAAATATTCATTCATTCATACATACACGCAGGCACCCACGCACCAAACATTCATTCATTCATTCATACATACACGCAGGCACCCACGCACCAAACATTCATTCATTCATTCATACATACACGCAGGCACCCACGCACCAAACATTCATTCATACATACACGCAGGCACCCACGCACCAAACATTGATACATTCGTACACACACGCAGACACCAAACATTGATACATTCATACACACACGCACCAAACATTCATACACACACGCACCAAACATTCATACATACACACACGCACCAAACATTCATACATACACACACGCACCAAACATTCATACACACGCACACACGAAACATTCATTTAAAAGAAAACAAAACACACTTACATGCAGCCAGCTCTGCCTCGGAGGTTCCAGGAGGCTTAATGCAGCAGTCCCAATGTCATCACAGAGTGGGATGGGGTCAGTGAGACTGCTGACCCCCACCCCACTCTGTGATGAAGTGTCACTTATTGACACTCGACCCTGGCCGCTTCAGGGCTTAAAACTGAAGCACCCAGGTACGCAGTGATCAGTGACGCTACCCCTCGTCACTGAGGGGAGGGCCTCTGGAACCTTTGCTAAGCTGAGGAGGTCACGCCCACAGGAGCTGTGACTTCCTCAACCCAGCAAAGTTCAGCTCAGGCAGCCAGGAGCCTGGGCATTTTGCGCATGTGTGGCTCCTGGCTGCTTGAACTGAAAGTGAACAGTGTCTGTCAGGCTGACCTTTGTGCAGCCTGTCGGACACTGTTCGTGAGCGGCAAAAGTTGGAGGGGCCCCTCGGCCTCAATGGACTGGCCGTGCCTGCTGGCAACACAGGTTTAGGATTAGAGCCAAAACAACCCAAGTCCTGTTTTCAGGGACTAGAGCGTGACGGGGTTTGTCTTTCAACACCTCAACAACCTATTTCTTAAATCCAAATGTTCCTGTCTTCCTTAAAGTCTAGCCGCATTAAAGAAATAAGCCCCCAGCACTCTCCTAGCTCTCCCTGCTTTTAACCCCTTCTGTTTCTGGGCTCTGCAGGGTAATCATAGTCAACAGAAGAGCTATCCTCCATTTGCCGTTTCCAGCAGAGCTACTGCTCACTTGCCCCAGATGGCAGAGCTATGACTCCCTTATGACCTGTGGCATAACTATTCCTTGCTACATTTTTAATCTCTCAATGACATCCAAGCTATCTGTAACGCCCTGAACGTCCCAGGATCGTTTAACAGACACGATAATGAGGACGCAACCACTTGTGAAGGGTTAGTTATGTTAATGAAGGCAAAACAATACAACGAATAAACAAAAGTTATAGTCACTGGAATCCTCCAGGCTAAGTACGTTACCAGCCCACAGCACGGATGGTCCTACCCGTCCTCTGCATATACGCCGATCCCGGCGTATGCCAACAGAGGGCAGAAATGAAATGGCCGACAATGCCAATCGGTAGGCTGTGAGGGGCACGACGAGTGTTGGGGAGAATCGAGGAGTCAGGGAAACACCCAGCCGGGGTCTCTACCTGAAGGGAGCAGCCGCTCAACCTCTTCCTCAGACTGCACCGGGACGCGGAGTCACCTCCTGGTGATGCGTCACCGATACCCCAATCAAAAGCAAGAAGACTGAACCGAGAGCAGCCGCTCGATCGATCCTGTGGACTTCCGAGTCTGTAACGCGGCAAACACCTCCTGGTGTGCGTTACAGCTGGCAGTCCCTGTATCTCTGGTCGGGCTGGGAGTTACGACTCCAACCAGCAAAAGCGCCACTGCGCTTTGACTCAGCCGAGTCAAAAAGCGAAGCTCAATGGTTGACCGGTAGAGCTTCCGGGTCCTTCACAGGTGACGATGGGGCAAGACACGGCCCAGGGAGTAACGACTCGACCTACCTCCGTTCTTGCCTTACTGGAGCACCACTCCGGAACACTGCTCTTCACGAAGCAGGTACGTCGGTGTAAACACAATATCCGACAGCCTTGTACCTCCCGGTTCCTCCCTTTATAGGGCGTGTTTTCCTTGAGTTATGTAACAGCTCTCCTGTTTACATAAGGGCGAGTTTTCCCTTGAGTTATGTAACAGCTCTCCTGTTTACATAAGGGCGTGTTTTCCCTTGAGTTATGTAACAGCTCTCCTGTTTACATAAGGGCGTGTTTTCCTTGAGTTATGTAACAGCTCTCCTGTTTACATAACCTCTCAACCGCTAAGCATCCTGGGAGATGTAGTCCGTTTACGCTGGTTACCGTTTTCCTCCCCTCACATGACAGGAATTCTTGACAGTACATCCTCCCTCTCAGCGGCTCCCCACGGGTCCAGCGCTGGCAGGAAAACGCCGATGGAACAAGGAGACCAAGCGCGGAGCATGAACCCCTTCAGCCGGTTCCCATGATTGCTCCTCCGGGCCATAGCCTTTCCACGCAACCAGGTACCACAGCTTCCCCCTGCGCCATTTGGACGCCCGTATGCCCGACACTTCATACTCCACCTCCGACTCCACGCATACCGGCCTAGGTGTCCCAGACGGCTTGGAGGGTGCTGGTTTGAGCAATGATACATGAAAGACAGGGTGTATCCGCAATGACTGGGGCAAGCACACCTTCACGTTCACGGGACCCATACACTTGGTAATTCGATAGGGGCCCATGTACTTGGGATGGAACACACTGTTCTTTCGAAACCTCATGTTTCTTGTGGATATCCAGACGTAGTCTCCAGTGCGGTACAGTGGCCCGGGCCTTCTCTTCCTGTCGGCCGCAGCCTTGTATCGTCTCTTGGCCTCTATTAGGACAGCCCTTGAGCGCATCAACGTGTCTTTTATGTGTGCCACCCTGTCCGCTGTGGCGGGAATCCTGTCCTCTCTGAACGGATGTAGAAATGGCAAGAACCTGGGATGTTGGCCATAGTTGCTATAGAACGGAGATGACTGTGTGGAGCTGTGAGTGGCGTTGTTATTAAGGTCAGATATTTTGTAACGCCCTGAACGTCCCAGGATCATTTAACAGACACGATAATGAGGACGCAACCACTTGTGAAGGGTTAGTTATGTTAATGAAGGCAAAACAATACAACGAATAAACAAAAGTTATAGTCACTGGAATCCTCCAGGCTAAGTACGTTACCAGCCCACAGCACGGATGGTCCTACCCGTCCTCTGCATATACGCCGATCCCGGCGTATGCCAACAGAGGGCAGAAATGAAATGGCCAACAATGCCAATCGGTAGGCTGTGAGGGGCACGACGAGTGTTGGGGAGAATCGAGGAGTCAGGGAAACACCCAGCCGGGGTCTCTACCTGAAGGGAGCAGCCGCTCAACCTCTTCCTCAGACTGCACCGGGACGCGGAGTCACCTCCTGGTGATGCGTCACCGATACCCCAATCAAAAGCAAGAAGACTGAACCGAGAGCAGCCGCTCGATCGATCCTGTGGACTTCCGAGTCTGTAACGCGGCAAACACCTCCTGGTGTGCGTTACAGCTGGCAGTCCCTGTATCTCTGGTCGGGCTGGGAGTTACGACTCCAACCAGCAAAAGCGCCACTGCGCTTTGACTCAGCCGAGTCAAAAAGCGAAGCTCAATGGTTGACCGGTAGAGCTTCCGGGTCCTTCACAGGTGACGATGGGGCAAGACACGGCCCAGGGAGTAACGACTCGACCTACCTCCGTTCTTGCCTTACTGGAGCACCACTCCGGAACACTGCTCTTCACGAAGCAGGTACGTCGGTGTAAACACAATATCCGACAGCCTTGTACCTCCCGGTTCCTCCCTTTATAGGGCGTGTTTTCCTTGAGTTATGTAACAGCTCTCCTGTTTACATAAGGGCGAGTTTTCCCTTGAGTTATGTAACAGCTCTCCTGTTTACATAAGGGCGTGTTTTCCCTTGAGTTATGTAACAGCTCTCCTGTTTACATAAGGGCGTGTTTTCCTTGAGTTATGTAACAGCTCTCCTGTTTACATAACCTCTCAACCGCTAAGCATCCTGGGAGATGTAGTCCGTTTACGCTGGTTACCGTTTTCCTCCCCTCACATGACAGGAATTCTTGACACTATCCATCCTTTTACCTTCCACAAGCAGTAGCTCTCTTCCTTGCTCCTAGGTACCTACCTGTCTATTTCTTAGTTGCATACTTGTCTGTCTAGCTGTCTATCGATCCATTCTGTTTGATTTTCGAACTTCCATCCTAGCACTATGAAAACTATAAATAGATAACCGCGCAATTGTCTTTTTTCCTGGCACATAGGCTCTCGTGTATCAGGGAAATGAGGCAAGGGAGCAGGTAGATTTGGGGAAAGATGAATGTGGTGGTACAGGGAAAAAAACTGAATCCTCATGACATGGCATTGTGGTGTGTGGACAGACTAACATTAGTTTGGAGAAAAATGGACATAAGGAAATGGACACAAGACTCAAGAAAAATAGAAACACAATGTTGAGTCCATTAGAAGCTGGAACAGAAAACTGCACACCAAACATGGAACAAAATGATAAAACTGCACTATGAAGACTCTAGCATACTACCTCTTGTGCCATTCGCAAGGGCACAAGATACATTCCCGATGCATAGCTGCTAATAGCTCATAGCAGGTTAGGTTGAAAGGTTGCATAGAAAATCATTGCACTATAAATCGCATCACCCACTCTTAATCTGTCAACTGGAGGGTTGAATTACCCCCTCCCCCCCACCCACGGTCACTCAGTAGGGTAAAACCATAAAGACAGACATCAGTCTGTTCTTAAGAACCTAAAGCAAAGAGTCCACGAAGTAAATGAATGGTATGATGTATAAGTAGAGCAGTACATAAGAATGAGTGCAATGTCACAGGGAACACGTGATCTGTTCTGTAAGGTTCAGGATGATTATGCAGCCAATTCTTTGACATATATTTAAATATGTAAACATGTATATTTTGATTATATCCATGTATTTAGGTATGTGCACTTTTTTGTACAAGTGTATACATACCACCTTTGGTTTAAAAATATATAGATATTCTTTAGGTCCCCTTAACAGATGTATTTATTACTTATGATTAATATATATATAATGTTATGCTTAATATGTATATAAGTCACTGCATAGTTTTCATACAAGTTATTTTATTGGATGCTTATCGGTCTATTTTTTATTTTACCTATCACAGTATGTAAATATGATCATAATAATTATCTGCAATTGCTTCACTATTGAAATATTGAGATAAATCTAATAAAAACACAAATTAGCTTCATGTACAGCAACATTTGAAAGTCTGAGTCTCTGTCTATCCACACATGCACATGTGGCACTTTATACAATACGACTTTACATCTCCAGATATAATCTTCCTTATATATGTATACACTTTATATGTATCCATATATTTATTACTTTACTCCTACTATGGAAAGCCCCCCCAAAATAAAATAAAATAAAAAACTAAAGCCTTTGACTGTCTCAAATGCATTACTCTGTCTCATCCTATACCCCTCTCAGTATATCCTCCACCTCGACTCATCCCAAATCTCATTTTACTACTATGATCACCCAAATATCACTTTCTTGAGTTTTCCCTCCATTTTCCTCTCCTATCAAACTAGCAGACTCCTATGTTCTCTGCCAAATTAACAATTTATATTTCCCGATAATAATCCACCACTAATCCTTTTTGGATTCCGGAGTAGCATGCTACTCGCTGAAAAGCTCTTCAACGCCTCGTCAATGGTAGTAAGCGCTATACAATTACAATTTACAACATCTGCCATATTCTGCATTGATCAGTCATTCATATTTGTTCACTGCTGTTACAGGCTACAGACATATTGAGCGACATAATTTTTTAAACAAAAATGGTATATACGTTTTTGTCATTATACAGTGAATGGCAGACTAGCCATATCATCTCTCTATAGAGTTTGAAAGGTAAATCGCCATTGTTATTTTATTGTTACTTATGTTGCAAATCCATTAGATAATGAGACTGTTAAGCACGAAAAGCATTACCACAAATACAACATAAATAGTAATTTGTGTGGGACTGGAACTCTGGTCATGCTCATACATGTTATCACCTTTAACAAAATCATTGTTTATAAATCTCTGTGTTGAGAATATTTTAGAGGAATGTTGGTTAAGAGCAGCACTGACGAGAGAGGTGTTGGTAGAGGTGTTTTGTTGCAAGTCTCTTGAAGGGCCAGCAAGTTTGGCATGCATTGGAAGAGATTGTAAGGCCAAAACACTTAGGGCCAGATTACAAGTCTGGCAGTACTCAGACCTCCAGACTCGTGGTGATGCGGCGGTGGCGGCTCAACCACCGTCACACTGGCGATCCAACCTCCTGATTACGACACATGTAGTCAGACTGCTAGCTCTGCCAGGGAACCACCGTTCCCTGTCATAGGAGTGGTTGTCAGAAGCCGCAATATGCTTGATGGGACTGTCACGGTCCCCCAAGCATATTAAGAGTTTCCTCTCAGGCAGGCTTTTCATGGTGGTGGAACAGCCATGAAAAGCCTGGCAGACATGAAACCAAGGGCCCTAGGCATATGTGGATACACATAGGGGGGCATAAACTGTGCCCCCTGTGTGCATGCACATAGGTTCCTGCACAGCATGGACTTTTGAGCCCATGCTGTGCAGGAACTTTGTGAGGTGTTCCCATTGCGGTGCCCTTTTAAAAGGCACTGCTGCCTTTTAAAGGGCACTTCAGGGGGAACTGCCCGCCTGCCCACCAGACCACTGAAAAGTAGTAATCGGGCAGGCGGCGGTGACCTTCGGCAGAGTGGTGGCGCGGCGGTTTGCACCGTCGTGCCACCGTTCTGCTGTAAGGTCGCAATAAGGCCTTAATTGTCTTTGCACGCAAGCTGACACAGAAATACTGCTGACAGCATGAATCGCATACAGCACAGATTCTATCTCTTTAGGAATAGGTTAGCCACAATGTTGTGATTGTGACAGCTGTTGGCAAAGACCTGCGTGGCTTTCTTGCTAAAAATCCTCATGATCTGATTCATTTCTCCATAGGGTTCGAGAGAAAAAAGTACAACCATTTTTAAAACAAGAGATAGGTTGTCAAATAAAAGGCATTAATAGGAAACTTAGTGTCTTACAGACTTGGAGCAATGCTGTAATCATAGTGGGTAAGCTTGCGATTAATCAAAAGAAATGTGAGCTAAGTGTGTACTGAGCACATGTTCAATACCTTTATGCAGAGAAGTAAAGGAGAAAGCTACAAATGTGATGCCGCTAACTTGGGTGACAGAGTTGTACTAATATAAATAATGGGTACAATCTTAGCTAATGATTCTACAAACTATCTCAACTAGGTGAATTCTTTTGTAGCTTTGATCTATGTTCTCATTTTGAACCTGACATTTTCTTAAGAATCCTCTGTTGATCCAGGTGAGATAATGAACCAGTAGACCAGCATCTATTTGGAAGCAGGTCTGTGGCAGTGCAGCACCCAGTGACTTCCATCTTAATGCATTTATTACTTGCATAGTCGTTTCCTTTGTATGTACTTTAATGTATTAAATGCACCTAATTTGGCTGAGAGCATGTATGATCTCTGTGTGTATGTATGTGTGTGTGTATGTGTGTGTATATATATATATATATATATATATATATATATATATATATTATGCAATTTTAAATTGTTTGCGAACTACAGATGCATCGATGTGTAGAGCTGGCCTTGTTTTTCCTCTATCCCAACGTTTGATTCATATGTATTGGATCATGAACATTCAAGCAATTGATTTAAAAGCGTCAATTGCACTGGTGTACTTCCACCCTCCTGACATCTTTACCAGCCTGGATATCTTCGCCACTCCATACCCCCATTAAAAAAAACTAATTTGGCACAGTCGAACTCACAATTTGTTTCGCTGCATTAGTTTTCATGCATTTGGAATAAACAGTTGCAGCAGGTGCCATCCTTTTCTAGCAGGCGTTGCCGTGATTTCAAAGAATTTCGCAGAAAAAACATTTAATGAAAAGAGATGATTTCTTAGGACCTATAAAATAAATGCATTTGATTTGAATCTGATAACTTTATCTGGTCTAAACAAAAGTTTCATCTTAAGTGATCTTTGCAACATTTAGGTGTGGAACAGAGGAACATTATCGGTCTGAAAATAAATGCTTTTTTTTTTCTCCAAATGCCTTCCTCCTCCACAGATGCCACTGGAATCACTACAGGCCAGTATTAGAAATGTTTGCCACATGTGCAATTACATTTATTAAACGGGGCAAACACCATTCGGATTTTAAAAACGTGCACGAGTTGGCATTCCTCGGAGTGGTAAATGACTGCAGTTTAGCTATCCCCATTATTTATATGCCTAAAAAACTGCAAATACGTTCGTAAATAGGATGTGCAATGGGCCTGGTCTTAAATCAGGATTCTTCGTTTAAATAAATCGGATTTGAAGATTAATACGGGGGTAAGGATATTTAATTTCCATAATGCTATAAGGGAAGGCTTGAAAAATGTTATTTCATTATGTACGTTGTGCACTTTCTCAAATAAATGGTGGTGTTTGTTTATATGCTGGTGTAATGGCACTTTACCACCACTAAATTCAAAGTATTTGAGTAGTTTCATCCAAGAAGACATGAACAAGGCAGGAAGTAACTGGACACACCTAATCTTTATCTTGACAAATGAGTGCCTCTATGGAATGAATGCTCAGTGAGGTGCCCAGGGTGGTGCACACATGCTCTTTATGTCCAAAGCTGCTTATCCACCCTGCAGCAGGACTGCCATGTAGCATGCGAGATGCTGCGGAGTGCTATGCTTGGACGTGACTTTCGGAGGTACAAAATGCAGGCTGGGTGGAGCGAGCTGCCGTGCACGCCAGAGTATCCTTTCAGGCCACCAGCAGCATCTCCACATTAATAGGGATCTAACTGCAATGTTCACCATTAGTGAAAGAAGATGGTCATCAGTAGCACCACAGTCATGGTATATAGCTCTGAATAACTATTGAATCCATCTAGGGTTCTACTGTGGCACCCAGCTGGAGGACCCTGCCCTCCTCCAGAGGAGCAAGCAAAGCTTTTTGATGCCTGTCTTCGGCTTCCATTAGTTAAGCCCTGCCCAAACAATGACAGCTAGCGCTGCACCTACTTTCAATGAACAACACACGTGCAAATTACGGGCAGGTGGACTATAGGGCGTGCTGATCGGTAAAGTCTGGTCATTTCCATTTATACTGCACATGACGCAAGTGACATTGAGCCATTTGCAAAGTTCCTGATCTTGACATTTTTACCATTACACTGTGCAAAACAGGATGATTTCCACACTTTTCTCGAAGCAGCATTTGAAGCTGATTTTTATTTCCAGAGGAAAGTAACTGGAAACTCGTGTCCTTGCTATCTGCTAATTTTTGTCCCCACACTGCTTCTGCAAACATGAGGAATAGATTAAAGTTTCTTCGTATTGGATCCCTGCGATCTTCAATGTCCTGGACAATCTTAATGAATGGCTATATACCTGGCCCAAAAAGCTTCGACGTTCTTTCAAGCGACCATAAGCTGCGACTGCAGCCCTAGCAGTGAATATGGTAGGCAGTGCCTGCCCCTACCCAGCCAGTGTAGTTACGAATTTGTTTTTGCTTTTGTTTTGCTCCAATCTTTTTACAGGTTTCAACAAAAATAGAACTACTAGAGTCCAAACATGATCCAATGATGGCTTTCAAAATCGCGGCCTTCTACTTTTCCTCCATCAAGCAAAAGAGCTTCACAAGTACTTTAAGACAGAAACTGAAATTCTTAGTCATTCACTTGTCCCTTCATGCTAAGACTTAGCTCTAAACAGACACTCAAGACTTTGAAAGCAGAAGCAAACTTCTGGCACAACTATGCATAGGAAGTTAATTTTGGTTATTCAACATGCCCACCTGCTAATCCCCATATACTGAATTGCAACTACTGCTCATATCTGCCAATAGTATTTGCCAGTCCCGTTCTTTTGTTGGCATGTATATTGCGCCCCCCTCGCTCTTACCTGGGTCCGTCCAGGGTAGCAAACGCAGGATTTGTTTGACAGCACAAGCGCCCCTGCTCTTACAGCTTCTGCAGGGTGGCCAAGGTTGGGACTGCCACGGGTGGCAAAAGGCCTAGCTGCGCCACTGATTGCCAGAGAAAAAAGAGAAGCCAGCGAGCTACCCGATTCTCGTGGAACAGCCCTACGCAGCTTTGAAGGGACTCAGTGCGTAAATAGGGCCTTTGTGCTGTCAAACACTGTTTGAAAGGACTACACTATACTGTTTTGGTTCCTATTCACGCCACCTTTTTAATCTGTCAGATGTGCCTGGAAATCCTACCAGAATTAAAATCGAGTCTAATGAAATATTCAGGATGGGGCCCAACACCTATGATTCCAGGGGTGCTCACCAGAAATTGTGTCTGAACCACATCTTCTAGTGCAGAACCCTCAAAACAGATTGTACTGGTGTGCTTTGTCTTGTTACTTTCTGCCTAAGTGTGGGGGAACTCTTGTGCTCTTGTTGCCAATATTCTAAGTGTTCGTGGGGCAGGCACCAAATATTTTACCTCTTCTGATGTTTCTCCTTTCTATGTGAAGGAAGCTTTCACTACTGAGTATGCGATAGGTACAGTGTTCCAGTTCTTTGTTTGTGAGGAAACCTTCCATTGCTGCTGTCACCTGTCCTGTACCCGGTATTTGTGTCAGTGAGGTTTGGATTCCACCTGTGTTGTGTGTTAGTGGAGCTTGCGGGACCACTTTTAATTATGCAAACACCCAAATGGATGCCTTTGACAATACTTGTTGTTACATCCATGACCTATGTGAAAAGCATTTGTCAAACCATGCTCCTTTCATAATGTAGATATGGGGTTTGATGCTCAAGTACATTCACATGCTCTGCTTAAATACAATTAGACAAGAATTGCGCTGATCCTATGTTTTAATTATGCAACATAATCAGATCTTGATTGATCAAAGTTAGAAATGTACCCCAAAGAACTCTTCTCCTGATTTTGAAATATTCGTTTCTAGCTGTTGGAAAGATCTTGTTGACTGCAGTGGGATTAAGTTTGGACTCCTGCGACCCCTCCCCCCCCACACGCAGAACGTTTCGGATTGGTTACGAGTATGATTCCGCGGGGAGACAGACCGGCTCACCTCCAAACTGTGCGGAAGGAGAACGGAGGACAATGGCCTTTTAACATCGGCTCCCTCTGCCAATAACTATAAAAAGAAACGGAATTGATTGCAGTGCCTGTGCTCGAAGGGCGGCGGGTTGGAGGTGGTTACTTGCCCTACTGAATACCCATTTCCGCATTATGATACAGACTTGCAGCAGATGCTAGCAATGCAGAGAGTAGCATCTCTTCCTGATACCATTTGCAGTAATAAAGCAAACATGGGAAATCTGTACATGGGTTTAATTTGATGCTTGATCGGTTAGACGTCTTTAATTAAGCACACCAAGTCATGTGTAGAAGTAGTGTTATGCCTTCTGTTTTTTTAAGCCTCTACGTTGCTGTTGCATTGCATCAGTGTGCATGTGGTAGGTCTGTGTTTCCCACCCACGCTCCATATTTCAGTACTAGAAAGGATAGTATTTGGAAATGTTGTTCTTTGTGGTCATTTGCTAATTTTTTCGATGGATGAAACCTTGGGGTGGGGGGGGGGGTTACTGATGTTCTAAAACAGGAAGGGCCTATTGACTTGTGAATTTGCTGGCATGGACTACAGAGGTTCAGGTCCTCATGTGGTATGTAAAGGGGAGAAGGTCATGGGTACACTAGCAGTCAGAAGCTATAACGGGTATTTCTGTGCGCCACTAACACGGGGTGTGAAAAGGAAGGTTCAGTGTTGGAAATGAATTAATCTGGCCCTTGATAATACTTGTGAACTGGGTGCAGGAGGGAAAAATGGTGCCAACAAGGTAGAGCCATGAGGAAAGGCATCGTGCAGAGCAGAATAACTGATAAGTTTTGATTTGCCAGTAGGTATATAGTTTTTCACAAATTGTGCTTACGAAATTGACTGGGAGAAATGCTGTTGTAATGTTTTTCTGTCCTACTTCATTGTTTTCAAAGAGTGTACGTTTTTATAAGGATTAGAGGATTAAGCTTCATTTGTGTATCTATAAAGTCTCAGCTCACAGTATTGGTAAAATAGCTAAGTTGGTTAATGCTTCTCATATAAGGAGTGTGTTATTGTGTTTATGTGTGTGTGTGTGTGTGTGTGTTTAATCACTCGACTCAGTTAATCCTCAACTGCAGGCTACACTTTGGTATCCTTATAGGATATTTCAGTGGGTCAGACCTTCGGAGAGACCTTTGTGGAAGATCGCAAACCGCTCCGTGGTGGCACATGCAACTATCAAGACGTTTTTTTGTATGCATTTTTGTATGCTTGAATGTTTTAAACACCAATCTTTTGCTCTTCTAAGACTGATGAGTACCTATTATAAAGTGCCAAATTTTATCTTGTGTGGTATATAACTGGTCGCAATGAGTGAAATTATATAAGGTGTATATAGACCACATATCTTTTATCCATGCAAAGCTTGAAAATTTACTGCAAAACTGACATGCATAGACAAACCTTGTTTCTCTGCTATATGTCTGCAGAGTGGTGTGGTAGTGTCCAGCTGGGCTCGCTTAGCAAGGTAAAACTTGGACCAAAGGAATTATTGTCCAGCGCCTATTGAACAATTTGGAGGTAGGTGCCTTAGATGGAAGCAGGATGAGCTCCAGTTTCCCCAGCCCACCTTCAGGCTGCTGCTCTGCACAGCACAACATCCGTTTAACGTTCTGCGGTGCAGCAGCATGTTTCCTAGTGCTGGATCATTCGGCATCCATTCCCATCTGGAATGGCTCAATGGGTACTGCCCAGATCCTGGCTCTGGTGTGATAGTAAGAACAGGAACCTGAATTCCAGAATGTTGCCATTCATAATGTGTGAGTGCGAGCAATTATGGATGACGAAGAAAAACTGGGAACAGAAGGAGAGTATGGGAAAATGGAGAGCGAGCCAGCATTGGCAATTTCAATCGGTCTCACCTATGCCTGAGGTATTGGCTTTGTTAATGTCTTTTAGCAATGTTGCACTGCAGCACGGTTGCTGTGCAGCATGGCTGCAAGTTAGAAAAAGAACTGTGATGCTGCCCGCACTGGGTGCCTCATTTCACTTTTTTTCTGATGGGGGGGGGATGTGGCAAAGCAAAAGTGTGGGAAGGAGTGGGATGAATGGACAAAGCAACAACATAGGAGTGGAACAGGGCAAGAAAATAATGTGGGCGGGTGAGAGGAGAAAGCAGCAATGGAGCAAATAATGACATGGTGGGGGAAATGACTGGGTAAAAGAGGACGGGGCATTCAACAATCCTGGAGTGGCTGATGGGATGGGGAAATGCAATGACAGGCAGGAAACAATGCGAGAGGGGGTGGGCAAGCAATGCTGCTAGAAAGACTGGGCAAGCAATGCTGCTGGAGAGACTGGGCAAGCAACAATGATGGGGCAAGCAACAACGCAGAGCTGGATGAGTGAAGACAGCCTGTAAACACATGCGCTCTTATGGAGGGCTACAACTAAAAGCAAATAGTAGCTCTAAAAGCGTGAGCAATGGAAGGACACTGGGCATGAAGCAGTACTTGGGCCGTGCTTCAGAGGTGGGGCAAACACACAAAGAGGAAGATAATTTGACAGGAGCTAACCAAAGCGAAGAAAGGAAATGAAAGTGGCAATGAAGCCAACCAATAGTAAGCAGTGGGTGGGCTCTAGGCCCCCTGTAGGAAAATGAAATGTCTTGCAAGTTACAGCACGTGAGTTTTAAAACAGAGGGGCAGCCTGCAAAACATGGACCGAAAGTTGGCATGAGGCAAAAATAAATGTTGAATGCATGCAATGTTATGGTGTATGTTAGCTGATGCAGAACCAGAGGCATGCTGGACCAAAGCTTACAAGTGGCAACAAAAACCCCAGAAGAAGGGGAACTCAACTGATACAGAGAGGAGTTGAAGTTATTGTAGAAGACAGTGAATAATAATGGTTCATATTAAGAGGAGACACTAGCAAATGGAGGTTGAGTGGACTAGCAAATCAGCTGATTGAGAAGTAGGGAGAGAAGACCCATTCTGATGAGTAGCTGAGAGAGATTATAGTCACAATTGAGACAGAAATATTGATTTACTTGTATATGATGGCACCTGGACTGTTTCCGAGACGCGAGAAGGAAGAGAGGATACAGGTTAATGAAGGATACAGGATGAATGCAGAGGGAGTATTGACATACGTTTCTGTCATGGGGGCACACGAATTGGAGATGTTATTGCTCCCTGAGCTGTTCAAGGTTGTAACCTTTGCCACTGAGAGATGTTCATTGTTGGACTTCAAAGGGCAAAGAAAAGCAAGCACACCACAAATAGAAACTGTATTAACCATAGTAATATCTCTCCAGCGAAACAAAAACATTTCTATTAGCCTTTACTTCTAGCCAGGCAAGTAGTCCATTTATGTGATTAAATAATGCAGAGTGAAATATTTAAGGGTAATATTTAATTGCAAACACTTGTCATTTGCCATAGTGTTTCTGTGTTTAATTTTTATCTGCTAATTGGTGAAGCTATCCTGACTTTCATGCTGCCTTGATGCTCAGCATCGACTTCTGTTTCCTCCTTGCATGTCTTTTCTCTGGATTTTCATCCATCTTTTCTATATTTTCCAAAACCTTTCTTTTATTTGAGCTGTCTCTGTATTTTTCACGGTGCATGATACTCTATATGCAAGAAAGCATTTCTGTTCAAAACCCTGTGGAGTGCAGGAATTCTTCACATGGGACTGATGTTAGACTTTTATGAATATCTGCTAAGGAAAGACCCCCTTCGAAGTTGTATGTGGTGATGTTGAGCTCCCTCCTATACCTGCTGCTGCACCAGACCTGTGGCGTAAAGACGAACTATACAATGTTTGGTGGTAACAATTTGATTTGTGTGCTTGGGTTCAAACCTCCTCTTCGTGATTCGATTAATCTTTGGTAAATGACCAAATGAAGGAGAAGTCACACCAATATTTTCTGAACTGTACCAAAGCTACCCATCTTCTGCCGCAGTTTAAAACCAACTTTGTGGTTCCTTCCACCCATTTCATGCGATCATACATTACTTGGACCTGGTGTTCCAAACCAATGCTCTAACGCAACAGGAAAATGCCCCTTTGAGAGTGTGTATTGCTAATCAGTAAGGGCAAGTGTAAGTGGTGACAGATGTTCCAACTCCACTCTCAGCTGTGAAAAGAGTGCAGGCTCTACCATTGTAGCCTGACTGCCCTCCTAGGGTTATTGTTCAGTTAGGGTGCTATGTATGGTTGGCATCAGTTGTTTCCGGGAACAGCCAGAGAAAGCACAAGTCTATTTGGAACAATGGTCTCTTCAAAGTTGAGAGTTATAAGCAGGGTGTTAAGTGGGATAAACAATGTCAATGGGGAGGGGGGGGGTCTCTAAAAGAGATGTAGCCTAGTAAACTAACTAAGAATCCTTTCCAAAAGGCATGGCCTGTGTAATTAAGAATGTGATGTAAAAACATGTATACAAAAATCTTCTGCTTCCCATTGGCTACCACGTGATCAGTATTTTGGTGTCTTTCTGTTATTGCATCCAGACATATCACACTGAAAAGGACCTGCACTGATTGTAGGCCAAACGTATTGCCTTTGCTACTGCTTGTATCAGAAGTAACAGACAAATTAGTAACAACAATGATTTTGTTGTGAATAACTAAAAAAACAAAATGTGCAACTTATTAAATAGGAGTCTGTGATCTAAACATTATAAGATCTGTAGAAGGTGTTGTAGTCTTCCAAGTGACTCAATTATGCTCGTTCTTCCGTTCACATCACTCCCTTCTGCTCTCTCTGTTAGAAACTTATAACCTTTTTCTTCAGATAGCTTTCTGAAATCCTCCATCTGCACATCTGACACATAATTTGTTTCCTCTTCAACAGCCCTTTCTCACTCTCTCCTGCATTTACTTCATTGCATATCTTCACCACCATTCACTTTCACAACTAACTAACTCATCTATACGCATAACTATGTACAAATCTTGGAACAGGCTTGCAGAGTGTGTAGCTGGTAGTCCCTTTGCTGTTTCTCCAGCATCTCTTGCTTCTTCTCTCTATGTCACTGCTTAATTTGTAAAAATAAATAGGTGCACAGGTGCAATGTTTTTCTTAGGAGCCTGCACTAGCACTACCGCATTCCAGGGTTGCTGAACTCCAAGGCTGTCTAGTCCTAATTCATCTCTTGCCTTTCTTTCACTTCCTTCACTTCTTTTGCCTGTCTCTCATTCTCGTGTAATCTTTTTCAACTCTGCATTCTCCCATTGTTTCTGTTTTCCTATTTTTCTTTTCCTTATTTCTCCCTACCTCCTACTCTTGGCCAAAGTCTAGTGATAAAAAAATAAGTCATGGCCACACAAATGCAACCCCCTTTTTAAATTAAGGACCACTCGTAGGGGAATTGGCTACATGCTACTTATACAAATGTATTAGACCCTGAATAGATTCTACTTCTGTGGCTCTTTGTGTGAGCTGAATACTCTTATCTCAAATGGAAAGATGATCAGAACTGTAGTATGGAGCACTATATCAAACAAGGTGCCATTCTAATAAATTACAATCCGTAAACCCCACGAAGCATATATTTGCACTTTGTTTGAAAAATCTGGACATTAACTTCCAGCTGTGAGATGAACACTTTAAGACGGCAAACGGGGAAACATTAGTCAGTTTGGTTTTAGTAGAGGTATGCGCCAATGAGACTGTCTTCTTCTTAAAAAGTTGCAAAACTTTGGTTTTACAGGGGCTTCCACAGCCTCCGATGTCAAACTACTAAACTCTAGTGTTTTTTTGAAGATGCGAATCAAAAGTTATGAAATGTGTACAAATTCTTAAATCCGGGCAGCAGGAAGATGAAGCAACAGTACTTCAGATTTGGAATTAAAAAACCACAAGCTAAACTGTGCAGTACATGAGATGAACCTCCCAGAAAGAGATGAGGCAGTAGATCTGGGAGTTGGCAATTTGCATTCCTTTATTAATTTAGGTGGCATTAATCTGTTACTAAAGCCGAGAAGCTACACGTGTTCCTTTGAAGTGCTGCAACCAAAGTTTGTAGAGCAGAGAGGGGTGAAGCGCCTTTAAGAATGAAGACGCCTGCTTTAATGAGTGAATACCCAAAGCATGATTATTAAAGCAGTTGATCTTTTAACTGTAAGAATATCCTCACTGCTGCACTGGGGAAATCCGTTCTAAAAAATAGTTCACTGTAATGAAGAGTAACGTCTTGATTTATAAACCAGATTTGATTCAGGCCTTACCACGGCTTTCAAAACGGATCTAACATAAATGTTGTCCTTAAAGTAGCAGAACTTCTAAACCTTAATGGAAATACAGGTTCCTGATGCTCTAAATGGGAAAACATTGTTGTGTGTAGTAACTACCTGCCTTAAACACATTTTGTATCTTTTTTTTTTTTAATTCTCAAATCTTAATGTTGGATTAACAAGTGCTAGGTGTCTGCCACAAACTGTTTGAAGACTCCAAAGGACATCACAGGTGCTGAGTCTTTCCAAGTAGAAAATCGAATATAGATCAACAAATGAGTTGTGAGCGAAGGGTTTTAAAACATTTCTCTGCTGCCGCCTTCCAGCAGCCACATGGTTGTGTCTAAATGGAGGCACGATCAAATGCACATTCTGATGTCTATGTACACACCATCATGAAACCAAATTCAACCTGACAAAAATGTTCAAACTAGCCCCATAGTACAGCAGGCCGCAACTCGGATGGGGCCAAGGTGGCATGTTTGGGTCATATGGCCCATCCAGCTCTGAAAGCAGCCTCCTAGCTTGCAGCCTACTGGGAAAATGCACCTGATGCAATTGCCATTCCAGCGGCATGCACCAATGAGTTTGCGTAGAGCCATTTCAATGCATTTTTTTTTTAGTAAAAGGGAGCATTTTTTTTTACATAGCATGCTGAAGGTAAGCCATGCACGATGGATGTTTCCTTCCCCCTTGTAGGTTTGTTTTTGCTTCATCCGTGAAAATCCCTTTTTCCACCCAATTTTCCCTGATTAACTCCCGTTTTGTGAATCGTGTGATAGTATGCATAGCATTTCACAAAACACTGTTCTATGTTACTTCAAAGAAGTCTTTGTTATTGCTCATGACATGGTGTGGACTGCGATCGCTCTCTATTCATCATGTGTTATCAATTCATGGTCTGGGTTGCCAGTTAATAAGCCATGATTACATTTGAAACTAGAAATAAAGGGAGTGATCTTCCTCACAGATACTTTATGCTTTAAAGTGACAATGGTTTCTAGTATCCGGTTGAGTTACACTTGATTGAAATTAAGGTGAAAATGGCCCCAACTCTCGCTTCTCTATCAGGTTTTAGAATTAGTTATGCAGGTGGGGAGGTGTAGTTCGATGCTCAGTGTTACATGGCAGTTAACCTCTCCTTGAGTACAAGGCATGACCTGTTAAGAATCCTCCAAGTCCAAAACTTTATTTGTAACTGGATGTGTCCTAAGGAGAGCACCCCATGGGGAGCAGGTATCTGCCGTCACAGCCAGGTCCTCTCCCACTAATCTTCACAATACAACACCTAAATCTCGGTTAAGGAATAAAACTAAGACAAAAATATGCCAGTACACACAAATGAGCAAATAAAACACACCTCCCTCAAAGACATTAGAAGGAGAGTATGGAAAAACATTTAAGAATTAAAACTCAATTGCTCATGAGCTGCTGACTCATATAGTGGAAACATTGTCCATGTAATCCACATATGCACAAACCTCACCATACAGCCTCCACCAGTCACTGTATACCATCTATATGAAAACGCTAAGCTAGTCAGGCCACAACTCCCCACCGCCACACACATGCAAACTCTCAACCGCTAAGGCTACGAGTCTCTAGACCCCATTCTCATGAAAATGATCAAATATTCAAGTGAAATACATTTATTTGGCGTTGCAACTTGTGTGGAAGATATAAACCGGCAAGGAAACTGCCCCTCCAGTAATGCGAATGCCAATGTATATATACTGGAAATCGCCTGGCCTTCAGCAAAGACTTAAAGACCTCTCAAATAATTCTCTGCTACCAGATGTAAAATCAAAATGATCCACAGGCACCCACAAGTGCACACCAAGCATGTAAAACTCTTAATAATTATTCCAAGCACGCTGAACTACATAAAGTATTCCAAACATGCATATTTCTGGGGCAGGCTCGTCTTCAAAGGTCATTAGCAGAACTGTTTGTTGGGCCCAGTATGGTGGTTGCATGGTGTTACTTCAAGTCAGGGCTGCATAGCATGGCAAACACGCTGTTCATAGAGCTGGAGTAGAACATACCACAGCATATTAGGATTTAAATACATTGGCAGGCCTGAAAACCAAAATCAGCCCTGTAAACAAATATTCCACCCAGCCACACACTACAGAGGACAGTGACTATAAAAGGGAAAATGTGGCATGACTCAGTCGTGGTAGCCTATCCTGCTATGAAAGCAGCCCCCAGCTTGCAGCCAACTGCGAAAATGCACGCTTGGAAGAACAACAACTTGTTGAACCAAACAGTGAAATGGTAGGTGATGCCAGGAATGAGGAATATTGCACACATGGTTGACTTCTGTGTTCTCCTCAGTCAACCCAATGTGCACTTTTGGAGCAATTCCGGAGGACTCCAGTATGCGACACACAAGGAAATCAAAATCCTCGCTGGGTATCTTGGCTTCATCTGCTGTCCTTATAGCAGCAAGCGTATTGATCATTAAAGACTTTCCCATAGGCGCACGAGTGAACAAGGCATCCAAGCACCACCCATGTAAGCAATCACTGACCAAGGAAAAAGTGTTGGCTTTTGTTGATACAGTTTTTTTGTGTTGCACTAGCGATGCCTTAGACTGGGAACATCAACCATGTGCAAATAGGCCAGGAGTTTTAAGCACATTAGGTCTCCCACACTAAGAGCTGTGCGAGTCACTTGATAACGAAATGCTGGCCCAACGTCTGCCTTCTATTAAAATATAGTGTTCTCTTTGACTGACGGGTTGGAATTAAGTAGTCTCTTTTCTGGGTAATAGTTGGAGTGAAACAGCATAAGGCCCTAAGTGATGGACACTTGGGAGCTATGAATGAAGTTGGTGCCAGTGCTGCTTCGTTGTCACCAGTGATTCGCTTTTGCACCAGGAGCCGGACTAGAGGTACACCTGGCTGTGCAGGGTACTTCCGTTTACCAGGAGGAAGGAAACCTGGGACAGAAATTGAATGATCTTGAGTAAAAGGAGGAGCAGGAGCAAGTAGTGAGGATTATTAGAGGAACCAGAAGAGGACCAATGGAATAGAGTGAGAAAGATGGGGGGACTGGGGGAGAGACGGGGTTAGAGGGTGAGGAAATGGAAGGGACAGCAGTGAGAGCGGAGAAAGGGAGTTGAAGATAAGTGAGAGAGTTTGAGTTTTATTTAGAAGTTACTGGGGAGTGTATTCTACCTTGGAATGTTCTGAACTGCGCATAGTTGTCCATCTTTGGAGTACTGTCAGGTCTCAGTGTGAGAATAGGTTTTGAGGGCTGGGTGGAGGATTAACAGTGAGCGCCTTTTATAATGTAACATAATGATTCTGCTTAATGTAGAACTGGCATAGTCGTTTCTCTCCTCATTAACATGTAATATATTGTTTGTGAATTGCGACCTGAATTCTGCATTGTTCTCTATAAATACTTTGGTACTAATAAATTTAAATACACAAAATAAGTGGTGGATCCTTCAATCTTATATGCTACATGTTTGCCCTAAAGTCATTCTTGCATACTTCTGACGTGTGAGCAAAGAAGAATAATGCCTTTTCAATTGTTTAATTTCAGTTTTGTTTTAATTCCTGCCTGCATGACAAAAATGCCATAAGGCATGTTAAAAGATGCCCCGGATGAAGCCACACTGCTTTTCCGTCCACCTTAGCTAACACAAAATGCAGTATTGATTGCCATATCCTAGTAGCTTCTTCAAATTAAGAACTAGGAAAGGACAAAAATAGTCCTGAAAGAAGCACAGGTTAAAAGTGCTGCGTGGGAGAGAGGTGTATAAAATTGTTAGGCGATAATGCTGTTGTATATTTGAATCACCCACGCAGTGCTATAAATATATTATAATGTAAGTAATTTAGATTTCTTTTTTTTCTGTCTTCAGTTTCTTTATGTGGAAGCCTGATTTTCATATGGCTGAGGAAGTTTTATTTTGAACTAGCGTCTAGTGTCTTTTTGTTGTAAGATCCATGGTGCTTTTAATTCTATAAACCCGGAGTCAATGTTCATCTCCCAATTTACAGGGTTGGATTGACAGAAAAGGTTCCAAGCAGGACCTAAATGTAAAGATATTTGGTTTAGGTAAAGCAAAATCGATAACGCTGAAGCACTTTTCATACAGTGACATTAGTAGATGATTCATGTTTATGCACACCAAGTGATGAAAGGGGTGCTGGTTAAGGAGTCTCTTCTGTTTGGGACTGGATGAAGGGTGAGAGGTGGAAGGTTCCACACTGAAGAATTATGTGGTGTTTCATGAAGAGATGTGTCTTCAACTCTGCTCAGCACTGAAAGAGTTTTGCAGAAAGCCTGATGAGTAGATGTACTTTACATTACCTCCTGCGTGTTCTGAAATATATCAAAAGGCCAAGAAGTATGAGTTCTGTTCTGATGGTTTTTTTAGGTCTCGCCTGACCCAGCGCATGCACTGTTCTGGCGAGACTTATTGAGAGGGCTCCAAAAAGTGCTACCAGGCCAGCCTAGAGCTACAGTGCATGTGGGCGGGCGCGCGCGCCGCGCTTTACCGCCATTACTTTCACTTTCGTGTTACAACAAGCATTGGCATAGCCAATAGGTCTCGCTTTTGGGACCTTATAAGAATTTAGTTATGCAACTGTTTGTTGCATGGCTAAACACTTATAAGGTCCCAAAAGCGAGACCTATTGGCTATGCCAATGCTTGTTGTAAATGATGTTGAACCTTGGAGTGAAACTGGGGTTCAGTAAACATACACTGAAAAGTCTTGTGAATGTAGAAGCTGATCTCATCACAGGTGTTTTTAGATATGATAGAATTTCCCATACTTTGTGAATCCACTGGTTCCCAACTTAAAGCTTCAACGAGCTCTAAAGAAATAGAAAATGTTTAAAGGAAATCACTAGATTTATATGCCAAGACCTATCTTGCCATACACCCAGGATTTGGATCTCCATACCAGTCCAGATGCAACAGAGACACCAATTTTCCCATTTTGGAAAAAATTGAAGACTCAACTTCAAGCAACAGTTTCTCTGAAGTTGACCTCACTGCTAATGTTGCAATTTTCCAAATCCAAGGACTTCTTGACCCCCATTCCATACTACTACCTTTGTCCTGGGCTACAGGAATTCCTCCTTTATGTACCTTATTTTCTGCCACAGCTTCCTACAATCCTGTCTGCCTATGCAAAGCATAACCGCTACACAGCAATTTCTTTGCTTTGTACCTTGGTACATGGTTAATAACTTCCATACCAACAACATGCACGAATACACCATTTTGTATGCAAGTAGTCTCAAACTATGACAATGAGGCAAATAGGACTGTTATTCTTTTTGCTGTAGCCAGGGTGTGGGGGGAACTATGTAATACTTGGTCATAAGATCAGCTGCATCTGTAGTCCTGCATTATGTATTGGTGAGAAAATCTGGATTTGGGTTTCAAGCTAAGTGATGAACATTAGAAAGGTTTATGCTTTCCAGATCGAACATTGCCATTCCCAGGGCTTGCCTGAAGCCAAGATTAATGGAGCATTTCAGCAGCAATTAGTTGGAAGACTGGGCCAAAATGGTGGGCAGGATTTCATGTAATAATTCTCCAAAATAGCGATGTTTAAAATATGATAGCTCCCTGGATTGTTGAGTTATTTTGTGCTGGGGGCTTCTTTCTCCTAAGTATTTTTAGGTCTCGCCTGACCCAGCGCATGCGCTGGTCTGGCGAGAGTTATTGAGAGGGCTCCAAAAAGTGCTCCCAGGCCAGCCTAGAGCTACAGTGCATGTGCGCGGGCGCGCGCGTTGCGCTTTACCGCTATTACTTTCACTTTCGCGGCTGCTTTGATGTTTGATCGTGATTGCGATCGCAATCACTTATACTTTCGCGGCCGCATGGCCGCTTTGCATAGCCAATAGGTCTCGCCTTTGGGACCTTATAAGTATTTAGTTATGCAACTGTTGCATGGCTAAACACTTATAAGGTCCCAAAGGCGAGACCTATTGGCTATGCCAATGCTTGTTTTTAATTGGATGGGCCCGCCTTTTCTCCTTAATCTGCACTAAGGCTGCAGGAGTTTGATGCAGCTGGCATTTTCACTGGTAATGAAAATGCAGCAGCAAAATAGCCACATACTCATTTTGACCCTATGGATTGGTTCTGATGCTGTGATCGGTTCGAGTTTCTGCTCCTGTGTTGTGGTGCTTCAAGGCGATCATTATGTGGGATGGCTGAACCATGCTGCAGATGTGGCTCACTCCATTCTTTGACCATTGAAACACATCACCCTTCGTTGTATAAATTGCATTAACTATTGTGCCAATTTCCACGGAGGTCTGTTTACTTTTTATTCTCTAAATGTTCATGAAGGGTGAATATCCTGGAGGCAGGTAATTATTTGGTCTAGCAAGGTCACACTTAGTGGCGACCACGACTGGTAGGCTTCCTGTCCTGTACATCTTCCTTTCTGTTGAGACCAGAGGGTCTTCCTTTAATGGCTGCCACTTAAGACCGGGAATTGGGTTCACCAAGGTCGAATGCCACCACTTAAAGACTCTGAATGCACAACCGTGTTAGTAAATCAGTGAGGCAAGACAACAAGCCAAGTTTGTTTCTGTCTGCTTCAGTAACTGGAGAATTGGTTTGCTGCTTTGCAGTGGCGGCTCCTTGTTGATCAAGAGGAATCCTCTCCAATAAATCACCAGTTATTAGAACTTTGTCATAGCCAGGCATGATTTCAGAGCAATGTGAAGAATTATATATCGAACGAATGACCTTTCAAAAGAGACTCTTCCTATTATTCTTCCACGCAGTTTGCGTAGAAATTGAGCTAGATGCAGGTGAAAGAGATTCACACTTGTCTCACACTGGAGTACCCGTTAAAGGAGTTCAGAGGGTAAAAATTTGGTAAAGTCTTGCTGAGTAATGAAGAGTTCCTTGATTAGCTTTCAGGTCACCTGGTGCCTTAGAAATATTCACGCATCTTCCTCGGATGCATCGGTGGTCCATTTTAGCTGCATGCTGTTCATTCTTGGAGTGCAGCTTTTGTGGCTGCTGTCTCTGATTTGTTAGTGACTGAACCCTGCTGTTACTCAACAGCAATGTTGAGCTCTGCACATACGTTATAGGAGTAATTAGGTGGCCAGGGTGGAATTATCTGCTCATTTATTTTATTAAAAGCAATCACCAACATTTCTTGGAAAAACACTTCCCAGGATGAATAATAACTACCCATATCTTAAGAAAAATAGCTACTCACTCCATGCATTATGTTTAAAACGTGGGAAAAGTAAAAAAATATATATATCTTTTTTTCCATGAGAAAAGTTTAAGTGAAATTGACTGAGGGCAATGATTGGTATGGTATAATTTAAGCCTTAGTTGCTCAAATCTTTTAAAGGTTTGTCAAAGTGTTATGCAAAAACTATCATGACGTTGTGAATGCTATCAAATTCTTTCACATGGTCATCTCCTCTGGTTGTATTAAAAGACTCCTATCACCATAGGAGATCAACCCAAATTACCAGCGGGGTATTGACAAGCCAGGTGTTCAAGTTGCAGACAATTATTTCTGTTTCAAGGCAGATGTAATCTTTTCTCCTTTTATTGGTATGTGGACTTTGACATTCACATGAATGTATTCTATAACATTTACCTAATTTATGTGTGTGCTTAATCATTGTACAAGAGTAAAGACAGAGCGGGAGATTCAGTAAACTGCACAATGTTGTTTTAAGCAGAACATTGCAAATTGCCTCAGAACTCGGTTTCTACAGAAATTAATCCATCTTTCAGTCATGATTTCTGAAGTGACTTTCAATAAGAGAATACGCAAAAAACGTTCTGAGCACTTTGCATGAGTATGTTTTCAAATCATTTGCAAATGTTGAGGCCTATTACATTTCCAGCTTCAACGTGAGACAAAGAAAACCAAATCCATTGCTTAAATCAGAGGTATTTGAAAGATACCCCGAGAACAAGCAATCTGGGTCCCATGTGGATGACAATAAGTTGCAGTGGCAAGACCTGAGAAGCCAACCAAAAATTTCATTAAAAAAAAAAGAAAATAATTATGAAATGAGCCTCTTTAGAGAGGCTCATTTCTCTTCTCCTATACCACAAGGACCCAACCGCCCCACTGGCGTAACGAAATGTGAGGGAGCCCCCCTGCAAGGTACATGGAGGGGCCCCCTCTGGACTCATGAAGGAGCTCTCCGGGCAGAGTACTGTGCTGAGGGGGCCTCCTTGAACTTGGGGGGGGCCCCCGCACAGCAGGGACAGCGGGGGCCTGTGTTACGCCCCTGACCACCCCCCATAGTGAATCTGGTCCACTAAAAGCAATGCATTCTACTCTGTAGCACTGCAATGAAGATACATCTAAGCTGCTCACAAGGCCATCAATAACTGAATAACCCATGGGAGATAACTTGACAAACATAAGTTATGACTATGAAAGACCTAGAGCTGTTAAGCACCTCCATATCCCAAGTCAGGACTATAAAAATGAATTAAAGCGCCTATAGTGCATGGTGAGAGACGCTTTATCAACATCATACTGAAAGTTTTGATGACATCATTATTCATAAGAGCAAATATTGAGTGTGTTGTTGATGCCCCCAAGAACTATACACCGTCTTTGGAGGACCATAATATATGACTACCTGAAATATATATTTTAATATTACCTATATGAAATATTTTTAGATCCCTATTTCTAAATCTGTAGAAAATGGGCCTGGGTTTATAAAAGCACTGCTATATGCTGATTAACAATAGCCCAAACTATAATATATAAATATATATATATATAGGAAGCTGCGGCCTCCGTGACGTTTGGTTTTTATTGCTGACTCTGGGCTGTCATCACACCTTCAGAATCCGTCTTGTGAATCCCACATTCTGCCTTGTGACCCTGCATGTTTGCTTCCCCGGTCCCTGCAGCTCTGAATCTGGTGTGATACTTTTTCCACAGTACATTTTGACTTTGTGAGTTAATATGGGGGAGCGTAGGCCCTTGTATAAATGAGCTGGTCCGGCTGAGCTCAGCGTGCGTCCGTGCCTGGAAGCGGGCCGTGAACAGAGCCCCCTCACTTCTCATAGCTCCCGTTTCTGGATCTGTGTGTGTCAGGGCACTGTGAGATTCTGAAGAGCAGCACTTCAAAGCGCCCTGAAACTTGTGCACCTGCCCCCGGAGAAGAGAGCGTCCTTGAGAGGGCATTCCAGACAGATTTCATGCAGATGCCGGTTGTGTAATCCACGTCTCCATGGCTCATCTGAGCCTCTTCCGCCCCCTGCCCGGAATGAAAATACGTGCTTTCCAAGTCTAGGGTATTGTCATGAAGGAGCCCTCTCTGGCCTCCACAGACAAGTCTGCGATGCACCCCAACACTAGTTGCAGTGGAATAAAATGATGCACACTTTGACCCTCGATAACCTCCCAGTGTTGACCCTTTGTCTGACTGTAAGCTCCACCTATCAGCTTTTTGTTTTCCTAACGTGGGAGAGACTGGGTGTTTTTTTGGGGGGGGAGGGTCAGGGAGTTGTTTTTCATAAGAATGAGAAACATTTTGATTGTTTGGACGGCAGGACAAGGAGCGCGATACCCTCCAAACGAGGGCGAGTGACTTCAACAGCCTCTAGTTTGTTGCCAAGGAGTAATGGAAAAAGTGAAGAAAACACTACAGAAAGAAAACATGACTTATAGATCCGGCCATATGTCATTGTTTCAGGTGGAGCAGTTCAATTGAAGCATCTGAAGTGATTTAAGACTACAATTCCCAGAATGCTTAGGTTGTTTAACGAAATTCCAGGACTGGACAAGAGCCTTCTCTGTGAAATAGAACCTTCTGGTAACCTTACTTGTGTACCGAGTTTGACAGTAGTTTGTGGCGCTTCGTTACGCTCTACACATGTCATTAACGGTCCTATATGATTTAAAAGTAATATCTGCACATTAAGTGGACATTTTTGTTCTTACAGAGGACATTTTCTGTGCCCTCATGCAAAAAACTGCAAAATGTGAGATTATGCCGATTATGTTCCTGCAATTTTGGCTCGCAAAGAATGTTGTCTGCATGTCACAAGTGCCATGCGAAGTGCAACAGTGCCACCTTCTGGTTGAAAATATGATGCTATCTAAACCAGGCAGGGGAGCGAGTGCTTAAAAAGTGCAGGCGCGCGCAACTGCGCTAATTTCAAACAGATGGCCCCTGCGCCCTGCTGCCCGCTCCCGCAAGGTGGATGCCAGCCCAAGCACGAGTGCTTGAAAAGAGCTGATCGATTTCTAAAGGTCTTCCCCTAGAGCAGCGCATGCGTGCTGCACTAGGCTGGACCTAACAACGTGCAGTTTGCCCATGTGACTGCTCTTCTGTACAAAGAACGTTGCACTGTACGATATTTTGTAAATTTTAGTCTGCATCGAGGAAGCTCTTTATTTTACCATTTTACAAGCAAACTTTGGCCAATTCAGGGCTGCTATGTTCTTTGTACAAGCACTTTTATCGCCCAGCTAGTGCTTTGCAGTTGCATGTATGAGCTATGCATTAGAAGTCTGTTATGAACTAGTATGAATTTCTCTTTTTAATCTTCTATTCAAATATATATTTAAAATGTCTTATTTTTTGTATTTGTTATTTTGTTATGATTGAATATATTTGATGGAATGTAAGAATGTATGTTATTATATCTTTAATGGTCATTTGTATTGATCGAATAAAGAACTTTGACTGACTGACTTGTTAAGTCACTTTTTGAAAGGCTGCTCTGTTTTATTAAAGTCTAAAATGCTACATTTTCTTTTTCAGTTGAAGAGGGTGAATCCTCCGAATTCCCATTGAACTGGGACTCCTTGACTCATTCAGGTAAATGCTTTAGTAATATTTCTATGTGTGATCCTTTAAAAATGCTCCCTAGTTTTATTCAGTTGCATTGTTGTGTTAATAGTATGACCACCACAAGTAGGCTGAACTAACAGTTCCTGATGGTAATCAACAACTTACATTGGTGGAGGAGCCTAGCGCGCATCCAAGATGGTCGCGTGAGCACAGGGCTCCCCGGACCCTTTCTGCTCCTCGGAATATATCCTGAGACTATCCTGATTTGGTGTATGGAATCTGGGAGATGAAGACCAGCTGATCATATAGCTCTTTTCAAAACTCTAATCGGACCTGGGAATCCTGAGTTATCGTCGCCGGAACTTTTGGGACCCACCCGACGGAGGTGGCCGGGGTGAAGGTGACCCGTGGGGCCGGGCTGCAATTGAACAACAGCGGCCTCAGCGCGGTGCCAGTTACCGATTCAGCACTTTCGGTTTCGGTTTTGGCCTTCAGGAGATCAGCTGGCGTGCGTGCTCAAGGTGGCGAGGTGCCTCCCGGGCCTCTGCCCGAGGTTTGCTTTCATCTGCTACTGGCGGGTCTGACGCCTCCGGCCCCTACACCGACGGTTTGTGGTCCTTTTGCTGGCACCCGCGCACCCCTTGATCGGAGGTCCCATTGAGTGACTGCGCTCACATGGCGGGCAAAGGGGGTCCGGAGGGGCGCAAGACCAAGGCCTCACTGCGCGGGGGAGCGGTCCAGAGCAACAACATGGACCGCTATACCCAGGGCAGGAGGTCCCCTGGCGCTGCTGGCCTCTCCCCGGATGCTGCAGGGGGAGGCACGACCGTCGCTGCGGAACCTTCCCTGCAGGACATTATGGGCGCCATCGAGGGCATCAGGGAAACTATCGCGACGCAATATGAGGCCCTGGCCCGTAAGATCGACACTGTCGCGATCGACGTCACCCTGATTCGGGCCGACCTCTCTAAAACCAACGAGAAGGTCCAGGCCCTTGATGCACGGACCTCCACCCTGGGTGCGGAGGTGTCGGATCTGCGGGCCGCGCTTGGGGACATTAGAGTGGTCAACGACCATATGGCCCGGCGGCTTGAGGACTTCGAGGGACGGGCCCGACGCAACAATATCCGCATCATTGGGGTACCGGAGTCCTCCGACAGCCGCCCGGTGGACCTCGTGGTCGAGGAACTTATCCTGCAACAGCTGTCCCCGGTTGGCCTAAGCAAATTCTTCGCTGTGGAGCGGGCCCATCGAGTTCCGGGCGGCCGGCCGCGGCCGGGGGCCCCCCCGAGGCCTATCGTGGCTAAACTGTTCCACTACAGGGACCGCGACGCTATTCTGCAGGCTTCACGGACCCGTGGCCCGGTCCGCTACGAGAACTCGACCATCAATTTTTATCCGGACTTCACGCAACTGGTCCAGAAACAGCGGATGGGATTCCAAGGGGTGAAGCGCCGTCTCCGCGAGCTAGGCCTGAAGTACTCAATGATCTACCCGGCGAAACTTCGAGTGGAGCATGGAGAGCGGACAGCCTTTTTTGACTCTCCTGTGGCCGCAAGTGACTGGCTGGACTCGCTGCCGGACGGGGGTGGCCGGCCCGGGCCCTCTGGGGGCACCGCAGGTGACGGGTCCCCTTAGACTGACCTTTGGTCCTTACTTTTTGCGGCTTGGCACTGTACAGTTGGGTCTTACTTCTTTTGCATACTGTGCTTTACCAGGACCCGTGAGGGGTGCGGGCGGGTACGGGTCCCTTTCCTCCTCCGGGGTCTTTTTGTAGAATGGGGTTAATGGGGCGACAGGCACACTGCAAGTTGGGGGGGGTCTTTGGCCCGCAGGGGTGCAGGGTGGGGGGCGTTGGACTTGGGGTGGGGTTGGGGGGGAAGAGGGGTTGTTTAGTTGTGTGTTTTTTGTTTACAAGGCGAGGTATTGATTTTTATCCATATTTGGGAGCGGTGCTGCGGGCTGGGGGCCTCTTGAGCTATTGGATGGGATGGGGGGAGACGGGTTGAGGCTTATGTCATGGAACGTCAATGGGTTGGGGGACCGTATTAAGCGGGGTGTTGTACTGCAATATTTGCGTCGTTTGACTCCTGATGTGGTGTTTCTCCAGGAGACGCATTTGGTCGGAAATGTCTGCCATGCGATGAACAGGGGGGGATACCGCCTCGTAGCCCATTCTGGTTTCACAACTGGCTCCAGGGGGGTGGGCATTCTCCTGCGAACCTCCCTTCCGGTGGAGATCACGAGGATAGTCTCGGATGACAGGGGGCGCTATGTGTGTTTGACTGGGAGGGGCAGCCCCTTACCCTGGTTTCAGTCTACGTCCCCCCGGGCCTCCAGAACTCCACCTTCACTGACTTGGGTCGAATGCTGCTTGACCTTCCGGACGGCCTCCTGCTCATGGGCGGGGACTTTAATTCTGTGGTTTCGGGTGAACTGGATCGTCACCCACCTAGGACCCTCCCCGCTGCCCAGTCATGGCTGGGTGGGATGTTGGAGACCTTCGGCTTGGTGGATAGTTGGAGACTATTGCATCCGACCCAGTGTCAGTTCACCTTTCATTCGGGGGCGCATGGGAGTCTCTCCAGGTTAGACTACTTTCTTATGCCCGCGGCGCAGACTGGTCGGATTCGAGAGGTCAGACACCTGGCGCGTGGTATCTCCGACCATTCTCCGCTGTGGCTTCTCTTTGACACCGGGTCGCGGTCCGCAGGTCGGATAGCTCCCATTAACCCCTGGTACCTGCGGGACCCTGTGACTCGTGACAGCCTGGTTAAGGCCATGGACCAATACTTCAGTGAAAACGAGGGGTCGGTGTCGTCTGCGTTGTCCCTTTGGGAAGCCTTTAAAACTGTGCTACGCGGACACGCCCTCGCCCAGATAGTGGTGGCCAAGAAGGTTAGGAGCGAGGCGGTGGTAAAGCTGGAGACTGACATCTCGGGGCTGGAGTCGGCCCTGGAGGCGAATGTTACTCCGGACGGACTACATGCCCTTAGCCTGAAACAGTTCGAATATAGGTCCCTGGTCACTGACGCGGCCAAAACTATGTATAGGGAGCGGCAGGGCCGATTGTATGACGCGGGGGACAAGGCGGGTAAGTTGATTGCGTGGCTGGACAAAAAAGAGAGAGTGAATCGTGTGGTCCCCGAGTTGCGTGCTGCGGATGGTGTGTGTGTGACTGAGCCGGATGAGATTGTGGAATGCTTCGCTGATCACCTCCGGGCGGTGTACTCCCCGGTGCCTGACAGGGACGAGGATGACTCTCGCCTCCTACTGAGAGATATTGCTCTGCCCGGCCTGTCCGTTGAGGACCGGGAGCGGTTGGACGCCCCCTTATCGTCGGATGAAATAGCGACCGCGATTCGTTCCCTTCGCTCGGGCAAGGCTATGGGTCCTAACGGTCTGCCCATTGAACTATACAAATTGCGTCCTGATAAGCTTGCGCCCTTCCTCGGCCGCATGTTCCGCGACTCTCTTGCGGCGGGTTCCCTTCCTGCCGACCAGCGCTTGGCCACTATAGTCGTTATTCCCAAGGAGGGCAAGCCCCGTGACCGCTGTACCTCTTACCGGCCTATTTCACTGCTCAATGCGGAGCCTAAAATCCTGGCGAAAGTCCTGGCCAATCGATTGTTGAGTGTAGTGTGCGACCTTATTCATCCGGACCAATGCGGCTTTATCCCGCACCGCAACACCGCTCTTAACTTGCGGCGTCTGCACGGGGTCCTCGCCAGGGCGGAGTTCCTCCCCGAACCGGCCGTGCTGGTTTCTTTGGATGCCACGATGGCATTTGACACTATTGAGTGGCCATTCCTCTGGGCCGTCTTGGATAAATTCGGCTTTGGAGAGGGATTTATTGGCTGGGTGAGGCTCCTTTACACGGGACCCATGGCTCAAGTGGTGGTGAATGGGCGGGTCTCTCGGCCCTTTGCCCTTGGCAGGGGCACGAGGCAGGGTTGCCCGTTGTCCCCGTTGCTTTTTGCTCTCGCCCTGGAGCCACTCGCTGCCTGGCTCCGTTGGGAGCCCTCGCTTAGAGGGATCCGGTGGGGCCCGGGCTTTGAAGATCGGGTCTCGCTGTATGCGGACGACATTCTCCTGTACCTCACCTCACCGCGGCAGTCACTCAACGTCCTCTTTGACGTTCTGACCTCCTTTGGGAACAATTCGGGTCTCACGATCAATTGGTCTAAATCCTGCGTTTATCCCATCGCTGGTGGTCCTCCTCTCCTGCCGCCTCGGCTCCCGATTCAAATATCTCTGAGCGGCTTTAAGTACCTGGGGATATACGTTTCGCTGGACCCGGTGGCTCGCTACGAGCAGAATCTTCTGCGTCCACTTCTGCGGCTGCGGGAGGACACGGCCCGGTGGTGCAGGCTGCCCCTGTCCCCGCTGGGTCGGGCCGCGCTGTTTAAAATGATGTCCCTTCCCAGGTTCCTCTATGCACTCCAGAACTCCTTTGACGTTATCCCAGTGGCCTACTTTCGGGAGGTGGAGAGCCTGCAGAGGAGACTGGTGTGGAACGGCCGGGCGCGTATTGCTCTTGCCAAGCTCACTCTCCCCTGGTATGACGGGGGCATCGCGCTTCCTGACATTCGCAGGTACTATTGGGCCTCGCAGCTAACTGCCATTAACCACGCCACGTATGCGCCCGGCTTGAATCCGGCGTATGAGATGGACAAGTTCCTGCTTCCCGGCGGGAACTACAACAGGGCACTTTATTCCCGCCTGGCTGACCGGACCCTTACGGGTCCTACTAAGATTGCTGTGCGGACCTGGAGGGCTGCCACTGCGGCCACGGGCTGGAGTGAGCGAATGACAGGTGCTACTCCCTTGTTTGCCTCCGACCGCCTGGGCAGCTTGTGGACCACCAAGGGGTTTGACCAGTGGGACACGATTGGTATCAGCAAAGTGGGAGACCTGTGGCACAAGGGCGCGGTCAAGACTTTCGCGGTGCTCCAGGCCGAATACGAGCTGACCGACAGGGAGTTCTTCCGCTACGCCCAGGTCCGACACGCCCTGCTCTCGGTCTTCGGGGAGGGGACCAAGATCCCTGTTTCCTCGCCCCTCGAGGACCGCGTACTTGACGGACATGTCCCTGATAGTACTATTTCTTTAATTTATAAAAAATTGATTAATCACCGGGCGGATCTCCTGGTGCGCCTTCGGGGGGCTTGGACTGGGGATGGGGTTGAATTGGACGACGAAGACTGGCAGTCTGCACTGTCGTCCCCCAAGGAGGTTGCCATTCCGGCTCGTCTCCGGTTGGTACAGCTCAAGATTCTCCACCGGGTGTATGTCACGGGTCCGCGCTTGGTCGCGATGGGATTCTCCGACGACGGACTCTGTAAACGAGGCTGCGGGCTCAGCGCCACCTTTCTTCATATCCTTTGGGAGTGTCGCGAGGTGGCGGACTACTGGCGCCGGGTCCACACGGTTATGGGACAGGTCACCGGGGTTGTGCTGCTGCCGGAGGTGCGTCGCTGTGTCCTGAATGTGTGGGAGCCCAATGACTACAACGCGGCTCAGACTCGATGGGCGGCCCTAGGGAACATGATTGCCAAGAGGGATATAGCGCAACTTTGGGGCGCTCAACGGCCGCCCACCGTGTCAGTATGGAAGGAGAATATGGACTGGTGTATGTTTCGGGAGAAGACAGTGTATGTGGCCCGTGGCAAGCCGGGGGCATGGGGTAGAATTTGGGGTCAATGGAATGCGTATCGCGGAGGCATCTGTACGCCCCCCCTGGTAGACACTGATATCGCCATGTCCCCCTGACCCTTGACGGCTCCTAGCGCTTTTTGTAACAACCACATATGGACGTTCATCTCCCTTGACCCCCTTCCCCCCCCCCCTCCGTCCCCGGCCTCCCGGTACTCCTCTCTTTAGCGGATTGCTCAAATGTTCTGACTGGAGTTTCCCGGGGGGAGCCTGAACCGCACTGGTATCCCTTGTAACTCGCCTTTTGTTTTTATTGTTTTTCTTTTTGTTTCTGTTATTGTTGGACTGACGCTTGCTGTTCTTCGAGGACTATCTTGAGCCACTGCGGGGCAGTGCCCTGGGAACGGATTGCAGCCTTGATATGTGTATACTTCCTTATGTACCTAGCGGCCGGCCCGGGTGGTTGTAGGCCCATACTTGTAACCGAATTATTGTTCAATAAAAACTTTTTCCAAAAAAAAAAAAAAAAAAAAAAAAAAAAAAAACAACTTACATTGGTAATAGAGATAAACTGGGACTATAGATAAACTGGTCCAACATGATTTCCGGTCGACAAATGATAAACAAAATATAAATACATTGTTTATACATTAGGCTCTATCATTTATATCTAAGCATTTCTATGCCTTACATAAACCTTGCACTATGAACATGCACAAAGTGTATTTCTTGTGTTGGGAATTTTTCTGAATGTTGATCACATGCAACAAACAACCCCACCTGCTGTGAAATGTGAAGAGAATGAAATGGACAGTGGCAAAGTTAGAAACCTGTGTTTTAAAAAAAACTAACCTGGAGTTACCCAGACACTCTAGTATGGCTCATTTCGTTTGGGTAATCTGAAATTGCTGTATCATTATTATGCATCTAAAAAACAGTATATTTCATGACCTTCTGCCAGTTGTGAGTCTTTTATTTAGCCCTTTAGAAGCTATAATTCTGATAATATCCTTCAATCAATCATTCTCACTTTCCACAATAACCCACATTTAAATCAGTTATTTCTTTGGGAACGTCTCTGTGATTTTATACATTTTCCATCACTGAACGTATTTTTCGCAAGCTTCACCACTGAAGTGGGTGACACCTCTGTATGGCCTCATAAAACAAATGCAACGTTTCATAAATGTTTACTTCTGTCCAATTTTCTCACATGTTCTGTTGTCCTTTTTGCTGAATAATTCTACCTTTTGAAGGCAAGGGAGCTTCCAGATGTTAAACCAAAAGATAGTGTGCATTTCTCTCTTTTATGGTTGAGATCTCTTTATTGGTATTTCAAGATAAGAGATACCTTGTCAAAACCAGTGGCCGGCCGGATGTAAATGACACTGATCCAGTTGAAGTACTTCTACCGTATGCACCCTCTCTTTCACGGTCACCAACATATGTAAAGGCCCCAACAAAGCAAGGTCCAGGCCTCAAGGCATGAACCCCAATGGCTACAATCTCATACATTATTTGGTGCTTCCTCACCCGGTTCTGATTGTTGATGCCTCAGGCGCAACTTTCATTTGGGGTCCTATGAAAGACTCTGAGGTATTAGTGGGAAGTCACCTCTCTTTACTCTGAAAAATAGTAATTAAGAAAGAATGTTCATATCAGCTAAAGCATGTCACATCCCTGTTCTAGTGAAAATGACATTTACTGCCTCCCCAGTATACCCCACAACCTACGATTGTATTTGGTAGAATCTGGTGACCTTTCTCTTCCCCATAAGGTCATGATGACCTGTCCGGCAGTACATAACAATACTTACATCTTTTTTACCCTTTTTTTTGTTAAGCCTAGCAATTTGTACATGGAGAATCATGGTAGTGCGGTTTTAGACATAGGGGCTGCTTACTATGTTGGGTGGACTTGCGTCCGCCCGACACTGTTTTGGTCTGGAACCGCCCGAGCACAGGTCAGCGCTTCCGACCTCGCAATTTTGAATATGACCGCCCCTAGGGTGGTCAGAAACATCCATTGCCTTATGGCAGCATGTGCGGTTGATGGAATGGCTCTCAGCACAAGCTGTCATAGTGAAATGAGTGATTGTAAACATCCCTGCTCATGGTGCCTGCCACACAGTGCAGGGATGTTAAGGAGGGCACCAGGGATGCCAGGGGGCCCTGCTAGGGGTCCCCAAAGTCATTTTCCAACAGCCTTTCTATGTCCGGAAGGCCGACCTGGAAAGGTTGTCGCAAAATTACACCATAAATTCAGACTGTGGAGCCGCCGTCATTAGGGGATTATTGTGTCTTCCCGATGCACCAACGGGCTCCTTGAGCTCATCGGAAGCACCGCGGACAGTCCCTTCGCCCGATGCCTCTGCCTGCTGCACCGCAATGTGGTAGGTGGACCGCAAGGGCAGATGTCGGTGGGTCCGACACAGTCTGTGTCGCATCCACCGACATCGTAATCGAACAATAGCGACTGGCAGGGCTCACGGGTGGCAGGGCTTGCGAGGGGGGGGGGGAGGCCATGCTGGGGGAGTTGGGGTGCACATAAAAAAATAATACACTTACCTTTCTGCTGGGTCCCTCTTCTCTGCTCCTGCTCTCCTCATTTTGGAACAGGAAGCACAACCAGGCCCCACTGACCAATCCCAATGCTGCCATGCAGCATTGTGATTGGTAAGCACCCAGGCTCCTCTGACCAATCACAATGCTGAAATGCAATGTTGTGATTGGTCTGAGTGCCGTGAAATGGTGCTGAGCCAGGGGCTTGAGCGGTGGGCATTTTATCCATGCAGGCTGTGATGCAGCCTGCAGGGAGAACAGGGAGAGTGCGCATGACTAGTTTTTGAAGCCCGGGAGGGCTGACCAAATAGTCATTGTGCACTTAGGAGTGGGCAAACCACTCCTCCCCTACCCTGCTCCGAGAGCAGAGCAGCCCCACCCGTACAACTGCATGAAGCATAAAATAATCATAACTCAAAGTTATTATCTTTTTATGTTTCATACTTTGCACAGCTTAAAAGCAGTGAGGCGACGCTCCCACGCCATAGCGGAGATGCTGCCACTCTAATCAGCCCCATAGTGTTGATCATATTGAGGGCATTGGTCCTAAACGTATGATGCTTTGAGGACTACCTCACTGCCCCAGAAACAGTCAATTGATCTATCTATGAGGATTCAGGTTGTGTAACTTGGTTGGTGTAGTACCAGTATGTCACTACATTTAGCATCACCTCCCTTTGTGCTACCAGGCATAGTGTAGGCTCTGTAGTAAATCTCTTCCCATTCCTTTAAGGTGTTTGATCCAGCCCCGTTTTTGACACTTTCTGTGTCGGAGTTTTCTCTGTGACTGTTGTATTCATGATAAATGTTCTATAAGTCCGAGATCCGTTTCTTATCACAGTCTTTAATGATAAGCCTCCTCTCAAGTGTGTCAAGAGCCTGACTGGCTTGGGGTATAGTGGAATTGTGCAAGACACACTGACAAACCTTCCAGTAATAGTTTATTTCTGTAGTTGGTATACCATATTCTCTTTTAAAATATTCAGATTCACTGATACAAAACTCCTCAAAAAGATTACCCACTCTGACAACTTTTGGGCTTCCAGATGTTTTTCTGCTGCAGAAGTAAAGCCCGGAGTTCTGCAGTGTTGTTATAGGAAACTAGGAGAGCAATGTACAGAGGACCAACCTCTTCATATTCCAATCTCACACTGCTATGATAGCCCTTGTAGTGGGTGTTTCTTAATGATCCACGGAACTTTAAAAATATTATTCCTTGTGACCGGCTGGTCCACAAAGAGAACTTTCAGGTCCATGCTTGCCTACTCCACTGTATATCAAAGTTGAGTCACTTGCTAGTCCCTTGCATCATTGGGAAATCCCAAACGTATATTCTTTGGTATACGTGTTGTCCATTCCGGGTGTTTTCCTTTCCCATATAAAGTGATCTATGGTTCCTTGAACATTGTTCAGAGTTATATTGGGAACCAGAAATGGAAGAGTTTCAAAGAGGATTCTAAGCTAGATTGTCAAAGCCTGCCAAACCAAGAGAGACCTCACATTTTCTAGACCTGCAGCACCTGTAGAAGTGGGGCATGGTTGACCTGTAGTATCTGGTCACTAGAAGGGGCAATATAGATCTCCAGGTATGTTATAGTTCATGTGGACCACTGTAAAGAGAAATTGCACTGTCAGTAAGCCCACCTGAACATGTGGGATAGAAATATTCAGGACCTGGCATTTATGTACATTCATTTTGTATCTAGAGACCCTGCTGCATTCAATCAAGGCAGGGATGAAATGAGGAGAATCTATTAAAGACACCATTATGTCATCAGTGGACATAGTGGCAGTGTGCTTTCCTCCCTATCTTGCCCCTTCTATGAGCGTCTTTTATGTACTTCATCCACTAGTGATTCCATAGTAAGCACAAATAAGAGTGTGGGGAATGGTCACCCAGCCTGGTTCACCTCTACTTCTCTAGTGATGGAGAGGAGCCCCTGTTATTTCTGACTGAGGCAACAGGTCTCTTGCACCTTCATAGAACCCATTCCCAGAATATGAGCACAAAGCCAAATTAGTCAAGTGTTTTGCTTAAGAATTGCTAGTGTAGAAGATCGCAAGCTTTCTGTCCATCCAGTGTCAATAGCTTTTGACTTTCTGCAGTATTTTCTGTGTATTCTCTCCTACATTTCCCTCAAAGACAAAACCAGATTCATCTAGGTGAACCAATCCTGGCACTACCATCCCCGGCCAAGCCACAAAATGCCAGTGAATATCTTAACTTATCCACATTTAACAAGGATATATGAACCTGTAAGGGCGTTACAGGAAGAGGTCCTTGCTAGACTTGGGATTAACATTATCATGGGTCTCACCATTGAGATTGTAATGGGCCCATTCTTTGAAAGGGAATTAAATAGCCATGTCAGAATAGGAGCTAGACTATGATGGAATGTTTTATATATCTGTCCAGTCCCAGTGAATTGCCTGCCTTGAGTCTGGCTACACCAAGAAAACTTGCTCTTGGTCAAACAAGGATGCTGCATTTGTATGATTATCAGATATGCAATGACTGACTCGGATGAGGGAACGTCTTCTGCCTTGTATAGGTCAGCATAAAATTCTTTAAAGGCCTTTGCGATAGTCCTCCTTTTTCAGATACCCAGTTGAGTCCCTAGCTTCATCCTTTTTACCACTTTTACTTAAAGTGTACAGGCTATAATATACCAGCCTTGTTTCTACTGTAAACTTGCCTCTTGCTTTAAAGAAACCATTACAAATCAATGGGGTAACCCAACAATACCCCAAGGACCAGGGTAAATTGTAATATGCAACTCGAGTGGTCCAGTCGGAGAGAGCAACAGGATGGACGAAACTAAACTAATTAGCTTATCCTAATTTCATTTGTCCAAACCAGCCTCCTTAACCTTGAGGTAGAGGGTAAGATATTGCTTCTATCAATCCGTAAGAGTGTATACAGTAATATCAATTCTTATCACACATAAACAGCAATCAAACCCGGCACGTTAATTGTGGTACTGCTAAAAATCACCACTCCACCATACCTTTCTCACAAAGAGTGCCCGTGTTTGAATTTTCAAATGATGAACGAAAGGCGGAAATAGACCTCATACATATATCATAATCATTACAGCGAAGCCTGTCCGTTACATTTATTGTACAGCATAAATGTGATATACTTGAATAAGGGTAATTGTCTCACTCATACTTGCCCATTTTACGGATAAATAGGGCAGTTAAAGCCTCATTAGTGAATCAATCAATCAATCATTTGTAAGGCGCACTACATACCCGCGAGGGTCTCAAGTAGCTGGGGGGGGGGGGGCGCGCTACTGATCGAACAGCCAGTCACTAGGACTAGTGACAGAATAGAATGTGGAGCCGTGTCCACATGAGTCAGGGAAATGCTTGAAACCAGGAAAGCCTGAGGTGATTAACTCATTATGAGGCTTCTATCTACGCTACAAGTGCACGTAGATCAACTGGAAAATTCCTCGGGACCACATAACTAAGTCCCTCTCCAAGGCCACTTTACACAAGTGTCTTGCTAAGATCCCATACAGACGAGAAATCGGTTGGCCCTGGTCATTCAAATGTATGCATATGCCTCACCGGAGAACTGATATTTCCCTTTTGGTACTTGTTGAGTGTTACATTAGGGGTGTGGTCATATAGTAACCGTTCTCAAGATAAATCCTAAACATAGAATTTCCCTAAACATTAGGTTTGTGGCATCAGTGATCTGCCTGTGTCGTACGTTTCCTACTAATCAAGCAAGACTGTGCGTTTGGACAACATATGTGTCAAAATATGGGCACGCATATAATTAGAATATGTTGGCCCAATTCTTGGATGGCTCAGAGGGTGCCATCTAGACCTCTAAACCTGACAGGGTAGTGGATGGTGTCTGCAACCTTAGAACATGAACACTCTGACCCCCTGAAGGAAATTGTGGAAACAGATCTACTCTTTCGTAGTTACCTTAGGCATGCTCAAAGGGAGACACAAGAAATGTGCAAATTGGCATTTGAAACATTTGATGCAGCAATTGGATTCTTGTATACAATACATGAGCTGCATTTATTAGTAGAAAGAAACAACACATTGTTACCAGCATTACAAGAACTGTGATGAAAATTAATAATTCAACCTAGAAGCTCTGCTCTATGAGATGGATACTAATATTTCTCAAAAAAATAGTATGTGGTATATGTGTCCCATCAGGTGACAGTAAGAGGGATAAGCTCCAAGGTTACTATTTATATTATATGTATATGTTTTTTAGAACATGCAAATGTCTAAAGTTCTTAAGAAGTTCTAAAAATAAAGGTACACAGTCTTATCTAAAAGGATGAAACTTTTTAATATAGGTGCAGCCACTGAGGTAAAAACAGTACTTCGACCAAATAGAAAAGCATTTTTCAAAGTGTTACGCATTGGTCTCAATTTTGTAAGAACAGTGACCTTTTCAGCTGTGATCAGCTATTTATTGTAGAATTCTCCAGGATGAAAGGGTAATAATATTCAGAAATGTTTTCCCTTGGCTTGGATGTTAAAGGAGGATTGGACCCGCCAATTATGTCTTGATAATTGCTGGATGTTACTACAGACAAGCATGCAGTTATGTTACATATCCACACCTTGTTAATCTCAGTGTGCTAGTTCAGTGATTGTAACAGTTTGTGAAAATCACCAATGAAGCTATTTTATAGGCATATCTAGATAAGTGCAATTAATCACTCCGGTTGTACAGTGTTGTATAAAGCAAGGCTCGAGAACTGGTCAGAACAGGACTATTACCACTACCTAAAGTAGTGGTGTAGGGGGCGAGGAAGCAACAATAGACCCCCTCATACGTAATCGCTTGTGTTGTTTGTACATGTGTTTATTTCATTGTGGGAAGGGAGCATTGAGTTTTCGTTTTTGTTTGCTATAAATAAAACTGCGCTTACCTAGTTTGATGAATCCAACCTAGGAATGCAGAACAAAACTGGCTTGCAACCCTTGAACATCATAGACACAATGAAAGTGTTTGCCTCTTATAAATCGAATACTGTCCTACAAAAGAACAAGCCGTGATGGATGCAACCAACAGCCAGTATGAAACACGCAATTTTAAAGAATGTTACTAGAGCAGTTGCCTGCATTCAAATTGATGTTTCATAAATGGGTAGTATTTGGTCAATTAATTCATTTATGATGTTACATGGTCCACAACACAATTTTTATGAATCCAAAATGCTGTCCCTAGTAACAACGCAGTGTATTATAGCTTAAGCAGGAAGATGATTACATAATGGTAGAGGTAATTGGTAAGGAATGGGACAAAGCAAATATGGTCTAGGACACCTATTCACAAATGTTATTTCACACTATGGGAGTTTCTGGCACAGGGAGATGAAAGGGTTCATTTAGAATTCTACCATGTTTGGCCAAGTGTCGAAGTTGGGATTTCAGGCCAGGCGTTCAAGTCCTACGTCTTCATTATAACCACCATCACCTCTAGTGCTACCAAGTGGAATGTGTGGCGAGACATGGGGGGAATGGGTATAATATTAGCTGCAAAAATATATCTGTATTATATCTCTTGGATTTAAACTGTGTCCTTTGAAACAGTGATGTAAGCAGTGTCAAGTGGCAATTGAGTCGCAATTAATAGCATAGATACCTACCCAATTATTGTCTTTGTGCTTCGTTCTTTATGCCACCATCAAACAGTCAATTAATCGTTCCCCCTCAAGCCCCCAATTTTGCAGCTGGCATAGCTTCAATGTATCCCAAGCACTGCCACTTGGCTAATATTAGGATTCTGACTTTGAGACAGAGTTTCCCACTGCAGAAAGACTGTACACTTGTCACTGATGAAGGTAACGGGGAAATGTAGGACTCGTACTCTCACCTAAAATTGTTTATATGGATTTCCACAAAACAATATACACAGCCCGCAGGAATTCCCTGCACTACTTCAATTATTTGCTCTATTTTGAAGACCTTTTTTGGTTGATGGTCCATGGGCTAACAGTATATGTCAAGAAGGGAAAGGTTGGGAGGAGGAGCCTAGCGCGCAACCAAGATGGCCGCGTAGGTGCGAGGCTCCCGAGGACCTCCGCAACCTCCTACGATTATCCTGAAATTATCCTGTCCTGGATGAGGGGACTATGTTGGTGAACCCGAGCTGAGGTGGCACCCGTTTTCCGCTTCCGAATCGGACCTCGGACACCGGAGTGAGCACCGATTGAGGTTTGCGGCCTTCCCCTCGCCAGACCCCGGATTTGCGCTGTGGGGTGATCCAGTGACAAAGTGAACAACAGCGGCAGGCAGGGCCTGGTGACTCGCGTACCCCGCACTTTCGCTTTCGCACCACCTTGTCGTTTCTGCGAGGTTGGGTCGCGGAGCCCTTGGTGTTGGTGTGGTGTGGCCTTGCTGGGAGATTCTGCCTGCCTGCCGGCTGTGATCCACCCCACTGCTCTGAGGGGGCCCCCCCGGAGCTCGTGGCCCTGCTTTCCTGCCCTACACGACGTGGCTGGTGCGACTGGGAGACTGGTGGCCATGGCCACGAAACAAGATGGAGACCGGGCAAAGACCAAATCGACCCGGCGTGGCGCCGTCCATCAGGCCAACAGTATGGACCGCTATACCCTCCAGAAGGGATCTCCCGATGGACCGCGTAAGTCCCCTGAGAGCCCTCCTGATGCCCCAGACCTGCCCGCAGATCTGACTCTGCGGGATGTCATGGGCGCCATTGCCGAGATGAAGGCCTCGGTGGGCCAGCGGTTTGATACATTGGCGCAGAAGATTGACTCGGTCCTTGTGGATGTTGGCCTGGTGAGGGCCGATCTTTCCAAAACCAACGACCGAGTAGATTCTTTGGCCCACACCGCATCGGGCCTAACGACAGATGTGGCGGCCTTGCAAACAGAGGTGCGCCGGCTTAGTCAGGCGAGTGCGCTGATGGATCGACGCCTGGAGGACTCCGAGAGTCGGGCACGGAGGAACAACGTCCGCATTATTGGGGTGCCCGAGGGACGCGAGGAGGCGGCGGCGGATCTCTTTGTGGAGGACCTGATTGCTACCCATCTCCAGCCACGGGGGCTGAGCAAATTCTTCGCTGTGGAAAGGGCCCACAGGGTTCCCGGGGGAAGGCCGAAGGTCGGAGCCCCTCCGAGACCTCTCATCGCCTGGATTTTCAATTTTCGGGATAGAGACGCTATCCTGCAAGCCTCCAGACTGCATGGACCGGTCAAGCTCGACAATATGGAGGTTAATTTTTATCCTGATTTCACCCCAGCGGTCCAGAAGCAAAGACTGAGCTTTCTAGGCGTCAAACGCCGTCTTCGGGACCTAAACCTCAAATACGCCATGCTTTTCCCGGCCAAGCTGCGGGTGGAGGTGGATGGTCGCACTCACTTCTTTGATCGTCCTGAAGCGGCCGGGGACTGGCTGGATACTCTGCCCGGGGATCGTGATCGGGGGGGTGGGGGGGGGGGCGGCGGGGGGAGACGGCACGCTGGATCGGGACGGAGGATCTAATATTGGGCCTCACTCTGGACGAAAATGTTGCCACTTTTGATTCTGCGTCAGTTTTTGTAAGTTCCCCTCCTATGGAGGTTGTGTTGGGTCTATTGGGGGTTCTCCCTCCTCCTCTAGGGGGTTTAGTTAGTCTAACTATATATGGGGCGACAGGCACACTGCACATTGGGGGGGCTGTTTGGGCTCATGCAGGGGTGCAGGGAGGGGGGAGTTCTGTTGGGGTGGGTGGGTGGGGATGGGGTGTTGTTCGTTTTTATCACAAGGCAAACGTATTTCTGTGTTAGTTCTAAAGTGCTCTCCGGGGGACGAATGATGGCTTCTGTACATGATGGGGGGTAGGGAACTCACTTTGTTGTCTTGGAATGTGAATGGACTGGGGGACAGGATCAAACGGGGTGTGGTCCTGCAGTTTTTGAAGCGCATCTCGCCCGATGTGGTCTTTCTGCAGGCGACACACCTTATTGGCAACTCCTTCTGCGCCATGAATCGGCGTGGCTATCGCCTAGTGGCTCACTCGGGCTTCACGTCCGGCTCAAGGGGTGTGGGCATCATGGTGAAGAACTCGCTCCCGTTGGAGCTTGATGAGGTGCTCCACGATGACAGGGGACGTTACACGGTCTTGGTGGGAAGATTGGAGGGCAAAGTGATTGTCTTTGTGTCAGTATACATCCCACCGGGGCTGCAGTCGACCACCTTTGCGGACCTTGGGCGCCTTCTCCTTGGCCTTCCGGGGGGGCTTTTAGTTGTGGGGGGGGATTTTAACGCAGTGGTATCTGGGGCTGTGGATCGTCACCCCCCTAGGGACCTCCCCCGGGCACAGGCGTGGCTACCCGTCCTCTTGGATACATTTGGATTAGTGGACTGCTGGCGTTTAAAACACCCCACGCAGCTGCAGTACACTTTCCACTCGGGAGCCCATGGTAGTCTCTCACGACTAGACTATGTCCTTGTCCCGGCGGCTTATGTTGGGAGGGTGGGAGAGGTGCGCCATTTGCCACGGGGTATTTCGGACCACTCCCTACTCCTACTGCACTTTGATGTCTTTACGAGGGGTGAGGGTAGGGTGGTCCCAATCAATCCTTGGTACCTGCGCGACCCCACCATTCGCGCTGAATTGATTAAATCCCTTCAGCGATATTTTGATGAGAATGTGGGGTCTGTGCCTTCGGCTGTACTGCTATGGGAGGCCTTCAAGACAGTACTCCGAGGGGAGGCCCTATCCCTTATTTCCCACGCCCGGAGGCGCGAGCGGGAGGAGGTGACCCGGATGGAGGCTGAAATAGCCGAGTTGGAGGGTAATTTAGAAGGTGGGGTGACGGATGCCGCATTGCATGTCCTCCAACTCAAGCAAGCGGCCTATAGGGCCCTCGTCACGGAGGCGGCCAGGGGCCTCAGTAGAGAGCAACAGGGGCGACTGTATGATGTGGGTGATAAGGCTGGTAAACTTCTAGCGTGGTTGGACAAAAAAGAGAGAGCGAATCGTGTGGTCCCGCTGATTGAGAAAACGGATGGTGTGTGTGTAACTGAGCCAGAAGAAATTGTCTCCTGCTTCGCGGATTATTTCCGTGGGGTGTATTCCCCGGTGTCTCCCTGCTCGGAAGAGGATTCCCGTGCCCTGCTCAGTGATATCGCGCTGCCGTCCCTTTCCGGGGATGACAGGGTGTCGTTGGACGCCGCTCCCACCTCCGACGAGATCGCCCTCGCCATACGCTCGGTCGCTTCCGGCAAGGCCATGGGTCCGAATGGTCTCCCTATCGAGTTGTACAAGTTGCGACCGGATACGCTGGCACCCCACCTCCGGGCTATGTTCCTGGCGGCACACTCGGTGGGCTCCCTCCCACTGGACCAGCATCTGGCTACAATCGTGGTCATCCACAAGGAAGGGAGACCTCGGGACAGGGTTACATCCTATCGGCCCATTTCGCTACTGAACGCGGAGCCCAAGATTCTCGCCAAGGTACTGGCCAATCGGCTGGTCGGTGTGGTGGGCGATTTGGTTCATCAGGACCAATCGGGCTTTATTCCCCATCGCAACACAGCCCTTAATCTGCGGCGTTTGCACGGTGTGCTTGCACGTGCCCCGTTCATACGGGAGCCGGCCATTTTGGCGTCCTTAGACGCCACCATGGCGTTTGACACGCTTGAGTGGCCGTATATCTGGGCGATGCTTGCGAAGTTTGGATTCGGCCCAGGGTTCATCAGTTGGGTCAAATTGCTGTATTCGGTCCCATTGGCGCAGGTGGTGGTGAACGGAAGAGTGTCAGCTCCGTTCGAGCTGGGCCGGGGCACGCGGCAGGGCTGCCCCTTATCGCCGCTCCTCTTTGCGCTTGCCTTGGAGCCCCTGGCGGAGTGGCTGCGGTGGGAGCCTTCCATCCGTGGTCTCCGCTGGACCCCTGAGTATGAGGACCGCGTATCCCTATACGCTGATGACATCCTCTTGTACCTAGCTTCCCCACGTAAATCACTCATAGTACTGGTTGATGTTTTGCATTCATTCGGTCGTAACTCCGGTCTGGTCATCAACTGGGCTAAATCGTGTGTGTATGTTCTCTCCGGGGAGGCTCCTATCCTCCCGCGGGGCTGTCCGATCCAGGTCGCCCCACAGGGATTTAGGTACCTGGGTGTCTTCATCACTCTGGACCCGGAGGCTCGGTATGATCGGAACTTGCTTCCCCCCCTCCAGCGTCTGAAAGAGGATGTCGCGCGCTGGCGGCGTTTGCCGCTTTCGCCGCTCGGCCGGGCGGCATTGTTTAAAATGATGTCGCTGCCGCGTTTCCTGTACGCGTTGCAGAACACTATGGACCTCGTCCCGGCGCGCTACTTCCGCGAAGTGGAGAGTTTGCAGCGCCGTCTGTTCTGGGACGGGAGGCCACGTATTGCCCTGGCTAAGCTGACGCTCCCATGGTATGATGGGGGGATAGCCCTCCCGGATATTAAACGGTATTATTGGGCCTCCCAGCTAGCTGCGATTAATCAGGGCCTATATGGGCCAGCCTTAAACCCGGCGTTTGAAATGGATAGGATGCTACTTCCGGGTGGTGACCATTATCGAGCGCTCTATTCTAGCGCGCCCGACGCTCGCCTAACGGGGCCCACGCGTGTCATGGTGCGAGTGTGGCACGCGGCCAATGCAGCTATGGGGTGGAAGGACCGTCTGACCCGGGCGTCACCACTATATGCGTCTGAGCGGTTGGGCTCCTTGTGGACCTCGAAGGGCTTTGAGCAGTGGGACTTAATAGGCATTAGCAAAGTGGGGGATCTCTGGACGAGGGGAGGATTTAAAACGTTTGAAATGCTGCAGACGGAATTTCAGTTGCAGGGCAGTGAATACTTTCGGTATTTGCAGGTCCGACATGCGCTGGGCTCCGTCTTTTCGGACGTTGCCTCCATCCCGGAGTGTTCCCCCTGGAGGATAGAGTGCTGGACGGACACGTCCCTGACAGCACGATCTCACTGATCTACAAAAAACTGATCAACGACCGTTCAGACTTGTTGATTGCCCTTCGTGAGGCTTGGGTAGCCGATGGGCTGGAGCTGGACGACGAGGACTGGATCTCCGCGGTGGCCTCCCCGAAAGAGGTGGCCATACCGGCTCGCCTTCGCTTCGTCCAGCTCAAGATACTCCACAGGGTCTACATGACGGGGCCAAAGCTCCTGCGTATGGGCTACGCTGAGGACGGTTTGTGTAAGCGCGGGTGTGGTGCGCTGGGGACTTTTCTGCATATCTTGTGGGAGTGCCCGGAGGTGGCGGGGTTCTGGCGTGGTGTGCATGCGGTGCTGCGAGTGGTCACGCATGTGGCGCTGTTGCCCGAAGCGAGGAGATGCCTGTTGAATGTGTGGGAGCCTACCGATTACTCGGTGCCGCAGACGTGGTGGGCGACTCTGGGGTATATGGTTGCCAAGCGTGATATTGCCCGGCTGTGGGGATCCCAGAGGCCCCCGACTGTCTCGGCCTGGAAGGAATATATGGATTGGTGCATGTTTCGGGAAAAGGTGGTGTATGTGGCGAGAGGTAAGCCTGCGACATGGGTGAAAGTGTGGGGCCCCTGGAACGCCTACCGCGGGGGAATCTGTGCTCCACCGTTATTGCCCGATCCGTCGCCGGCCCCGTCCCCTTAGCCAACTCATCCCCCCGGTACCTGGGCATTGGGTGTACCCAGCCCTAGTTCTGATCTCTCCCCCCTCGTGAGATTCCTATGGATGGCTAGGATCCCCCCCCTCCAGGGGAGCACGTGCTGCTATTTCCAATTGAGGATTGCCTTGTGGGTTTGTTTGTAGTTGTTGTTCTTTAAGTTTAAAATGGAACCGTATAGTGGGGTCAGGACAGTGTGGCTCGCAACGATGTTACCTCCTGTGCATGCTCGGCCGCAGCACCATGTGTTTTATAAATGTATATCGTATGCTCCTTTCACTGCTAGCTGCCGGCCGGAAGGTTGTAGGCCCATATTTGTATATTTTTGAGTCTTGTAATAAACGGTTTCAAAAAAAAAAAAAAAAAAAAAAGAAGGGAAAGGTTCAATTGAGATTTTCTGTGCTACACTCTAGACACTGGAAATGTCACTCGTTCCAGTGATGGAAAATCACTCTGTAGCTGCTTTCGGGAATGGCTTAAAAGGTGAGTTTTCTGCTAATCACTCTGTTTTTTTCAGGCGTTGCTCTGAGGGTGCATATTTAGTTCATCTACATTTTTGTTGAATCTTGAAATGGTGTATAATCTTGAAATGCTGCTGTAATTATGCGATTCTGTGACAGGATAATGGAATGCTATCATTTGCCACATAATCCACCATCTGCTACACATTTTGCAGACTTAAAATAAAAAATAGAAGTCTTGGTGCTAAGCAGTGGAATATACTTTGACAAAGTCCCTCTCCCTCTCCCCGTCCCCCTCTCCCTCTCCCCCGCACCCTCTCCCTCTCCCCCGTCCCCCTCTCCCCCGTTCCCCTTCCCCCTCTCCCTCTCCTCCGGGGGTCGCCATTAAGTCATTATAGTTAGGATGTAGTTTCCATAGGAAGAACGTTTTCTCATTTGCCAATCACTCTGGCTTTGTTTGATGAATCTTCGTGAAATTTTCAAAACTAGTTCCATCAAGCAGGGGCCGAGGAAAAAAGGTAGGGTCCCAAAACTCGTTTTCTCTGTTAATTTCTATAGGAAACTTTAGTCACGGTTACAGCCCGAACAACTAAATGGAATTACACTAAATTTGGCAGAAATGTCGCTCTTGGTCCAGAAAGCACTCTTTTTATTAAATGGTGTAAATCTGAGTAGATGCTGAGAAATGTAATGACATTTCCAGTTGTGGGGATAAAGGGACGCAGTGGATCCGCGACCCCTCCCAGTCTCGTGCTGGATTTGTGACTCCCGTTGAATATTTTTTTTCAAATGAAGCTCGGTCTCCTGCGCTTACTTGAATAAAGGCCCCAGGCTGGGCCAGGTCCCGGGGGCAGCTTATGTAGTAATATGGCGGGCACCTATGCGGCACTCCCGCACCTCGGGGACCAACACCCCCTCGTGACAAACCAATTGAAAGTGATGCGGGGGCAAGCCACCTCCCCGGGCTAACTATTAAAGAAGTGTGGGGAGGACCCTATGGCCTCCCCTGCAGACTAATGTAATGGGGGTCCTTAAGGAACCACCTTTCCCTAGGGACAACCACCTCCCTGGGGCCAAACCGTATTATAAGGAAATTGGAGGGGGGCGCGTGGCTCCCTACCTTGGAGTTCTCGACTGCCACCTCCCCGGGTGCAGGCCCCTAGTCAAGGATGGAGGGGGGCTGTGTGCCACCCCCTTTTTTGCTGCTATATTTATATGTTCTAATTTGCACATTTGCACAAAAAGCTAATTTTTGCACAATTATTGAAATGTTATATTTATTGAGAATATATATTTATTGATGTATATGTATTATCATTTATGATTCCGTTGGTCATTTCATAAAAATATATATACATAGAGACATTTGAAAATAACAAAAAATGCCTATCTATTTTTAAAGCATTATGCAGACCAAAATAGGCAATATATTTGCATCTCTACATGTTTCCAGAAATGCGATGTATGTCCATAAGGTACAAAACAAAGATACCGGTTGTTTTTCAAAGAATTCTTCTATGTCTATGAAAATGTGATTGACCAATGGGTGGACACCTAGCATTTGAAAACATTGGCAGACATTTGCTTTCTTGTGTGATCAAGGGCACAGGGTGCTCGAAACGCGTCGCAGAGGGAGTTAATAAAGTACATCAACTGCCTTACCTGTTTGGGTCCGTCTCTCTCTGTTCGCCGAAAGGAAGTACGAGGAGTTTTGGAATATATATATATATATATATATATATATATATATCGGTGTCAAAGATATAGGCAAGTCAAAAAACACTTTTTCTATGGAAACATGGTCCTTACTATAACTACCTACTGCCAGTAGGATGTATGTATATATTGGACTTGCCTATATCTTTGACACCGGTCGACGAATCTTCATGAAAATATCCACAAAAAAGCCCCCCTGCGATTTTTGTTGTACATGGAAACTTTCCAGGCAATCAGTCAAGAGAAAAAGGGAGGGTAAAAAAAGTGTTTCTCAAATGTTAATTCCCATAGAGATTTTAGTCACGACTACAACCCAAATAAGCTGGATGGAATTACACCACACTTGGCAGACAGGTAGCTCTTGGTCCAGAAACAACAGTTTTTGTTATTTGGTGCAATTCCATTCAGTAGTTTTTTAGATATAAAAAAAATAAATTGGTAAATATAGGGACACGGATCCTCTGAGGATCCAACCGGGCGAGTGCTGAAATCTGGTTGGCTGCCAACAGTTTTCATAGGAAAAGCTTTTTTTAATTTTTCCAATAACTTTGGTGCCACTTGATGAATCTTTACTAAATGTTCACAAAACTTACCACTTTTTTGATTCAGCTGCTGTGTTGATGATTCAGGGTGATCTGTCAAGTGGGGCCGAGAAAAAAGGGGGCTCCCAACATGAGTTTTCCCCCATGCTAAGTCTATGGGGATTTTTCACTTTTGAACATGACTATAGCCCGAACCCCTGAATGGAAATGCACCAAATGTGGCAGAAAGCTAGATGTTGGTCCAGACAGCAAGCTTATTGTGATTTGATGTAAATCCATTCAGTAGTTTTAGAGATATTTAAAATAAAAAATATTGATATATGGGAGCCCAACAGCCTACTCAAACCCCACTGTAATTTTATCTGCTGCCAACCCTTCAACCAGGAAGGTTGACAGCCATCTTGGGACTCAGTTGAACTGAGTCCCACAAACATTTTAAGAAAAGAAAAGGATGCAGAGTAGAAACATCCTGACTCCCTAGGCCTCTTGGGGGAGGTCCCACTGGGACCCTCCAGGGCCAAAAAAAGCATTAAAAAAAATATTTCGGTGAGATCCTCGGATTTGCCCAGAAGAAAAAGTGCAGGCTCCCGTGCTTTGTTCATTATCTGCCCCCTGGTAATGCATAACTTTGTCATCCACTGCTGCATAATTCCAAGGCGCTACTAATAATTAACATATGTATAGAGCATTGGTGCAGGTTCTAAAGTTAAATGTCCAGCTGCATCCAGAGTGGAAAAATGCCTTTCAGATGTTTGTAAGTATCCACAAACCTACAGGTGTGTAGCTGTTCACTTACTTTCCAAGGCATGGCCTCCCTAAAACAACCACTTCCACCTGTACTAAGTAGATTTTTCCCAAAGTGAGAGGAAACCGCTTTGAAACTATGAATTTACATTTTGTAAGTAGAAAACATGATTTTGAACTTCTAAACAGGTCATTTTCCTACCTAATTAAACTTGAATGTCCCACGGAATTTGAGAATCAGGAACTTTGCGTTTATTATGCACAGTTTTAAGAAGTGGCTTTATTTCATTTCATCTCATCTAATCCAATAGTACTATTTTGTGCTTTGCCGAAGGTGCGCAAAAGAACAATATTTGATCATCTTTCTTATGCATATTAATTAGAGAAATGCTAAATGTTGCTTATACTTCTTTTGGAACAAATTTGAGTATCATGAAGTAATCCTTTATTGCACTTGACCACACAGTAAATCTAAAGCAGTACAAAAAAACACTTTTCTTCTTACGCTACTTGAACCTCTTTGTTTCTGAGTGAGAATTCCTCCATAGACTCTTAAACTCTTCTGGCTTGTCACTGGGAGTACTAGAAAACTGAGTTTGAACTTCTTCATCTATGTCTGGTAGCCTAAGCAGAGGTGATATTGGTCATGGCTATAAACTAGTATAACCTGAGGGAAAGTTCTGCTGTAACTTAAGAAAAACATGTTGGACGAAGTACTTTTGATAAATTAGATGACGGTGTTGAAGTATCGAGCATAAGTTGCATTGATAAATCTACAGACCGTAAACGTCGACAGCCAACCAGAGACCAGCATGTGTTCTAATGAAGTTAGCCTTAAGAAGAATTATGTTCCTCCGTAGGGGCTATAATAGCACCAAGCAGAATGCACTCTCCCATTAGATGAAATCACCGGGGGGGGGGGGGGGGGGGAGGGTTCAAGGCAGAGGATATGAAAAGGAGCCACCACGGAGGACCCTTGCTTTATGCAGTCAGCATTTCTTTCTTTTCAAGGACAATTGAAATCCTGAACAACTGTGTAGATCAACCTTAGTTTGCCCTTACTGCTCAAAAGCATTTTTACAATTATGATTTTTGGAAAGATTGGAACTTCTTACATTTAATGTGCTTTAAATTAAAAAATTGTAACACATTGCCAACGGAACAGCTCATGCTTTCTACCGATGGGCGTCAACTGTATTACTAGAACTAGCCTCTGACAACCTAATCGCGCTTAAGTTAGCTCAGCTTGTCTAATAAACGTGCAACACATATATTTTCCACCTAAAATATGTTTGTGCCAGTTATTAAAGTTAGAATACTGTGTAATATGGTGGTTGTCCTAATCCTCACAAAGCAAATGGTAGCAATGCTATGCTCTTACTCCCTTTTAATGGACTCACACTTTGAAAGTTCTCATTTTCTACTTTGAAACCTCTGCATGTGTCTGTGATTGTGTTCTGGCTTTCACATGAGTTGCCACTAAAGCTACTATATGCAGTGGTGGTTCCTCCAGAAGAGCGGGGGGAGTGCTCCCCCCACTGCTGCGCAAAAAGTATGAAAAATAGGATGGAAATTTTTACACTGCCAGTTTGCGCAGACCCTGAGGGGGCCAATGGGTCATTACTGTTGATTGGCAGCAGGGTGACCACTTCACATTAAAGTGTGTATGTTGGTTCGGCCAGCTGCCTTGCGACAGCCAGCCCGATATGCGCAATTCAAACCTCTCCAACCCAAGTGATTTCAGACAGCTGTGTGGAGAGCAGGCACAGGCCTCCAGTACCTGTAAAGTGCTGAGCAAGTCCGCTTCAACCAATCCAGATGCTTCTCTCATGCTACTTAACATTATTAACAGCATGAGAGAAGCTTCTGGATTGGTTGAGGGAATTGGATGTGGGACCTTTTGCTCGGAGCCACGGGTTGGACAACATTGAGGACATGCTGCAGGCTGCTAATAGCTAAGTTAAACATTTTCTTTTTCTTTATAAAATGCTATGTAAATAATGTAATGTAACTGGCGCTCACGTTTAGCTCTAAAATACCTTCTGGTCGAGTTCGCAGTGTGCTATATAAAAACAAATTTGCTCGTATTCTGCCCCACCGTTTTCGTATGTCACCGACTGCCATTCATTGTATGGCCTCCTGTTTGATTGCATGTTCCTTTGCTTGCATAGCAGAATCATCTCCTGTCTTATACTGGTGCTCATATCTGCTAACATGTCGACTTCTGAAGCCTTGTGAGGAATACTTAGAATATGTACCCTTGTGTGCTTGTTAATGAAGGCAGCTTTGGCAGAATTGTGAAAAATATTGAGTTACAGCTCCCTCTAATTTCACTTGTAGTTGACAGTCCTGTTAACTGCATGTATTTCTATCGGACTGTCCAATGTGAAAGCAGTAATCATCTGTCGGTGAGGGTGCGGACTTAGTCACAGGATAACATAATGAAATCTGGTGCCATTGGCTATTTACGGCCGCTCACCCAGTACATCTTTTCTGGCTGCTGTGCTCTACCGCTTATTGAACTGAACTTGGAGTCCTGTGTTCCTTTTTAGTTTGATGCCTACTAGACAGCACAGCTGTCTATTTTGCTAAAAACATCTTGGGGACATTCGGAAAGTTTCCTTAGGAATGCATTCTGCCCATTGCTTACCATTGGCTTTGTGGTTTGGAACTCACATTTTCTGGCTTTCTTTTTACTGCCATTAACTTTTAGGTCTCGCCTGGCGTTGGGGCGCATGCGCTTCTCGCCTGCGAGAGCTATAGTAAACAAGTTACTTTTAAGAAGGGGACTCAAGCCCCGCCCCTCATTTCCATTGGGTAGCGTCAGCGTTTATGGTAAACGTTGGCTTCCCATTGGAAAGGAGGGTTTTTCGTTGCCTCCCTTTCGCTTTTTGGCAGACTGGCTCGCCTGATTCACGGCTGTGGTGAAGATTTTTCTTATCTGCTTGTTTATTTAACAAGCAGATAAGAAAAGGCTTCACGACAGCTGTGAAGCAGGCACGTAGCTCAGAGGCGCACGGGGTCATGGGGAGGACAAGGCAATGGTGAGCGCTTGTTTTATTAACCCCTGTAGCTACCCACGTGTTGTTTTCTGCCTGACTCACATAGTTTATTGTCTAAAGCCCATATGCGTCCCTACATCTGGATGGAATACTTCATTGCAGTCTGTCAAGTGGATTTTGCCACAAAAGTCTTCTCTAGAGCGGATTCCCCAGAATTCTTATTAAAGAATCTGCATCCCGCTTGAAAAAAAACAGCAAATGCGGTCTCGGTTTTGCTCATTTGTATTTTGAAATTTAGCAGTATTCAAGCGCATGTAAATACGTACAAGTTCAGATTATAAACAAACATGTAGGCTTGTGAATTGTCTCAAGTACTGCCGTTCAGCGCCTAGTGACTGGGAGATGAACAAATACATGTGCGTAGTAAGGCGCAATGCAATGTCTGTTTTATTCTGCGTTACCTCTCGGTAAATTCTGCACTTAGGTTGGGCGGGGCAAATGAAGCTGGCGCACGAGCCCTCCCAAATACTTTCACTGGCTAGGACGTGTCAAAGCAAAACGAAAGCACCATAATGCAAAGAAACAATAATAACTGAACTGTCTCCTCCCACGGACCACGGGACATCTCGAGTGCTTTAAAAAAACACAGAAAAAAGAATTTTGTTGTTTTTGGTTCACCCCACCACCATCCTCCCGTCTCCTCCCCAGGAACATGGACACTAATGTCTCATGCTCCCCCCTCCCCATCTGCGGAGTACACCGTGTCAGACACGAGTCTGCAGAGAGCCCCTCCCGCAGGATAAGGCCGATGTGATAATTGGGCCCCATGAGCCCCTCCGGCGGAAGAATGCACCGCATTGTGCTCGGCAATAAGTCTCTAACAGTACATAAGTTTGTTTATACTCCGATATCATTGTGTCCAGGTACAGGACAACTGCTGCATTCAAAAGCGCAATCGCTCGAAACATCCAAATTCAGTACATACCGTAAATATGGTTTCCAGGTTTGCTTCGGATAATGTCGTTTGGCACTTATCTATACGGTTATCCTAAGCTATTATACGTCACCCTCCGACCTCTCTCTCACCCCTCCACGACGTGGAGTTTTCCATTATTTGTAGCAGATGAGCAACAGACAACCTCACACACTCAGAGGCATAACCTCTTCTCCCCCAAGAACACGCCCCTTACCTATTCAAAAGTAGTTTTAACCCAAGTAGCATATGATCTTTACGATTTAAGGTGCATAAACTCCAACAGTACAAGATGTGGTCTAACGGCTAGGGCTGTCGATCTCACATCTGAGGAACCGGGTTCGAGTTTCGGCAATGATGCTCAATATCCTGTGATTCAGGGCAAATTCCTCAATCTCCCCGTGCCCAGCAAAAATAAATGTGACCTTGTGTAACTTAACTGGTGCTCATGTAAAGAGTCTGATACCTTAGGGTCAAGTTTGCGCTACATCTTAAAATAAAAAATACAGCCAACTCTAGATTTCTCAGCAGGTTCAGGATGGGTGCAAATGGAGATACCGCCCAATCGGCTTGTTATTTTTCAAGCTTGATAGAAATTTGGGCTAGTTTTTTAATTGAAACTGTGTGTGCCTTACCTTCTTTACTACTGTAGAAGATGTACTGTGCTGTGTTTTACTGGGGCTGCCAAGTTTCTTATGCACTCTTCCCCCCCCCCCCCACATGTCAACGCTTTCAGTCATTAATAGAACAAGCACTGGCATAGCCAATAGGTCTCGCCTTTGGAACCTTATAAGCAACACTTGATGTTGTTGCACCAAGGATATTGTGCTGGATAACTAAACAAAGGCGAGACCTATTGGTTATGTCAATGCTTGTTTTAGACTGTCCGGTGTGAGCTTGTCCTTTCCAAGGAGCAAAGCCTTTTCACACCAAATCCCCTTACATTCTTCTATGAGTGCTCCTTTCTGTAAACAGGCCTGTAAATCATGCTATCTTGTCATGCTTGCTGTGCATTCAAAGAAAGAGGTCAAATGTCAGGCTCCATTTTACAGAGAAATTGGGGTTTACTTTGCTTTCTATGACTTCAAAGTGAGAGAATTTATGTGATCTTACTGGATACTGGGGGACGGGAAGGGAAACAGTGCCTACCTAAAATTGTAATCTTCTGTAATTTTTAAAAATAAAACTAGCTCCTTAAATGTTCAGCAGTATGGCCTCACACTCTATACACAAATGTTTTCTTTGTCAGCACCATATTGGTGTGTGGTTTACCAATAAGTAGGGGTGGGGGACATTTATTATTCAGCCGGGGGTATTGGAAGAATTTAGTAATTATGTACACTTGTAATGTGGAATTACAAATAAATTCTGCATCTCTGCTCCACAGGTGGAGTTAATCAGCTTAAATCCCGACTACATGTGGCTCATATTTCTATCAACATAGCACTCAACGTGAGTTCTAGTTTTTTATCACAATCTTGTGATCTGTTCTCTTTCTCAATGATCTGTACGTGACTACGGCACGGGGGCTGTTCTCTCTAAGACTTGGCGCTTAGTCCTTTGTTCCTTTTTGAGGTACCCAAACTGGACTAGATGCCTAGTCCGTCTTCTCTGATACCGCCAGCACCACTGTCTGTCCTCTTGGTCGACGTGCTGAGTGGTTTTGTGCGAGCGGGAACTGCAGAGAGTGGGACCACACATCTGGGAAGGGAAGACTGGGAGATGAGGCTTGGTTAAGCATGGACATTGATGTCTTTGTGTCACACTGGCCTTATACCTCGGATTGATCTCTTATGAGTACTGTATCTGGATCATCTTGCGTCTTATTCTAGTTTTATATCCTTTGGCTATTGCACTGACTAAATTTAACCTAGAGAATAGGGTCTGCCTAGGGGAGGCCGAGATGTCTAGACTTAGTTAATGCACTGTTATGAGCACATAGGGGAACGGAAATAAGGTTTTTGTCCTCCTGTACCTTGTTTTGTTTTTTATTTTATCTTTGAGCCCAACTCTTATATGCTATCTAACTCTAATATCCTGGATAGATGCATGTACTAATGTAATGGAATTCAAATGTTATCCAGACCATTTTTTAAATGTTTTATAGATGGAAAGTATTTTGCCAAATTTAAAGTATTTTTGATGAATTATGTAGACAGACTACTTGCTGTTTTATACTTTTATGGCCTTTGGCCGGATAAAGTTAGTTATTGGACTGGATTAGTATAACATTATCTGAAGTGTAGACAGTGAGGATCTTGGGCTGAGGGGGTGGGGCGGAGATCAAGAAGCGGGATATAGGCTGTGTGAATTACAGTGCATAGTTTGCTTGTTCCCTCCCGTCCAAGGAAGTCTCATAGCATCAATTATCTCCCCAGGGAACCGCTGATGTGAAGCACCATCTCGTCTGCTTTACTGACCACTCTGAAGACTCTGGTGCAAAGCCGTCTTATGCATATCACTTGACTAGGTGTTGTGAGTGGGATGAGTAGCTTGCTTCTGTTGTGAGCTCACTAATAAACTGTAGGGGAGTGACCGCCCACCTCCTGATTTATTTATGAGGAGGCAGCAACAGTGAACGCTACCACTTGTGGCTTGGTGCCCAGCCAGCAGTTCCATCCACTGGCATATAGCAGGTAGGTGAGAGGATTGATTTCAGTTAGTTTTGTTTAGGGGTGGGTGGAGCTCCGCAAAGTTTTTATGTAACTCTGCAGAATTCCGCAGAGTATACCTCTGAGAGTTCTGCCCACCCCTACCAAGAAGGCTTAAGTTGCTATGTTTATTTCATCTCAAGAACCCTCATGATCTCTTTAGTCAAAGCAGCATGCCATGGTTTATTTCTGACTGGAAGGCTTTGTGAAGATTACTCCTCGATGATACAAAACTATACTTTTTCATTGTCATGCACTGCACTGGCCCTTCTAGAAGCCCTTCATTTCATAACTGCACTATAAAAGGCATGTTCCTTCAGTGGACTAAGAGTGCAGTATTGTGGACCTTCCAAACTGGACTCTGGTGCACTTGAGGGAGGTCAGTTGGTGGGGATGTAGCACAAGGCAATCATATTATTCAACAGTTCTTGCTGTTTCAGTCAGATCACTCCAGTGTTGTGATTTATACACTGGCTGCCATCGGGGTACATATTTCTTTAACATCCTCCTGCTTAAATTAACTATACATTTTAGAAAGCCAGACTACCTTGCTGAGAAAATGTTATCTGGCCGGGAAAGAATAAAAGGTAGCCAGAATATTTAAAGACTGCATATTCTGTATTTTTAAAAACAAAATGTACCTGTACAAAATTGTGAGGATTTTCTGCTCTGGAATTCGTCGTTTCTCCTTAGATTGCAGGAGGGCCTGATTTCATAACCTTCTGCAACTAGGAATATGCAGCTCCCGAAGTTGGTGATGAGTCATAAAATAGTTATTTTAACATGCATTGCAATATATTTGTGTTGGACATATATTGCACACTATATTCTGAGTTATTAGCCTACTCGTGGTTGTATGGTTATGAGCTATTCCTACACTCTCCTAGTTTTCTCATAAAAATATTGATAGGAGCCAGTACTCGCAAGCATTTTGTGAGTTATTGTCCTTAGCTTTTGCATGCAATAACTCTGAAACCTTCTTGTGCAATTCTTGCTTACCTTTTCCTCTGTTTCGCTATTTCACATTGTGCCTACCCCACTGCATCTTGCACCTGCCAGCACTGCCAATGACAGCTACTAACCACCACACTCCTACAAGTGTGCACATTCAGACTATCCAGCCATCCATAGTATAAGAATGGTGTCAGCAGCAGCCAATATTCATTTTTAATTATATTGAATGATTAAACCACTATTGTGCTAATCTCAAAATTAGACCACAACGCCACCATGTGGCAACTTGTCACTAGAGCTGGTGCTGAGAATTAAATGCCAGTGCCGAGCACCAGAAACCACTGGTTCAAATTAAGCACTGCCCTTCCCTACCTCAACTCTCCTTTTACCACATTTATCACTCTGTAGCTCACAGCTGTTTCCATATCACCTCCCTGTTTCTCTCATGTACTTCACGTCCATTTCAACCTCATGTACCTCTTAACCTTTGTTTTCCCTATAGATCACCTCTATCAGCTGCACTACTCTCTACCACACTTCCCTCACTACCTCACCACCATATGCCCCACCTCTAAGGCTCACTACTTAACCTTTCAATTTACCTTCCCATTCCTTCGATACCTTGCCTCTTCACCGACCTTAATCTCTTTAAGGCTCACTAATTAACCTGTCAATTTACCTCCCCATTTTTTCGATGCCTCACTTCTCCACTCACTTTACACTCTTTCTACCTCATCTCTCTCAACCTTACTCTTTTTTCGCAATCTTGGTCTTTACCTTTATCTTTTTTTTCTAACATATCCTCTCTGCCATTTATGTCTATTCACTTCCTTCTCTAGTTCTGTGGAAATGTGCCTTTTTTAGGGGCACACCGGTGCAGGGTTCGCCCTTATCTTTCTCCATGGGTCATTAGACCAACAAAGAAGAGATTGGCACTGAAGCTGGAATTCAAATAACAAGTTTATTAATCACTCATGAGTGGGACTACATCAATACAGCACCATCAAGTGCTGCAGGAGGTAGTACATTGAAGTCACAGACCATGGTGTTTTTATACACCCTTTGTTGCAGAGTAAGCATGTAGTTACAAATAGAAGGTACAAGCATACACAGGAATAACTATCAACAAACATGGGCAGATGGATATCAGTTAGTCAGCAAAGTGGGAGGGGGAACAGAACTGCCTACATCAGTAGGAAATGGTAGACAGTTACTTTTTTAGCCAGGTGCATTCTAGCAGCTACATGCCTTTTCTCAGCACGTCTTGCTTTGGCTCAGTACAGAAGGAGTTAACTAAAGCTGATGACTCAAGCAGAATAGAGAAGCAAGCAACAGTGAAGACGGAAGAATCACAAGGCTAACCAAATGGATGCTGCTAACAAGATAGCTTCAGCTCATGCTAACAGCAATTATTTTCGATTCCCAGTTCAAGCTACCCTATCAATATCACAGTATCTCTATCCCGCTTTATACATTTCTCTGTCACTTTCTTCTCTACCTCTCTTCCCTCTCTGTGCCTTACCCTCTCTCCATCTCTGTATCAACCTCCTCTCTGAATCTCTACTTCAGCTCTTTTCTTGCCATACCTCCTCTTTCTACAGTTTTTAGGTTTCGCTGAGTCAGCGCGCATGCGCTGCTCAGAGAGACTTTAGTAGGTGAGTTTGCTGCTGGCTGGCGACAAGCTTGCGTTCACGTGAGCGTTCACGCGTGAACCGCCAGCCTTCAGCACCATCTGTCTTTCGTAAACGGCCCCACAGCTCTCGGAGAACCCCGCGGCTGAAACAAGCACTCCGTAGTGGGCGTAGGCCACAGACACAGGCCGCAGATGGCTCCGCCGTCAATGTCCCTTGTTTCATTTTATTGTGTGCACGTATCAAACTCAGGTGCACTAGTAGCACACCTATTTATTTTTGAAAGTGATGTGTAATTTATGTAGGGGTACAGGTCAACTTCATGTTTTCTGCCAACAAAACGACCTGTAGCTTTGAAAATTACATTTAAAAAAAAAAAAGAAAAGGCTCGCAGAACGTCAAATTATACTTGATCAAAATGTTTTTATAGATGTCAATAATGAGCCAATGGTCCATACGTGTTTTTTTCTTTTTAGAAACAAAAGTCAGTGACCTGTCTCTTTGACTCCCCAGAATTTGTTTCTCGATTTTCTTACTGTGAAGATTTGATCAAATCGCATCAAAGCCAGCAACACAGCAGACCCTTGCAGTGATGGCGGCGGGAAGGCAGCAGTAAATAGCCTCCTTGAGTCAATTTGTTTAAGATATTTGCAGTACTGTTTACATAAGCTAGAAGCGCTTCAAAAGAAATACAGTGCCGTGGATTTATCAAAGGCTTCCCCTCACTGATTGTCATACATGGCTTCATTCTACACAGAATAAGTGGATGGAATTGAGTACCCACGCAGAATGCAAACATAATAAATTGTATTAATGTATGGATTGCAGAACCCTTTGATTCTTGCACTGCTATGTGCTTGTATGCTGCATATGCGATGCATAATAAATAATGCAGTCCAAGTCCGCTCGCATTTGCAAAGCCAACAGACTACCTTGTGCTGTCAAGAACAAGTATGTATGCATTTAAAAAGAATGGAGCGTGCTTTGTGTGTCCTTTCCTGCAGGAGTTGTCACGGACATTATTCCAAACAAGACTTTCTTCCCAGCTGATGACATCTTCGAGAGCAGTGTGAGATGCTGCACTCACTCCACTTCACCAGCAGGGGGCTCTGTACAGATTGCGTGAGTGCAGCGTCTGTGCGCCTCTCATCTGGCAACATTTAGTAGCTCTTGTTAGGCACTCGCTTTAATATCACTGCAGCCTGGGTTCTTCTGTTATTTGTGGACTCTCACCTTCGCGCTCTAACATTTCCAGAGTTATAGTATAGAAGTTCGCCAAAAGGCTACCTACAATCCTGAATTTCCACTGGTACAGTTTTGTATCTCTTTAGCCTCCCACTATACCTGCTGCTCTGTTTCATGTACATATCATAGGCTTTGCTCCTAATGCAGATGCCCTGGGCTGTACCGTTGATGCCGGAAGTTTCCCTCTCACAGCGATTCCCCAAGAGATTACAACTGATGGTGAGCTTGGCTAATTATCCACAACAAACAAGCATTGGCATAGCCGATAGGTCTTGCTTTTGGGACCTTTATAAGTATTTAGTTATGCAGCACAATATCCTTGGTGCAACAACAACTGTTGCATGGCAAAACACTTATAAGGTCCCAAAGGCGAGACCTATTGGCTATGCCAATGCTTGTTCTATTTACTTTGCATCCTTCTATTCTTTGTTCATCACATCATCCTTTTATCTGTCTATCTCAAGCTCTCTCTCTATATCTTATCCCTCTGTACCCACCACCTCTGTACATTTGCTTATCCCTAGCTCCCTCGACCTTTCTACCTCACTCTAAAATCTTACCTAACCCTTGTATACCTACCTTTTGCTCTATCCATTCCTAAATCTTATTAATTTCTGGCTTCCTCCCCTTTCTCTCTTTACCTTGCTTCTCTTGTACCTCACCCCACCTATCACTGGGCCTCATCTCTCCCTTTTTCACTTCACTTTCTACACTGTTTACTTTGCCTCTCTGCCTAATTTTTTAGGTCTCGCCTAGCGTTGCAGCTCATGCGCTGCTCACTTACGAGATCTATTGTCGTAGGTCTTGCTTCGGAAGCGGGGTGGAATCTCCACCCATGCTTTTCATTGGCACTCGTCAAAAATGCTCGCTTTTGATTGCAAAGGAGGCATGTTTGTTCCCTCCCTGTCTCCTGTTTGCCATGGCTGCCCGGAGAGGAGATTGTGCACGCGCACGGCGTCTCTTTTGCTCAAGGTGGACTCGCCAGGGCTTTGTTAATTAGGTGTCATATGTTTCAGTTTCACTTTCAGTAATCAAGGGCCTCGTGTTAGGAGTTTGGAATCGCTTGCCCAATGCTTTGTGCAATGGACAGCAGAAGGAATTCAAATCTTGAGCGCAGCAGTGGCGGGCCATTAACAGCCTACTGGGACAGCGGAGGGCATTAATCCCGACTGGTGACAAGGGCTCGGCAGGAACTGCAGCCAGCGCTTAGGCACAGAGAGAGGCTGATTCACAGGGAGATATTTTCGGACAGAGCCCCACGGAGGGCCTTCTGTGAGCTGAACCGACTTCCAGCAGACATCTGGGATGTGGAGGGGAGAGCTCTGTGCTGCCCCGGGCAGGTCCAGTGCAGCCCCCACCCCAAGGTTTGCTTTCCCGGACAAGCCATGACCAACCTCTGCCCGGTTCCTGGTCCGATCCTGTCTGCGTGGGAGAAAGCCGCAGCCGATGAAGGTAAAGACACTTCCCTTACTCTCCTGCTGACTGCAACAGTTTGGGCCTGTTGTGCATTCTGGTGCTTTTTCTATTCAAAATGCAATCTTTACATGCTAAATATCATTCATCAGCCCGGGTTGAGTCAGACACGTCACCCCAAAGTCATGTGAAGGTTATTGGGGGTAGGGTTGTGTACATAGAAGCCACAGCAAGCTGATCCTGCCTGCACTTCGGACTTTAGGGTTATGTGAATTATGTCCTGGGGATTTCTGGGCGGGAGCTGCGGGACTTTGCCGACACTATGGGAATTCAATACGATCTCGTCTCATTGGTGTGGGTGTAGTCAATTGTACCGTGAAACACACCAGGGTGCACTGTGGCGACATTCATTCAGAATCAAGACAGTCTAAATAAGGGAACTTAGATAAAAGGTTGGGACTCCGTATCCATGGCCCTCGGGAAGGAAAGAGGAGCCAGAACATTACTGTAAAGGGTGTGGGCTGACGAGCCACTAAATTTGAATTGCTCCCTTGGTGAGTTGCACAATGGGGTACAGCAGTTTATATCGTAAATCACAAGCCCTCTAGTTTCACACAATGTCTGATCTGTTTCTCAGAGTAAATGATGGTGCACAAAGCTGGCGCCTTGTCAAATGTAGTATTACAAAAGCTTAATTTTGGCAGGTGGGCATCACGAAAGTAATGGAAATCAGATGCTGTTTCACTACAACCACCATGTAAATGTTGTCTTAATGGCTCCCATGCTGTCACTACTACGGTTAAAATGTCATATCTAGGTAATCCACAGAGCTTCATAAACATTGGTTTTGGGCACAGTACTTAAAAATTGGGCTTTAAACTGCATGAATAGGTCATGCAGTCTTACTTTACAGATCATTCTCTTAAAAAGGTCTTCTCCACAAAATGAGTCATACTACGTATACAGGACTCACAAGTCATTGCGAAGAGGGTACTGTTTCAGATTAATCTAGATTGCACCCAGGGCCAGCCTTAGGCATGTGCGAACTGGGTCCAGGATATCGACCTCCAGCAGTCTCCCTACAACTTCGATCAAAAGCGAAGTGTTTAAACACTTTCTGAATTGTATTTTTCTCGTCGTGGCATTCCTTAATCTTGCTCCCTCACTTTCCTCCTGCTCATTCCAAATGTTAAATATATTGACAAATAAAGATGAGTGGGATAGGGCGCCAAATTTGATTTTATTTAGCTCTCCGATTTAAGGCAGTAATGAACACTGCCAATAACCACCAGGGCATACACGTCTTTTTTTTTTTTTTTTCTTTTGCACTTTTATATAGCGCAAACTCGACTCAAAGGTATCAGAGTGCTTTCCATGAGCACCAGTTGCATTACAGAGAGCTGAAGCTGCACTTCTTTAAAGAACACTACATCTCAAATGTTTTTAGTTCATAAACTAGCTACCTCTCCTATCACTCCTTGACGTGAAACGTTTAGTTAAATTGTTTTGCATTCGCTGTCTGCAATCTGCTTGCTTCCATCTTCATCTCGTTCCCTTTCAGCACATCGTGGCGGTTCATTCTTTTTTGAGTGCCTTTTCAGATCTTCTTGGCGCTTTTACTTGCCCATATCTCAGTCTTTTATTTTGAGTTTGTAGCTTCTTAAATTTTCCTTGCGCTTTCGCTGTTGCAACATTAGCCCGATCTTTCAGGTTAACTCACACAACAGTTCATATATACGTGCGAAAATAAAGGCCTTTATTACACACTGCCTCCTGTAATGCTGATTTGATGTTAGTGACCTGCCACAGTCGCCCAGCAGTATCCATATCAATATTAATAATAGAAGTACGCAATATTATTATGACTTCTTTTGTCCAACTAAGTTTGTCTGCCTTTTTGACCTTGAAGAGGTGTGAGACTTGTTAATCCTACAAATGCTTTTATCATCCCAGCAACTATTCATTGCAATACTCAAACACTGCACACTACTGCCACCATCACTAGTTGGAACATACGTTATACATTCACATACTTACTACACACATATATACCACTCCTTATCTGTGAAATACATTCACTACACTCCAAACAAAAACGTCAAGCAAGATTGTAATTACCATGCCAATAACTCTAACTGATGCGAGACCTGCTGCATTGCAAATGCTTGTCATATTCAGCAGAAGAGAGGTCAGTGTCTAGAAGTGTACACAAGGAAAGAGGGTAAAAGAGGGAACACGGTTGGGGAATTGAGGATGAAACTAAAAGATTTCACAAAATGGGATCAAGAACATCCTCCGATTGGTGCTTTTATTTTCATAGATGTACCGATTCAAGTGTAAAAAAGAGCCATGGCTTTATCAATGCTCTTCAAGCTCTCTTTTGGTACTATTAGACTGGTAGAGGCCAGGGTGCTTGGGCTTTCAGCAGGTTTTGCTTCCCCCATTTCTGAAGATTTAACGTACAATTCATTATTTTTGCTTCAGAAGGGCTTATATTACCTGCAAATGGGTAATAAATGCAAAATGATTTGAAGCAGGAGACTTCAAAATATGCCTTGCCCAGGGCCCAAATATCCTCAAGGAGGTGCTGCTTTCTTCTGGTTTCTCGGGCCGGTTTGTAGCAAGGGTTTGCTCTGTGAATAGGGGTGGTGGTGGTGATTTCCCGTTCTGCACAGTCTTGCCAACTTGATAAATTATTTTCTTTATATTACTCAAAAATAGAAAAGCTATGTTTCAGTCCCCAAACTGTCTGTCAAAATGTTACAATTACAAGCAAGGACATCCCTCATACCTTACCTCTCGGTGTCCACTGAAGTTTTAAAGCGTTTTCAGCCAGTGGGTCGTTTTATTTCAGAGCAGCCCCTCAGAGCAAGCTCCCCTTATTCTATTGGCTATTTTACATTCTACAATGGGCATGGTGGAAGCTCTAATTTAAACTATAGATTTGTTGACTTTGCTTATGAAGCTAGAGATGATGATGTTGGCTAGCTGCCATCACAGGATCTTAAAACTAACCTAATGGTAGCCTCATTGAAAATGTCAATGCCACAAAAGAAACCTAGGGAAAAACTGGTGCTATCGTACTTAGGGCTAGTAGTAGTTGCACTGCTTTTAGAAATAATTGTGTGACATTCAGTAATTTATTGTTGGTGTAGTGCAAACCAGTTCAGTGGCAAAACTCGGCACAGACGTTTTGTCAAAAATATTAATAGATCGCTTGGAAATGCGCTCGGTGTGTACAGTAATACACCATTATATTGATGACCTACATAAACTCTTTTTTTACCAGTCAGTCAGTGCTAAATTTGAGCTGGTGGTTTCCGTTACCAGCACTTAATTGTCAACACTGTGCTTATGACAGTGTGAGACAAGGTGGCGCTCTCTGGCTAATTTAGAAACTACCACAACAACAGTGAAATATTAATTCAATATACATTAAAAATTACTATTAACTGCTGCCCAAGCCATTCTGGGCCCTGAATTAGTACAAATTATCACACTTGTAGGAGTGTGATGGTTAGTAGGTGTGTTACGATCATAGGCAGCATGGCGAGACAATGCGTGGTGCAAGCTGCAGTGGTGGCCTCCTAACGAGAGCCCTGGCACTTTTTTATTTTATTTTACAAATTAAGCACTGCAAACAATTGTCCAGTGTCCTGGATCATTCTTTTTCATGACTGATGACTCTATGTTAAAAATTCATTTAATTGTTGTTAGAACTTCAATCTGATCCTCTACTTTTAGTTTCCGATTGTGTTTCACGTTAGCAGTACACTTAGTATCCGCTTAAGTCTGCATTCCTTATCTTTTTAAAAGGGAGCTGTAGAACTCCTTGCAAACACCTGCACATGTGATCTATTCTTCCCACTTTGACATGCCAATTCCAATCCTCCTTACCTCAAATTACTTGGGTTTCCATGAAATTACTATTCAAAGAAAATATATTTTAGAATTAACTGATTTGACCTCATGGCATTTCTAGTTATTTGATCTGAACTAATCTCTTTCTAGCCTAACATTAATGAGCATGCCAAGTAGGGAGGACCATTAGCAGAGTTAACTCAAAAGAAATGTTATACTTTTCCTGATTGAGATGGGGGAGAGTGATCCTGGAAGATCACGTGCAGATTCAGATTTGTTTTATTGACCTGGTTCACCCTATAGGACAATGAATTCTGGAGTTGAAAAGCTACGAGAATGAACTGACTTGTGCTTTTTGACCAGCCCCACATTCTCCATCATAACAGTTGGAAATACCTGTTTATTATTGGTCCACCAGCACACATCTGGCTTCCATTAGATTACCTTCAAAACCCACAGTTTTACGAAATAATTTCCTTTCTTTTTTTTCTTACCTCTCAACAGAGTAGATATTTCCAACTCGGACTACCTTCCATCCTGCCAATAATGACATGCTGGTTTGTTTAGTTGAAGTCTGATTGGCAGCGATCACATAGTCATGAGCTGGTTCCGCATCGAGGGGACTAGGTGTTTCTTATATCTTATCTGGTTCTGTTCCATTTGCCTGTATAAAGGATTTTTATTTCTTTAGTAGGAACCCTGCCAGAATAAAAGGTAAATGTGGCCACAATTCCCCAATCAAAGGCTTTGTTTGCCCAATAATGATATCATCCTGGCTAACCCATGTACATTTTCTTAAATCAATTTAATTTAGTTGTGTATAGGATTCAGAAATGGGATGTGGTACATTTTGAAAGGCAATGATATAATAGTGCTGGAAAATGTAGATGTGGAAACTTGTTCCAATATGTTCCAGTGTTAAAATTACCACCATAGCAAGAACATCCTCTGCAAACACATATTTAGTTAAAATGTACTCGCATCTCTATCTCCGCTAATTCTAACTGGTGAAGGTAACACATCTTACAATTCATATTTTATAATTGCGAGTGTGCTCTTTTTGTACAATTCTGCTGTTGATTAGTCTAGCCTAATATTGTATATACTGTCTGGTTGAACTTTCTTGTAGATTAGTTCCGAACTGCCGATTCCTGAACTATATTGTGAATTTGGAACAAGGCAAAATAATGCAATGTTAAAAAAAATCAGCATGAAAAAATATGTTGTAGTTTACTGTTTTCAGAAAACCACCAATTGATTTGACATTGTCAAAGGAATCCTGAAAATCAATATGGCAAGGTTCATTAACTTATCACCGTTTTTTTAAATTAAATATAACCTAGCCTGAATCGAGTTTCTTTTATGTATTGCAAATGGAAAAAACTGAAACAATGGCAATAAGTGACTGGGCAGTGCTTGTGGCTTCCAAATTGTGGTCAAGTGTTTGATTTATTGCAGGCTAGTCTAAAACAAGTGCTTTTAATTATTACAATCTTTGGGTCAATTCCACACCAATCTTTGATATCTTGCTTGCCTCCTATTGCCTCAGAGAATCTAACATAAAATACTGATCAGCATTTTCAGAGGCACCAGTATCAGGACAACATTAGAAACCTATAAAAGAGTTTAGCCCTTAAGAACGAGAGTGATGGTTACATCCAGAACCATAATTGTGACCCATGAGATTGCTTGTTAACCACAAAAGAACCATACCACTTAATCCATCTTTCAATTCCTAGATGTTCTGTGTGTCTTTAAAAGGACAACCTCGGTTTTAATTTCCCATGTATTAAGTAAGTATTGTCAGCCTGCACGCTGAGTGCAGCCATCCGAAACACTGGCCCCAATCGGACATTCTACTTCTATGTGTAGCCAAATTACACGTCTATCAGTTGTCCAGTTTATAGATCTTGATGGATTTGCTGAACAACTGACTTTATTTCAGGGATCTCCGGCTTCTCCTGCATGAAGTCTCAAATCAAAATAAGCACACGGTCCTGCTTCAATCAAATTCTATCTTATGTAGTGACATTTTGTCTTAGATGCAGAGTACATTTATGTGTAAACTGACATGTCATTTATTGACTGATCAAAATGTGATTTCTTAAAGTAGACTTGAGTACCTTGCAGTGGCTTCATGTGCTTGGGGCCCATTTTCAAAGTGTCCTCGGTCAGTATTAAGTGCCTGTACACAACAAATTACTTCTGTGCACTGGTCATCTGGGTTGAGTGGTGTTGCTTCATTCTTCAACCGTAGTTGCCTATCCCCTGTCCTTTTAATCCCTGTTGCTCATTGAGATATTGGTTAATGTATTCATAACACAGAGAATGAGACTTGCCCTTCTCAAGTCAAGCTACACCCTATGCAAGGCTATTTCACTCTAACCAAGAGTCACTTGCCCCTTATTTCACACATTTAATCTTGAGAACAATAAGCGACTGGATTTCAAATCCTTAGGCAGAGCAGACCATTAAAGGCTTGCATTAGGGTTCTCACACCAGGTAGCTGTACACCCAATGCGATCCATTAGAGATCATCTGATGCTTTACCGACAGCAACGTTTGGTCTGTACATGGTGTGTGAAGCATGTTAAAAAGTCTTTAGACCTCAGACTTATACAATGGAGGTCAGGTGTTTTTTTGGAACCCACCAAGTTGTGCATTGCAGTTATAAAGCTGAGCGTTAATCATTGCCGCAAATATTGTTTTTACCAACCAGGAATGACAAGCCTGCGTTTGCAAACAGCAGGAAAACATTTTTGTTCAATCAGCTTGTGGATTTTATTTAACTCAAGATCCAGGCTTTTAACTTTCTCTTGCACAATAATATGTTCTCAAAACTACCATTTAGAATGGATGATGTTCTTGATCTTTGATTTATTCAAATTTCTCTACATTCGTATATGCAAGAGGCCACTTGTAAGTATTTGCACTTGTTCTTATGTTATGAGGGATAGTAAATACAACTCCTAGTGTTTTGAAACATTCTGTGCTGGATGGATAAAGTTGGTACTCTTTGGCCATTCCTTGTCTGTTATAGAGTGTCAGAATCCCAGGATTTTCTTGTACGCGTGATTTTACAATTGCAAAGTCTGACAGCAGAGTCAGAATTATAGTGGCTTCCAGAATAAATAGCAAACACTCACAAAATGCGAATGTTGTGGTCAGTGCTTACTCAGTGTTATTGCAAGTCGTAGTACCGATATTTATTTTTGGGGAAAAAGACTTATTTTTTCTTCTAAGACTTGGAAACTGAGCAAAAGAGTAACAGGCCGAAAAGGGAAAATTAGGGATAAAACCGAACCTAAGAGTGATATAAAGAGGTAGAAAGTGTAGGGAGCTGGAAGAAAGAGACATGAGGCGGTATCAAGACTAGGTAGCCTTGGTATTTGGCAGCTGTGGTATTCCACAGTGCTGGCGGCTGAGTCCTACTAAACAAAGGATTGGTCCCCATACCTATTATGTATTTATTGTTGTTTCTTCACACTACGTTTTGCTTCTGGGTGGTTTTGTTCTGAGGCTATTTATGCTTTGTGATCACGGGTGGGTTTTGGTGCACTAAACCTGCTACCCTTTAGAGAGGCAGTTCAGAATGATGGTGGAACATAGACATATCCTTACCGACAATTTATTTTTGTTGTTGAAAAAAAACATCTTTGAGGGTTTGGAAGTAAAGAGGAGTTTAGTTAGAGGGCGTACATTTTTTTTAATGTTAGAAGCGCATTGATGCTTCTTTGCAGAGAACATTTTGAATATATTTTATAACGCATTTGACATTTAAGTTTCATCTGTATTTATTACCACTGAAGTGTGACATAGGAATGTTCTGTGTGTAGATTATAATGGTGGAAGCTTAAATTGACACATAATTAGTCACTGAAATTCTGATTTATGGTCTGTGAAAACATAAACCTGAAAAGCTTTATTAATTTAACAGTTGACTGTCTTAGTCATTAAAAAAGCGGGTTAGACATTTAAATAAAGGCCTATTCATTTTTCTATTTCTTTCCATTACCTTGAGACCCTATTCCCCTGCCCCAGCACATGCCATTAAATGTTTTCTCTTTACTAAAACTCCAAAGCTACTAATGAACTGTAAAATGTGAGATCAAAAGCAATGCAGCAGGGAGACAGAAGGCAGAGGGAACTCTGAGGATCAGGGCGGGGAGGGTTCTGTGCTAAGGATACTGCAGGATGCCAGAAGGTGGCTGTGCAGGGAGAAGGTGAAGAGGGCCCCTGGTGGAAACACTCACAGGGGTGCCAGAAGGTAGTTGAACAGGAGGGAAGCTCTTGCTGTGGGAAGCAGGCCGCAGGGGTGCCAGAAGGCAGTAGCTTAGCATGAGGTGGGCGGGAAGACCCTCCTGCGGAGGGAAGTAGGTCACTGGAGTGCCAGAAGGCAGCTTCCACGGGTTTGGTAAATGGGCCCAACGCGAATTAATTGCAACTGAGAAGAGTCATTGTGTGCTAAGTTGGATGTGAAAATAGTTTTATGCAAATGTCTAACATTATAGTATATTCAGCATTGTCTAAGCTTTGCTCAAAGTCCATCCAGCGTGAGCACTATATTTTGAGAACTGTTATGGTATCTGGCCCTTATAAAGCATGCAATTGACACTTGTGTGGCATCGTGACACTCTAACTGAGCTACTGGGTGACTACATATTTGGTACTGAAGCATGCCCGAACACTTAATTATAGAGTATTTAGACTGGCAGAAACAGGGCCCATGCATCATTATTAAGTTGAAGTTCTTTCTCCTCTTAGTTTTAGTCCATCCCTTGGGGACACAGTACATTTCTGAATTTTACCCACCAAGAGCAGGTTTTAATCCCTACACTTAGCACCTAAACATTCTGCAACTCACTCACACACCGATCGCTCACATAGTTTTTTTTCCCACTCCTAGGAAAAGAACTAAGGGGCCTATTACCCCGCCACCGTAACGGAGCGCGGGACCGCCCACCGAAGCTGCGGCGGTCCCGCCATGCACATAATGATGCGCCCGCCACACTGGCGGGCGTATCCTGTGCCTTTTCCATTGCGGGTGGATCTGCTGGCTGCAGACCCACCCGCAATGGAAAAGGAATGTGCACATCATTGCCATGCACTACATGGCAGGCACCATGTGGTGCCTGCCACGCAGTGCATGGCAATGAGACGGGTACCATAGGTACCCCCCATGTGCACCCCCCTTCATCCTGGGGGTCCACAACGGGCCCCCAAAGCAAAGACCGTAAGCCTTTCCACGGCAGCAACGCCATCGTAGAAAGGCATACGACTGCCAGCATTGTAATATGGATGGCTGTGTCTTTCAGACACCGCCACCATAAGCAGGCCGACGAGTCGACCGGCGGAAAAGCGGTGGATGGTCTTTCCATCCGCTGCGGACCCCCCAGCCATTATAATATGGCGGGGGGTGTTTGCTGTGTGGATGACAGGCAGATCACCCCCGCCAGGCTGGCGGTGACTACCACCGGCCCGGTGGGGGTGAGCCGCCCGCCATCCTATTAGGCCCCTAAGTGTGCCTCCCATTTTCGGGTAGGTGTTGTCCACACTGCTTACCATGGTGAGTGGCGTGAGGAGAAATCCTGTGATGAAGCATGCCACCTAAGGGTGGGGTGGGGGTTTCCTTCATAAACAAAGGGATTCCCCCTCAAATCATCCAGGCAATCTGATCAGTAACCTTCTAGTGTGACTGGGTCGGGAGACCTTGTGCATCCTTGTTTATGAACTTGGGAATTTGGAGGGAATGCACAACAGGTTCTTAAATATTTCCTTTTGACACTCTTTTGTGTTACTCTAATTGAGCAATCGGCATGTTTGGCAGAAGTGTGTGGTTGTAGTAGAACTTATGAGGGAATAGTTGGATAGTTGGTGAAGGTCATGACGTGGTTTGGCCATGTCCTTGTGAACCTCACAATGCTCTTGGTGAAATATTTTGTGAGAGATCTATAGGGCTGCATGCAACTTTAATTTTACCTGAAACTTGCTGCATTCTGGTGTATCAGCTAGTTTTGCGTTGTGGTTCATTTATTTCATGGTTGCATTTCTAAAAGCCATGTTTTTATGAATTTTTCTAGGTGTATTTCTAGGACAGTAATGAACAAAGAAAATAGTGCTTGTTTTTTTTTTTAATTTATTTTTATTTTTTTACTGTGAGATTATTAATGATGAAGCAGGCTTCCATTTATTTATTTGTTCTCTCACGCATAGTCTTCTAACCCCGGTGAACTAGACTTTTCACAAGTTCTTAACAGTCTGGTTCCTTCATAACCAAAGAATTCCTGTCTGACAAGGTCCGAGTGCATATAGATGTATTATTGATTTAAAATCTTGGTTGATCATACACTCAACATCTTACTGTATTCAAGTGTTGGCCAACATTCTTTTTCAAAGCACAACGGTGTTGAGGCAGACTACCTCAAAACAGTCTGGTGCATTTATTGAAAGGACACGATTTGTGTGATTGGCAGTCAGGGTAGGGACCCTCCAACCCCCTGTGACTGCACGTCAGTCTGGAATTAATCATGTTTTGTCCTCATGCAGTGACCCCTCTTTATAACCTTACCCAGCACGGTAGCGTAGTCTGCTTCATATTAAAGCAAAATGCTGGGAATTTGACCTATCAGAAGGAGAGGCCCAACTGTGATGGGTCTCCAGCTTTTCAACTGTTTGCCTTTCCAACCAACATTTTCCTGAAGTGGGCCAGGCACATTTCTCGAAGGGATTAAAGTGATTCCTCTTGGAGTAAAGAGCACAAGTGTTAATTATATAATTAGCTTTTTTAATATGCCTTCCAGGGCGAGCTACTAGAAATTACTAGCTCCCTAAATTACAAATCATATTGTGTCCATTTGTTAAATGTTATTTTGCAGGTCCATTTAACTATACATTGAAATAGTTATGCTTGTACAAATGTATAGCATCTAAACGCGTCTTCTAAAAAAGAATTGCCATTAGTGGTGAATTAGAGGAATTTTTGATTGGATAAAGATAGCGTGCTGTGTATCAGGGGACCTGTAAAAAGTAAGGGTATACTTTAAAACTACATGTACTATAGTCTCAACCCATTTAGATCGTTTAAAGTATTTAGCACTATAATCATCACATATCTTCCAGAAATCTTCATTGATTGCTTGATGAGTGGGATCTGGCATGGCCAAGACTGTATGCTCACAGTATGGAATTTGCTATTAATGCAACAGCATTTGGAAATCTACTACCCTTCTTAGATTATTTCATTTTGTAGCTTATTACTAGAGATGTGCAATTTTTTTTCCTTTTCCAAGAAATGTAGTTATTTTTTACTTATAATTTGATTTCTACCCATAGATCGCAACGTTTTCTGCAATGGGATTTTATGTAAAAATCAAGACTTTTAGGGTCTTTTTAAGTTGTTTTGAGAAAAAATATCAGTATCTCTCCAGAGTCACATTTGCAAGGAAACTCGACAAAATAGTACATCCATTTTCAGTGCCAGCTAGTACTCGTGGGGAAAGATGGTCCAGGAAAAATTATATCCGGTCATAAATGTAGGAAAAGCAGGGCACTCTGGAAAATATTGAAACAATGATAATTGAGATCTGCACAGGATTTCATTCAGAAAAAAACCAGTCTAGGTAATGCATCTTTTAGGACGTCGTTCAAAAGACAAAGGAAGATTATGGTGTTATTGAAACGGGTAGAAGAAGTTGATTATGCAGCTCAGGATTTGGAACCAGACTTACAGCTTAATTATTTCTTCTTGATCTCCGCTCTGATTTTATGTGTTTTTGCTTACTTAAACCTATATTAAAGCGGCACCTCTAAGGAATAGTGTGTTTTAGATGAAGGCAGTTCCTGCTTTTAGCTCAGCAAGTATTCAGAAAGACCATTACATCACACTTCAGCATAAACACCGATCCATAGCCAGACAGATGAACTGGTCTGCTAACGCGGAAGATGCTGCATCAGGCCTGGGCCTGACTCACAGGGGATGTCTCTGACCTGGTATAGTAGGGACATATGTTGCAAATGGCGCCGTTTACATTGTAATCCTCAACTACACTTAGACTTCACCACAAACAGAGCCACAGGGCATGGATTCTCATTTTAAAAAGTCCTTCCAATTACCAAATGGAGATAGAACATTGCCTCTGTAGTGGAGAATGAGATTGGGGCATACGTGGGTGAGTGAAGTATTAATACTGAACAATGGGAATTACAAAGATTGTGATCTTGAATGAAACATTGGAATTGTGTGACTAGCTGATTCACCTTATATAGGTTCTTCATTTATTGAAGAAATGTAACATGATTATAAGAACTGCAGAGAATTGCTGGCAACATATTCTAAGTTTTGTCATTATTAGCCACATTTCCTCCCTCGTGCCTGGCATGCACACCATTGTGGTAAGTGTCTGTGCACAGTGCAATATGGGTACTGACTTGCATTCATAACAGGAGTGGGCTACCTTCCGCAGCCTATATGTGCTGATAGGATGGGTGCAAGTGGGTATTTGTGAAAGTTGCTTAGAGTGGTCCAACCCTCTAACAATGCACTGGCGTGTTATACCTCTTACGTCCTTTTCCTGGTTCTCTAGCACAAGGAATTCAAATAACATTCGTGATTTGAAAAATACTTTGAGCCACTCTCCTGTCTTTACAGTACACTAAATGGGGCTCTTTAGCTTTAGCCTTGGTTCTTATTTAATCTTTCTACCTCAGTGGCATCCATAAGCAGGGTCGGATTTGGAAGGCGGGAACTCGGGAAATGGCCAAAGGGCCGGTAGCTGAGTTCCAGTTGTGGGCTGCATTTTGGGGCATGCTGGGGGCTGTCTGTGCTGTTAGGATGCCGCCAGCGGCCTATTGGGTGCATGAGTGGCCTTTCCAGAGGCAGATGGGCGGAGGTATCGCTCCCTTTCTCTTGCTGGGCCGGCCCATTAATATATGCTGATTGAGCGGGACCAGGGAGCCTGAGCAGAAGTGGTCTCACTTGCATTCATGTGTGGCTCAGCAGTGTGAACTAATGTGTGCTTTTTTGTTTATCTAAGTGAAGTTAATAAAACATGCCCCACCCCCTTTGTTTTCATAAAACGTTGCTGAAGCAGTGTTTTACGGAAAGGCAATACTCCAATGTTGGCCACATTTATTTGGTGCGCCTGGGCCGATTTATGATCCCAATCCAACCATGTTTAGAAGACTATAATTGCATAACTGGCTGAGCACAAATCTGCTGATTATGACAATACCATCAGTATTGCAGATTTTCTGTAGTTGCATATGTTTGTGCTGTAGGTGGGAACATAGGCAATCCATGGAGAGGGTCAGCAAACGGAAATTGGGAATGTCACCAAAGCAATAACTTTGAGGTAGTCCCAAATGTTCACATTGTTTTTCACACGCACTTTATAACAGTGTTGCATAACCATGCAATTTTGATAGTTACCCCCATGGATTGTCCAGTTTATGGATAATCCACCGGAACACTTGTTGAAGAATACGAGTGTGCTTGGACGATCTACGGACATTTAACCATGGGGTTAACATCGACACACTCTCAATGCTGTTGTTTGACGTGCGATGATTGCTTATTTTTTTCTTTCATTTTTACGGGAGAGGGGGTATCCACCCTCCCCTCCTGTACCTTGGCTCCCATCCCCCCTTACCTTGGCTCCCCTGCCCACTCTGACCACAGCCATTTCACCATCTCCGACTGCAGAGCTATTTAATTAGGTGCTGCAGTGCAAGTAGCAAAATGTCCATCTGCAATAAAAACATGGCACAAAGTGTGCATGCCATGCATGGTCAAGTAGGTATTTTGTAGGTGTCTGAGTATTCCATGTTCATAGGCCCACAAAGATTAACTTGTGAAAGTCCTATGCATGAAACTTCCACTCCCAAAGTGGCTGTTTTTGTTAGGTTGAGCCTAGCAGCGTGCATGCGCTGCTCTGCAAGGCTTCTTGTAGCTACTCCGAGTTAGTCTGACTCCTCCTACACATTAGATTGGCTTTTGCGTGTGTCTTTCAAGAATGAAAGCACGCAAATGGCTAAAGGTGGGTGAATGTCCCACCTCTTCTGAAAAGGTTCACTCCCATGGCGTTTTGCCTGCGAGAGCGAGAAGCGGCACGCAGAGCGGCAGCTGCAGTGCCTCCTTGTCTCCCCTGCACCACTCCCCCTTGTCTCCCTGTGCCCGCCCCCAGTCTTGTGTCAGTCTCATAAAAATCATTTAGTTTCCCCGCCTACAAATGAAAATTACTGTGTCCTTGTGTAATGTATTTTTCCTCGCATGAATACTTTGTTGTCATCATGATCGAAGGTCAGGCTAGCAGCCCCAAACCAGCCAGCCTAGCCAAGGAAACCTGACGGAGGTGTGGTGAAAGCCCTCTTAGCCCAACAGTCTACTCTGAGGTGAGATACAGTACTAACTTTTAAGAAATGCGCTACCTAGAACTTTCAGTGCACAAATCCTTCTTGTTTTCCGAGCACACACAAGCGGCTGACAAACGAAAGTGAAACTGCGTGCTACATGGCAAAATACTGATAGGGTCTCAAAGGCGAGACCTATTGGCTATGCCAATGCTTGTTTTTAACATGCAGGCCAGAACTTTTTTTTTTAGCTTTTTCTTTGACATCAAAGTTTTATGTTAACAAATTAATGCATTTAGCTTGCAAAAAATATTCCATAAACACTTAAGTCCTCTTGCCTCACTCACATTTGAGACAGACATTGCTGTAAATGGCTGCTGCTATCACACACCGAAGTTTACTCAGAATTTGAGGAGGGGGAAGTAATTATTTTCTTTTAACACCTAATACTTCGTTTACAGGAGAGGAGTTGGCCTAACAGCTAGGGCGGTCGACCTTGAATCTGGGGAACTGGGTTTGAGTCTCGGCAACGACGCTGAACATCCTGTGATTCTGGGCAAATCACTTAATCTCCCCGTGCCTAGCAAAAAATGAATGTGTCCTCATGTAACACAACTGGTGCTATGTAAAGCGCTTTGATACCCAATACCTTTGGGTCAAGTTCGCACTATATGAAACTACGTAAAAAAAATAAATTTAAAAAAAAAGTACCAGATTTATAGTAAGTAGTAAGAAGGCTGGCATGTCCTCTGCTTAAAAACCACTTGGCACCATGCCTTCTGTGTGGGTATTCTGAAAGATCGCATGATAGATATGCAGTCTCAGGCTTGCTATTCATCTCTAACCAGTTTCGGGTGGACAGCAATAGACCTATTAAATGTAGGAAATGGGGTGGCATCTCTAGAGAAGCAGTCCCTGCTACATTTTGATTTGTTTTCCCTCACAATTTCCCGAGGCCTCTGTGGGAGCAGAAGTCGCTCGCGCTTTCAATCGCTGCCATTTTGGCCCAGCACAGCACCCAGCAAAATGGAATATCTATAAATAATTCCTGGAGCCAGTGTTGGCAAGTTCACACCACCAAGCAGCCAAAGATAAAGCCCTCGGCGGTCCTAATTAATAATAATATTTTGTGTTGTATTAATAAGACACATGGTGCAAAGACTCGACACAAAGGAATGAATGTGTAATGCTTTTGCCTCAAGATTTTCTCTATTATTACTAAACAGATTACAGCTTAATCGAGGCCCTGGGAGGCAAAATTACCTTAATAAGATGTCTTTCGGCCAGTCTCAAATTCCTTCATCCAGTAACTTGTAAGTGTATGGAACTCAAATCCAAAGCACCTCTTAACATGATATTTCTCTATAGCACGTCAGATTTTACAAAAATGCAACTAAATTATGTTAATGTGATCCACCTTGGAAACACACGGATACAGGGTGATCTTATTGGCTCAAACCTCTATGTTGCAAATCACACGCGAGTGTCTGCAGCTGCAGAAAGAGACACTTAAGCCCTACTTTCAAGCCCTGTGTAAATCTCCGATCAGGATTACTAGTTTTACAGAATTTATTTCGTATGTGACTTTTTTTCCCCCCTTCACCCTTGATTTTTCACCAGACAAAAAGTCTGGATAAATGTGAATAGGAGAAACTGCCTAAAAAGAGGTAAAATCTGTGGTCTTGGATGCACAAAACTGCAATGCCACAAGTTATTCCTCATTCTGATCAGAATATCTTGTAACCGGAAAGAAATTCGCCACTCTATGTTATCTGTTGTGTGTGGTATTACCACTCAAGAGCTATTGGTTTATAATCACAATATCCTATTTTACTATGGACCTGCCAAAATATTGTGGCAGGACCTATTGACTACCAAAACATCTTGAGTATATATAGGATCACAAATATTGTTTTTCTATACGTACCTTGACAATTTTCATATTAAAGAATTGTAGAAGTAAGCTATATAGATTCCCTTCATGATATTTTTGGACTCCGTGTTTTTGCAACAACATTTTGGCAGGTCTATAGTTTTGTACCCGATGTGCTGACAAATAATGTGTGGAACTCGGAATGAGAATATTAGTCGCACAAAAAAAACGATGAAACCTTTGTTTTTGTGAGCGCTACAGTATTTGAGTAGTGTAAAAGGGCTTGCATTTCCATAGACTTCAATTGCATGACTTAAAATTTGCAACTGCTGCAAATAAAGCTGACATTTTCCAAAATACTTCCCTGAAAATCGGGAGGGTATGAAAAATGTTTCAGGAATTTCTAGCCAAATAGGTGTGTATGTTGTACCTATACTCAGGGTTGAGTCTGGGTACATTTTATCAATCAGATCTAAACATGTTGGTTTGTTTTCTACGTAGCTTCCTATTGTCTAGGCTTTGAGTACTTCTTGACAAGTTAGGTAAGCTATGCTTTACATAGGGCCTGGAAGAGTGTATGGAGTAGAGGGGACAATTGTGTGCAGAAGATAGTAGACTGCATAGTAAATAAAAGCAGTGGATGACATGGTGTTTAAAGCAGTGATGTGGACAGCTGAGAAAGGAACAGGTCAAAGGTGATGGTGAAGACAGAAGAGAATAAGCAAAGCACTTTTGGTACTGGAGTATGAAGGGAAGATATAGAGAAGAGGCAGGAAGGTAACAACCAGAGACTTCCTTGGAGAGTTCATTTTCCCTGGCAGGCATTGTGGGTTTGGAACCAACGAATCATGTCTGTGCGGGAACTAGCGGAAGCTCTGCATCGGTTGTTTGCTTGCAATGCATTTGTATAGTGACCCTGGTAGTCCGTGCTTTATATGAGCTGCTACTCACAGGTACTGAATACCGGCACTTCTTTATTTTTACCAAGCTGAGTACCGGCACTTTGCCGGTGCCATGGAGTGTAACGGTACTCAGGGTCAAATTGATAAGGTGGGCACTGGGCCGGTGCCGAGGGCCAGCTGTGTTCCTGTTTTTAGCAGCATGTTTGCCCTTTTGCCTGTGTCATTTAGCTGTGGCAAGCGGCACGATGGGACCTGAACGGTCTGCTGCTGCAGCAAGTGGGCCTCTGCTCCCTCCCCACCAAGATGGAATCTCTCATTGTCCTCAACAGCCCCCTGCCGGGTCGTCTTGTTAGATAGTGTATGGGACATTGGCTGCTTGGGGCACAGTGATGTGTGCAGATTGCATGAGTGGGAGGGGGGAGAGCCTGCCCAGGAGTGGCCACTTAGGAACCCATGTAACAAGGGCCATTTTCACCCCTTGGCCTCTCACTGGGTTCTGGCTGTCTTTCCCCTGACTCACTTGCCCCTGCATATCAACCCCCACCCCATACCCGCCTGCTGTGACATTGAGTCCATGATGGGCGGCGATGAGGTGGTGGGGATTACCTAGGTGGACTCCCTCATGCCCAGGTGAGGTGAGACACGGTTTACTGACCTTACCATCAGAGGCCAGTGTTTTGCCCCTGACCTCTACCCTGCTGGACACTGCAGATGCTCACAACCCTGCAATGGTCACTGTCTGCTACTGAAAGCTTACCGGCTGTGGGGTCTTCTGCCGAGGGGAGAGGGTGGAGAATGGGGCGAGAGAACGTGAAGACTGAAGGGACAGAGATAGAAAAAGTAGAAAAGAGTTTAAAGGGGAAAAAGATAGACAGATGGGGAGGCGCAGGTAGAGATGGGGAAGCGATCAAGACAGCTATGGAAAGAGTAAGAGAGGTAGGGAGAAATAGAGAGATTGATGGTAGAGAATGACTGGGGCAAAGAGAGTGGTACAGAGTTAGATACAAATGGGAGAAAAGTGAGGGGAGGGATAGAGAGGTTAGAGATGTGAAGACTGATAGAGAGTGTTTATCTGCTTGTCTGTGTGTATGTCTGTGGGTGAGAGAGAAATGAAATCAGAGCGGAAGAGAATCGGGGCACTCAGGAGGTATTTGAAAAGAAATGCGTGGAATACTTGTTTTGTGTGTATGTGTGTGCACTCTTGAATATAAAAGTATTGCTCCAAATGCAAGTAAGTTGGAACAGTATGACATTAAGAAGCTGCAAATATTACAAAATAAGGAAGCATTAACATGTGGCGTATGACATTCATTTTGTGTAACGAGTTAGCACATTTAGTTTATATTGATACATTTCTCACATGTTTTGGTATGTCCTGCAACTGGTGCAAATGCCCTTCTCTGCCCATATGAAAAGTTTGATACCACTATCAAGAGAAAACTGAATACTCAACAGAAGTGTTTTTGTATCATCATGTCTAACCCTGCCTCTAATCCCGCCTCCTACTACGCCCCTAGCTCAATTTAATGAGTACCCACACTTATTTTTTTTCCATTTAAAGCACTGCTGGTAGTGTGTGCCCTCTCCAGCTGCCTAGGTTTCCAGTGTATGAAACAGCAACTCCTTTCTCGGTAAAATAGCCAGCCGAATACAGGAAATGTGAAATGTTAGTCTGGCAATTGACAATTCGGTGGCTAAAAAGTCTGGCTGAATATGTTGCACTTGGTGGGGGCCAGTTACCAGCTGGGAATGTTTTTCTCCGCGATTTCATTCTTTCCTCAAAGTTTACTAGAATTTTTTTTTTTTTTACTACAATGTGTCTTTTTGTGGAAGATTGTTTGTTTGAGTCCAGAAGCATCCGACCCCCGTCCAACTGTAAAGGATAGATTGTGGCATCTTCCCCCTTGTATTAAGCAGCTTTCTGGCGAGGTCAACATATACATACATTGTAGCATGTGTGAGCAACATAAGTGTCCAAAGAAACATATCGATGCCTTTTTCCTCGTCTGTCGATACAGAGTAACTGGATGCAATAGGTTTAAGATTGTAATCGGTACAAAGTATTGCTCGCGTGGCGCCTAGAGTTTTCACAAAGTAACACACCGAATAAAGGCCGACGCGGTGTGGTTTTTTTGTAAACCCAGACTTGGCGGTGCAGCTGGTGTTCCCAGCCGCCCTCACACATTCCTCCTGCCCCTCGGCCTGCGCCCTGCGAGGGGCGAAGCCCAGCCTCCGACGGCAACCAGAGGAAGGACAGATGCTGGGTGGGGGAGGGGGCAGGCTGCTGCTCCCTGCTGGCTTCCACCTCGGGCAGTGAACACCGGACCCGCTCCCTCCCCTGCTGCCACAGGCCTCCAGGGCTCCTGGCGGGCCCGCGCACAGGCCTCCAGGGCTCCTGGCGAGCGGTGCTCTTATATTATCGATATCTCGAACCTCCCTGCGCATAGCTCAGGGCGCTTTCATCGCACGCCCTCTATTAGCCCTTCAGGTTTTCTTGTTGTAGAAATAGTGAGAATGTTACATGCCCAATCTTGAGGATTACCCATACGTTTTGGAAGACCAAGGTAAGCAATAACATTTGAGAAATAAAAACTCTTTGCCAAAAAAGCCTATTATAAAGATCCCCCTCTTTGGTGTTACGGTTGTTTTGGAAATTTTCTCTGGTGCCCCCCTGCTCTTGTGTTCTTGCATCCTTATTTCAAAGCTGTGGCCTTGATTCTAGAGGTAAACATCACCCCTTGAAGAGCTGCCGGGGAGTTGCGTAGGTGCAAATTTTCATCAAAAATTTATTTTTTACTGCACTTTGAAGTGGATGAGGTTTCTCCCCTTCCTTCTTGTTCATCTGACGTTAAATGGGCCCGCTAAAAAGATCTTTTCTTTTTGGTGCTTTGCAAGAAGCACCAAGGCCGTAAGTGAAGGCTGCATTACAAGGAAGCATCTGTAGGTTCCAGCCAGTGGGCTGATGGGAGGTCACCCCGTGGGGGACCTGATCTACATACTCTCTGAGCGGAAGGAAGTAGGTGGGTGGTATCAGCAGCCCGCGAATAGCCACCCCCTGCTGACCTGGAACGGCACCGGCATCGTGCTCACAGGCGAGCACGCAGTCATGCGCAGCAGTGACCATCTTTGTGTGTATCAGCGAGAGACGGAGAAGGCGGGTGGATAAATAGCAGAGCATTTAAAAAAAGAAAATCAAAAACAAGCTGTTACCATTGAGTCTTCCTATAGCACTGAAAAATGAACCAATTAAAATATGCATAGCCTGCTTTATGTGATCACCTTTGTATATGGTCGCAAGCACCGTGCACTGATGTGTGGTTTAATGTGTTTATTATCTCTGTCTAGCGTGATAACCTGCACGATTAATAAGGACTGACTAGTGTGCTAGTACACTGTAAGGAAATACATATTTAAGTGTTACTAATTATTTTTTTTACCTTGTGCAATTTACGGCCAAAGTATACAGGGAATGGGGCAACTAGAGAGCGCATCTACTAAATGAGGGTTAATTAGAAGGCCTCCCAAATAGATGATGCTGCATCAGCAACAGCACAGCAGTGTAAATACATCTAATTTCCCACCAACTCAACTCTTTGAAAGCTTAATTACCGCATCAACAATGCCTTTTATTCATTAGCAAGAAGGGTCATTATTGGCTCTGGCTGGTAGTGGTGGTGTCTTCTGAGCAGCTTGGTCCCACCGTTCACGGTCGTCCTCTGGGAGCGAAGAGGAGCTTGAGGAACTTCAGCATCAACTTAGGAGCCCAATTAAAGAGCTTTGTGAGCGGCACCAGAAGGAGCCTTCAGTGCAAAAGGGAAATTAAGTTAGTTATTTTAAAGACATGATCAGTTGTGAAGCTACAGATATAGGGGAAGTCCCATATAGCATTTGTTTTTGGGCTTGGATTGTTCCACGATTTTTTTTTGACAATCTATTAATTAGAATGTTGATGTCCTTTCTATCTCTATTTTCCAGTTTTCCAATTTGAAAGATAACACCCTGTGGTAACTCTCTTCACCCTTCCTTGCAATGCTGACATGTTTCAAGTAGAGAGGTACATGTTACTTTATGACTTTATGTAGATGCATTGGTAGGAATGCGGCAGAAAACATAGTAAAGAATCATGTGCCTCTCTTCAAATGAAAGGTGTTGTCGAATAGCAAAGAGGGAGATGGGTGATAGCTGCTAAGTAACTTTCAGCTTTTAAAGTTGAAAAAAGTAACAGAAGTTGGAGTGGAACAATGAAATGTCTGGGATTTTGTAGTGTAGGCCATTCTATACCCTAAAAATATTTTGGCTAAAACGTCCCCTTTAATTGCGTTCAGATGCTCTACGTCGCTGCCTCATGTTCGTGACTCTCTCTGCTAAGCCACTTTAAAAAACTGTAATTTTGGAAAGCCATATTCTCCTGCAGCACATTGTCTCTTGGGCTCGATGCCACTCTCGTGACACTCGAGACACGAAAATTAGGAAGGGAGTTTATGGGAAACAGCACTATTGTTCCTCTCAGTTAGCTCTTAAAAAATATTTTCACACTTGCCATGCCACCTACTATGAGGAAAAAGGACTCCTCGCCCTGTTCAGAGAGAAAGTGTTAGACCAGTGCGGAAGAGATCACCACACTGGAGGACTATGGCGATGAACAAAGAGGAGGCTAGAAAACACTCTTTGAAAAAGTTAGTCAGCAAAGAGACACCTCTCACCTGCAGGGAATGTGGGTTTAACAAAATGATAGAGGTACAAAAGTGACATTACACACCCTATAACCCCAGAAAACATCACAGGTTGACCTTTTGTCTTAGTCTGGACTCCTGAACTGTCTCCGGCTTACTGCTTTAGAGACTAGGAGAAGGGCAAGGAGCGGAAAATACAGAAAGTAAACCGGGCACTGGAAGCCCTGTTTACTTTCTGTTCCTGCTGCTGGCATGTTTGAAAATTAGTTTATCTAGTAGAGGCAAACCAACACACCACCAACAGTGTGAAGATTTTAAAGTATGTTTCAGGCTGGATGCTTCAATCTCCCTAGATACAGAGCAGTGGACATTTCGGTGTGCATCACACCCTGCTACCTAATAATTTGTCCTCTGGTCTCCTGACCACAGGGAACGGGGTAATGTGTGTGTAGTCATTCGTCTGGAGGGATGCACTGTGTCGCTGTGTCCCCCTTCTATTCCAAAGTGGTTCTTTCACAGCCCCCATATGTTCTCAAACTTTATCAAACATTCCCTGCTCCTATCAGTTACCTTATGCCCCTCCATTCTTTGATCCAAAAGCACTACTTTAATCTTGTTAGTCATAGTGAATTGCCCCATTCTCTCACAACAATCTTTGCTATCATAAAGCCAAAGGAACAAAGGATAAGGTTGGCGCTATTCAGGTTTACATCAACCTGCATTACTAATACTATATGTGACATTGGGACCACAATACTGACCATATCTGAAAGGCTGTCAACTACTTCACTCCAAAAGACCTGAATAATCTTGCACCCCCAAATATTTTGTATAAAAGTTCCTTCTCCCTACTTTTATTTCAGGCAGGTGGTGCCTTTTAGTAAACTTAAAAAGCCTGCTCCTGTGATAGTAGGCCCTTTTTAGGAACTTAAGTTGGATGTGTTACAGATAGGCGTCGGCGAAGAGCTCTGCTCTGCCCGCGTAGTGTGCAGAGATTTGCCTATTTCGTGTTCCACAGAGAATGTGGAGTAAGCAAATCACCGTACACTCCGCAGCAGAGTGGAGTTGACCAGCCCCCGCCTCCTCTCCCCCTATTAAGAATTAATTAAAAATACATTAAAGGTAAAAGAAAAAAACGTACCTGGACTGCGGCATCCCCCGGCTGCCCTCCTCCTCTTCCTCACTGTCTCAGGGTGATATGCGCCCGCGCAGGCGCATTCCTTCCGAGAAATGCACATGCGCGGGTGCACGCGCATGTGCAGATCACCCTGAGACAGCGAGGAAGAGGCGGACGGCAGCCCGGGGACGCCGCAGTCAAGGTTAGTCTTTTTTCTTTTACCTTTAATGTATTTTTAAATACTTCTTAATAGGGGGTGGAGGTGGGTGACGGAACGGAGTTCCATGGAGTTTGTTCCCAACTCCGTGGACCTCTGCGTAGTCCCACTCTGCCAGCTCCGCCCAGGGTTAGTTACAGACTGGCTCATATAGCCACCTCTTTCAGGTGTATTATTGCAGCGTCATGTCCATGTCTGCAAAGGAGGCTAGGTCTTTTTTTTTACCAAGAGTCTCTAAGGCATTAGCAAGGGTCTGAACTCTTATTGTTTTAACATTGTATCTTAACCTATGGTCTGGGGAGCCCTGGGAGTCCACGAAGGCTACTAGGGGTCCGCAACTGCTTAGAAAATTAAATAATATTAACAGATTAGTAAAGTGTATATAAAGGAAAAAAGCAAAATGGAAAATGTCAAAAAATTGGTAAAAGTGAAAGAATTTGAAATCTGATGTTAAGAATTAAGTGCATCAAGTAGAATATAGTATAGATGAGTGGCCTCAATTTAATTTCGGAAAGCACATACTGTGGAAACATGTAGCATTTTACTTAGCGTAAGCAACAGCCATTTTGACTGTGGTGTCCATTTTGTTTCCTTCGTAAATCTTGAGTACTCTGCTGTTCGCCTTTTCACTCTGCTTGTGTCATCTATTTTAGTTGACCTCCTGACATGGCTAAGCAATGTAAGTGCTGAGGGTTTGTAGCTGCCGTTGCACCTGGTCTTAGATGTTATCTGTTGACTGTTAACTGCTGCCATAAGCATTTCTGTTCCCCCTCTCTATTTGCTGACCAAGTGGTTATCCATCTGCCTTGTTTGCTAAGAGCTATTTCTAAACTTGTTCTTTCCATTTCTGTCCACATGCTTACATTGCAGAAAACCAGTATATAAGAACGATGGTTTGTGAGTTCAGGGTACTACCTCCTGCAGCACTTGAGTAGTGTTGTGTGGATGTGGATGTGGTCCCACTCATAAGTGATTAATAAACTTGTTATTTTATTTCAACTCCAGTGCCGATCTCTATTTTGTTGGGTACATTTCCACAGTTGGCACCCAAAGTAGTGCCCCATCGGCGGAGACGTGGCCGTCCGAAGGAGTGATCTCGACGGAGGATCGAAATATTACTGAGGATGCGCACTGCATGAGGAGACCTTTGTCTTTGCAGGCCAACGTGAATTTTTTGATTTTCCTGATTTGACCCTCTGGGTGGTGGCCGGTCTCGACTGGGGCTTTCTTTGGCGCATTCTGCAGTGACCATTAGGTCGACCAGAGATCGGCAGGTGGGAGTTGGAGACTTCTGTCTGGTAAGGCCGCTATGTTTCAGATTTAGTATTAATTCTTTGCAAAGACTGAAGGCAGGTAATGTGGAGATTTTTCTCCTTTTGGAATATTTGTTTGGAGTAGTAATATTATACATATACTTGTGAAAACATGCCTGTTCTCAGCACACTCTGCAAGTGGTGTTACTGCTCCTGTGGTAACAAGACTAGTTTGGAACAAAGTCAACCAGCTCCTCCAGAAGGGACGCCCAATAGAGACGTGTATGTCAAATATGGTATTTGTCCCATAATTTATGGTTCATTGTGGAACAAATACACAAAGAAAGAGTCTGATTTACAATGGCCAGTGAATGGTTCATTCGATTATAAAAGTGTTCAATATATAGAACAGTGTTTATTTAAAAGAAAAAGTAGACCGGATATGTTTGCTTGTGTACGTATGTGGGATAAAGAAGTGCGGAAGAGAGCGGAAGCTATAGCAGAGAAAGAGCAGCGAAAAACGATCTATCAAAAAGCGGTGGAATTAAAAGACAAAGAAATGAAGGAAAAAATAGAAAAGGAAGATAGAGAACGTTGATTAGAGGTAAATGGCCAGTTTCCTATCAGGCGCCCTATCTATCCACTACTTAATACGCCTCAGGATGATTGCATCCTATTAGAACGACCCCCCACCGCCTTATAAATTCCACACTCCAAGTGTCCCCGAGGATGAGGCTTCTGACAAGGAGCATTCTTCTTCAGAGGATACAGATAAGCAAAGTGGGCAGCAGACTCGCTCTACTTTGACTAAGGCAGAACAGGATACCTTAAAAACCGCTGCTAGAGAGGAAGCTTGTCGTAGTACCACAGCGATGATCCTCATAAATATGGTTCAACCTTGGAAAGATATAGACCAGTTATTTTTCGTAGAAAAATTCAGTTGTGAGGTGATATATTGTTGGCGGCATATTTCTGACGAAACAGAACCAGCTGATCTAAACGTTGATTTAAGCGGTTAGTAGATGAGACTTACCTTTTTTCAGATATACCTGATACGATTAGACCAATAGTCAAATTACGAGATGAAACATTGTGTTTACGAAAGGAGCAAGAATTAGCTAGAAAAATTAAAGTTGTAGAAACAGTTCAGTCTCAGGCAAAGAAAGTAGATGTTCCCCCGAAGGGTGCGGGAACAAATGATGATAAAACGTCAGATGATGCAAAGGGGATATTTTATATATAATTGGGTTTACACTCCTTGGAGTAGAGCAGATGTAATGGCTCTTAAAGCTGCTTTGGCTGACCCCTGGAAAAATCCCACCGGCTTTTATTAGGAGGTGGAAGGAGCCATCAGCTCCTGCACTATGACCTTGCCAGATATTGATATGTTCTTTGGGCTTATTTTGCCCCCTGATATGTGGAGAACAATACATAAAATAGATGATAATGTGGCATATGGTGATACCTGGGAACATTTAGAAGAAATGGATGCGGAAAGGGAGCCTGTGCAGAAATCTCAGAAGGAGATATTAGATCTTGCTAAAGCTATTGTGACAAAGTTGAAGACTCTCATACCCCCTACGAAAATAGACTGGACTACGTTCGCGTCCTGTGAACAGAGAAAGGATGAGTTGGTTTTTGATTTCTTTTTAAGATTTGAGGAGACATTCCATGATTTTAGTGGCCAGTCATTGGCCGATGATACGGGTAAACATTTGTTTGTCGACAAATTTGCTGCTAATATGTTACCGGAAATAGCTAGTCGCTTAAAGGCTAGTGAGAGTTCTTGGACCACGTCTTCCCCAGTTTCCCTTTTGACCATGGCCCAATATTATGAGCGACAGGAACAGGAAGCGAAAGGCAGGGAGGATGAGAAGGTTAAAGACTTCAAGACTAATGTTATGTTGGCTCAAGTATATGGTCCACCATTTGGGGGATGTGGAAGAGGCGGACGTGCAATGTATACACCTGAAGTGCCCCCCCCCCTTCCTCGAGCACATTTGTCCCCTGATCAGTGTGCTTATTGTAAAGAGACTGGGAATTGGCGTTCTGAATGCCCCCTTTTGAGAGGTCAACAGTACCAGCGGGGAAGGGGAAGTATGTGAGGACGCCCAGGGAATTCAGGAAACGGGGGAGGTACTGGAGCTCATCCTAGGTTTGAGGCAGTTGAACAAGGACCAAATTACTCTAATACTTTTGATAGACAAAATCAATACCAAATGTCTGATTATTCTGCTGATGCACTTGTAGATTCCGATTACGCCTAGGATGGGGTAAGGAACCGGTTGAGGTGCCAGTAGATCAAATGGGTCCTTATGTTGACGCAAATGTTTTGATCTACTGATCGGTTTCTGGTTGATACAGGGGCTACCCATATTGTTCTGTCTAAAAGATTGGTTCCTAGGGCTCCCCTGTCCGGCACAATGATAACATCGATAGGGTTCGATGGAACACCTACACCTAGCCTGCTTTCTCAGCCACTTGAATTCGGACTTGACAAATTCACTGCAGCATGTCCATTTTTGCTTTCCCCTAACACGGCAGATAACCTTGTGGGTATCGATATGCTTAAATATTTTTGTACTACAATACGTTGTTCTCTGGAAGGTGTGCATGTAATTTTAAATGACAATTATTCAATGGTTGAGAGATCCTGTCTTATCAATGAGGATGCCACTCTGGTGTCTCTACCTTGTACTTTGTGGGCTAGATCAGATACTGATGTGGGTCAAATGCTAATTCCACCTGTGCATATCCAAATAAAGGAAGGTGTTTCATTGCCTCATTTGCCCCAGTGCAAAATATCCCGAGAAGGTGAAGAAGCACTAGCAGGTATTGTTCAGGATTTGATCAAAGTGGGTTAGTGGAAGAAGTTCCCTATAATATTTGCAATAGCCCTATCCTTCCTACTTTGAAAAAAGACACTGACACTAAAATGTATAGATTCATTATTGATTTGCGAGAGGTTAATAAAATTGTAGGGCCCCAATATCCGGTAGTTTCTTATATCACAACCCTTCTCACTATGGTCCCTCCAACTGCCACTACATTTTTGGTGATCGTCTTAAAGAACGCATTTTTCTCAATACCCAGACAGCCGTTCTAGATTCGGATTTACATTGAAAAATAGATCATTCCGATTCTGTAGAGCTTCACAGGGCTAGACAGAGTCCTAGTATTTACAGTCTGTCATTAAAAAGACAGCTTGATTCCTTTCCTGTACCAAAAGGGGTGGCCCTTGTCCAATATGTCGATGACATCTTGTTAGCTGCAGATACCCCTGAGCAGTGTGAGGAAGGAGCACTGTTATTGTTATCATTACTTGCATCACATAATCACAAAGTCTCTAGAAAGAAATTGCAATTTTGTAGCCAGCAGGTTTCCTATTTAGGTCACCTCCTGTCTAAGGAGGGGTGTGCACTCACACCAGATCATATTCAGACCATTTTAGATACACCTGTGCCCCATACTCCGAAGGATGTCCGTGCACTGATTGACCTTACTACTTTTTGTAGACAGTGGATCCCCAGTTTTTCGCACATTATTAAACCTTTGTTGGCCCTTTGACTAAAGACACTCCGATGCCCCTCGCATGGACTACTGAATGTCAGAATGCCTTCCAACAGTTACGCCAAGCTCTTTGCTCTGCACTAGTATTAGGAACTCCAGACTACACTAAGACTTTCACAATCTATGTACACGAGAGGGAAGGTTGTGGCCTCTGGGTTTTAACACAGATATACGGTGATAAACAACGTCCTTGTGCATATTTCTCAGCTGTCCTTGACCCAGTTGCTTGCGTGGTGCCTGGATGTTTCCGAGCAGTGGCAGCAACGGCTGTATCTATACGTCAGAGTGGAGGAATAGTTTTTATCACACAAACTGCTTGTGTTAGTACCCCATTCAGTTGATGCTTTACTAACTCAAACGAAAACACAACATTTGACTAATGCACGTTTGACAGGATATGAATCGACACTTTTGGCCCCTCATATCACATTGAAAAGATGTTTGACACTACACCCTGCCACATTGTTGCCATTTCCCTCTACTCAGCCACAGTCACAAGAGTCACATGATTGTATATTCCTCACTGAAGAGCAAACAAAGGGTTGTGTTGACCTACAAGATACTCCGCTCTCTAGTGTTGATGGGGAGTTATGGTTTGAAATTTGAATTTTAAAATTACCTGATGACACTGCATCTGCTGCCTATGCTATCACGACACTTCAGATAGTAGTTGAGACAGCTCGCATCCCACAGAAGTCGGCCCAAGCGGCCGAACTGATTGCACTGACGAGAGCATGTGAGCTTAGTACAGACTTACTTAAAATTTTTACCAACCGCCTGTACGCTTTCGGGGTGGCACACAATTTTGGTCACTTCTGAAAAGAAAGGGGCTTCCTCACCTCACATGGGACAGAGAGAGTACATGGAGAATAAGTGCATAATGTTCTTACTGCCCTAACCCATCCTAAGAAAGTGGCAATTGTTAAATGTAGTGCACACAAGAAAGTGACTGATAAAATAGGAGCAGGTAATGCCTTTGCAGATCACACAGCCCGAAAGACCGTGATGCAGCGAAGTACCACATCTATGTATGTGGTGAAGTCACAAGCTAAACGTTGGCATGAGGTCAGGCAAGAGGTGCTAGACATGCAACAATCTGCCTTCGCTGACGAGCTGGACCAATGGTCTAAGGAGGGAACACTGGATGATGAGGGCACATGGGCTGGCACATGTTGGTGCATCCTCAATGGCAAAACAATTTATGCAAGTTTGGGATCATCCTGATATTGCTGGCACTGCTAAAAAGATAGTCCAGTCTTGTCTGGTCTGTCTCCAGTATAATCCTGGAAAGGGAACGCGAATTCCAACAGGAGGGTTTGCAACACCAACTGCACCTTTCGAGGTCCTGCAAATGGACTACATTCAGTTTGAACGCTGGAATAATCTAAAATATGTTCTCGTAGTGGTTTGTGCCTTCAGTAAATGGGTGGAGGCATATGCTACTAAAGACAATACAGCTCTCACGACAGCGAAAGTTCTCCTAAAGGAGTTCTTTCCTTGATTCGGCATTTGTCGGGTCCTATGGAGCGACAACGGACCTCATTTCATTGGACAAGTTGTAGAATATGTTATGAAAGGGTTGGGGATTAAGCAGAAATTTCATGCTGCTTTTCACCCACAATCAGCAGGCCTGGTGGAGCGTTACAACTCCACCCTGAAATTGAAATTGGCTAAAATACAGGCTTCCACGTCTTTGAAATGGCCTGATGCACTGCCCCTAGCCTTGCTTTCTATTAGATCAATACCACCTACACGATCTGTCCTTTTTTTTTTTTTTTAAAGTTTTTATTGAACAATAATTCGATTACAAGCACGGGCCTACAACCACCAGGGCCGGCCGCTAAGTACAGAATAAAATAAACATTTATCAAAGCTGCAGTCGGTTCCCGGGGCTCGGCCCCGTAGTGACTCCGGATAGTTCTAAAGGAACAGGAGACTTAAGTCCAACAAACACAAAAAACTAAAAGAAAAACAAAAGGCGAGGCATAAAGACAAACAGTGCAGGTCAGGCTTCCTCCGGGGAACTCCAGTTCAGACCATTAAGCAGCACGCGAAAGGAAGGAGTACCGGGAGGCTGGGGACGGGGGGGGGGGGCCAAGGGAAACGAACGTCCATATGTAGTCATTCCAAAAGGTGCCCGGAACCGTCAAGGGTCAGGGGGACATGGCGATATCGGTGTCCACCAGGGGGGGCGTACAGATACCCCCGCGATATGCATTCCATTGCCCCCAGATTCTGCCCCATGCCCCCGGCTTACCACGGGCAACATACACAGTCTTCTCCCTGAACATACACCAGTCCATATTCTCCTTCCATACTGACACGGTGGGCGGCCGCTGGGCACCCCAAAGCTGCGCTATATCTCTCTTGGCAATCATGTTCCCCAGGGCCGCCCACCGAGTCTGAGCTGCGCTATAATCATTGGGCTCCCACACATTCAGGACACAGCGACGCACCTCCGGCAGCAGCACAACCCCAGTGACCTGTCCCATAACCGTATGTACCCGGCGCCAGTAGTCCGCCACCTCGCGGCACTCCCACAGGATATGGAGAAAGGTGGCGCTGAGCCCACAACCCCGCTTACAGAGCCCATCATCGGAATATCCCATCGAGACTAAGCGAGGACCCGTCACATACACCCGGTGAAGAATCTTAAGCTGTACCAACCGGAGACGGGCCGGAATGGCGACCTCCTTGGGGGACGACAGTGCAGACTGCCAGTCCTCGTCGTCCAATTCCACCCCATCCCCCGTCCAAGCCTCCCGAAGGCGCACCAAGAGGTCAGCCCGATGATTAATCAGTTTCTTATAAATTAAAGAAATAGTACTGTCAGGGACATGTCCGTCAAGTATGCGGTCCTCGAGGGGCGAAGAAACCGGGATCTTGGTCCCCTCTCCAAAGACTGAAAGCAGGGCGTGTCGAACTTGGGCATAGCGGAAGAACTCCCTGTCCGTAAGCTCATATTCGGCCTGAAGAGCCGCGAAAGTCTTAACCGCGCCCTTATGCCACAGGTCTCCCACTTTGCTGATACCAATCGTATCCCACTGGTCAAACCCCTTCGTAGTCCAGAGGCTCCCCAGGCGATCGGAGGCAAACAAAGGAGTAGCACATGTCAGTCGCTCACTCCAGCCCGTGGCCGCAGTGGCAGCCCTCCAGGTCCGCACCGCAATCTTGGTAGGACCCGTAAGGGTCCGGCCAGCCGAGCGGGAGTAAAGCGCCCTGTTATAGTCCCCGCCGGGAAGCAGGAACTTGTCCATCTCATACGCCGGATTCAGGCCAGGCGCATACGTGGCATGGTTGATGGCCGAAAGCTGCGCGGCCCAATAATACCTGCGAATGTCGGGAAGCGCGATGCCCCCGTCGTACCAGGGGAGAGTAAGCTTAGCAAGAGCAATACGCGCCCGCCCGTCCCACACCAATCTCCTCTGCAGGCTCTCCACCTCCCGAAAGTAGGCCACTGGGATGACGTCGAAGGAATTCTGGAGTGCATAGAGGAACCTGGGAAGGGACATCATTTTGAACAGCGCGGCCCGACCCAGCGGGGACAGGGGCAGCCTGCACCACCGGGCCGTGTCCTCTCGCAATCGCCGAAGCGGACGCAGGAGATTCTGCTCATAGCGAGCCACCGGGTCCAGCGAAACGTATATCCCCAGGTACTTAAAGCCGCTCAGAGATACCTGGATCGGAAGCCGAGGCGGCAGGAGAGGAGGACCACCGGAGATCGGATAGACGCAGGATTTAGACCAATTGATCGTGAGGCCCGAATTATTCCCAAAGGAAGTCAAAACGTCAAAGAGGACGTTGAGCGACTGCCGCGGTGAGGTGAGATATAGGAGAATATCGTCCGCATACAGCGAAACCCGATCCTCAAAGCCCGGGGCCCACCGGATCCCTCTAAGCGAGGGCTCCCAGCGGAGCCAAGCCGCGAGTGGCTCCAGGGCGAGAGCAAAGAGCAAAGGGGACAAAGGGCATCCCTGCCTCGTGCCCCTGCCGAGGGCAAAGGGCCGAGAGACCCGCCCATTCACCACCACCTGAGCCATGGGTCCCGTGTAAAGAAGCTTCACCCAGCCAATAAATCCTTCCCCAAAGCCAAACTTAGCCAAGACAGCCCAGAGGAATGGCCACTCGATGGTGTCAAAAGCCATCGTGGCATCCAAAGAAACCAGCACGGCCGGTTCGGAGAGGAGCTCCGCCCTGGCAAGGGCGCCGTGAAGACGCCGCAAGTTAAGAGCGGTGTTACGATGCGGGATGAATCCGCATTGGTCCGGATGAATAAGATCGCACACGACGCTCAACAGACGATTGGCAAGGACTTTCGCCAGGACCTTAGGCTCCGCATTTAGCAGTGAAATAGGCCGGTAAGAAGTACAGCGGTCTCGCGGCTTGTCCTCCTTGGGGATAACGACTATCGTGGCCAAACGCTGGTCGGCCGGGAGGGAACCCGCCGCCAGAGACTCACGGAACATGCGACTGAGGAAGGGCGCAAGCTTGTCAGGGCGCAATTTATATAGCTCAATGGGCAGACCGTTGGGACCCATAGCCTTGCCCGAGCGAAGGGAGCGGATCGCGGTCGCTATTTCATCCGCCGACAAGGGGGCGTCCAGCCGCTCACGGTCTTCAACGGACAGGCCGGGCAAGGCGATATCCCTCAAAAGAAGGCGAGAGTCGTCCTCATCCCTGTCAGTCACTGGGGAGTACACAGCCCGGAGGTGGTCGGCAAAACATTCCACAATCTCGTCAGGCTCCGTCACACACACACCATCCGCAGCACGCAACTCCGGGACCACACGATTCACTCTCTCCTTCCTGTCCAGCCACGCGATCAACTTTCCCGCCTTGTCCCCGGCATCGTACAGTCGACCCTGCTGCTCCCTATACATAGTTTTGGCCGCGTCAGTGACCAGGGACCTATACTCAAACTGTTTCAGGCTGAGGGCATGGAGCCCGTCCGGAGTGACATTCGCCTCCAAGGCCGACTCCAGCCCCACTATGTCAGTCTCCAGCCTCACCACTGCCTCACTCTTGACCCTCTTAGCCACCACTATCTGGGAAAGGGCGTGTCCGCGGATCACGGTTTTAAAGGCTTCCCACAGGGACATTGCAGACGACACCGACCCCTCGTTATCCAGGAAGTATTGGTCCATAGCCTTGACCAGGCTGTCACGAGTCGTAGGGTCTCGCAGGTACCATGGGTTAATGGGAGCGATCCGCCCTGCAGACCGCGGCCCGGTGTCGAAAAGAAGCCACAGCGGAGAATGGTCGGAGATACCCCGCGCCAGGTGCCTGACCTCACGAATCCGACCAGTCTGCGCCGCGGGCATAAGGAAGTAGTCTAACCTAGAGAGACTCCCATGCGCCCCCGAGTGAAAGGTGAATTGACATTGGGTCGGATGCATTAATCTCCAACTATCCACCAGGCCGAAGGTATCCAGCATCCCACCCAGCCATGCCTGGGCAGCGGGGAGGGTCCTTGGTGGGTGACGATCCAGTTCACCCGAAACCACAGAATTCAAGTCCCCGCCCATGAGCAGGAGGCTGTCCGGAAGGTCAAGCAGCATTCGACCCAAGTCAGTGAAGGTGGAGTTCTGGAGGCCCGGGGGGACGTAAACTGAAACCAGGGCAAGGGGCTGCCCCTCCCACCTCCCAATCAAGCACACATAGCGCCCTCTGTCATCCGAGACTATCTTAGTGATCTCCACCGGAAGTGAGGTTCGCAAGAGAATGCCCACCCCCCTGGAACCAGTTGTGAAGCCAGAATGGGCCACGAGGCGGTATCCCCCCCTGTTCATTGCATGACAAACATTACCAACCAGATGCGTCTCCTGGAGAAACACCACATCAGGAGTCAAACGACGCAAATATTGCAGTACTACACCCCGCTTGATACGGTCCCCCAACCCATTGACGTTCCATGACATAAGCCTCAACCCGTCCCCCCCCCATCCCCCCCAATAGATCAAGGGTCCCCCAGCCTGCAGCACAGTTCCCAAATGTGGACAAAAATCAGTACCTCGCCCTGTAAACAAAAAACACACAGCAAAACAACCCCACCTCCCCCCCAACCCCACCCCAGGACCAACTCCCCCCACCCTGCACCCCTGCGGGCCAAAAAACCCCCCCAACTTGCAGTGTGCCTGTCGCCCCTCTAACCCCATTCTACGAAAAGACCCCAGAGGAGGTAAGGGACCCGTCCCCGCCCGCCCCCCTCACTGGTCCTGGTTAAACACAATATGCAAGTGAAATAAGACCCGACTGTACAGTGCAAAACGGCAAAATCAAGGACCAAAAGTCATTCTAAAGGGGACCCGTCACCCGCGGTGCCCGCAGAGGGTCCGGGACGGCCACCTCCGTCCGGCAGAGAGTCCAGCCAGTCACTTGCAGCCACGGGAGAGTCAAAAAAGGCTGTCCGATCCCCATGTTCCACTCGGAGTTTTGCAGGGTAGAGCATCGAATACTTTAGGCCCAGCTCGCGGAGACGACGCTTCACCCCTTGGAATCCCATCCGTTGTTTCTGGACCAGTTGCGTGAAGTCCGGATAAAAATTGATGGTCGAGTTCTCATGACGAACCGGGCCGTGGGTCCGTGAGGCCTGCAGAATAGCGTCGCGGTCCCTGTAGTAGAACAGTTTGGCCACGATAGGCCTCGGGGGGGCCCCCGGCCGTGGCCGACCGCCCGGAACTCGATGGGCCCGCTCCACGGCAAAGAACTTACTTAGGCCAGCCGGGGACAACTGTTTCAGGATAAGTTCCTCGACCACGAGGTCAACCGGGCGGCCGTCAGAGGACTCCGGTACACCTATGACGCGGATGTTGTTGCGTCGGGCCCGTCCCTCGAAGTCCTCAAGCCGCCGGGCCATATGATCGTTGACCACCCCGATGTCTCCAAGCGCGGCCCGCAGATCCGACACCTCCGCACCGAGGGTGGAGGTCCGTGTGTCGAGAGCCTGGACCCTCTCGTTAGTTTTGGAGAGGTCGGCCCGGATCAGGGTGACATCAATCGCGACAGTGTCAATCTTACGGGCCAGGGCCTCATATTGCGTCGCGATGGTTTCCCTAATGCCCTCAATAGCGCCCATAATGTCCTGCAGGGATAGTTCCGTAGAGACGGTCGCGCCTCCCTCCGCAGTATCCGAGGGGGGGCCAGCAGCGCCAGAGGGCCCCCTGCCCTGGGTGTATCGGTCCATGTTATTGCTCTGGACTGCTCCCCCGCGGAGGGAAGCCTTGGTCTTGCGGCCCTCGGGACCCCCTTTGCCCCCCATGTGAACACGGTCACTCAAGGGGACACCCAATCACGAGGTGTAAGGGCACCAGCAAGAAGACCACAAAATGTCGGTAGAGGGGGTCCGAGGCGATAGGCACTCTAGTAGCAGGTGAAAGAAAACCTCATTAAGAGGCCCAGGAAGCACCTCGCCACCCCGAGCGCACCCCCCTGCCGGTCTCCTGAAGTGCAAAACCGAAACCGAAAGTGGTGGATCGGCAACTGGCACCGCGCTGAAGCCGCTGTTGTTCAATTGCAGCCCGGCCCCTCGGGTCACCTTCACCCCGGTCACCTCCGTCGGGTGGGTCCCAAAAGTTCCGACGGCGACAACTCAGGATTCCCAGGTCCGATTTGAGTTTTGAAAAGAGATATATGCTCAGCTGGTCTTTATCTCCCAGATTCCATAAGCCACGTCAGGATATTCTCAGGATAGATTCCGAGGAGCAGAGAGGGTCCGGGGAGCCCTGTGCTCACGCGGCCATCTTGGATGCGCGCTAGGCTCCTCCCACGATCTGTCCTTACGCCATATGAGATCGTCTTTGGCAGGCCCATGAATATTTGGCGGATCCCTACACCTCGCCCTATAAATGATGTTCCCCACATATTGATGAGCGACTATTTGTCCTAGTTAACTAACAGCTTGTCTTCTATTTATCAGCAGGTGCAGGAAGCTCTTCCAGACAGGTCGCAGGGTGAGGGCCACGATCTGTGGCCTGGCGATTTCGTGCTAACGAAATTGTTTCAACGGACAAGTTCCTTGGCATCTCGGTGGCGTGGCCCAAAGCAGGTCCTCCTGGCTACCAGAACTGCAGTGCGAGTGACCAACCGGAAGAACTGGGTACATGCCACCCATTGTCAAAAGGTTCTGCATGCCCTCGTAAGCCCAGCTGTGCTGACAGATCACCGCAACATCCTGGTCACCGAGAAAGGACGAGCTGCATCACCCAAAGGACCTGAGGAAGTCTTCCCAGCCACACGATCCCTGGTGCATCTAGATATCTGCTTCGATCCAGGAAGAAAGACACTTCAATGCAAAAAGAGACTGTTTGAGCCACTGTCCTGGGTGGTTAAAGACTGACTACAAAGGGAGGGTAGCCTTTTAGTGACTACTCGTCTCAATGTTAGTGAAGAATCCAATGCCTGACCAGGACATAAGGGCCTCATCTATTTTGTTGCTTGTCGACGAGAGGAACATACCTGAGGAAAAGAAATCAAATGCTGCAAAGATTTGTAGCGGCTACACAATGTTTATCACTGGACTAACTTTGACTTCTGTCATCATTGCTGTGATAATGTGGGTTGTGGAGGAAGTAACTCCGGCACAAAACTTACTGACTGCTACTACTCCTGTCCCCACCGAACATTATTATTTCAGTCTTCTCTATCATGAAAAGCACCGAATTTCATACCTCAATAACACTTTCATACAAATGTTGCATCATACTCCTAATGCTACGAACACTACCAACTGCTGGGTATGTGGAATGATGCCAGCCCATCAGAAGAAGGGAGGAACGCCTTTCATTCCCTTGCCAGTTCGCACTGTTGTGGGCCTCTGAAATCAGTAATATTACTCTAGCTGATGTAGGAAAACTTAATGCGAAACTAAATAAGGTTTGTTACCCCGATGAGGAAGGGGACCCACAAGCCAAAGGAACTGTATGGGAAATGGAGGAGTATCGCAAAGGATATTTCTCCACAAACTGTTTTCCCCAACACTCGAATGGCCAAGGGTAACGGGCCTCCTGTTATCGCTGTTACTAGAGCCCAAGGAAATCTTTGTGTGAGCAGCTTTGGCAGTATCCCAGTGGGAAAAAGTGACTGTACTACAGTATTGAATATCTCTGGAAAGGACAATAGCAGTTTTCTATCCTCACATAACACTTATTTCATTTGTGGAAGTAAAGGTTACTATCATCTAACAATTGGATGGTCTGCAATATGCTATGTGTCCTTCTTGCTTCCTCCTGTGTTCTTAGCACCTGCATCTTATCATAAAGATCAAAAATTGTTTAATGACATTTCTTTGAACCGATTCAAAAGAACTATAAATAATGATGAAGTGGATCAAACTGACACTGTGTTACAACAATATGTTGACTTTAATTTGGGACTATTTTTCTTCGTTGGTGCAGCTTTAAATAGCAGGAAAATACGACGCTTGACCTGAGGGGTAGAGGCAGTGACTAATCAAACAGCAAAGGCTCTTGGAAATATTACAGAACAACTCCAAATTACGAGAATTGTGACTTTTCAAAATAGAATGGTTTTAGATGTTATTGTGGCTGATCGAGGTGGAGCATGCCGTATCATCGGATCCAGCTGTTGTGTCTTCATACCAGACAATTCACCTTCTGTTTATGATGCCATTTCCAAAATGCATAAAATAGACACCGAGATACATCAAGACTCCGGAACATGGACCTGGACGGGATGGTTCTGGAACATATTTTCTGTATGGGGCCTGAAAATATTGTCGGGCTTGTTCATAATTATTGCAATTCTATTCTCTTGTTGCTTATGTATTCAATGTGGGCCAATGTTTTGTTCCCTCTGTATTTTCACTTGTACTACTTGTCTACCATCTAAAACAAATGTTCAAAATGTAAATGCCCGTTCAGCAATGGAACGAGAAATCTGTGATATAATGTTAATTGACATCCATGCTGTTTATCGTACTCCTTTTAAAGCATAAGAAAATGTCTTAGCTTATGCTAAAAGGGTCGTCTATGGAAACATGTAATATTTTACTTAGCATAAGCAACAGCCATTTTGACTGTGGTTTCCATTTCGTTTCCAGTGATGTCATCAGTGATGTCACTGACCATGTCATGAGTGATGTAATATGTGACTTCATCAGCAGTGCATTGCGGGGGTGCGAGTTATAGTTAGCTGAACTAACTATAACGGGGGAATTTCTATGGTTTTGTACGAGTGAAATGTCCAGCTAACTAGAACACCTCTGAAACCTATCGTTTTTTCTGTGAATTTCTAAGGTTTTTTAAATGCTAATTTCTAACTATAACGTGCCTGAAACCTATGTTTTTTTCTGTGAATTTCCAAGGTTTTTTAAATGCTAATTTCTAACTATGCCTACAGAAATAGGACATGTGAAGAAAGAAGAAAAAATACACAGAAAGAAGAAAATGAAATTCAGAAAGAAGCTACAGAAGTCGACAAAGAAAAATGCCGGAAGAAGGAAGACGTGCAGAAAGAACAAACAGAGGAGGAGAAAGAGTCTTTGATGCAAAATCATCCTGTAACCTCAACTTTTTCAGATGGGTACTGGTGGTAACAGACTCTGACTAACCAGTCCTAGAGCCAGCGCTATGCTAAAAGACACTTAGAATATAGTTAAAACACCTACATATACTAGGGAACACTATGCGTTGGGGTACCCTTGTTATTAGCATTACCTCTATAAGCTCCTAGTATATAATAGGGCAGGGGGATTAAAGCTACCTCTTAAAACGTGCCACAGAGCGCGCTTGCACACTGGTGAAGGGAGGTGGGGCTGAGCTGACGTCTGCAAACTCGCCCTATGGCTGTTTTAATTTGGGGGATAAATTCCCCTTGAATCCTGAGTGTCCCTTGGCAACAACTAGCGCATCAGGTATCTCTAGTTAGCACCACAGAGCTGCCTTACAGAGAAAATGGGCACGGCCTGGACCACCTCTCTGCAATGCAGCACAGTGCTGCTTACTGGAAGCACCTGGTGGACTAGTTGGCCCCCATGGGCCCTCATGATTGAAGGGAAATTATTTCCCCAACTTAAAATGCGCCACAGGGCGTGTTTGCACACGTCACCTCAGGCCCCGTCCCCTCCCTTCACCACTGTGTAAACCCGCCCTGTGGCCATTCTAAGTTGAGAGATTAAGTCCCCTTGAATCCTAAGTGTCCCCAGGGTCAAGCTACCCCACTAGGTACCTCCAGTAAGCGCCACAGAGCTGCGTTCCAGAGAGGTGTAAAAAGGGGCGTGGCCTCTGAACATCTGTCTGTAATGTAGCTCCCTGGTGCACACTGGAGATACCTGTTGGGCTAGTTAGCCCTTAGGGACCCTCAGTATTTAAAGAGTTAATCCCCCAAATTAAAACGCGCCAAGGGGTGCGTTTGCAAAGTGGTGATGGAAAGAGGCATGGCCTAAAGTGACATGTCTGCAAACACACTCTGTGGCGCGGTTCAAGTTGGGGAATTAATTCCTCCTCAATCCTGAGGGTCCCTGGGGGCCAACTAGCCCACCAGGTACCTCCAGTATGCGCCAGAGAGCTGCCTTGCAGAGAGGTGTTCAGAGGCCATGCCCCTTTTTACAACACTCTGCAATACAGCTCCGTGGTGCTTACTGGAGGTACCTGATGGGCTAGTTGGCCCCCAGGGACCCTCCAGATTGAAGAGGAATTAATTCCTGTACTTAAAACGTGCCACAGGGCGTGTTTGCACACATATCACCTCAGGCCCCACCCCCTCCCTTCACCACTGTGCAAACGCACCTGTGGCAATTTTTAAGTTGGGGGATTACCCCCCCTTGAATCCTGAGGGTCCCTGGGGTGCAACTACCCCACCAGCTACCTCCATTAAGCTCCAAAGAGCTGCGTTGCAGAGAGGGGTAAAAAGGGTCGTGGCCTCAGAACACCTCTCTGCAATGCAGCCCCTTGGCGCATACTGGAGGTTCCTGTTGGGCTATTTGGCCCCCAGGGACCCCCAGTATTCAAGGGGAATTCGTTCCCCATCTGCAGGGGGCACGTTTGCAGAGTGCTGAAAGGAGGAGGCGAGCCTCTGGCGCGATGCCGGTATTTCTTTTTTTTTTTTGCTCTTCATATTTTTGGCCCTGTGGGACCCCATCCCCCAGGGCCTGCCCCTAATTAAAAACAAACAAAAAAAATTATTGGGAAGGGGGCCACGTGGCCCCCCTCCTGAGGCCTTAATCCGCCCCGGGGACCCCATCCCCCGGGGAATGGCCTTTTTTAAATTTTTATTTGTGTGGATGGGGGCTGCGTTGCCCCCATCCGCTGGCTACTAAAGGCCCCAGGGACCCCATCCCCCGGGGCACCGCCTTTTTAATTTTTTTTTTTGGGGGGGAGAGGGGGGCCGTGTGGCCCCTCTCCCGGGCCACTAATAGCCCCGGGAACCCCGGGGACCCCATCCCCCGGGGCTGGCCCTTTCCGTTGGGGACCGTGGGGAAATCCCCAATCCCCCCACGGTCCCGCCGGCTCCCCGCCTCCTGCGGGAGCCGTCATTGCTTTTCCACATGGGGAGCTGCTAAGATGCAGCTCCCCGTGTGGAAAAGCAATTTGGTTTGAATTTTGAAAGAGTGAGCAGGTTTCCCGGCTCTCTCTTTCAAAATTCAAAACAAGTTTGCTATGGCAGGGCGGGAGCCGCGAGGCTCCCGCCCTGCCATAGCAAACTACAGTGTCCAGGGGTGGGCACCCTGGGACACTGCAGGAGCCGGCCCGGGGGGTGGCAGTCCCCAGGGCCATCATTGGCTCCAGGGGGGCCGCACGGCCCCCCTCCCACCAATTTCAAAAGCCCTGTGTGTTGGTGGTCCCCGGGGCTGGGGGGTCCGTCATGGACCCCCCAATTTACATATTTAGAGCCGGGGGGGGGGGGTGGCGGTCCCCCCACACAGGGTATTTTTTATATATTTTTTTAAATACACAAGCCCCGGTGGGTGACGGTCCCTAGGCCTGCGGGGGGGCCATGAGCCCCCCGCAAATATTTTCATAAAGCCCTGGGGGGTAGCGGTCCCCGGGGCTTGGGGGGGGGCCTTTGAGCCCCCCCAGCCATTAATTTTTGAAGCCCCGGGGGTAGTGGTCCCTGGGGCGGGGGGGCCCCTTTGGGCCCCCAACCCAATACATACATAGACCCTGGGATTTGGCCCCCCCGGGGGCAAATTAGCAACGAAGAGCGGGAGTCCGTGCTTGTGTTTTTATTTTATTTATCGGCAGGTTCCGCACACCCAGCGCGGATTTTGCAGATTAAAAAAAAAAATATATATATATATATTTTTTTGGGGCCTGGTGGTCCTTGTGGGACCCCTGAGCAGGCCTAGGGGGTCAGGGTGTTTCTACCCCGCCCCCTTTTTGCGTTCTGCGTGTTTTTTTCTTATGTTTCTTGTGCCTCTGTTCTACCGAGTCACAAGATGGCTGCCAACACTTCCTGGTTTGGAGTGTTGACAGCCAATTAGCATACAGCTCATGCTCGGCAGGGTGCGCGGATCCACCGCGCCCATAGATACGTGATTTTACTTTTGATTTTCTCAGGAACTACTGAACGGATTTACACCATGTAAGCAAAAGGCACGAGTGTGAACCAAGGTCTACCTTTCTGCCAAATTTGGTGTAATTCCGTTCAGCAGTTCGGGCTGTAGCTGCGACTAACGGTCCCTATGGAAAATTGCATGGGGAAAAACACGTTTTGGGACCCCCCTTTTTCTCGGCCCCCACTTGACAAATCACCCCGAGACTTTCAGGATAGGAGCGGACCGAAGATTTGTCAACTGGCGCCAAGGTTATTCCAAATAGAATGTTGCGGATTTCCTATGGGTAATAGGTCCTAACTATAACTACCTAATGGCAAACGCCAGTAGGTAATGTGTATGTGTATGTATATATATATATATATATATATATATATATATATATATATTCACATATTATATTACACTGCCACACTATATGTTGTATTATTTCTTTCTGATTCTTGTCCTGTGATTTAACTGTACAACAGCCTTCTAGTCCATGCATAATTTAAGAATGGATATATAAATTCCAGCACATTAACTTTGAGTTCTTGTTTGGTGTGTTTTGACTGCTCCGATGATTTTATAAAATTTAAGTGTTTAATTGTGATTAATATCCTGGATACTAAGCAATTGTTTGACCCAACAGAACTCATTAGACTAATGTTGACAAGACCATATCTTTTGTAAGGGTTGTCTGTAGCCAATTAAAATGGTACACCCTCAGAAATCTTTTCTTATTAGTTGACAGTAGTCAATCTGAATTGCTGGACAGCCTTTTACTGATTCTCATTGGCTGCTCCCATCCAATCTGCATCGGACTATGTGGTTAGAGACTTCTGATTGCTGTTGATACTTCGTTCAATAGAACTGTGGCATCCCTTGCCTCCCCGGGGTGTGGGGTGATACAGACCACCCAAACACAAGTAAACTTCCTCTTTCATAGGAATTAATTTGTTTATGTTCCTGGTCTCCAAGTAAAGCAAAGCTGATTGAGTGTGGTTTTTCTGTCATCTGCTCTGCAGGTGAAATTAAAAAAACAAAAAAGTGGTTTTGTTTTAAATAATTACTTTTATTAAACAGTTTCGACATGAATCACATCACAAAATTACAAGCAAGCGACTTCACCCGTCCATAGTATCATCAATAACGTCAAAGTACAGGTCACATTTACCGTATCGGCTAAATCAGGGGGTATTGCGAGTCTCAGCATTGGTCTGCCGAGAAGGCGGAACACAGATATCTCCTCTGTAGTGATTCCAAGCACCCCACACCTTATTCCACTTCCCCGGGCACCCTCTGGCCACGTAAACAGACTTTTCCCTAAACATGCACCAGTCTAAGTCCTCTTCCCATCGTTTCATTTGAGGCGGCTGGCTTCCTCCCCACAACGGTGCTATGTTTCTTTTCGCTATCATGTAAGCTAGGGTAGTGTACGTGTTGAGATCTGTAGGTTCCCAAACATTTAGTATACACCTTCGAGCCTCGGGCTGCATGTTTACACTTAGGACTTCTCACAGTGTGCAGTGTATGCCTTGCCAATATGATTGTATGTATGGGCAGTTCCACAGGATGTGAATGAACGTCCCTATGTCTCCACACCCTCTTCTACAGTCTCCACTGTTCTACTTTCCCCATCCTTACCAAGCAGGGCCCTGTGGTGTAGATCCTGTGTAATATTTTGAGTTGCACCAACCTCAGTCTGGCCTGGATGGCAACCACCCGCGGGGAGGAAACAGCCTCTTGCCAGTCATAATCATTGAGCTCTATGCCGTCACTGACCCATTTCTCCTTTAAAGCTTGTAGTGGATCGTCCATGTTGTTAATCAGTTTTCTATAGATAAGGGAAATGGTCTTTTCCGGGAGGTGTCCGTCTAGCAATCTCTCCTCCAGAGGGGAGGCTTTCGGGAGTGATGTATTCCCAGGCACCTGGTTGAGCAACGCGTGCCGCATTTGGAGATACCGGTCATGCTCGGTGTCTGCCTAGCTGTTTTTCTGTTTAAGTGAATTGAAAGATAGAACCGTCCCCTCACACCAGACATCTTTTAATTATGAAATTCCGATGAAGTCCCCATTGTTAAAGCCCTTGGATTTCCAAAGGCTCCCCAGCCTCTCGGAATTCCATAATGGGGTAGCCAAAGTAAGTCTGTTGCCCCTGGGAGCAGCCACCTATCCATAGTGTACCCAGGATCATCTGGGCGGCCATAAATCCCGTGATTGATGGCTGCGATCTGGAATGCCCAATAATACTTCAGGATATCTGGAAGACTAATGCCCCCATCATACCAGTTGAGAGTTAGCTTGGAAAATGCAATTCGGGGCCTGCCGTTCCAGAGGAGCTGTCTTAGAAGGTTTTCTATGTCTTTACAATAAGAAGATGGGACTGGGTCCATTGCATTCTGGAGAGCGTATAAAAACCGAGGCAGGGCCATCATTTTGAAAAGGACTGCTCTGCCTAGCAAAGAGAGGGGGAGGGTCTTCCAATGTTTGACATCATTTTTCAGCTTCTGTATGGGAGGATCTAAATTGCGGGCAAAACGAAGCTTTGAGCTCAGTGTCACGTAGATGCCGAGGTATTGGAAGCCATTGTTCGCTATCTGAACTGGGCAGTTCTGCGGTATGGTGGGTGGATCACCTTGGAGGACTTGGACCAGTTTACAGTGAATCCGGAATGTCTCCCGAATATTTCAAGGATATCGAGGAGACCAATCAGTGAGGCTCTTGGGGAGGTCATATAGAGAAGAATATCATAAGCATACAATGATATCTTGTCTTCCCAATCTAAGGTCCTCCGCATTCCGCGGATCACTTGATCTTGCCTGATCCAGGCCACCAGGGGCTCCAGTGCCAACGCAAAGAGAAGCGGGGACAAAGGACAACCTTGGCGTGTGCCCCGGCTCAGCTGAAAGTCTAAGGATTTGTGGTTGTTCACCACTAGTTGGGCCATAGGGCCGGAGTATAAGAGACGGATCCAGCTTATAAATTCTGGTCCAAACCCCCAGCTTATTCAACACAGTGAACAAGTAGGGCCACTCGAACATGTCAAATGCCATGGTGGCATCCAGTGATACCAACATAGCAGGTTCCAGTATGGTTGATACTCTGCCGAGCACCCCATGCAGACGGCGCAGATTGAGGGCAGTGTTGCGATGAGGCATAAAGCCCGATTGGTCAGGGTGAACCAAGGTGGTGATAACTTTAATTAGGCGTGTAGCAAGCAACTTAGAGAGAACTTTAGGCTCCGCATTTAATAATGATATTGGCCTGTAGGACGCACAGCTGGTTCTGGGTTTGACCTCTTTGTGTATGATGACTATGTTGGCGACCCGCTGATCATATGGTAGTACTCCTTTGACTCTACTCTCCGCCAACATAGAATGGATATAGGGGGCGATTTTGTCTGGTCTCAGCTTATACAATTCAATGGGGTTGCCATTTGGACCCGAAGCTTTTCTGAGTGTACTCCCCTGATCGCTTGCACCACTTCATCATCCGTTATCGGGGATTCAAGATATGTTTTATGTTCGTCTGAGAGTGTGGGTAGCCTGATATCCCGAAGCAATGCGCATTTCTGATCCTCCAAGAGCCGACCGGCGGTGCTATATACCGTACGGTAGTAATCTGCAAATGTATCCGCTATTATCTGTGGGTCTGTTATGGGGCTGGAGTCCTCTCCAATCAACTCAGGTACCAGGCGAGCCACCCACTCCCTTCTGTCCAACCATGCTATCAGCCTTCCTGCCTTATCCCCTTGCTCGTAAAGTCTGTTCTGGACCTCTCTGCTCTGCGCCCGAGCTCTGTCTTCCGCTATGCTATTAAACTCATCTTGTTTCAACTTCAGTAGGTGAAGTCTTTCGGGGGTCACTGCTTGGGCTAAGACCTCTTCCGCCTTCAACACTTCTTCCTCTGCCTGAACAAGGTCTGCCTGCCTCTCCTTTTTCTTTCCGGCTGTAAGGGAAGAGGACTTCTCCCCAGATGACCATTTTGTAAGCTTCCCAGAGCATCTGTGCGGAATCAACCGAACCCTCATTTTTCCTGAAAGTAATTGTCCGTGACACTGGCAATATTTTTCTGGATGCCCGGGTCTTTCAGGTACCATGAGTTAATAGGGGCCACCCTCCCCACGTTCGCTTGACCCAGTACTACTTTCATCCAGACCTGGGAGTGATCTGAAATGCCCCATCCCAGGTGACGAACCTCTCGGATATTGTGTACCTGCGCCGCGGGGACCAAGATGTGATCAATGCGCGATAGGCTACGGTGAGCTCCCGATACATGAGTGAACTGAAACCTTTCCGGATTATGCGTCCTCCAACTGTCCACCAACCCCATGGACTTAAAGTCCGGGAATGATAGAAGAGTTGTGCCCAAATCTTTGAATGTGTCTGAACGTATATTGTGTCTGGGACGTAAATTGATACAAATGTGGAAAAGTTTGCTAATTTAATTTTGAAATGCGCCTGTTCTTTCCTGCAAGGATAATTGTATTTATGTCAATGGAAAGCTATATTCTCAGTAAGGCTCTCCAGGTCTCAAGAATCAACTGTATGGTCTGGTTTGTCACTGCCACCCTCTCTAAGGATTTGAGTTGCTTGATATTCTGTTGACCTCCACATTCATGTCTACTACTCATCGGGAGCTGGGGGGAAAAAAAACTACTTCCAGTTACAATGATACTTTAGTCTTTGCATAGCTGTGAATTCACACTTGCTGCTTCCATGCTTGTCATACTTTTCTTTGCCATGTATTTCCTATTCCAAAATTGCTTCTAAAATGGTATCTGGTTGTAAGAGGACCACATGAGCGTAAGACTGGTCACCATACTATTTGGTTCCAAACAACAGAATAGGTTGTTGACCCCTGTTGAAATATCAGATGTGCGTGGATTGGTAGGATGTTTTTATAGCTATCATGCAAAGAGGCTGATAAATCGGTGTGTTGTCTACAAAAGACCAGCAACTCAGAGCTACACCTACTTGGTGATGTTTTTGAATAGATCATTAACTGATCATTTGGCTTCCAAAGAGTGGCCAGTTTTCCACATATTAAAAAAACTTTCCCCATGTGCAGTTTCACAGAATGTTTACTACTTGTCTCGCATTTCATTCTTACGAAGATGGCTCCTTTAAAGAATAGGTAATGAACAGTAAAATACATTTTATGCTGGAAGTTTTATAAAATGCAGATTTAGGTTGGCTCACAGATATTCAAATGATGATCGCTCGCATTCTTGTTTGTCTCTCTACATGTATAGTTTGCATTCAGGTCTGTTAGGTTTAAGCACAGCTATGTTAGATTTAGGCCGCATGTCCTGCTAATGTATCAGTAAAATGACATAAGCAACAATCTACTTTCCTGTAGCTCTTTTTTAGTGCTGATCTTCAGGTTTCATTGATCTCAAACGGAGACCTTTCACATGCACGCATTATATACCTACTGCTAAAGAATGCGCTAATTTGTATGCATGGAAAGAAGCCTGAAAGTTCAGAGAGGAGTTTGAATGGCATTCTACGTGAAATTTCATTAAAATAGCTTTAACATGACATCCAGCAAGTGACTTCTTGATTTGTAATGTGGCAATTTTTAAATAAGAGCCGCCTTGCCAAGGGACCTTGTGTTTCAATTGTCATCGGCTCCAAAGTTTTTCTTCGATGAATGTCTGCACCTGAAACACAAATGATTCTTTCACAAGTGCCTTTTTCAGAAGAAGCAGCTTTCAGAAAGTTAATACAACATTATTCCCGATAATACCTTTTAGTAATTACTTGCCAGAGATCTGCCTTTTTTTTGGTAGAATATGTCTCATTTTAGTTACACATATGTTCCAGGAGAGTAGAGAAGTAATGGGGCTTGTTTCTGTAATATCCTACCTGAGAAGGTGGCAGGACCCGATGATTAAATTGGTTATAGATGCCAAGTGATCATTGTATTCCATATTTGTGTTTTTTCGAAGTCTAAGAAGCAGTAAAAAAACCTAAGCAAAAGCAAAACAAAATACTGGTTGATGAGGTGTAAAAAAGGACATTTGTGCATCTTCCCAATTGATTCTGTAGCAAGAACAGGCACACACAATGTGCAGTCTATAACTAGTTTATTAAACCCATATTTTTAGCCCAGAAGAACTCATCTGGTTTTGGTCTGAAGACCTCATACCTTATCAGGTGCCCACAGTGGATTTGCCTAGCTGTTTGTAGTTTTGTTTTGCGAAGGGGAGACCTGTAGGTAAGTCGCGGATTGACTTTGAAGCTCGGGTTGCTAATAACCACAAGAAATGAGGTGTCCGATAACCATATGAAGAGTGTGAAAACGTCTGTTATGTATATTTTGACCTGCATATTTCATTTCAGGTTTGGTGAAACTGGACTAGCCTCACTCTGAATACTTAGCAATTGTAAGAAGTTTTGGAATAAAGTCCAGAGCACATGAATGAGCACTGTATCATTATTTCTAAATTATGAGTTTGGTTCTCTGCCCCTGAAAACAACAATGGAATTGGGAAAGGACTACAGGTTTAAAAACCATAAAGGTATGAGGGGTGGTAAGGGCCAGAGAGATGAGCAATGCACTGTGGCAAGTACACTGGCGTAGTGTGTGCAGTGTTGAACTACCAGTCGGGGATTGTCCTAGAACCCACCAGAATGTAGCCAGACAAAAGACTGCAGTTAATATTTACTGTGTGATAACATGCGGTCTATCAATCTGTGCACTAGAGAGCTGCAGTTTTGTATTCCTAATTTGCAGATATGCCCTTAATCAAACCTTTAATAATTATCTGTGAAAAGTTAAGGTATCAGGGCTCTGAAGCGGTTTGCTACCTATTTATTCCTGTCTTTTTCCCCGCAAGTAAATTGCTAATTTGATAATCCTATAGCGGGGAGGGGTTGTATTTTTCCCCATAAATATTCATTTTCAAACGTGAAAAAATGTCAACTTTTACAGAGATCAAAAAATAAAGCTTAGATCAAGTATATAAAATACAAAACTTGTATGGCTAGAGGCTAAGACTGGTTTTAAAAGTTGAATAATACATTGAAATAAACCATGTTACGTCAATTTCAGCTTCTATATAGCCCTATGTGTAAAATACTTTCAATAACAAGTGTTGTGATTAGATTTCTTTTGTATGACTAAAAAAACGGGTCAAATACAGTAAGGTGCTACTATCAATGCCTATGGAAAAAAGTAAAATCAGTTTCATGAAAAAATAGAACCTGTCATAGCCATTTAACTTCTGCTCTGGTCAAAAATTGGATGTTCGCCCTGGACTTGAAACTATGGTTTGGTGGATGTGAATGCAGGATTATGGTGCTTTGATTGGTCTCTTTTTATTTATTCCCACCCCTCTCTCACATTAGTCTACCACTCATCTAGATATCCCTTTTGAAATGTGCATACCCAGACTTTTCTGTTTTCCCCTTTTACAGCGAGGTGTCTGTTGGGCACTAATTGCAACTTTTTAGGCAGCTAAATAATTGCTAGTGTGTTTGGAAATCATTTGTGCAAATTTTGTCTAGTTTGACAAATCTTTATGGATGTTCTATTCTAATTCCACATTACTAAATGGATCCGTACTTTAATCTCAATTGAATATATTGTATCAGTTATTGATCCAAGGGGGCAAGCATCTGCCTAGAACATGAACAATGTACCTCAAATGATAACTATTGTCTCTCAAAAATGAGAAAAGTCTCTAGCTTCCCCATTACATTCTTACAGGGTGATTGCCACGCAATAGGACTCCAACGTATCGATTCAAAAGAATTGGAATAGTTCATATCTGTGGATCAGTGTTAAGTACAATGAGATCTACATGCATTCAGAAACCATGTCAAATATCTAATGGGTAACTAGTTCCAACCTGAATTATTTTGGGAGGTTTGAGGATTTGTGGAGCGAAAAAGAAGATTTTGTGCTGATTAAAGGGGTTGCAATTACTGCATTCCCCTTGGTGCCTCGTTTACAGTTCAAACATTTTCTTTAATAAACAAATTGATTTTAGAGTAGATGTGTCTGTTCACTCCAATTGAAACCCAGTCTCCCAGTGATCAGGAATCACATGATCACCTCAACCTATGGCAGACGAGTAATATTGTCCTCACCATCAAATGGAAAATACATACTCGTCCCCCATTCAGATTGTTGGTGTATATATGGTGAGAGGAATGCAGATTGCTCATAAAACGGCTCCAGTTTTGTGAAATTAAGAAGAAAATTCTGTGCATTATTAGTTAGTACTACACAGCAATATAAGTATACCACTACTATTAAACGAGCGCCAGGACGCTCCCAGGAGCATCTGTGCGCTTTATAAATCTGTCTTCATCATCAATACATTGGTACATGGTTTGCAATTCACCGTAACACCTTAGTTTGGTTCATGTTTATATAGCTATTCTCGATAGCATAGTGACAATATGGCTTGAAATCTATTGCCAAGGATCTTGGTTTGAATCTCTACTCCAAACAATAATTAGGTTTAATAATATGTCACCACCTGCATGCTAATTGTTACCGTATCTTCATCGTTGATAGACTTTCTAATGTCTTTTTTGTGCTTGTCAGATGATTTATAAAAAAAGAAGTTTGGAACTCATGACTAACAATTTCCTGTCTTGACAAAGACCTATTATCATGCCGACATGTAATTTTTGTTAAATGTGTGCCGAAGAATAATAAAGAATTCTACATTTACATCAAGTGAAGTGGTTACAAATTTCTTTAGTGGAGCAAAATAATTATTTCAAATATTTTATTTTTCGCTAGATCCTGACCACCAATCTCAGCAGGCAACTTGCTTTGACACATGTATTATACACACACATATATTTAATATTCAATATATATGTATATATTTGCATAGAAACATATCTGCATCAGATATAACCTGTTAATGTTGAATATTGTGCCCATTTGCAATTACCGAAAGAACCTGGAACGTGTTAATATGTGTTTTGCCCCACTTTCATTTGGAAACTTAGTTGAATTGTACCTTATAGTTTTAGGAATCATGCAATACAATCTGGGAAGACCCTGATAATTGCACTTTTATCCAAATGCAAAGTAGTCTTTCAAATGCCAAATAGCCCATGCTAATAAAATATTTATAGCTTATACCCCTGATAAATTCTTCTAAGCAATTAATAGTGAGAACGTTATATAGAGCAAGTTGATATTGTGTTATGGTTGCTAGGCCTAACAATTGCAAGGCTCCTTTATCGAAACATCTATTGATAGGGTTTCTTTTTTATGTTGATCTAATTGGTTAAGATTAGTAATGCAGTCTTGAAATTAAGCCTTATTCCCTATAGGGTTAAAAACAAATCAAATCCCATACAGGGTATTTAAAAGTTAACTCAGACCAGATGCCAATATAAACTATTAAAATCAATTTTCTTGAAGACCTAGGAAATGAAAACCAAGAATTCACATATTTCTATCAGGCAAGCATGGCTCCATGCATATGGATGTTACTTGCTGGTTCGAAGAGAAGGTTGATTAATCTCACATGGTTTTAAGACTAGCAGCCCAAGAATATATTTTGATGTTGGATAAGGTGCAACAGTTATTCAATTTAAGCTGCCTATCTTTTTCCATTACATCACAGGTGCTTAATTTTTTTAAATCTACAATCAATAAAGGGTTCTGGCCCTTAATCAGTAAGGCTGGACCAAACTATACGCGAAACAACCAACACATCGCCAGTACTGATAACTTATTTACCATTTCATTCAGAAAACAATCACCCGTGTCACTCAAAGTGATTGAAAAAATTAATACAAAGTTTTATTTTCTTTTTCTTTTTTGATGAAGTTCATTATTTTAACAAAGGGACTTTCTAGTTCATGTTATTATTTTCATGAGCATTGTCCATATTATTCATTTACCGAACCACGATAACTAATACAACCATAAGACAATATTTTACATTCATAATAAAAATTAATAACAATAAAATACATGAATTAGAATGAGCTCAAATTCCGCAGCATTAGAAAAACAAGCATTGGCATAGCCAATAGGTCTCGCCTTTGGGACCTTATAAGTGTTAACTAAATACTTATAAGGTCCCAAAAGCGAGACCTATTGGCTATGCAAAGCGGCCGCGCGGCCGCGAAAGTGATCGCGATTAAACATCAAAGCGGCCGTGCGGCCGAGAAAGTGAAAGTAATCGTAGTAAAGTGCGGCGCGCGCCCGCGCACATGCACTGTACCTCTAGGCTGGTCTGGTAGCACTTTTTGGAGCCCTCTCAATAAGTCTCGCCAGACCAGCGCATGCGCTGGGTCAGGCGAGACCTAAAGAGTGAAAAGCCCAAGGGAAAGGTTAAAATAGAAAACACCACAATTACCAGTTAGAGAAGTAACACAAAACCAAGGGGGATTTTGGCTAAACAGTTTTTGTATTCAGGTCATAGAAAAATGAAATTTCAACAATTCTCATACATTGCTAGCGACCTGATACTTTTTTATAAACAAACAAAACTTGTTTAGACACAAAAAGAAGGTCTACGCGTTTCAAACCCAATGTGTTATTTTAAGGGTTTTCCTCAGGACCTGGAATGAGAGCTGTGAAAAGAAAACAAAAAAGTGCAGTGTTTAACATCACATCACACTTTCAACCACTCCAGCTAACCTATAACCTTATCAGTATGTTGGCAACAACATTACCTCGTGTTATCTTGTTATTGCCACTTGTTGTACCCAACTGCCTGTTAGCGCAATAATTTTATTATCTTTAAAAAAGACCGTTTAACTAACAGACTCCACTACGTGTCAGGCATCTATTAGCAATGGTTTCTGCCATCAATATGTTACCTTGCTAACACCAGCCTTTACTTGAATCATCGTTTTTAGAAAGGACAGCCAGGTTGCACAGAAGACGCCAACTACAAAAACCAAAGTGAAACTAATTTGAGGCAACACTCATTTTAAAATGTTGTTACATTTAGAATCAGAAATCCACAGTGAAAGCCACTCGGCGTACCTTAATTTGTCCCGTGAAAGCATCAAAACAATTTCACCTCGCAGCGGGCGGTTATATGACGGACCGTGGATTCAGTCTGCCAAGAACAAAGAGCTCTAAGTATGCGCATTGCGAACTAATAAAACGCAACTGTGCGGTTGCTGCATTATAACTCAAATTACCTTTAGTCCAGCATTGAGGAGTCTGCGTCCATTCGTCGCAATGTGTCAAAACTTTCATCTCGCAGCGGGCAGTTATTTGACGGACTGTGGATTCAGTCTGCCAAGAACAAACAACTTTAAGTGTGCGCATTGCGAAGTAATAAAGCGCACCAGTGCGGTTGCTGCATTCTAACTCAAATTACCTTTAGTCCAGTGTGAGGGATTGCGGGACGATATCACGACTAGGACGCCATGGAAGTACACTGGGCAGAACTTGCGACAGAATTCCAGTCATAAAAGAGGCGCAGATAATACCGGACTACGATACCCATACTCCTCTCATGTTTATCCACAGACGGGAGGTAAGGACCCGGAAGAGGGCGGTGTTAACCCCGGAAGGGTAAATCAACACCCAATGAAAGCTGAAGAGGAAGAGACGCCGTCGTCACGGACCAGAGGCGGGAGTGTAGACGGAACTCGGGACGAGCAGAACGAAGAGAACGACTTCGAAGCAAAGAAGGCAGGAAGAGCGACCGCAAACGAGGACATCCGGGAGGAAGACGGAGCCGACGCAGAGCCGGAGGACCGGTGGTGCGAAGATTGGTGGTGCCCTCCGGAGGATGCTGGGGAGCGGCCGCAACTCAGGGAGAGTTGCGGCGGGGCCGGTGAGTGAAAGCGTCACAAGAGTTTAAGGGTTAAGGGATTGAGGGGCTAAGTCTGAGGCGGGAGGGAACGTACGGAGTCTGATATCCTGTACCTAAGTGGCCCTGTGTTTGCCTTCTTACGCTCTATACCTAGCTAACGACCCCGTGCATTGCTGACTCCTCACCCTGTGCACCTAGTCATTGCGCCTTGCCCATTAGAAACAGGAAGAGAAATAGTAAGAAGACCCCTGATAGTGAACGTACTTTTGTTAAATATCCCATTTCCCTTCACAACCCTTCCACTGATAGACCCCGAACAAACAAACACTCCGTGGTGTGGTGACGGTACTACTAACAAACGAAATACCAATAACTACCTAACTGACGGCTCCCTCTTTTCCCTCCTATGAGCCTCCGTGAAGACCGCCGCGACACTGACGAAGGAACACCTGGCACGTCACGCTCTACAGATCCATCAGGCTCGGCTGCAACACTCGCAGGAGGAGAACCACAAGAGGCAATACCATCCCGAACTGTCTTGTCCAAGAATCAAAATAAAACTCCTTCTTTTGGCAAATACATACAGCCTCCTCGCCTGTTTATCAAGCCTGCCCTCCCACATCCAGCATGAACGAATCCGCGTCCACTCACCGCAATCCAACTAAGGCGAACGAGATTGAGACAGACCTGGGCGCGTTTAATAGAACGTCATCTTCAGGTCCATGTCATGTGACTTGTGGGAATTTCGATTTGAACTTTCTCGACAATGACAGAATTGTCCGTGTCTTGTAATCTGTTCCATAAAAAATATGAAAACTTTAAGAGAAAGTAAGAGTAAAAGGGAGGCTAACGGTATGCCACAAAGATGTTGTCTTTGATATTCGAATCCTAAGTTATACTGTATTTCACAATAAAACCATATAGATATCGGGCGCATTCCATGAAGTGCGTCTCTCTCTGTGTACTTAATGTATTAAACCTTTGTCATTCAGTCTGTTGGACGATATCACAACAGGCAATAAATGTATCTCATTAAGTACATCTGGTGCATATGGCGCAAAGGCAGACAGATATTTTGTCCACTGGTTTCTTAAGCCGCATAATCAAAGTTTGAGATTACACTGTGATTTAAATGGATTCGCTTCAACATAACAATCTGGCTCATATGATATCTGTCCACCAAAAGTTGTCCTACTCAAAAAAGCCATACAGTTTGTTCATTTACAGTTTATAAATTTCTGAAAGTTCATTCAATCCGTCTGTTGTGGTGTTATATTTGACGATAAGCATCACTTCTTCCTGGAGCAAAGCCCTTTCTATATCGCCTCCTCGTGAATTTTTCTCTACTTTAAAGAGAACAGTCCATTTTAAATCATTGAGACTATGGTTCTTTGTGGACCAGTGGTGTACAAGCGGCGCATTTGTCACTTGTCTTCGGATTCTAGACATATGTTGTGTCATGCGTTGGCGGACTTCCTGATTTGTTTTCCCAATGTATAATTTTGGGCATGGGCACATAATGCCATATATTACATTTTTGCTTTTGCAATTGGTAAAGCGATCGTGCTTCCATTTGATGTCATTAAAACAAAAAAGAGCGCCTTCCATCGTGTATGGACAGCTTGAGCAAGTCCCACACTTGTGATGCCCAGTAATCGGTGGTAGATTTAGTTGTGTCCTCAATATGTTTGTGTTTAATGGTCTCTGTACCGCAGCACGGACAAGTAGATTTCCCACACTTTTGTATTAAGTGTCAATTTTGGTTAATCACCTTTTTAGGAAAATTGGTACGTGAACAAAATGTGATCTTTTGTAGTAAGACTTCTCTAGGTGTCCACCACGCCTGTTTAAATGCTTGTTTTAATAGCTTTTTAGGGTATCCTCGCTGTTTCAATTTTTCAAGAAGATTGTTCGCATGGAACATATATTCGTCTTTAGTAGAGCAATTACGTTTCACTCTGAGAAATTGTCCCACTGGAAGATTATCATGCAGACTACGCGGATGATGGCTTGTGTAGTGGAGAGCTTTATTGTGGTCAGTCGATTTGACATGCAATGAGGTATACAAAGTTCCTTGCACACTATATACCTCTACATCCAAGAATGTTATGACATTGGGGCTAGAGTTCAGGCTAAATTGAATATCAGGTGTCCGCTGGTTCAACCAATTATGGAGAGCTGTCAACTCAGTCAGGGTGCCGTTCCAAATCAGGAATATGTCATCAATGTAACGAACATAGGTTGATATTTGTGTCCAAAATGGGTTATTGTTATAGACAAAATGTTCTTCATCTTGTGCCAGAAACAATACGGCCAATTCCGGCGCAAAGGGATAGCCCATGGCGGTCCCTTTGGTTTGGAAATAGTAACTCTGCTCAAATTTGAAGTAGTTCTTCTTTAAAGCAAACTTTGCTAATTCAATTATGAATTTGCTTGGGACTCTTACAGGTCTAGGTCTCTTTTCAAGGAAAATGTTAATTGCACTTAATCCTTCTTCCTGGGGTATCTGAGTGTAAAGAGACACCACATCCAGGGTCACCAACAGTTGGTTAGTGGGTGAAAATTCCAGATCTTGTATTCTGTTAAAAAAAAATGATGGTATCCTGCAGATGGGATGGAACATCAAGTAGGAAAGATTTTAAGAAAAAATCGACATACTTGGATATCGGCTCGAGTATTGAGCCACAACCGGATACGATTGGGCGTCCTGGAGGGTGTGTTGAATTTTTGTGGATTTTTGGAAGTATGTATAATAGTGGAATCCTTGGATGTTTTCTATTTAGAAAGCCAAATTCCTTGTTTCCAATAATTCCTAAATCCAAAGCATTTTTTAGAATGACCGTCAGTTTTTCGGTAAAACTGTGAATCCTGAAGTTGTCTTAAAATCTCTGTCTGATAGTTTGAGGTGTTCATCACAACTATCGACCCACCTTTGTCAGCTGGTTTTATCGTTATAGTGGAGTCCGATTTCAATGTAGTCAATGCTACCTTTTCAGTTTTCAAAATGTTTTTTGTATATTTTTTATGATGTCATATATTAATTATTGTATTTTAAATGGCATTCACAGTGATTTGAATTATTAAACTTTTGCATAAGTATTTTCACCTCCTGAGTAGAGCGCTTTAATTGTGTGGGTAAATGTGAGTTGTTGCCCGGGTATGAAGGTGTATGATTGATTTGGGTAAAAAGAGCCGCAATAGTTCTTAATAAGAATACTCCGGTTGCTCCAAAGGGAAATTTTGTGTTTAACTTTTCTGAAATAATTCATGCCAATATTTTGGAAATTACAAAACATTGGGTGGCCAGATGTTGTTTAACTCACTGAAATAATTTCATTGATGTACTCGGAAGTATGTTTGTTATCTTAAATAGTTTGAGATATACCATAAATTGTTAACCTAGTGTAAGTGTAGTGCATTGCCATCTGCAAGCATGGTCCGAAACTTTGAAATTAGTTTATTTTCCCGGCAAGTCCACTCATATGAGCGCTGTTCTCCCTTACTTGTACAGCTGACTGTCAGAATCAGACAAATGACCGATTGGAACGGTAAGAAAGGTCATAGCTCTGGGAGGTCAGAGAGAGGTAACAATATATAATTTTCATGGTTACAGAGTAGCCTTTTCCTACTGTTTTCATTACAGTTCTGCAGCGAGATCAATTTTATTAAGTTGTGCTGTAAGTCTAGGGTGGCCAACCACATTAGCTTCATGCTGGACCAAGTCCTTTTTGTGCCATTATGATTGTTTTTCTTTGCCTTTTTGGTGCAGAAAGAACCATGTGTTGTGAATGTTTGGCAAGACTGAAAGAACTGTGCTTTGCATTCTGTTCTCCTTATAGGAAGAGGATTTGCATTTCCCTAAATTGCTTAAATTGATATTTTTGCTCCTGACATTCACACCTTCATGTTGCTATTTCCCAATAACGTACCCTGGTGTCGCCTGTTTCTATGCAAAAAAAATTGAAGTGTATGTAACAGATGCAGGCCGTCCAGCCAATGTATTCTAAATAGTGTTCTTTGAAATTTGCAATGGGTAGGGTGGCTGTCTTTTCACCACACAAATACTCAGTGAGAGAGGGCAAGTGCTAGAGTATGCACTCATTTTCAGTCTTGCATATCTTTGTAATGTCATTCGAAAAGATCAAAGGCTGCAACAGATAGACTGTATCGGATAAGTTGTTTTTAATGGGTTCTTGGCGAGTTGTCTCACTTTCAGTTGGGAAATGCTAGGATAATACATCTGTTTCATATTATTATTTTTTCTTTGGGGTGTGTGGAGGTTTAATTAGTCATAAAAAATGTACATTTATTTCAGATTTCACAAGAATATTATGCCCTCTATTTAATGCCTTTACATATTCTTATGCTCTGCATAATATATTAGAACATTGAAATGTTGGGAGCTAACGACCATTATTTTAAGAAAATTGGAACCTTTATTATTAAGGCACCCATAATGTTACAACCAGCTCCAACATTCCAATAATTGTATTTCTGTATCTTTCTGCCAGCTTAAGAACATTATACCTAGGACCACTGGAAATATGCAGCAGGAGAGGACCAAATTATGCAGCAAGTTGGACTAAATAATACAGCAGGGTGGACTAAATTATGCAGCAAGAAAAGACAAATTATGTGGCATAAGCAGCCCATTTTTAGCAAATAATTGCTTCGTTATTTTATACAAATTTCTTTTTGCACATTTTAACACAGTGTGTACAAAGGTTTCACCCTAATTTAGCACCAAAATACAGCAGCAAGCAACTGATAGGTGACCAATAAACTTTTGTCGCTACACACACGTTGCTGCATTTCTAGTGACTTTTGATCTGTTTGAGGTAGAAACATATTGTTTGCTAAATCTGAAGATCATGGAGCAGATCATGGGTTATGTGGCATAAGCAGCAAATCCAAATCTGAAAAGTAACATCCCTAGGCATAACTGTTGACCCCTTCCCCGGCCTCTGGAATTGGTCCCCCTTTGATCTGCAGTTCTGTGAGTCTGTTGGCCTATATCCCGGTAAATATGGTGTGATTCGGAATGCAACACATAGGGTATTAGTCCCTTTGTAAACCGGTTGCCAACCAAGGTTGTCCTGTGTTGTTTTGTCTATTCTTTGTCTCCAACAGAATTGTTTTTAATTGACAAAACAGTGGTGCAGGGTGGAATGAAAATACCCCACGCCCTGAAGAAGTTGCCGTGAGTTTACCCAGAAGGCAATGAAACATGTCGGCATTTTAAATATGAGCAATCACACAGCATAGAATAAAAAACGCAAGCCAGTGTGATTTAGCTCAAATTAGTATATCATTGTGGGGCTTACCGTGGTGCACATATCACTGCACAGTTCTTTCCTCTTTTACCACACACCCTAGCACTTGTTTTGTTTTGGGTCAACAGTTATTCATTTCTTCCTACACATATTCCCTGTTTTTGGAGTGTTGGTAGCTGATGATGAGATCTTGAGGTAGCAGGCGAGTACCATCCTGCTTAATCCTCCTTGGTGTTGCTACCGTGAGGCACCAACACTCCCTCTCACACTTTTTTCACCACGTTTGGGTGTTGGAGACATAAGTTTTTAGACATATAGATAGTTTTCTTGTCTTACCTCGTATGAAAAATACTTGTCTTTTCTTTTCTTAGTGAGCCACACCAATAAGTAGCATAGATGATACAATCACTTGCTTTAAAGATTGTCTAAAATGTATGACAACCGTTATGGATATATGAACTATTTGCTCACAGTGTGAACAGGTCCTTTTTGTACACAGTTCATTGAGTGGGGGATGACCTGTTCTCTGCCCCTTCAGCTCCTTATTGTAGTTTGAAACCTATGGCACCCCGCGATTTTACCAAAAAAAAAGTTATTTCACCCTTCGGGGTCCTTTAGGAACCCCCTGACAAAGGCTAGGGGGTCAGGAACTCTCTATCCTGCCCCCTTTTCACGTTCGCCACCTCTCTTTTTCACTCTCGCACCCACAACAAACAAAATGGCGGCCGACACTTCCTGATTTCGACCGATTCGAACGTTGACTGACATGTAACCACCAATCAGAATTATGCTCGCGCACGTTAGGGTGCGCGGCCATAGATATGTATGTGCTTTTAAATGCAATTTTCTCAGGAACTACTGAACAGATTGACTCCATATATACAAAAGGCACTTCCCTGACCTGAGGACTACCTCTCTGCCAAATTTCAAGTAATTCTGTTCAGCCGTTCGGGCTGTACCTTCGACTAAAGGTCCTATGGGAAAATGCATGGGGAAAACGTGTTTTGGGACCCCCCTTTTTTCTCGGCCCCCGCTTGACGAATCCCCCCGAGACTTTCAGGGTAGGAGCTGAGCGGAGCGCCCCATTAGTTTTGAAAATTTCGCGAGGATTCGTCAACCGGCGCCAAAGTTATTCAAAATAGAATTTTCAGATTTCCTATGGAAACACGGTCCTAACTATAACTATCTACTGGCGACCGCCAGTAGATAATAAACATATATATATATATATATATATATATATATATATATATATATATATATATTCACTCACTCTCTGCAGGATGAGTGTTTTGGTGCAGAGCAAAGTGAAGAGTCGACATGGCACACATTCCTGTGTGCCATGCCTACAACCCACTGCTCTGGCATAGGTCAGCCATCCCTCTAGCTGGATGCACTATACCAGTGGTGAGGGTACAGGTGCATGAGCCCTGTACCCCTACAGTGTCTAAGCCATTTCTTAGATATTGTAAGTGCAGTAATGCCACTTAGAGTATATGGTGCTGGGAGTTTGTCATTACGAACTCCACAGCATCATAATGGCTTTACTGAAAACTGAGAAGTTTGGTATCAAACTTCTCAGCACAATAAACCTACACTGATGCCAGTGTGGGATTTTATAAACAATGCTCTCAGAGGGCACGTTAGAGATTTCTTCTGAAAAACAACCTAACTCTAGTGTCCTGGCTGAGTGGCCGCTCGCCAGCTGCCACCACCAGAAATGTTTCTGGACTCCTGAGTCAACAGCCTGCTGCTCTCGGCATTCTGAAACAATGCACTTCCTGGGACGAGGTGCCAAGCCTCCTCCCCCAGGATGGGCAGGGCCCACGAAGGAGAAGCTTCAAAGGATTGCCGCCTTTGTGAGCTTTCCCAGGCCACTTGCTGCTTTCAGCAACTGGTCCCCACTGGTTCAGACCCCACTTTGGGTGGGAGAACCGACGGGAAAAACAAGTGAGGAAGAGAGGTGTGCCCACGTCTGCCAACCCCACCCCTCAGGTGGGGGAGGGGAGGTGAAGCATAACTCTCAGTCCCCGCCATCTTGCAGATGGGGGGACACAGCCAACCATAGAGAGGCATATCCCACCCCTCCCACTGGAGGGTGGCATAATAGGGGGTGTACCCACCCCAAGGAAGGTACTCATTAGTCCCAACCTTTATTTACCTGTAACACCCCTAAATCTAGTATTTAGAGGCAACCCTGAGCCTTGCCTCCTCAGACAAGAAATGGGAAGAGAAGAAGAGCCGAAGAAGCTGTGCTGAACTAATGAGAGGAGGAAGCCCACTGACTTGGCGCCAGCCCTACCGGCCAGTCTGCACCTCAAACCTGCTCCAGTGTAATCCCAGTTTGTCCTGCAGCCAGAAACCTCAAGAACGTCTAGGACCTGCCCTGCCTTCCAAAAGAAAGACTTTGTCTCCTGTGAGCACTGGATTTGCTCATCTACTGACTCTGGCCAAAGCCGCGATTCTGCACCACTCTACACCCGACGCCCACGGCCCGAGTTTGAGTGGCCAACACCATGAGAAGGTCTCCCCCGGCGATCCTGACCTGGGATCTGGTGATCTCTGACCTGCCTCGATTCTCCAAACGACACCTTCAGTCTCATTCTGGAGGATCCACCCTGCACCCAGCCACCCCTGCAGGTGTACCTTGGGTGCTAACTCGGATCCTCCTTTGCCCTGAACCTAACACCAGGAGCTTTGCTCCTACAACCCTGTGACCTGCTTGTGGGCAGCCACAAACCATAGGCCCCCTATCCCCCATTGGATAACATTGGACCTCAGCACTCTGCCCCCGGCCGCCCTAGTGCCCCTGAGGGTGTATCAAGAGTGCATCCTTAACCCTGGGGGGACCCTGGCTCTAACCTCAGAATACTATCTCCCACAAATAAGTACTTACCTGCAAACCATTAACTTAATTTCTTTCCATAGGATTGCATTGACTGGTTTTCTTGAAAATTGTTTTAAGTTTTGAGTTGGTTTGTATGGAACGTTGAGAAAACTGCAAATGTACTTACCTTTTGTCTAAGAAATGTCTCAGTGTGATATCTGGGCATATCAAACTGATTAGCAAACGTAATCTGAAAAGTAATCCAATAAGTAATGTACAATGTAATCTGAAAAGTAAATGAACAGTAATTACGAAACATTCTTACCTGTAATTCAATCAACCGCATTTAAACCTGCATTCCACTGTAAAATATTGCCTAAGAGTTTGCAAATTATTATTTCACTTACCTGCACAACGCTTGGTTTGGTTCAGGAAATAAAATAACTTAATATTTTTAATACAAACAAATTGGTCTGGAGTTCAGTCTTTGAGTGTGTGTCATCATTTGCTCCCTGAGGGTGTACAACAAATGCTTAACACTACCCTCTGATAAAGCCTTACTGCTCACCCGCACTACCACAAATAGGGAGCAAGGTGCTATCTACTTTTAACCTCAGCCTACCTTTAGGGTTTCACTAGACTCTGTGCACATTATACCTCATTTTGATATAGCATATACAGACCCAGCTTCCTACACTGTTCCCATCTGAACAAGGTGCTTTTGTTCATGTGTTGGTGTGCTCCCAAGGCTGTCCAACGTATATAATTAGGTGATTATCCCTCAGCCAAATAATGTTTGCTCATTTTGGTTCTGGTTTTCATGCAGCGTAAGCTGCTATGATGTTCCATAATTCTCACTTTGACTGGTCTGGTGGTCATACGTATGTATCTTTTGTTGCACGGGCATGTCACCATTTAAATGTAGTTTTTGAAGTTACAGTTGGTGTGTGTATTCTGTATCAAAGTGCGAGTGGTGTCCATTTTGACCTCTTTGGTAGTTTCAGTTAAGGCACAGACTGCACACGATCCACAGGGGAAGTGACCTCTCATGGGGGGTAGATCTCATAATAATCCTTTTTTTGATCCCATGGGTTTTAGTAGTATGGTATGCATGATCATGTCTTTCAAGTTGGAAGTGCGTTTGAAGGCTAAGCAAGGTAATAGAAATGAAAGACTGACTGTTTGTAAGATTGCCCAATGTTTTCTGATAATGTTCAGTAATTTGTTAGTTGGGTGTAAAAGTGGTGACGGAAGTCAGTGCATCCTCTCATGTGGCATAGTGCATGGGTCTAACAAGGCTTTCATGTTATTGTTTTTTGCACGTTTACGTGCTGTTCTCACACAATGAAGAGGGTATTGTTGCGCCTCCAGATTAGCAGATAGTATTTGTGCTTGTGTAACAAATTCTTGTGTTGTACTGCAGTTTCTGTGCAGTCCTGAAACTGCCCATAGGGGAGATTATCCCTGAGTGATTAAGGATGGTGACTCTAATACCGGAGAAGACCGTGGCTGCCTGTAGGTTTCTTGGAAGTGGAAGTCTGTAGTCGTAAGTAGGGATTCAGGGTGTCCATCCAATCCCAAATGTTCTCGCAGGCCATCCTATCTCCTTCCCGAATTTAAGGATATCATCAGTATATCGGTGCCAAAGAAGGATATTGGCGCTGTAAGGATTGGTGGTACAGAAATCTTTTCCTTCTCAAATTTTGCCATGTAGAGGCATGCCAAACTAGGGGCTAAGCTGCTCCCCATAGAGGTCCCCTGGGTCTGGTGGCAAAATTGATCACCATATTGAAAAAAGTTCTCTGTAGGGGCCAGGGTCACACACTCAATAATTAAGCTAACAGAGGTAGGTGACGTCCACTCCTCTGACAGTGGGGTCCTCTTTATCACCTCCGGGGTGGCACCCTAAGGGATAATGAGGGCCACTACATTGAGGGTATCCAATAGACCGATCTGATGTGTATAATTTGTCTCCGCAATGAGATTGCAAGACATTTCTGGTGTCTACACAAATGAGGGTGTTATTTTAACCAAAGGTTGTAAGATGTGGTCACAAAATGTTGAAAATGGTTCCAGAAGTTAACCAATCCCTGAAACAATTGGTCTTCCTAGTGGATGCTGCACCCTATTATGAATTTTGGGGCAAGTGTGAAAGTAGGGGATCTTGACTGCATGTTCACCAAAAACTCTACTTCATTTTTACGGATCCACAATGTGCGTCTGTAGTGGATACAACAGAGGTGATCTGTGTACTGAGGTGCCCAGTGGGATCCTGATTGATAGTGGTATAGTATTTCCAGTCGGCCAGTTGGCAGAGACATTCCGCATCTTAGTCTGTGGTTGATATGATCACAATTGCACCCCCTTTATCTTTCCGTTTTATTGTAATCTGGGTGCAATTAGCCAGGGATTTCACTGCTTCTAGTTCAAGATTAGACATAATATGGAAGCTGCATAGTTTATGCATTTTTCTCCTATCACTCTAGTACACTAAGACATGGCATAGGCCTTGTGGTGAGGTGTACCTGAATATAAACTGGGGAATGGGCACACCTTGCCTGAAGGTACAGAAAAAAGACAACCCCGACTCTAAATGATTAACCTGACCTCTTCAACCAATCGCTCCACCCTCTAGTAACCCATTGTGTTATTTGATGTCAATAGCTGTTTGTGTGTTGCAGAGGATTTGAAGTATGGTTGAATGGTTTCAGAAACACACGACTCTGCAATTTGTGAGTACTCTAAATAAAATATTTTAGTCTTGGCCCTTGTAATGGTACTCAATTTACCGACCTCCGAAAGATTGAAGGGTGAGTCTACCTTGTGTAAATTCGAGCTTGTGACTTTAAGATCACTACAAGCGTGACTTGGCCAAGACATTTGACTGGGGTTATTTTCATTGTATTGCCTGCCTATGAGGAAGGATCCTTTTTTATGAAAGAAAATTTCATAGTCTCGAAATTATTCAGAACATGGGTGGGTGTAATCCCAGTGCAGTGGCTGGGGTTTTTAGAGTTTGAAACTCTATCCACCCATTTAGTCGATGTTGATCATCCTAGAGTATACGTTTATAACATTTAAAAAGTAGTTTTGAAGGCAAATTGCTCCCTAATATGAATGCTGTGCATGGAGTTTTGGAATATTCACTTTGCCATTTTATTTAGCATGTAGCATGCCCTTTCCTGCTTTAAAGTGCTGTTGATGAGGAAACAAAGGAGCCCACGGTTGCATGGCGTACAGTACATGCTTCACTGGACATTTTAACAACAACCACTGAACTAAACCTGGTGTGCATTCAAATATCAAATCGAAAGATTTCGTCGAGGAATAGGACGAAAAAGTGGGGGATTATGGATGACGAAATTTCCAGATTACGTACAGCCCATCCATCAACCACATACAAAGTGTATGCAGGGAGCCCTCCATGGTCCGGAACCAGTCATTTGCTCTCAGGCCTGCTGTGCACACTACCGGAGGGGACCCCCTGAAGCACAGGGGGCTATTGTGCCATTGCTCCCTTGAACTTCGAAAATAATAGAGCTGTGAGTGAACAAAAAACGGGTATCTCAGGTTTGAAGTGTGAGAAAATTGCTTTAAATTGGGACATTTCTGTAAAACTTTGCAAACCTCTGCAATTTTGTGAAGGTAAAAGCAGGAGGTAAAATGCTACAAAAAGTAATTTATTTGGAAAACTCAAAACCTGCTCCTATTCCTGAAATGCTTATTGTAAGAAAATTATTGCAGCAATTCTCTACCTTGGGGACATTTTGCCAGTTGGTGAGGTTTGGGGGAAAGCACCAAACGTTGTTACTTAATTTGCAAAGTTTGTCATCCTTACACAGCTTTGCAGGAAGTGGCATTTTATATTTGAGAAATCGTGCACATAAATTAACCAGGGAGAACTACTGGATGGATGTTGCATGGACATTTGATTGGTAATTTAACAAGTCTGTAAGGAAATTGGTGTTAGAGAAGCATGCAACTGTCTTAAATCATGTTTTTGTATTGGAAGTGGATTAACTGAAATATATTGTAAAGTTTTCATTTAAAAAACTGGAATACAGCATAATTCATTTTAAATTTGCTACTCATGCTATCAGCATGAATGTGGTCAAACGTGTGAATGTAGGCCTTGAATAAAAAGTAATGAGATATAACCAGAAACTCTGCAATATTTGATTATTGATTACATAGGAGTCTTTTCCTATTAATGTTTAAATGTGGAGATGAGTTTACATTCTGTAATCGATCTCTCTTGCTTTTCTTCTATTGTAACAGACGTCTCATAACACGATGCAAAACCACCCTTTCTGATGCTCTTGCCATTTACAGAGCAGCGATTTGAGTCCTTCTCTGAGACAGCGCGTGCGCGGTCACTTGCAAGATTTTTTGTTAGCTTACAGGGGTCTTAGGATCCCATTGCTTACAATTGGTTGGCTTCATCTTCTCTACCATTTCCTTTTTTCTCTTTAGTCAGCAGCTGATGGCTTCACTTACTGATAGTGTATCTATTCCTCCCTTAGACTGCATCCTTGTCAGACTTTGTGTCCCTCCACTGCGCGCACTTTGGAAGTACTTACATTTTTTCTTTTTCTTGCTTGCTGTCATTGTTGCTTGACCCATTCTCCTTGCTTGCCTTTGAATTGTTGCTGTTGTCCACGCCCCACCCTCCTGTGTTGTTGTTTTTTTCTGTTTCTCCCTCTAAACTCCCTCTGTCCACGGTGTTTGTTGCACCCTCCTTCCTCCCGCTGTTTGTGGTGTTCCTACAGTCCCTTGTGTGGCTTGCCTCCTCTCACCCTGCTGTCCATTATAGCCAGCTGTGTCAAGGCCTTTGACCCATGATTGGCCACTTAAACGCTTGAACGAGGGGTGCGAGAAAACTGGCAACCTTCGAGGAGCAACCATAGGTATCAACACAGTTGAAAATGGATTGATGGATCTTGGCACCACATCCCCCCATATGTTTTGATCCCCGGCTTTGCTGAGCTTTGTGCTGCTGCCCCCGAGGCCAATTCACTCTGGTGGACTGTCTGTGGGGCTTCCCTTATGACAGTGCTTTGAGGCACAAGAACAGATGTCATCCACACAGTTGTTGCCTCCTGTTGTCCACTATGGCGTTGGAGATGCAGGAGCTGGTAGAGGTGTCTGGAGACCCCCAGTGGTAGCCTGGCCCCACACCACCACAGCAAAAAGGCACTATGATGCAGCCAATGCTGGCCACGTCATAGTTTTTTCTTCTAACTCTTATTTTTTTGTTTTATTTTCATTAACCTGTGGCGTCCTGCTGTGTTTTTGCTTGCTACCTCCCACAATCTACCGCATTGCTTGCACTTCTGTCCCACCACAAACAAAACCCCAAAAACATTACCAAAGACAAATAGCTCTTGCAAGCGTGAGATCTATTTGACTTTGTTAATCTTCTTTTCTTTTTTTGTAGCCATTTTCTATAGCAGCATGGTTGAAAGCAAAATAAATAAATATGGGCCTACCTTTGACCATGTTATTACTCTGCTGTACAGAATGGCGATTTTTTTTTACCATTGACAAAGGCAGTAGATCTGGCACTAGTGAGACCTATTGGCTTTGCCAATGCTTTTTTTCTTGTTTGTGCGGTACCTTGCTGTAGTGCTCTGTGTCATTTCTTAGGTTGCTTGGCAACAATATGCTGATGCTAATATGTCACTCTGAATAGAGTGCCCCTCTTCTAATTCCTGGATACACCTGTGAGGACGTTTTTACAGCATATAGAAAATTACTATTTGAGAGCAAATTGTCCTATTTAATATTTCTCTAATCAGTTACCTCCCGTGTCACTTGCACAGTAATCTATTTTTCGGTTATTCAATTCATCACAGCAGCAGTCCTGGCTGGCTCTTAGTGTTGCTTATTTCCTCCATTTTGGCAACCTGCAGCATCCTTTGTGAATGGCATGCTATTTTTACCAGTGCTTAAGATGAAAAATATAAATTTCAAAGTAAGACGAGAAACACAGCACAATGATTACAAACAGAAACAGTGTTGACATATTGGGAAAATAAGTTTGCCAGTAACTGTTTTTCCATACCCACCTCCCTTCTGCCCAGCCCTTTAACATCTACTTTATTCTTCTCCCCGTTGACCTTTCCTTTGTTTTGACACAGTGGCCCATCAGAGCCTTCTTGGAAACCTCTGGTCTTTAGGCATTTGCGAGCCCTGCTTCCATTTGGTTATCCTCTAGATGTGTAACTGCAGATTTTGTCACACAGGCAAGGCTAGTTCTGTCCATAGTATTCTCTTCTTTGGTTGCCTGTTTCGTTTCTACTGTACCAACACCCTTTCCATCTTTAAATCATCATCTTAGGTGGATAAAGTTCCCATTTCTATGTTGATGGTCCTATAGTCATTCTCTCCTGCACCCTATATAAATACCACTCTGCATGTGTCAGTTGGGTTTTGCTGTCCGCCAACACCCTTCACATTAGTTAGAGGTGGATGAACCGCTGACAACCTGACCTCAGCTCGAGGTCCTCTTGAAACCTAGAGCTGAAAGCGAGCACAGATTTCACTGGAGCTGATGTTGCTTAGTGGCGAACCAGGTTAGGAACCCGGCCTCAGCTCAGCATCTTATGAGTCCCTGTAAATCTTCCTTGGCTGAAAAAAAGTAACGTAATCTGCAAAAGAAGTGCTCTTATGTCATTATGCAAAGTTTGCACAACTAAAAACTGTGCTATCAACTAAGCCCTAATATCAAATGCGAACAATTAAAGACGACACATTAACATTTGATGTGAGAAAGAGATACCCATTTAGGGGTGGATTGCACAGTTTGAAAGTGGAAAATCTGGGATCAATCATGGCTTCCCTGTTTGACCAAATTGTGTGATCCTAAGCAAATAGTTTATTTCATTAAGTCTCCCTTTAGTTCGGTGTCACATATAGGAGAACCTTCAAATACATGCATTCAGAATGTCTGCTATACAACAACCTGCCTTGCTTTTCATTTAATAGACTGTAATGTTGCTCCATCCTTAATAAGAATCTAGGCCATGTATAGGTTACACATGACAAATGACTTGCTTCTACGTTTGCTAATAGCATTGTTATCAAGGCAGAGGCAGGAATGCTTCAGAGTTCATGTTTGAAAACTCACTTTTAATAAATGCTTCTCAAATCTAATCTACTGAGGTGAAACACTTCCACGAGCTACAGAAATACACCTTTTTATCTTTATTTTGAAGACAACATATCATATTCCAATATCATTTGTGTTGCTTGATTTACATGCCAAATATTTTCAAGACTAATTTGTTGGCCCACCCACCTCTAACATTAGTCACCTTAGGTGTTACACGATTATATCTTTTTGGACTTTCTGCTCCTCCCTTCTCAGTCCTTCAGCTAACCTCAGTTCTCTCGATCTTCCTTCCTTCCTTCTTCCTTCATGCCATAATACTGACACTCCCCAGAGCTTTCCTTTGGCCCATCTTTAACTGTTGTTCTTCCATGTTACATGAATTCCTTCTGTGTCAGTTTAATTATTTAAAACTTCATGAGAACTATGGGAGCAGTAGTTGTTTCTAGATGTAGTATTTATTTGACCAATATATGGTCATAAACTAGTACATCGCAGTATTTACAAAAGAATAAGAAACAATGCAACATCAGTTTAAATGTTTCCCTAGAAATCGGTTGCATCATGCTGTGAATAAAAACCAAATCCTGGAAATCGAACTGTTTCGAGATGTATTTCTTGGGCTGTAGAATTGCTTCATGCAGTAAAATTGCTTCCTCTTAGGCTAAGCAGAAGGAGGGAAAGGCAAGGGTAGAAGTTGATCTAAAGTACAGTAGATTAAGTGCCACTGGGGCCAAGAGGTAGCTTTGTACATTAGTTGGCCTGGGCGGTGAATTCTGCTCCGTTCTTGGAGTTGCAGAGCTTTTTGTACTCTGCGCAGCTCGAGGAGTTCCTGTTTGCCAATGGTAAGTTGATAGGAGTGAGCGAGGAAAATCCAACGCTAGATTGCTTCCCAGCGAGATTTTTTAACGTGGGTAGTCGCTACCGCTCACGTCGCGAAACCTTCCGTTTGTGTTGAGGAAGCTGCTGCTCAAGTAGAAATTCTACTCGAGCGGCAGAAAGAAGCTGCACCCTCTTGCACTGCACGTGATGACATTTGCCCTGATTTAGCAGCACAGGACAAACACCTGGTGCTAAAAATCAGTGAGAACAGCGCAAGGTAACGCACCCTGCCGCTCGCAGAACTCCACGCAGCTAGGCGGAGTTGTTTTGTCACTACGCGGAACTCCACGAACTCTGCTGTGATATCTTCATAGCAGGTGGAAGGTGCTGGGACCGAGTGAATGATGGATGCTCACATGAATACCTTTAGTTATTGCAGGAGTAAATAAAAGAATTGTGAGACTCTCCACACAGGCAAAGAAGATAAGTCATTGTTTTGGATGCTTGTGAAAATGATTTCACTAGGTTTCCACAGATTCCTGAAACTGTTTCACCTTACTGAAGAATACATTCTACATTCATAGAATGCTAGCTTCCGGAAAGTAAATCAAACCTATTTTTGGAATACCAGGATTTCCTAATGAGTGAAGGTAGCATGTCTTCCTGCAGAACTGCTTACAAATGATATCTAACTATTGTTGCATTATCAAAATGGTCCATATTTTCCAAAGCAGAAGAAATACAGATTTGTAGTCTAAATTTCTGACAGCTCTCCTTGGGTTTATGCCTACTTTCACTCTCATCTGTTAAAGACCAGGTTTACCATTCTACCTCCATTTTCACAGTCGCAGTGGTTCCAATGTAATTTACCATCAAATCACTACTGTGGATGTAGTTTGAGCCTCACCAGGTTTGCAGTTATATCCTGTATAAATGTCTTCCTATAAACTAACAAACATTTACAAAACAACTTCCGTAAATAACTAATTGTGTATCAAAGACGGCTTGAATGAAACGCCACTTTACCTGATCCGAATACCTAGCAAATATGTTGTGCTCAGTGGTGAAGGTAAGCTAAATCGCCATCCTTGACCAAGTTGCTTTGGGAGCAGGCCCTTTTTCCATCATTGGCATTTCATGCGCACTACCATATCGAGGTCTTAGAAAGGAAAATTATTAGTGTACTCACACAGGAGGACCTTCGCTGAAGTGGCTCCTGAGCTCTGGAATGCTGTTGTGAAGCCCCATTACCTACGCTATGCCTATTTGACATTTAGCAATCCCAAAATGTTCTTTTTACCCACCAAGCATCTTAATCCTTGATTGTTCCACTCTGTAGCTTTAATGCGGTTGTTGATTTGTTTAACCGGAGACTTCTTGAGTTACATGACGAAGATTCGTAAATTCAGTCTTGTGTGTTGGATATGAAACCAGGTTGCATACAAAATTAAATTACATTCTTGTTAAATTTCTAGTTCTTAAAGTATTTACCATGTATTTACCATAATTCAACAATCTATTTGTGCTCGGTAACCTAGTATTTTGATTTCATCCTTCAAATAAAATAATATGAAACTCACACATGCTATGGTTGATGGGAGTTTCCTTGCAAAACGTGTATGTAACTGTGGACTAAGCAGACGCATCAAGCTTCTCATTTGCTGCATTATTCCAGTGTTTTAACTAGTTCTGGTTTGATCAAGCCTTTGGAAGCATGCTTTGGTTGTACTAGTGCTTTAAAAGCAGATGGCGCTCCTGCCCTCTTCCTCAACTGTCTTCTAAAATGATTGGCAGAAAGGCGGCTTCACCTTGGATCAGGCACGCTATCGCATCCTTTTCTTGGCGTGAGCAGCTTGTTCCTATCGGACCTTGCCCAAGGTATGCGCTGGCAAAGGGTTTACAAATTGCTGCCTGTTTGGTAAACTCAGCGCACACGCTCATGCCAGGACACGGGTTGTTGGAGATCATTGCTCAGTTGACATCCTAATTTGCATGCTAACGGGTGAAGATAGAACAAGGTCTGGAAATCTCATGACGATTTAGCGTGAACTAGGAAGTTGCTGTGGATACAGTGTAACAGATGCATAGCCTAAAAAAGTATTTTATTCTGCCTTTACCTAATTGAGTTCTGTAACGTGCTCAAAGGACATTGGCTCTGAGATGTAAACACTGACACACACCATGGGCATAACCATTCCTGTCACTGTGATTCACAAATAACACATACCAATATTTCCTACCTTTTGGAGCTGAGGAACCAACCAAACCTCTCCTTCAGAAAATGCCTAAAAACTCATCTCTTCTGTCTACACTTGAACTAAACCGTGAATCGTGCAAATTGATGCTTGTATACTCTAATTCTACATGTTTTCTATTACCAATAGTTGTGTTTTTGTATGTTTGCAGAAAGCATACTGCCACCTTTTGGTGCTGCAGCGCTATAGGAAAATGTTAAAATGCTTAATGTATATCGCACATCATGTGGATGAGTGATAATTTAGTGTGGTACCTTACCTTTTCTTATTCCATATTTTCAAATTCACCGTAAACCATTTGATCATGTGCTTCCTAATGAAACCTGGCACCTTGCAATATTGTGTGGTACATTTGTTAAAAGAATATGACTGAGTGGATACCTCTCCCTGTGGATGCAAACGTTTCTCTGACTTGCAGTTTAATTTCCCAGTATGATTGCACAGTCAAACCAAATATAAGACCTGTTCAAAAATGCGGTGGTTGGCCCAACAGGACTTTTCTTGTCATCAACTAATCCAATTTGTCCTATGAAGTCCACAGTTGCAGTGAGTTAATCTCCAGTCTAAAACATGCACAGGGGATATTCCAAATAAAGTGTAAGTGTAGGCCTTTGACTGGAAGGTGCACACTGTCAGTATACCCTTAAAATGTAAAGATGGCTTAATTTATAGTCATGTTTTAGATGAGCATAGCATTGTCTCTTTTAAACATTCAATTTTAAGTTGGTTTGCGCTGTGGGAAATTGGACCACGTGGGAATCTTCACCAAAATGTTATTGTCCAGCCCAAACACACAGCAGTGATGGTGCTGTGGCACTTTCCTATAGTACCGAATTGTGAGTTTTGTTGCTCTCCCAAGTCAAAGCGTCACTGGTCAGACATGTATTGGTTGGATACGTTCCTGAAAAGGCACAAATATCAGTTGGTCTAAAAGTACAGATCGTTCAGGCAAATGACCAATGGTCTTAATCATATTTTTAAAAAGTTTGATTTTTAATTTCTGTACGAGTTTGATTTGTGTTTCCTACTTGCTGTATCTTGTATGTGGACAAAAACCTGTATAGCATTTCCTGATGAATAGTTCCGTTTTGTTTTCTAGTAGTATTCTTGACCAAGGTGGTTTCTATTACTTAGGTTTATTTGTTAATTTATTTATCTATCTGTTACTTAGATATTCTGATCCAGGTGAAAATCCTGTACAAATGATCATTGGGTGGGGTGTCTACCTATTTGGAGAATACGCTAAAGTACTGCAACTTTCCTCATGGAAATTTGATATCCTGTTGCACACGTTTGCGTCTGTCAATGAAATTATATGCAGGAGGTAATTTCTGCTTGCCACTATCAAAATACATCCATGTTGATAAGGAAATAATTCTGCTTAGCCCTGGGAACGTGTAGCTGTGTTGGTTATAAGATCTCAAAATCTGGGTGTAGAATTTGGCTTGAATTATATCCATGCTATATTTGGTCCACTTTCTTTCCCTGAGTGTTTAACTGAAGAAACGTAACTCCAAAACACGTGTCCTCTAAGACACTTAATTCCATCAGTAGTGTGGTATGCAGAGTAGCCACAATAAGTAAATGTTTGCATGGAATTTGATTAACTTATTTTAACTCCATACAATATGTAAAGAAATGATAGTACAAGGCGACCTCTTCTTTAGGCATGATTTTTAAGTCTGGTTACTACAGGTGACTGACGTCTCCTTTAAGTAGAGTGTATTTTGGTTAGATTTTTCCTAGGAGACTGCTGCTCTAAGGGAGCTGCACGTATCCCACTGTGCTTCCTTCCTAGGCTATGAGTGTGTTACATAAATCCTCTTGGGTAGTAAGTCAATTATTTTCCAAATACCAGAGGGAAGTTAAGATTTCTGAAATATGAATCTAGAAGAGCACATTTGTAGGCCCACTATTGCTACAGGTAAGTACTATTGTGTTCTGGCTGCTGTGATGTTTGCAAACAGTTGTGCTTTTCCTTAAAACTGACACTACTTGTCCCTAAAAGCCACCTGCTTCGCCATCCCAACAAATCTGAAATGCTGTGCCTACAACCTTCTTCCCTGAACACATGTACACATTGATCACAAGGTTCATCCTTTAAGCCAATATCCACCAGCCGCATATGTAAAACATTGTGCAGCCTCTAAGTCACCTTTGTGGAAGTATCTCTATCAAACAAAAATAAAGGTGATCTTCTTGGAAAATAATTGAAAGCATCCAAAGGGGCGCGTTTCTCTTTACACTTTAGTTTGATTTCAGTAGTTTTGAAGAGTCATTTGATGGGAGGGCCTAATTTCTTTACTAACACTAATTGGTCTTGAATACGTTTCTCCAGGTGGTGAAGGGAAGAGTTCTTGATTAAACGTTAATATTTGTATCCTGCATGCAAACACTGTATTGATAATTAGGAGTCTGCATCTTTGGAGCTCTCACACTGCAAATGATAGAACGCTGTTTAGATTCATTGCACTGTGTGAGATCCAAAATCATACTCTTAATAGACTGGGAGGTGTCGGGGCTAATGCAAGTTGAGAGAGAAAGTAATTAAATGTATCTTAATAAATTCACGGCAGATACTTAGTCTTTTTCCCAAAGATCACTGTAACTTATCGCAGAGTGTATTCTTCCTGTTGGCAGGAGGTCTCGGAAGAGAGCGGGAGGATGATACTGTGGACAGCCGTGCCCTGGAAGACAGGAACAGCGTGACGAGTCAGGAAGAGCGGCTTGAGGAAGATGAAGACCTGGAGGACGACTCAATTTACACCTGCGATAGCTGTCAGCAGGACTTTGATTCGCTCGCGGACCTGACGGAACACAGGGCGCAGAACTGTCCTGGAGGTAATGTTAAAACTAGCTTTACAGTTCTAACAGGTGGTTAGCTGGGTAATTGGACATAGCAACAGCGTGGGGCCTCAAGTGAGATTAAAGAATTAATAATGTCATTTAAACTTCATGTAATTTTATTGTGGTGCCATGGGTAGCTTTTATTCACTTTCTTTTTTAATAAGGGCCTATCTGGGATTTGAATTGAGTTCTGTCAAAGTCAGGCTTCTTTCTTTAGTATTTTATCTTTCATATACCATTAATCTAGTGAAACTCGGAAAACTCTTATAAGCATGGTTACCTGATTTTATATTTATAACACCGGTCTTACACTAAAATCTATCACTCTCTTCAGTTTGCCTGGTAGTGCTTCTAGCTCTAAATGTTTGTTTCATCCGCACTTAACTGTTGCATCCAAGTGCTTCACATTTCCAATTTGATTTGTTCATTTTTAAAACGGAAGTACACCACCTCTTGTGAGTAGGGCTAGCCCAAACATTTGAATACCCAAGGCAAAATGCCTAAGTACTGCCCCCAACATGCCCTTTCCAGCATGCGTGTACATACTCACCTACATACATGACGCATGAGCAGATCCTATGCCATTTTCACCTATGGTAAATCATATGTATCTTTTGAACTTATTGAAAGGGAAAATATTTACAACAAATGACAAGTTGCCATAGGTAGCACATTGAACAATTTGCCCTTTACAATGACACTGCTTACACATATTTTTTTTACGTTGATGGTTTTTCAAATTGAGAGTGAGGGATGGTACATAGAACCATTAATTCATTTTGTTAGCTTGACACTGAAGGATGCTATTATGCTTCTCTTTAGTACCCTCCAACTGTACTGATTAATTTTACAGGTTCATGGAAAAGCAGACACTCAATAAAGCAATCAAGCAGGGATGAAATAGTTTCCTTGGATGAAGTAGTTTTTCATCTCTTTTTTTATTGTCATCCCAGGCAAATGTCTGGGTTTGCCAGGTTATAGGGCTGGCTTTGCTTGCAGGAAGCCCTCCGTGAGAGAATTCCCAAAGCCAGGATCTAGATTCTCCACACAGACTAGGCAGATACTCATGATATAGTCTTTCACCCATAGTTGTACATGTTGTGGCCAAGATCCAAGGAGGGTCTTTTTTAGACCATAATGATTATCTTGTGTCTGGCTATGAAACCCACAGAGAGCACATGCATTTCATGGGGACTGGGAGTGATCTTGTAAGGTCTCGCCTGACCCAGCGCATGCGCTGGTCAGGCGAGACTTTTAGTAAGGCCATCAAAAAATGCTACCATAGCCGGCCTACAGCTTGCGTGCATGTGCGCGGGCGCGCGCTTACGAGCAGAGGCGTACTATGGCTTTCCTCGTCATGCTCATTAAGCGCATCGCTCGCCACGCTTGATCGCGATCACTTTCGCGGCCGCGCGAACTACTCTTTGCCTCTTATCCTCCTTTCTTCGCCATTTTCTTTCTTCTTGGCCTCTCTCTTTCACTACTCCTTTTTTTCAATTCCCTTTAATTTCTGTTTTATACATCTTTGTTTCTGTTTCCATCCCTCTTTTTCTGCCTTCTGTCGTTTATTCCTTCTGTCACCAGCACTCTTTCTCCAACCTGTTTCTTGTATATTTTCTCTATTATTATAATTTATTGTGTTTCCTTTCTACATATTACATTTCGTCCTCTCCTCTTCCCCTTACAAATATTACCTTTCTCCCCTCACCTTTCATCTTTACTTTATTCTTCTATCCCCGCTCCTTTTCTCCAGTTTTCAGCACTCTCGCCTGTCTTTCTTCTACCTCGTCCTTTCTTCTCCCATATCCCCTCTTCGCGTTCTCTCTTCTTGCCGTTTTTCTGTTCTCTCTCCCCACAACCTCCACCTCTCCCTTCACTCGTTCTCCCTCCTCTCATTCCCCACTCTCTCCCCCACGCCCCTTTGGAGTGAGGGAAGCAGACGTTCCTTTGCCTGTATTCTGGCAGAGCTCCTGCCCCCCCTTCCACATTATATTCCATATTCAGAGATAAGTATCGCTCTGACTTGTTTACATTTTGTTTTTTGAACTGCTTGCACCCGGTTAGTGGGAGACCAGGCAGTATGTCACTCCTCCCGGGAGGTGCTACCGCCGCCGTCAGGCTTCATTCGCATAAAACATATGTCCGGGAGGTTTTGTGCGTGTTTACCATTGAATCCTTGCACTAAAATAAAAGCAGCCCGGGGTTGTGGTTACTCGCCAGGCACTGTCCTCATATAATCACACAACATTTGCACTGATTTCGAGATTCAGGAAGTGTCTCTATTTTTGTACTATGCTTGGAAAAAAACTCTGAATTACTTTATTTTAAAACGCTGGTCTTCACATCCCCGAAACGCTAAGAAAAAAGTCAATATTTGGTGGTGGCTGTTGGGTGATCTTGCCGTAGTGGCTTTTCAGAGCTTGCAGATCCCTGGCATGGGTGCACCATGCTCCTTTAAACTCCAGTGACTGGGGCGTGTTTACATTCTCATGCTTCAGACATGCACTCTCAGACGCCAGTGTTGTGTGGCTGGCGCAATGTTATTGTACAGCGTGTGTGGGGATGTCTGACAATCCCACAAGCTGCAACTCTCAAAGGAACGAGAGAGACCTGAACATTGCCAGGCATTTTAAATAAATTCTTGTCCTTGAATTATTGATAGTGCACAATTTGAATGATGAATATATGTTGCAAAGTTTGGAGCCACACGTTACAAATTAACATGTAAAAGGTATTCAAAAGTGCAATGATCTGATATTATTACGTACTAACGGAAACTAAATGCAAATAAAAACACCAACATCTTTAGCGTTTCATATTGGCATCACTCAAATCCTCATTTATGCTCTTACTTCTGAGCATTTAAAGCTGTTTTATTATTTTGCAGTTCATTGGTATCTTCAAATCTCTCTTCCCAAGGAAGAATTACTCGGGGCTCTCAATTTTCCAAGGCCCATGGGTGTGTGGGTCATCCAGGACAGTGCTTTGCATTCTGTGAATTGTAGTCCTGGTTTTATAATGGTCCAAATAGAACAATAGGCTCAGAATACACTGCAAAAAACCTTCGCTGGATGAGCTACTTACGCATGTATCCAGAAAACTTGAGAACGCAAGACTTTGTGCATTTATGCTTCGAGTATTTCCTGTGCTTTCAAGGCAGTTTTTACTTGGCATGACAAGGGACTGAGTAGGAAATGTTTGGGGACATTTGATGAAAATAAAGCACCCAGTCTTCCTAAACTGAAAAAAGTTATTGAATAACAGTATATGTTGTATTTGACATTGTCCACCCCTCCCGTTCCAAATCAAGGCATATGGTTTTAAGCCGAAACAGTCTTATTACTTGGTCTGCAATTACAGCTTTACCATGTAACACGACTCATGTAAGGTACATTTTCCCCCTCATCCTCCATCTCCCTGCATTCTCTGCTCCCAAAACACCACAGAGACGAAGTTTAGCTAGTAATCTACTTGTGATTTTTCTGAGACTGGAATCAATCCACTACTCTGCTCTGTGACCTCAAACCAAGTTTTTTTGGTATGGATTCGGATCCTTCATTGTGCACTGGCACAGAAGGGTTGACAGGGCCAGGGAGGGGAACACAGGGACACTTTGGAATCCACACATTGGGCCTGATTCCAGCAAGTGGCCTTTATTGATCAGGGTCTCTGCCTCTTTTGTTGCTGCAAGCGGATGACTACCTCTGGCATCAAGATAAACTACAGTAAACTCTACCCTGGCTGGTGTGAATAATTTTCTGGCATTTTGTGGACACCTTTACACATCAAATGGATCAGATCAAGTGTTTCACCACTTTGTTGACTTCCGGATGTGGTCCTCTATATACGTCTCTGATGCAACCCTCGCCAAGCAAATGCTTTCCGACATGAGATTCACTGCTGGCAGCTACTAATAAACCGGAAGCTTAAGCCCCACTTCCCATGCCTTTGCTGATACGGGCAGCAAGATCCTCATCAAATGCAGTGTCAGACCTGACACACAAAGATACAGCGGAGGCGTTTTAACAGTGTGAGCCATACACCGCACTGCTGCAGAAACTCCACAGTCGAAGATCTTTTTGTGATTTGGTTATGTTGGTGATGTGTTTCTCAGTTCTAGATTGAACAGGGAATACTTTCTTCCATTCCAGCATCCATCTTGGAGAAGGAGAAAATACTGATGTGAATAAGAGGAAACGATGCACAGCTTGACTGCTCTGCTAAGTATTTTGTAGTGAGCCAAAGTGTACTCTTTTTGCAAAAATGGCAGGTTGTGTGTTTTTGGAAGGCCGCTGGACAAGAGTTAGAGGCAATACAGTTGCACAGAGAATAAGAGTACCCCGACCACTTGTGACAACAAGCGTTGGCATAGCCAATAGGTCTCGCCTTTGGGACCTTATAAGTATTTAATTCTGTAGCACAATATCCCTGGTGCAACATCAACTGTTGCATGGCTAAACACCTATAATGTCCCAAAAGCGAGACCTATTGGCTATGCCAATGCTTGTTGGAATGAGACCTCTGTGCATTCAATGGGCCATTTGCTACCACTTTGGTTCCTCCTAGTTTGACAACAAAGTAGTCATACTTATAACTAATTTCTGTAATCGCAACTCTTCCATCTGAAGGCTTGAGTCCGCAATTTTAGCATAGTAGTCAAACCTATACTTGGCAGTAAAAGCATCTATGGCTGCCATATGAAGGATTTGTTGAAAGAGGCAGAGTGGCAATTCGCTAAAGCAATTAGATTTTCCCCTACTATTTGATTAACATTCTGACTATTGCCAAAGTATGCATGGAATACTAACGGAAATGTACACAACTCATGTATGTTCCTGGAAATTCCTGCTACCTTACACTTCCTTCTGTACTATGATTACTCCTCTGGAAATCGATTTTTCTTCCTGGAGAAATCGCTTTCTGTGCGTGCATGGCCAAGTAATCTGAGAGTTTTTCACAACCAATTTCCACATTTACACCATATTTTAAGGCAGTAATTGAAGGTTTGTAAAGGGGGTCTAAAACCCCATTAAGAAGGTTTGTGAATACTCACAAAGTTATAGATTTTCAGAGTATGTTCACTTGCTGTCCAATTGCCCCCTCTCCTATAGGAATAACCATGTTCTCTTCCCTATTTGTGAGCTAAAAGGTGTGCTCACACAAAGATTTTGTTGTTGTTGTATATCTGTACCAGAGGTATCCCCCAGGCAGGAGACCCTTAATGTTATGCACAATGACAAACATTCCTGTTTTTTAATTTATACAACCGTTCCTGATCCATTTCCACCCTGTAAACAGTCCAGGATTCACTTTTTAACTGATGGTTTAAATCCCTTTCCATTGTGGTAAGGAACAGCCAATAAATCAGTGGTTGCATAAGCGAGAAGCATCCTCTTAAGGGAAAAACGTTTTCCTTACCAAGATAAGATGATTGTTGCTTAATAAAATATAAATGAGTACATTTGCTAATGTAAAAATAGAATTCTCATAAGGATTTCAGGAGCACTCCTTAAAACCTACAGTAACCAGTTTCTAAGAGTACTTTTCAAAACATTTTTGAGTGTTAATGATAGACAAACTTCACAAATACAAGATAGTAAACCAGTGGATGGAGATTTTGTATTGTTTTTCTTTATTTTTATTGGAGATCAGAGTCTGATGAAGTTAATGAGAACATGCAAATACCCAATCCTCCTCTGAATGTATATGCCATACCTACCTCCTTCCAAATTGTTTACTCTGGGTTATCCTTGTGCCAATTAATCTCCAACCACCTAGTCCCCTCTGGTGGTCCAAATGTAGCATGCTAATAGAGGATGGCCTTTGCATGCTATTCCCTAAGGGTCTTAAACATTAAATGGCAAGTGGAAGAGCAAAGCTCCATGGCTAGTCAAATACAGACAGAGACCTAAATTATGAATGTCATGGCTACCTGCTAGGATCTCCATTGTAGGAACAACCATTGTTGCTGTAAGTCTGCTCCTCGGATTCTAGCACGGCCTCTCATCAACCCCAGCAATACCCTGTAATCCATCATGTTACTTGCTGTTGATAGATCCAACTTGACTGATAAACATCCTTAACTCTTAGACATTAAAAGATCATCTACCAGATAGACTGAGCAGACCCTTTAACAAAGAATACCTGTTTAACATATTTTTGAAATCTCTTCAGTGTTAGGTGTGTTATTGAGAAAATAGGAGATTTTATATATTGTTTTTTTCTTTGTTGGTTTTATCCATATTGCTCATTCTGATGTGTTTTTTTAAAATAACTGTATACATAAAGGTGTGTTATCACCTAGCTTTGGAAGGTGAAAACTTGATATTTCTGACTTTCTATGAAAAGTTTGCCCACAGGCTGAAACAACTCCCTACAACATATTGCATGAAAAGGGAGATTAGAGAGTAGTTTGCAATATTCACAATTAGAACCTTTTTTTTTCTTCAGGAATGTGCAAACATTGGGCTCGGACATGGACACATCAATGACCCACCCCCCCCCCCCCCTAGAAAACCCCCAAATATGTCAAATATATTGCATCACAGGTGATCAATTCCTTGTAGCAGTGAGCTGTATAATTTCATTAGGGGTAACCAGTCCAAAGGTGTCCTTAAACAAATGTACTTCTGTGGCAAAGCTGAGTTTGGAAGTACATGTTGGATAGGTAGCAGGTTTAATCTCTTCAATCATGTCCACAAAGTCACATAACTCATCAGTAGGACAAACAAGAATATTTTTAACTTGGAAATGATTTAGGTTTTTCCCTTTCTTGAAGTGCTCTTTGGGGTGAGGACTTAAAGGAAGAGGGGGCATAATTCTTTTCCAAGAGTTACTCTCGGTCCATTTGAGATTGTTTAGCTGTTGTCTGCCCGTTTATACATCCATTGGTAGTTCATTCATACAGATGTGTTCATGCTTACTTCCACCAAACCGTTAAGATGTTATGTCTGCTGAGGGATTGAAACTAGAGTGATTTTTTTACTATTGAAAGGTAATATTTTAAAGCTTCAACTGCATACAGTCCGCTCTGTCATAATCCTGCCAGCTTCACCTGCCTCATATCTTTTGCTAGTTTGTGTGAGGTCTGAGATGCCAATGAACGGTCTAGCAAGAGCGACTAATCCATACTTTTGGGTATTGAAAACTCAATGTCTTCTTCAAGATGCTTAAGAATCCTATGCCCTCAGCTCTCCCAGTACTGAATACAAACTGCACTGCTCCCATCTAACTGGTTCGCTTTGCTTGTGTGCAAACACTTTTTCTGTTTTCTTGGTTACAAGTGAGAAAGTATGTGAGTTGCTAGTATCAAACCAAAAGTGCACAGACTTCAAAATGTATGAGAACACCCACCTAGTTTTATTTGTGATCGTAGAAAAGGTGATTGTTATTAGAGATACTCACAAGTCGTTATTGATAACTGATTCTAGTTCTTACTATTCAAACATCACTTTTTCATGACAATAATCCATATTTGAGGGCTTGGGTTCTTGTTTTTCTGGTGTGCTTTTGCTACAATGCTTGATATATATAAAAAAAACACCTACTTATGTGTTTGTCATTCAATGCAATTTTAAATTGGCAGCCTTGTTTTTAAAGAAGATTGGTGTGGCTAGTACAGATTACTGGGAGATCTGAAATTAATATTTTGACCCTGCATGTATTTAGCTAAAAAGTTAAAATTACCCTAAATACCAAGTTTTTTTTATCATTCTGACTCGGGTTTACACACAATGTACATAAAACTATTTATTGCCTTAGTTCCTGTGGGTTTATATAAATGTAATCTTAATCCAACCCTGCTGCTGGGCAAGAATCTATTATTCCAATCTATAAAAAGGTGGTAGGAAAATTTCAACTGGTTATTGGTCAGTCTCCTTGATACGTTTGTTTGTCATGTTGTGCCTTCAATCTTAGGCAGAAGAGATAGGGACTCTGTCTGATTCTCAGTATGGTCTTAGTCCTGTTCATGGCACTACTGAACAATGCTTAAACCTTTAGCTAATGGCAATGAAATATGTCAAGGTTTGTCATGGGTATTCCACAATTCAGCAAAAGCCTGGTGATCTGAACGACACAATATGTAGTGGGTGAGGAAGTGCGGAAGTCTCACCTGTACTTTTGTGGCATGCTTCATCATAGACAAATTCATTCCGCCCTGATAACCTGAACTATCTGAATGCCTTAACCCCAGTACATGGTGGTTATTGAAAAGACATGCTGGATATTTGGAAGATCCAGGTTATTATATGATAATACTTTTATTGGTAGGTACCACGACTGATTTAAACAAAAATGAGAGTATGGATAAATTTGAGTATAATTACCTGTTCATCCTTAGTAATCCCAACATGTTTTAGCCTATAAAATGCCAATGATAGTTCAAGGGCTTTTGTTAGAACAAGATTGAGCCCTACCCCAGGACATTTCACCACCAGATTTCACGGCATCCCAGGGGGGAAATTACCAAATTCTTTTACTCCAGGAAAGGTGTATGCCAGGGTTATCCTGGCCACTTTTCTATTCAAACACTATATAAATACTGTAGAGGTTTAGCTGATAATATTTAGTCGGGGAATACCGAGGCTGGGCAAAAGAAATTGTACCTTTTTAAAACAAAGTGAACTATACTGTCCTTCTGTCTAGAACTTCTATCAGGCTGAAGGAGTTTCTTTCATTTTATGTTGGATGCAATATGTAGGGTGGGTGAAACTCATAATTTCACTCCTTGGAATTCCACGGAGTTACATAAAAACTCCTTGGGATTCCACTAGGTTTCAGCAACGGGTGTAAATATGCACATAATGCTGCGATTTAGCACCATTCTGCCCTGAAAAATCAGCGCACATGGTGCCATGTGCTTCAGAGCATGCGGCCTTTTGAGTTGATTTTGCAGCCCCTGGAGTAGAAAATCTATTCAAAGCAGCCCTCTGACTGCGCCTACAGCCACCCATGTTAGAACATCTTGCTGGAAGACCTCCTAGCCACCAGACATCGTGCTAGGGGATGCCCAATCTCACTCGCCAGCTTGCATTTCTGGAGCCTCGCAAGAGAAAAAAAATTCTGTTACACTGTGATTGGCAGCATTTGATTGGAGCTCTCATTGCAGGAGTAACTCGGAGTTGCCGAAGTCTGCAAGTGGGATGACATTTTCCACCCGGGCAAAGTTAAGTGTCATGTGTAAAGAATCAGGTTTCAAAAGTAAACATAGTTAGATCTTTCATTATGACCCTTGAGCCTTATGAGGCTCTGTAAGGACATTCACTACCTCGCCATTACTTTTATTTCCATGTTCACATGGAAAGATCTTCTAGCAGGATTCACTTTCAGCACACCCATGGAGTGATTTTCAGGTTTGCCATAAGATTAGGCCACAGGAAAAGACCATTGGCTGAAATGTTGACTGTCTATAAAGCCTCTAAGTGACCTGCGGGCAGAAATCTGGACAATAGCCAATGTTTCGTCTATTCAGGTTGAATAAAAGACCTTTTTAATGTGGCTGTTACAGATGTCACATTTTTCATTCTGCATGACAAGGTAGGCTGGAAGCATCTGGAGCATCATATAAAACTGCCCCACCTCCTCCTGTAGATAGCAGCATTGAGCAATCTAGCTGCACATTTAAATAGTGAGATTTTATCAAACTGCCCTTCACTAGAAAATTGAAGCAAACGCCGATGGCTAAAAAATATTAACAACGTTATCTTAGCCGTGCGTCATCTGTACTTATTGAACAAACCTGGTATTGTGAAAGCTGACAAACATAGCTTCTAAATGGTTCTTGAGCTTGGAAATCAATGTGAAGTTTTTGCACGGAGTTACAAAAATGCTCTACCAAAGCTAACTTCCCATTTAAAAACTGTAAGTAGAATTAAACTTTAAATAACATTACTGTGATACTATACTTAAATAGACACATTGAATGACTAACCAATTAATTCAAATAGATACGTATATACATACTTTATGTGTAGTCTGCAACATTTGCCTCTTAAAAATTACTTGGGGAATTGTTGATATTTGGAGGTGAGCCTCAGTTGAGATCTGGCCAATCTGAAATCATGACAATGCATCAGTGGAAAGGTGTATAAATGTCCTTGGGTAGCATGCAGAATCATGATGGAAGCCATTTTGTGGTAACTATTCACAAATTTGTTGACGTGTGTGAAGCTTGGTGATCATCCGGTGAGTGTTTGCCCAGACGCGATCTTTATTGCTGCGCGTACAAATGTTTTTGCAACATGCTTCCTTCTGGCTTGAAACCAGTGACTGCACATCACATTTGCATCTGGTGCCCGCATCCTTCTGCAAAGATTTGCTGCCCCTCCTCGACTGGACAGAAGTGCTCCAATGCCTGTTCCGAAAGAGCCGAAACGCTGCACAGGCAGAAAGTTAATTACACACCTAGCTTTTACAGCTGTGGTTCTTATGACCTGCTGGTCGCAATTATTGCCGCCCAGTGCTGCTTGAATGTGTTTTTCTTTGCCAGAACCCAGTTCCTTGCCTATAGACCGGAGTGTAAAAAGCAACAAATTTCCTGGTCTGCCGCTGATGAAATGCTTTTTCCTGTGGCCACAGGTCATTGAGGAGCTTATTAAAGAAGGCCTGGCTAATGTCGCTAAGCAGTGAAACAGCATTGCCTCCCTTTATTCCAGTCGTGTGTTTGGTGTGCACTGATCTGGGTGGTGTACTTTCCTGCCCACATGGCGCTGTTTATTTGTGCCAGAGGCAACTTGCACGTTTAAATTCCGAGTACCGGGGTCATGCACGGTATTGTAGTCTCTGCAGCCCTTAATGAATTGATTTTTTTGTCTCTAATCTTTCTATACGTTACTGCTCCTTCCAATTCTTGTAAATTCGGGGTGGCCCTCTTCTCTCAGTAACAGCCATTCTGTTACGATATCACATTTCCCATATGTTGGTGGAACAAGACTGTAAAAATTCACTTTGCACCACAAAAAGTGGACGCTGCATTAATTTCAGACTGCACTCAAAATAATATAGATCCATTGTTTTAGTTCTGTTTCAATTTCTGGTTAAAGGTTAAAACTAAGCCCATCCCATTCCCCTGGCCGCACTTACTCACTGCCTTCTTTTCAGTTCAAATGTAATTTATTTATTAAGCGAGAAATCAATTCGACATAACAAAGAAGGGACAGAAGCCATAGATAGCCATGGCAGATAGAGCATTCAACCGTTTTCATAAAGGAAGATATTTTCTGTTTGAAAGAACCCGGAAGAGATTGATGCAACGACATATCTTTCTCTGGAGGCTGAAGTACTCATTTCACTGGTTAAAAGCCGCAAATGTTTATAAACTACTTTCAAGTTAAAATATGTAATTTATCAGTTAAAAAAGCAAATACGTTTGTCCTCAAGCTTCATATTGTGACTTCTTCAGGTTGCTATAGAAGAGACGGTACAGAAATGGATTAATTTATGTAGAAACCTAAGTGGAAAATGTTGCATGCTCTTAATGAGAAAGGACCACTTAAGTATATTCCATTTACTTATATAGCAGTGGAGGCTCCCCCTAGGGGACAACAGGTCACTGACCCCCTACCTCGCTCTGCCATTATTGTACTGCATGTTCTGCACTAGCGCCAGGCAGGGCAGCATGTCAAATACGGGAGTTTCACGCCTTGTCAATTTTGACAATCTTGCCCAATCAGAAGCTGAAATAAAGAAAAAAGCATTCTTCAGTACTTTTAACCCTATTCTGGCTTCTGATTGGGTGTAAGTTAATGGGCCTGCCTTTAGAGGGATGGGTGAGTCAGGAATCATGGGTCTGCCCAGGTAGCCGTTTGTGTTTAGCAGCCTGAGTGTGAGTTTGTCTGTGTGCTGGGGATTGCATTTATATGTCTGTGTGACTCTGTATGCGTGCCTGCAACTGTGTGTGTATATGTTTGCTTGTATGCTTGATTTAGTTTTTAAGCGTCAATGTGTGATTTGAAAGCCTGTGAAGGGGTTAGTAAGGCTGAGTGCTGGAGAATGCTGGAGAGCGGCCTCAGCACTTGCAAAATCCACCAGCAACCACTGATCTATATTTTTGTGTGTTTTCCTTAAGCTATTGCATGTGGTTTGAGAACAATACAAACTTCTTATGAATTTGCAAGCATAGATGCGAATGCAAGCAGGAACCCAGAGAGATTCCAGCAATTGTAGAGAATCAAATTTTACTTATTTTCCGCTACAGGTGAGCAATATGTTAATTGTTCAGCAGCCTAAAAAATTTGGTAGCTTTTCTAGCAACAGAATCCTAAGTAATGGAACATGTGCAAGACTTTGGGTCAAGGTGGCATTTTTAAGGTCAAACCTAGCAGACCTCACAGCTTTCGGGTTGCAGAACACCTATTGTGGACTGACGAAGAAAGTGCAGGGGCTTATAGCCCCCCCCCCCCATTGCTTACCATTGGTTTACTTTATTGTTGCTCTTATTTGCTTGTTTCTTATTCAACAACTTTCCTTGTCCTAGTTTGCCCCTCTTTTGTTTGTCCCTCCCCTTGAGCCTAACCTCTTTTGCATCTCTCGGACTGGCTGGCTTCTAGCCTACCACTGTTCACTTTTGGCAAACTACTTTTTTCTTAAGCACTCCATGTGTTCTCAAATAGTCTACCGCATGTACTTTTCTTTTCCCACCTCACGCTACATTTTGCTCTCTGTCACCTGGGCTTCTCCACTCAACCCTGTTTTTCTCTCCCATCTATGCTTCAACCACCACCCTTCAAGTTGTTTTTTTTCTTGTAGGCTTCTTTTTCACTCTTCCACACTTGTCTTTAGTTTTATTACATTTCCAGTTTATTGTGTTTATTGAATTTGTTTTTGTGGTTGGCAAAGGTATGCACTCTGTCCAAGCAGGAACCACAATCCTAGTCGGGGTAAGCTTGATGCACACTAAAAGATAACTCGTGCTCACCCTCTTGTAGTGTGGCAAAGAGCAGTCAGGTTTATCTAAAGAGGCAATGTGTAAAGTATTCATGCCACCCTCGCACAGTAACTCCATGAAAACACCACAAAAAAGACTCCATATTGGTTTAGATAAATAGAATCTTTTTATAATAAATCAAGACTAAAACAACAAAAATCCAATTAGTAGAGGCCGAGATGATTTAAAAGAAAACTAATTTCAAAGAGTTTTATTGGGGTTTTCAAACAAAACAAAAGAAACAATGATGTGACTACATACCTAGGTACGTAAGTACCATAAACAGATTCCATGTGTAGGATTAGGCGATGGCCTGTGGGCAATACGGAAACCAAAAGATAACTGCTACAAATGGAAAAGCAATATCCAGAGCAAGAAGAAGCAACGTGAAATTTAGAAAGGAGTCACAAAAGGGTTACTATGGCTGACATGGCCAACTACAATACAGGTACAGTACACAACTATCTCAGCAGAACAGGTACAGCAGTGTATTCGATGAGATACAATGAGCAAGTATATATCCTGGAGATAATATTGTACCGGAAAATATATCACATGTTACATGTTGATATCACAGCCTATTGTACCCCAAAGCATGGTAGGCCTGCAGTGACACAACATAACCTAGCTAAAGAAGCACATGGAGCAGGAAGAAAATACATATTCGGCAAAGTAAATTAATCTGAAGCCCATGGTTGATATAACATACACAATTTGTTACACATGTTTGGGGGGTTGACCTTCTGACTATGTATTTGCACAGATTCCAGGGAACTTATGGGGGTTTGGAAGCTGCAAAGTAGTTGTCGAGTGACTTCCAGACATTTGTGCTATGTGGTTTTCAGGGGGAGCTCTGAAGGGTAGATTCTGTATCTCTTTAGTTCAGATGGAAGATTTAGCCTCCAAGGCACTGATTCAAGTCTCTGCCTCTGTCATTCTGGCATTAATGGTGTTTATATCCGATTTGATAGAGCATAGTTCCTGCTGTATCATGTCTGTGTGGATTTTGCGAGGTCATACCCTTCTGAAAAATTTTTAAGGATCATGTGCATGGTATTATTTATCTCTGATTTTCCTTTTATGGGTGAGTCAGGCAGAGGTGGTTCCAGGTTGGTGTACTTGTTATTTGTGTTGGCTACTTTGCCATGATTTTAACAGCAAGGAGAATGGTGGGATGGTGAGAGGTGGAAACCAGACTTGTGCAGTGCGGTTTTTAGAGTCACCAGCCCTGGAGCACAGTTCTGCTATATTTCTATTATGTAGCAGATCTGTATGTTCTGTCAAGATCTGTAGTCGTTAAACCTCAGTACTGAGGCAACTCCTTTGTAGACGATAGTCGCTGTCGCCTGGATGACAGAAGTGGTTTCTTAGTGTTACAGCACCTATGTGTCTGGTTGTAGAGAGCTCTGTTCAGTGCACGTTGTGATCTGGTGCCATTTTGCGGTCAGGCAGGATGGCTTGCAGGCTTGGTGGAATCACCTGAGCTGCTACAGCCCCGCGGTGCGCACAAACAATTCGGAGGTTGGGCAGTAGCAGTTGAATTCCTGGTGGGACCTAGTGTCCGAAAGGAAACCTTACTTGCTGATTATAGATCACTGTGTCCCACTTTAAATGTCTGCCTTAGGTTGTGACGGTGGCCATTTTGCAGATTCCTTGATGCACACGTCTGAACCTCCGCAGTCTGTGGTCGAAAAACCACCAAAATGCACTGGGGATATGTTATCTGAGGTTACATTTCAACACTCCTGGTGTTCTGAATCTTGTATCTGGTGGGCCATGTTACGGAATCTGGTCTCTGAAGTGAGGCAGCTCCCTGTAGAGATCCGCAGCGGCGGAAGCAGCGCAGTTAGGTTACCATAAGCTGTGCTGTCCAAGCCATTCCCAGAGAAATTAATTTTGAAAGAATAAAAAGAATTCTAGCACTTAGAAGCAATAAACGCTAATGGGGGTAACCTGGTGGTGCTAGACTGGGGCAAAGTGAACAGTTCAAGCTGACCGTAATGGAGCACTGGTCGGATACAGGAGCCACGCAGGCCTGGGGAACAGAGTATCTTGATCCCGGTCACGAGTGAGATGCGGGCCGCAGTCCGGTGATATGTTGAGCCCGCAGTCGTGGCGATGAGTTGGTTCTGAAGGCGAAGTGTCGAAGCCGAGAGGCATTGGTTCCACTGCGATGCACCGGGTTTCTCAGTTCCGTCGAGGGGATGCGTGGATCTCTCCACACTGCTGCAGCTGTAATGCAAGGGTTCTGGTGTATCGGGTTCTGGAGGTGATGTGCTAGTTCCAAGTGTGATATGCTGGTCCTACTCCAGCAAAAAGGCCAATGCATCAGTTATGCTGCAAGCACATTGGGGATGCGTCGTTTTCTCTGGTGCAAGTATATGGGCCCACTTCTTCCAGTGAACTAGGAGCAGGTGCCGATACTTTTATATCCACAAGTGTCGAGCAACAGGAGGCAAACCAACAAGCCCTTGGAGATCACTTCAGTTGCAAGGCAGAGTCCAGCTCTCCCTCAGCAGGGTCAGAGAGCAGCAAGCAGCAGAGTAGAAAAGCAGGTCTTGTAGATCAGTAGTCCAGCAGAATGTCAGTCCTTGCAGCAGCACAGACGCTCTTCTGACAGAGGTTCTTTACAGGTCCAGAGGTTTCTGATTTGGTGGGGTCAGAGATCCAGTACTTATACCCAGTTGTGTCCTTGAAGTGGAGGTGACTTCAAAGAAGGGTTTTGAAGTCCACAGAAGCCCTTTATTTCCCAGCCCGGCTCCAGACTAGCTGTAGGTGATAATCGGTCCTTTGTGTGGGGACAGGACACTGCCTATTGAGGTGTCACTTCCTCCCTCCCTTCTTGCCCAGGAATCAGAATGCAGATGGGTACTCAGACACACCTAACCTTCCTGTGTTTGTGCCTCTCTAGACGGAATGCATAAAGTGTATCTATTTCCCAATCCAGACAGGCTGCAGTCACACAGAGCTGTAAGAGCAAAGAAATGTGGTATTTCTAAAATAGTAATGTTAAATTCAACTTTACCTCTAAAGAGGATTTATCATTACCATTCCAAAGATATAAAACATGACACATCTACTCCTTTCTAATCAGGAATTACAGCTTGAACATGCATTAAGGAATTTCCAATGTTAATCTATAAGAGGAGTAGGCCTCACAGCAGTGAAAAACTAATGTACGTGTTTTTTACTACTCGGACATGCAAAACTTAAAAGTCATGCCTTTTACTTTCACAGCACCCTGCCCTATGGGCTACCTAGGGCCTACCTTAGCGATAGCTTAGGTGCAACAATGGGAGTTTAGGGCTTGGCAAAGGGTTTTAAATGCAAAGTCAAGGTGGCAGTAAAACACCACACACAGGCTCTGTAGTGGCAGGGCTGAGACATGTTTAAAGGGCTGCTTGTGTGGGTGGCACAATCCGTGCTGCAGGTCCACTAGTAGCATTTAATTTCCAGGTGTGAAAGAACAAAAGGGGTGCCATGTTGTGCATTCTCTTTTATTTATTGATCTTCTATTCTAACACTTTTCCACTATGCAAAGTGAACTTTTAATTTGAAACATTATATCCCTGGTACCACAGATTGTGCTACTTTCACTTTTATTTATGGTGCAAGTTTTACTGGCAGTTTTGAGAGAAGGTGTGCTAAGGTTTGCTTTTCCATATCTAAAAATATAATTTCGGCTTTTAAAAGATTTTAAAGAAAAGTCTTTATTTTTGTATTTATACATTATTAACTGAAATTTGTAAAAGGTCAAGCTAACAAAGTCAGACAGGTTTCAAGGCTTTCCCTTGGTGAAAAAAAACTCATTATGGGTCCCTCTTGAGGTGAAGGGCTAGAGAATTAATTTACTCAGCAGCTTCCCATCCCCTCTCCTGTTTCTTTTCATTAGAATAAAAAAAGGCAGATGAACATGGAAGTAACCGTACAGGGACCAAAAGATACCACTTGAAGAAAATAATGGCTTAGGCATGTCACAAGACATGAAATGCTAATTCCGTTTTGCCCGGTTTGTCACATGACTGATCCTTTTCTCATTTCCCTCTTGCCCAGTTTATCCCCCTAATTGCTTTTAGATCAGCATGCCCCATTCATCAGCCCTCCCTCTTTTCTTTCTGAGATTCTCCTTTTTTATGGCCTTTGCCGCCCCTCTTCACCTTTCCCGTAGATCCTTTTGTTCCACTCTAAATCTTTGTATCATTTATCGCTGAAATTTTGGTCCAGCCCTGCTTTGAGTAATATAGGGGCCTTCCACACACCTGAAGCATGCATACTGGATCGAACTGTACATTTTTTAAACACCGGTCCCTTGTGATGGGCGGGGTTTAATGGACTCCTCCATGTTAAATTACGGATTATGATTACAGCAAAAGAGCACAACAATAAAAGATGGTGAATAAGTTGCTGAGACAAAGTCATATTGCATAATTGTGCACTACCCGGATAACAGATAAAGGAAGAAACAGGGGATAGAAATAGCTTCTTGTGCCACCTATGCAGGAAGACCCTTATCAAGGGTTTGAAAATGGCTGAATGGTACCGAGCTCAGTCAATAGCAACAACTAGAGATCGGATATCAATGTACTCTGCTAAAATTTCCTTCATATAAAAACTCTGAATTTGCATATAGATCATTTCATCATTAATATTCGTGCCTGGGTAGCTTTCATTGGATGCAGGTTTATTATTCTAAGCCAATGAGGGGAAACGATTTCAGTGGAAGCATACTTACAAGAACATATGTACACTTTTAATTTTTATAGAAAAACTACGTTTCTGTAGCATCTGTAAAGTGTGAATTTTCTGTGATTTTGCTTAACACGAAGCGCAGGGCACAGAGCCCATCACTATGTTGAAAAGAGCATGCAGTTAATTGGATGTTGGTTTAACAGTACACAGAACGAAATTGCCTCATTAAACGTGATAGATGGAAACAATGAATTGGCTTGGTAAATGTAATTTTAAAACCGAAAACAACATTGAAAAACAGTCAGGCCTGCCAGTGCCAGGCAGAAGTCTTCGCTGGTCATTATTTTGCCTATAATTACAGCTAAAGTCTAGTAAGTAAATTGCAATAATCATACCTCTCTCTAGATATTTTTTTTCATCTACTGATGGCTTTAGTTCCTCCATTTTTGGTGAGATGGACGGTTTCATATTATGTTTTATGCAACAACTTGTCTGGTTCACTTACTTGGAGAATTTGCATTCTATGATCAGGTCTTCTGTTCTATGGATGCTCCTTATTTTCCTGAGGCCGATCTGGGATCTGCAATGATATTTAATATTCAAACAAATCTTTGTTCCCATATGTACTCAGCCTTATTTGGTGTTGTTTGCGCATTTTATGATTAAATAGTTAGGAGCCCTCCTTTACATTTGTTATGTATTTTTAGAATTATCAATTTTGAGTTGTGATCTGCAATCCATTCTGTGCATGCTGACGAACATCAGAACCCTTCTGAATAAAGGGTTGAACCAGTACTTCTGAGAAGTGGCGGTACTTCTCCAATTAAAAGTATTACATTTCTCTTTAGAAGTGCTGGTACTCTACCCCTCAAAATAAAAAAGTGCTGGTACTCAGTACCGGACAGTACCAGCCCATTTAAAGCACTGGGTTGAACTATAAGTTGTTTTCCCCTGTGATATGCATGCAAGGCTCATTATTTTAATGCTAGCACCCATGCAGCGCCACCGGTTCAAGGCCACTCAGGCTGTATGTAAAACCAAAGAGCAGCAGTGCCCGTCCAGGTAGGAGCGGGGGCGGTGGAGCCGGGTTGAGGGGAGAATTCGGCAGACGACGGAAAATTATTTATTTAATTTTCCCTCGTGGACGTCTGTCAAATCCCCGCCAACCCGGCCCACCGCTCTGACCTGCACGGACCGCGGCTGCCGAATAGAGCATCTGGTATTGCACCTTAACGCTGCAGTCCTTAGTTATTAAAAGAACTACTACAGCATGAGGTAGCAGCAAATCCTAATTCCATTGAAATGGGACTTTCACAATATGTGTACCACACAATATAGTTGGACTACCATTACTTTTTGTTTCCCCGCCATACCCAATCAGTTAGCCTTCATTTTCAGGTATTTCTTTGCTCACACTTTGAGGCACAACGCTCATCTGGTAAAGTACTTCAATGCGGTGTAACAAGACATGAAATTAAAAGGAATGAGGGAAAATAAGGAAATGTTAATAGGATGACACTACACAAAGGTTGACAGGCAGAATGTCCCGTGATCGGGCAGGCAGATGTCAAATATACACTCTACTGAGACAACTATTACTGCTGCGGTTTGATTTTCAAATTATCTGCATGTATCTTAAGATCATGCTGAACATCTAGTGTCACCATTTCACTCTGCCAGTCCACTCCAACACGATCTGAGGAGATGAATCCACCAATACTTGAGTTATTTTAAGATTAGAATGGCCATTTCCGAAGAACACACCTAAACAAGTGAATTTGTTCTGAGAGACCTAGATTTTGTTCGGCAGTGCACTGAGAGCATTTGCATTTTTACTGTTGGGGTTGCTTTAAAAATGTACGCATAACTTTTCTACAGTTGCTGCTAACACGCCTCTTATTTTTCTCCATATTTGCATTTTGATGCATTATTTCCTCCCGAGTGCAGTTAAAGTTGCGGAGATGAACGCTGGTTGTATTTCCGTTTATATGATTTTCATATCCCTTTTTTTCTTCAAGAGAACTTGCAGTGGGCTGAACAAGTGAGCATTTTGATCATCTAAATGTCCATGAACTAGTGGAATGTATGAGGATACAGGTTGGCTTTGGACAAGCTATCTTGGACTGTATCACAAAAATGAGGACTCTGAGCCTAAAGTTAGCTCTCAGTCTCTGCCATGGTTTTGGGCAAACTGATGTCTTGAATAGTTGAAGAACAGGAGCTGCTCTTACAGTGGTAAGTGGTTGCTTGCCATGAGAACTGTAAAGTAATGCTCTGCTTTTGGCTGGAAATGTACCAGCATTTGTTGACCTGCCTAAAGTAAACAGAACATGACCCACCACCATCTACAAAGCAGCATAACAACACATTTTACAACAGAACGTATATGCACACATGGTCTTGTCACACATTGCTACCTTCATAATCCAAGTTTCACAATACAGGGGGGAAAGGTGTTGAGAGCAAGCACTGTATTAACTCACCATCAAGTCATGAAATAACGTCAATAGATTCTGGCCCCTTATGCAAATGTCTATTGGCTCTAAGTGCAAGCAGCTAATATGTCCTGAAATACTAACTGAGATCGGAAATTCATAGCTGAGCAGCAGGCTTGAGTCGTAGATTCCAGGCACACTGTTATACACACTATATTTTTTTTTTTAAAGATATGTAATGTCTTAATGTCAAACCAAGTTTGTGCCAGCTGTTTAAATGCACTAAGTCCATTAGTACTTTGTTTGGTAATAGCAAGCTGTGGTGAAGGTCTCTCTCTAATCTTTAGCAATGCAACTCCGGTTCTAGAAGAATCTCTCTACTGATTTGTTGCCTACATGCTTCCTTTTGATATGTGGAACACAGGAACAAGGATCTCTCATTTTAGTACATAAAATGTTATCATACTTGATCATATAGTAGTCAGTGTTTGCTATGGATGATGGTTAAGTGTCCCTTAGGACCATATTTGTGTAGAAAATTGTATGTACCCCAAGTTAACCATGATCCCCTTCTCTCTGGTTGCGTGTAGAGCTACCTACATATGAATCACCCCTATTCATAGATATCTTCTACTACCATGCCTTTTTCATTCTCACACCTTTTGCTGATGCTCCTGCTAGTACAATTATGCCAATGTTGAGTCTGCTTTACAATCTTAAAAGACTTTGTACAAATTGTTTAAAAATAGACTGCCTGGTTCTTGGTATTTTTTTTTTTTTTACTGTGAACATCTTGGTTTTGCTACAACCACCATGTTTCTTTGACCACTGCTCAGAATCGGACAGTGATCGTTTGTTCAAAGTTGGTATTATTTTCTACTTTAACAGTCTTGATAAAACCCATTCATCTTCCGCTCCTGAATCTTTATCTAATTTATCTGCTTCTTCTTTTAACCATGTGTTCATTGGGCATGCTGTTCAGGAACACCAGATTGAAAAAGGCTTTGATTCTATACCTTTCAAGGTGCACACAATTCCGAAACTATAAAATGCTACTTGTCGGAAGATTGCCTTAGTGGGCTAATCGCTCTTCTGTAGAAGTCCTATTTTTGAGGTCTTCTGGATTCATGGGTAGTTGTATGGTTTGTGTCCTAATTTGCTTCTGTATTGAATCTCTTGCTATACCTGTAGAAGATCTTCATGCTTTGTCAATTTGAGTCTAGCAGTTGCCACTAGGTTTATTGGAAGGGTAATGAGGACCTGAGGCAGGGACAGGTCTAGAGAAAATGAAGAGCTGGAAACTGCGAAGTGTGGCAATAGCAGGGATGCGTTGAAGTATTCACACAGGCTGCAAAGATTCACTCTATGGTAAGCGGATGGAGGAAGTTATTTTCCAAACCTACAGTACCAAAACCCTTGCACAAGCATTTACTTGATAGTTTCTAAGAGGCCACATACTTTGTAATAAGCTCCCTTTGAATTTTAGAACGATTTCTAACTATCCTGCCTTTGTAGAGCAGCCATAATAGGCGTGTCTGCATAAATGTATGGTTCACATGCTGCACCCTGTGTTTGGAATGCGCTTAGAAGTAATTTACTGTACACATGACCTAGGAATTTTTGCTACAGAAATATGCAAATTAATGTAGCCTTTATCTTGTCTGAAGTATAATGTGGAAAGAACTCCTTGTCCCCACTCATCAAAACAGCACATGCCCTCTTAAATCCTAAACTGTGAGTTTCTTCCACACAATGCAGGGACACCTAGAACTGCAAGTATGCACTTTTTACAAAGAGATCGACCTGTTTTTAACTCGCGGATTTACAGCAAATGAAACTACAGGTGCTGAAGTATTGTGTAGAAAACTACTTCATAAGGGTTTCTCTGAAGAGTCTGTTCCAATATCCTTTCTTCTTCCTGACCCCTCCACACACATCACTCCTCAGTGTCCCAATAGACTTAATGTGTTCCCAGTCCTGTGCCTTTAAAGAGGAGACAGGAGGATTCATCGCGCTGGCATCCTGGTCCACTGCATCATCCCCTACCCCAAGCTTGACTCGCCTTATGCTTTTTGGTTTGGGGACTGTGGATAGGTGGATAAGGACTAGACCCTGCCCAAGGCGTGCCTTGCCTGATTGTAGTCGGGTTTGTGTGTAGTGCCTCTCCATCCCTTAATAGGTAATTTCTGCCTCCTGTGTGAACCAATACACTGTATTTGCTGGTAGGCTCCAGGTGAATGCAGTGGCGTCACTAGGGTTGGTGTCACCCGGTGCGGGTAAATCATGGTGTCACCCCCTCACGACTTACCGCATGGACCTCCTCTGCCCCGAGTCCGCCAGTGGACACAGTTGGCAAATAACGGCACCATACAGAATCCTTAGTAACGTTTGTAAATGTAGGTCCTATATTTACAAAATGTGCCTGTTAACAGTGTGATAATGATTCATTAATCATGTTGTACAGTGGGCTACCTGCTAGTCAACAGTTTATTGGAATTTATAATATCATAGGTATGGTACTTTTTACTGGTGTGGTGTTCCCACTATCCAGCAACACGATATATCAGTGGTCGAAGTGGGGGAAAAAAGTAGGGGAACTGTGGGCGGAGAATCAGAGGGCGGGAATAACCCAAGGATTGGATCAGTGGGCAGAATGCGCAAACATCCCAATTTTTTGTATTTGTTTGGTTTCACTGCCCAGTTTTATCAACCAATGGATACACATGAATATTTAAGGTTATAATGAGTTATTGACAGTAAAATGTGTTCACAAAGTGGGATATACTAATCACGGAATGTCCCCAAATACGATAAAAAGCACAAGCCATTTGTCTCCGAGCCATGGAGTTTCTGTCACCAGCACTGCTCCCTTTTCCAAAACAGCAGTTCAAACATGAATGGCTAAAAATCCTAGTTTGCAAATGTTTTCTAAATAATAATGGCTCTGCCATATTTGCCTCATAATGCAAGATCTGCAGCATGATCTGACCATTGAAACTAATAAATTGTTTGTAGCTCAAACGTATCAAAAGTTAATAAACAATGTGACTTTTGTTGCTGCGGAGTAGATGACAGTTAATAGCTCACTGTTCTATGTTAGGATTTTAACCTATAAACTGCAAGTAACAAAAGGATCTCTCTGACACAAGCAGTAGTCCACTGGCCTATTTACATTATGTGCACTTTGTGATCTGCATGGTACATGTTCTTTGCAGCAGGTACATTAACCCTCTGAGCTACCTTTCCATGAGTCAAATCTTCCATTAGACAAAATTCCGATCTCTCTCTAGGAAGAACATTAATCACCAGAGTCATCATGACATTTTTATTGTTACCGAAAATTACTGGGGGCCAGGAAGGAGGCAACAAGCGCTTTTAAAACCATAATATACTTGCAAAAATGATGCTTCCACCTAAAGTGAACACCTGGTGCGGTCACACAGGTTGCACCGCCCTAGAGCTGGCCCTTCTCAAGGGTCCTGTGATCTCAGTGACAGGGTCACTGTTCTAGGGTGTACTGCTTCATAGGCCTACCCGCAAGACTGGAGGTGAACTTCAGTATGAATAGTGGTGGACAAGCCTTGAAGGTTAACCTACACTTGTCATGCTAGGGTCCACCTGCTCGTGCTAAGACACCAGGGATTCTAATGTCTTGCGAAGCCTTCTAAGGTCTAGCATGAGATAGTGCTCTCTCAGGAGAGTGGTCTGGTGGACTAGTTATTAAGGCTGAACCTGGTTCCCCAGTTCCAAATTCAGGAGCTCTGGCCATAGTGCCACATCCTCTCCCCCACTGAACACCATACTGCCCCACTGAGAAAAACTCAGACTGCCTTCAACTACAACCCAATTGTTGCCAGCTATAAACACCTGGATGCGGCTCAATTTAAATTACGCACTGGGCAAGAGCAATATGTGTCCTACAAAAAAAAGTGACAGCATCCTGGAAAAAGCAAACAATCATAGGGAATGCAAAATTTTGCAAACCATGTGAAATGTAAGCAGGAACAACATGGTTACCTTAACGCTTTTACACTCGCTGTTCAGAAATCAGTGAGTGCTTTTGCCTGAAAAGTTAAGGACATGACAACAGGGCCCTGAATGGACCCATTTCAATGGCCATTGCTTATATCCTTACAAAACGTAAGCAGTATGGTAAAAAAAGACAACATCCCTAGATACGGAGCAGCAGTACAAATTTTGTTTTTCAATCCTCACATTGCAGTACCTCCAGGGTTGGTGCACTAGTTCCAAGCCCAGGGAAAACAAAGCCAAGACAACAAAAATAGCGCTTCACTGGCAAACTCTGTAAAAGTGGCGCTAATGTGTTTGGGTGTGAATAAAATCAATCTGGACAGTTTGCTACCACTCTGTCTTACTTTATTTAGTTATTTATTTTTCTTATTTTTAAACTTTTATTCCCGATGCTGCATTTTGGAATTAAATGTCAGAAAAATACGACATTGATTCCAGCAAAAGTGATTTTCTTTTTTGGATCCATTTCACAGGGAAGCAAATAAAAGAAAGGTGTGCACTGCGCACAGGCACCTCCTCCTCTTAAAAGGTTAGGTTGCTCTGCGCACACCGGCCCTGTTGGTGTCACCCCATGTGAGGGTGTCACCCGGTGCGGACCCCCATAGTGACGCCGCTGGGTGAATGTGGTCCTGTGTGCCACGCATATTTACGATCTTCCTTGTGTTTCAATTCGAGGTGTAGGTCCCAACTCCTATCTCCTTCCATGTCTTTGCCATTGTTTAACTACTATACCAGTAACCTTGGGAGCTGGGATACTCAAGACCCATTGCTCCTGAGGTCAGTGTAGGGGAAAAAATGATTTGCGGGATTTTCCCTTCATGAAACTGAAATGAAAAAGGGTGACTGCCTATCCTACCAATCCAAACTACTTTACCGGCTGTGCAGGGGTTCCGCGGCTGATTGAGTTTAAACTTCCTGAATGTAGCAGAGATGGTCTGGGGAGAACCAGACTGAGGTCACCAGATTCACGTTCATTCAAATTCGGATGTGCCCTTTCACACACGTCCATTTTGAACAAGCTACACATAGATGTTACTTTATTATAAGAAACGATCTGAAATCATTATTGGTCTAACATTAACATCTTACAAAGTATCGAGTTGAAAATTGACCTCGATTAGAAAATAAATCTTTTTTATTGTAAACTCCTGCATTTTTAGTGCACTGGTTTTCGGTTAATAACGATGGGATCGCTTTCTCAAAGTTGTTTTTCCAAACTTTTTGGTGGTTTTCAAAGTAATACATGTATTGTTGATAATCACAGAATCTGTGGAACAATATACATAACCCTAGAGTGGCTTTGTACCTGCAGCAGTATTGTACAGATGGCCTTGAACCTCTGTGGATGCAAAGCTTACCTTCCTAAAATGAGAAATGTTTGAGTTTAGAATAGCCCTTGAACTAAGGAGGAATAGAAGATTGATTGCCATTTGAGGACTATAGTTGGAATACAATTGGAAGTACATTTGGGACCTCATTTCTTTTTAGAGTCTGAACATTTTGACATTTGCGACCAAGATGATTTCTTGGCAGCCAGCAGCCCCACTGTAGACGTCCTGCTGTTGCAAACATAGCTGTAGAGACCTCTGACAAGTACAAGAGCCGGCAATGCAATGCATGGTGAATTTTGAACAAATATGGTGTGAACATGCTCAGTGACATCCTTAATCTTTTTTAGATACAGATTTCTTTTCTCTACTAACAACCAACTCTTCTCTCACCAATTCTATATATACATGCACAAAAACGAATCTAAGTGCATTTTATAGAGATCTCTCATTACCTCCTTACTTTTCATAACAGAGACATACTTGAACACCAATCCCAAAACACTAGCCTCCACCCGACAAAACCCAGTCCCAAGTGACACCACTCCATAGCCAGCACCTGCACCAATCACACTCACTCCAGTATCTCTGCAATGTACCAGATTTCACATATACACCATTCCTCTTCCTCCTTATCTAAATACCACTTCACACACACCTTAGACTCAGTAATACCCTTCCACGCCAACCTCCATTTTCCATCACTCTGTACACCTGTGCACACAAGCACAATACACATGGATAACACATCCACACATGTTACCCACACACCAATCTCTTTAATCCAATGCTCCGCACCACCTGACTGCTGCTAAATGAGAAATAATGTATTCTGTTATTTTTCTACATGAGGAACCAGCTACTCTGCATGCTTCAGCTATTTAGTGAGCATGACCTTCAGCAGAAAAGATTCTAGAAGCAAGATTTTAAGAGTATCAATAAAAAGGTAACAGGGCTATCACAGACATTTGAAAAAAATACTTTTCAGGTATTTTAATAGTAAAATGTAGATTTACTTTGAGATTTTCCAGTAGGCATGTTATGACCTGAATGTGACTCAACGGGTCCGCTTTAGTTGCTGGAGTTAGTCATGGCACTGCATCTTACCCACTGCTACCCACATTCAAACTGAATTGCATGCAGATGTAGCCAATACAAACACATTATCTACTTTCCCTCCAAACCTCCACCTTTGATGCTGGAATGCTGAGCAAACTTGGACATAAATGTATTTGTAGGCATGTGAACACCTGTCCTTTACTCCTTCTACAGACATTGTGGTTCCACAATATTGCAGTAGAAATATTGGCTGCAGATATGACTGTAATATTGACTCCACAATAAAGTTAATAATAAACTTAAATTGACAAAAGTTTGGAGAAAAATGTTTGGTCACAGTATATCTCTATAGGTCCATATTTTCTACTGCAGTATCATGACCTACATCTCTCCACACATTGTACTTCCATAGGTTCCTCATGAGCCCTACAGCACTCAGCTGTGCTACGCTTCTGTATACTGCAGGAACACCCACTATTATTCGACAAGCACTGAAGGAATACACCAACTAAAAGCAACCTTTCAACGATATAGAATTAATCTGATTTTATACAGCAGATGTACAGCTAGCTTCATGATTTAACATAATTGCAAGATATCAGTCAGATGCCTTGTTTATAGGTCTGGGGTTGTAGTATTGGCAGCCTACCAGAAACAAATGCAGCAAGACACGTTTTACAGCTTAAGCTTTGACTGTGTAAGTCTTAGAGGTGCAAGCAAGTAGTAACTGGGAGATGCTAAGATCTTTAAATGTGTGCAAGGTTATGACAGCCATTTATCTAGCTGGCAAGGTAGAAACTGGATTGCTGGTCTGCCAAACAACCATATGTATTTGCACCATTTTGTGTCCTAAAATATGTTTTCTAGACTGTATTGAAGAAGGACGTATGGATACTTCAAGGAGTCAAATGAGTTCTATAGCATTTTGCTTGCCCTGCTTCCGCTGTCATCCCGTTTCATATTGCGGACCCTGGATCCTTGATTCTTTCCTCTTCACATCTTACAAATGTTTGTTTTCAGAGGACACAGACTGAGTTGTGCAGTCACTGTTTTTCAAGAGATGATCATAGGCTGACATTGGCGCGGGAAACCCTTATTTGCTCCATAGGATCACCACTGCGGTGGTACACACTGATACACACCTCTCCTGAGCCAGTGTTGATCTTTGCTGATGACTCTGTGTTGATGTTGTGTTACTGTCTTCCTTTCTGCTGCTGCGACTCTTTTGAAGGGTTTCCTGTCTCATTGTCAAGCTCCGTAAAGATAAAGTGATTCTTGCACAAAAGTTTAGAGAGAGATCAGCTTATAAATATTAATGTTTGCATACTGTGTTTAAGGGTATTGTCAGCAGGCTTTACTAATAATTCCTTAGCAAAATATATTATTTTCAATGGTTATTGCTAAGTGTTGTGTTATCTAGAGGAAGCATGATAGGCGTACATCTAAAACATGAATAGGAGTTAGCCCCAGGTAAAGAATGAGGCATTCATTCAAAATTCTCCTTGCTTTACCTCCCATTATCCGTCTCCTCTACGACTATCAACTCTGTGACTGGGAGCACTAAGTCTCTAATGTCAAAGGTGACTTCACTCTTCTAAAGTCCAGAGTTTTAACAAGCAACCATCAAAAACTGTGAAGACAAACAATTCCTGTGTGTTGCTTTAGTTTACGACACATACGTGCAGATCTAATCTACTGATTTCTTAATTATGGGATTAATACGGTTTTGTGCTAAAAATGATCCGAGACGTTAATGGTTCTCTTCGCAACGCACATGTAGTCCATCACTGGAGCTTTGTACTTGCCATTTGGTCTACAAGCCTGTTTCTATGGAAGGCAAAATAAATGCTAGATATTGAGTCCTGATGTATGAGATTAATGCAAATCGGTTCTTCCATGCATGTGCTGTAGGTTGAAGCTTCCAGTCATTCGGTGCTCTACCACTTCTATTAAAGACACCCAAAAACAGTCCTTTTCCAAATATTCAAAGGCTTGAGTTAGATAAATGTTATCCTGTCTGCAACATTTTTTGCGTATTGGTATTGCTTTGCAGTCTTTTTTTAATAAATTGTTTTAGGAGAAGCATCGAAAGCAATCACTTGCAAATAACTGCATGATGGCCGCCCTGCAGGAGCTTGGTTAAGGAAGCTCCTGGGTTTGGAATCATTTATCGACCAATACCTCTGCTTGCCCTGCCATCCGCCCTCTTGCCGAACCTCACTGCAACAAGAATCTGCACCGGAACACTTTGAACAATCCTATCTCTACTTACATGCAGGACTCGAGGATATTGAAGGTAGTCGCACCTCTGTCTGGTCAGTTCAGAGGACTCTGGCTGCAACTGCTCCGGATGGTGGGCCCCGATCTGCCCCTTGCTACCTGGAATAAAAACCTAGTCCATACTCGGCTTGTCATCTTGGCCGTTCTGGAGACATCACAATGTTGAAATGCCAGACACCTACAAATCAGGCTTTGACTTACAGAATCTTTCAACACCAGATGCGCTGACATCCCTTGCACCACTTTAATCACCTCAGCGCTATGCTGTATGCTTCACAACTGCAAATCTGCAACTAAACCCAAGCTAGAAATTGCTGATATAATCACTTGCCACAACCTAACCCTCACTGAAACCTGGTTTAATGACATTTCTCACACAATTTTTGATCTTCTGTTCCCCCTAATTATTCCATTATCAAGAAGGATTCGCTAGGTAGAGTTGGGGGGAGGCATTATGGCCATCTTCAGAAACTCACTTCATTTCAGGAAACTTCCTAGTAGCTCCTTCTCCACATTTGAATGCCTGACTCTGGATTTCCATGTCCAGCACAACTCCTCCATCAGGATTAATACCATCAATCACCCACCTGGTGACAGGAATCCCCTGACTTTGGAAGTGACCAATCTTCACAAAGTGATAAACTGATTCTTCTAGGAGACTTTAACCTTCACTGGGGTTCCTTGGAAGACTCAGCTGCCAACTAGCTTGCCATATTTCTCTCTTCTAATGATCTCACACAACACAACTCTAAACCAATACACTCCAGAGGCTCCGCGCTTGACCTTATTATTTCCAAAGACTACCTGCTCACAGCAGCTGATCCTATTCCAGCAGAGTGGTCTGACCATCCCCTCACTCACCCCTTTCTCACTTCACCTCTCTCATGTGGCAAACCTAGGCCAACCAAAAAGGACAACTACCTTGTTTCGCAACTCTAAGGTCATCAACTTCAACCATCTCAGCAACACCACAAAAGAAGATTTGCCTGACATCAGCCCCAACTCTGAAATCACAATCTGACCACTTGCTCTTTTACCTCCACAAAGCAAGAAGAAAAGACCCACAGCCTCTGCCCCCTGGTTCAACAAATCCCTCTGTGAAGAAAGGAAAACGCTAAGAATCCAGGAGATAAAATGAAAACAGTCATCATCTGTTCTTAATCTTTCCCATCTGCGAACTGCAAGATCACACTACCACAAACATATCTTTAACGAAAAATCTAATAATTTTAGAACCCTCTTCGATTCCACTAAGAACAGGCCAAAGAAATGCTTTGACCTAATCAAAACCACCAGCAACCCCTTGACCTCCCCAACCACCAATTTGATGACCCACTCAAGAAAGCAGAAGAATTTGTACAATTCTTTGATACTAAAGTAAAATCGCTCCTTGATCACAATACACATCCAACCCCACATGAGGTGTGCAAATCCAAATCCTCTTGGCATAGTTATGATATAATCACTGAAGCTGTTCTCATCAAAAACATAATGAAAGCCAAACCTTCCCCAGCGACATTGTAATAGACCTATTTACACACATGCTCTCCTACTAGACAAATCTAATTAACCTCTTTCTCAGCTAAGGGTCCTTTCCTGATTTCCTCAAATCTGGTCAGGTGACCCTACTACCAAAGAAACCCTCCGTTGACATGGGTGACCTCAACAACTTCTGCCCTATCCCCAACGTCCCTTTCCTCTCCAAAATCACTGAAAGATGTGTAGCAGAACAACTCTCAAAACACGTAAAGGTCAATAATCTTCTTGATGAATTGCAATCCTGCTTCAGTCAAGGCTGCAGCAATGAAACCACATTGTTACAGAATGTACGTGTACTAGACTCAGGCAGTCCCTGCCTCCTGATTCTTTCCAACCTCTCTTCAGCCTTCGACACTGTTCATCACATACTTCTGAACACATTAAAACATAGAATGGGAATTGAAGGAGTAGTTCTCAAATGGTTTGAATCTTACCTTATGGGGGGATCTCAGATGGTTAAAATTGAGAACTGTCAGACCTCTCCAAGGGCTGTAGATCAAGGTGTCCCTCAAGGCTCTATTCTATTTAATCTTTATAGTGAACCACTTGGAGTCCTATTAAAAGAAGCTGGGATCCTTTGCCAACTATCTCAAGGTGTCCTCCACACATGACATCTCGTTTTTTGCCACCACCCTTAACTCCATCTAAGAAGTGATGTCATCACATCACCTAAAACTTAATCCCTCCAAAATGAAATTCCTTCTTATCTCTACATCAAACTCTCATACTCCTATTTATTCTTGGATGAATAATCTAAACATCCTCAACAGCAAACCCACCATTGTTCACCTTGCCAAATCCAAGGTGGCATCCTGGACAAAAGACTCAACCTCAATTCCCAAATCAACACCATTGCCAAGAATGAACTTTTCCAACTATGATTTCTCTGGGGTACTCAACGTTACATTCCTGAACAAGATCTGAAAACTCTTGTCCAATCTTTGGTACTCTCCAGACTGGATAACTGCAATTCTCTTCTTGCAGGCCTCCCTATGATCCACTTATCCCCTTTAAAATCCATTCTCCACTCAGCTGCGCGCTTGTCTATGGGGCCAGAAGAAATGACCCTATCACTCCTTTGTTGACAACTCTTCGCTGGGTTCCTATTGAAGCGAGGACCATATATTAAAACTGCTTGTATTCCTTATAAAACCATTCACACCTCTACCCCTCGCTACCTAGGAAACAAACTCAAGTTATCAGGTGGCTCTAGACCCTCACGAAATGCTGAGAATCTGCTGCATGAACTTCCAACCTTCAAAAGAGAAAGATTAATGGCGCAATCGTTCTAAGGGACTGCAACTAGAATTTTGAACTCGCTGTCTCCTGACCTACGCACCACCACCTCTTTCCAGATCTTCATATCAGACCTCAAAACTCATCTCTTCCAAAGAAATTTTTCAAAGTAACACTCTCCTCCAAGCTCCCCGCCAGGCATACGCCCCTGCCTTAATGGTACGACCCGAACTGTTTCAAAACACTTGAATGAACCATTACTGTATAACCTAACGGAACATAAGGCTTCTTATATCTAACTTTGTAAACTATGCCATATATAAAATATTTATCTCTGTAAATATGTGTTATTTCTCTGTGTAACCTGCTAAACATATTACCGGCAATATGCAATCTTGTAAATACGTAACTCACTCGGAGTAACCATAGTGGCCATACGTTTGGTCCCCTACTACCTTGTTACTCTCAAGCTTCTCATGTAACATCCCTCTCTCTAATGTAAAGTGCTCTGACACCTCTGGAAATGTACGCGCTATATAAAATTACATAAATAAAAATACTTTCCGGGGGCACACACATAAAGGAGAGCATCCAGAAGTTAGAACATCAGATTATCTTTCTTTTCAGGAAACCCTTCAAAAGAGCTGCAGCAGCAGAAAGGAAGAAAGAAACCCAACATCAACACAGAGTCATCAGCACAGATCAACACTGGCTCAGGAGAGGTGTGTATTAGTGTGTTCCACCGCAGTGGTGATGCTATGGAGCAATCATTTTATATGATGAGGGGAATTGAGGATGTGGCGAAATGGCCAGAGGGCCGACCGTGTAGCTGGGGAACTAGGTTTGATGAGTCTTGTTGTGAGGCTCAAGCATCCTGTGATTTTGGGCAAATCACTTAATCTCTTCTTGCTTGAAAAATGAATGTGTCCATCTGTAATGCAACTGGTGCTCATGTAAAGCGCTCTAATACCTTTGGGTCGAGTTTGCGCTATATAAAACTGCCAAAAATATATATGAATGGAGAGCTACAGCGAGACAAATATTTTGTGCTCTTAAATACGAGGTGGTGGACATATACATCGATTTCCAATAAAAAAATATCACTTAAAACTCTAGTCTCTGCAAAGAAAAAAAATAGACTCAAAGGGGAAAAAAATGTTTTGCAAATTGGAGGATTTATGTTATTCAAAGTAGTTCGTTTTTTATTTTATTCTTTAGGGAAGGAGCGCCTCCTAGAAGCTCTTCCACCCGGACGCGGAGCGCTCCGTTTGATGATAGTCAGTCTATGAATAAAGTCATTATTCCGTGAGGCGTGCAGGCTCTGCTTTGCGTTTCGCAGGGGCTGCCGTAGCATGGAAATGGCTCCGTCCCAGTGTCGGGCCTGCTGAGGAATCTTGGCACCGGCCCGGGGCCAGGCACGCAGGTCTGTCAGGAAACGTGCACGGCCGCGCGCGGTTCTGCTTCCCTTCACTGCTCGGCAGTGTCAAACGCCTTCATTTCACAAATGCGGCCTTTGGCTGTCGGCTGCAGAGCGCTGTCTTTGCTGGTCTCTCCACTGGGTGTTGTGGGAGCGCCGTCTGGACAGGACGGCTTGGGCAAACAACAAAGGTTCCGCCATGACCTCGATGTGGAATTCACCACGTGTTTTCAGAGCTCCCTCAGACGGGAGTGATCGGTTTGTAGCCACACTAGAGGGGTCGAGGGACCTCATAAAACGAGTTGTTCCCCGCGCTGAGGCCACTGCAGTGGTATCAGATGATTCCGAAGGGTGTGTGTCATCTACAATGCTCTTAAATAGCGCTGCATGCTGCTCTTCTGACGTTCTAAGCATTGTAAATAACAGATGTCACAATTGCCTAATTGAAGATGCTCCAGTTACTGACGAAACTGTGACCTCCGATCTCGGCAGCAGCTAAGTTTATTTTTCGACAAGCTCTATTATTTGCTTAGGATTTCATTTAAATACCTCATCGCTCTGATTTTTTTTTTTTTCTTACCTTTCTCTGGAGCAACATGGACCACTGAAGCATATGACGTTTTTGGGAGCATGTGATTGCTGTCACTGGCACTGCCGAATGGGAACGCTGAGATGTAAAGGGCAGCAAAGGTCAGGGAGGCTTCAGCCTGTGTAGGCCTTTCTGGGACTGCGCCTCTGTGTCTGCTTCACGTCATTATTCCCCCTCTCTTCAGTGGCATTCGGTGTAAACGGAAAAGATGGGAGCAAGGAGACGGGCGCTGCCTGATGGGTGCCCGGCTCACTGCAAGGGCAGGCCTATTAGGTGGCAATGGCAAAGAGAACATGTGCAAAAATGTGATGCTCTGGGTCAGTAGCCGAGAACACATCCATGAATGAGGAAATGAAGAAAATATGCCTCCTAGTCACAGCAATGGAAGCAGGGCAGAATTTGAAAGAAATCCTTATTAGTATACAGAAAGTATAATTGAGCACTTCACTAGAGTAAGTGTCTCAAACGTAGGAATCACACCCAAAGGTAACTTGCAGGGTACACCCACAGTGTCTGCTAAGACAGTCGCTTCACTGTCTCGACTCATTAACTGGTCAGCGGCAAGAGAATAGAGCAAGCCTGGAAGAGACCGTGCACCACCAGTCTGGAAGGACTGTAAAAGAAAGAAAATAATAAGTGACACGAGTATCAGTTTGGTGAATTGTTTTCCCAGTGGCGGCTGGCATGGACTAAGGATGGAAGGGTGGGTAGGACAAAAAAATAAAATAAATTAAAAGCACTTACCTGTGAGTATGACGTCCTCCTCGATGGTCTTCTCTCCTCGAGGCAGGCTGGCTTGCTGGCTCCAAACTCCCAAACCAATCCTAGTGCTGCTCTCACCAGTATGAGAACAGTGCTAGCATTGGTGGGAGAGGCCTCTCTCAGCACTCCACAGTGCTCTGGAGGCTTTAACTTTCTCTAACCTAGCTGTTTGAAGATAGCTGGGTTAGAGAGGTTTAAAGTACGCATGTGTGGCTGGGTGTCGCAAGATGGCCGTCCAAAAAGACATGCACACTTTAAACTGAAAGTGCCATGCTCTCGCTCCTGCTGCCAGTCAGCATCAGCCCTGCCCCTGTCCTGACGCTCCATTCGGGCCGGGGTGAAGAAAAATAAAATGATAATGAATTAACTTCATTACAATTTTATTTTCCTCTCTGGGGGCATTTCAGTGGGGCGACGCTCCTCTGCTTCAACGGAGTAGCCGCCCTGTGTTTTCCTAAATATTTGCTACACCCTTCCGAAAAATCAAAATATCAGTGACTCAGCCGGGAAACCACTATGGGAAGAAAAGGCACCACCCATTAAAGTGTAAATTTAATTGCGCAACAGAGGAGTCTAGTCTGCCAACCCATGATATGCCCCCAATATTTTGTAAAAAGCAATGTGTTGGGTAATTGGTGGTGAATAGGAATGAGTCTCAAATATTGAATGGAAATCTGAGTGTGGTGAATGATTCGAAGGTCATGTGAAGGTGGGTTTACTTCCCCCCTGCCTGCCTGAGTAAGTCAATTGCTGCAGTCCCTGATACAGTTACCTGGCCAGGCATTCACAAACCCTTCCAGCCAAAGCCTCCTCTCACTTTCTCCTCTACTGCTTCTGAAGGCATGGGAGAGAATGGGTTTTAAAAATGTTGGCAGCTAGGTCCTATTACCCTCATGCAAACAGAGCTGGGAGGGCATAGAGCGGACAACTGTACAGCAGTTCTCTAAAAGCCTTCCCTGTCCCAGAGCAGCAAAATGCAAGCCTTCCATTGGCAATGCAAATAGGTCTGTTGTTGAAACTTCCCCTTCAGTGACTAATGTGTTCAGCACTCAATAAGAAATAATCGTAGATTCACCAACAATTTTTCTTGGTGTCATGTAGTCATTCATTCACCACAGACATTCTTGCACTCACCCACTTGCCCACCCACTATAAACACACAAAAACTCAACAAACATATGTAAGTTAAAATAAAAGTAGAAAAAGGAAGACATGCCATTACCTAAACATTGTGGCCAAACACTTGCAATAAGAAATACAATTAAGTATAGCGCAGGTGGCCATCTTCCAACAGTATTGCACACAGTATATCATTTCATTAAGGATTAAACATGGCCAAGTTTAGAAGCAATATATTTGAGTGTCATGGAGCAGTAAAACAACGATGTACTAGTCACAATTCCAATTGAAGATGACTACCCAGTAAACGTTACTCTGGGTAGCCAGCTTGGAATAGTATTGTGCATAATCTACCACTGTTGTTCGGAATTAAGATGGTGGACATAATACTTCTAAAGTAGGCGGCCATCTTGCAAGGGTAAAACAGTGATACCCTGTGGGCAATACATCCGAAGATGGCCGTTCGGTTAAGAAGCATTGGCCACACAGTATGCGCCACAAGGCAGCTGAAATGGCAAGTCAATGGTACCACTGTCTGGGGAGCAGCAGGACCCTCTACAAGCAAAAAATGAAGGAAAATAAATTAAAAGCGAGCTATAAAAGAAGTGGAAAAATGGAGTGGCCCACCATCACTGTCACTGAAGTGCACTCACTTTTAGGTGATGTGCTCATGCTGTTTAACAAAATGCCGTCATTCCTAGTGCAGTAGAGCCAGCGACTGAAGATTACTGGCCCACTGCCCCACTCTGTATGCTGTTGTGGACAGAAGCATAATTTGAATGAAACTTGAACAGACAAATAGCAGAGGGCTGATCCAAAGCCCCTCTTTGTATATGTGCACATGTATGTATTTTTATGACTTTTTTTATTATACAATGAGTGGCAGACCATTAAACCTGCCAGGCCCTGCCTGAGGACCCTGCAAAGGTTATAGCAGTGCAAATCATATACCCCAGAGTTTGTCAAAGGGTGTAATCAACATCAAAACCCTTGCCCACTGAGGTAATGTGCGACATTCCATGTAACAATATACCCATCTACTGTGGCGGCCGCTGCAAAATGAAAGGGGGGCGGGGTAGGAATTTAGGGTAAAAAATAATAATAATTAAAAAAACGTACCTGTTGCTACGCCGACAGCCGCCTTGGTGCTTCTGTCCCAGCAGTCACTGGGAAAGCACAGGCTCCTCACCCAATCAAGACGCTGCTCTGATGCTATGAGAGCAGTGCCGGGATTGGTCTGAGCGGCCTGGTCTGCCGATCAGACAGTGCCTGGGAACCTGCTGCTTTTCTCCAACCCGGGTGTGCAACATAGCTGTGTTGGTGGAAATAGAAGTGCGCATGTCTATTTGGCTGGCCTAAGACGGCCAGCCAAAGTGACGTGCGCACTTCTAAGTGCCCACCACTCCTCACTGTCATGGCCCGGCCCCTTCCCGCATGCACACATGCCTCAGCCAGAGCCGGTCACAGAAACAAACGATATTCTTGTTTTATCATCATTTTATGTTTCTGTGACTGACTCTGACCAGTGGGGCGACGCTCGTCTGCCATTTACATGCTATAACAAAGTTAAATAACAATCCACTGTACAATGCCTGTTGGTTTTAATACATGCTTTTTATACTAAGCAAGACAGCCCTACTGCGTTTCTTAACTTTTCCTAATAAAGAGATCAAACCAATATCATCTTATATAGCCTTTCTCAAGGAGAAATTTAGGCATACAGTTTTTAAGATTGGCTTGTAACCAAAAGCAGCTCAGCCCTGCTATACTGAGCATATGCTTACTCAAAGCAACCATCAATTTATATTTATGTATATAATTGCAGAAAACAATATCTAGCCCTTCTTACAGGGATCCAATAGGGGATCCAATACTCTTCTAGCACCAGGATTTGTTAGAGAAGGTATCCAACAGAAAACCCTTGCCTACTAAGGTAAATAATGAGATTTCATGTAACAAAATATATGTCTCTCTGCTGTGATATAGTGTAATAACAATGCATCCCTAAAGGCCTCTGGCTTTCACATATGATTTGCACAAAAATACGGGATGCCTACTACCATTGTTATAACTTTTCCTAATAATCAGATTTGACCATTGGCATCAGACATGACTTTTCAAAATGAACCAATCGGCATCTAGCCTTTATCATTGGTTTGTCATGATGACAAGCTCAGACTGACTGTATAGCTCTTAAGCCTGCCCACAAGTCAACCATCAGGCATATAGTCATAAAATGGCAAGTGTTCCAGAATTGAAGTTTACAAGACAGTATTCACCTTTCCTAAGAGTGGGTAACAAGGGGTATTAAGAGCAAAATATTCGAGCCCAGGGTTTGTCAGAGAGGGTTGTACAACACAAACAGCCTTGCATACTACCTACATTTTGGAGACTTCATGGAACACTATACCTGTCCACAAGCTTTAACACAGTGTAATGACAATCCACCCTTAAGCGCTTACTGGCTTTGACATAAGATTACCACAATAAATAAGTAAGGGCTGTTGCTTTTTTCATAACCTCTGGAAAAAAACATATTAGACCTATGGCATCCAACATAACTTTTCTCAATAAATCAAGTAGGCAAATAGTCTTTGTCACTGGCTTGTCCCCATAGCCAACTCGCACCCACTGGATTGACCATAAGCTTTCTCACAAGGCAATCATCAGTCAAAAAAATGCAAATATACAAAATTAAATTTGGTAAAACAATCTATTATTCCCTGTAAAAGCGCCTGACAATGATTACTATGAGGAAACGCCTTTACCAACAAGAAATGGTTAATCTACCCCTTGCCTACTATGGTATTCTGTGACATTTCCATATCTATAGACTTTAACCCCATGTAATAACAATCCACTCTCAAATGCATTTGGCTTTATTATATGTTTTCATAATAAATTCAATAAGCCTACTGCCTCCTTAATAAAATTTCATAATAAGCCGATCATGCCTAGGGCATGCAATATACTGTTTCCCAGGGAACCAATCAGACCCATGGCCTTTATTACAAGTTAGTCAGCATAATCAATTCATGCCTACTTGATTGAGTGTATGCTTTCTCACAATGCAGCCATCAGGCATTCAGCCTTAAAACTTCAAATATGTACGAATTTATATTTGGCAAAACAAGATGCAGCTTCTAAGAATGGATAACATTAAATTGCTTGTCATATTAAATAGGTTAGGGCTACTGCTTTTACAATAATGTTTCACAATTAACAGTCTAAACCTATGGCATCTGGCTCCACGCTTTCCAAATGAACCAATCCGGCTTATAGCCTTTTGTCACTGGTTTTGGTTTTTCACCATATTCAACTCGGGCCTACAGTTCCGCTCTTGAGCTTTCCCACAAGGTAACCATCATAATAGAGCATTCCATTCCAAATTTGTACAAAATTAGAGTTGGCAAAAGAATATAAGCCTCATCTACGTTGGCTGCATTCATGGATTTGAGACCCTCACTGCATTCTGGAGACATTCATAGAGTCTCAGAATTCATGAATCCTGGAAAACAATGCTTAAAAAAAGATTTGGTGCCCTTCAGCTGTACTCGGCCAACCTGCATTGCGCATGGCTTTAGGCTGTGTGCTCTGGGGAGGTTGACTGTCTGTAGTGGGTTGGGTGCCATGCCTGAACAAATGCCAAGCCCTGTGGCCAAGCATTGCTGCACATGGCCAAAGGCTTTCCACCTCAGAGGTTGGCCACCCATGGCGGGTTGGGTGCAGGACCAGACTGTAGGTCTGGCCCTAAAGCTAACCCCCACTCTGCATATCCAAAGGCTTGTATGACTGAGCCTGGCCATTGGCTGTGTGCTGCCAGCATTGACTGTAAATAGGTTGTTTGGTGCAAGGAACAGTTGGGTGTGGTATATGATCAATAAACCTCTGAAATTCACTCATATAACTAAAGGTTAATGCAAAATTTAGATTGCTTTGGGTCTAAATTCTTAAACTAGTTTTTTTTTTAAACCTCAGAAATTCACTGAAAAAACCCACATAAAGTACATTTATGGTTACAACACCTAAACACCTCTGAAATTCGTTGGTTGTGGTTCGGTAACTTAACCATAATTCGCACCCCTTTCATGCACTGCTGATGGTCTCGTACGTGCCATCAGTCATGACATGTTAAATGACATTACTGTTTGCATCAGTCATGACATCTCAAAATGACCTACTTCCACGTTATTTGTAAAAGCCTGCAAGCCTCCTGCCACTGATATGCAAACGTCTTCAATAGTTTCCCAACTCACTTTGAAGAAATTCAGGTTATTTTATTAGAATTCAGGCATGACTACAGTATTCAGAGAAAAAAAACGTTCATTTCTTAATGTATTTACTAAGGAACTAAGGAATAGCAGCCCTATCTAGCGGTATCCAACATTGTTTTTTGGTGGTTTTTGTGTGAACAATATTATTTATCACCTTAATGTTTTTATAGGAGCTGTAATTTGCCGCTATCATTTAATCCTCACTTTTAAAAGGATATGACTGTTTGCATTTACCGTTGGTTAGATGCTTAAGAAGGAAAAATCAAACACAGTGAGTGAAAATGGGTGCGGAGAGGGAAAGGAGGATTAAGTATTTGTTTTAATTAGCGCAAGGATTATACTTGTGGTCCCCCAAACTCCCTGCTGACTTCTTTCCACTGTAATACAGAAGATTGTGAAATTATTTCAAATGCTTTTTAATCTAGTGAGAGATTAATTACTATTGTGAATTATGGCCATGCGCCCAGTTTTTGTTGAATGGACCTACATTGTCTAGCCAGTCACTATTTGAGGAATGTGTGGGTTCTGATTTTCAGGTTCATGAGCATTTATAGTTGGTATTTAGTCAAACTGTTGTGGCATAGCATGGGGATTAGCACCCAGCTTTGAATGTGCTGCATGAGTCCCAGCGCTCTGTGGGTAGAAGTGATGTGTTTCAGCACAGGGGATCCGAGGAATGCAGCGCTCTCAGGAGTTTCCCACCTCAGTTCCACCTTTCTTCAGCCCCCGCCACATACATGCTTACATCCTTGGATGACACATGGATTCCTCCTTCCCTCAACTCTTTCCTCACAGTATTTCATCCAGGCTCCAGCTTTGTCCTGCTGCACCCACAACTGTACTTTAAGGGAGCTGTGCAGCAATGGTGGCGCATCCATCTCAGTATATTTCAGTGTTAAAGGCTACACCCATTTCACGCTGCTACTTCATAGAGTCGGAGATGGTGTCTGAAACAGGTTTCTTGGATTATCTACAGTGCTCTTTTCCAGGATGCGGAGATAGAGTCCGATGATCTAATTTTACAGAGATGGGTTGTCTAGAGCCTCTAATCGGAAGTCTACTGCTAAGTGAGGTTGGAGGGTACATAGACTCTTTTCTCAATGAAGAGACATTGATGAACATTCTGGACAACCCCTCTCAAAGTACTAGGTAATTATGGAAAGAGTTATCTACCATCTGTTGCACACAATTTGCATCTCATTCTGACTTACAGGAAGGGGGATGTTTAAGGCCAGTGTCTTTTGGAGATTGGGTTTAATATCAAGTACCGCAAACTTCCCAAGACTGTCCTCTTTTTGCCACTTTGACAGGACCACGCGCTCAATTTGGCCATTGCTGCTCTGAAGAGAATACTCCTCTTGAGGTACGCTTACCTCTACAGAACTTTACATCCGCTACTAAGTCCTGGTCCGTACCTCTGCTTATGTCAAGCTCTAATAAAGTTTCATGTGCCCTGCTGGGTCCAGATATATGGTCCCTTTTTCTTTTCTTGAGATGAGTTATACGGGGAGTCTGTGATGCTCCTAGTTATTGCACATTGTGTTGCATTATCCCCATGTGTTTTAGCGATCTTGTGTTTTTTATGTAAATTTTAGAATTTATTTAACTTCAATTTTGGAATTATATTGTAGAAGCAGATGGCAAGAGGGTCAATAACCACACATTGACACAGATATGCCTTTACATACAACACTTAATGTTAATAGCAAGGTTATAGCCCTGTTTACTAGCCTCCTTGTTAGAAAAGTAACTGATGCAATATTTATTCATGAGACATATCTAAGTGCTCAAGTAGCTTCGTTGGGCAACTGAATGTGATCTTGATTACTGTGTTTGTGCTCTGTTATTGTCTAGCTGTCCTATCACTCGCTAGCTGTCACAATTAGGAACATCTCTGGTGGTTGAGTAATGACACTTTTACTGCCCTTGAGTAGGGATGTACATTTCATTTAATTAACGATTTGTTTTAAATGGTACAATTTACATTAGATTAGAATACATGTTTTTTAGCCCTCCAATTGGGTTTTGTCTCCTGTCATGACTGCTGCCTCATTGCCGCATGATTACCCACCCTATACAATTAATTCCTGCCTGAGTTCACATTATTAAGGCAACAAACAAAAGTAGCACAATATACTTCTAAATTCAGTCATTATATACACAGATACACCATTAATAGTCACTGACCGCTCACAGGAACACTGTAAAATATTTGTATTTGACATCCGCACACTTCACATTTAGCTGTAACTGTTAAAAGGTGAGAAACCGCCTGTCATTTAAACATTTACATTTCTACACATCTATATGGAAGAACTGTGTGCTATATCAGAAATCCATTTCACCATCTAGACCTAGGCTATTGACTCTTTTCCAATTATTGATCCATGTGTTGACCTAGTACAGTAATGTTTTAAAATACCGGATTTGCTTTGACAGAGCCTCCTGAAGCTGCATCCTATTTTGCAAAAGGGTCTTCATTGGAACTAGCAGATCTCTTTTCAGACCTCGCATTCAAAGTAGAAACCGGCAAGACCAGATTAAAGACAGCCAGGTACAAGCTCTACCTCCTAAAGAAAGTGAAACCCTTGCTTCCTGAAGCCAACTTCAGAGTAACAGTGCATCCCACTTGGAAGAAGGGAAAGCTGTGCTTAACAGCCGCTGAGATGCCACTCTATCATCCCAGTAAGGCATGCTCCACAACATTGGCTTCCCCTTCAGACCACTATGATCACAACCAGCTGCATTACACACAAGGCTGTCCTAAAGAACAATCTCCATTTCCTGGTCAAGAGGCCAATCATCTGAGATGGACAGTGCCACACCAGGAGCCAGATCATTCCCAGACTAGAAACCATGAAACGCAAGAAGAATCTCAAATCGGACCTTGCCCGCCCACACACTGAGGATATTTACCAATACCCTCCCCGATATCAGAAATGTTCTAACTTTCCTGCATTGGAGAATAAAACGGAAGACCCATCTCTGCAGGGAGCACGCCCCATATTCAAACACAATAATACCTACCTGCTGATTGTCTCACTGTAAATGATCTGAATCTTTTGATAGAAATGTCTGACTTGTTACATTTCAATCTAATAGGCATTTACTCCTAAATCAGGAGTCCTATTTTGTTTTATGGAAGCTTCATTATTGACTAACACAGTTTGTGTATACTCTCAGTGGAATATGAATTAAATGAAGCAACAAACATAACAAAACCAGTGTGGCACAAGAGAAGTCACTTAAAGTAGACAATTTGGGGTAGCTTTAGGGGCTGTAGTTGTCACAACTATGTTTATGGATAACAGCCAAAATATTTCAACAACTTACTGACCAGAAAAAGCATCATCATTCAGCCTACATTTCCTAAGTAATTTTGTCCCAAACATTCTATGCCAATTTCTCTGTTATTTTCATAGCCGGAAATTTACTGCCAGAAATCTGAATGCAGAATTTGCTGCTCTTTTTCAAAACCAAAAACTGAGTAAATAACATTTTACAGATATCATATCTGTGTGGGTAAATGCAACAATGTACATGTAAATTATGTGGGTTCCCAGTAAGGGGTTTCAAGCCAATGGCGGATATCCCCTTGCTGGTCTGTCCCTAGTCATCTCTCCTCAGAACAGGAAGCAGCCATGTTCCCATGAGCCAATCAGAGCGCTGCAATTCAGCATTGTGAATGGCTCCCCTAAGCCATTCACAATGCTGCAATTGGTCTGAGCACCCTGGTTCACTGCTCAGATAGGGACTGGGGGCTTGGGTATGTTCTCCCTGCAGGCTGTAATGCAGCCTGCATGCAGAACATGCTAAAGTACTCATGACTGCTTGGCTGGCCCGAGAGGGCCGGTCGAAGCATCATGCGCACTCTAGTGTACCCACCACTCCTCCCCTGCTCTGTCAGCAGAGCGGCCCCACCCTCATGCTGCCACAGCAGGGAAGAATGAAATGATAAAAACATTGTTTTATTATCATTTTAATTTTCCTTTCTTTTACTGCTGCACAACAGCAGTGGGGCAACGCTCCTCCGTCTTAGTGGAGGAGCCGCCACTGTTTGAAGCTGACGCAGGTGTTCTGAGGAAAGTGCAAAGCAAATAAAGTGCACACTCGCACCATCATGACTCTGTGTCAAATGGCGAAAAGGCATGTGTCGGATATCAGGATCGCTACCAGTATGGAAGGCAAACAAAATGCACAAGGAGAGGAGTGATAGGGTTCCAGACGTTTATTGACTCTATTCATGTCACAATGTCCATTCATCAAGTGTCCTGGTTGGGTTGCTCCCGTCTTCACCAGGACTCTTCTTGGGCGTAGGGGTTCGATACTGGTTCCACCCTCTTCCGTGGAGTTGTTGTTGGTTGAGGAGTACTCCGGATATGCAGAAAAAAAAAAACAATGTCGGGGTCAGTGGATAGGAAGTAGATACTTCCTGACTCAGGGAAAAAGGAGTGAGGGAAGTAGTCACCGCTACTCCAACACCAAGTGGACCCTGTCGTGACCTCCCTCTATACCGCAGCCTTCCCTCTCCCGTGCCCCGTGAACCCCTGGATTTTCGCCCGTACCTTGGCAAGCCACCCCCCTCCTGAAGGGTGGCTGGGCGAGATACGGTTCGTTTGGCCTCCCGGCTTGACGTCCTCATCTGCGGCACTGCCTCCCGACGTAGCGTCTGCCTCTACGGCAGCTCCACCGGTCTCGTGAGGCATCCCGCTTCCGTCTGTGTTCACTGTCCATGCCACAAACTCTCCTCCTCCAGCTTCCGTCCTCGAAAAGAGGCCCGGCCCTCTTGTGTCACCCGCCTGCTTCCCCGATAGGCCGGCTTCTGGCAGCGTTATGGGCCACGCCCCCAAGGACTCTAACTGGTTTTTCCCCTTAAAGGGCACCAGACCTGCCTGCACAGAGGGCGAAATGACGTCGGTCAATGTTTGGCCAGTATCAAAGCATAACAAGGTCCGCAGCTCGTCATCGGAATCGTGACACAATGTTATTCTTGGACATTTTAACCCATAGGAGAAGATCAAGAGAGTAGACATGCAGCTGACCTACTAGCTTGCACTGGCTGGTTCAGGTATTCATCAGAATTTATAATCTATTGGTTTCATCCATTTACTCTTATTAAAATTAATGTTAATTGCAGACAAAAGGTGAAAAGCTCCATGTATTTGGATAAATTTCATGCCAGAGCATAGCTAATTGCATAGTTTGCAATCATAATTCCTCATTTTGACACGCTGCCTGTAACACTTGTTGCCTGTGTCCCGAAGTTTCATATAAAACATTTTTATTTGACTTTTTCAACTACATATTGATTGAATGTAAAGTGCAGCCAGCTCTCACCAAGTTCAAATACCTGCTTTGGCAATAACTATCCTCTTTCCCTGCATAGTCAAACCTTCCCGACGACCAACATTTTCCTTTGGAACCAGTTGTAAAAAAAACAACAAAAAAAACTGTAATAAACAGAGACCTTTACATTGGAATCCCTGTTCCAGCCCTGCCCTCCTGGGCCATTCAGCGGTGCGAGTCCATCCAGATGTCCAGACTGCGTCTCCGTGCACTTGTGCTGCTGGACAACTAGGCCACCTCACCAGGCAATTTCTCGGACTTTGTTTGCAAAAGCGATGATGACCTCCATCGGTTCTAAAGCAGTGCTTAAAATTGGGAAAAAAATAAGTGCCGGGGATCTCGTCAAGAGGCAACTTCGGCAAGCTAATTTCTACTGTTAGCGCTGTCTAACACAGAACCAACAAACACTACAAGTGAGGAGAGGATGTGGTGTAATGGCCAGAGCTGCTGACCGCGGAGCTGGGGGACCAGGTTTCAGTCTCTGCGTTGGCTCAACATCCCTTGATCCTGGGCGAATCACTTAATCTCCCTGTGCACATCAAAAATGAATGTGTCTAACTGGTGCTCAAGTGCCAGTGTTGATGATTACGTGCCAGTACTGAGCACTGGCAACCACTGTCTCAAATTAAGCACTGTTCTAAAGTGTGGGAAGCAAAAGAATTGCAGGCGCTTCATGCCGTCTTTGAGGTTCTGGAGGCTGCGTATTTTTTTTTTTTTTTTTTTAAGAACTTGGATGTTTGCTCAAGAGTAATTGAAATCCTCGCTGTGCTGTCTGTTTTCACTTAATATTCATCAGTCAAGGCAAATATGTGCCTCTTGATTTGACAGCAGACGGAAAGGCATACCATTAGCATGGTGCATTGGTTGTGATGTATGGTTCCCAGCAGTGATGCAAACAGACTGCAGTAAACTTCTGTTTAATAGTTGGACCTTTGACTTTTGCTTGGTTAATTATGTCTAGTGATGGTAAATTCTCCAGGAGGGCAATATCTATTGCTGACTGTACATGGGTGGTACTCAGCACTGCTTTATATATCAGCATATTAAACAATAGCCATGGGAAAGATCCCAGACATGTACAGCCTTCCATTTAGGCTTCCAATTCCCTTCAAACAGTGCGACTGAGATGATCTTTTACAAGTTTCTCCTTCTCTGCTAAGGAAGATCAACCACAAATGTGTTGAACAAGAGTTTGGCACTTACGCCCAAATGCTATACAGTTAAATATCTGCATTGATTTGAGACTTTTGCTGCATTTTGGAGCTTTGTTAAATGTGTATGTGTATATATATATTATATATTTTTTAAGTGGACAACAATTTGAACATTTATTTTCATGGCATTTGAGAAAGTCATTAGACGAAACGCGTCATGCCGCACTGTTCAAATAAAGCGTGCTTTCCTGATGCACCCGCGTGGGCTCGCTCTTTTCAGTGGAAGGGAGCATGGTTTTGGATATATATATATATATATATATATATATATATATATATATAATATATAATTTTTTTCCCTCCATTTCAGAGGCAGATAACTGAGCTGATATGGGTCCGGGCTCTGACTTTAAGAACATTAGGCACAGTTTTTTTTAGTTTAATTGTGATAATCTAAATAAAATTGCAGGTATTTTTTTGTAGTACCGAGGACTTATTGCTGGTGCTCACGTGGAAGCCAGACGTACTGCAAGACCAAGTCACAACAAATTATTTGTGACTATGGCTCTCTTTGTTCTGTGATTGTTACAAAGCCTGGCAATAAGAATATATGCGGAGTAGATTGAGAACATTTACTGATTACATATATTTCCAGTAACTCAAAGGTGGCATATTTCCTCATCTATCGTGTTTTTGGTATTTACAAAATGCATCCCTTTCCATCTTCACTTCAAAGACTTTAAACAAAGGTCTTCTTTTTTGCTGGTTGGCAAGTACTTTTGCTCTATAGATAAATCAGTGTAGGGCGCATAAATCTGGAATGGCAAATGGAGATGGCCCACTGTCTGGAAAAACATGTACAAAAAAGCATTGGCAAAGCCAATAGGTCTAGCGTTGACTGCCAGCCTTTTAGTTTTTTCAATGTTTGTTTTGTCATGGTTTATGTGGAAAATTAATGTGGGGGAAGCTGCCAGACCCTAGCCAATCAAAAGCAAAACATTGGCTAAAAGCAAAATTATTTTTTGGTCTCAAAAGCATGCAATGCCACAGTAGTCTCTGACACTGAATCGAAGTACTTTGTATGTGGATGTGTTCCTTTTGAAAGAACAGAATACCATCACTCATAGTGAAGTTATCCAATGGATGAAGGGGGCTTACCCCCTTCCCAATGCAGTATGCTCCATTGAGTGAAAGAAAAATGCCAATGACTTTTCAATAGACAAATGGATGAAGAGACATGACCCAAGGCCCACCTATGTATGTCTATTTCTCTATCTATTGATCTATCGCTCTATCCGTCTATCCCTGCTTTTATCGTCCTCTGATCGCTACATTAGAAGAAGGTAGGAGGCATTTTTTAGTTGTTCCAATGCTTTTGCAGTGATGCTTCTTTTCCATGACTAACGTGTATGTGGGTCTAGGACTGTCATTACCTTCAACCCACTTAATATGAATATCTCCCAGCATAAAAGATTCCAAGTCTTTATCCTTTAACGCTGCATCTATCGCCATCCCTCGTCGTCGTCACTCTGCTCTGTCAGGATGCACCCAGGCTCCCCATAGCCAATCACAATGCTGCAATGCAGCCTTGTGATTGGTAAACACCCAGGTCCCCTGAGCCAATCACAGTGCTGCAATGCAGCGTTGTGATTGGTCTGAGTGCCGTGGTTCAGCGCTCAGTCAAGGCCTGGGGGTCTGGGCATGTTCTCTACCCAGCCTGTAATGCAGCCTGGGTGGAGAACATGCAAAGTGCGCATGACTGTTTGGCTGGCCTGAGACTGCCGGCCAAACTGTCATGTACACTTATAACAGTGCATACGACTCCCCGTGGGTGCTTATTATTCCCCCGGCCCCGTCCAAGACCCCGGGACACAAAATAAAATGATAATAAACCATGGTTTACTATTGTTTTCTTTGTTGCTGCTGGGGGGGAAAGGGAGCGACGCCCCTCCGCCGTAGCGGAGGAGCCGCTGCTGCTTGCATGTTAGTTTTTTAACATTAGTTCACAGAAACACTGCTGGATGACACCACCAATGGACTTCAAATAGGACACTTAAAGTCTAAGGGCCCGGAATAATGGACTAGTGTTCTTTGATGGCACCGGCATGGATACTGGGACTGAATACAGATGAAGAATGCACTGAAGAACAGTGCGCTCTTAGGGCACTTTTGTAGGGATACACAAAGAAGAGGACAGAAGCACCGAAAAGCACTCTGCCTGTTGCAAATAATGGGACCAGGGGGCTCTTGAGGGTAACACTGAAGGAGTTAGACCTAACTCTCAGGGCATACACATACACTAGCACTGAATGATAATAGGTCACATGACACTGCAGAACTGAAAAATATTAGTCATGAGGACACTAGTTCTAAAGGAAGACTGGCACTAAACGATTGTGATGGTAAGCACACTATCCTGGGGGGCACTGGCAGAATTAGAACTGCAGGGGCAGTGCTATTGAAGGCTGCTATGGACACTTGCATGTAGGATCCTAGGGTGTTAAAACACTGACACTTTTTGGTAAAGAGGGGAATCTGCTACTAATGAACATGGCATCCAAATAATGAGGGTCACAAGTACTGTGGAATGACAACGAAATGGGTACAAAATATCTTTTGGGGGATGGACCTTGAATCAATTGCCCCTTGTTGCCTTTGATTCTTATGTGACACATGCTCTGATGGACATGTGGTACATAAGAAGTTGATGACTATATAGGTGCTACAAAGCTGATATTGACTAGCAATCCGGTCTTGGATGTCCGTCTGGGGTACTGGTTTTGCAAGCCTCACCTTGACCTTGTAACTAATGGCTATCTTCTATTTTTCATTTATACCATATGCTCATTTCTTCCAAAACAAAATCAATTGCTGTTGTTCCCTTGGACTTCTACAGTCTGCTTATCTCCAATGTTTTCCCCCAGCTTCCTTAATTTCTCCCCACTCAACTAAAAAACCTTGGCTGATGCCCAACAGCGACCCCCTCCATTAGGGTAGAGGAGCGCTACCCCCTCAAATAAAACGATAATAAAACAGTTGGTCCAGAGGATGATACTGCTGGTGGGGGAGTGCTAGTGCACACCCTTCACTGCACATGAGGGTTTGGTCGGCCGTCTTAGGCCAGCCAAACCCTCATTCGCAGTGAAGCTCTCTCCAGCCCAGCTGCATTGCTGGGGCTGGTGAGAGCAGGCACAGGTTCCCAGTCTGACTGGGAGAGCAAGTTGCCAGCGCTCAGGCCAATCCCGATGCTGCTTTCATGCAGCATCAGGATTGGCTGCAGTGCAGTCTGGGAGCCTGATCCCAGAAGCAGGAAAAGCACGATGTGGTGAGAGACAGCGCGTTGGTGGTGGCGTTCAGGTATGTTTTTTAAAAATTTTCATTTTTTTCCCCCGAACATCCCCCTCATCTCCCGTCACCAACTCCCTACCTCCTCCAGCCCGCCACGCCATTGTGACAGGGGACGGGCCGCTGCTGCTTATACCTTAACTGCCAACACAATACTTGGGTCCTTTATCCCCTCTACTCTCTCAGCTGCCAACTACTAGGATTTTTTCCACTTTCCATCCCACACTGCTGAATCGCTTTACAATCTTCAGCAATGAGTGTGTTGTAGTTCTCCAACTGTTTACTTGTTGAACATTTGTAGTACTCCTACTCTAAATAGTTAATTTCATGACAAGAACTCTGTTCAGTCTTCTCAGGCATACATCCTCTTAAATGTGTAGACCCCAAATAAGCCAGCTTCCGAGCAAGTACAGAACCACATTCAAACCTCCTATCAGCCTCGTATCACTCTGGTTTCTCACACATCATATCAAGTTCTGGCTTTCATTCTTCGCTCTGCCTACAGAAACCTTCTTCCCATTCTTAAGCAACAATGAGCCACTTCAAGGTAAGGTCCTTCGAAGAATTACCGTCCTCATTGGTCCTAAGACGTCAATCCCTTTCTTAGCTCTAAAAATCTAACCTACCTTCAAGAATCTAGAAATGTGTCAAGTTGACCACCCTAACCTTTCTCTCTCATTACATCTGCCTGGCCACACCACCTTTGATTTGAATGTATTATTATTATTTATTCAAATAAATTTGCTTTAATCAAATGTATCCTCCTGCACAAGCCTCTTCTCTCATTTCAAAACACAATCTTCTTTCTATGTAATCAATGTTCTGGAAAAGGCACTAATATTATGCAAATGTTTTCTTGTGGAAGGCTTCGTATTTTTGTCTATTAATTTAGTCATTCAAAAAAAGATATAACTTCACCTTGCAACTGATGGTACAGGTCCTCTAGAACTATTGGTGGTTGAGGACACAATTTCAATTTTATTTATTATGTTTTGGCACTCCGAAGAGGGCCACATAAACAAAATACACAAATACAAATACATATTCCCAAAGAATAAAATAACACTTGCGACACTCTCCGCTGAAAAAGACAGACTACGACACAGACCTCCCTATTTCATCAATAAATAGCTAAAAAACCTTTAAAAAAGTTAAAAATATTGAAGCAAAACATTTCATTTGGAGGAGTATATAAAGCCTGCAGAAAAGAGTTCATATCCAGGATACCCAATTGCAAACATGTTGATCTTAACCACCTTAAGCGAAGTGGACGCAATACCGGACATATAAACAATACATGATTACGATCCTGTGCAGACATATTACATAAGTTGCATAAAGGAGAGGACCCATACCATTTTGCCAAAAGAGTGTTAAGTGGCAATAGATCCTGCCTCAAGAGGAACCAAAATCTTCGAATACCATGAGGTAAATTCCAAATGACATAAGGTTGGACAAACTTCCTTAGGTATGTATTAGTCAGAAGAACACCTCCCTTCTTAGCTACCATGGACTTTTTGTCCAACATAAAACAAAGAGTCCAGGAAGCCTGTTTCAGAAGAGATTTTAGCTGGGAGGGAGAGATAATAAAAATAGTGCTCATCTAATTCAAGAAGAGCCACAGCTTTTCTGAAGTTTTTAACAATTTGGGAGTACTCTCTAAAACTTCCCAACAATTCCCCCTTGAGAAGGGATCTCAGAATCCCCATTTCACCTCTAGCGAGGCTGGCAACCCATCGTACTAAGGCAGATAGGCCCTGCACCCAACTGCTACGGAGACCAAACTCAAGTCTGCAGGAAGCTACAGAACAAGCAGAATTAAGAGAGGTTATAGACCTTAATAATTTTCCTTCGACCGTCTGTAGAAAACCCCAATGCTTTAGATCGACCACTTCTATTCCATACAGGAGGGTTGATGGAATTTTTGCCCTATAAACCTCCAGTAAACAAGCAAAGTGTCTTCTCCCTGTGGCGGAATAAAGAGCACTCAAACTTTTACCTTGGGACAGGGCTTTACGAGAATTGTTATCGATATGAGGTTTCTCACTCCGGTTTGCAGAAATTATTTTTCCTAAAAAGGTATATGTTTTAACCACCTCCAATTTCTGACCACCGACTGACCAGCCAAAATTCTCAGATTTAGATTTTTTCCTCCCTGTAATGCACATAATTTTACTTTTTGTGGCATTTATCCTTATGAAGTGGGTCTCTGCAAAATGATGTAAAGCCTGCAGACGATTAGCTAAACCTTTAGGAGTTAAATCTAGGATAAGAATATCGTCTGCATATAAAAGGCAGGAAATAGAAGAGCCCCCCACTACCGGGGCTATGCCAACACAAGATGCAAGCGAAGCTGGAAGCTCAGCAACATACAGGGAGAACAGTAGTGGTGCCAGAAGACAACCCTGTTTTGTTACTGATGCTACAAACGGGGCTAAGTTACTACACTCTTATTCTACTAGGAGTCAGACTATGGGTTAGCTTATGATTGGACATGGTTCTACAAATAGCAAGTTTTTACAAATGAATAATTAAAGGTTCTAGGCTTGGAAAAATGAATGAAGCTCAACAGGATGAAAGCATCCTGTTTAATGAATATGTAGTGATCCTTCATGTTTCTAAAAGTATGGGTATAGAAATCCATTCCCTGAGGTGATACTAGTACAAGCTCACTGACTACTTTGTTCCCTATGTTGGCATTGATAATTCCGACATGAACCTTGTTCTCCAAAATAATTTAGTTCTTTCCAGTTTCAGATTGAAATGGACCACAAAAAGCAAATCATCTCATTTCCCTAATTGCCATCAATGAAAATGGTTTAGGAGACGTGGAGCAGCTCGAAAGAAATGTATAGTGAGTTTATTTAGTTAAAAACATTGAATGCTGAGAGGGCAGTCCACCCTCTGGAAGGTTGATGGTGTTAAGGAAGTGTCAGTCTCTTGCTAGGCCACCTCTCCTCCAGAACTGTTAGAGGCACCAGCTGGTGGGTAGGGATTGGAAGAGGGGGGGGGGGTTCTAATAGGGAAGAGGAAGAGCCGGAAGTGGTGATGGCAATATGAGTGTGGCATTAGCATGTGAGAGGGGCAGTGATGACATTGAGCTGTGACAGATGTGGAAAAGGCAGGAATTATGTACTGTGATAGGAGAGGTTAAGTGAAATGATGGAGAGAGGGTTGAAAATAAGGTGTGCTAGAAAAGGTGAGTTTTGGCAGTAGAACTTGGGTAGATGAGGTTGATATTGACAGGAGACATGGGAAGTGATGGAGGAGGTGAACTGTGATGCATTAGGTTGCCAGCGACAGGAAAGGCGGACCATGATTTGAGGTGGGCATTGATGGAAGAGAATAGTATTGATAAGGGAAGCTGGCAGTCAAGGAGAGGTTTGCAGTGACAGGAAAAGTAGAGATTGACAGAAGAGGTAGACATGTGTGAGAGAAATGGCCATTATCTAGAAAACGGGCCAGTTACAGCGCGAATAGCAGTGAGAATAGAGGTAGACAGTTAATTGGTCGACGAAAGGAGTGGTAGATCCAGATTGAATGGAGGGGCAGTGGTGAGAAAGGAAGACACTGATGGGGAAAGGTGCCACTGAGGCAAGAGGTGGACCAACAAGAGATCCAGACAGTGATCGAAGAGGTATGCAGTGACGGAAATGTTGTACACTGGCGTGCGAGGTGGATTCTTATGAGACAAGTTATCAGTGATGGGAGAGATGTACACTGTGTTATATCTAGGTGGTTATTTAGGCAGTGACAGGATAGTATGATTTACAATGGAGATTGTCACCGTAGAGGATGGAGGTCATGAGGGCGTTGAATAAGAAAGCAAAGGGTAATTTAGAAAAGACAAGACAAGGGAAAAGGCACAACCATTTATTCACAGATCTTCTGTACAATCTTCAGGGGGCCTGCGTTTTAACATGCTTTCCTCATCACATTATCACTTGGACATCACAGCGGCCAAAACTTAGGGGGGACCAGACACACAAATGCTATGCAGATGGACTATGCCTACAAACTTTGAAGACCAGTGTAAAAAGACCTCCTACTCCTAGCTCAAAGGTCATGACAAATCTTCCTACAAGAATTAATTAATATATGGATTTTCTGCAGTGTAACTATTCACATTGTATTTAATTAGGTAATTAATGGAAAGCCAATTCAAAACGGCCTTCATTTGGTTTATTAAAGAAGTGTTTTTACTGATCAAAGTGAATTAATACAGTGCTTAAGTGTGTGTGACACCAAAGTAGAACAATTTGATCCATCAGTTCACATTTTTAGCAGCCTATGGCTAGTCCTAGCTCAGGCAGAAGAGAAGACTCTAGCAAAAAAAAGTGTCCACTACGAACAATTACTGCAAGAAAGGGGATTTAAATGAGGCTGGGTTTCATCACCACCCGCTTCACAGGAATGAAAAAATAACCTATGAAAATGTACAAAGTGAGCAATGAAAAATGGTGGATTAGTTGTTCTGAAGGACAGGGACAACAATGAGCCAAAGTAAATTGTTCATTGAGCGCAAGGTTATACATGGCGGAAAACAGATTAAACTATATTGTAGAAAAAAAGACTACCACCAGGCACTATCTTCATTGAGAATAGGAGAGGTCTCAGTGGAGGAGCAATGCTTAGAGTCTGAAGTAGTGATGTTGAATGAGATGCCTAAAGAAGTTGAGATCCTGCATGGGCTATAGTGAAAGAGCATGCTTAATGGTTGGATTGTGGGTGATTGATATCAAGCATTGGTGAGTGTGGATGAGTGCTGGTAACTGTGGATATGTGACGTGTAAAAATGTAACTGTTCTATGTGAAAAGACTAAACTATAGCAAACGTAAGGATAGGTGATTGAGTCACCTGCGATAACTGGGAGTGATGTGTTCTTTGGTCAATTAGAGAGCTGGCAATGGTAAATATGTTTATTATGGATATTTAGTGTGGACCAGTAAAAGCTGCCTGATGGGGAGTGTAGAGGTGTGCTATCCAGAATGGTTGTGGAAGGGATGAGTAACTTTAGGGGTAATGTAGGGGAATTAGGGGAAATGTGTGGGGTTAGCTTTGAGCACTTATTGAGCATTTATTTGCAACAACAAATAATGTGTCACAGTTTTACATTTATGACTATGCTCATGAGTTCCTAAACATTCAATTTCAAAATTTTCCCAAGATTTTTTTTGCTGTGCCTTGGCCTGCTCGGGCCAATAATGTTAATTCAGTAGAGCTACGTATTTATCTGAAATGTGATGAATTTTAAATTGGCAAGCCTTAATACTTAGACATATATTCATTGTTTACCATCTTTGTTATCATAATCAAAAACACACATTGGCTGACAACACGCCCCTTCATCATTTTCATCTATTACAACTCAAAACCACTGCCTACAAATTTGAATGTTTATAATAATAAAGATTTTATAAATGTATTTGTTGATGTATCTGCCCAGCATTCAAGGCAAACAAATGGCTCAATGAATGGTTACATGCAAGTCAATAAAGTTAATCTTACTCCAGGCCCATAAGTCCTAATAGTTTTAAAATTGAACCCAACAGATAAAATCCAACTTCTTGACATGATTTGAACATGAGATGTGGTGAAAGTATTTTGGATTTGTTTGATCAATTCTTCTGTTTCTGTTTTCCAGTCCTGGCAAATTGTTCAAGTTTTACTTTAAAAAAGGCACGCTTTTATCCACCCTCACTTGACTTTATTTAACCAACCACCTAAAGTTTTATTCTAATTAGTGTTCTGTTGGGCATGCCAAAGCAAGTCTCTCTATCCATAATGCTTTTGAAATTACATGCCCTGTCATCTGGCCCTTCAATAACATGTATTTCCAATTAACATATACTGATGTAAATGTTTATTTTGGGTAGACTAGGGAAGAATTCAAGAAATAGTATGAACTATTACTTTGCACTTGACTGAACGCCAGATCACAACAAGTGCACTCATTCTGGAAACATCTTCCAAAATACTTTTAAGTGTCTTCTTCCAAATGTAATCCTAAAACGATCATCTTTAGGAAAGAGACATATCTTTGTTCAATCTACTTTCAAATCCATGAATTATCATTTCATTTATTTGAACTGAACACATTTTAGTGGGATTCCTCCCTGTTCATCAAGAGTAACATTTAATTGCATGTACTTTTCTTTCTAAAAGACAACTAGTGTTATGATCATCAAATCATATACTACACCTCTTTTTTAATACCCTTTCTATATGCTTCAGCATCCTATTAAATCAATTTGACTGGGCTACCAAAGCTATTGTTCAGTAACACCGAATAAACTTTACTACAGCATGTATTTTAACGCCATGCTGGCTTGCCATTCCTCTGCATTTTTTAGCATTCCACCTTCCTTATTTTACAACTGTCATTTTGGCCTACCTAAGGATGTCCCAATGTCTCGTCTTTTGATGCCATCACAAGCTTGTTTTTTGTTTCCAATACATTAGCAATTGCCTCCGTCACCAAAGTAATTTTCACACATTTTCAGCACTGTCTTGAAACTCATAGCTTCAAATTTCAAATAATACTCCTAATAAAATTAAAAATAAATAACAATCTTGGAATGTATTCAAATACAACTTGGAGAATACAACTCAGATCAGCATTGTCATTTACCTGATTCAGATTATCTTTATTATAGATTTTGATCCACCAACTTTCCCTTCCAAGTAATTGTTCTGTATTATAACCTCCTCTCATTTATTTTGATACAAACTTTAACTCAGAAACCTGGTATTGTGCTTCCAAAAAGGTTTAAATACATTTGATATAATATGCACATTTTAAATAAATGTATGTTTTTATTGAAATTTAAATTTTCTGTGGTGTCTTAAACTCAGACACTGAGGCTTTTTAATCATATAAACAATATTTGTGCATCATAGGTAGCATATGTTAGATAAATATTGTGACCAGCTTCACACTTTTTTCCCAACTCACCCGATAAGGTTGCCTCATCTAGATCTTTTTTTGATTTTTTCTAATGCAAATACATATTAAATCTGTTGCTTGCTCCTACTATACCTTAACTTTCACATCCTGGATATCTAAGCTCCACTTTAACCTTATCAACTATTATTTAAACATTAATCTGGTCTTTCAAAACATCAATTCTTTATTATAAAGTGTTAAGCTATTTGAGAAAAAAGTATTGCCTTGATGATTTCTAAATTAGAAGGGGTCTTTCAATCACCCCTCAATAAATGACATTTCATTGAGATACTCCCAATGTTAAGAAGTTTAATCTTGCTCTGCCAACTAGAGCCTATGCTCTTAAGGTCTGAGGAATGTCTTTTTTTTGCCGCATACCACTAAGTTGGAAGAAGGAGCTGACATTCTTAAACTTTTCAACAAGATTTTCTGAATTGATTTAAATGTTTTCATCTATGCATTCATATTAGTATTTTGTAGAGACGTCTCTGTAACACCTTCCAGCCACATCATAGCGCTAGACAAACAATGAGCAGATGGAGGAACTGATGAAGCAGGTGGAGTGTTCTTGGACTTGTGGATCTGGTCCCCCAGCAAAGGGGGTAGTGGTGGTGGTCCTGGTCCAGTCTGCAAAATAGTGGAGGCTATTTCTTGGTTAAATAATAATCATACTACTAATGGTAAATTAAGGGTGCACAAGATAGCATATTAAATCTTACTTAGTAGACAACCTGAGGAGTGGTGGTGAATGGTATGAGGGAATATTTCCCAGACATCAATGTAAACCATGTATTAATGTACATTTAATTTAGGGTTCCGTTGAAGTGCCTATGCCAGAGAAATTGTCACGTTCTGTGTAAAATAAAGTGTAAGCCCTACAGTTACACACTAAAATAACTTTTCCTTATAATATGATTATTCATCTGTTAGGATGACTTTGATTATTTGTTTTTGCCCTTTAATATTGCTGTTGTAATCAATTAAAAAGAATAGAGATTTGACAAATGCCTCTAGAAATAATTTCCTCTCTTAACAGATAAGGAACCTGGAATCCTGGGCTCTGAGGTTTATGGATCCAGCATACAACTGATTAAATCTAGTTTGTCAAAAAAATGCTTCCGAATTATTTTTTACTAAAATATCTCCCTGTTGGATTTAATAAGGGCAAATCTGGACCCTGACAAAAAATAGTTTTGTAAACTATGTTTAGGACACTGTTGATGCCACATGATGTTTTTGTTAATGAAATTTTGACATCCAGTCACTAAAGAAGGTTATGAGCATTCATAGATCTAGAATTGAATACTACTATAGAAGTCTAATTTATCTGTGTCTGTGCGATAAATCATGATGGAAAGGAATTCTAATTCAAACGGATTTGTGGAAATTTCAACAAAATAGATGACTTTCTACTGCAATTTTTTCTATAAAAGGGACAGTGTGCCTTTTGCATCAAAAAAACTGTATATACTCATTCTTGGTCAATTTATATATAAAACAGATATGGTGATTTGATTGTGCTTAAAACTTTTGAAAGCCTCAAAAACCGGATGAAATGCGACAGCATCCTATCTATTGGACCTTGTTTCATTTTCTGGTCACTGTATTTTAGCAGTTCATTCTCTTAAAGAAGGGTAGTGATTGGATCTTTTTTATGTGCTGTATTAACCTATAACATTCAAAATTGATTCCGATCTTAAATACTGGTGTGCGGTTCAGCCTATAACTAGCACTTCTTTCTTAGAACTACCTCTGACCACACTATGCTGTTCAGCCAATATTGGACGTATTTAGACTTCTGTTCATTGTTAATCACTACTGTTCACTGAACCGGGCAAGAGTCAGAATATCAATTGCACATTTGCTTCGCTGTTCTGGGCCATCCCATCACAGGAAACTTAATATTTCAGTTACTCTGTCCATGTAGCAATAGTACAGTCTCCATTCTTATCTAATCAATAGTTCTTCATCCCTCTCAGCCTAAATTACAGCCATTTATTGTGAAGTTAAAGGTGCTGGCATGGTGGAACTAGAATTTGTATTTTTAGATATGAACCCTAAGGAAGAAAATACATAATTACCTGTGTGAAGATTGAGAAAGGCCTTTTCGGTGGCTTGAGTACGGCTATTTGTAAATGTAATCATACCACTGTTGAGCATTGAAGTGGCAACATCTGTTTGCATGACCTTCTAGCTGCCACTGAGGTTTTTTAGGAGATCATGAACTCTGAATCCAAACCCTTTTGGAACATTTCTGTAAACAATCTATGGGTACCTGTTTATATGGGCCAAACATGAGCCGGCCTAATTGTAGAATGGTCTGTTCCCCCATCTTAATCCATTGATTTTCCCTTGTCTGTTCATTTATGCCTCCTGCTGAGATATTATTTTGAGTGTGGTCAAACCTACAGGACTTGTTTTGGTTGTGGTGCTCTTCTCCAGGTTACAGCATGTTGTTTTTTTGTGTGTTTTATCAAGTTGAATCTCCTTGACTCTTTCCCAGCCATTGCTCAACACAAAATGGCTACTCAACAACAAGGAGGGAAATGGGTGGAGGGGATCCGGTCCTTAAGGCAGTTCAAAGGTTCTCGGGTTTGCATTTGGCCTTTTAAATCTTTGGTGTTGCCATCCTATTGACAGTTTACTTCTTTTACAAACCTCTAACATTAGATTTTAGAAGACATGATCATGTTAATTTTGGCGAAAGGAAATTATGATGAACAAACACTGTCTTTTTCATCAGACAATTCTGTCTATGAATGTTGTCATCTATCCTAATAGGTAATCGACCTCGGTATGGGGTACGTTATCCTTGTTCCCACTTGTGCATTTTGTTTATTTTAAATGAGATTATTCGGTTTGGGAAACAGTATAGACACATTTTTGAAAACACATTGTGACTCGATGCTCTTACAGGACTATCATTCTCAAACTGATTTGTGTCATTTCCGCTTTTGTTTCATTTGTGTTGAGGGAGGATTTCAGTTGTGTATTTTTGTTTGCCCGAAAATTAAAAGAAATGACCCGCAATGTTTTTTTTTATTCATAACAATATAGAGTGTGCGTATGCGTTTAAGAGCCTATTAACGCATACACGCATGAATTTGAGTTTACAAATGCTTTTGCCTTAGATTTTTTATGAACACAGGCCTGTGGTACATTTTTCTTGTGATGTTTTTTTCTTTTCGTCTGCACAGCCTGACTGGTTTGGCACTCCACGAGCACACACAGCTTTAAGTATTTAGCTGAGAAACTCTGCTGGAAATGAGAGCATCCGAGCTTGCAGAGCTCTGGGTGATTTGACCTCCCAGGGGGGTCCCCCGTCTGGCCCCTGGCTCGCCATGCCATGAATACATTTCCATCCATCTCCAGCCCCCATCACCTAGGCAGCTAATTCCTCTGAGCCCCCCTCTGCCTTATTAAAGGCACAGATCACTTTACCAAGCTTAATGCTGTCAGGGCCAGCAGAGCAGGAGTTCAGGCCGCCGCGCCACAATCCGAGCTTTCATTAGGGGGTGCCCTCCCCCCCCCTGTTTTGATCTCCTCAACTCGTAGCAGCGAAGCTCGCAGGGTCGCCTACAGATTCCTCCAGTAAACCCCTTGGCAGAGATGCAAATGCCGTCACAGCTGCTGCAAAAACCTGCTTCTAAAGGCAACAGCGGCGCTGCCCGCGCGAGAGGCGTTTGCACGATATGGAAGTGCGTGCTCCGGCTGAGGGGGGCGATATACATGTTATTTTTTTTTAAGGCAGGAGCCCCTCTGCCGTCTCTTTCGCTTCCCCTGTTTATGAAATATGGATGGTACCAGTTTCAGCGTTTGGAGACTAACTGGCAGAGGCGAGCGTCTCCACAGACCCGCCTTGTGCATGCACCTAAACACTTCACTGAGCAATCTGTCAACATGTCAGCAACACATGTTTTGTAAAAAGCTTCCAGTGGGAGTAATGGCTCCCACCAGGGCTCCGAAAATGCTTTGAATTCAGCAGATTTCTATTGCGGGCCTCCCCTGGGGCGCCTTTTACAATGCCTACATTTCAGAAATTTGAGCCAGAGACCCCTGGGGGCTTTCTTTCATAATGCCTGAAAATGTAGGGTTATATTGTTGGCGGTCCCCATGGGGTCTTTATTAATACCTGAATTCTGAGGAACTGGAAATTACACAGGGCACTGCGGGGGCCTAGATCCACACCAGGAAGAGGAGAAAAACTCTGTGGGGAGATTTTCTTTCCCTTCATGCAAGAGTGAAAGAGAAGAATTTGCCAAAGGACAAAATTGAGTGTGTTTGAGCTTCGTTCATTTAATCCTCCTCCGAGCACACCGCAGTAAAAAATCTGTTACAGGGAGAAGAAAATGACTTCTCTATTTTTAAATGGCGCTTTTGATATTTTCGAGGCTGGAGCACGGCGCCTGTGCACACAAAGACAATCGTGGCTGCGTATTAATTTAAAAAAGCATTTCCTTCCTAAATGCTTTTTATGCGTTAAATAAAGTACAAATGCTCGTGTTCAACTGTCATAATTTTAAGGGACGTCAACAGCCGTGGGTATGTTTTTATCCACGGACCGAGGCCACTGAGCTCTTAACGTACCACGAGCCACGCAGACTGTGCTTACAACGTGCACGCGAGGATGTTTACTTAGTCAGAGGGACAGAAGACTAAATCCGATTTTTTTGGGGGGGTGGGTAGTATCCTGAATGGAGGCAGAGGGCAGTGTGTCGTGAGCATAGAAGGAGGCGGGGTCAGTAATTCGCCTTGTTATCCCCCCCCCCCCCTCCCATGTCTTTGGACTCAGTTCAGTTACACAACCCATTCAATGCCTTTCCATATGTATACGAAACGTCATTGTTTATGGTGGAAATAGAGGCCAATTGTATTTACTGTAGAATGTGCAGCAGCACTGGATTCAAAACAAAGGGGTGCCATTGTGTTTTGGGGTAGCATTTTTCTACTATCCGCCTTAAAAATGTATGGCGCCCCTAATTTTTAATTTAAAGGACTCACCCTGTTTGAAAAGCCCGTCCCCTGGTGGCAGAACTTGCTACTACAAATAGCATCTCTTGCTAATCCTTGTTTTATTTGCACAAGCTACATAAGCACGTTCGAAGGGGTGCGAATGCTCTGATATTAAAACGCTTTTCGCTGAATTTCGGACGTTTAAATACACTTCAACATGTAGTTTAAGTAGAATGTGCTAGAGAGCTTGGGAAACAAACCTCACATGCAAAACAGATGTGAGCTGAACCGCTTTCCAATATATATTTTTTTTTCTGTGAGATATTTCTGTCCCTACAAAAGCTTTATTATTTTGCTCCAAATACCCCTCCCCCCCCCCTTTCTAGAAGGTGCTTTCCGTTATTAGAATTTCAGCTCTACTTTGCAGGGGCCCTGGGGATTTGGGCCAGCCGTTGGCAATTTCTCTCAGACACCCAATTACCCCTGACGTCAATGCTGTCTCCCCTGTCCCCCCCTTGGGTGGTCGCATTTCCCCCCCTCCGTAACTCTAATGGCTGACTAGCTAAGTGTCTGTTAGTTCCCTGGCAGAAGATTTAATTGTGTTTTGGGCCTAATACTAAATTCAAAAACTATGTAAAAATGTCAATAGGTGAGTGCACATTGATTTCAGCTAGTGGTGGTGATATTTGAGACCCATTGGGGATGTTGCCTGGGGAAGTTATTTTACAAGAAAGATAATATAAAAGAAAATTACTGCAGCCGTGCAGGTCTCTGGTGGAATTCTTCAGGGCCTGCTAAGTTTCTGTAGAACCAACAAATGCTTTATTAATCTAAATTTGTGGTTTTGTTCTCTATTCTCGGCAGAAGGTTGGAGTTTTAATGATGGAGCGGGCCTGGCATGTGTAGGCCCGGCGCTTGGGCCTGCTAGTGGGAGAGCCCTGACTGGGTAATGAACTCCCATTGGGCTCTGGGAGTAATGCCGCGCTGTTTCCATGCCTGGTTCCCAGGGACCTCTGAGCAGCCGCTCGGCCCGCTCCATGCCAGGCAGAGGTCTGCGCGAGCAGATAAAGTAGAGGGGCCAAGGGACCCTGACAGCTGTGCTGGGCCAGGGCTGACTGGGAGCGCCTGATAAGGGCCCAGCAAGGAGAGAGAACCAGCAGTGCTGCACCGCCAGAAATCTGACAGGATAGCACCACTGGCAGAGAAAGTTAAACACAACTGGTTCAGGGGGGGATTGGTGGGTGAGAAGCTGCTCGGAAAGATAATGGTAATTGATTGAATCACAGCAGCAGGGCATGCTTGTGTGTTTTTTTCCCATTCATTTGCAATTAATTTTTTTAATTTCCAACGTCGGTATCAAAGGAGTGATGGTAGTGCCATTGCTCAGGCTGCGGTAGAAGATAATGGACACATGCCCTCATACGCTTTTTGGGTGGGAATTCACTCTAATAGCACACAATTGATAGGAGCGCAGAAAAGTTAGTAACATCGTGGGGCGCTGTAAGACCTTACTTACTGCACAATAACAAGAAGAAAAATCTTTATGAAAAGTTACACTTGTTCTATACGACCCGGTGGTATTGGATGCAAAATATATAAACTCCTCCCTACCTCCCAAAAAAACCCACATTTCCGCGCCTCTAGAGGAAGAGGCTATTTAAGACCGGCGGGCTATCCAACTACAGCTGTATGCTATTTCAAGGTCAGGTTTTTGGATGACTTCTTTCAGAGTACCTTGGCTCCTGTTCCTTATGTAGATATGGCTAGTATTGTAACTGGTTGTATCTCATTTCTGGTGTATTCTTTTTGGTTCTGTATCATTTCTCAGTACTGTTATGGGTGGGCTCCATTGTACGTGTTTTGCCTTTACACCGCTATCATGTGAAGCATACCTTTACAGGGAGTTCCTAGAAAATGACATGCATATTTCTCAGATTTAATTAACTGTTTCGCTGTTAAGTCTTTTGAGACTTTTGGCTGAGCTACAACATGTTATGTCAACACAGCTTCAGGAATATCTAGTAACGTAGAACAACCATGCTTCGTGCGTTTTCTGCTCGATCAGACATGATACTGAACTTGTAGTGCCGCATCCTACCTCGTAGGTAATTAGCAGTTAAATACATTCCCCAGTGACCCTCCTTTCCAAAGGAAGCCATTATCTCATGTGCTTTTCAAGGTTTTCTTGTTTACCTTTTTTTAGTTGTTTGATTAAAATCGACAGTAATAACTGGTTAAGATGTTTGCATGGAGCGACAAGGAACATAGCATCGTATCTTCCACATCCTTGCTTACAACTGCCACAGCAGGTTTTTGTTCACAATCGTTACTTCTGGTCTTAAACTTGTTTATGTAGTGATTGCATTTTTATAGTGCTTCTGTCTAAAGTGCTTACATAATTATCAAAGTAACATGGATAAAATTCTTTAGAAGACTTAAAGTAGAGGATATTGGAGAGGAGAGAGACAAGTGGGGCGATGAGGAAGGTGAAGAGATAAAAGTTGAAGCTTAGTGGAGAACCAGATGTGATGAGGAAAACAAAAAACAAGCCACAGGGAGGGATACATAAATGGAATAGAATTTAGACCTAGAGTAAAAGCACAATATGAAGATGTGGATGGGAAGATAAAGGAGGAAGATTGAGCAAAATGGTAGGTCAAAGGTAAAATAGACTGTAGAATTCTGCCGGGTATGAGGTAGGATGATAGAATATAGGCTGGAGAGTGTGCTAAGTATTTGGTCATTGAAGGGCATTCCCTCAATCAAGGACCCGTCTCTCTTCCATGGATGCAGCAGATCTCGGGATGTTGGTTCAAAGCAGCTAAGATTCTGGATCAGGAGCAGGCACGGGTGAGCTAGCTTTTCATTTTCAGACGTTCAGATGCCAATGTCGCTTTTGGAAGAGATGTGCTTTGAAGCCCATACTGAAATCCCACCAAGTGCTGAGCGGTCTCATCTATCTGACTTGAGGAGGTTCCACACTGGATTTCTGACTTGGAGGAGCCTTCCTCACAAGTGCAGCACAGTTCTTCACTTGCCTGTCTTGCTATCCCCAATGTCAGCATCTCAATACGGTGCATTATATTGGATTAGGTTGTGGAGTTATGTTTGTCCTGCATGCCATGTGGCCTTGAGGATAAAGCAGATTGCTCTGTTTAAGGGCCAGTGGAGGGTCTGCACAAAGGACTTCACATGATCTGTTCTTTTTTAAACACCAAGGATAAGTTTTACTTTCCTTTTCTAAACCTAATTGTTTTTGTTTCTGGAGGCCTGCTTAGTGTTCAGCATAGTAATCCAGTGAAGATTTTTTTTTCCATTACAATGGACTGCAATGGTAGCCAAATATGCGCCACCGTATAATTTGTCTTTTCATTGTGCAAGTAGAGCGACACTGGCTACGGATCAAATAATGATGTGAATTTGGCCTCCGTGATATACTGGGATAGATAAACTGATTACTCTACTGATGTAGCATGAACAAGTGGACAAATTAGAATATATCACTAAGATGAACCGGAGCATCCTATAACAAACTGATGCACCACATCTGCAGAAACAAAGTCCAATATTAAAGCCACCAAGCACCTATGTATAAGTGCAATGGAAAAACACCCAAATATGTTGCCAACAGCATATCCGAAGGACAGTTGCCACGGATGAGGCAACACTGAAGTGAATATAAGGTCTTTAAACTCAAATTCAAACATCAAACTGTGGCAATAAGGCAATGGTAAAAAGCATGCATAGACATCCACACACCACTTACACAAAGAGACTTTTTTTTGATAAACAATTTTATTGGTTTTAGGTAAAGGTAAGCAGACCAGCAGTACAGTACATTTCTGCATTGATAAGAAGCACCACATTTGCTTGGACACCAAACCATGACAATGCATGACACCTTGGGTTCCCCTATGATACAGACTAACAATTGAGGGATGTTCATCTAGTCTATCTGACCCAGCCATTTGCCCCAAACCTTATGATGATTATTCAGACATCCCCGGGCTTCGTATAAGGGCTTCTCTTGTGTTGCGCACCAGTCCACCCCCTTGCGCCACTTCGCTACACTAGGCGGAGTGAAGCGCTTCCATGTAGCAGCTATGCCTCACTTGGCTACAATCATAGCCGTGTTAAAGAGCAATTTATCGTTCCTGGATCCGTCCAAGCCGTCCGTAATCCCTAGGAGCATGTGCCTCGGGTTGTGCAGAACCTTCCAACCCAAGACCAATGTGAGTTCCTGCTCTATGTGCTCCTAGTACTGCCCTAGGAGGGGACAGGTCCAGACCGTGTGGAAGAAGTCTGCTCGGTCTTGGTCGCAGCGCACGCAGCATGCAGTTGGGCTCAAGCCAGCACTGTGGAGGCGCGCAGGAGTTAAATATGCAGTGTGTAAATAGTATAGTTGGGTCAGACAGAGCCTGGCTGAGGCAGTGATCGTCTTGGGCGCCATCAGCACATCCCTCCAGTCTTCTTCCTCAAGTGGTCCCACCCAAACCTCCCAGTGATCCCTATGCTGATCTAGTGTGGTTGGGGTATTGTTGGTGAGAGAGCGGTAGATACACGAGATGCCCCCCCGTCCCAGATTCCCGGTCAAAATTTGCTCTTTCGGAGGGCTGTACTCTGGTATCTGTGTGCCTTCTAATAGGTGTGAGCAGAGGGGGCGATGCATCTGCAAATATCTATAAAATTGTAATGGATGTAGGGAGTGTCTGGCCTGCAGATCGTGAAAGGTGCGTATGTGCTCACCAGCCCACACGTCCCCAAGATGGGAAATCACAATAAGATTCCATGCCCGGAATCCTTTCAGCACGCTAACCTCTCCAAGCCACGTGCCTTGCTAGAGTGGTGTGTATTGGGTCAGTCTGCCTGTCCAGTGGGTGTGACGCAGGGATGCTCGCCAGGCCAGGAGAACAGCTTAAGTCATCGTAGGCAAAGTTCTGGGTATGGGCCCCCCGTACATCATGGATTGGATGTTAGATAACCCAAATTCACTCAGCTCGAGTCTGTATGCCAGGTCGGACCACCCCCATTAAACCAGTCCTGTAAGGTGAGTAGGCAGGTCACCAGATAGTATAGGTGTAAGTTGGTCATTCCTATGCCCCCGTCAAAGGGCGGGATTCGGCAGCGAGCCACGGCTATGCGGTATCTCCGACCGCTCCAGAGGAATTTATTTGTGAGGCTACCAGCTACCTGAACCAAGCTCGCGGAAAGGGGAAGGGGGTATTTTGAATGACGTATAGGAATCTAGGGAGAATCATTATTTTAAACAGGGCGACCCTCTCCAGGGGATTCAGCGGGAGCGTCTGCCACTTGCGAAGGTCCTCCCTAGCTCTCTTCATTAGCGGGGAACAAACGAGATCAGGAAGCAATGTGACCCAGATCCCCAAATACTTAAAGGACTGCCGCCTAATGGGTATTGGGGATTGCCAATCAAAGCAGTCTCTGGTTAAGTGCAGAGGGACTAGAACTGATTTGTTAGGGTTGAGGCTCAACCCCGAAGCCCACCCAAAGGCATGCAACACCCGGAGACAGATTGGGTCGACTTCGTGAGGAAAAGTAAGATGTCCTCTGCGAACAAGGCAATTTTGTCTTCTTCCGAGTTGGGCCATTTCCAACCCTGAATTCGGTCATCCGACCGAATGAGGCTCCCTAGGGGTTCCATTGTTAGAGCGAAAAGAAGAGGGGAGAGGGGGCACCCCTGCCTTGTTCCCCATCTAATAGGGAATGCCTCAGACAGTACCCCATTGACAAGCACTCTTGCTTGAGGACGAGAGTAAAGGACCCTCACCACATTGCGAAATCGCAGACCGAAGCCCATCTCGACCAGCACGTCGTCCAGATACCGCCAGTCCACCAAGTCAAAGGACTTATCAAAGTCAATAAGAAGGAGCACCAGGTAGGGAGTAAGCAACTGGCGGTTTGCCACGGTCAGATGGAGATGCTGGAGACAGTGCCTAGTCCCCCGCAGCGGCATGAATCCACATTGGTCAGGGTGGATTAAGACGGTGAGGTAAGGCTTCAACCGTTGACCGAGAATGGCGGCAAATATTTTAACCTCTGTATTTATGAGTGAAATAGGGCGGTAGTCGGCACACTTGGATGACAAAGAAAGCGACTTAAACACACTACTAACACATAAGGACAAGCAAAGTCACCAGGTCTCCCCATTTGGGATCTGCTGGTTTTGTCAGAGCCTTTTGGCGATGCTGTTTAGCATCAGAGAAAAAGCAAAATTATTTTTCCTGATACTGTGCAGCATCGGCAAAAGCATATCCAAAAAAGATAAAAGGGCCAAACACTTGACCTCTGCTTGTGGTCATGCCATTCCACTGGTGCATGCATGCATGCATAATTAATTTTGGATGCGTCCCTAACACATCCATGCACCACCGAAATAACGCAGGCAGCATTTGCTTCACTTTATTTACGATCCAATATGGTGAATACCACTTGTGTCCGTAAAAAAAAAAGAAGCTATATTTAACATGAAAACACAAAACAAAAAGACCACAGGGCTTTGGGGGCAATAGAGGAGCTGGCGGGTGGGAGGAGGGGAATAACAGCACTTGAAGGAGAGTGCCACACCTGGTAGATGAGCCTTAAAAAAAAGTTAAAAACATTAACATACAACCAACTACAAGCTTTCACAAAGTTCATCACTATTCACAATATATTGAAAAACCAATGGTGTCTTCTGTGCAAGAACTCATCATTGTTGGATATTATAACAACAGTACCAACAAATATCCTTTTGAAAAGATAAGCTAAAAAAAAAAAGCTGCTATGCTAATCTGGATTTAACAATAAGGGACTGAAAGTTGATCCAATATTCACCAAAATGGTCAGGCATTTCAAAGCCCAGTAATGTTCAACATACACGTTTGGCTAACAAAAAACAACACTGCACATGCAGAAAAGGTTGTACATAAAAACAACCACAGGTTAGTCTTCGGCAAAACATACTTGTAACGTACGTGGTATACATAATTATCTGCTTTTGTCACCAAGCATATGTAAGCAGTACCATAAGACCATTGAAGACACTGATACAGGAACATTATAGGAACAGCCATAAAATGATTCCAGACTACCACTTAAGGAACACCTCTCAACCCACCACGAATATCGCAAAGAATTGACATTTTGTTCAATTGATCATATTCCCAGGAAAATGTGGGGAGACAATTGGGAACTAATCCTCATGACAAAGACAGAGTACCAGGATTTTAAGAATGGAAAGAATCAAACCTGCTCTAAATAGAGAAACTGAACTACAGTAATGACTGCATGTTACTCTTTAGGTCCTCCATACTCCATCTTCTACTCCCTCCCATGGAGTACACAACCTTTCTTTACGATTAGCTAATTGTAGTGAAGGAGAGGCCCTTTACAAATGTTGACCTTCTATCCCATATGCTACCCTCACCCTTAGTACACCTCCACAAGAGTTAAACAATGTTAATACCGCAATTTATTCCATGCCATATACTTATCCGTTATTGCCTTAGATCTGTAGTTCAGGGGCCAGAGACCATGATAAATCAATCTTCAGCATGGACTGTCTCGACTACCTGGTTCACATTTAGGAGCCTTACTGTGATCTTTCAATACTTTCCATAATTCATGAATCTTGTAAGTCATCAAAAATAATTTTTCTGGAGAATATATTGTTGTTATATTTAAACCACAAGATAACCATGGTTGTTATCAATTATTACTTTAATTTTACCCGCCAAAACCTTCTATGAATCAATTTCATCAAGGCCTGTCATGAAGACTTGAATCAATTGTGTGAATTTTACTGTGACCTTTCGTAGCCCATGAAGGCAAAATCCTGATGATATACTTTAGAAGTCAAAAGTAATTACTACTCTGGACAATTTATAGCTGTTATATTCAAACTAAAAGATAAGCACAGTTGATAAATATTATTATTCTAATGTTACTCCACAGATTATTTATTACAAATCCTTGGTCTTTCCATTATTGATAGGCTATTGTAATCATGGCTGGCTAGATAATTGAAGATTCAAGTTAGTGACAGAGAAGAATTATGCCCCAAATCCAGCTGTACAACACATCATATGACCACTTCACTGTAACCCTATGAACCATTGATCTACCATATTGTATGTCCAAACCTGCCTGGGTTCTGATCATCTCAAAAGTAGACCTTTTTAGGTCTCACCTGCCGACAGCGCATGAAAAGCAACTGAAATCGTCAAATTTATTTCTTGACATAACTAATATTTAATCCAGTGCTACTTCTACAACATTTTATGGTTTGCATAATGACCTAACTGATGTATACCACAATTGTTTAAATGTGAATGATACTGTGCCTGGGTACCCCTTTCTTCCACATGTTATACTCATACTAGAGGACTAAGGGCATACCTAGTGTGACCATTCTAGCATCCTCTATTACACTACTCTGAAGTTAAGCGCCATATACCTAGGCAAGATGAGGGTGGGCCCCAGACGTCGCAGCCCTTCCTAACAACCACATCATAGTAATGCAGTTTACATTATACTATGGCCCCTAACTATGTTTGCATTTTTTGACAGGAAGGATAGTATTGCTATTTTTAGTTGAAGCACTACGCGTCTCCCACCATTTTGTGACTTATTTTATACGTGGCTGGATGCGTAACTGAGTAAAGGTGTCCACACAAAAGGACTAGGCTGCAGGACAGAGGTCTTATGACAAGAATTACATTTTTTCAACAACTTTATTTTAAGTTTTAAAAGTTTAGAGACTCACATTTTAGCAGTGAAATGCACGGTGAGTATCAACTTTTGGCAGCGGACATTTCAAGAATGTGGTGTTTCACTTATATAGACCACTTTACCCACCAACCTCCATAGTCACCATCCAAGGCATTCTCCCTCCCTCCCAGTGGTACAAAACAAGAAGCATCTTGCTGAAGGATATGGTAACCCACTGTCCAACTATCGTGGGGGAGATTGGCTCTCTGCCTCGGAGGGAGGCATCTCGCATATTTCTGAGGCTCGTAGAGTCTTAGACAATGTTATAGGTACACCTCGGGAGTCTTGGTGGCACTTCATATATGTAGTAAGAGGTGCCTAATAGCATCAAATATTGCCACTCTATTTCATACAATAGCTGTACATTTTTCCATGACATAAATCGACTAAAACTTTCTTCACCACATATTTAGCGAAGGTACCTGGGGCTGCTTCCATAGTTGGGCCACATGCAGGCTGCCAGCCAGTAGGAGGTGAGAGAATAGCTTGCCAATTGGGATTGTCGTGTGGTATAGCTGAGGTCCTCTAGGGTCTCTTAGGATTGCTATAAGTGGGTCTAGGGGCTGAGGTATATCAGTGAGGAGGACCTAATTCCAAAATGTTTGAATTCTTGTGCAAGCCCACCATGTATTTGAGAAGGCACCCCCATCTCCAAAGCCTTTCCAGCAGAGCTCGGAACCTCCAAGCATCTTGTGAAGGCAACAGGCATGAGGTACCAGCGTGTCAGTATTTCATAAGCATCTTCTTTATACCGTAGACAAATGGAGGATTTAGAAACTCGCTGCCAGAAAGCTCCCCAGGTTTCCTCGGTGATGTCCTCTCCCACTGCGTCACATAGGCATGTTTCCAGACCGTGTCAAGGACCAGAATGTAATGATTCAGTCAAGAGATTCCCCTGTGGTGAATGTAATCGGTATACAGAGACTCTATTGGCGTTTTCTCCCTCTGAGACTTTCTGTGGGCTAGATCCCTCTGTGCCCAGTGTAGTGCCTGCATAACTTTAAAGGTAGCTTGCTGGGTCAGGGCACATTTCTCCGTGAGCTCCTCCCTTGTCCGTAAGTCTCTTCCATTGTAGAAGTCTTTCAAAACTGGTGACCGGCCCTGGTCCCAGCAAAAGGGGTCAGGATCTGATTCGCCCAGAGGGAATTTAGGGTTATAGGCCAAAGGATTCAAGTGGAATGGGTAGGTGGGGAATGCATGTTTGCATGTATGCTGCACCAGTGTGTCAGTAGCATGGTTGTCCATGGTAAGGGAGGAGCTGCCTATCCTGACTGATGCTGGGAACCATAGGAGTTCACCAAGGGGGACCGGTGAGAAGGCTTGTTCCACCTGAGCCCAAGGTTTGCCCTCTGGATCTTGGTTCCAATCGATGGGAAGGCCTTATTTAAGCTGCCAGAACACATTTTGCAATGTCTGGGAAACTCAGACCCCTTGGACATGGGATGGGGTAAGGAAGACTTGTGAGAGGTTCCACTAGTAAAGACACAGAGACCTCGTAGAAGGTGTCTTGGAACACAAAGCCTTCTGGGAGGTGAGTTTATCTATGGCAGATCGGACCTCCTCTGGGGTGATTTTCTCCTCGAGCAAGCACAATTCAACAGTTCGGTCTGGGGGCGTAAAGTCTCTCCAATACATATCTTGAAGCTGCTCATCTGTGGTTTGGGCTTGAAACAGTGCAGAATAATATTGCTGAAAAACGGCAGGAATCTTTGCCATCTCCTGGTGTAGTTGACTTTCTTCATCTGCAATCCCTCTGATGTGATTGCATGTCTGTAGTATGTGCAGCTTATGGGCCAGGAGCCGGTCTGCTTTGTCTACTCTCTCCTAGTAGGTTTGATTAACATATAGCAACCTCTTGGCTGCTTCCTTCATCAGGACCCATTCAAGCTCTTCCTTTAGCCTGCTTAGCTCTCAAAGCATCCTGTGAGAACCGCCCTGCTTGTGTTGCATCTCAACTTGAGAGATCTGGTCCTCAAGTTCCTGTTTGCGGAGTTTAGCTGCATGTTGGCCATTTATTAGAGGGTTGCTGGAGACACCTCACCATTCTCGCTCTCAATAAAATGGTTTTCTATTTAATGCAGTTGCGCAGGGTTGAATCACATGTTTTCTGTGTTAAAGCCCCAGAGGATTTTTTTTGCATCCATTGTCATATTTCTTATAGTCCTTAATTGATTCTCTATAAGTCTGCTTGTTCTCAAATCCATTGTTTCCAGAAATGTGGATTTGGATAATGTCTGTATATATTAGGCATTTTACATTTTTGGATATTTTTCATTTCTAAAGACTGATTATATTACTGATTGCATGATATACTATGGAAACAGATGACACTGGAAATCCTTACAGAAAATTATAATTTCCTCCTTTACATAATGTCCCAGGTGTGAAGGTTCAAATTCCATTTATGAAGGGGTCTGACATTCACATATAGTGTTGGTGTGTGTGTGACAAAATACATTATGCTGAAACCTTCAATGACCAGCTGAAAAGGATAGTAGGATAAGCACTGTTCTCGCATTTGGGGCCAAGAGCTATCTTGGTGTCAATTAACCATTGTTGTAATCTATTTGGCACAAAGGGGTGCCTGCAACTTAGCCTATTTATTGTACTTTAGCAAATTTATGTACTTCTTTGTCTGTGTACCAAGTCAACATTATAAGAAGTGACAGCCTATACTTTTACCTATTTTAAGCCACACATAGAAAAGAGTAGCTTTGCTGAGCTGAGAGAGCACATGGACACATCTATCAATCAACTGAGTGTTTCTATACTCACTGTTTGTTAGCTTGGCCAGGGGAGGATTTTACCTGTCTGCATGGATGCCAACAGGAAATTGGTATTAGTTTTTTAGAATCCAGAATTAATCTCAGGATACAATACCGTCTTCGGGTCCCATTCACAAAGGTAAATGTGCACACATATATTTACTAGTTTGTTCACATGGACACCTCCAGGTCACAAAAGATCCCCATCACCTATAGGGTGTCACAGGATTCTGTACTGTCTCCTTTCATCGTCAATCTCTATATGGAGCTGATTTGTACTCTACTCACAGATAACTGCAAAATCAGCGAGGTGATGGAAGGAATGCTTTAATCTCAGCCACTGGCAAATTGCTGTGGGTGCCATCCCAGATCATTGTTTTCGCCCACTGTGCTATTCTAGACCCACACTATGCAAATCAATCTTGGTCCGGCTCCAATAGAAACAGTCCAGCCGGAACTGGCCGGCAAGGTCCCCTCAAGATGGGAACACAAGCAACCCCAGACATTTTTTGCCTACTTAGACCTTATCAGTCAGGCAAATCAGTCCTGGTCTGGCCTGGCAATTTGATACAGATTGTTCCTATGAGTTGGGTCGGGACAGATTTGCATAAGCCAGGCCTTTGTCTAGAGTGGCATGGTGGGTGAAAAATTGCATATTTGTTTCTTGCTCTGAACTGAGCCTTCAGGGCAGCAGTGGGCATGGGGGACACTGGGAGGCCAAATTTAGTGTTCTAACACCAGTTTTGGAATATTTGGGGAGAAAGCAAATTTTCCCAATTACTCCAAGAGTCTTATTTACTAGGCTATCTTCAGTCTTGGAATATTTTGGGGAAGGTTATAAATTCCCCATTTATTAAGGGTTGAAAGGCAGTAAGTTTTAATTGCTGAAAGTGCTGTCTTGAGTGTGCAGCTCAAGGCGAAAAACTAGGAATACCGAAGAACGATGGACTCTAATGCAGCACGAGTGATTACTAGTGGCTGAGATTAATTCAAGCATTCCATCTATCTCCTTGTTATTGTTGCACCTAATCACAGATAACACCATCAAGATTCACTTGTATGCTGATAATACAAACTCTACTTGAAGGTCTTGTCTACTTCAAACATCCAATGCCTCAAACACTGCCTCATGTGATCCAGAGCTGGATGTCCTGTGCCTACCTGAAACTCAACCCAATCAAGACAGAACTCGGGTTATTTGCCTAAAACAACAAACAAAAATCAATACAAACCTAGATTAATGATATGAAACTTTCTTAAATAAAATGAGAAAGAAATTGTGCCTGCTCAAGATATCATTATAGAATTACTATATAGTAATCTACAGAACGTGTTGATGGGTAATTTATACTAGATGTTTAGCCAAGACCAACCAGGCATCTATTGTAGCACACAAATGGTCCAGCAAAACATCTACAATGGTTGATACTGCTTATATTGAAGAATCTATTAGGTTCAATAACCAGTGTGTCAATGTATCTAGATTACAGTTACACTACTACAGGTTTACAGGATTTCTATTATAACCCTAAAAGGTTATATAAATAGTGTTGCTGCCCTAATTCAGAATGCTTTCGGGTTGGGGAACTCATGGCTGACACTATTCATATCTGTGCCACATGTGGCGACATAGCCGCATACTGGGTGCAGGTGTTTAAAAGAAATCTACAGAGTAATTCAGATGAAGGTACACCTGACCCCCAATTAAAAATACTTCATGGTGTAATCCGTTTTCTGAAATGCGTGGGCTGGAAATGTCCCTTATGAAATGTAATCCAGATAGAAAACAATAACAGCAAATTAGAGTGCCTAGCATGAATAGGATGAAATCTGTCAGTTATAGCCGTATATTTTTTTCCTATCTTTTTTTCCTTTTCTTTTCTCATCTTTTGATGAGGTATAGGATAATGGATTGATGTAATGATTAAATCTGTGTACGATCCATGTTCTTATTTATTTTCTTCTTTCTCTAATAAAATACACTTTAAAAAAGATATGAACCTTGATAGTTTTGAACGCCAACTTTCACGGAATACGAAGTCACTTTGGTTCATCCTATACATCGACCTTACCCTCAAGGAACACATTGGCAGAAAACCATGATGGACTGGTACCAGCTCTTTCTTCTAAACTAAATGAAGTAGTTTCTTCCAGAAAGTGATTTTAGAACTGCTGCTTAAGCCTTCCTACTCTTGTACCTGAATGGCGGCAATGTCCTGTTCCACGACTGTTCAGACTTCCCACTGGAACCCCTTAAGGGCAATCTACATGCTGCAACATGACACATCCACATTCCTGAAGAATTATGATCACCCTCATTCTGATGGAACTCCATTGGCTCCCCTGCCAACCCGCACCAGTTTAAAAACCAGCGGCATCATTTACAAAGCCATCACGACCAGCACCCCTGCTTATCTTGCAGACCAGCTCACCATCCCTGGTGGTTTTCAGCACACCTTTAGCCAGGACACCATCAGACTGCTATTAAGAAGTGTGAAAAAGAAAAAACAAGACAGCAGGTCTTTTCCATCGATGCACCCCTGGTCTCCAAACAACATCCCACTATCCTTCAGCTCCAAAACTGCTCCAATTTAGAAAACAGTTCAAGACTCAACTCTTTAACGATCACTACATCACAGTTCATTAACTGTCCTATCTCCTTTGACCCTGCACAGTGCTACCCTGCCTCTTAACTAGGTTTGCACTTTATATATATATATATATATATATATATATATATATATATATATATATATATATATATATATATATTACCTACTGGCGGTCGCCAGTAGGTAGTTATAGTTAGGACCACGTTTCCATAGGAAAACCTCAACATTCTATTTTGAATAACTTTGGCGCCGGTCGACGAATCCTCGCGAATTTCTCAAAATAGGTGGGGCGCTACGCTCCGCTCCTACCCTGAAAGTCTCGGGGGGATCCGTCAAGCGGGGGCTGAGATAAAAGGGGGGTCCCAAAACGCGTTTTTCCCATGCATTTTTCCATAGGACCTTTAGAACGAGCTACAGCCCGAACGGCTGAACAGAATTACTAGAAATTTGGCAGAGAGGTAGTCCTCAGGTCAAGGAAGTGCCTTTTGTAGGTTTGGTGTAAATCTGTTCAGTAGATTCTGAGAAAATAGCCTTTAAATCAATATATATATCTGAGCTCGCTTACGGTACGCTTACCGTACGCTTACGGTAAGCGTACGGTGGCGTGCGCGAGCGCGATTCTGATTGGCTCTTAGATCTTAGTAAACATTCGAATCGGTCGAAACCAGGAAGCGGCGGCCGCCATTTTGTGTATTTCACTCTGAAAAAAAAGAGTGAAAACAAGGAAAGGGGGCAATGAGGAGAGTTACAGACCCCCTAACATTTGTAAGGGGGTCAAAGAAGGACAGAAAAGTACAAAGAAAACATTTATTGATTTTAAAAAAAATCACGGGGTACGCGTACGGTAAGCTTACGGTAAGCGTACGGTAGAAAAAAAAAAAAAAAAAAATGAAAATCAGATTTAAGTGTTTAGATATTAGGGGGCTCTAAAAAGAGCCGTTGTGTTTATGAAATGATTTTTTAGTGGTACCTACAAGTAAGTACCGATGCAGAGTCTAAGGTTCAAGAGGAAGACTCTGTTCCCTTCATCATTGAAGTGCACACCATCTCCTCTATAAATGTCTTGCATGTCATAACGCAAGTTGTTGTGGTAAATGGCACCCATACCATAGTCACGGAGGAAAGCAGAAACAGATTTGTTGACGTGCTTTCTTGCTTTGTCATCGCACCGCGCGCCCACCGTGCGTGCACGGCACTAACTGCGTAAAGTGGGCGCGCGGTGCGCGAAGCGCACCGCGTGCTCACTGTGTGCGCACGGTGCGCGAAGCGCACCGTGCGCGCACGGAACGAACTGCGTTAAGTGGGCGCGCACGCCACGAATGGCGTAAAGTAACTTAGCATTTAAAAAACCGTACAAATTCACTGAAAAAACCATAGGTTTCACACACGTTATAGTTAGGAATTAGCATTTAAAAAACCTTGCAAATTCACTGAAAAAACCATAGGTTTCACACATGTTATAGTTAGCGGAAATTTTACTGATAAAAAACCAATGAAATTCCCCCGTTATAGTTAGTGCAGGCAACTATAACTCACGCGACCGCAATCTTCTGCTGATGACATATGTGTCTTTATGAAAAAAAAATATTTGTAATATATGTATAGCTAAAAATGTATGGAAGAAGACATGGGCAAATAAGTGTCTAAATACAGTATTAGCATCAGCAGAGGATTGCGGTCGCGTGAGTTATAGTTGCCTGCACTAACTATAACGGGGGAATTTCATTGGTTTTTTATCAGTAAAATTTCCGCTAACTATAACATGTGTGAAACCTATGGTTTTTTCAGTGAATATATATATATATATATATATATATAGCTACGGCATCCTCTATCTCAGACATCAGCTCAGCCGTGGACAGTGGCTCTGATGTAGAACAAAGCAGGGCGGGACCCTCCATTAACATTACTAAACACTCACTAAGTGATGAAATTAGTTTTTTACAGGAGGAGCGGCGATTCAACCTACGCCCAAGGAATACAAACATGAGAGGAGGAAGAGGAGAAACGCCAAACGTAAGGAAAGACGCAGAGCAAGGCGCAAGCGAACCAGCGCATCAGGCATACAACAAGAAACCAGCCAGAAAGAATTGGAAGAAAAAATAAATCGACCGACTGAAAATGAAAGATCAGTTATCAATCTCTCCAATATCAATCTCAATGAAGCTGAACAACAACTGCTCACTCTAGGATTATCATTCTGTCCGGAGTCATACTTTCAATATGTACAAACTAGAGTTGATGTTTACAAATTTATCCGTAAACTAAAACTGATAAAGTTTCACAAATTACAGCAAAAAAACAAAATATGTCTTCCAATTTCATCCACAGCATCCAATGAGTCACCACAAGGATTAGTGGTATCCGACATCAATGTACTGTGTGATATGCAAGCCCTTGAGTCTAACATTTCTCCAACTTTAGACTCACAAAATACTAACCGCTTAATGGAGGAGCAAGAAATTTCAATAAATGCTACCATCAATTCGGGTCTCAAACCAAAGTCGACCTTTGTCCCCATCATGCCACGGGACTCTATTGACATCTTCCATGAAATAGTACAGAATGAAATCAAGCAGCTCAATCATAAAGTCCAGAAACAACAAAAATTTCAACAAAAACGTCAGTATCAGTATTTTCAACTAATCAACAAACTGCAAAAAAATGACTCCCTGGTCATAAGAAACTCTGATAAGGGAGGTAATGTAGTCCTCTGGCCAAAGCAACTCTATCTGGCAGAAGCTCTACGCCAATTAAGTGACAGAGCCTGCTACAAACTCAGCAACAAGTTGACCTCAGTAGCAGCACAAAATGAGCTCTTTAAAAGACTACTAGCATGGAAAAGTGCAGGTTTGATAAGTGATGACGAATACAAGTTTATGAAAAAGGATTACCCAGTCACGCCTGTCATTTACTTTATCCCGAAGATCCATAAAGATATTGAGCGCCCACCAGGAAGACCTATCATTTCGGCCAAGCAAAGTCTTTTGGAAAATGTCTCTATCTACATTGACTCGTTTTTACAGGATCATGTCAAAGCTCTACCATCCTACATAAAAGACACCACAGACTTTTTAACAAAAATATATGATCTCCAATGGTGTAAAGACTATTTATTAGTAACTATAGATGTGTCCAGTTTATACACCAGCATACAACACAAGGATGGTTTACGAGCTCTAAAACATTTTTTGGATAGACGACCTATCCAATTTTGCAACCACAACAAAATGTTAATAACTTTGACTGATTTCTGTTTAAATAACAACTACTTCCTCTTCCAGAACCAATTCTACCAGCAAATTCAAGGTGTGGCTATGGGGGCAAGCTTCTCACCGAGTTACGCTTGCCTCCATATGGGCTGGTGGGAGGAGGTAGTAGTGTACAGCAAATATAAGAACATCTTTGAAAATCATGTTATTAAATGGGTCAGATATATTGATGACATTTTTTTAGTCTGGCGTGGGAATAGGGAAAGCGTAGAAATATTCATCAGCAGTCTCAATGAGAATGATATTAATCTTCAGCTCACACATAATATCAGCAACAGTTCGGTTTGCTTCCTTGATGTAGAGGTGTTTATCCATAATGATAAATTGGAAACCAAGCTGCACCGCAAACCAACGGCAGGAAACACCATTCTCCACGCTTCTAGCTTTCACCCTAAACATACACTACATAGCATACCTTTTGGGGAGATGCTAAGAATACGCAGGATTTGCAGCAGAGATCAGGATCTGAAACAGGCCCAAGAAGAGTGCAAAGATCGCTTTTTAGCAAGGGGGTACCCATTGCACACAATCTCATCGGCCATAAACAAAACTAACCGACGAAACAGATTGGAGCTACTCTTCCCCCTGCCCAGATCCGACCCAGTTTTGACGGTTTCTCATACAATCAAGGAACCCTCCAATCCTAGGTTAATTATGACCTTCAACAAACAAAGGGATGTAATTGGCAGAGTGTTGAGGAAAAACTGGCATATTGTAAGGACAGATCCCATAATTGGAGAACATCTCTTAGCAAATCCAATTATTACTTACAGGAAAGCTCCATCTTTCAGTGATTTCCTTGTCAAAAGTAGCCCAGAAATTTCAGCAAATAAAAATTGGCTACTAAATGCGAGAGGGTTTAAGAAATGCCCCTCATGCAAAGCCTGTAAGCTAGGATTGAACAAAACTTCCCTTACAACCCCCTTTAGACAGGTGCCATCCACTATATCAAAAACCTTAAACTGCAAATCGGAGTATGCTATATACGTGTTGGAATGCACTTGTGGCCTAAAATACATTGGTAGCACAAAGCTACAAGTCCACAAGCGCATCCTACAACATACCAGAGCTGTCACTAACGCAGATCCCACATACCCTGTAGCTCGCCATATGAAAGAAGTCCACAACAATTCATTACAGGATCTTAAATACTACGTTGTGGACGCAATACCTGTACCTAGGAGAGGGGGCAACAGAGAGGCACAATTGAGAAAATTAGAAACCAAATACATTTTGGAATGTGACAGCAAGTCTCCTAACGGTCTTAATACGACCGAAGATTTATATACTTGGCTGTGATTTTAGCAACATGAGTCCTAACATATATATTATAAAAGTTGAACTCACTGCTTTAATCCATTTATCCAGCTCCTAGCATATTCATTGAAGCTGGGTATAGGCATTCCATAATTTCATGATTTTATCATATTGGATTATTATATTATTTTATTATATCAACGTATTTATGTTTTTATAATATTTTAATATATAGACCTTCGTTTCTTGCCTCAATTCCACCAGCTGAACTCCCTTCAAGACAAATGAACTCTTTTAAACATTTAAGACTTTTTATTCTTTTTCTTCCCCTCTTTTTGTAAGATTTTACCATTATTCTAATCATCATTATTGATGTTAATGGTTTGTCATAACACTTGTAAGCACATGTGCACTTTATTCGGGGTTTTATACTTATACTGAGCACTTTATCTTGTGGACCTAATTAAGCATGAATTTACCACCAACATTGAGCCAAATAACTTAATCTCTCTGGATCTGTGGAAGGGTTCAAAGTTACATCTCACAATGTGTTTTTATATTGTTTTAAATGTTTTTTTAATTAAGGATATTTGGAACTTTTTTAACACAATGTTTTGATGTATTCTCTCCTAATTTTAGTACGTGCGGAAATGTTAGACTACAGGGTCTTATCTATTGGAAATTCCAATTATCCGACATATAGGCACATTGCTTTTTAAGTGTTTTTACTGTATTGATACAGGAACTGATCACCATTAAGTTGACTAATATACGTAACACAATAGTGACCCAGGCTGTTCTACGGCATTTAAGTCGGTAGTTGGGTACATTCAAGATGCATATTAGGCATTCTTTGTAAAGTCACGTTTGATTATGTGCACGTATTGAGCATCAAATAATGGATCATGTTATACTCAACAAGTATGTCGGACATGCAGTATTGTGTTGGAATTTAAACATATAACTGGCCCTTTTGTTCGCATGTTTTGCAAGCATTATGCTTATGTCATGATTTTGGTGGCAACATCATCGCATAGTCTGTCTTCATGCTCTATGGTTCACTAACACTGTATAAAAAAAAAAGAAAAAAAGCCACAGGCATGTCATGTGATCAAGGGCTTACGGGCCCGAAACGCGTCATGGCGGCATCTACTGCGGGTAATAAAAGTAATTAAGCACAAGTTGGTGTCCGTTTCCTGCTTTCGGAAGGTCCAGCAGCACGATTCTTCCGAATTAGTTGGATTTCGAGGATATATATATATATATATATACATACATACATACATACACACACATATTTGGTGTATGTATCTTCTATGACACCTAGATATATTTCTACACTTCTTTGCTATTCACCATTTCCAAGTTACATGTAGGTGCGGACCTGCATGTCCATGTCCCCTCAAATTAGCGGGTGGTGCCTCTCACAACAGGATTTCCAAGTGTAAATTTACTACGAGTGCCTGTGATCTCCCTAAGGGCGAACGCAGAGAATGTTATGACAGTTTATTATTAGCTATTCTTCAAAAAATATAAAAAATAGTTTGATGTATAGTAGAAATGTACATTACTTTAAAATATCCACATAAAAATCTTTTCACCTGGAAGTAATAAAATGTTACAATAAAATTTTCTGCTTATTAACTCCTCAAATTATATGTATATTATATGAGATGTAAGAGGAGTAGGCTATTGTCTGTTCAGTTATCTTTTACTATATAGAATTTATAAATCACTCGTACAACAATGCTTAATGGTGCTTTGATAAGCCCTCAGAACAATAAGACAAGCTAAACAGGTCTTATTGATTGAAGAGACAAGCCTTTAAACCTTTTCAAATGGACAGTAAATGAGACTTGCTTCAGCTTCGGGGGCATTTAGACTTTGGTCCTTTTACTATAGACCTAAAATAGAATATCTCGGGGTCTCCGACTTCTAATCTTTGAACTGAGTTTTTAACAGGGAACCCTTATTTTTGCAGGAATTTTAATTCCATGATCAAAACTCAGGTTAAGACTATCAATTTAATGTACTATTACAGAATTGGTAAATTCAGACTTCCAGCCAACATATAGAAATGATCTGATGGGAATAAGAAAATAGTAAATAAAAAGACTTCTATTTTACTCTACTTCCAAAAGAGTCCTACACAAGTGCTCCTATACAAAGCAATACAATACACTACTTGTATTCAGATGGCTGCCACTGAGCAGGTGAAATTGGAATTGGGCTAGCCTCATTTAGTGTTTGGTACAAGCCGACCACCATTGAGAACTTGAAACTGGTATAGCGCTAATCAGACCCAGTAATTATCCCTGGGTGGCTACTACTAGCAAATCTATATAGAACACATTACTTCAGAAGCCTATAAAGATATGCTTGTTTTGTCACAGAAAAAGAGACTTGGATAGGATTTGGATTTTTTGCTTATTAGGGTGGCCTGATGTATGCGACCGGTTGCTGACAGATCCAAATAAATGGATTCTGAAGTACTTGATAGCAGACATGTTGAATCACAGAGCCACAGAAAGGATGCATCGCCACACGCTAACCATTGAGATGGAGGTCAGTCACTGCCACCAAAAATACATTGTATAATTCTGCTATGGAAAAGGTTCCCTGCAGCCCAAGTGTAGCAGCCTCTGCCCACGGCGGATGAGCTCGGAGAGAGATGCAGCAATTGTATTGTTTTTGTTGGAATTATCAGCAGTGCTTCAGATTATTCTCCTCATAAATTACATTGTTTTGGGGTAATTTGATATCTTTTGGGTCGCTAATTGGAAGTAGACAATATTTTGATTATTATGAAATAGATTAATCCTGTGTTTTCTCCAAGCAGGGATTTGATTGTAAGTTTTAGGAGCATTAGTTGTTTGCATTTCTGTTATGTGGTGTCCTGGGGCCTGGTACTCCCTGCAATGTAAGACCAGCGGTAGGGCCACCTGCCAGAATACCAAGGAAGAGGAAGCAGATTGGAGCCACCCTTAGTCCAGGAAGCACATCCTTTCCCCGAGAAGGGAATTCATTGCTCATTGCCCAGATCTGCACAAACATTTTTTTATTTATTTAAATAAATGGATCGTTAAATGTTCATGTCGAATTTATTTGCAGAATATGTTTTAAGCTAATAGTGAAATCCTGGCCACGCATGCCCGCCGCATTTTAAAGGGGTGGCTGTGTTTGTAGTTTCATCATGCGCCTGCTTAAATCGAGTCCCTGAGCAATCCCTTTTTCTGCTGCTGAGCTGAAACCGTCAGCAGCCCGGTTTGATCTGCTGCCCCATGGTGCAGGCCCTTCGTGAATGTGAAGTTTTTTTCTCCAGCTGGGGAGGCCTCCAAATAAAGAGTAGCCTCGGGTCGCCATATTTCTCCTTCCCAAAGCAGCTCCCGGGGCGCTGCCCGGGGCAGTCCGGCTGAAACAGTTTCAGACAGCCGCCGCGAGCGCTCTCCCCCCTGGCAGGAGGGCGGAGCGTCCTCCGCCGGGAGCCGCGTTTGGAAAGAGAGAACCGCGGCGCGGCTTGTAGACAACTGGCACCGGTTCTGGAAACCAGTCACAACCAAGACAAAACCCACTGGCCTTCCAAACTTTCTAGCTTCCTATGTCGCGGCTCGACTCGGAGGAAGTGGACAGTAATTAATGGACCCCCTAGCTCCTCGTTTTCTTTGTTGGCTTCTTTGATCTACCTCGTGTCGGGTAGCGGTATTCATTGTTCCCGTGCGTATGTGTTTTTTTCTGGCCTAGCTGCTTTGATGTGTGCCATGATTATATTTAATTCCCAAGCAAAGGCTGCGTGGGGTAGCGTTACTGGACTCACGGAATACATTTTTTCAGATTCTATTTTAATCCGACTTTGTAGTACCGCCTCCATTGCACCTTTTTGGTACGAGGGAATGTTTTAAGTGCACATGTTTGTAATTAAATAGTGTATGTATAAAGTATGCTTTTTTTCTACGTCAAAAGTATTGATTTGCCACATTTTTTTATGGTTTAGATAATTTGCTCGGTTGACATAACCAGAATGAAGCTGCACTGCTGGCTTCGGCTTGGCATTGAACTGTGGAGTGATATTATTGAGCGTTAGAGTGTTCTAAAGCACCATTCTTCAGCCTTTTTGTGCACCTGAGCTTGCCTCATGCACGTCATCTAAAAGCACGAAATCCCTTTCGTGAATCCGAGGAAAAAATGTTGCCTTCACAGGTGAGATCTACTCGCATGAAAATTCCATGAAATACTGCAGAGTGGAATTTCTGTATGAGCAAATTTATAACTAGCTGAGCGTTTTTTGGGCGGTCCTTTGGGCAGGTTTAGGGACATGCAAGAATATTTACCAACTCTCCAAGTACATACGCAAATATATTTTAATAGAAAGACTAATTTAGCTTTATAGGTTGGGAATTGGGATACACATTCCCAAATTTAATGGGGTTGTTAGAAAAGGTTTTTCTCCATATAGAAGACGTTTTTCCCTTGTTCAGGAGAAAAAAACAAAGAACAAAATATCAGCTGCCAATGCGCTTTTGCATTCATTTTACACATTTGACAATGTCTATGGTTACACTTCGCTACGTATAAAAGTTTACTATATGGGTACCAGTGGCGGCTCCTCGAGGGAGGGCGGTGGGGTTGGGCGGGGGAGGGGCAGGGTGGGGGGTAGTAAACTCCGGCATACGGCAGAACGGAGGTAAGTAAATAAATAAATAAAATGAATTACATTGTGAGCGCTGCATGCCATTTGGCGTTGCAGCGCGCGCAATGTAATTCGTTTTATTGATTTACTTAACTCCGTTCGGCCCTATGCTGGAGTTTACTATCCCCCACCCTGCCCCTCCCCCGCCCCCCCAACCGCCCAGTAGCACTCCCCCCGAGGAGCCGCCACTGATGGGTACCCTTGATAATCTATGGCAGTCACTTTATCCCAAGAGTACTCCAGGAATTCTTTGTAAATTCCTAAAAAGTTAGATATGTAATTCAAGCATTCTACCAAGCCTGCAGTTGTTAATTTCTTGCTTTTGCCCTGGGTAGTTTGTGAATTGGGTCCATAGGTACTACGTGTTATGGTATGTTGTTCTACATTTTTATTTTTATTTTTTACTTTAGAGTTTTATATAGCGCAAACTCGACCCGAAGATATCAGGTATTCGAGCGCGTTACATGAGGGAGATTGAGTGATTTGCCCAGAATCACAGGAAGTTGAGTGTCCCTGCTGCGACTCGAACCCGGTTCCCCAGCTTCGAGGTCGACCGCTTTAGCCGTAAGGATACATCCTCTCCCACATTGTGTTATGTTAATTTGCAGAGTGTGCTATTACCCAGGGGGTATACTGGTGCTGAGCAGGTGTGATTCTAGTCTCGCTTAGGGTGGCTGGAGGGGCTATTCGAAGAGCCAGGTCTTTAGTTTCTTCCTGAATTCAAGATTTGAAGAGGAGGCTTTGATGTGTAGCAGAAGGTTGCTCCAGTCTTTGGGGTGATGGAGAAGATCACCTGACCTCTTGCTCTGGTCCTGTGTTTGCTTGTAATGTGTGCAAGTAGGAATCCGGCAGAGCTGAGGTGTCTGGATGGTTTATGAAAATCAATGTAGGTGTTGAGGCAGGCTGGGTCAATGTTGTGTAGTGCTTTGAAGGAGTGAGGAGGATAACTGTGCTTATTTGTATATTGGAAGCTAGTAGAGGTCCTTGAAGAGCAGTGCGACGTGTGTGCGGTGTGGAAGGTTATGAGTGATTCTTGCAGCCGAGTTCTGAATGATTTATATTTGTCTGGTGAGTTGTTTGCTGGTCCCAGCTTATTCCGTAGTCCAACTTGCTGGTGAGGAGTGCGTGAGTGACTGTTTTGACTGTGCTGGTAGGAAACCATTTGTAGATTTTCCTCCGCATTTCAGGGTGTGGAAGTACGAGGCTGTCACAGCTTTGACTTGGGTGGTCATGTTGACGTTGCTATCAATAACGATCCCAAGGTTCTTGGGGTGGTACATAGGGGTGGGTGTGTGACCAGCTCAGCTGGCCACCTGGTGAAGTCCTACGGCAAAGAGTTCCAGCCAAAGTTGATTACTTCTTATTTTTTTTGGGTGCTAAGTTTGAGGCAGTTGTGTGAGAATTTGGCCTGGTATATGCTGTCCACTAGTTATAGTGGACACCTTGTACCAGTCCAAACAACCCTTTTTGATGATTAGGTTAAAGACAACCTTTATTGAAAGCTATCCTAGTGGTAGCTATGAAGAGCAGCCTTCAGGCTAAGTCTCGAAGGAATGTAAAGCAGCTGGGTTTACCAGATTATAACCTCCTGATTGACCAAATGAAAGGAGAACCACACACGGTATATATATATATATAAATTATATGTATTTATTTCTAATCACTCTCTACTAACCTCTTTATGAGATTAGAGAGCAAGGCACCCAATACTACAATTCTAAAATGACAGTAAATAGCACAATACACAGTGGGTCCCAGGGGGAGACCAAACCATATATTAAGAAAGTGGTATAAGAACCACAACTTGACTAGACACAGTGCCTAGAGTACGTAGAATCGCTGGGACTCCAAGGAACCACCCAAGGTAGTGACACAGGGGACCCACGGGGGTCGCGTGCCGTGTGAGAACACAGCCGCAAGCTCCTTAGAATCCTATGGGAAAGTCGCGGTTGGCATTTTAAAGAATCAGGACACTTGGGAGAGAAATTTGAGCAAACCCTTTCAAACTTAGGAAGTTCTAAGACCAGCACCCATGTGAGCACCGGAGTACTCGTGTTACCTAACCCAGGGAAGCCGGGTGCATAGGTGCCTAATGGTGTCGGGAATCTTTGTTGTTTTCAATGGCGAGATGCTGCAAACTGCTGCTGCCGGGAAGATGAGAAGTGTCCGGGGTGTACCAAGCCTGGATCGAAGATGAGGCGAACCTGAAAGCAGAGGGGACAGAGTCTGGGTCACTTGCCAGTGACCAGGGGCACGATAGACGAATGCCCACCGATGTCAGGTGTATCAGGTGCGATGAGGTGAAGCTTGACTCTTCAGCCACGGGGACCAGGAGACGTCGACGGTGACCAGAGTCCACAGGCAATCTGTCCCACAAAGGGTGTCGAGTGCTGGGGCGGGTCAGTGTTCAGATTGGAGACCAACAAGCCTTGGCAACTGCAACCCATGCGATCAGAGTAAAGATGCTTCGGTGTGGACCAGCAAGGCCTTGGGGACTACCCAAGCATTGGAGAGTCAGGGCACATCTTCAGCAACCAGGTAAGCCCACTTAAAGTTACAGTTCCCTCCTCAGGGACCCACAGGTCGACAGACCAGGGATCGCGAAGGGACCTTGAGAGGAATCACTAAATACCAGCCCACGGAACATTCGTGGAGTAAAGGCCAGTAATCTTCAGTGGAATCACTGCTCGGGGTCTGGACTATAAGTAGCTCAAAGCACAGCCTCAGGGATCGCTAAAAAGCATGTGCTGCTGCAAATGGGCATGGTGTCCAGGGGTTCGGGTTGCACGGTCACCACGAGGGCTGCGGATCTCTGGTTTGCTGAGAGCACTGGTTGGCGCCGGAGAAGCTTAGGAACCCACCTCCTGAGTTGCAAAATCTTCCGAGTCTGTCTGGAGCTGCGTAGATGCAAACTGGTCAGATGTGTTTTAGGTGCCTGCCTTGCAGGGGAGTATCTCCTTTACTCCAAGGGAGATTCTTCGGTCATCCAGCTTAGTGTAGATAGTTGAAGTACTTGGTTTCTGCAGCAGAGTTTCGGCCAGGTATATCTAAAGTCCTGTAACCAGGGGTTCCTACTTTATACCAAAGGAAGGGGTGGGACAAACTCTGGAGACCCACCTATGGGAGGGTCAGGACAGAGGGGTGGCTACACCCATGCTCTTTGTCCAGTTTTGTACCAGAGCAGGGTCTAGTAGCCCCTGCAACCGGTTTGAGCTGAACTATGCACAGGGACACCAAATGTGCCCCCAGTGCAGACATCAAAGCACTCAGAGTGCACACACCCAACCCCAATACACTAAAGCTTGTCTGGGAGGTGGTCACACCTCCCTGTGACTGGAAACCTATTGTCCAGCCATCCCCTGCCAGAGTTTCGGCCAGCAGCAGGAGGGCAGACTCGTGTCTGTGGCTGGCAGCATCCATTTTGTGATGCCAGGGTTTGTAAAGCTGGTACCGGGTGTCAGGTGCTGTCATTTTTCTCCCTCTAGTAGGGTAGAATCATACCTCCCACATTAGTTATTGGTGTGGAGGTATGATTCCAAGGTGTTTGACACCAAACATGACATGTTTCCATGCAGCCGTTTTCAAGTTAAAATTTACCTCGAGGTTATAATGCACTTTAGAATATATGGTATGGCTGCATCACAAACCACCCCGGAATAGAGGTTCCGAAGGCTGCAGAGGGGCTCTGCTTATGCATGGGCACCCTCTCACATAAAACCCAGCACCCTACCTTCAGGATTTATAAGGCCTGCCATAGGGGTGACTGGTAAATATGTGCAGTGATATGGATAGATATAGTGAACCTATATCTAAGTACGGGGTACATGCACCACCTTACACAGGCTGCAGTAGCAGACCTGTTGTGTCATTTTGAATGATCTCCCAGAGGTGGCATAATACATACTGCAGCCCCTGAGAGGACTCTGGGGTACCTATGCCCTGGGTATATAGTATACCATATACTAGGGACTTATAAGGGTACCCTAGAATCCAATCTGGAGTGTACTTAAGGTACTGGTAATCAATTTAGAGAGAAAGCAGATAGACTGGGGGTCCTGATTAGCAGGATCCCAGTCCGACTAAGTCGAGAAACATCAGCAAAAAGTGGGGGTAACTATAAGAAGCAGATCCTACTCTCCTACAAGTTGGTCCTCATTCAATCAGCTACTTCAATCATGCAGGTGGTGAACTTGTTCTGGGTTTGTGGTAGGTTCAATTGCGTGAGTGGTGTGCAGTATAGGAAATTGAAAATATTACATGTAGTTGAAACGAAGTAGAATTCCCATTTATGTGAAGACTAAATATTACCTATACTTGCTTGAGGGCTAGTGGACATGTTGTGTACTTGTCATTTATTAAAAGACACTTGGTGTAGTCTGCAATGTCTTTCCCATACCTTATGACTCCCTTTACAACATACGCTTAACATTTTGGGCCCTGTCCTCCAGAGGTGTTGCGGCTACAGAGGACTAAGAGGGCCAACCGCACACCAATTATGTCTTACTACACAAAGGGGGGTGAAGGGGGCTCATTTTCCTTGCTAACTTTCAGACCACGGGCACCCTGGCTGCAAACGGGGCAAGATATGGGTGTTTTTCTATAAAACAAAATATATTTTTAAAGTTTTATATAGTGATAGCTAGATCCGAAGGTATCCGAGCACTTTACGTGTTATGAGAGGATGTTTAACATTGATTACATGTGGGGGTTCGTGAGGGTTGCAATAGTCATTAAAAGGATGTGGATGTGGCCTAACGGCTAGAGCGGTCGACCTCGAATCTGGGGAACCGGATTTGAGTCTCAGCAGGGACGCTCAACATCCTGTGATTGTGGGCAAATCACTTAATCTCCCCATGCCTAACTAAATGAATGTTTCCATCGGTAATGCAACTGGTGCTCATGTAAAGCGCTCTGATACCTTTGGGTCGAGTTTGCGCTATATATAAAAAGTCATAAATTTGTTTAAAATATCTCACTAAAGTATTACAACATAAAACACCAAATATTGATAACAATACAGCAATAATCTAATGGCGATGAGAATAGATGAAACGTTGGATGGGCCAGATGACGTTCTCGAAGGATCTAGTCGAGTTGGGCCTTGAAGGACCGTCAATCGGTTTGTGTTTTCTCTCTAAAAAGGCAGTGGCAGTCTCGCAGGGGTTGGCAGATAGAGTTGGCCCTCAGAGCAGCTCTTCAGAATATCTTCACACACTGGGGCATAGGACATGATTTATTTGTTGCATTTGCTTTTCTAGGACTTTAGCACTTACTGCGGATTATGGGCTAAATGAAAGGTATACCTGAAATGTTTTCATAAACCCCAGAGCCTTCCTTGAAGCAATGCTTCACCCACCGTGCCCAGTGTTCCATTAGCTTGGTGTTTTAGTGTTACTACTCAGGACCAGTGACTCAATGCTTGCAATTAAGCCATTGCATCCAAAGCTGCAGCCAAACCAATGAAGCTAGCAGAATAAATGTGGGGTTAATCGGATTCCCACTCTACCCCCTAAGCAAAATTCTAAAAGTGCCTATATACTGAGGAAAGGGAGTAAGAGAATGAGACTTGGGAAACCTCATGCATGGATAACTGATAGTTGAACAAGTGTTTTAAAAAAAGAGCATACCATTCCAAGGATGCTGCTGTGATCTCTGAGCTGGAATTTAAATGTTGAGAAAGGATGCTATGTCTTAAACTGTAAAATCTCTTTGGCATGCTTCATGGAACCATGAAGTTAGTGCTATTTCATAGACTTTCCCTATGGATAGTTCATTACATTTTGATGACTAGAAGACTTGTCGTGTAGTTCCTCCAGTACCCATGCAGGACCAGCGCGTTTGGATAGCCTAAACTGTAGGATTGGTGGCCGACTAACTCTGAGCACACCCACCGCGTATGTTAGCCTGTTTTCATTAGCTAGCTTGCAGTGCCACTACTATCTCCTCTTATCGGGGAGAGAATAGTTTCTGGCAGCCTTAGACCATGACAACCCTGATTTCCAAGAACCCTTGTGAACATTCATACTGTGTCAGTCTACAGATGAAGTCATAGAACGCTATTGTTCAGGGAAACCCTCCTTCTACGCCCAGGACTAGAACTAGGTAAAGGTTCAATCCTAAAAGGCTTGCTACTATGTAGTATAGGGGAGGTAATGTAGGTGAAGGGGTATGATGTTACCCAGGCCTATATTAGGGTACCTATAAGAAACATAAGACTCTGGACTAGGAGTCATAGAACAAGATGGCATACATATGGAAATAGATTTTTCTAAATGCTACATTTTGACCCCAAAAATAATTATTTCTCTTTGAGGTAAGATTCAACTGATTATTTGTATGCAAGAGGTATGTTCAACTGGTGTGTGCGAAGTAAAATTAGACTGTTTTCTGGAATATAGTTTTATATTTGGATGAATTTTCATGACAGAAGTCTCATAGCCCAAGAAGTTCTTATAAGTTATGGAGGAAGGAGATTCAGTATGTAATGCAAAGTGGTCAGATTACTCAGGAGACTAGCAATAAACAATCTGGTAAACAAGGGCTAGTTCTACTTCTTTTTCTTTGTTCTTATGTGTGAAAATATTTATTTAGCAAAATTAAGCTGGGACTAGACCCGCAAAGCAAGGGTTGACCCTAGCCAGGTGATAACTTTGTTGCTTGAATATGAATTTACCTTGAAAAATCAAAGACCAGAGGTGTTTAGCAAAACACTGCAGCTAGAAGTGCAGCATACAGAAACTGGTCTGAGAACTGACTGGAAAATGCAATTGTTTTGAGTTCCATTATATACATTTCTTAGAGCATCATAAAACAATTCATAAAGCCATTTTAGAAAGAGGAATGGGGGCCTAGTCATGGAGTCATAAATTACTCCCACCTGATAACAAATGCAGGTAGGTCTCGTCCTTGTGTGGGCACAATGAAGGCCAGTGGGTAACGTGTCCAGATGTCATTCTTGGGGAGTGCGTGATCACTGTGTGTGCTGTGTCCTGATTGGCTGAGTGTTCCTAACTTCGTGTCATCTAACTTTATGGTGTTTTGGGAGCACGCACCCCTCTAGCCATGTGTGCTTTATCTGGGCCAATCTCCTCAGACCATTGTGCCTATCTGTGGGATTAATATGGAATTTTCCTGGTTGCGCGTTTGTTCTGCTGGTTACATGTCACCACATCGGTGATTTGTCAATCAGTTGCCTCAGGACTAGGTCGCAGGGCCTGCCTGACCATGTATTTCTGACTTGGGGTTGATGGAGAGGTCATATCGGATGATTTCGGCAACAGTGATTCGATTTAATTTTTATGCACACATGTAATTTTTATGCACAGATGTATCATTGCGTACATTGACATCAATATTAATAATTTGATGGTGCATGGAACAACCAGACCCATGGGGCCTGATTTACAAAGGGCCTCTGCACTCGTGGCAGGGGCTCTGCACTTACGGAGGGGCCTCCGCACTGCAGTTACTCATTGCAAAGCTCCCACGACAGGTGTGGAAGCCATGCCACAAGTGTGGCCTCCCACCACGACTGTGGGGCCTCTGCCATAAATGCAAAGGCCTTTTGTGAATCGGCCCCATGTTCTTTTACATATCATATACAGTTTTCAAAACAATGTAATCTTGTGTATCTAATATATATGCACAGTTGGTTACAGTGTATATGGTGTTGGTAACATGAACATATTGAACAAGATTAAGAAATAGTTCAACTGTAAAATTACTCAATACTGCTTTGAATTTTAGGGCTTTACTCTACTATATCATAGTGCACTTTTCTTTTCACATCACTCCATGTCGGTGGATATGTGCAAAGAATGCCGTGGCATGAGTTATACAAATGAATATTATTCTAAGTATCCAAAAAATATAGATATTTTATATCCATGTGTGCATTAGTATGCAATATAACTTAATGCCTCATTCAGAGTTTATTGGTAACTGGGCATTCATCAAAAATCTGTAGCTGTTCCATTTCTCCAACCTTTCTCCATCTCATTTATAGGAGAGACAATCTCTGTTCGTGATACAGCACCCCAACTGGCTCCATTGTCTGACACATACTCCCTCCCATGCAATGGTGAAAATGGGGTTGAAGGAACCACCATCTTAATTACAATTCCTTTTTTTTTTTTTAAAGCATTTTTATTAAAATATAGAAACCATGAACATACAGTGAAAAAACACAATCAAAGGTTAAGGATAATTTATAGTTAGAAATATCTTGTGTATTATTTCTATACAAATCCAACCATAAATACACAAGCGTTTTTTGTTAGGATTATTACTTCAATTTATAAATTACGCCACACCTTCAAATTACTATAAGTTGCAGACCACCAAACACAGTCTTGTTGCCTCACTTGCCACACTACATTAACTATAACTCATGCCTTTTCAATGCTTTTTTTTTTTTTGGGCTTTTTTTTTTTAAATTTTCAAATTCAGGAAAATCAATAAATACAAATATTTTGAGATTGACACAAATCAGATTCATCGATTGATCAATAGAAATAGTCATGTATAATTATATATATCCTACTCATAAGGGTGGGTACAAAGAAAAATGAGAAGGCCGTAAAAAAGTTTAAAAAAAGCTTTTCTCCCTCTTTCCTTAAAATTAAAACTATGTACTTAATTATTCTCTGCTTCCCACAACGGGCCCCACACTTGGGAACCTCTTTTTTTTTAGCCCTTCTTCCTTTGCATTTATACAATGCTTTCTCTAAGTTAATGACATGAAAGAGCCTGGCATACCATTCCTGAAATGTCGGTGGAGCTACATCTTTCCATCTTGTTGCAATAATTATACGAAAAATAGCTGTTGCCATAAAAAAAAAATAAGTTTGGGATAAGTCCAACTGTAAACTGTCATCAACACCAAATATAATCAATTTAGAGGTTAATCGGACTAAACACCCTATAGTTTGATTCATAAAATGTTCTATTCTTTGCTTCAAGATACACAGTTTACTACATCCACAAAACATGTGGACTATATCAGCCGGGCCCTGGCTGCATCTTGGACACCTGTCACTTTCCCTTTTCCCCCAAGTGAACAATTTTGCTGGCGTATAATATAGCCTAAACAGAGTCTTAAAATGCTGAGCTTTGACATTTGCAGCCAAAAAGATTTTTTTAGACAGATATAAAGATCTAAACATATCAACATCCTGATCCCCCTACTTCCCTGCCCATACACTTTCTGATCTAGCTATGTCATCTTGATTAGCATTCAAGAGGATTGAGTACAGATCTTTAACCCGGGGCTGCCTATGCCCCAGCCACTCCAGCATAGGGATTCTGTCCGAACTACTAAGTTGAGCCAATACTGGTTTAATTATCTCCCTAATTTGTAAGTACTTAAAAAATGTCTTAGCATCTACGCCATATTGTGTCTGAAGTTCTCTGAATGACATTACCTCTGATTGATCAAACATATCACCTAGAGTGTTTATTCCAGCCTGCTCCCAATTCCTGCCTAACCTGTTATTAGATAAGGAAGGGAACATTGACAAACGCCATAAAAATAGATATCTCTGAACCTTAGGAACTCTCACAAGCTTCCTTACCTTATTCCAAACATTCCAAGCAGTTCTTACTAATTTAAACCACTTTTTTTGTAATAGCTCCCCTCAAGCTGCCTCAATAAAATACCTGATGCTACATCCCCTAGGGCTAATTCATAGATAGAGGGGGGGATCTCCCTACTTTGATCTCCCAGGGTAGTTTGTGGACAGTTTTTAGGCCGAAAAAGACTAGTCATTTGCTGCAGAGTTACAGCCCAGTAATAATATAACATATGGGGGATTGCCAGACCCCCACGACTTTGTGGTAAAGTCATCAGTTTCATTGACCTTCTGATCTTTTTATATCCCCAGATAAACTGTGAAAATATTCCTTCGATTTAAAAAAAATAATCCCTTTGGTGGTTCCAACGGTATGCATCTAAATAAATAAATAAAAATTGGGCAACATAGTCGTTTTTATAACATTTCCACGTCGTATAATGGAGAGATGTAAATTATCCATTTGTTTTAAGTCATTACTTATCTTTTTAAAAAGCTGTGCCGAATTGATGTCCCAAACCGTCCCTACCTCTGCACTTATATTTATCCCTAAATATGTGGCCTCAGTAGACCTTCGTGAATCTTGAAACTGGATATTTTTGGAACAAACAATCTTGGTTTTACCTGTATTAAGTCTATAGCCCGACTGGTTCCCAAATTCAGATGCCAGGACTTCGATCCAATCCAAAGCTTCCTTTCGGTCAGGGGTTACTATTGCGATGTCATCAGCATAAGCTAGTACTTTGGTGTTATATCCCCTGACCACTATCGGTTTGATAGCCTGATAAACATTGTTCTAATTAATGGGTCGATATAAAGAGCAAAAAGAATTGGGGAACACGGGCATCCTTGTCTAGTACCGCGTGAGATCTTAATTCTTCCCGACTCCATCCCTATCAGTTGAATTTTTGCATGGGGTTGTACATACATAGCCCTAATAGCAGTCAGTATACGGGGGCCGAAACCATTAGTTTTTAAATTCTGCCAAAGGTATGCCCACTCAACCTGATCAAAAGCTTTTTGGGCATCCAATAATATGAGGGACATTTGCTCCCCTGTCCGTTCCCTTATATCGAATAATGAAATTACAAGTCGGACGTGATCAGTCGTTCCTCGACCTGGAATAAATCCGTGCTGCCACGGACTAACCAGGGAGACAATTATTTTTGCCAGTCTGAGCGCTATAGTTTTAGAATATAATTTCTCATCCGCATTTATAAAGGAGATGGGCCTATACGAAGCGGGATCTTCTGATGGTTTTCCCTTTTTCAGAAAGATAACCATATTGGTTTCCTTCCAAGAATGAGGCGGACTACCCTTATGTTGTACTGCCAAAAACAGATCCAACAAAAGGGGTGCAAGTTCCGGCAGCAAAACTTTGTATATTTCCATCGGGATCCCGTCTGGGCCGGCGGCCTTACCAGATGACATAGCCTGGAGTGCCTCGGTGACTTCATTTAGTAAAATGTCTTCTTCTAGTTCCTGTATTACAGGGGGGAAGATATCCGTTCCCACCCCTACTGATGTTTGCGGATCAACCTCGGAGCTATGTAAGTCACCGTAAAATTCAGCGAAGACCTGAACTAGGTCCTGAGGTTTGGTCACCATATTCCCATCCTTCCTCTTTAGCTTCAAGATGTTGTTTACCGCCGCCCTCTGTTTCAGCCTAAGTGCAAGGTGTCTCCCTGTCATCTCCCCATATTCATAATTGTCCCTGGCCCGAGTTTGATATATTTCGGCAATTCTTTTATTATATATTCCGTTTAGTTTTGCTTTGGTGCTAATTACTTTTAATTCTAATTGGCTCAGTAATTCCATCTGTTTTCTTGCAATAGCTCCCATGTGCTGTTCCTCATATTTAGAGAGCTCAACCATAAGCTGTTGTATAACCACTCTCTGTTTTTTCCTGAGGTGCCCGGCATAACTAATAATCTCCCCCCTAAGGCAAGCCTTAAATGCATCCCACACGGTTTCTCTTGATGCGCTACATCTATTTGCCTCATAAAATTGTCTAGTCCACCCCCTGATGTGATCTATGAAGCCCTCGGTAGCCAAAAGTTTTCTGTCGGGGGGAGGAGCCAAGATGGCGACCGGGACGGCAGCGTAGGCTCCCGGCTCCGTGAGCCTCCACATCCCGCACAGATATCCTGCATGAGATCCTTAGCCTGCGCTACATGCCCGTGTTGGTGGTTGAGAGCGGCAACCGATCGTGTGATTCTGGAGTTTCTGGCGGCGGTACCGCCGGAGAAATGTTCATTTGAAGTTTGCGGCCTGTGCAACCCTGGAACCGGGACCTCGGGTGGACAACATGGCCGGGCGACAGTTCAACAACAGCGGCCATTGGTGACTGGGTGGAGTCGGAATATCGGAGCGGCGCGAATATTGGCCTGAATTTCGCTGTGGTCGTACCTACCACTGAGCGTAGCGGAACGAGTGCATGCCCCAGGTGGCAATTCCAGGATTCTTCGGTGATTGCCTGAGCCCTCGCCAGGGAACTGCTCGGACGCGGCCTGTAACTCGTCCCGATTGGCGCGGGCTGCCCCCGGGTTTTCGCGGGCACTGGTCCAGGGGGAGGATGACTGTTGCCCGTGACCACACGCTGGATACATATTTTGCCTGCCCCCGGAACCCTGTTTGCAGTGACATGGAACTTGATGCGCTTGTGCTTGAGTCCCGGTCCCAATCTGGGGTGGAACTACCCTGCGGCCATCTTGATAGGATGGAGTCTATCATCCTGTGCGCTGGGTCTCAGCAAGATCGGGAGTGTGTGCCTAAGAGGAGTGTAGCGGAGCGGGCGCAGGGGGCTGTGCTGGGGTACGGTGACCTTCTCGAAGCTCTCGGTGCCCTTCATTCCACCCTGGTTCACGGCGCCCGGGTATTGGGGAGAAAGCTTGATGGTATTGCGCCAGCGTTGGGACAGTTGCGATCTGCCCGTCCCCAAATACACAAGGATTTGTTTCATTTCACACCGGAGGAAAGTGTCGTGGCCGCCTCTGTGAATAGGGGAAAGCTGGAAACTTCGGACAATGTGGCAGCGTGTGGTCGGCTGGCCGTGGGTTTGGTCTGTTCCGGAGGTTTTAGATTTGAGCAGAAGGTGGTGACTTTGTCCCACGCGCGGCCTCCGGCGACCCAGGCAATATTCACGCAACGGTCGCCTGCTCTGGTTGATTCCTCCTTCTTGGACCTTGTGTGCGGCGCATGTCCTGGGGCAGTACTGGGAAAGATGATCCTCCATGATGATGACTGTGTCGGTATTCAGAGACGTCCACCCTACATGTGTGTGTCGCTTCCTGGTCTTTTTTGGACGTTCCTCTTCCTCGTAACATTGGACATGACAATGGGTCGATGGGTATGCATTGGTGGATTCGCAAAGAGTGGCCAAGGATAAGGCTGATCCTTCAGAGGTTGTCATTTAATAGGCGGGCGGGCTCGGGGGTTGCGTGCTCTCACGGCATAACTAATAGCGTAGTAGGTGAATAATGCTCCCCATTTCTCTTTGACATGGTCGATTCTTTGTTGTTTACTGTTTGCTTGGGGAGGAATATATTGTGCGGGAGGGAGAAGCCGGGGGCATGTTTGAAGGCCCTCCTCCAGTTTATTAATACTCTCTCCCTTTCCCCGTCAGGTGGGGTTTCCTTTCTTTCTCCTTTTTCCCTGTTTCTTCTATATTTCGGGTCTGGTTCTGGGGCGACAGGCACACTGCTGGGGGGGGGCCGTAGTCATCTGCAGAGGTGCAGGGTGGGGGGTTGGGGGAGGGTTTTTTTTTTTTTTTTTAGTTTTTTACTTTGTTTCTATGGCCTCCTTTTTCTTCTCTTACCCTTCTTTGTCTTTCTTTTCTGGGGTCAGTACGGTGGGTTTCCTTCGTTGTCAATCACTGCTTTTTCACCTGTGCCTCAATTTCCGTGGTGTTTTCTGGGTCTTAGGGCAGGGGACTGCAGGCGCAAACGGCTCGTGATATTCCTCCACATCCTGAACCTCTTGCTTCAGCGCCACTGACTTGATAGATTGCTGTTTATTGTTGACGTTCACTATTCTGCCTGCCATTTTTCGCTGCTGGGAACTTGTTTGGCACCTGATCCTTCTATCCTTTATTATAAAATGAAAACCTTTTATATCCTGGTTTCCCACTTGGGCTGTTCAGTGGACAAGAGTGTACTAGCATGGAGAATCTGCTCCCCGAGGTGCTGCATGTGATTAAAATTTGCTTGCTGTTATTCTAACTGCTTAGCGGCCGGCCCCGGGGGTTGTAGGCCCATACTTGTCTTTGGTTGAAATGTCAATAAAGGTTTAAAAAAAAAAAAAAAAAAAAAGTTTTCTGTCAAAGGACCATTTTGAGGGAAGGTTCTCATGTTCCTGAACCTCGATTTCCAATATCAGAGGGTTATGGTCTGATAAAACCTTTGGTAATTTCCGTATGGTAGCTCCCTCTATAAGCGAGGGAGAGATAAAAAAATAGTCAAGCCTAAAATATTTCCGATGAAGGCAAGAAAAATATGTATACCCGGCATACCCAGCTTTTTTATGAGCCCAGACGTCCACTAGGCCGTGGCTACCCACCAAGGCTTTAAGAGCCTTAAATACTTGTGGTTTTTTCCCCAGATACTCTCCCCAGGGTGTATCCAGTGTACCTAAGTGGACATTAAAATCTCCACAGATTATAAGTGGGGATGGCCAAGAAGCTAATTCGAGCTCTAATTTTGCCCATATCTCCGGGTCGTCAAGGTTGGAGCCATAGATCGTGCATAGTGTGACCCTGCTAGATAATAAAACTATTGCCCACCTTCCCCCTTTATCCGCTAGAGTTTGCTCATTCAGAGGCATCCGTTTGGAAGTGTGTATGGCAACACCTCTCGTTGTGGTTGTCTGCCGTGAACTAATTGCCTGCATATTTCCAGGAATAATATTAATCCCTCTCTTTTGCCATGGGATGTGAGTCTCTTGTTGGCAGATAATATCTGCCCCCCACGACCGTACCACTTCTGCAGATCTATTTCTCTTGCCACCATCATTGAACCCCCTATATTTACTGAGCAAATACTCAGCCTACCCATCCCTATAATTTGTTTGATACCTCAATTGTACCTTAAAACATTCCCTCATCTCCGTGTCATTCTAAACTCGATTCCCCTCAAATTTTCCTGAATTGTTTACTCGGGCAGGATTTAAAAGAAAAGCCTGCGCTCCCTTATCTTGGAAGGGCTTAATCATCTGGCGCAAGCGCCAACGACGTTCCACAGTGACATGGCAGTAATCTGGTCTAGTGAAATACGAAAACCCATCTACACTACTTTGTGCTTCTGGTCTTGCCCTTTCAAAAACATTTTGTCTCAATAAATAATTCCCAAAATAGACCAGAAATGCCCTAGGTTTGGGATCAGGGTGGGTTGGTTGTCGAATTGTGAAAGGGACACGGTGTGCCCTTTCTATCTACTGTTGCCAGTTCCAGCCTTCCAGTTCGGGGAAGGAGTTCTGCAACAATTGAACCATGTAAGTACGGGCATCGGGCCCCTCCTTTCCCTCCGGGATACCCAGGAATCTAAAGTTAGTCCTTCGCTGGTAGTTCTCACTCTCCTCCAGCTTCCACTGAATATCCAAAATTCGAGCATCATGGGCTTCCACTTGCCCCTTTGAGCCAGCGACCTCCAACAAATCCGTCCTAGACTCGATCTCAGTCTCAGTCATCCGGTCACTTATGTCTTTACAAGTTCTTGCTTCTTTCCTAATTGCCCCTTGCAATTTACGAGAGGCATTCTGCGATCTTTTACTTTCCATCCGGGATTCCTCTCGGTGTGCAACCACGCACTGCAGGATTGATGCTAAAGTCAGAGGGTCTGGGGTGAGCCCTTCACCCAGGGTTATGTTGGCATCACCCATCAGTTGTTCTCCGAGTGAATAATTCCATCTCAGGGCCCCCTGTTTTTGCCTCTCAGGTCTCCCCGTACTGAGATACATCGATCGAACAGTTGCTGCCGTGCCCTTGTCTTGTATGTCCCTTTCTTCACTTGACTCCGTATCACCCCCCGACTCTGAACCGAAACCTGACCATGTTGTGTCAGAGAAAAAAAAAGTCATTTGCCTCTGAATCTATATCTCTTTCCTATGCGGGGTTCTAAGAGCCCTAGAACCCCCCTTATGTTTTTGGTTCCCCCCAGGCACCTGGCAGGGTTAGTTCCCATCCTCTCCTCCGATTAAATCATTCTGGGCCCCTTTAAGCCCTACTTTACCTTCGTAGGACTTTAATTTTGCACTGGGTTTTAACCCTCCCTTTTGAGGAACCATCAATATTTTCTGCCCGTTTTCCTGTTCCTGGAAATGTTCCTGTGTGTTGATCACGACTCCAACTTCAGATTCATGGCTATTACCAGAGATGGCTGCACTGCCCGGGGGGACCGTAAACCGAGCATTTTCTACCGTTCCACAGCCCCCAGCCACCTGTTGCAATAGATCGCAGCCATGACAATCATTCTCCTCAGCCGACTGCTCCTGGAGATTACACTGGATTGCGAGCTCTTCAAGCCCCTCTCCGGCCCCACTGAGCTCCTTACCCGTCAGCATTGGGATGTTAACTCCTCCGGCAGTTCCAATCTGGTCTCCCTCCTGAGCTCCGGTGGAGCCAGCCCCCAATCCTCTGAGCATCTCGATCACCGAGACGGAGGGCCGGTGTGGCTGGGGCTGAACGCCCACACCCCTCCCTTTACTGTCAGCCGAGCTCTCAGTTCGACCTCCAAGTCTCTGCTTGCGACCACGAACGGTTGCTGGGACCGGCTCGATCTCCAAAGGGGGCGCCGGGGGGCCGTTACGTTCTCCCGCACCTCTCCCCCTCGAAGCCACTTTGGGACCCATACTTCCCCGAGCTGGAGCAGAAGATGCCAGGAGCAAGACCTGTTCGAAGCGCTTACAGCCGATAATCAGTTGCTCCAAACTCCGAACCAGCGCCGTGACCCAGCACTGTAAGTTACACAGGTCTCGATCAGTTTCAGTTGCCGCGCTGCCGCTTCCCTTTAGATTGCTAACGGGGGGCTCCACATTCTTCGGTTTTGGGGGTCTTTTAATGTATGTATTTCCTCAATACTGCATCAGATCGGGAGAGCACCTACGGCTGACCCTTCTCACTCAGCCGCCATCTTGCCTCCGCACCACCTTATGCCTTTTCAATGCACTTCTTAATTCCAATTCCTTTGACATCATGCCATCAGCCTTTATAAAATTTCTCATGTCTAGCAGGTGCCAGGTAAGAAATCCGGCACAACCGAGAGAGTGAATTATGTTATCCAATGACCACCCCCATTTTGGGATTTTGTCCTCGAATATAAAAGAAATCCAACTGATCTCCCTTGCATGCAAGGCATGGCAGGCTGATCAGCAATCTTTTTTTGATTGAAGTACTCATTCCATGTTGGTCAAAGTGATTTTGTGAAAGTTCTGAGGTGAACAGACTGGCAACTGTAGATTGCACAGGTTGACTGCCACTGGGCCAACAAAGATGCAGCCTCCAAAGTCCAGTTCAACAATGAGCTGGCTGATGTACAAAGCCACCTCACAGTTGCAAACTCTGCAATTCAGAAAATCTCAGGGTTTGTAGCTACAGAATGGCTTTTTTGCTGTCTCCTAAACTCATTTAGCAGTAAGGTAAAGTCTGTTCAAATTGCAAAATGGATTTTGACTCATTCTGATGAGGCGTGAATGTGCCCCCCCCCCCCCCCCCTACCACCTTCTAATTGCAATGAGATGTATCGATAGTTTGCAACCACAGTTGCAAACCATTAAAAGGTTACTGACTACTCAAGGAAGAAGGTAGCCCATTTGCAGGCAGTGATGCAGGGGACCAACAATTCTCCACTTCAATATGTTCATTAATGGGAAACTTTTCTGTTATTGAAGCAGCACTGGTTCATAAAAGAACATGCATTTATATTATTTTTTTAAAATAAAGTGTCCAATTCGTAAATACAAGTCCTTCTGATTTTATGTTCCCTGCATCCCCATCCCAATTTTGTAGCCAATCACAGAGAGTAATACATTAGTATTAGTGACTTGTCTATTTAATATTCATTAGGCAGGTCGTTCTGTGACTACTGGAACTGGATGTTTTGCAACTTGACCTTATATTACACAAGTTGCATGCAAAATCCGAGAAGGGTTTTAAATAATTGGTGTGTAATTTTCAGCCACTATTTGTGCCCAGTCTCTGTGTACGTCTGCCACATAGTTTTTAGAGAGAAGTGGATACATTTATTTTTCTGGCGTTTGCACAAAAAATATTAATGTGAGTTGTAGGCCATACCTCGTTAAACAAATGTTCATACTGAGCATACCTAGGTAAGTATCATCTATGTGTTCAGTTTGTTATGGGGACAGATTATTAGATAGAAATCACACTGCGCGGCAGCCTCTGAACCTGTAATACTAGATGGATGGAAACCTTGGGCCATTTACTCTTTACTTTCTGGAGCAAAGGTAGATAGATGCCTGAGGAAGATTCAGGCATGAATGTCCCTGATGGAAACCGGAATAAAGGCTCTTATGGAAGAATGCACTGAAAAGTAAATTCAATCTCTGATGGCCATCAAATTAATAACCAATATTGCTGCGCACTTCCTTTCCAGGCACGGTATCTTACAGACAGTCAATTAGATATAAGGATAAAATTTTAATCTACCTTTATTTGGCACAGTTGTTAAATATGTAAGGGTTTGGCGCAATAGCATTACAATTACAGATATAAGGCCCAGATTCCCATATTTGCTTACCAGCTGTAACAAGCAAAATTTATGAGGGTTAATCCCTTTCTGTTGGAATTGTTTGCCATTGTAAACAAATTTACATGCGTGCACACACTCTTTCTTAAACCAGTCTCTCTTAGTCACTGGCTTGAGTGGCATATTCATCTCTCATTTAATGTTATTCGCTGTTTGAGTCTGTCCTTTTACCTCAACTCAAGTGCTTGCATTATATTGTGACTACTTTTTAACCGAAGCCCTCTCCGTCTGCTCTTGCACGATCTCTCCCATGTCTCACTCTAATATGCTAATGTACTATTCATGAACACATTAAACTCAGACCTATAGGCTTTGCATTGCTTGTTTTTAGTTTGACGTCCTGTGACGAGGTGCACTTTCCTACTTGATGTTTCCGAGTCACTGTTGCTTTTTCATTTTTCCCACATCCCTGCAATATTAAATTTATTGTAAATACAGAAACTGGCTTTTTGAGCAGCACATGAACTTCCACACATATATGTTGACCTCTGTCAAGGTTTCACTGACGTCTAGTCAGCAGTTGCAAAATTGCGTTCCTGATCTCCTTCAGTTGAAAATGTATTGTATGTGCATTTATATAGCGCTTACTACCCCTGATGAGGCGTTGAAGCTCCTTTTCAGCGAGTAGCACGCTACTCCGGAACCCATAAAGGATTAGTGTTGAATTAGTATATTGAAATATAAAAGTAATTTGAGTGGTGGATATGTTAGTCAGTTATTTGGATTGAGAAGGGTAGCGAAGGGATAGAAGAGAGAAAAGGTTTGCAGTTATATAGTGCTTGCTACCCCTAATGAGGTGTTGAAGTGCTTTTTTGGCGAGCAGCACGCTACTCTGGAACCTATAAAGGATTAGTATAGTGAAATATGAGTGGACATGTTAGTCTGTTATTTGGATTGAAAAGGATAGTGGAGGGAAGGATTTAGACATGTTTTGTTTGTTTCGGAGGTCATAGCAGTAGGAGGAGGCTTAGTATGAGTAAAAGGGATGTGGAGGGGATGAGCCAGAGGGAAGGGTTTAGAAAGGCTTGTTTTGGGGGATCGGTATAGTAAAAGGTATGAGATGATGCAAGGAGGGGTAGAGTAGGGAAGAATCTAGAAAGGGATATTTTCAGCATCATAGTAGTGGTATGGGGTTTGGGATGAATGAGAGAGTGGAGGTGGGAGATATATTGATAGAGGTATAGGGTGAGAAATAGAGTAGTGCATTGGAAGGAGTAGTAGAAAGAGGTTTGAGATGAGTCGGCGTTGAGGTAGAAGATGTATTGAGAGAGGTATATGGTAGTGCATTGGATATGCTGAATTAGAAGAAAATTAATAAATATATAGATCCAAGTACATGGAAGGTATATAGATGCATAAAGGAAGGAAGTATATGTAGATTAAAGAGGCATTGAATAAATTACGGCTTTCAATTGTTGTTGTACTTAAAAATTCATTTTATGAATTTGTTTTAAAACATAATTATTCTACATCTTTACACAAAGCAATACACATATATAGGTACATATCTATAGTACAAATAAATGCTTACATACAGAGGGATATGCTGTATATTTCTGTTTGCGTATGGTGCCTATGGGGGGAAGGAATTCTTGAGTAGTTTACTGAAGATAATGTGGTTGTCTGTGGATCTTATGTTGGGGAGTAAATAGCTTCATCATTTGGCTGCTTGAATAGAGAAGGATGTGCCACCCATGTTTTTTTTCTTGTATCTTGGGATTTTGAGGTGAGGTATCACTCTAGAGCAGAGGTTCCTTTGTTGAATGTGTTTGGTGACTTTATTCCTGATGAAGAGCGGTCATGTTCCATGTATTACTTTGTGGGTGATACAAAACAGCTTGAAGGCGGATCTTCTGCCAACCGGTAACCAATGCATGGCTTTCAAGGCAGGGTAGATGTGGTCTTGTGGTTTGATATGTAGGTGTAGTCTGGCAGCTGAGTTATGAATCCGTTGTAGTCTTTTCATGGTCTTTAATGGGGTTCCGTGGTAGAGGCTATTGGCATAATCGAGTTTGGACAGAACAAGGGAGATGGTAGCTTGGACCTTGGGTGGAAATCCCAAATGAGGGAAAATTCATCAGAGTTTTTATAATAACAAAGCTTGATCTTTCTAGTTTGTCTATTTGGGCATTCAACGATAGCTTGGAGTCCATGGTCATTCCAAAGATTTTTAACTTCCTTTGATACTTTGGGCTGTGATCCTATTTCATTACGCCAGGTGGCGAGCGGCTCATAATTTTTCCAATTGCCACATGTAAGTATTTTGGTTTTGGAAGCATTCAGTTTGAGATGGCTCCACGTCATGCATTGAGCTACGCCTCTGAGACAACTGAAAATTGGCGAGTTTGCAATGTCTTTGGGGCATTCCAGTTGAAGGAGTATTTGCATGTACTGTGCATAGTTATAGGCCGTGAGGTGAAATTGATTGATCAGTACCGGTAATTACTTCATGTAGATGTTGAAAAGCATAGGTGATCTGATTGAGCCTTGAGGGACCCCCTGCTTTTGTGGAGTACGGTTGGGATGAGAAAGGTGGGGTATGGATGACATTAGTTCTGTTGCGAAGGTAGGATGCGATCCAGTCTAGAGCAGTCCCCTTTATGCTGGCGTCATAGAGTCTTTGTATCAGAGTGTTATGGGCAACCGTGTCAAAGGCAGCTGAGAGGTCCAAGAGAAGTAGCGCAGCAACCCCGCTACAGTCAACTGTGTTCTTCAGGTCATCCCAGATGGCAAGAAGGGCAGATTATGTGCCTCTTCCTGGATGGTATCCCGTTTGGAAGTCTCAAAGTATGGCACTGTCTTCAAGGAATTGTGACATCTGGGCGAACGCTGCTCTTTCTATCGGTTTGCCAAGGAAAGGTGCATTTGTAATGGGTCGGTAGTTGTCAGAGTTCAGCAGGTCCAAGTTTGTTTTCTTCAGTAATGGGTGTATGTATACGTTTTTGAGTTCCTCTGGTAATATTCTGGTAGTTCAGGAATCGTTGATGATTCTTCGTACTGGAGTGGCAGCAGAGGTTGTTAGAAGAATTGTCTTGAAAGTTTGTCAACATATTAGAGAAGGTGATGTTGTTCTTTGATCTTAAATAATCCATTCTGTTGGTCAGCACTCACGAAATGGCAGCCACAATGATCCTAGTACTTCATTCCTATGTTCCATGATTTAGTTAAGTAATTAACAGCCGCTTTAATACATGATGGCACAAAAAACAACATATAAAGGAAACCATAAATCATTCTGCTTTGATTTAATTCCTGTATCTTTACAATAGCAGCACACTGAAGTTTTATTTTCTCCAGAAAGTCCCCAGTGGCATCCCAGCTTCACTGGGATTGTTTCCGAATTCCCTGGAGTTAACTTATTATAAGGCAGTTCTATGTTGTGCAAAATATACCCCCAAGGAACAGATGTGATGAAGCACTCTGAGGAACTATGAGGTAACACTTCTGTTTGTGCACAGTTGTATCCACAGGTCCTGAAGGCGATCAGTTACTCACTGGAGCGATCTGCAAAGCACAAACTGTGAAGTTGATACGTAACTCTCTGAGCTATCTCAAAATCATAGTTTCCTGCAGCTTTTAGAAGCTTCTTTTTTGCTCCCCAAACAGTCACCAATCTTATGATACCATGTTCCTGCGCTTAGGCACTTTACCTTGTTTAGCAACACTAGTTTTGGTTACTTTCTATGGTCAGTAAATGCCTGATGCTCCTCAATTCTAGGCATTTCCATGAAGGCATGCTGCAGGTGGTAGCTATGTTCCCCAACGAGTGAGTGGGCAATAACTGCTGAAACCTTAAAGACTGTCTTTCTATGGAAAATACTAAATACAGTTTGTATTGACCAATCCATTCATCCCTGCCGAACCCTTCCAAAAGCACAGAGTGCAACATATCGTGTGAGAGTAATGACTAGAAGAATGGAAGCTGAGACTGCAGCGTAAAGAAAATGAAGCCTGTTGTCAGAGAAAGATGTAGGCATTTAGATTCATCTTACATGGGGGCATAAATATACGTTAGAGTTGCGGTAAAAGAAAGACTGTCCATTAAAGCCGTGTTTCATAGTGAACATTGAGTGTCCACTGGTCTATAATGGGAAAATTCTTGCTTGATACTTTTTAATTGTATTAAACTTAAGAGGAAAACGTGGAAACAAACCACATAGCGACCAGATACATTTGATTGAAAGGAGAAGGAAGCATAAATAATGTATCCAACAAGAGGATATTGGGGAATTTAGTAATCTGCAATCAATATCAGCCAAGTGCAAGAGATTCTAGGGTGATTAAGACCAACTGAGCAGACTGTAGTCTTAAGGCACTAATTTACATTAGTGCAAGATGAAAATTTCCAATGTAATGAGGATGGTTTTGTCCCAACTTTTTAGTAACAAATTGTGTACCCTTTTGCATATTGATTAATATCCTAGCATGCCGTGTATTTGTAGACTTCTAATTGCATTTTGTGAATAGCGAGCAAGTGAACGCTTTTGTGGTACTTTATCAATAAATCAAATACAAATTTAACAATACCTAAAGTGAGTATATTTACAGTCACAAGTATGGCTTTCGCTTCTAAAATGAATTGTTATTGTAGTGTATGGCCATAAATGTGCTAGCTATCTTATCACACCTACAACAGTCCATAAGAAGTGCGCATGTATGCCTGCTTGCCTCCCCGTTTCGGAAATTTCTCTTTCTTGTCATCCATTCCCTGCTAATCCAAGCCTAAGTGCCTAAATGCTACTCAAATCAAACACTCCCATCCCTTGTGAGACCATTGTTTTGAAAAATGTTGAGATATTCTGTTTTAGCTAGACCACTTGGAAATTGGACCCGGTCACTTGCAAAAACATTTAAACATAAGGAACACCAGGACTGCTAAAGAAAAATGCATCATCAGGTCAGCGGTGGCCCTGGCAGCCAAATGGGAAGATTCTGTCTGTCGCTAAGTGGAGGACGCATTTTATGTGCCTCAACGTTTCACAATGCACAGGACAATTGCTTCGAGCTTCAAAGAAAAGACTGGGGAGAAAGTAGAAGGGTATGTCTAGTATTCAGGGTTGGGGGAGAGGTGGTTTTGAAGAGTAACTCCTGACGCTCCTCTAACATTGCCGGGTAATTCCACCGTTGCACTGGTGGCTGAGTTTTTTCCCCGACCTTTCTTCTTTATGCACTCTGTAATCTTATTTTTCACCCTTGTATTTTTGTTCCTGCTGGATTTATTTAGGTGCATTCCAGAGGAGCTCTGCTTCGGGTACACTGATGAGCACAGCCTATAGCGCAATCTCTGCTGTTTGCACTGTTGGCTTTTCTCAATCATTGTTAAAGAAGTGGAGTCCAAGTGTTAAATAATAAATTACTGAATACAGGTTGCTTCCATTAAAGCACCTACAATGAGTTTTTGATTTGTGGATTTTTCAACTAAGTTAAAAATGTAATTTGCAGCCGAAATGATGGGTCTAAGGCAGGTATGTGGACTGAAGATCCTGATGGGCCACATCCAAGTCAGGTTTTCAGAATAACTACTGGCTGTGAACAAGTTTAAATTCACAAAATGCTAATTTTTCTTAGGGATCCATACCAGGTTTTCGGGATAACGATTGTATAAGCAAGTTTTAATACCTACCTGTATATTTTCTTAGATGTGTAGACTTGCCATTTGGCACTAAATGATAGGCCAACCTGGACTTGCAGAATGCAAGCTGTAGCCTAAAATTCGAGTTATAGTTCACCTAGCCATAATCGTATTTATGCAAAATCGCAACCCATGTCATATTCAAGGTAGGAAATAATGCTCGGCGTTCATTTAGGAGTTAGTGCGAAACTTATGTCTTCCACTTGCCCTGGCAGAGCTAAAGGGCGTTTGAGAATTGACAGGCGCAGCAGGATCATGGGAAATGAAGAAAGCATGTACTTGAAAATGTAAGTCAATTACTTTTTGGTTTTTATCACGTGCAGAAATCTACAAAAGTGAAAAGCCGGATCTCCCATTAATGTATTTTGACATTTGTTTTCTATGTAGCCTGCTGTTTCCACGTGCTGACAATAAGAGATGCTACAAGTGCATGTCAGAAGGTTTGCACTTGACTTGGAGATCACTAGTTCAGGTGCAAAATGTCCCGTTTTGATTTTCCCTTCGTAGTTGTGCTGGTTTGTTTTGCTGGAATTGCATCAGAGGTGAAGTACCTGTTTTTGAGCGGGATGCTCTCCTCTTGGAGTCGAAGGCCGCCCATTAGGTTTCCGTGCAGTTGCTGCTGTTCTCCCACGTGTATGGATTCCTCATCATCTCGGCTAGGACGTTTGAGGCGTATGACTCCATCTGCTTCAAAAAGGAATAACTACCAAGCCCATCTCATGAATACTAGAGAAGTCCTAAAACGGAAAGTGCCTTCGCACATTAAAGTCGCATGTTTCAAAGTGTAAATGACTTGATGAAAAACAAGTGGACTTATATGGCAAGTACATTTCATTTCATATCTTGCACTGATCAGTTTTACTGTGCACGACAATAGATTGATGTTGGTGCCAGAAAACTTATTGTAGCATCTCTCTAAATGAACACTTCAGCAAATGGGTCTTGTTGTAAAGTTGTAGGTTGTATAGAGGGCTGTGTAGCTGTAAAACAGACTATGATTTTAAACATGCGTTCCTTTTTAGGTCTCGCCTGACCCAGCGCATGCGCTGTTCTGGCGAGACTTATTGAGAGGGCTCTAAAAAGTGCTACCAGGCCAGCCTAGAGCCACAGTGCATGTGCGCGGGCGCGCGCGCCGCGCTTTACCGCGATTACTTTCACTTTAGCGGCCGCACGGCCGCTTTGATGTTTGAGCGTGATCGCGATCACTTTCACTTTCGCGGCCGCTTGGCATAGCCAATAGGTCTCGCTTTTGGGACCTTATAAGTATTTAGTTATGCACTTATAAGGTCCCAAAGGCGAGACCTATTGGCTATGCCAATGCTTGTTTCTAAATGAGTTGACTACAACCTTCAACAGGCCTGCCAACTAAAACAAAATATTTCACTGTATGAGAAGGGGGTGTGGACTTAGTTGAACCAGGGCCTCATGCTGAGAACTACCTAAGTGGCACGTCTGCCCGCTCCCACCACCAAAACCCCCCTCCTCCTAAAAAAAAAAAAACCATGCTGAGGCTGGGGTTAATGTCCTGCTATATTTTCACACCACTTATTGGACATCGGCTGCTCAAAGCCTGCAAAGACGAGCCAGTAACACACTTGTCTCAGTGGTTTTCTCTGTCACCGTGTGATATTGTCTCCTTACCGGGTGACGTTGTGAAGGTAGTCGATATTGGTAGCAGCATGTGAGTTGGTAGGCCTGCTTCACATGGTCCAAAGATGTTCCAATGAAATGGAACCTTCCGATAGTTGTCCTTGTGTCTTGCTCTCTTTCCTACCCTTCTGCTTGGGAATTAAATGCAGCCACAGTGAGGACTTTAAAAACGGACCCCAAATGATGGTGTCACGCTTAGATTTTTGATTGGCATCCTAGCATTGCACTCTTCCACAGTCAAATCTATCTTTGCAACATCCTGTCTTCAAGAGCTGTCCCCACTCAGTTCCTGTTAGTTTCAGCTGCTGGTCGTGATGTAATGGCTGCCTTCTCTGCCCTTTCTACAATTAGAGTTGTGTTGCTTTCTTTTGCCTGCTCCCCTTTATAGATGGCACAAAGTTCAACATTTCCTTGGATTTAAATAGCTAATTAAAAATGTACTTTTGTTGGCTTCTGCCACACTCCGGAAGGGCTTCTAGCAGTTTAGAATACTGCAAGTAGCTCATGGCCGCAAAGCCAGACGAAGACTGCATACCTTGTCTGGGGACTATCCTTTCAGTGAGATCCTGGAGTTTTGTTCTGTAATTCATCTGCGATTGCTAAAAACTGTTCCTATTGTTGATGAAGAAAGATTCAGTATCAAAGGAGGCTCTTGATTTTGTTGTGGGACATAGTCTATCTCATTTACATTAAATGGGTTCAGTGTTGGGTGTAGTCATTGAGCGCAAAATATATTGTTGTAGGCTACAGAATCAAAACACTCATGACAGTTAATTGAAAAACAGTTGGTCCTGCGGTATCAGATGACTTTTTTCAAGCATCAAGGTGCTACAAAGAGGTGCTTCTGCCACAGAACAGAAGTCAAGGAGGATTCCAAAACCAGAGTGCACGAGAAGGGTGACAAACCATTAGCAAATACTTGATTTTTTAGGTGAATCTGCTCTATCTAGGGTCTTCCTGGACCATATTGATGGAACTGGAGCTTCATGGTACTCGTGCGGTTGCACAATCTCCTATGGAGCCCCTCCCCCGACCCAAAAGTCCAATATTAATCCTGCCCATGCAAGGTGCATTCCAGGGTGTTGAAAAGCAGTTTTTCCAACTAGATTGGCCATTTCTTCGTGATAGGCTGCAAGAATACTGGTGCTTGGAGCCCACTCTTAGAGAAAGGAGATGAGTAGCATGTATGAAAAAGATCGGTGTTTTCGTGAACCTCTGCGCAGACATAATCCACATCGCAAAGATGTGGATTGGAAAATTAAGGCGGATAGCTTTAAAACTAATGTAGGTGAGTGCAAAGCACTGTCCTTAATATAAGAAACGGATTGGTGTTCATATATTACATGGAACCTCACAAGAGAGGGGTTTGGTTATGACCTCTAGTTGGCTAAATAATGTAACCAGACTGTGGGGAGAGAAATGGGAATATTGTGGTGCAGAAAGAGTTCTAATCAGGAAAAAAACCACCAGTAAGGTCTCACTTAGAATGCAATCAGTTATTCTGATCACTACTCTAGAGGTTTAAAGATAGATTATTGACAGTTTGGTGATATAACAAATGTTTTAAAGCATGATTACTCTGAAATGAGGTTTGAAAACACAAAACTATATTTGCTAATGGGAAGGAAGAAGCATAAGAGGGGAACATTCATATTCCTCCATATAATACAACAGGTATTGTTTAAAAAAAAACTGCAATGGTGTGCCGAGATACTCTGGGGTACTTCTGCGTACAACTCGCAGATGCTTTGATTGTAGGGATGTGTGGAAGCACTAATGGACGAAAGTTGTCAGGTCAAAAAATATGTATTCAAAAAGTCTTGATGGATTAACCTGGGTGCATACATTGCTATTGAATAAACACGGTAAATTCAGTACGTTTATCAGGAAAAAAGGGTAACTGTGGGAGGCTAGGTAATGCCTATCTAATTTCAAGTTATGTTTATTTTTACATTTCAAAGGTTTTAATTAGCATTGAACGTGTCGAACTCAGTCTTATTATAATTTTAGAGATTATGCATTGCTGCCCACTTCAGAGTTGTTAACTAGAATGACAAGGATTATAGATCATCGATTTTTTTTAAGCTGGCTGCAGTAAAAAAAAACTTTGACAATTTGTTTCTCTATGCAGTATGTCAATGAGAAAAATTAATGTCCAACGATTCAGTGTATTGTTGATATGTATACATTTCCTTTTGCATTTGCAATGCAAGCATTTCATAGGAGGCAGAAGGATATACCAATCCACCAATACCATTAGGTGAAAGGATAATACTCCATTGGGGTGGACTAAATGTCAACTCAACCTATATGTCGTAGCACTGGTGACAATGGGCTTTACAGACAGCTGCACTGTCAAGCCAATAATAAAAATGCTGTTCTTACCATCTCTGATATACTCTGACACATACCCTTCCGGCTGTTGTTCAACCCGTCTGGCTTTATTCATCTGATCGATTTAATCTTTAGATACTGAAAGATAAGCTAAAGGAGCATTAGCAGAAGCAGTATAGCTAATGCCAATCTTGAGTTTAATGTTATGTTGATGGAATCCCTATTCTGGGAATACTGCTTCATATATTCGCCGATTCCTCCCTTTTTGGATATGTGTTTCTTATTGAATATTTAGTTACGGGATTATGAATTTGTTTCCTTTTCTTTATTAGAATATCTCTAAATGTTTTCTATGCAAAACATTACCTTTAAAACTCAAGTGTTGTCCAATGATATTTTATTTTGCGGATAACTCCTACTAATGATACAAATGTGTGCCTTTACTTTGACGCGCATATTGATTTATGTTGTAATGTATTCATTTGGTTGTGCTCGTGCACTTTACAGTCTTGTAATCCTACTAACAATATAAATCTGAATTTTTTAAATAGCATTATATTTTTGTAAATACCGTTTTCCCAAAACTTAGACATCAGCATAAATGCAGTGTGTGTGCAGTTAGCGTCATTAATGCCTCTCATATATTGTCAGGTGCTTCCTAATGTTGTTTTGATGAGCTTTAATGGTGCTTGCATTAGTACTTTTTGGTTTTTCTGTTTTTTGTCCTTTTTGTTCGCAGTAATGGTCTAACCCAGGTGGTAGACCGCGTCCTAAACCTGGCCCCGGGGAAATCATATTCCCCAGCATTGGCAAATGTCTCAAAATATTTGTTGCGCTCACCATGGTATCCTTTCCCCAGAGAAGAGACCTCTGCTCCCTGGAGTGTCTGGACCAGCCGTGCATTTCTGAATTAATAAGTGGAAAAAGATGGTAACTATATAAAAAAAAAATACAATAAACTAAAAAAAAACTGACGTGGACAGCATCTGATGTTTCGTAGAATTCCCCAAACGCTTTGAGAAAAATAACTTGATAACTAAAAGACACACATGTTTGGGTAATTAGACTAAACGCCAGAGGGAAAAGACTGATGCAGTGGCTAGAAGTGTGCTTACATTTTGGTTTGCAGATTTTTATCGAGGGAGTCCTTGCAGATACACTAGCGGATGTGGGTATGCATATCATAGTTTACAGGCACCGTCCCTTTAAATATGACTCTGACAGCAAAATACCATCATCTCCTGAAGGTGGACAGCAATCAAATAATTCTAAACTCTAAGGTTCAAATCGTAAATCCTGGAGGAAACTGTAGGTTTTGTCATGATTATGTAGAAGTCCAATTCTTTTTACACCATTTTGAGAAATTCTGATCGGTAACTTTAGGATTCTTACAGAACTATTGCCAATAAATGTGTCATTGATTAATTGTCTTATTTTTATAGAAAGGTAAATGTGAAATAATGTACATGCTCTCTAGCATTTATTTAACTTCCTCCTCACCAGAGGAAGTTTTTGTGTCCGGCACACTCACCAAAGTGGAAATAAGTGGAATTATTGTTTGTTTCATGGGTTTGCTGGAGGAAGCCATTTTGAATATATCCTTTGTCATTTTTTTGAATCAATGCTATTGTCTTTAAATCAGTTTGCATCTGATTTATATGTGGATTTGATATGCTGAATCTTGTGCGAGGTCAAATTTTCTCAAATCGAATCACGTTGAGAAGTCATTTCAGCACTGAATCCCAACACAGCAACATGGTTACACTCACGCGGTTCATCTCTTTCTCTGAATTGAGGTTGCACCCTGCCACTGGTAGTTGCAAATCAGGGTAATTCGCAAGCAGATACCACCCAGAAAATGTCTGTGCAAGGGACAACCAGACTAACAACCCTAAAGGGAAATGGTATGAGTTTAAAGAACTTAGTTACCTTGAGAAACAGTTACCACAGTCCTAGTGCAATCTCAGTGCAGGGAAAAAGAAACCAGTGGATGTCGCGTGTGTAACCTATGTCAGTACAGAGCAAATCATTGCCGAACTGATACTGCAAAGGGATTTGATTTCGGAAGATGTTACTTCATTGCCGTTTGTGTCTTTGGTGGAGTTGGGTTCTGTGTTAATTAGGCTCTCTTCATTCCCTTTAATCCCGAGGCTCAGGGTATATCCCCATCACACATTTGCACAGGATAGTAATCAGGAATCTGCAGCTGGAAAATTAGAGTTTGTACCTGCCCGGTATTTTTATTTATCTCTCTGTTTTTGCCTACAGTCATGCTTTGTTGTACTTCTCTACATTTTCTTTAGTGATATCCGACTCAGACCTGATGTGTCAACCTATGTGGGCACACCACAGAGTTGTGAATGTGCAGCACTGCACCACCACCAGGTACAGTGCTGGATGTGTTATACCCTGCACAGGGCCAAGGATTTATATAGTATTGGATTACCCCTCCCTGCCTCATGAATATTAATGGGGCAGATTTAGCATGTGCGCCTCACTGTGCACACTTGCATCAACAGGGACAGGAGCCTTCAAGGGAGTGCACACCTTTGTTTTGCTTGTACTGTGGTGCTTGCATTTTGTCTTCTTTCATATGAAGGGAAAGTGGCACAAATGCAAACCATTTGCATGTGTGGCATAAGAGCCATTCAGAGGGGTGCATAAGGCCACTGAAGCAAAAGCTGCCCGCAGCTTTCAGTTTGTGTATGATTAACACCTGCTCTAAGTAGATGTTAATGAGCCAGTGTTTTGAGGTCTTTTGTGTGGTCACAAATATTACCATTTGCTCACAAGGAGGTTGTCGTATCCACTTTCTATTTCGAACTAAACGGCCGCCAAAAATGTGCATTGTGGCCAGTGCCATCGTGACTTCATATTGGAATTGTGAATAACAATATCATTTGTGCCGTGTCAGCATTGTGACTTAGAGTTGCAACTTTTCATTGTATCTCGTGCTGACTTACTATTATCCCGAAGCTTTGAGATCCACATGATGTAGAGGGTGTCATGGAGTTTTTAGCTTCATTGCTCAAAGAAGATACTCCACCTCTTTCCTCCAGTCACATCTCGGAGCCTGTATGTGCATGATCAGCCTGTAGTAAATACAAAGGGTATGCAGTTCCTGAATGATAGTGGGAAGCCAGGAAGCTTTTTGTGGTCATGGGTTACAGGGGGGACGGGGGGGTTCTTCCTGTTGGAATCAGGGCCCTCACACACCCGGCTGGGTGTTATGCTTCATCATAGGGCGTGCTCCTCGTCAGGTCGGCGCTGCAATACCTGACAGGCTCCCTATGAGGGGCTCTTTGGCAGAGATCTTTTAGTCTGTTCTGCATCAGAAGGGTTGGGAAGCTACCACAACCTCCTAGAACAGATGGGGTGGCAGGGGCAGATCAAGTGATATGCGCTGTGCTGAGCAGGCCAGGTTTGCTTTGAACTCTGCGACTGTCTGATGGAAACCGCATGGGATGTTGTGGTCCAGGGTCGCATTGTGCAGATAACCACCAAGCAAAAAACAGAGGGTTGCCTGTTTTCTGTGGTACTACATAATGAAATGTTGTTAAATAGGAATTTGCCCCTGTTTATTGGATCTTAAATATTGAGATTCCAGACCATATATAAAAGGAGTAGAGGAAGAGATTAATTGGACTTCTTACATGCTGGGTTGACAGCATGCCCTCTGTATTGATTCTTGATAAAAATGTCTTATTATGTACTCTCGGAATTTGTTGCCTCAGATTTAACTGAATATTTGAATTACCACAGTATATATTATGACTTAATTCCGGGACTTGGGATTCCTTCTATTAACATATTTTCGTGTTCTTACTTTTTCCTAATTTCTGTCTTTTATCTTCCTGAACAAGGCGTCCAAATACTGTCCTTTGTCTAAGGTTTTTATTTGTGTAAAATTAACTACAAATCCCCTCCGTACTCCGACCACAAATCTGGTGTCTTGTGCTTTTTAGTGCTCTAACATTTTTGCTAGCAAGCATCATTCTTAGCTCAGTATGTGTTTTCCCTGCCTGTCTCCCAAATGTTAATCCTATTCCCGGCAGAGTTTGGTGACCTTCCCACTGCCCCAATCCTCAGGCCATAGAAGGCCTCTGAGATTTCGAGTGTAGCAATTAAAAGAACTGTTGGGAAATAATTAGTCCTTTTTCTTTCCTCGCCGTATGCTCCAATTATATGGCGGTATGCAAATACCTTTGTGCCATCCCTCCTTACTCTGAGCGTCATCATGTTAACATTGAATAAAATGTCCACTTTTGAGTGTTGTTGGTCAGAATTCTTTAAACAAGCAAAGGAAAACCGCATATGGCTAGTGAAAGAATTTCTTGTAACCACGATTCTGCTCTCGATAGATTTGCCATGAATCCGTTTGTGAAAAGCAACCATTTTTACATCACTCGGTAAGCAATGTGATGTTGTGGTGCTGTATTTGTTGGGTTTGGAGGCTGTCCTTGATCTTGGTTGATCACATTTTCTGTGGTTGGTGAAAATGTTTTACCTGAAAATGATCTGTGGGTTCAGGTATAGACAGTCTTAGATTTGCACCTGGATTGAGTGACCTGTTCATCCTGGATAAGAGAATACCCTTTTTGTTTTAACACAAGTACATCTTTGGTGTTTCCAAACTCTCAGTTCGAAATCGACGAATCACTACACTCACCCCATACTGAAAAACGAAATCTGCACATTTTGTAGTAGATTCATGATTTTTTTTTTTTTTTAATGCATAGCTATACATTTCACCTAACCCTATTGCTGAAGGTACATAAGCTATTTACCACGGGGCAGATAAGGGAGAAAGGAATATGTAGAGTAAAGTAGGGAAAAGGTGCCAAAGGGAGAAAGCAGTGAAAAATGAACCCACAAGAGTGAGATAAAGAGACACGAAGTGTAGGATGGTGGAAGAAAGGGGCATAATGAGGAATTAAAATTTGCAGCATTTGTGTTCACAAACCTTGGCGTTTGGCGAGCTTGTTGGGCCTTTGCATTATTTATACAAAGTAAGTTCTGCTTGGGGCTGTTTTGCAAATACTGGTAAATAGTTATTCCACATTCACTCAACACCAACGCCTGTTTTTATCCCTCTTACTCCCCTCCCACCCTACCAGCTCTTAAGTATTAATCTGTTAGTATTTTTATGTTACACCTTTTCCAAGTACATTTAGGGAGGGAAAAAGGTAGGTGAGGATTGTAGTCTGTTGTGAGTTGTGGGGAGGGGGGTTGTATTGCAGATCTATTTCCCAAAGTACATGATTCATTGGCTGACTTTGATAACAATGTACAGGACAGTTAAGATGAAGTCATAGGTTAACTATAGCTGGACTGTTTTTATTTCTAGTTCGAACTTCATGCGGTCTTATTTCATTCATTTCTGGATGTTCCTTGGCAGAGCCTTTTGTATGCCAATTCTACATCCAAAGCATGCTGAGGGAAGTCACAGTTTGCTTGAGAAGGTAGACTTTGAGTCTAATTGGTTAGTAGAGACAGTACAGCTTGGTCAAGTGCTCAGAAGCACAATTGTGAATTGCTTTGTGTACTAGTTGTAGTAATAAAAGTTTGACAAAACCTTCATTGACAGTCAGTGGAGTGTAATCATGAGAAGTGATGTGCCAGATCACTTCAGGTAGAACAGGAGTCAAGACCATGCATGTGTACTCTCAGTAGTTTTTCCATACACTTGGAGGCAGACAGTGCCAGAATTACAGTAGTTGATTTAATGTTTGAGAACATCACGAACTAGCTTAATTTTGTGTACCCGCAGAGTAGGTGTAGGATCACCACCAGTAGGTGTGGTTGATCAAATGCGTTCTTTGATTAGTCATTGGGATAATGACTTGAGGAAAGCGTGGCTTTAAATACTGCCTCCAAGTTGCAAAAATGTGTCTTGGTTGTTAAAGGTTTTCAAGGCTGGTGGACAATTGAAAGAAATAGTGAAAGGATTTCGTGGATTGATCAGAATGGTTTTAATGTGGGAGGCATCTAGCTAAACCCAGGCCCTCATTATGAGTGACCCATTGAATTATGTGTACAGTAACATCTGTTACCAATTATATATCGTAAATTTACAATTGGTGCTATCTGCACCAAATTATGCATGTTATTTCCCTTTTTAGTGGCTACATTTGAAATAGATGCTATCTTTCGCAGCCGATTATGTGCCACAGGATATTGTTTTTTCTGGGTTTGTTAAATTCTGCACCTCATACCGGGCCACTCCTAATGACTGCCTATGTGATGATTCATTCAGCTTCGTCTTTAGATTAGGCCTGCAACAGTTTGATAGTCGTTACTACTTGCGTTTTCATGTTCGAGGTGGATGTGCCCGTCATCTTTGTGTGTGACAGGCTATGTTCTATCAGTTTTGCATCCTCAACTTAGGAATCAGATCGAAGGTCACAGGAAAGGTCGAACCTTGATTCTCCCCAAAGAAAAACATGAATTCAGATGCAAAGAATATTTTGGCCCATAACTAAACAAAATGGTCGCACACTGCTCCACCCACTAGCGTGTTACCCCGAAGAACTGTGGTCCCTGTAGTCCGCGTCGGCGGGTACGCCTATGCTCAGTGGTGCGTGCAAGTCAGAGTAGCGTTAGCCATCCCTGGACACGTGTTTCACGGTAGTTGCCGCTCGTCAGCAGGGAGTAGGAAGAGTGTGGGGTTGCATGTGTAGGCTGCTAAAATCATATCCGGTCTGGTACCTCTCGTAGCAACGCAGGTGCGTAACCTACAGCCCGTCGGCTGTCGGGGCTCAGGGAGCCACTAAATAACTAAACAAAATGGTCGCACACTGCTCCACCCACTAGCGTGTTACCCCGAAGAACTGTGGTCCCTGTAGTCAGCGTCGGCGGGTACGCCTATGCTCAGTGGTGCGTGCAAGTCAGAGTAGCGTTAGCCATCCCTGGACACGTGTTTCGCGGTAGTTGCCGCTCGTCAGCAGGGAGTAGGAAGAGTGTGGGGTTGCATGTGTAGGCTGCTAAAATCATATCAGGTCTGGTACCTCTCGTAGCAACGCAGGTGCGTAACCTACAGCCCGTCGGCTGTCGGGGCTCAGGGAGCCACTAAATAACTAAACAAAATGGTCGCACACTGCTCCTCCCACTAGCGTGTTACCCCGAAGAACTGTGGTCCCTGTAGTCCGCGTCGGCGGGTACGCCTATGCTCAGTGGTGCGTGCAAGTCAGAGTAGCGTTAGCCATCCCTGGACACGTGTTTCGCGGTAGTTGCCGCTCGTCAGCAGGGAGTAGGAAGAGTGTGGGGTTGCATGTGTAGGCTGCTAAAATCATATCAGGTCTGGTACCTCTCGTAGCAACGCAGGTGCGTAACCTACAGCCCGTCGGCTGTCGGGGCTCAGGGAGCCACTAAATAACTAAACAAAATGGTCGCACACTGCTCCACCCACTAGCGTGTTACCCCGAAGAACTGTGGTCCCTGTAGTCCGCGTCGGCGGGTACGCCTATGCTCAGTGGTGCGTGCAAGTCAGAGTAGCGTTAGCCTTCCCTGGACACGTGTTTCGCGGTAGTTGCCGCTCGTCAGCAGGGAGTAGGAAGAGTGTGGGGTTGCATGTGTAGGCTGCTAAAATCATATCAGGTCTGGTACCTCTCGTAGCAACGCAGGGATGGCTAACGCTATTCACACTTGCACTCACGACACGAGCATAGGTGTACTCGCCGACGCTGACTACAGGGACCACAGTTCTTTGGGGTAACACGCAGGTAGGTCAGCAGTGTGCGACCATTTTGGATTTAATATTTTGGCCCATGTTGGTGGGATCCGACAGAAAGATAGTAGATCACATCAACAAGAGTTGGAGCCACAACAGCCATCTTCATTTATGCTTTTTTGACAGTTTGAAGCACACACTGAACACCAAGTGCCTTCCTTGTACTTCAGCAGAGCAGATTTCCAAATGAAGAGCCAGACACCTTACCATGGTTGCAATGATCTTAAGCAAGCCCTGGCAGGCAGACTGTGGCAAACATCACAACATTCATATTGCACTTGGTTACAAATTAAGGTGAGGAAAATCTGGGTTCTATTGATCCTACGATGAAAAAGCAGGGAGTATACAGGCTGTTTGTAATTTGTGGAGGAGAAGGTTGTGGATGAGGATGTTGAAGGCTGCAGAGAGGTCTAACCAGATTGTGGTTCTATCTCTTGTTTGGTTTCTGCTGCTGAACAGTTATTTTTGGAGTGTGATTACAGTCCGCACAAGGTAACTCTGGAATGGGTTTGCAAGAAGCTAAGACTGCTGGGTAGGTATCATTTTATTTGCAATGGAGGGTTAATAATGATTCATGACGGACACCAATGGGCATTCTAATGCATTTGTGAGCGGTCTGATCAGAGGACCAATCCCAGCTGTATCACCTCAGCATTGAAGATGCCTCATCGCAAGGAGGCGGGTTCTAAGGATTTTAACTTTTTTTTAACTTTCCTCATGAAGGCAGAGCTGAATCTGTGGGTTGCTAGAGAATCCTGTGTTTGCAGCGGTGAAGCCGAGTGTGGAGTAGCAATATTGACACAGAACACTATGTTGTCATTAAAGAATGTCATTGGTGACCGACAACATGGTCTGACTTTTGTGGCTTTAAAACAAACTCCCTTTATGTAATGATGGCATTGCATATCTCTTTTAAAATGACGCAATGCAAGGAACACAACTCAATCCATGGCCAACTATTAATGATTAGAAACATGGCTTGCGTCCAGGCAGCACTGAATTACAATGTTTGTACAGAGGAGAATAATCGAGTTTAGCAGCTACTTCACAAACATTTCATGTTCGGACAATATTGTGGAGACTATATAGATACCCATTGACTGTTGCATCAAAGAAGAAACCTCGTTTTCGACACAGTCTTCTTCCTCCATTTAAAATATATATATATATATTCACGTGTCTGCTTGTTAAAATGTTAATTTAGAAATCCGCCTCATTTTGATTTACGACTCCTCGCCTTTGCTAATTGACTCCTTGGTGAACTCTTCCCCCCGCTCATTTGATTGACCTTTTTGGTTCAGCGAGCCTCGGCGCGGAGTCTGCCCGGGGCCCAGAAATAACACATCCCCTTGTGTCGTAGGTGCGCGTTGGGGTGCTTTGCACTTCCGGAGCGAACATCCACCCCAGTTCGCCTTTATTCCACCCAGAAATGAAACGCCTTCTAGCCTGGGATTCCAGTAAAGGGAAAACCAGATGGATTCCCCTAAAATGTCTGGAGAACCGGGGCGACTTGTTATCGATTTTACAGAGCACGACCAAGCATCACTGCATGAATTAGCAAACAGCTGTTTCTAATTTGAGTTTAGAACTGTACACAGAGGAACTTGTTTTAGTGTGCGCTCCTTTCATTTATAATGAATTTTAATCACCGCTACAGGTGAGAGAAATGTAGAAACAAGCTTGTATCTTGTGGAAGAAACAAAGGCGAGACAGATGCTAACAGATTTACAGTCTGTGATAAAAGGAATGTTTGGGTACACTTTACATGTAATTAGAGTGCAGCTGTTTTCAGTCCCAAGTCCATGAAGCCGAGCAGACTATAGTATCTGCTGCTTTTCCGAAGGGAGTAAAGGAAAACAGTGATTCAGCCCCAGAAACATTTATGGATTGTGCTTGGCTTGAACCTAAGGTGTCCCTCACCCTGTCATTACCTCGTCGCTGATGGTTCCTTTTAAACATAAGGGCGCCTCTTCACAAAGGCGTTTTGAGGTATGTAAGTTACTGCTCCTGTACTACGGTTTAGCATACAGTAACATGCCTTTAGTCGTCAGCCCAAAAGCATCTGACATGTGGGCAAATGGGAATATTCATATTCAGCTAGTACAAATAGGAAGGACATTTCCCTTTTTACATTTATACAAATAGGAGTCAAAGATTTTGAAGAAGACTCACAAAGGCTTGTAATAGTACATAGGAATATTCTTGTAGTACTGCTTGCCATACTCCTAAATACTTTTGTGAATCAGCCCCATGGTATATTTGTAGGCAATGAAAATACTCATGATGCAGCTATTTTTAGGTGGTGGAGTTAACGCGAAAGACATGTTTACTCTTTCTGTGCATATTTTCAAGTAGGCATTGGATTTTAAAAATTAATTGAATATTATCTTACTGGGATGAATTCAAACCTAATGACATTATGCACTCAACCTACTGACAACCTTTTCCTTCTGTCTGTACAGGATACGTGTTATTCTGTTGTGTTCTACATGTGCGTCCTTGGAATCTATATTGAGGTAGACCTAGCACTTGCAAAACAGAGATGTTCCTGGAACACCCATGTTTAATTATAGTTAAGCAGGTTCTGACTATCAAAAAGGAGAACAGTCGTATAGCTGGAGTTGAGTACATTCAGGATTTAGATCCGTGAATTTAGCATAATCCCAGCACCCACCATACAATTGATTGATATAGAGGATGGTGACCCTTCAGTACATGAAGGGATGTTGGGCACTGCCAGTGGTCCTCCCATTACACAATAGGCAACATGGGCCCTCATATTTGGCTGTCCTTTACTCTCAACGCATGAATCAGGATGGTAGATCATTAGGGTCCCACACTGCCTTCATGGTATTTTATGACTGGGCTTCTAAGCCTCTGAGGCCGAAACAGAAAGTATCCATTAATGACAGTCAAAAAATGTCGGTTTATGTGCAAACTGTGGAGTTTTTTGTATATCCAGGAGTCTTGGAAAGAGATAATTTGGCAATTTGTATTGAATATCCACAGTTGACTAGAATTCTTTCCCTGTGGTGAAATATATTGCTAGCTAAGTGTTGAGTTACTCAATAATATGATTAGCAATATAGAGGTGCACCCAAGAAAGTCTAGTGTCCTCAGTTAATTTTCAAATGCTCTACAGCATCAACATCTGCTAAATGAAACCCACCTAGACTATTTTATTGTATCTTAATCACATGATTATGTTTTCTAGAATAACCTCTTACATCCACTCTATATACATACTATCAGTTGCTTTCAAAATTTAAATCCTCACTCCCATTTGATAAGACGTGAACCATCCGAGTACCTTTTCTGCTTCTACTATCAATAGGTAAATATCTGATTATATTTAGAAATATACTGCGCCACTAGGCAGTTTTACAGGCTCAAGTCGATGTGCTCGCTCCAAGTTGACACTGAAATCAGAAGGTTTAGTAATTAACAGGGAAAAGTCACAAACAAACATTGTGGTGCAATAAAGGTAGACAAAGACAGAATTGAGGTCTGCCTGAGTTTGAATCGGAGGTATAAACCCCAGTGTACTGAGGTTGGGCATGATGGCAAATTATACTGCACAGAGGGATGAAGGAAACAAAGACATTGTAGCACGCACGTGTAGTGGGAATGGGGAGTATCCATGTGAAGAAACCACTGTAATGGTGATGTAGTCATTCAAAAGAAGTGTAGACGAATGGGTGTTTCCCTAGAAAGCAGAATGTAGAAAGCATGATTGGAAGTGGACAATGGAAAAGAGGCAGATAAATAGGAGGGTTTTGATTAAGTGCGACAGCCAGAGAAAGATCGCATTGTAGGAAAAAATACAGAAGATTGTATCTTTTTTTTTTTTTGTAAACCGATTTTTATGCAGCCATATGCATATTTTATTATGCAGCATTTCCGAGGTCTTACGTTCATGATCAAGGTTAGCATATACAGATATTATTGACATGTGAAAATACATACATATCACACATATACACTAAAAAAGAACAAGACATAATACACCTGTGATATCATAGGGACAATGCCCTCAATGGCTGGTGATCACGAACATCCCCCAACTCAAACGGTTCTTCTCCATCCACCCCCCCCCCTCCGATATCCTACCCCACCCTTCTTGTGTGGTGCCTCATCTAAGCTTATGGTGTGCTTCACCATTCCTGTGCTTATATTGTAAGAGTAGTCTGTGTGTTATCTCGGGCCTCAAGACGGCTAGCTACTGGAACCCCCTCCGCAGATATTTGAGTGTAGGAGCCTGGCCATGCTCACAGCTGCAAAACTGCACTTGTTCAGGGGGTGCTCGGCACCTCGTCTGGTGATGAAGTGTCTGGGTGTTGTAACGCCTCTACTAAGGACTCCCATGCTCTGTCTATGTCTAGTAATCCCTTTACACTTCTGACGTCTTGGAGGCGCAATGCCGCCTCATACCTGCTCACTTTATCAATTCCTTCCTTTAAACGTTCTCCTTTTTGCCACCTGGTCTTCCAATTCCTAGCTATCTTTCCTCACTAGAAGCAGGGCTAGATCCTGAAACTTGCTTGTGGTCTTAGACTTTGTTGTGTGTGGTAATCAATGTAAGAGACAGTACCCAGGGATGCATTTAACTTCACGTTCGTTAACCTCGGCCAGGACCCCTGAAGTAGCCTCCCAGTAATTCAACAGCTTTGGCCATCCCCAGAACATGTGGAGAAACTCTGCTCCAACCTCCTCAAATCAGGGACACTTTGCGTTATATATTGCAAAATAACTATCAATCCTTCGGGCATGAGGTATGCCCTATAAAACACACAGAAATGAATAAGCTTAAATCAAGTATTCCTGGAGAGTTTGGGCACGCGGGCCACAATAGTCTCACAATCCTTCTCTGTAATGGAGATCCCCAAGGTCTCTCTCCAAGTGGGTTTGCCGGCTGTCTAGCAGTAGCATCATGTCACCACGCAGCCACCGATAGAGGCAAGTGACTGCCATGTATGTTCCCAAAGAGGTGACCACATATTGACATCTCCCGGTCTGATGGGGCTCTGCTGCTGTGACCGCACCGTGCAATAAAAAGTGACCGCGAGGGAGGTCAAACTGCTCTCTAAAGGCGCCAAATGGTAGTAGCAACTGTGTCAAATAGGACCCCAATTGTCATCGCACCTGCCCCCACCCAATCCACTAGTTCTCTCCAATCACCTCCATGTCGGAGCTCCATCAGGAACCCCAGAGGAATGTCCGAGGAGTAGTGCGCTTGCACCCTCGTCCTCTGCAGGGCCCTGGTGCTACAGCGGCACATTACCTGAAACTCCTTGGAGTCTCCAGCGCCATGCATGCTGAGACTCAGCAGCGCCCTTGATAGTCTGAGAATAGCCGGGACATAAAGGTCCAGCTCTCTCCCAGGTGTAAGCATGATCATTGCCCATTGCATCAACCATTGAAGCTGTGCGGCCATATAGTACGTTTGAAAGCGCCAGACCCTCCTCCTCTGCTGGGCTCTGGAGCATGGCCAGTGATACTATCCTGTGCCAGACCCCCAGATGAAATTTGTTGTGAGACGTTGGCCTGGTATATGCTGTCCACTAATCAAAGTGGGCACCCTGTACCAGTCCAAACAACCCTTATGGTGATTAAGAGGTCAAAAATAACCTTAGATAGCTATCCAAGTGGTAGCTGTGGAGAGCATCCTTCAGGCTTAGTCTTGAAGGAATGGTAAGCAGCTTGTTTTACCAGAAGGCAACCGTATAGTATTGGTTAAATGAAAGTAATTATAAAAACATGTATTTATTAATATAACACTCTCTAGTATGACAAAGTATCCTCTACACGAAGATAATCACAAAGCACACAATCCTGTAGCACAGAAACAATAGTAAATAGCACTGATACACAGTAGGCTCCAGGGGGAGACCAAACCATATACTGAAAGAGTGGTATACGAACCACGACTCGAGTCAAGACAGTGTCTAGAGGATGGAGAATCACTGGGGCCCAAAGGAACCACCCAAGGTGAGTAAGTAGGGACCCCCGGAGGACGGGTGCAGTTCAGGAACACCACCGCATGCTCCGTACAATTCTATGGGAGATCGCAGTTTGAGTTTTGAAGTTTAATGACCCTTCCCAGTGGACTTTGAAGAAACCCCAATGGAAGTTAGGAGGCTGGAGAGCCACCCCACTCGTGGATACCGAAGTACCAGAGTTGCGTATCCCAGGGAAGCCGGGTGCATAGGTCTGAATTGGCGTTGGAAACTGCTGTCTAACCCAATGGAGGACTTTGAAGAAGAGCCGTTAACTGGAAGGAAGATAAGTGTCTGATTGAATCCAAAGGTGGATTCTTGTTTGATAGTACCTGAAAGCAGAGGGGACAGAGTCTGGGTCACTCAGGAGTGACCAGGGGCTTGGTAGATGAATGCCCACCGATGTCTGGTGCTTCAGATGCGATGAGGGGGTTCTTGACTCTGCAGCCACTGGGACCAGGAGACGTTGAGGGCAACCAGGAGCCAAATATAAGCTGTCCCACGAAGGATGTCAAGTACTGAGGGGTTGGTGTCCAGCTGGAGCACCAACAAGCCTTGGCAACGGCAACCCATACAGAAGGTCAAAGAAGGTTACGGTTCGGACCAGCAAGGTCCAGTAGACTCACCAAATACAGGGGAGTCAGGGCAGGCCTGGAGCAACCAGGAGAGCCCAAGGAAAGAAAAGTTGACTCTCAATTGGACCCACTGGCCAGCGGCACAGGAGCCACGAGAGGACTTCAAGCGATTTTACAAAGCAGCAGACCACGGAGCACTCGGTGCGAGGAGGCCAGAGTTCATTGTAGGAAATGGCGCCAGAGGTTGGGGCTACTCGGAGCCCAATGCACATGCTCGGGAAATGCCAACAAGCATATGTACTTACAAATGATCGTGGTGCACAGGGGTACGGTCTCAAACTTGGTAAGGGGGCAGCTCAGACCTCGGGGGACGTAGAAACCCACCTCCTGTGTTGCTGGAGCCTTTGGACTCCGTAGTAGCTTAGGATCAGCAGACCGGTCAGTTGTGATGTGGTGCCTGCGGTTGCAGGGTATTGACTCCTTCACTCCAAGGGAGATATCTTCATTTGTCCTTGATGCTCCACAGGTCCTGCACGGAGCCTGTATGATGCACAGACAATGCTTCACACTGAAAGGGAGACAAAGTCAGGCCCAAACTTAGTCCAGAGTGTCCAGACGGTGGAAGTTCAGTGGTTTCTGGTTCAGAATCTTGCCCACGTCGAATCTAAGGTCCTACAGCCAGGTAGGCCCTTTTGTACCCACAGGAGAGGGTTGGACAGATTCAGGGGACCCTCCCAGGGGAGGGTCTGGACAGTGGAGAGGTTACTCCCATGTCCTTTGTCCAGTTTCGCTCCAGAGCAGGAGCCAACGGCTCCCAGGACTAGTTTGAACTGGACTATGCACAGGGTCACCAAATGGGCCCCTCATGCAGACTTTCGTTCGCTGGCAAGCGCACCCACCCAGACCTAATACACTAAATCCTGTCTGGGAGGTGGTCACACCTCCCTGTGACAGGATGCCTATTGTTCTGCCTTCCTCTGCTCGAGCTTGGCTCAGCAGCAGGATAGCAGAAATTTGTCTCTGGTTGGCATCAACCATTTTGTGCTGCCCGGGACTAGAAGGCTGGTACCGGAACACCAGGGACCTCACAAAGCTCGTTTCTGAGGAGTGGCATCATACCTCCCACATCTGTTATCATACCTCCCACACCGGTCACCTGTATGGGGGTATGATTCCACTATGTTTGACACCAAACACAATAGGGTTACTTTAATCAGTTTTAGAGTTGGTCATCACGTGGTCGCATAATGCCACTCTATATGTAATAAATAGCTGATGCACTGACAACCTGGAGAATGGACTCCGTTGGCTGCAGGGGTGTCCTGCTCATGCAATGGCACCCTCTCACTTAGAACCCAGCACTCTGCCTTCAGGACTGTTAATGTCTGCTATAGGGGTGGCCTATAGGTTGAACGTGCAGTGGCCCTTAAATATAGAAAACCTTTATCTTAAATAAGTGGTGCATGCACCAACTTACACAGGCTGCCATGGCAGGCCTGTAGGTTCCATTTTGCATGGCCTCTCATGGGTGGCATAATACATGCTTCAGCCCATGGGAGGCCTCTGGGTTACCTATGCCTTGAGTACATGGGCACCATATACTAGGGATTGACAAGGGTACCCCAGTATCCAATCTGGAGTTTACCAAAGTACATAACATCACAGTCTAGGGAGAAAGCAGATAGACTGGGGTCCTAATTAGCAGGATCCCAGCCAGACTAGTCAAAAACAATATAACATTTAGCAAAAAGTGTGGGTAACCATAAGAAGCAGATCCTACTTTCCTACACTCGTCATAAGCATGGTAAGGTCCCAAAAGACACCCTGAGGATCCACACTGGCAGAACCACAAAGTAATATAACAACTGGGGGAGGACTACCATTTTCAGTACAGCCACCCTTCTGCAACAGAAAGAGGGAGCGTGGCACAAAAATAGGCACTAGACCAAAGCGCACAAGCCGCCTTTCCCACATTGTCCTCCAGGAGGTCCGTGGGGTCGTGATAAATCCGCACCCTCAAGTAAGGTAGACATTGAGGTCCCAGGTGACCTCCTCCAAACTCCCATTCGAGGCTCTATTAGCTCTGGGAAACAGACAAGATGTCTGCCAATTGGCCTGAAACCCTACACCGCCCGAACTGCCTCAGCGGGTCACTGGCTGTCCCTGGGTTCTGGAGGAACATCAATAGATTGTGAGCATAAAGCACAATGTTTTAGGTCTGGTCACCCAGCATGATGCTCCAGTAGGTGGTCCCCGTCCTGGCGCAGTAGGCCAGGGCAAAGAGCAGAGGGGATTAAGGGCACCTCTTCTGGGTGCTGCGTTCTACGCGGTAACTGGCGGAAATGATACAGTCCGTTTTAACCCTTGCCAATGGATCTGTGTACAATAGGCAGGTCCAGTCCACAAACCTTGATCAACATGCAACATCACCTGATAGAGGAAAGTTCATTCAAGGCTATCAAATGCCTTCTCAATTTCAACCGCAAAAATTAAGGCTTCCTCTTTGACGTATGTATCTGCCTCCGGCAATCTGAGAAGTCTCCGAATATTCAGTGCTGTGTTGCGGCCTGGAAAATACCCTACGTGATCCCAATGTGTACGTGCTGGCATGTTAGGCAATAGGTGGGTGGCCAATATACTGCTTAATATTTTTTAATCGATGTTCAGTATCGAGAACGGGCGATAGGCTCATTTTAGGTCTCGCCTGGCGTTAGCAGCGCGCATGCGCTGCACACGCCATGTGAGGGCTTCTTGGAATTAAAACGGTTCCAGAAGTTCGCTTTTTGCTCCGCTCGTGTTTTCCATTGGTGTGCGTCATTTTGCGTCACCAATTATGCTAAAAGGGGTGTTATGATTGTCCCAGAGGCTTTTTAGTCCCTCCTGGTTACCACCCTGTACACTTTTTCCCCCCACCCACGTGGACTGGATCTTTTACGGGCGGCGTGACAGTCTCCTTCATAAGTCAACACGCACTATTTCTTTTCACAATGCCGACAGCCTTTTGGAAAATGCGCCTAGGGCGGGCGGGCTCTCTACCTCGTCTTCAGACCCCAGGCGGCGCCGTGTCCTCCTGTTGCCATCTCCCTCGTACACCGCCGGGCCGTCCAATGTGTTGCCATTACTTCAGATAAATAATTCATCTGTGCGCACCCGGAGGGGCCGCCAGTGTCTCGCTGCTGGGCGCTTCCAGCATGGAGACAAATCGCAGCTCCCGAGAAAGATGAGGCGAGAAAAAGGCTGCTGCTCACACCCAGTGGGGCCGAAGCAGGCACAGTGTGCCTAGTCGTGCTCACTCCCACAGTCGGGAGCTCGCCCGTTCCTCCCCCACCACCTTCCATGAGTGAGGAGTTCCAGCGTCTGCCGCTTCTTTCCAAAACTCAGGCTAATGTGCGTGCGGTGAGGAGGTCCGCTCCGCCGCCAGAGAGACGCTTCTCTATCAAAGAAGCCTTTAGCAGAGGAAGCACCACCCCAGCCTAAGTGCTCTTAAAGTGACAGGAGCCTCTCAGCCGGCAGCAGACACCATTCCACTGCGGCCTGGCCAAAAAGTGAGGGAGGGATGCAGGGGCGGCATGGCAGCCACACTTGTCTGGCCCAGCAGCAGCAGCCTGCACCACTTCACGTGCTTCCCCTCGGCAGCCCCGACTGACCCATCCTCCACGGCGCTCCGAGCGCATGAGGGCACTGAATGACTGCCCTGCATGCCTATTACTGGGAAAGAAAAGGAAGGCAGCAGAGCGGGCAAATAGTACAACTATGAAAGCATGTGTTGGTACTTTTAATAAGTTGATAGCGTTTTATTTAAAACATTATTTCAGTACAAGGCGGTTTTTTTAATTGCCGCAGCGTTTCGGTACTTTTAATAAATCCGCTTTTTGGATTAGGTGCCAATTACCAGTTTATTTTATTAATACTAAAATCCGTGGCCTTAAACTAAAACCTGGACCCTCTAATCTTTGGCACGTTTTCCTAGTCGCCTCTGTTTTGAACCTGCGCTTTTAGTTTGTGTTTCAGATGGTCCTTTTGGAAGTTGTTATTTTATAAATAAGGCTTCCTGGTTTGGACAGTAAGTAACTTTTCCAATTGCAGCTTGGTGGTGATGTCATCGCAGGCCTGGCCCTCATTAGTGCAGTCAGTGTTACTGAAACAAATTAAGTTAGGGAGCTTCTATAAAGCAGCTATGCTGTGACTGCAATTACACGTTCTATAGAAGAGAGTTGCCTTTCTGTTTGGGGGATGTTCTTGAACACGTGCCCTACGCAGACTCCAGGCCACACTGTACTGTGTTAGTTAGGGCTATTGCCTGACACGTACGCTCTGACCGTGACCTCACAGGAGCCTGAAAGGTCATTACATCCCCCCCGACCCACATCAGTGACTAGTTTTTGACTTCTCAATAGTGCAACTGGGTGTGTTTAGTTTTCGATTTCCAGTCCTAGCCATTTGGGTTGCTGTAGCTAAACTGAGGCAAGGGCACGTCCAGGTCACATCCGAGGTCACTTGATGCTATTGTAAGGTATTTTTTAAGTACTAGCCCTCAACATCAAAGTGGCCTCTTGCGCTATACAGAGGGTGCAGTGCACCATTCCTTGCTCCTGTACAACTCTCTGTAGCCTTGAAACAAAGTTTGTGCTCTGTAAATCCACAATATAATAGTAAGGAAGGGATTTATTCTGCAATAAAGGTTTTTACAGATATAAAAATAGTGTAATGGGGTTGAGGAGATGGCGGCGCACCCATCCACACTAGCAAACCTTCTAGCACACACTGCTCTTCTCCGCAACACTCTCCATCCTTCTCACAAACACTGCTCTTATCCTCATCACTCTCAGTCCTTCTGCATCACACTGCTCTTCTCCTCCTCCTTCTTCTACAATCTCACTCACACTGCTCTTCTACACCCATCTACTTCCTTATGCCTAATACTAAGCAAATAATCTTACCGTCCTGCTACCTCACACTACTCTTCTACTTCTCACACTCCTTTCATATCCCTCCTACTACTCTTCTACTCCTCTCTCCTTCCTTATGCCTCGTATTGCTCTCCACACTTTCCTTACTTCAAAATCACGCTAATCTCCTCCATGCTTTCTTCCTTATGCCTCATACTACACTCCCCTTTCTTCTGCCTCATGCTACTCTCCTCCTCACTATACTTCATTAACCCTCATGCTATTCTTCTACTCACTCTCTGTCCCAAATCTGTAACACTGCTCTTCTCCTTCTAACGTTATGCGTTAAACTACTACACACAACAATTACAATTCAACAAACATAAAGGCACAACAGATCACATACAAACACTCAATAACACATAGCTAAAATACAATACCATTAGCAAAGCAAATAGCTTTAACTTAAACAAAGGCGAGACCTATTGCATTTCCAATGTTTGTTTCATTAGCCGGTTTGCCAGGTTTCTGGAGGAGCACAATCAGGGCCTCTCGTGTAGAGATGGGCAGCAATCTCGTGTCTCTTGACGCTTTATAGACCTCCCCCAGTTAGGGGCTTAAGCCTTCTACATAGGCAGAGTAAAACTACACCGGCAGACCATCCGAGCCAAGTGTTTTATCCCAGGCCAGGGTTTATATGGCTGCTCTAATCTTAAGGAGTGTAATGTCTCCTCCCAGTGCGTGTGTGCCCGTCTGTGTGACAGTCAGCAGGTCAAATGGTGCTAGAAATGACTCAATATCTGCAAGTAAGCAATCAGCTGCGCTACTGTAAAAGTCAGCGTAATAGTCCTGAAACTCATGGTTCATGTCTGCCTCGTGATACAGCTTGCAGCCCCGGTCCTTGGCGAGCTCCTCCACCACCAACCCCCTTTTAGATGGATTTGCAAGCCACGGTAATAGCGAGCCAGTCCGGCCCGTCTCTGCCTGGGCCCATACCATGTAATTCCTGTAGTCAAAACACTGCAACCATTCTACTTGTTCCACTACCTTTTCTTTAGCTGCCAAATGTTCCGCCTGAACCTCTGGATGTCCAGGCCTGGTCCTCTGTGTCCTTCAATGCTTCCTCAGCCACAGTCACCTCAGCCAGTAAGGTTCTCTGGACCCCCACTGACTCAGAGATACATCTACCCCTAATCACAGTCTTAAATGCGTCCCATTTCTCCTGGGGTTCGAGGCGGAACCACCATTTTCAGCAAAAGGACATTTGACAGCCTCTCCGATTGTATCATGGTAGACTGGGTCTTCCAGTGCCTCAGTCTTTAGTCTCCACATCGGTATGCAAGGTCTCTCTTCCCCCAGCCTAGGTGAAGCAACTTTGGATTATGATCAGAAAGCATCCTAGAAAGATACTTCATGGTTTTGTCCATCTCCTGTACAGCAGGTGTGCACAATATTGCATCTAACTGCACATGAAGATCATGCATATGAGAGAAAAAGGAGAAATCATGTTTCCCCCAGGTGGTAGGACCTCTAGGAATCCACCAGACCCCATTGTGTCTGCCATTGCGTGAATGCTCTGGCCACCCTGTGTATTGGGGAGCCACAGAATTATAGTCTCCTCCCAAGAGGACCTGTCACACCAGATGAGGGACTAGTACTCTTGAAAGCTCAGCCAAAAAGGCCACTTACTCCACATTTGGGTGATAAATGCTATCTATAGTAATGTCTTGGCCATTCAACCATCCGGTGACCACTACATAGATGGCCTGCCGGATCTACCAGGTGTCCAGTATGCTGGAAGGGGATCCCAGGATTCACCCATACTAGCACTACCCTTGCAAAGGCAGAGTAATCTGTGAAGTAGACCTGCCCTCTCTACCGATGCTGTAGCACAGCCTCTTCTTTAGCTGGAAGGTGTGTTTCCTGAAGCAGCCCTTTCTGCACCCCATGCCTTTTGAGATATGAGAAGATCTTGTGCTGTTTAGCCATAGTGTGCATCCCCCTGACATTCCATGTTAATACTTTATATGTCATGGAGGGCACCATTGAGCATAGGAAGGATACATCAGATACCCCAGTCTGATAAAAGCTCCCCAACTGTATCCGCACTGCTCAACTTCGCACAGAAAGAAATGCTCACATGAGGCACACACCATCTCCCTTTTCCCAGCAAACAAACAGCAAACAACCCAACTCCCACACCCCAGGACAAGGTCAACCCCCCCTTCCAAACATTCTGCCAACAGGCAAACATAAATGGGTGTACCCACAGAGACCTCAACGAGAGAGCAGCAGTGACGTTACTACGTCTCCCAACTTCCCCCCCATCCAATTAGCAGTTGTAAAAAGAGTGTGAGTCCCAGGACACTCCACCGCATTCATTTCACAGAATCAAAAAATATCATCCCTCCTCGTCCCACATCTAATCGCACATCTACCTATCCCACCGACAGCATCAAATAAGTTTGTCTGCTATCCCTGGTGTGACCCTGAGCAGCTAAACCTCCAAGTTCTCTGCCGATACAGTGTCTCCTATGTGATCAGAGTCCTGGGTGTCTTTGTCACTCTGCTATGGCGGTGGGCTTGGTCTGTTTCCTCTCATTGCAGCCACCACCTTGACTGCCCTCCGCTGCTCTCATTGGACTTCTGCCCCCAAAGGAAGCCCGTCCACTGCGCTTCCTCACTCTTATGCGCCTAGGTTTGCGCTCATGGGACCTCTGGCTGGGGTCAGCCTGCGGGTATGCCTTGACCAAATTCAACGCCTCCTGTGGGGTTCAAAAGAACTGCACCCCCTCCGGAGTCACCACTCTGGGACAGGCCAGAAACATCATAGCATAGGGCAGGCCCAACTGGCGAAGACCGTGTTTAGCTTCTATAAATGTGGAGCGTTGCTTTTTTACCTCTTTAGTAAAGTCTGTAAAGATCATGACCTTGCTGTTAGCGACGTGAATGTCTGCTCAGAGCCTGGCCTGTGCAAGAAGATGGTCGCAATCTCTATAGTATAGAAGTCTAGCCACCACCGGTCGTGGTGGTGCCCCTGGCAGGGGTGGCCGTGCCGGAACACTGTACGCCCCCTCCAATGCATAAAAAGAGGAGTCCCTCTGGTGCTACCTCTTCACGCAGCTCCAGATAGGCCACCATGTTTGACACTTCTGTGTGCTCTGGGAGGCCTATGGTCCGAATGTTGTTCCTCTGTGACCTATTTTTGCTGTCATCAGTTCTGGCCTCCAGTGTGTGGACCTTCTCTTCCATGGTAGAGAGTCTGGTCCTTAGCGTTGAAATATCCGACGGCACATCTGCTATAGTACGCTCCATAGTGGTGACTTGTTCCTCTAGGCACCGATGGTCATCCTGCAGGAATATCGAAATTTGTTTCCAGTGCTTTTCTGAAGGTGATGATGGCCTGCATAACTTCTTGGAGCATAAACCCCTCTTTCTGGAGTTCCTCCTGGTATGGCAGGGGTGCTTCTGCCCCTCCATCGGCGGCTTCCTCCGCTGTCATTGATCCTCCCACCTCTGGGTCCTACTGCCTCATCGCCTTGCCCATGGTGGCCCCACAGAAATCAGGTATCTCAGGTCTTCTGAGGGGCCCTGTCTGATCTTCACTACATGCAGGGGCGGCGAGGTGATGGCCACCTCCTCCGCATGGTTCAACAGTGCTCAGTGGGTGTTGGGGTGAGCTATTACACTTTGGGGTAAATTTATTTTGGCAGGCTTTGGCAATCTCCTGACAATATAGCAGGCACTCGCCCAGTAGCGTCCATTAGATGGGGACTACACCTTCAAACCTGCAAATGTCCTCATGAGCAGTGCTCCTCAGCAAGTCAAACAACTGCTTCTCACCATCCACCTCCAGCTGGGCTCTCTCCCCCACAAGGTGCATCAAAGGGTGCTGTATGCCCAGTTCAGTGCTGAGGGTGCTCCCTTCCGGGCCCACTTCGAGTAAAATACCAGGGTCCATTCTCAGGGCACACAAGAACTTGTACTGCTCCAGTCACACACTGTCTTGAAGGGCACCAGCCTGAGCGCTCCACCAGCAGGCCCCCCGCTCTATGGCAGGAACTTCCCTAGCCTGGGCCCAATCAACTATGGCAGGAAAGTTCAAATTGGCACTCTCTCAGCTGGAGCAATGTCCCCAATGTCTGCTCCAGGGGCCCTCCAGTGCGTCCGCGCCTTCAGAGCACAAGCCATCAGCCGCATGGGGGTGGATATTTAGATGGGGTGCCCCCTGCTACCAAGCCCGCCGGTCTCAGGCCCTGGCTAAGGCCACAGCGTGTAGGCCGTCCTCTCAACTCTGTGGCTCTTCATCCTCCAGACGCGAATCCGTGCAAGTCCTTCAAGCAAAAAAGAGTCCGCCTGAGGCCCTCCCTGAGGGGCTAAAGGAAAGCAGCACACCACACCGGGTTCTCACAGCCACCATCTTGAGAGCAGGCCACACTGTTGGCTCGATGTTCAGAGGGTCGTCACAGGACTCATATGGCCCCTATCGTGGTTAGCTCATGCTCGAGGAAGGTGGCGAGAGTATGCAGGTAGTAGTAGAGACCCCCCTCCCTGTCCCACTTGATCAGCAGGATAATGATGAATGGGGGTCTTCCAGTGGGAGGTCCCGAAGGAGTGCGACTCCCTCCATTGCCAGCTGGCCACGCCCCTTTACAGAAGATTATATCATGCCTAAGAACAGTAAGGATGACATCAAGACTGGTGGTATGGGCAAGCAGAAAATGAGCAGATGAATGGTGGTGTGAGGGATGGTACAACCTAGAGAAAAGATACACGTCTTGAACACAGTAATTAAAAGAGGAATGTATTCCATTCTTGCACGATGTGACATATTAGCAGATTTGACCCATCTCAAAGTCTCCTTAAAACTGGAGTGAAAATGAGAGTATCCATTTGAGCAGCACCATAACTCTCACCAGGTCACAGATTCTTTTGGTCTGTACAAATACAATAAAGAGATTTTCGTGGTTTTGTCTGTGGCTAATGTTTCTATAAAATCATAAAGTAAACCATGGATGGCACTGAAATGTTTTGGTAAACACAATGCCAGCTTTAGCACTGGTGGCGCCAGGCGTGGCAATCTTTTTAAGCACCCCCCCCCCACCCCATGGTCTCCTCCTCAGATTCCCTTGTTACCACCCGGAAAAAGTGCCCCTCAACCCGCCCTAGTCCCTCCCTTGCATGCCTTTCATTTATTTTAAAGCATCATGTGATTCTAGGCAAATCACATCTTTTTCATGTGCCTAGAAATGTGACCTATAATGTGTGTAAAATGAATTTGTGTAATTCCCACTTGATGCACACGATCTTGTAGATTGCCTCCCAACCCCTCATGTAGCGTGCAGTGCTTCATTGCTTCTCAGCTAGTTTTGTGCTATATAAAATACCAATACCATACATACATTACCTATACTAAATGTATTGTAATGCAAATTGTCATATGTATTGGAAAAAATGTGGCAGTCCTACCATTGTCTAAAAATTGTTTTATGGGGTATTCTGTAATATAGGTTTATCAAAGCTAGCACAAAAGTACTAAACATACTTAGATAGTGCAAAGACTTCTGTATCTACAGGACTATTTCACACGTGGTACCTTTTTATAATGCAACCCTGTAAGGCATGGGTATTTGTAAACATTTGCCCTTGGGTACAAAGTAAAGTCTGTGATGTGACTGAGGCCACACTGTGGCGGTAGGGGTCCTGGGTGGGTCAGGGATTGTGTAAGGAGGTCTAAAAAATTGTAAATAAACGAGCAAACATTTATTTACAGGTTAACTAAAGTTAAGTGGTGCAGGACAACACGGGAGTTACTTCATTTAACCTGCAAACAAATGCTTGCCCGTTTATTTAAAATAAATTATGAATATTAGCCTTCAGCAAGTAAACAGCAGGCCGTGTTACTGTTCACCAGGGGGGACCGCATGCAAAGGTCAAGAGGGCCGCAATTTGAGTATTACTGCTATAAGAAATAAATGAAGAGGCAATCCGGATCTCCCGTTCTATGTAGGAGCATCTGGGGATAGCGTGGAAAACAGCGGTTAGGACATCTTCTAAATTATGCAACCCACAGTAACCATCTGGAAGACGATCACTCAAAGAGACTCTGTCGATACTGGAGAGAGTCCACATTAAATTCATAAAAGCACATGCACCCTTACCATCCCATCATGGATGGTGATCAAACTGTGTTTCTTAGTCTTAGGAAGTGCCATCATAAGACATGCCACTATTAATGCTTCAGTTAAAATATGTCCTAGATGCACTCCTTCGCCAGGCATTTAAAAAACACAAAGAATGCCCAGAAGTCCTCTTCTGAGAGGGTCAATCCAGTGGGCAATGATCACTGGTGTTCTACATTGTAATGGCATGAACGCTGCTCTGTGACTGCAAGAGGTGTCTGCCCACATATAAGCCTCAAGCATGTTGTGCCGCTGTCCAGCCATCTCCATTGTATAGGCCAGTGGCCCCTCGCTATGTGCCAGCATCCCTCACCTGTGTCTAAATAGGGCCAGATTTCTCTGTGCACCCCAGGCATGTCTCTGTGTGCACGAATGTCCTAGTGGGTCCACACTGGCTGATCCTCCAGTGATCTGATAGGCCAGTTAGGCCTGCGTGTCAGTGTCACAAAGGCCTCTGATCAGCGGCCGGTGGGGGCAGGCATGCACCTGCGGCAGTGAGCCTGCGGGTTCCTCAAGATTAAAGCCACCCCAATATCTTACCCCAGGCCGGCCTTAGCTTTGTGATTTTTTTGCTTATGACTTTTCTTTCACAACTTTCTGTTAACTCCTGGCAGATGCTTCCCGAGCACTTCGAGCCTTAAATTGTCAACTGAGTGCTCTACTACTCTGTAATTCATTCTCAAGGTTTGCCTTGAATGCACAATAACACACACGTGCTCTCCTCCTTAAGACTTCTTGCTCTGTGCAGCCAATTTAAAGCTTTCCTTTCCCTCTCATTAAACCCTTATTGAGTTTTCTTCCCCTTCTAATAGATGGTTTAATGCTCTATGCGCTGATGACAAAGGATGGGATCCGTCCTGTGATTCCCCGTTTTCAGGCAGTCCCGCTCTGCAGGATTAGCCGTTTCTAATGACTTTAATCTCTTTTCTAAAAGTGATTTCTCTTGTTCTGGTAAATGCCTTCGATTGCATTAGAAAAAGCATAATTGTTCAAAAAAGGTCGATGCAAGGAGGGATGTTGACATCGAGTTTAGAAGACTTGTTCCTGACAGTTTGTTACAGATCGGATAATAACAGGCTTGTTTTGGGAGTGAATATTTATGCACTAAAAGCAACTCGCTTCACCCTGCACACCAGAGCCAGAACTCACCATGCTGACCTGGTGAATGGGCTAAAGCTCGGCAGAATATAACTAATTTCAAAAGCCTACATGAACGGGGCAAAACATAACCCCCGTGTTTTCCTTAAATAAAACGAATGCAGAATGGTCTGCGTTCTTTTTTGGGCAGAAAATTGCACATCTTGCTCCAAATCAGCTTTACCCGCAACGTAGTGATTACTAGTGGTAGAGATGGTAGTAGCTGCTAGGGGGTATCATTCGCAAAACGGAACGCTCAAATACAATGTCCACAGTTTAGTTCACAAGAGAGCAGACGAAGGGGGAAGGGTGAGCCGAGAGCAGGGGGCATTGCTTTTGTTTGGTGCAGTCATCGTTGTCCCTCTTCCATTTCTCGTTCCGAGTCAGTGCCTTTTAGGTGTACGTACATATTCGTTTATAGGCACCTCCCCCCAGATGTTGTGCTTTCTTCTTGCTGATTTTTCTGAGCACGTTTAAGAGAAGTTAATCGCGACTTCGATGCTAAAAGCGATCTTCTGGCGAGTTGCATTACCCCGTCGTGGGTTCCAAGTTTCATGCATGTTTACACGCGTGGCTTCGTTTATCCAAGCGGTCTCCAGATTGGAAGAGGCTCGCATTCCCCACCAGCTCAGACCGCAGCACATCCATGGCTAATAATAGTGGGTTTTTCATTTGGCAGAGCACACGAGCAGCAGAACATTCGCCATGTGCTGCCCTAGTTCAGGCCCTCGTTTCCTGCTCGGTCCCCTTTGTCTCCTTGTCCCTGGAGGAGCCCCGCCGGCCTGAGTGGAGCATTAGATTGCAGCGCACCTCCTCCCCGCTGAACCTAATCCAGGAAGCTGCTGGGAGAGGCCCAGGAGGCAGCTGCGTCACCCCGGCGCGGAGGGGCCTTCCGAGCGGCCCCCGGGGGACGCCAGGCCTCGCCTTGGCTAGGGAGGGAAGCCTTGTTAATATGGCTGAAGTCAGAGAGGCGGGCTGCACGGGATGAGGTAACGGCCGCGTCCTCCGCTCGCATTCGTCTGCCCAGGGCTGGAGTTACTTTATGCTGCCCGTTTATGGCGTGGTGTTGGAAGGGCAGTGTTTGTTGGCGCTGGGAAATCGTGAAAGAGTCGCTGTTCACTGCTTCCTTGCGCTAAGAAAGCCGAGGAGGAGGGAGTGCTGTCTGGTGCTGTTTCCTCACATTGAGTGGATGAGGGGATGCTCCCTGTTGCTGTTTCTTTGCGTTGCAGTAGTGGAGGAAGGACAGACTGTGTGTTGCTGTTGCTTTACGTGGAGATGACGAAGAAGGATGTGCAGTTGTTTTTGTTTCTTGCCTGTGAAATAATGAAGTGAAGGGGTTTCTGTTTCTTTCTAGCGAGTGATGAAGGGGGCTCTGTTTGTTGCTGTTCCTTTCCTTAAGTGCTGAGGGAGGAGGAGACTTTGTTTGTTACTGTTGCTTTACATTGAGATGATTGGGGATGGGATGCTGTTTCTGGGTGTTTCTTAACATTGAGTGTAATGAAGGGAGGTTGTTTTCCTACCAGTGTATGGAGGAGATGCTGTTTTTTTGCTGTTTGTCTTGATCGTTGGATCAAGAAAGTATATTGTTTGTTGCTGTTTGTTCAGGATACGTTGCTTGTTGCTGCTGCATTATTAAGAGATGGGATAGATGGAGTTGCTTCTGCTTTGTATTGACTGCTGAGGAAGGAAGATATATTGTTGATATTTCTTTATGTTGAGAGCAGATGGAGGAGGAAATGTTGCTGTTTGTTGCTGTGTCTGTGTGTTCTGAGTTGCTGAAGGAAGAGATGTTTCTGCTAGAGCTTTGTTTTGATGGAGAAGATGCTGTTTGTTGCAGTTTCTGATCTCTGAGGACTGCTAAAGTGAGGGCAAATGTGTCGGTTTCTCTGCTCTGAGAACCAAAGATCTGATGACTTTGCTGTTTGCTTATGTTTAGGACTGTTGAAAAATGGCCACTTCAGACAGACAGTGACATTTGTGCAATATATGTCTAAAGAGAACAGTCCATATAGATTAACTTTATTTACGTATTTATTTTTCTATATAAATAGATAACCTGCCTTGCTAAGTTCCACTTGTTTTTTAAAAAAAACTTTGTATAAAGTGTATAAGACGTTTTTACATCTGTTGTACTAGCTGCATGTCTGTAAGGCCTTCATCATTTTGCAGCCTTGCTGTGTTGATGACATCATGGTCTAGACTCCTCTCACTATACCGGGATTGGCAGACGGATAATGCAGCGCTGTGTCTTCCATTGTAATAACCTCTGCAGAACCATGCACACACAATTGTGGATTTAGTTTTGAATCACACGCACGCAAGTTGTCAATACTGGACGTCGCTCAATGTGTGTATCCATACAATCTGGCCATGAGCTTTTTCTAATGGATACTTGCATACTAAACATGGCCCAGTAACCTATCAGAGTGCAACACCCTGCTGCTGCAGCAGTATGGGTAAAAACAAAATCATTTCTTTATGAAAGGGGATGGGCAAGTTTGTTTTGTTTGAAGCTGGATCTGGCCAGGCGGCTGCCATAGTGAATGTCAGCTTTATTTTCCTTGTTGCTTGAGTACTCCCAACTATTTAGTGCAAATCCAGGCTTATCGAAACCAGACTTGTTAAAATTGCCCAGAATTCGTGAAACCAGAGTTGCTCATATTCTTTTCTATCCCTTTACTTGGTGTGTTTTCTTTTCGTGTTTTCAATCTGCGGTGGCATCCCATGACAGTTACTTTTCTCCTTTTTGGCTATGCAGCTCCTCATACAGGCATGTAGCTTTTTCTGTGTGATTTAGTTAGAATTGGGTGCGATTAACTTTCTGGATATGTTGATGCCACATCCTTTTTTTCTACTTCAGCGCGCACTGCTGCAATATACATTTCATTTGTAATCTCCGTGCTCGTTTGTCAGAAAACGGAGAACAGGTGTTAAACCTGCCACAGGGAGACGGCAGTGAATTGTGTTTGTATGACTGGTGGCATTAGATTCATTAAATAATCTGAGTGCAATGAGAGTATATATGCATTTCTGTTCTTTAAGCTCAGATCGCCTTTTCAATTCAAGATGCTTGCGTGCCCTCTGAGCGGTTGTTTTTGAGAGTGCTATTGCAGGGCCCATGATGTTCTTGAGTGGCTTTGTCCTTATTTCGCAGATGCACTGGGAATTGGTTTTAATCTCCTTTCTGCTTTCCCATTACAGATGGTGATGACGACCCACATCTCTCCTGGGTGGCTTCGTCTCCCTCAAGCAAAGATGTTGCATCACCCTCTCATATGATCGGCGATGGGTGTGAGCTCGGCATCGGGGAGGAGGAAGGAGGCACCGGCCTGCCATATCCTTGCCAATTCTGCGACAAGTCCTTCAGCCGCCTGAGCTACCTGAAAAGGCACGAGCAGATCCACAGCGACAAGCTGCCCTTCAAATGCACCTACTGCAGCAGGCTTTTCAAGCACAAAAGGAGCAGGGACCGCCACATCAAGCTGCACACAGGGGACAAGAAGTACCACTGCCACGAGTGCGAGGCGGCATTCTCTCGAAGCGACCACCTCAAAATTCACTTGAAGACCCACAGCTCCACTAAACCGTTCAAGTGCACAGTCTGCAAGCGGGGGTTTTCCTCCACAAGCTCTCTGCAAAGCCACATGCAAGCGCACAAAAGGAACAAAGAAACTATGTCAAAGGCTGACAAAGATTTGAAAAAAGAGGACTTTATGTGCGATTATTGCGAAGATACATTCAGCCTAACTGACGATTTAGAGAAACACGTGCTGTCGCGACACCCTCAGCTTTCGGAGAAGGCAGATTTGCAGTGTATTCATTGTCCTGAGATATTTTCTGATGAAAACAATCTGCTAACTCACATTGATCAGATCCACGCCAACAAAAAACACAAGTGCCCTATGTGCCCAGAACAGTTTTGCTCTGTGGAAGAAGTCTATTGCCATTTGGATAGCCACAGGCAGCCCGACTCTAGCAACCACAGCATCAGCCCGGACCCCGTCTTGGGTAGTGTTGCCTCTATGAGCAGTGCCACCCCCGACTCTAGTGCCTCACTTGAGCGAGGGTCCACCCCAGACTCTACATTAAAGCCATCAAGAGGGCATAAGAAACTGGGATTGCTAGACCGAGAGGAAGGCCAAGGTTGGTCTAAAATCAATTACAGCTGCCCCTACTGCTCCAAGCGAGATTTCAACAGCCTCGCTGTTTTGGAGATTCACTTAAAGACTATCCATCCTGACAAGCCTCAGCAAAGCCACACCTGCCAGATCTGCCTCGATTCAATGCCAACTCTATACAACCTGAATGAGCACGTTCGAAAAGCTCACAAAAACCACGCATATCCAATGATGCAGTTCAGCAGCATTTCCGCATTCCATTGTAATTATTGCCCCGAGATGTTTGCGGATATCAATAGTCTACAAGAGCACATCCGCATCAGTCACTGTGGCCCAAATGCTACCACGCAAGATGGTAACCATGCCTTCTTCTGCAATCAGTGTTCTATGGGCTTCCTCACTGAAGCCACCCTGACCGAGCATATCCAGCAAACCCATTGCAATGTAGGAAGCTCAAAACTAGAGTCTCCTGTTATCCAGCCCTCACAATCTTTTATGGAAGTTTACTCATGCCCTTACTGTACAAACTCTCCTATTTTTGGTTCCATTCTGAAGCTTACCAAGCATATTAAAGAAAACCACAAAAACATTCCGTTGGCAAATAACAAGAAGGCGAAAGTGGAGCATAGCCCAGCATCTTCTGATGTTGAGGTTTCTTCCCCCAAAAGGCAAAAGCTTTCTGTGAACTCAAATTCAAATTCTGTTTCTAATGGCGAGTATCCGTGCAATCAGTGTGATCTAAAATTTTCGAACTTTGAAACTTTCCAAACTCATTTGAAGTCCCACCTGGAGCTGCTTTTAAGGAAACAGTCATGCCCCCAGTGTAAGGAGGACTTCGATTCTCAGGAGTCACTCCTGCAGCATCTCACTGTGCACTACATGACAACCTCAACCCATTATGTCTGTGAAAGTTGTGACAAGCAGTTTTCCTCTGTGGATGATCTGCAGAAGCACTTACTGGATATGCATACTTTTGTCTTGTATCACTGCACCCTTTGTCAAGAGGTATTCGACTCCAAGGTATCTATCCAGGTTCATCTTGCAGTGAAGCACAGCAATGAAAACAAAATGTACCGCTGCACAGCATGCAACTGGGATTTCAGGAAGGAGGTGGATCTTCAGGTGCACGTGAAGCACAGCCATTTGGGCAATCCAACAAAGTCCCACAAGTGCATCTTCTGTGGTGAGACTTTCAGTACTGAGGTAGAACTGCAGTGCCATATCACAACTCACAGCAAGAAGTACAACTGTAAGTTTTGTAGCAAAGCGTTCCATGCTATCATTTTGCTAGAGAAACATTTGCGTGAAAAGCATTGTGTTTTTGACGCAAACAACCAGAATGGTACACCCAATGGTCTCACTCCGACAAACAAGAAGTTGGAAAGTGGCGAACTACCTACTGTATTGATGAAAAATCCAGATGTTTCCAACAGTCATGAAGCTAGTGAAGATGATGTGGATGCATCCGAGCCCATGTACGGCTGTGACATCTGTGGAGCAGCCTACACTATGGAAGCGCTTTTGCAAAACCATCGATTAAGAGATCATAATATCAGACCTGGTGAGGATGACTGCTCTAGGAAAAAGGCTGAATTGATCAAAGGGAGTCATAAGTGCAATGTCTGTTCAAGGACTTTCTTCTCAGAAAACGGCCTACGAGAGCACATGCAGACTCACCGTGGACCAGCTAAGCACTACATGTGCCCCATTTGTGGTGAACGGTTTCCTTCACTTCTGACACTCACGGAGCACAAAGTTACTCACAGCAAGAGCTTGGACACTGGAACGTGTAGGATCTGTAAAATGCCCTTGCAGAGTGAAGAAGAATTCATTGAGCATTGTCAAATGCACCCAGATCTCCGAAACTCCCTTACTGGTTTTCGCTGTGTTGTTTGCATGCAAACTGTCACATCGACTCTGGAGCTGAAAATTCATGGAACATTCCACATGCAAAAATTGGCAGGTAACTCTGCAGCTTCTTCTCCCAATAGCCAATCACTGCAGAAAATGTACAAGTGTGCTTTGTGTTTGAAAGAATTCAGAAACAAGCAGGACTTGGTAAAACTCGATGTTAATGGACTGCCATATGGACTTTGTGCTGGGTGCATGAGTAGGACAACCAATGGACAGTCCTCAGGTATGGTCCCACAGGAATTTAATGAGAGGCCATGTGGTAGTCTTAGGTGCTCAGAGTGTAGTGTCAAATTTGAAAGCTTGGAAGATCTTGAAAATCACATTCAAATGGATCACAGGGACCTTACTCCAGAGACAAGTGGCCAAAGGAAATGTTCCCAAACATCTCCAGTTCCCAGGGTAAGCTTATTGTGACCTTGTGCTCTCTTGAACATGCGCTTTCTGGAACAAGCTTATGATAGATTTATTGGGGCCCAGTGCTGCTTCTTTTTATTAAATGTTCTGGTTTGTTGTTGAAGGATGTGTTTTTACTCTGTTCTGTTTTATGCATAAATGTTTTATTCTGCTATGATTCAGTGTGCTCTAGACACCCCCAATGTTCATTTGATCATCTGATCTCATGTGGGTGGAATCCAAAATAGAACAATTATGATTTAACAAGTGGCCTGGCTCCAAAGCAGGACATGGTTGTTAGCTCCTTTAATATTCTATACCCTTAAGCGTGCAATCAGTTGAGGATCCAAACTTAGCACTTCAAGTGTTCCTGGACTTTATTGTGAATGTGGATCATGCTCCGGTGACTAATGAGGAACACGAGAAATCGTCACCTGGAAAAGTTATGAGCATTCTCTTGGTTTTCAGGAGGTCATTCTAAGTACTGTGGTATGTTTTCAGATAAATACTTTTTGACTACTGTATACATAATGCCAATGAAGATATAACGTGAAACCTGTCACTCTTCCTAATAAGCATTTGTCGGCATTAAGCCATGTCTCCATGGCCAGGAGTTTGCAGCGTTTACCAAACAATACACACTTGGTTGGATTCTCCACCCCTCCCCTCCAAGAAACATCATTTTGGTCTGTAAGTTATAGCCACTAGATGCAACCTAACATGACAGGATCATGTTTATTATGAAATATTAAGAGCTGGCTAATTTTGAATTCCGACTCTGAGTTCCCATTAAATCGAGGGCCTTCTTGTCTGCAAGCTTTTGTATGGGACCTCTTCCCTTTTGGTCAGTTTAATTAATTGAAAACTGCTATTTCTAGAGACATTTCACACGGCTTGCTAGGTAAACCTACAATGCTAAAGAGAGCCCCATTAAAAGTCACCTTATATTTGCTAGTATTTCAAAGAGCAATGTGTTCATAGGCTGGGTTGAGACACATCAAAGCCTTTAAAAGCTGAAAAAAACCCTCTTATTTACAGTTGAAGTAAAGCTGCACTCTGTACCACTTTTAATTACATAGGTATACTTTTCCTTTGTGTTCATACTTGTGGTCCTTTTATAGAAGACTGCCTGGAGGCTGCATAGAGTTATCAGCATTGAACAAGGTTATTTGCATCTAGAAGTGAAAGGTGTGCTTATTTGTTCTTCACATTGTGTCAAACACAATGCTTTGCAAAGAAATGGCTAGATACCATAATGTGAGCGCTCACTCATGTAGGCAGAAAGATTACATTTTTATAGCGCATCAAATCGCCATAGCTTCAAGGCTGGTTTTGAAGCGTGTTCTGACATTTCCTGCTGATAAGGTTGCTGGGATAAGGCGTTAGCAGGCCCTTGTTTGAAGATTTTAGTGCCCTAATTTAGACAGACTGTAGAAGACAAAATGATGTAGGCATTTGCAGACTAGCACTCCCGTATTGACACAACTTAATCTTACACTTCTAGATAGTATAGTTCATTCTGGTATGAAAGACAATATCTTGCCTACAAGGTCCCAAGAATAGTCAGACCCCAATATATTGGGCAGTCTACGTTTCTGGTGCAGGGCATTGGACACGCCCAATCATAGGGAATTATTGTTTTCAAGCTGGGAGTTAATTAAGGCATTCACCGCCAACTGACTAGAGGAGGGTGGATTCAGGCTCTCCTGAGAGAGAAAAAAATATTCTTTGAGATAATTACCCACGCCTAAATGCTAACCAGTGAATATCCCTACATTTGTTTGACCTCTCCTCTGTGGTAGATATTTTGTCCAAAAATGGGTGCAAAGGTTCATATGACCCCCACATTCTGCATTAGACCTTATGTTCTGAATAGAATAATCTCGATTTTCATCTCGAGTTTAAGGTGCTCCAGACAATTGGTTCTTTTATCTTATTGAATGGGATTTCCATCGCAAGATACCATGATGCATTAAATCTCCATCTTGGATCAAAGTTGACGAGATGTAGGGGCTGAAGAGACATGGTGATGAATCCCACACATATGAGGTTGGAGGCAGAGGAATCAAAAGGTCCTAATCTGATGCAGGGTGGTCCAATAGGAAATATTCCAGGCAATTTAATGAGATACCTGCCATCCGACCAACTTCCAGTATAATGTTTAGTCAGAGAATGGCTAGTTGCGGTAAATACCCCAAAGAGAGTGAGGAGTAGCAACTAAACTGGGAGTTTTTATCAATCAAATTTGCTGGTATGTTGTCTGTTAGCTAAAAAAAAGTTGTTTTATTGCTGTGTCCTATTCTAAATCCTGGTTGATCGGGGTTTAACATCTGAGCAGTGTCAATTACTTATTGCAACTGAACATTGTATCTACAAATGTAGTACTCATTTATGGTTAGTCCACTATAGGACAATTGCTTCTTGGTTGTGGACCGTCCTGGTTCGATTACTTTAGGAGTTGGATAATCATAGCCGTTTTCAGCGATGGTGGGACAAGACCCTCATATAATGATGAGTTAACAATTGTGTTAAAGCATTCCAATGGAAATGTCTTCCTTTCTGATAACTGCACCCATATTTGACCTAAATCAATTACATGGATTGCAGTTGAGGGTCAAAACATTCAGAAATGGAGAATCTCAAAGGTCTAGATGAGATGAAAGTAATTATTAGTTTTTTTTTTTAGAACTGCCTATTACATTAATATTAAGGGATAGGCTATTTTATTTTGGAAAAAGTATAGTTTTCCATTCGATTCATGGCTAAGATTTAAGATGGCACTGTGTCTGATTTGTCAGTGTTTATGTATTTAGTTTCCTTTTATGATGCTAGGTGGCACGTGATGCTAGGTGGCACGAGGAAAACTTAGAGAATGACCAGTGTGGGTACTGGCATGAATGGTACATTGTTTGGGGTCTACCAAGTTAGACATTCGCACAGCCTTTCAAATAATTGAGAGTTCATATTCATCTGTAGCACTGCTAGTCTGTAACGTCATACATAGAATATTTAATGTAGAGGACAGAGGACTGTAGCACCATAACAATACTTATTTGAGCGAAACAGGTACTGTTGCCAAAAATTATCCCAACATTTGTACTCTTGCTGTGGAAGAAGGATGCTTATGCGTGCCTCTGTATAAAAGCACCAATGTTCCCTTAGATCGACTAGGTAGATTCTGTGAACAGGAAGGAAAATGGTGCAATAAATTAGGCTAATTGACATTTGTAAAGATGCTGTAGAGCGGTGTACAATGCTTGGGCAGTACTACTAGCCTGGTCTTTGACCAACTCCCTGACAGTGGTTACCTACAACAAAAGATCTTTCACTGCTAGAGAATTCAGCCAGAATGTGAGGTGTAAGTGATAATGTATTTGATGGGACCTTCAACCACAGAATACATAATATAGCACCAGCAAGAACCCAGGGGTAGCACAGGAGGAAAAGCACTGCAAACACTCCATAGGCTAGAGAACTTTCTCAGTTGGGCAACATGTGTGGTTTATTAATTTCAACTGAGTGGTGGCCTGATTTCATGTTAGTGATTTTATAGGTAATTGTAATACTTTATGGCATTATAAGCGATTGTTTCATTGTTATTGGGTGGAGGCATAGCCTTGTAAAGTAATACTTTCTTATTGCTCCCAGTGCATGTCCACAATTGTCAGAGGCAACTGGGAAAACTCCTGTAAGCATGCAAGTTGTAACCCTGGGTATTTGCAAGGGTCCTTTATGGTCTAGAATGGATAGCTCCACTAGTTACTATTTCTTCAGCAGAAACTCTGCATCCATTTTCCTCCTGGGCTTTATGATGTGTTTTTTTTATAAGGGCAGACCATAGCAGTTGCCAGCACTAGTCCCAAAAATAATACCCAATTTCTACATCAATCCGTATATAAAATCCCCTGTTCCTTTTTTCCATGACCGTATACAAATCCTGATGGTCTAACGTTATCTTCTTATAGCGACCACACCCTAGTTACCTCTACTTGACACCAGCGGCGGCTACTCCGGTGTGGTGGAGGAGCGACTACCCTCTGGCAGCAGATTAAAACATGTCAAATAAAAAGATAATAAAGCAATTTTATTATCATTTATTTTACATGATGGAGCCGAAGCTGAGTCTTGAAGGCGGGGCCGTTCTCTGACAGCAGCAGGAAGAGTGGTAGGCACAGGGCACTGCAAGTGCACATGACGGTTTGGCCGGCTGTCTTAGGACTGCCAAACCGTCATGCGCACTTATATATCTCCAGGCTATAGCATGGAGAACAGCAGGCACAAGCTCCCAGTTCATCTGGGAGCGTGTAACCAGCCAGCTTCGTCCAATCCCACTGCTGCTCTCATGCTGGGTAATAGTATTACCAGCGTGAGAGCAGTGTCTGGATTGGCGCAGGGGAGTCTGGGAGCCTGTGATCAGGAGCTGAAGAGCACCGCCAGAGCTAGGCAGCAGGTAGGTTTTCATTTTAATATATTTTTTATTGTCCCCTGCTGGCAGCCGCCACTGCTTGACACCATTAATCATTCTTCATCAGCGGCCTTTACTTTCCATGATTAAGGAGCAGTTGGAACATCACTGATTGTACCTGTTGCAAGCCTCAAATATAGCATCAACTAAGAGCCTTACATTGCATTTGGATAAGCCAACAAGAACTCCAGGCCCTTTCAAACCATGTTGGCGCCATTGACCTCTTTGGCCAAGAACAGTCACTACTTCCCATGAGCTAGGCTGACTTCACAATCTTGATATCCAATTCCTAGTTTATGTTCAATTGCCCAGATTTGCTGCTGCTTTGCAGTCTAAAGGTAGATAGATCTTCCAAATGAATATTTACTTGCATTAAGGGTATGTTAATTAAGTATGGATGCCCTCCTGCAATTAACCTCCCACAATCCTGTCTTAGGCCACTACTTTTTAATTTACTGCTCATGTGTATTTTTCCCTCGCCTGCCATTGTGTAGTATGGTTCTTTTTTGGAAGAGTATGTGATTATACAGGAGTGATTCTGAACATCTCTTAACTTTTGTCACAAAGTAATAAGCCCATGTTTCTTCCACTCCTTGAAAAACAAACCTAATGTGTTGGTCTTGCGGAATAGTCTATGGATGAAAATGATTCCAGACGATCACCATGCAGCACGATTAATAAAATGATGACTTCTTGAAATAGTTTTTTAGTTTCTTGATTAGTGGACTACTGACACCCAAAATGTAAAAGAAATGCAGGCAGTTTTAAAAAAATACATATTTGTTTTATTTTGTGCAAAGTTATGATGATTTTCCTGGCAAAAGCACACTTGTGCTATACAGCAAGTTTTTAACAAAAAATATTCTGATTTCGCATGCAAGATTGTAACAAAGATCTTAGAAATTGATTTCTTAAAAGTTAGATACCTTGGTTTGATCAGGTTTGTGTAATGAGCGTACAAAAGTGTGAAATGTCTCTGCCTATTGGCATACGTTACTGAAACCACAATGCATCCCTCACTGAGAAAAGATCCTCCCTCCCACATCTAGGCTTTCTGCAAGATCTATGAATCATTCCCACAGCTGTCCCTACTTGTTTTGCTCTCCACACTTTCAGAGATACATGTGTGCTACTTGAGTGCCTCCTATGATCTGCCATGATGTGAATCTTGCAAGCATTGGTTCCAGAGGATTTATTCAATCAAACTGTTGAAACAAAAAAAAGAATACACAGGGATTCCACTTATTAGTCATATTGTCAGTAGTTTGATTGCCTTAGTTATCTGAGCTGAACATTCAAGCATACTACATATTCCACTGGCATCTAAAGACTGACTCAAAGACATAGCTGGTGTGCCTACGACAAATATATTTTCACTCATATTCATATGAGAAGACCTTCATGTTTTGCGACAGATCTGTAGCCCCCACCCCCCCAGTTCCATGAACAGTCTGCTTTTGAATCAGGAGGTGAGAGCAACAGTTAGTCTATTTGTGCACTCTGAGTTGATATTTAATGGACAGTCATCCTGCCTCAGCTCCATTGATTGATTTTTGATCCACTTTCAGCTTGATAATCATGTAAATGCCTTTTACCACCCGGTTACATGTTAGCTTTTCCTGGTATAGGACACCGTATACACCTTCCCTACAACAGGACATTAAACGGCTTACTTAGACCGACAGGCATACTCCATGCCGTGATGAGACCCATGGACTTGGCTGACTAGGATGAAACCTCAATTTTATGGCCATGACCCGCAAATAAGTATATAACTAATTAATTCTTCGGAGTCTTTGGTTTTAACAGCTTGATTGATTTCATCCTCCGAAACCACTGTTTCTTTTTTCTTATGTAGTTTGAGGTTCCCCATAGGAATAAGGCTTTTTGGCAACTTTTTTCATGCAACTTCATTGGTTACATACCAGATGTTTTTCAGCTCATTTTAGAACTGGATACTTTTTGGTATCGTTTGGTTTCATTTATGTGGTGCACCTTTTAATGACTTAGTTGAGTAGCTTACGGATGGCCACATTCTATTTGGTGCTTTATGACTGTAAAACAGTAGGCACCAGAGAAAACAATGATGAAAAAAAGTCTTTTCCAGCTTTGGCACCCTTGACTTCACAAATCACCACGACCTAGGAAATCAATGTGTACCATACCCGTGTCCACCTTCTATTCTTCTGATTGATTTAGATGCCCATCGTAATCTTTGATTGTTTAGTCATCTTCCACACCTCCTTCAAAGCTTCTTTATAGCTGATCAGGACTTTGTGGGTATTGCTTTAGGCACATTTTTTCTGCCTCCAGAAATGTTCACAGCTACCAAGACAATAGTCAATTGTGCTGTGTGATTGCAGAGTGTTGGCTGAAGAATCCTGTGACCGAGTTGACCAGTTTCAGAGAGGGAGAGATGCATTCTAATGGAAGGAGATTTGTAATGCCCAGTCAAAGAAGTTACCTCTTTAGTAAATACACTTTCTGCTGTGTTGTGATGGATTTAATATTGTAATCTAAGAGGGGTTCCTTTCTGTGCTAAAACTGCACTTGTGTGATTGAGGGCTCTGTCATTGATTTTTAAAAATCCCAAACTTCTGGTCAGAGGAAGACCAGAAGATAAACCCCTATAATACATGGAATCCTGCAGTCCCTCTATGAACACCCATTTCTAATTTCTTTATAATCGTCCACTTGTAACACACCCAGTTGGAGATTCTATTGAACTGTTTATACTATCGTTTTACAACAATTATCTAACAGGTTTTTGATCTGTTTAATTTTGCACTAGAAGTTTTAATTTTATCCTTCATGTTTTCAAACACTCTCCTTCATATGAAAGAGCAACGCACCAATGGTTTGTGGGGATGGTGATGATGTGACCATATATTATAATGGCTAAAATACCCCCTGCCTTACATTATAAGGATATTGCAAGTCACAGAGAAGTTCCATAACCACATAGTGGAACGAGGCCTCTTCCTAAACGCCACCACAGACTCCCAGGGAGGGCTGCCTTTCAGTTTAAAGAACTCTGATCCAAGGATTGCAAAAAATGAAGCCTTTTGTCTCCAAGTGTCATTGTAAGCTATTAAAATAGAGCAGAAAAAAGAAAAGCAACATTCCGTTTCCATTGCTTGTAACAGCCGCTTGTATTATGCTCCGTGAACTGACCTGCCTTTCACCTCTGCTGCTGGCAGCAGCCATTGTGATGTCAGAACTCGACATTAATAACTTACAAAAGTCGATCTCTGACGCATATTCTTTAGAATCGGCGACTGGGTGCATCGCATCACAAGTCACTAATTGTAAAGAAATTCGAGACAGGCAAATATACAGGGATGACAGAATCCCTTGTATTATATATGGGATAAAGTACCACTTGCTGTACATAACGATATTGAAAGTCACCTCGGAGTTCCCGAACCTTATCAACGAACTCAGCCTTAGGCCTCATTCCCCTATTTGGTTATGAAACTCTTCTGTGACGTGCATGTATGGCAGGGGATACTTTATCCCTTAAATCATTTTTTAGAGCTCAAGGCAGTTTGTGTACATGAATATTCCCCAACACTCCTGAAGAAGGTGATATACAAACTACTCAAATTTCTGTCTTCTCTAGAGTTACTTTTATCTCTACTAGGTCAGTGTCACGGGGTAGCTGGTGAGCCTATATTAGCAGCAGGTATGCAAATAGGCCACAGGATAGCCAAGCTAACAATGCGTTGAACTTGCCATTGGTCTTACAGTTTTTTTTTCTTCTGCACCACAAAATGTCTTCATAGGTTGTTCTACTTTTTTACGACTCATCAAAATTGAAATTTGGAAATTCAGCTTAAATTTTAAATAACTCTTAGTGCTTTCCTATGTGTTTAAATCTATGTATTTGGAGTCGTGTTAGAACTCCCAGAATTAATCTATTAAATAGTACAATCTCGATATGTATACCTCAACAAATGCAGGTTCAATAAGCTAATTCAGGCTCCAAAGCCAATAAAATGAAATTGTAAAACAAACATCCATGGGATATATTGAAACAATTACGTGATAATGCCCAATGAATAAATAAGCGGTTCATTCAGTTGTACCTGGCATCTTTTGAAAGTAACACCACAGTTTTACCTAGCCACAGGCAAGGATCTGTATTCTCTAACCATAACAATCGTCAGTTCAGCGCTTTCTTTTTGACGTATGCCGTCATGTTATTGCCTGAAAGTTTTCTGCCTTCACTGTTGTTTGCTGGGTTCCTTGTCGCAAATAATTTAATTCCAGCCCCCAAAAGGTGATGTCTAAAGTACTCCAAACACTTGACCCCAAGGCAGAATTACTATTCTTTGAAGGCTTGATGTTCCTTCCTTTCGAATGTCACTCCATACAGAAATCCAGTCATTATAGTGAGTTGACAAAAGGGACTCTTGTGCCTTTGTGTGCTTGGTGGCATCAGAGTGGTCAATGTAGTTTTTGGTGGAGAAGTGCTGCAGAATTAAGCCATGCCAATGTTCTTCCTGGACTTACACAATAAAGCCATGCATAGCAGTTATCTATTCCTTGATAACTGTAGCTACCTGTTGAGATCCCCTAGAAATCTTTTGATTGTTTTTTTTAATTTATATTTTTCGAAGTTTTACAAGGGGGAGCTGGCCATCTCATAGGTCTATAATGAATCTGTCATAAAATGTGTCTGCGACTAGACTTGTTGCCACAGACAGTAGCACTGTTTTATCTGCATCCTCGAAACTCATGTGTTTTTTCTTTGCTGTTGAACAGAAAAAGACCTATCAGTGTATCAAGTGCCAGATGACGTTTGAAAATGAACGAGAAATACAAATCCATGTTGCCAACCACATGATTGGTGAGAATTTATTTCAGTTGATTACAGTATTATGCACTTCCATGTCTGTTCTAGACTTATCACTGTCCATTTTATTGCAACCTTAAATGTACTTGGTTGATTGTATTGTCAATGCACTTACTTCATTCTAAGCATTGTTGTACAGATTTTCCACCCTTCTGAACTTCAATGCATCATTTTATTCACACGACAACCAAATGCAATGCGTCTTCTATTTTCAAGAACTTATTCCCCACTGTACAAACAACAAAATGATGTGTGCTAGCTGTCAGCCACTTAAGAGCAATTGTGCTTTTATTGTGCGCGGCATTGAAAAGAGGTAACTACTTTATTTATTGTCATTGACTGTTTAATGATTTTTTCAGGTACATATTTGTCAAACGCAAATGCTGAAGCTGTACACTTTTGTGTGTGTGTGTTTTTGAAAATGCAGTTTTGCAGCAGTTTAGAATTAAAAAATAAAAATAAATTATGTATCGGACTCTCTGCACAATGAAGAATACATGAGTGTCCAGTTGAGATCTAGTAAGTACTTTAGATTTAACTGTTGATCTAGACAGAGAGGTTCAGTCTTCTTTATAGGTGCAGTTGATGTTGAGATGTGTAATGAGATTGGCTACATAGAGTTAAAGTATCAACCGCTCTGGTCCTATGTGGACTGTCTCATGATGTTGCGTAGGATTGGTGGTGCGATAGAGCACTCAAATTTGTGGTTTCCTTTAGCCATGTTTTTCAAGAGATCACATTGTGACGTGTTAATGGTTGGGGGTATAATCTTTGTTCCTGCAGAAACGCATGTTTGGTTGGATATCTGCCTTTTTCACAGAGTCACACAAGTGTAATATGATGAGGAACAGTGATGGTGTTGCAGCTGAACTCGATTTAAACTCTTCTAAATGTTCTTTAAAGACGGTACATTTTGTGTTCTCCAATTATATACATTGCATTTGCACAATCTTCGTGCTTACCCTCTTCGTAACTTCCTTAGTAACCTCTAGATGAGTTCCCCTTTTACTGACTAGATTCAGACTCAATATGATACACCCTCTCCTGGCTTCACCAAAGGGTTGGTATCCCCCGGGCACTTTGGGTCTCTGTGGTTGTGACCTACAGTCTCCAAAGGATACTCTTCACTTCATATTATTTGCCAGTATTTCTCTGGCCCGAGGAATATATGTATCAAACCTTTATTGATATCTTTTAATCTTAGACAAGCATGTCCAGTCCTGTTTTTTTCCTGCAGCTTTTATCGGTTACTCGTATTACTTTTCAAGTGTGTGGTTTTCTCAGAGCTGTAATAAGAGTACGAGATTCCATGTTTGATTAATAACCATATTGGCTCCTCTTTTACAATTTGTAGCTGTTCCAAGAGTATTTTACCCTGTGCGTTCCAATCTTGTGCCGCATTGTGCATCTTATTCGTTTTATCTATTGTACTAATGATTTTAAAAGAAAAACAATCATTTTTTATGTGCTTTTATGGTTACTATTTAACCGAATAAAGTCTGTTTGATTGATTGAGTTCTCCTTACTTAGCCAGTGTAATCCTGCCAGTAATCTGTGATTGTTTCTCTCCTTTGAAAGTCCTGCAGAAGCATGCATTTGTGATACAGCTGGAACACATGCATATGAGTCTCATGTTCTTGGAGATTTATGGCTATAGTAAAATGTATAAAACATTTGTAACTGGAGCAAAGCACCTGTTGTTTTCCTGCCCTCTAGTCCATCCTGCTTCAATTTACTGCACCATTGCCTTTCCACGGTTTTTTGGATCTCTCTTGTTTGTCTGTCTTAGGCTGCTCAAGAATCTCGCATCTGCCAAGGAAGCAAATAACTAAAGTTACCTTGGCCAGAACAGTAGCTATTCATACTAACTAGGTCTTTGTTCAAGCTCCTAGACATGGTCATATTAATCGAGAGTGCAGAGAATGGCATTATGGTAGGCCAAAAGATAGCTCCACACCCCTCTGAGAACAGGATCGCCGACATCATCTAGCATATTCCCCCATATACACCGGCTTGGTTAAAAATACAATTGAATAGATATTTCTAAGACCTTGAGGAAAACAATGTCCTATTTATTTATGTGTTATGTTCCTGGCAGTCCATCGACACCCATTGGCATTCATGCCAACAGACCTGACTCACTATTTTTTAAGGCAAAAATGGCTTTATTTTAGCTGCCTCCCACCTAGAATTACCTTTGCTTCAACATAGGTCAATGAGGAAAACACATTCCCCCGATTATTTTGTTGTTGTTGTCAAAATCTTCCACTTTCCACATTTAAAACATTGACATGTACACAGTGGTTTCCCTGTTCAAGCCAGCCAAATCTATTACTGTTACAGCATCCAACGGTCAGGTTCTTGAGAACCGCACACACCATTGTGTGTCCAACCAAAGATTCGGTATCAAATGTGATTTAGAAATGTGGTGACGCTCCATTTCTTTGACCCAAAAGGATAACTCCTCACCCTACACTGTTTTTAGTTACCTTACTGTTAGATTACTATTGCTTGTATTTGCAAATTGGGGTGATAACTACTCCTTCAATTCAGGGTAGGGGGTAGTTCTAAAAGCTAAATGAATGCCACTGCGTTGACTTATCTGTGCTTAATGACTTCTTCGTTTGAGGGTCTGCATTCTGGCCTGCGACCCGTGGTGCATTTAGAGAATGCCATGAGTGGCATATTGTTTATTGTATTGTGGTGTGCACATTAATAATGTTTCGCTTTTAACCTTTTTGCTCATTGTATTCTCAGTAGATTGCTGGTTTGAATATCATCTGGCTAGGCTTTATTCTTCTGGGTTTCACTGAATAAGTAGAACTAATTCTGGTTGCAGTGTACTCCATATAATTTCATATAAGCCATGAAATATTACATTTATACCTCCGAGACATCAAGTACACACAAATAACTGGGGCATTTCTCTTGCACTTTATCATCCTGAAGGAATGAGTGGGGTCCTTTGCCACACACATATGTTTAATCTTTGGATGGTTTGATGTAAGGTGATTTGCTTGTCTATTGCAGGTTCCTCAATCAAAGAGGTACGTGGACGCCAGAGCCAAATTCAATTTAGCAGTGTGGATTGCAGTATGTGTTTTATGAATAGATGGCTTGTTTTCATGCTTTTTATTGTATTTAAATAATAACTATGGTTTTTCTCCATGTGTAAGGATTATTGAATGATGCCTGCCCTTCTCACATTGTCCCCAACCTCTTTCCAATATACAACACTATCTTCATTTTGCTATTTTTTCCCCTTTAAAATGCACCTCTGAACTCGGCTGCATCCCTTTGGTTCTGATTCATTTTGCGTTCTTACTGGTGAGTGGGCTAATTAAGATTTAAGGAACCACTTAAAATTAAAAACTGGCTGAAAATTGAATTCAGCATGAACATCTTATCAGTTTCCTTTAGACACGTCTGGACAGGCAGGCGTTTCTATGGGTTCCATTTGTGGTGGTATTTTTTAGTAGAATTCATCAATTTCTTCTTCGGCTTCTCATCGTAGCGCATGCTTGTTGCCAGAATTGTTCACTTAAGCAGGAACATAATTCTGTAGAGGTTGGCGTGCGTCTTCCTAATTGAGCGAAGCAGCGCACTTAACGTTGTCCTGGCTACCTAAAGCAGGCAACAAGCATTGAGGTTATTGCACAAATATTGTGCATACAATATCGTTAGGCTGCCGAATGCAAGGCTGGGTAGCCAAATGCCTCTTGATATTCTGAAACCAGCCAGTATTGCATATTCGGGAAGCTGCTTATTACTTTCCAGCCACTGAACAGGGTTGGGCTCAAGGCCGGACTGGCCGGTGGGCTGCCAGGGTGGGTGCCGGTTTTGGGCCCATGGTGGCCGTTTTTGTTACCGGGGTCCTGCAATATCGGCACCTGGTAACAAAATCGGCCGAAACCGGTCCTTGCAAACAGCTCGGCCGCACCCCCTCAGCCCCCCCAGGGGGGGCGGCCAAGCAGTTTGCCAGGGTCGGTTTCAGTTTCCAGTCCGGCCCTGGTTGTACTTGTCTATAGGGCAACCAGGCAGTGCCCAATGGGCTGGTCTGACATGTCCATGTGTGGGCCTTTATTATTTGGACAGTTTCTGGGTCTATTGTATGGCCAGGTGGCCTAGTTTTTACTGTTGATTTCTCTTATGTTACCTCAAACATTGCCTGCAGCAAACAAAAATACACACAGTCTCTCATACCTTGCAAAATACCCTTACAGCGTGTCTTTAGAAGGTCAAAACGGACCTGACTTGCAAATGTGGGCAACAATTTTAGCTATCTGGATTGCTAATGGGGGCCACTTTTATTTTGGGGCCCAAGCCTATTTTTGTCACGTTAAGTATATTGCTATTCGTTTTCATGATTAAATATTAATAGATAGTTCTGTGCAATATCATATCTCAGAGAGTGCAGGCTTACACTTGTCAATTAGGTCATACATTCTGTGCTTTTTAGGTCTCACCTGGTGTTGCAGCACAAAGCGCTGCTTGCTGGGCGAGGGATTTTGTGGATGAGAGGATTTCAGAAAGGGACTCGAAGCCCCGCCCCTCATTTCCATTGGCTTGCGTCACCGTTTATGCTAAACGGTGGCCTGCCATTGGAAATAATGTTTTTTTGTTGACGCCTTTTCGCCTCCGATCCGGACTGGGTCGCCTGCTTTGCTGCTGTCGCAAAGCAATTTCTTATCTTTATGGGGGCCAGCCATCTGTTTAAACTCAGCTCCGTGTTTATTTTTGCATGGCGCTTTCACTTAAAGTGAAAGCACCATGCAAATATAAACACGCAGCTGAGTGAAAACAGATGGCCAGTGCTTGTTTTAGTTTCTTCTTTTCTTTTTATGTGAATCGCTCACTTTTCTTCCCGAGGCAGAAATGCGATTAGTTTTAAGGAATGAAGGGGGGTCTAGTGTGATGCTGCGACGAGGGGGGGGCAGTGGGTGTGTGAACATGTGCAGTCTCTGGGAAAACAGAGGGTACGGTCTGAGGACAGAACTTTGTTGAGTTGCCCTTTGAGGGAGAGAATAAGTCGTTCACTCCCCTGCCTAAAAAATAATTCATTTGTAGTTTTCCCTAGCGCAGACCGGGACATTTCAAGCGTCTGAGCACTGTACAAGTTTTCAAAAAGTTATTGTGCATATCGTCATAAGCACAGTGCTTCATTGTATTAAAAAACATTCAGTGCAGTGGTGGCACTGTCTGCAGTGAGCGGTGGCACTGTCTGCAGTGGTGCGTCTGCAGTGAGCGGTGGCACTGTGCCGACAGTGGTCAATGACCCTCTGACATCAGTGGGCGCTCTGAAGAGTTTCTTGGCGCGATGGCTGTAGGGTCAACATGGGCGGGGTAAGGGTGACTGACAGTATGGAGGAGGGTGCCTGGTCTCGGGGCTCCCTGCCAGGCCCCCTCCTTCCAGCCTCTCTCCGGGCAGTGATCTTGTCTGACAGAAGACAGGCCCAGAGCAAGATGCCATATTTAATGTTAGCCTCGGCTTTATCTCCTTTCTGCCGCTGAAGGGCGCCTCGCCTCTTTATTTATTTATTTATTTTTTTAGCCTCCTGCTGTAAATATCTTGAGTTTGTAGCAGAGACCTCGACCGCCCATGACTCGCCTCTGTGGCTGCTTGGCTGCCCCCCTCTGTGTCTGTTCTGCTCTCTGCTTTACATCTCACGCTTTCTCCTCACCACCCATCTCGCTCCAACTTTAAGTTATCACTCGACCCCCCCATCTCCCCCTTTCACCTATCTCTCACCTCTCCACCTTTCATCCATCTCCACTTTTCACCTATCTCTCACCTCCCATCTCTCACCTCTCCAACTTTCACCCATCTCCACATTTCACCCATCTTTCACTTCCTTCAACAATCTCTAACCTCCCACCAGTCACCTACACCCTCTCTGTCTCATTACATCTCTTCCAACACCTCCACTTCTCTGGCCCAAACCCTCTGTCCCTCTTCCAGCCCCCCCAGCTCCCTCATCCCATCTGTCTCACCACCTGCTATTTTTCTTTCTCACCTCTCTTCCCACTTCCCAATCACCCATCTGCACCCTCCCCAGTTCTTCACTCTTCCCACCTCCTCACTCTCCAGCTCCCTTCTTTCTCCACCTATCACCTGCTCCATATCTCTGCCCTTTTTATCTCCCTACTTCCTGTATCTCACCTCCACCTTTTCTCTTTCAAATACCCTTCTTCTAGCCTCCCGCTTCATCTAACTTTACCTACCACCTCGACTTTATTCACCACTTCTCATTTCCCACCTCCCATCCCTCACCTCCAATTACTCTCTCCACATCCCATTTTACTCTCCACCTCTTTTACCACTTACCAGTCTCCTCAGTCCATCTCACCCCCACCTGCCTTGTCCAGCTGCACCCCTAGGATCTGGAGCAACATCCCCATCAACATTATGATAATGGGTCCTACTCTCCTGCAGCTGAGAAAGAAACGTGACTCATTCTTCGAAGATGACATCATCCTACAGGATGGGACCCATACACTACCTGCCTCTTTGGAACAACCCAAGCCACCCGTCGGGTCTCTCCCCCACTTATCAGAGCTCTCTTGCTCTCTGGCTAGTTTTACGCTACACAGGTAGCAGCACTACATATCTAAAAAAAGAGAGCAATGCAATAGTTCTTGCATTTGCGAGAGTTTAAGCTACTAGTATTGCAAATGACACTGCCTTTTATTTGTTTTAAAAACCAAAACATAAATAAAAGACATTGTAATTTACATTGCAAATAGCTCAAACTCGCGTAAATGCGAGACCTATTGCATTGCAGATGCTTGTTTAATTCAGCCACCTGTAGCTGCCATAGAAGAAGATTTTTAATTGCTCCTCAATTAGCCACAAAATATTGTAGCCTGAGCCATTTACTGTCTGTTGATAAATACACTGCATAAACCAAAGAAATCTATTGGTCACTGCCAGTAAGCTCTTTGTATACACTTTTGAAACCTTGCATACAATATTATTGTATTAAATATACATACGAAGCAGGCCAGGCATTGCTTAGTTGACTCAGAATACTTGACCCCCTAATACCCTGAAAAACAAAGTAAGTATAACCAAACTAACAGTTTGACAATAAAATATTCTAAGACTATGCCTAAAGATATGTAACTCAGAATTTAAGCGAGCCCCCAAAATAAGCAAAAAGGATAGACGTAATTTAGAAGAGACTTTCAATCCGAACAGTCGAAGGAGATCACATTGAACAACTTTATGGGAAGAAAAGAATCTGTGAGGGTCAATAAGTTGCTAATTTATAAACTAATAAGACAAAATGATCAATTTAAATTCTGGCAATTCGTTAACAGATCAGATGATAGGAGTGGCATTAGCGAGAGTGGGGTGCCTATCTAAGACGGCTTAAGTATAAGAAAACTCTACATCATGGGTACTCAAAAACATTTTCCCAGGGGCCACAAATTTGGTCTGTGAAGTGACCGAGGGCCGTATTGATACCAGCAAAGTGGAGGTCAAGGTTTCGGGAGGGGTTTGTGGTAAGGTGGGTGTAAAGGATGCCAGGCATATACATCTAGTGTATGACGTTGCACAATGTGAAACCAAAAACTTGGGGTTAATTCCGGCTTCTCCTCTTAACCAAACTGTGTGATCCTTGGTAATTATTTTATTTCACTTTCTCTCCTTTTTATTCATTGGCACACAAGGAACTCGAAATATATGACTTCAGGATGTGTGCTGGACAAAGCCTTCTTCATTGTTAGATTTAATAAACTATATGTTGCTCATATATAATAAAAACCCCAGCCGCCAAAAGGTGCACATGACAACTGACTTGCCTCTTCATGCACTATTGGCATTGTAATGAGGGTGTAGGGAAGAATTCATATTTCTCAATTCATGTTTGAAAACTATCATTAAAAAAATAATAATTCTCAATCCACTGATAATCTTATATACTAAAGTGAAACGGTTCTGCATGTTAATGAATTATCTTACTTTTACTGCAAGATGTTTTTTTATAAATGAATGCGTTCCTAAAGTTAAGTGGTTCAGGATACCCTAGTTACTTACTTTATTTAATTGTAATTAACCGTTAAATGAATGCTTGCCAGTTTAACCTAATTTTTATGTTGGTGCTGAGTCACGTAAATATTAGCCCAGTGCTGCTCTTGACCAGGGGGGGGGGGCTATGTAAAGGTCAGGAGGGCAGCATGCGACCCTCTGGGCCATATGTTGAGTATCACTTCTGTACAACAACTGATCAGGTTCGACAGCAAGAACATTGGCAAATGGACTTCACCTGGCTACTCTGGGGAGCCCTTAAGGAGCGGTTACACTGAGCCGCACTAGAAGAGTGCTGCAACGAATCGGGCCGTGGCGCTCTAGGTCTTAATGGTGTTTCTGGCTGTTCCTTTAATTTATAAACTGGTTACTCTACCCGCTGGTTGTATCCTCTAGATTGTGCTTGATTCCAGCATGCACAAGTCCCACACATGGCGCAAGTCCATCTTGCACCTCATTTATAGGAAGGGAGAAACTTTGTCAAGGCTAGACGTAAATTAATACTCCTAGTCTACACCCACAAAATTGATGGGATATGTAGGGAATGAAGTTTCATGATACAGAAAAATGTTTTGCCTATGGAGGAACAAAAATGGTTTTTGAGTGCAAATGCACTTTAGTTTCAAATTTGCCTAGATGAAAACGTACGTTTTTTTTTTACATTTTGATAGGGAAAACTAGTCACACGTGTACTCCTAGTAATCTTTGACTTGTGCTTTCTAGTGGTAATCCAGTGGTTCTTTGTGAATTCGTTAATTCGATCTAAACCTAGGAACAACCACAAATGAGCAAATTTCTTTTCCTGTTAAACTTTTGCAAATAGCATCCCACATTTGTAGAACTCTTTTTAAGCATGTTTCCATCACTGAAATGCATATTGAGTCTAAGCTGGTTTATATGCCAAGAACTAAATCTTAACAATGCAAATGTTATTTCTCTATTATGTAAATGTTCTTTTTCTATTATGTATACCACTAGCAGAAAAGGGACACAATCACCAATTTCCCATGGTCTCATTTCCTATTCTCATTCGTTTCGCTGGAAGGAAATAGGTTATCTTTAACATATTCCTCCTGCTTCTCTTTGTTTTCTGTTACAATTTACATTTTCTATTTACAGTTCGAATTACAGTCTGTGGCTTTGGCTGACATTTTCCTAACTGCAATGACAACATTCCTAATTTGCATAATGTATTAATTATTCGTCACGATCACAGCTTTGCAACGTTTTCCTGGTTTTTAGCGCCGATAAAACGTCTTTCAGCCCCTCGTTGTGTGCCGCTGCGATCACACTAGTTTGAACCTTTTCCCTTGCACTACCCTCTTCATTCCTGTGTCAGAGCAGTTTACAAGACACCTTTTCTGTAATTCTGCTCTGAGCGAAGTGTGATGATTCTTTTTAGAGGAGTCATTAGCACGCCCCACAATCGATTCTCAGCCTCCCAACACCTGCTAACGAGGGTGTCAGTGGTGACACTTGCCAGTAACCTTTGGTGCTCCCTGTTCTGTCAGCTGAGGGGATCCAACTTATCTCTGTGACATTATTAACCTGGAAAAAAAGAGATAATTGATCCTTTTATAAACTGTTAGGCAGTACTGGGGTTTCTGCCCAAGCTGCTTCACTCGGTCTCATCGGTGAAGATAGTGCGGCCCTTGTAGGGCAGAGTGTGGCGAGCTGTGGGAGTGATATTTGTAAATCGAAAATCCGTTTTCACCTTGGTCATCCACGCACCACAAAAAAGGTGTGGGCTGCTATATTTTCTCTAAAACACGTATATATATTTGAACTCTTGTCCTTATTGGAATCTATCTCTGGTGACTCAATTATCTGGTGGGTCCATGGGACTTGCCATCTTGGGACCTTTTCTTGCCTCATTATGGATATGGGCCTACAGTTCTCTGTGCCCCTAAGCGGCCCGGTCCAGTAAGATCTTTAGGTTGGTCTGCACATACCTTGCATAATGTCCACTTTTCCTTTTACGTTCCTGACACGGACTGTACTTCTCCTTCCAGGCTTCCCAGACATTTTTACGAAGTTTGGGGCTAAAACGTAATGCAGGATCCTCTGGATGCTTCTTCCGCTTCGGTCAGGTGCTCCAAGCGCCAGTTTCTAAGTCTTTTGCTGACATCATCTGCCTCATTATTATTGAAAACCACAAGCTTACTTGCTATTCAGTTATATAAAGAAATGTTACTTAAGTAGGGTTTGGCCCTGGTAAGTGTAGGGCACGGGGCGTACCGCCTCTTCCTGCCACCTGCACTGAAACCTTCATTGTTATAACATTTCGATGGGCAGGAACAGTTCTGGTGTCCTCTTCGGCACTGGTTAACATGCTCTTGAGACTCACGCTAAGTCGAGGGTTACTACAGCTGGAGGAAGTTGCTCTGATGCGTTGAATGCAGATAGTTTGTTATCCATGCAAAGATGTTTTTTTTTTTACTCCTTAGTAGATGCCAATTTCAATTTTTTATTCTTTTTGGAACAGGAAAACATTTGTTAAACAGGGGTTCTTAGTATATGGAATGCTGGGGCCTCTTAAATGGCAAAATATTGTCATGTGATGCGACAGTCCTCTTTCTGTGTTTGATTGCATTGCCTTTAACGCTCATTTTCTATAATGATATTAGAAACAAGCTCTCAAGATGTTCAATATTGAAGACAACACAGGATCCTTATTTTCTAATCATATCAAACATCAGCAAAAAAGTTTGAATACAATTAGACTAAAAACAAAAAAGCCGTTTTTATATATTTGTGTGTTTATAGCATGCTCACTTCATTAAGACTCAAGCTGCTGAATTGCACGAACTGAAACAATTCTCTTCTGTGCATGTTCAGGGAGACTCTGGCACGTCACCTTCCTCTCGGACCAGAGGCTGTCACTTTGCTCAGTGGTTTTGCAAATGGCATGCTCCCTCACTCCAGTACTGCAGGCCTATGGCAATCGCATCTGCTTTGTAGTAGGAGGAGAGCATTCCCAGAACAAGAAGCTTCCTATGTGGCTTTCTCAGGTAATGCAGCCACACTCTACCTACACAAGTATAACTAGAGGCTCGTAACCCATTCTCAGCTTTACAGAGAAGCCATGGTTCGTGGCATGCCTCTCTGCAGAGATGAATGTGGAGTCTTAAATGCCCATCGGCTTTTAGAACACTCTACAGATCAGAAATTAAACTACTCCGCAACACAATGAGTCTTTTCAGTCTATAATAGTGCACATAGAGGGATCCATAAGAAAAATACATTCTGAACGTCTCCTGTAGTCCACTTGGATGTTGAAAATGAGAACATCCTGAAGGAATGCTAGTCATTCCCTCACAATGCCTTTTAGTTATGAAACCATTCTTGAGTGCACCCACAGCTGGAGTTGCTTTCTAGTCTTCATTGCATCACCATCACCATGCCAAGTCTGTTTCATGCATCTTCGGCAGCTTTCTAAAGGTGTAAGGTTCTGCACCAGAAGGCATACCCTGCTTTGCAGGTTCTTCAGTAATGGGGGCAGGATTAGGTACTTAGTTCAAGTATCAAGCATTATTTAGCTAAATAAAAGTGTAGAGGAAATTTGGCCCGTCATTCAGCTATTCCCTTGTTCGGGCCAGGTACTGGAATCAATACTCAACAACCTAAACGGAGAAGGGAAGAGAAAAAACACCTGGATGAAGTAAAATACAATAAAAAAGTAGCCATTCCATACCGATCCGTCATCCTTTCCTAATCATCTGAATCATGTAAGGGTGGGCCCTAAAATCTCCAGCCAACCTGGAGATTAAGCTCTGCTGTAAGCATGTTTCTATCAGCCTGAAGGAACAAGCTGCTCCATAAGGCGGTTCTGCCATTCTGAAGGAGTGAGCTCTGCTGTAAAGAGCTTCAGCCAACCTTAAGGACTGAACTCTGCCATAGGTTGCATCTGCCAAACTGAAGAACTGAGCTCTGTTGCGTGGAACATCTGCCTACATGAAGGGCAAAGCTCTACAGTGAGATGCTCCATCTTTGATGGGAGACTGAGCAGTAAAGCAAGATCCCTTGTCTATCAAAACTGTTGTACCACCCCAGACATTTGCTGTACATACAAAGGAGTGATTAAGACTCTCTGGTTGAAAGCAAGGCCATAGCAGTTGGTGCACCGCCTCAGTGGTACCATGCTACCTCCACCGATGTGCAGCTAGTCCTTTTTTCATACTTGTATTCATGTCTAATGCAGCCTTAATACACAAATGCTTGATAGCTATCTGTCTCCTCTTTGTGTGGCTGGGTGAGTTGTGAAAATGTCCAGAGATAGACGGGTAGCTGTATCATCATTGAAAATATGGAATCTTTTCAGCCTTCCATTAACTTCTAGTGGAGTCTGGGAATGTTTAAGACATGTTACAAGTAATACAACATTTTTAAGATTTATGCAATAAAGCGTTTCAACCCAAAATAAGAGATCTCCTTCTGAAATTGGCAAACTTGCCTGCTATCCCATTTTAAACCTTCTGCCTTCTCACTACATTGTGTCTCCAACCAATCCATTACTAGGCCAACTCCTCCCAGGCAAGTCCTTTAAAAAGATCGTTTCCGGGACTACCATTACAGGGTTAGTGGCTAATCTATTATGACAATTGAATATATCAAAGAAAGTTGAGAACCTTAAAAAGACTCCACCTTCATTTTTTATTTTTTATTTCCGTTATAGAGTTTTCAGCGAACAACAAATCCATGTGCGTTTGTGGTCCTGACATCAAAACATGGTCTTTAATGAGTACAGACATCTGATATTGAAATCCGCCCTTTCCCTTGCATTTGTAGACACGCTTTCTAGTTAAATCATATTTAAAGTATGGTGGACTTCTCATGCTGCTCATCCATAGCCTGCTAAACAGAGTTTAGTGGTAGTTTCCACTATTAGTGTGCAAGAATTCCACATCTCCAATTCGGTTCCTGTATGGGCAGCTTTTAGTAGCTCGGCCGCTCTCCGCTTTTCCAAGCCAGCCTCCCTCAGGGGTCAGGACTCTGCACCGATGCTACAGGAGTGAATCTGCAATTCTTCTTCGGCAGCAATTGGGAGATACAAGTGAGAGCCCTAGGGATTATACAGAGGGAACCAAATTATATTTATAATATTAGAGTGAGTGCATTTGCGGTTTGCTGTCCTCCAGGGCTTTTTAGAAGTATAAAACACAAATTAGCATTTTCCATTTCCATATATTGACTGGAAAAAATAGCTTACTCTCAATTAAGACCTCTAGCTTGAGAGATGTATGCAATGGTTTTATAAAATATTTACAGCTGCATTTGCATTTTACTAGGTATCACACTTTATGGCTGCATTCAAGAGGAAGGTCAGCTGCCTAATAGAGTAGATGAAGTCATTTTTTTTTATAGAGAGTGAAAACTAATGCAATACTTGACTGCGATAATATTTAGCCTGTGAGGGTATAATATTGGCTGCTGTCTCTGGCAATTGCTTGTGACCATATCTGCATCAGCCACATGTTACACTGTCTTTTAAGGCCCGGGCGCCTTATTCTACTCTGGTACTTCCCCTTTAAATCCTCTAGTGTAGCCCTAGACAGGTAGGATTTTTTTTTCTCAAATGTAAATTTGTGCTGTAAGGAACATAGCTATTTCCTGGATAATTTGCAGTTATGTATTTTATGTTAATTCCACCTACAATATAGCACCCCTGCCAGGTTTAGCAGTGGCTCGCTGTGATATGAATAATTTCTAGTGAATCATATTTGTCTTCATTTACCAATTGGCACATTTTAAAGATTTTAACAACAAGAAGAAAGAAGGTTTGGAAGAAGTAAAAGTGCATTTCCAAGAACATCACTTTGAGCGCTAATGCCAAGTAGCCAGAATAATAAAATGGGAAATCTTTTCTATGGATTATCCTTCTTTTAATGTGATGTCTGTTTACAAAACGGGTTGTTTTAAGCCATTAGAGTGCAATAAAATATTTATGCACACACCGCTAATACAAATACAATAAATACATATTGCCAAAATGTTGTATGGACTGTAAGACAATTTGTATTTTTGTCTCCAATCATAACAGAGCTGTCTTAATAGCAGGAAACTCTTTTCTTTCAAAGGGTTTGTGTTGATAAAATATAATATTTTGATTGCTTATGTTGAGCTGCAAAATAAATATCGGGTTGTCTATAAATCTTACCAGGTTGTGTTATTGTACATGCATGCTAATGTTATAAAACAAAAGACTGAAGGCTCTGAGCACATTAGTGCCATGTCTAATCCAACCCTGGGAGTGTTAAATAATAAAAGCTACCTTTAAAAAATGGAATCTGTCTACATTATGAGCTGGCTGAAAGGTCACATTAATGATGAATTTGCCGTTATTCATTTTTAATATAAATTCCAGATACTACACTTCATTGTGAAGTAGTGCTGCATTTTGGTACTCGATTGTACCGTTATTAAGCACATTAGTCGGTGATCTGCTTGCATATGAGGGTTTCATGCTGTATCATACAAATGTTTGTTTTTGTACTGTACGTGGCCCACATATGTTAAACATTTTGTGGCTTTTTTAAAATGTGGATGGTGCAGGAATCAAGTGAAATTACCTTCTGCTTTGCTGTTCACCACAAAAAATATTTTGTGAACCAGTTATGTTCACAATTTCATTTCTTGATTTAACTATCTAAGTTTCATCCACCGTCTAATAAAGCCCAATAAAAAGAAATGAAAATGGAGCCCATGTTATCATGTAGGTGTGGGTGTATGCATTTTGACAGATGCACGGTCATACATCATAGCGCATGCATGTGCCTACAGAATGAAGTGACTGGAAACAGCTGCTGTTTCAGGCACCTTGGTCATTGTTAATAGGTCTGCAAGGTGGGAACAATTGGCTTTGGAAATGCTTGTTGTCTATTTAGTTCTCCTAAATGGCAGACACCAGTCTTGGAGCAGTAAATAAAACATTATTTAAATGTGTGAGAAAGTGCAGATTGGAAATGACCTGCCTGGCAGCAAAGTTCAGCTGTTGGTCCCATCAAAAAATGTAAAATAAACAACATGGAGTGGGGTATTAAGAGAGCAATCTTTTTTTATTTTTTTTTAAAACAGAGTGATGCGGGGCCAGTGGAGCAAGGAAGGAGCTTAAGATTGAGTAATATAGATAAATTAAAGGCTTGGTAGTAAGTGGTGAGGAAAGTACGGAATGGGATGGGATGGGGATGGTGGGAGCAGCACAGCACACGCAAGGTACATCAATGTGAGGTGGGGCACAGCACATGAGAGACAGACAGAAATACACGCATTCCTTTGAAGTGCAGGAATAAAAAGAAAAAGTAGATCCTTGAATGTGAGCAGTGTAGTGATATGTTAACAAATGCTCAATGAGAGAGACAACCAAGATGAAAGAAAGCCACTGAATAAGAAACAAGCAAATTAGATTAAAGTGAACCCCAATCAGTGGTAAGCACTTGGCTGGCTCAAGGCCACTGTAATCATTTGTATTGCCCACTATCGGTCTTCGAGAATAGGCACCTAAAAGCTGTCTATACTCAAGAATTCATAATGATGAAAACAAGTAAAGGATAAAAGCTTATCCCTGGAGTGTGAGGGTACTGTCCTGCTTTTAGAAAGGTAACTGTAGAAAATCTCATGGTATTCCTCTGAGCAAGGTTTTAAAGTCGCATGGTTTGTATCAAGATGTGGAGTCGGCAGTAGGAGTACATGCTCACTGGTAGGAGTGCATGCTCACCGTTGCAGTGTCCGTTCACAACCAATTGGAGTAATGAAGGTATGAGAGAAGTATGTAGTACAACCTTCCTGCAAAGTGTCATCAAGAATGCTTCCTCTTGATCTCCTTTTTAGGTCTCGCCTGAACCAGCGCATGCGCTGGTCTGGCGAGACATTTTGTGAGGGCTCAAAAAAGTGCTACCACTGTAGCCTAGAGCTACAGTGCATGTGCGCGGGTGCGCGCGCCTCACTTTCGCGGCCGCACGGCCACTTTGATGTTTGAACGCGATCACTTTCACTTTTGCGGCCGCTTTGATGTTCTCCGTGAGCCTGTTTATTACTTCTATGTAGTAATGGTGGCACCCGTGCGCCGCCATTACTGCAGAGCAGTAATAAACAGAAACAAGCATTGGCATAGCCAATAGGTCTCGCTTTTGGGACCTTATAAGTATTTAGTTATGCAACTGTTGCATGGCTAAACACTTATAAGGTCCCAAAAGCGAGACCTATTGGCTATGACAATGCTTGTTCTCACTGGCATGCGTACTGGCAGCCAAGCTAAATTAGTGCATGTCTTGCTGGATATTGGGAGTAACCTTTCAGACTTACAATTAGGTTGGATACTTACTCTGTCTACGTAAGCATTCTGAATCAGGAATAGTGCTGGCACACATGGTATTAGTTTAACAAATGCTTTTTTGTGGTCACACCCGATTACTTGTGTAGTTGGTGTCAGCCGTTTCTTACTGATATTCATGCCGTAAGAGTTTTTATTATAACCAGGGCTATTGTGTAAAAATAGAGGATATCGTTCTACAGAAAAGGGAAGCATTGCTTGCTGTTAAGTGTTTACTTAATGATGCCTGTCAGTGTATGCCGTGTACACATAAAGTGTTAAACTGAGTACCTAGAAATTGGTCTCCTTCAAATAAAATCTTCTAAAGAATAATAGGAACAAAAAAATGCCCTAAAGAGCACGGTGAGCAAAAAAACGATGGATTTAGGCCCAGATCTCTCTACTGGGGTGAATGTATGACATTGTTCTGCATTCTGTCCATCAATAGTTCTTTTTGCTAAAGATGGCTGTGACAGGTATTCTGTTACCTGTCCTTCTTCTTTCCCACAAATACTGTTTCTTAAATTTTCAAACCTTATTTGTAATCATATCTTTTCTGATGGGATTCTAAAAGGTGGCTACAGAGATATAAATATTTTGGCATTGCTGGCAGTTAGGGGGAAGAGTCCAATATTATTGTGATGTTTTCTTCTGACTGAAAGCAATAGACAATTTATTGATGCAGCAGACATGGCTTCTTTTCAATGCAGTGGAAGGTAAAGGGGGAATAGGTGGCTACCCATGTCAAGGAATAATCATAACTCTTGTCAGACTGAATCCTTAAAGTCACTAAATTACCTGAGTTCAGCCCTCTAGTAGCTATGGCCCTGAGTAGACCGCTTAACTTAGGGTAATGTGTAAAGAATTTATGCTTTAGCCAAAACAGTAATAAATTCAAAAATGCAAAACAATAAAAGTCCCAAACTGAATTAGAAAACTAGAGCAAAATCGAATAAATAAACCCCCACCAAAATTACACAAATCCAATAAGGAGAAACGTAGATATGAATTTGTAAGATTTTAGGTAGAAATAGTGCTGAAAAGCACAATGCGCCAAGAATGCTGGTCAGATGTACCAAACAGTGACTAATTGTGTAGCTCCTGGGAGGAATGTCACTCATTTACATCATATTCAGGCAAAGTACAAGCTGGGGAAACTGGAGAATAAATGCAAATTAGCCTCTGGGAGCTTCAGGGATGGAAAAAGTAATTTTCTAAAAGTTATTTTTCCTTAAAAATCTGACTTCAGCATTTGATTTAATTTTAAACGATGAGTGCAAATAGTGGTTTAATATTTTGTCTAGTTAGTCTCATTTCCGATATAGAGTATTAGTAATTTAATCTGCACTCTGGTTTTCTTCATGGGCAAGCCAGCCTTCCTTCAGCTTTGAGGTGCTAATCACTGTAAGGAAATCTTAATATTACATTTCTGCATGCCCTACTTTTAAATACCATGCACCCTGGCTTCTAGGCAACTAGACATACAAAAGGGTGACTTCTTAATATTTAAAAAAGAGGGTTTCACCTGTCCAATGGGTTTATATTGCCTGTTTAAATTGCAGTTTTTACCCTGCTATAGTCAGGCTGCAATAGTAGGTCTGAAGCCCTGTTTCCACTACCACTGTAGTGGATGGCACAATAAATGCTGCAGTCTACTTATGGCATTTAACTTCCTGGCTACACGTTATGTATACTAGGGACTTATAGTTTAATATACCAATGAGGAATATGCCAAATCGACCATCTATAGAGTGGGAGCACAGGCACTTGACTGCTGGTTAACCGGGTTAAAGTGCACAAAATTCTAATGCCAGCAAAAAGTCAGGGTCTATTAAGAGATACAAAATTCAGGGCGACCATACAGAAGGGTCTGATATCCTACAGGAGGCAATGATGGGTAGGCAGGCTAGGTAATGAGCAGCAAAAGGAGTGGGATACAATGTGGGTCCACACCTTGGGATTGAACATATGGCCCAGTCTCACACGATTGGAGGCAGTGTGATGGCATGTTTGCATACATTATCAGATGGGGATGGGGCAGAGGAAGGAGGTCTATATGATGCAATGGCAAACTGGGGGGAGTATCGAAAGACTAACATCGTGACATGGGAGGCAAGGGGCGAGCAGGTGTGTGTACATCATGAGATGGGAGGTGAAAGTTGTGCAGAAAAGCCTACATTGTGAGATGTAAAGCCATTGGAAGACAGATAGACCTGTGTCATAAAAGAGCAGAAGGTGAGCCTATGCAATGCCATGAGATGTGATGTGGAGTGGATGGCAGCTAGGCCTACATTTCTGACAAATTCTTCTTTCTCCACCAAGAGATGCGTGGCAGCCAAGATGTGCTGCCTCCTTGAAATGTGCCATGAACACTGGACAACCTAACTGCTTTCAGGTAATTGTAGTAGAAAGCTGAGGGGAAGAAGGTTGTGGCAGATTAGGTGGGCACATTTCCTCCTTAATTCGTCATCGCATTGCAGTCAGTATTCTGTACAGGAAAATCGCTGCATTCTGATTTGGTGATTTCCCAGGGTGCATCGCGTGGAGCATGATGCGCTCCGAGAAGTGACCTTCTGAACAGGCTGAACTTACCCTGCTCCAGTGGAAGGATGCATTGGAATTTCACAACCTTTGCGTGCTTTTTTGAAAACCCTCGTTTGTGTTTGCGCCAGGCTGCTAATGGCGGACGGCGGTGTTTGCGAGTCCCACCTCCAATCGGTGCTCGTTACGGCATGGAAGGTCTGTGAAACTCAGCTGTGAGGGAGTCAAGTAATTATCCCGCCGTAGCGCTCTCTGCTTCAGTGTCATCACAACTGGGGCTTCATTAAAAGCCCTAACAGTGGAGATGTTGTGTGCTGCAGCCTGTATATATATTTTTTCATTTAAATTATCAGCCATGCCTTGGCTCAGAGGTAATTTGACTTTTTGAAACCACGGGGCCCCTGTGAATTTCCTGCCTTCTCTCCCTCTCACGGCTGCACCAGCTGATCAACCCCAGAAGAACAAAAGGTTTATCTGAAGCCATGAAGCATACATACACCAGCTTCTGGCGTCGAGATAAAAAAAAAAAATCAAAGTATGCAATTGAACACATTAATACTGAGCAAAATGCACACAGTCAGGCACTAAACCCTAACAGGGATGTAGATGCCTGGAAAGGTATACTCCAGGCAGCCCAGCTTTGCTTCCCTTAGCATGAATGGAAGCAACAATGCTAAAATAATATGCTATTAAAATGAATGTTAAGTGTACAGCCCTCCTTATTCTCTCCACTTCTTTTTCTGGGTTTGGTCGACAACGCATTTTCGGATGTGTTAACCAGGAGTACACGAGAACCCCTAGAGCATGCACTGATAAAGTAGAGGCTTGACTATGCAAGCATTGGCAAAGCCAGTAGAGCTGGCTTTCATTTAAGTCATGACTAAAACATTAAACAAGGTAAAAAAAAAAAGTCTGCAGTGACAAACAAGCATTTGTTTTCTGTATACAGTGCATCTATGTGACAAATAATGCAACGTCTGATGATTTAGCGTACTTCTGAGACGTAAAATACTTCCTTGTGAAGTGTAAGGAAATCACTCCATAGGACGAGGGATGATGCAACAAACAGCCAATCATTTGAGGTGAGAGAGTGATACCCTTCTGTGGAAAACCAAAGCTCCCTCTACCTTTTTTTAAGCATTGGCTTCCAGACAAACTGTGCTGTCAAACCAGACCTTAAAAGCCTATGTAACTTTAAAGGAAGAAAAAATCTAATCCGTGGACCGGGCTACATCGTAAGCCTACTTGGATGAAATCTGTTTTACCAAGCTGACTTGTTTAGTGCCAGGTAGAGACTGAAACATGTATGTGCCTGTGTGGCAGGATTCCATTCATAAATAGGGCTGTGTGAAATCTACATAATTTCCGCTAAGGAGATAAATTATGGGAAATGTTGATTCAGCATTTGGCCATTTTTTATTAGCGTGAAATGTATTCCCGTGTACATTTTGGATGCGAGGAGGCATATTGTGCTATAAAATAGTGCAAATGTGAGGTGAAAAAAAGGGCCACTCGTGTTCCATTCATTCTCATTCTTTGCATGCCAATGATATCTGATTTTTACCCAAACGACATCTCATCTACAAGACGTGGTGTAATGACAGAATCTTTGTCATTTTGCATAGCAAGTGTAATGCAAAGTGCATAACTTATGTGAGATTATGCTGGCGCAATTTGTTTTCCTCGGCCTATTAAGTATCTGGTGTATCTAGCCCTTGAATTTACATGCATCGGACTGTTTGTGAAGGTTCTTGAATGGCAGCTGAAACTGGATTGCCATTCCACTAACGTGGCAAAGTTTTGGAAAGTTGTATTCATGAAATCAATGTGCAACCTTTGATGTTACCAGGTACTCTGTCAATGTGTATTCGAATGACTTGATAAGCAAAGAACTCTTATCCTTTTCTCCTCACGTTGTATAGACTGGAAGAGGACTGTCTGTGGTTAAAGTCACTTCTGGGATTTTGAATTTCACACTAGTTTGTGAATTTAATGTAGTGTCATCTTTGTTTTTTAGGTCTGGCCTAGAAACTGCTTTTACTGTTTTGCTAGTCCCATACAGTAGAAAACACAGCTATACATACATAGAAGGGCTATGCATCAGTTCTGTTTATCCAACTGTCATTAAAATGTTTCTTTCACCCACCACAGCATACAGCATGGCACAGTCGGTCTGACCACTTTAGCCACTGTCTCTCTTGCATTGTGAGTGGCAACATTTTTTTCACAAGCGCATCCACATAAAAAGAAGTACACTTCAGTGCCAGGGCTGGTCGGTGCAAACCTTTACCTTGCCAATGGTTTTTTCCTTTGTAGTCATTGTTGTCCCTTGTTTAAAGCATGTGTTCAGGTTACAGTCATTTAACATCAATATTGCATTGTCATCGTGACACTATGAATGATATTTTCCTACAAGGTGCAGTAAAACTAAAAAAAAAAAGGTTCCTTACCAGAGCTTCCTGTATCCAAGTACACAGCCTGCTAAGAAGTACTTTTACTGTTCTATTAAAATGATATGCTTTTTTCTAAATGTAAGTATTTTGTTGGTAGAATAAAAGTGCAGTGTTTGGTCAACAGCATAAAACTGTATTATTATTTGTGTGGCAAATTGTTGCATTTGTTTTCTTCCAATCAAATTTGGCACCAACCTTTCAAGGTCAAACCTATTGGCTTTAACAATGCTTGGCTTTAGGCGTAGTCATTGTGCTTAAAATGCAATATTTACTAAGCCTCCAATGCATGGTTTTGAGGCAGGTCGATGATGTTGGCCAACCGAGACTGCATGTTGTTGGAGTTCGGCGTTCTACAAGTCAAAGTATTAAACTCCTAGTGTGCCAGTATCTTTACATTAGAGATGTCCTCATTATGGGGAATTGGTAGAATGCAGAAGCATGTATGGGATGGTAAAGGAGAGTTGGTCATCTCGCAGGTCTAACATCATGGGAAAACCCTCAAATGTCAGCGTGGACAGGCTTGTATTAGTTTGGCCTGAGTACAGAGTCTTGGTATAGTAAGTAAAGTATGAGTCATTGCTGTCACATTTTCTATCCCACAGTGATAACAAAGGATTTAGGAGGAAACCTCTTCAGCAGTAACTACTCTTACTATCTCAATTATCTGACAGGATGCTACATTCCTGACTAAAACCTGAGCAGCAGGAACTTTGTGTTTGTTGGAGGGAAGAGGACCATTGAAAACGTAATTAAACTTGGTAGAGGCCGAAGCATGTTCATTGCAAGCCTCAAACTATTCTACAAATAAAAAGCATGTATTTTATGAAGTTAGTATGTGGATTCTTTACAGTGAATACAGAGAGCAAAATGTAATATACATTTTTCAGGCATGGCTCTATTGGTTGCAATATTTTATAAATATATAGGTCTCGCCTATAGACCACTTTAGATGTCTATGGCTAAACACATATTGCTCTAATATATTCAAATATATGCACTTAGTGGGCTTTGAGTCTGCCCATTGCTCTTGATTGGATGACTTTATAGGTCTGATTTTCTTGCTTTTGTTTTTTATGGCTTTCCTCCCTATTGTTTGTTTCTCCCGCCCTCTGAAGCATTTCTTCTTTTCTATCTTTTGATTGGATCACTTGTGTTCTTCATTGCTTTCAGGTAGGGACTTTTTTCCTCTTTCTTTTAGTACTTCATGTGTTTTCTTACTGTCTCCCCCTCTCTTGTGTGCAATGCTCCCTCCTTTACACCTCTCCTCCCATACTCTGTGTTAATTTCCCATCCCTAAGTTTTTCTGTGCTTCTCCCTAGCCCGGCCCACCCTGCTCAGGATTATTTTAAATAAAAACGTTGTCCCTTTTTGCTCATGCTCCCCTACTTTCTCACTGCTGCCCATTGGTGGAGCGTTTATTATAATAAACGCTCCACTCCTCTACCCCTCCGGTGCTTTCCTGTCCTGCCTCATCCTATTTTTTTTTTTTTTTACTAATTAGGAGGGCCTGGCCACTGTAATTTGCAACCGGGCCACTTCTTTTGATAAATGCACAATTTACACAAATTTTTACTCCAAGTTCGACATGTGCAATCTTGGAATGATAAATTATAACACAAAATTGCTGTTGCGTTGCGACAACTGCAAGCTTATGTGTCATCACCCTGAGGACTCTCTAGAAAATGCCTCATCACACTTATGCATATATTTATTTTTGCCATTGTTGAAAAGCATCAGCAATAACCATATTTCTTTCTTTTGGTGGTTGCTGAGCAGCATCTGAAAAAAAGCATTGGCGAAACCGATGGGCTTTGCCAATATTTATTTAAATTTTGTTGCGTTACCCTAAATGGAGGTGCAAAAGGACAAAAAGGTAATTACCATTGTGGTTAAAATAGAATTCCATTACATGTCTTTGTCTGCACAAAGAGATGAGTGGTGCTTATGTAGGCGAAATAAATTGTGTAGATGCCGTAAACTAATATTTATGGGGACAAAGTATCACTGATGACTTTACACCCTGTATCCAAATTTAAAAGTTAAGACCCCTTAGGGGAATTTGAGTCCTATATTAGTTGTTTTTTGTATGGGTGATATGATCATGAAGACATCTGCAGTAGAGTAGGAGGCCCGCTTTCTTCTGGGGTACCTGGTTAGGGATACCAGATGACTCTGTGCTACCAAGGTCACCAATATGCTTTAGTCTTGGGCTTTGCTTTTAGCAATTGTTTCCACCTTTGTGAATTAAAGTTAATCAGCTGAAGTCAACCAGGTACCATTTCCTGAATGGAATATGTTCCTAAATTGAAATCCTGAACTGGAGCACTGTGTCCCAGGTGGCTTTGAGTCTTCTATTGACTTTATACCTGCTGTCCTTTCGTGTCAATGCATCCCGTTGGACTCACTCCACTTGTACTGTTTATTTTCTGTGTTTGTGGCCAGTGTGACATGGCGAGCTGTTTAGCTGGGCCTCGACTGTGAGCCAATAGCTGAAAGCAAAATGCCTGTGTGTTGAGGGAGAGTAGCCAGTGATCAAGAGAACAGTGAGGGTGGATTACACAAGGCACAATGTAAGCGTTTTAAGTGTTGTTCCCATCACTCCATTGCAGTTCTGAATTCATTAGGCTGTTTTTTTGTAGGAATGCAAGGGTCATCATATCCATGGAAAACTGTACCTGGCTTCACCTCACTGCCTAAGTGTTTTCGCTCTCTGGTCTCTGACTGCTGTAGATCACTTTGGCTCTGAAAGTTGCAGTTCACTCTTGTTATCTTTGAGATGCTTAGAACCCCATTGTTGATGGTAAGCCATCCCCACTTCTAATTGTGGTTTTTGTTATACCACAACTTACACCTGATTCAAGGTGTTAGAATCGAAAACTGTACTTTCCCTGAGGTTCATGAAAGTGGAAGGTAGTTAAGCAATGAATTTGGGGATGGTGCAGTCCAGTGAACAGCAGTTTTTCAGTTGTGCTTGCTCCATGTCTAGTGGGTGCTCTTGTGATACCAACATTTACTTGCAGAGAAGTGCACTGAATTCAATTTATTTCTATTTGCAAAGTGGTATCATGGGGTCATGGGATCTTGGCTGAGAGTTTTAAATGCCTGGTCAGGTTTGTTTGACTGACATAAGGGGCGCCCCTGAAGATGGCCTTTGAGTGATACATGAGATAACCCCAGTTAAGTCAAGCTTATCCTGAAGTTCAACTTTCACTAGGGGCAATGCATCCAGAAGTAGGAAAGTAATACAAACTGAGCAACTGAACCTTAAGTCATGAGACTGAGACAAAATGGCTCACACTGTACAGAATATGGAGCATTCACTGGCCACTCTTTGTATTTTTTCTATTCCTTTACAAATTGCCCAGGTTGGGGGATCTTTCAACGTTTGAGCCAACGCTGCCAGTGATTAAAATCATTCATTTAAAAGCGGGTGATTCAGAATCTGCCGTTAACCCCGAAAGACTTTGCACCACTCGACGTCTCAGTTCACTATGTTCATTTGACAGCAAGCTTTTGAGAATGCACGTAGAACAAGTAGTGGAAAGCAGGAATGCTTTGTCGTCTGGACAGGAGCATTTTCCCAATCCCCGCTCCTAGCTCACCGCCAAGTCTAGCCTTTTACAAAAACAAAGTGCTTCAGCTAAACTGGGCTATTAAGGGCTTTAAGGCTAGAGAGGCGGCAGCCCTCACTCTTCCACGCAGATATAATAATGGCTGCCTCGTGGGAACCGGCTCAAATGTCCCCCCGCTTTCTATTTTGGAGTTTAGGGCTGTGAGTCGCGAGTGGCGGAAGTGTTTGAATATTGTGCTATGAAGGGAACAGTCCTGCCGTGAAGCAGTTGTGGTATTAGAGCAGCTCTCCTAAGAGATCCCCTGGCTCCTCCGCACTGCTCGCAGTGGCACATTCCCAGACAGCTGGTCGCGCAGCATGGGCTGCGCGTGCAGCTAGGAAGCTGGCACGCGGGCGGAGAACAGGTAATGCTCTAATTTCCCCTGTGCAGATGCGGCCAGGAATATCTTAATTTATTGGTGTGCTGGCATGCAAGGGGGAATGCTGGCTGTGTAGTCTTGCATAACTATTAGCGGAAAATGGAGCTGATAGGGGCTTGACTTTTTCACTAAACTGAGTTTGAAATAATCATTGCCTTTTGTTGTGTTTGGAAGGGCTTGAACAATTCTTAATTATTTAATTATAGATATGCAAGTAATACACTGGGAATGGCCCTGCTATTCCAGGGAAACTGAGCTTGGGAGAGTGTTTAGTTACAGCAGTAAAAAGAGGTAATTAAGTTGCACTGTCATTTCTGTTTTGCTGCAATATAGCTTTAAAATGCGCGGTTATTGCTCTTGAAATGAAATCACCAAATGTAAGGGTTTTAAAATATCCATGCCAGAGCTTTGTGAAGACATCACATTATATGCCCAACTCGGTGTTTTCTAAATGTTCATCTCAAGTGCGTCTCTTGTTACATGGCAATCTTTTCAGCGGGCAGACACCTTACGTTTAGACCATGTAAAGCCCTTCTTGTATTCAGAAGATTCATTTTTCACAGATTATGGCACTTGTTAGATACAGTAGCAGCATACAGTTCTTTGTACGCAAAGTCGAGTTTCCTTTGAACATTCAGCCAGCTAATTGCCAGTAATTTGTTTTACTAACGAGACAAACTAGTAGCATACCTTTAGGCCCAAGAGTGGGCTAACAAACCGGCCTACTTAGACACATAAACAGTCCTTTTGCTTTTATCCATTACATGACAAGGAATGTGGACAGAAAATAACATTTTATAAATAAATGAGGGCGTGGAGCATCGAATGTAACACAATGCATATAAGTGCATGGAGTGAGGCTGAGTGTGAGGACCAACAGTGTTTCAGGCTGTGTGATTGCTACTGTTAAAGACGCAAGGATAGCATGCCAATGCAGATGCCTCATGTTCAATAACATAGTTAATACTCAGTTAGCAAATGCTAACAAACCCCTTGTGCGTCCGGTTTCACATGTCAGCCTTGATTGTTGTGCAGGACAGTTCTAGACATTGGCCAGAAGGACCACTGTAAAGTCATTTAATGGATTTTAGGGGCCTAGGTCGAGGCATATTTTGGGGGGCCTTATCCAGAGCAGCTTTTGAATTGTATTACCCATTCTCTGCTAACTCAAGCCCACTCAATGCCAAACAATATTCATTCATATGTTAAACTTTCAGTAAAAGGGTCACACAAAAACAGTTGCCTACATGTTGTCCAGGCTCAAAAATCCTTAATCTGACACTGGGTAGACTGCAACAGAGGCAGAAGCGGAGCTAGACCGAGCAAAAAGAAAGAGGTTTGGATAGGGAAACTGGTGAAATAAAGAAATAAATTACTTTTCTGGGGATCCCCTTGGAAGGTCAGGTGCCTGGGCAATTGCCCACTTTGTTTATGCCTTAAAAATCTCTGGACCATTGAGCTAAATCACTATGGTGGCCTACGCGGCTCTGGCTGAGTAAGAGGGGTTCAGACTTGAGGGAACAAGTACAATTCATTCCCATATCTACCAACAACCACCTTGAAATCCAAACAGTGAGTGGGGGACAGACGTATCCTTCACTCTTTTCCTGGGGTACCAATATGTACTCCAAACCACTAGTTCCCTTTGTGTGCTTGCCTCCTTTCCAGTGCGGTGTACAGATCAGGCAGGTGGTACTCCAACATCTTAAAACCTTCTGATGGGCTGTTCTAGAAGTATAGTGTTTGAGAATGGTGCTTGTATTATTAGTCCACGTAGACCAAAATTAAACTCCGCAACCCTGGTCTAAATAATAATATGGAAATTTGTTGTGTGCTATACGTGGGCCTGGGAAAGTAAGTGGCTTTTGGGAAGTTGTTCAGAGTTCTCTCTCTAACATCGGTTCATCATTTTCAGTCCGGTTAACATTTCATGGATAAGGTAGCCTTGCCCAAAAGTGTTTTAGTATGGTATTATTTCATTGGCTGCAACTACTGTACTGGATGTTTTCTCATTGATATCTCAATTGGGACCCTACATTTTTTCAGTTTTTTCATGTGTACCATATTGTTTTATCTAAAAAGATTCGACTTTACTTATTAAAGATAACATTGGGGACTTTTAGCCACTTTCATGGTGTAACTATAGTACTTATTCATTGATGCAAAAATGCAGATAACAACGAGATGGAAAGCTTTGGGTCCTCTGAGTAGCAAAACTTGGTGGGAAGACTGAGTGAATTGAGAAATTTAGATCGGCGATACACTGTGTGCACAACAGGATTCAGAAGAATACATTTTAAATGGTAAAACACTGAACTTGATTACAGCACTTTTGTGTTTTGGGAAAAGTTCAACATACACCACGTTTGGGTCGTAAAATGTCATGGGAGGATTATGTAGAGAAGGGTTCTTTTTGGTGTTCATTTAATGACTGAAAAATAAAATGGAAACAAGCATTTGCAAACGCAATTGGTCTCGCATATGGGCGAGCTGCTGTGAAACATGGCTTGAAGTCAATAGAATTAAAAGTTGAGCAAAGAAGTGCTATGACATAACCTGTTTTGAGCACTTTTTTAAGCCATGGTGCACAGCAACCCAAACTGCTGTGCAATATTTTAAAAACAAAACAGGGTGGGTGAGCAACACGAGGGAAGCACAGGGAAGGAGGTTAGGAACTACTCCAACAGGAGTGGGAAAAAGTAACATGAGGAAGGTGCAAGGGAGGGGAGGTAGAGGGAGCAACAGATGGGACAGCCACATGGTGAAGGGGTGGGTGGGAGGGGAAAGAAGAAATAATACCTCAATCACAGCACAATCAGCAGACAGGCACTGATTATGTTGAGTCTGTGTGCCTGGTCCATACTCCACAGAAAGGAAGTGAAGTGGTGCTTGGTCTGTGCTGGCCAATTAAGAGATAGCAATAAAGAGTGACACAAAAGCCAACATATGATAAGCAATGGGCGGGCTCCCATCCCTTCATTGTAAACAATATGTCTCGCAAGCTAGAGTGCTTGCAGCACAATTACTGTCATAGGCTTGACCTTAAAAGACTCAGGAGAGATTTAAGAGGTTCTAAATTATTTCACAATGTGGAAGTTTGGAATTTAAATGTGAAATAGCCACACTGTGCATGTAGATGGCCAGTTCTGGAGAGAGCCGCCATATTTGGAAGCTAGGGTGGGAGAGCAAAATAGAGCGTGGGGGGAAGGGATGTGAATAGAGAAACAGCACACAGGGGAGAGAGCAAGAGAACAAGAAAACAAAATGCCCTTACATTACGTGTTGAAAACAAAAGTAGGTTCCTGAATGTAAGCCCTGGAGGATATAAGTCTTCCACTTAAAAGGTTAATAAATAAGCTGTGCTCCAGGGAACGGTAAAACACAAGAAGGAAAGGCATTAAAACGTGAAGCAAACAAACGAGATGAACGAGAAAGTCAGCCAATAAAAAACAGTGGGTTGACCCAAAGTCCACTGTAAGTATTGGTTGTGTCTACAATAGGTATCCTGCCTATGAACAGTGTCACTAAGCAAAACCTAAACAGCTTGGTTATTCATACTGCATTAGAGGGGCCACATGTCCTTGGTTTACCTGACAATAGTTCTGAAATACGTCCCTTCACACATAATAAAGTAAGAGTTCTCCAGTATTCTAAAACATGTACTGAACATATATGGACAGTACTGTTCCAGAATGTCAAACACATTCAGAACGTTTTCCTTAAATCGTTCCTATGCTGACGAAAAGTATAGCTTTTCTAGCTGATGAGCCAATAAATAGGACAAAACCAGTCCTGGGGTGCTTGTGTTCCGGTTCATGGAGGACCTGGCTTGGTAGTTCGAGTTGGACTGTTCCCACGAGGAGAAGGGCCAAGACTGTTTTGCATATGGTTGGGTCCAAACTAAGGTGGTATGGTGAGCAAAAGAACAATGGTTTGGAGTGCTACCCTGAGCTATTGCTAGCGGTTAGACCTATTTCAAGCAGTCTGACATCACCTTTTGGTTGTTTCATGTACCACCCCAAGTGGCATGGGTATTCCCAGTTGTGAGTCACATGCTCACTGTGTCATTTTTCCTAATTGTTTTTGAATTTTCTCTAATTTAAAAAAATGAAATGAAAGGAATTTTGAACAGGCCTTCTATGTAGTCATCTAAAGTCTACAACTAATATACTGTGTTAGGGAGATTACAGTGATCAGCAGTTGGAGGTTGTGGTGCAGTCGGCACCACTTAGGATAATCTCAGGGGTGGGGGGCAGGAGGGGGGCGTCGGGCTCTATTACAGAAAAACTTACACCTAGAACGATCCATACTGGTGTTGGTCATGGACTAACACCAGTGATCGAAGGCTACATATCCCCCAAAATGCGATGTCCTGTCTACTGCATTGAATAGAATCATAATATCATGACATAGGTCATTTACCATGAGAGCATACGACTTCCTCGCAGCCATGTTTGCTGCACGCCTGATTTCTTTAGTGCTAAACACTATTGGAGACCATCTTACAGTACTTGACAGACAAATTAAATGTATTGAACTTATGTTGCGAAGACCAAATGAAAGCATGTGAAATTAATTGTAACAACCACTACAGTCAAGCCATGGGTGAGAGCTGGAATAGTGTGTTTAGTAGTATGCCCCAGCTTCTACAATAAAACTAAGGCATCTGAAGCCAAAACCACATAGATTCCACATTCATCTTATGATAAGTCGTTGAACAGCAATTACTTGTGTTGTATTTGATATTTGGGTGAATTTTTAGAGGGGAAGTAAGTTGTGGCCATCATTTCACTAAATAATTCAAATTTAAGCATGATGTTCTAACAGCATAACACTTGCAGAAGACGGCATTCTTGTTTCAGGCAATCCCTGCAAGCATTCCTTTAGTGTTCTTTTTCCTACATTTGAATACTCGGAACAAGAGATACTATTTAAGGGAGGCTGGAGGGATTTCTTTGTTAGGTATCTCACAATGGTGAGAGATACTCAGATTGGCATTCCTTATAGTTAAATTATCACTGCAATTGTTACTGAAAGTAATTGGATGAATTTGATATTTTTTGTATTGGGTTTGTTTTATTAACTTTTAACTAGAATATTAAAAAAAGGCTGAAAGAGTTGTTGTAAAATCGTTATTCAATTATTATCAAATAATCATGAGTGAAAAATACATTCATCAAAAAATATCAATCGTAGCAATAAAGAAAGCACAGATAAAACTCATAATGACCTAATCAGATAGAGCTGGGTAATTAAAACATGTAAAATCAATTAATTCATAGGTACTCTTCACGATACAATCAAGTTATACTCAATATTCGCTGAGTTTTTCCAATAGAGGGCACTTTTTAGGAATGCACCTACAGAAACATACACGGCCAGTTCAGATAATGTTTGTGAAAAGAAAAAAAAATTGATTGGCTGAGTTTCGCAGAATAGGTATCAAATGCCTATGACGGAACGGCGCATAATATACACACAAAAAGTTAAACTGCTCAAGCGACTGAAGGGAGACACTGTCACATGGACAGGGCTGCCAATGGGACAGATCATATTGGCCGATTGGAAAACAAAGATAATTTCTAATAGAGCCTATTAGGTATTTCACCTATGAGGAACTTTCCCAAGTGTTTCTCACCAGTGTCAGGTAAGACTCTTGCCCAACACTATTTTTAATAATCAAACAATTTCTCAAGGTACCTTAACCCAGAGCATCCCTTTCTCGGGATTCTCTTGCGCCTTACTTTAACAGGCTCTCTCTTGTTCAATGCTTGGGGGGACGAACACAGTTTGGGTCTGCCCATTAGGTCCGCCAGATGCTTAATGTGACCCGGCCAAGGAATCCTGTGGCCAGGCTAACAATTTAAACAATCCTCTATTATCACATCATAATTAAGGGCAGTAAACTGGTTGCTCCATACCACCATCCATAAGAGCATAGTGGCAAATCTGATAGCATTCAGTTCTTCGTGCATAAACAAATTAGAATTACCAGGGGCCAATCCTAATAGCCTTCTACAAAAGCGATTCTCTTCTTGCTGCAACTTACTGCAATCCCGGTAGCCCTATAACCCAGCCCCATAGGTCAAAACAGGAAGGCATTTCAACTTATTCACTTCCAACACAGAATAGGTTTACATCCCACATTGGAAGCAAATTTGATTAGGGCACCACAAGATTGGTTAAAATGCGAACTGCAATTAAAATAGCAAGGTGCCCAATTGTTCTTTGCGTCAAGTGTTTTTTCTAAATAGGGAAACTCTGTAACCTTGCCGATAACCTTACCTTTAATGTATGCTGGCCTCATTTTACTGATATGCTTGCCACATACCACATAGTCTTAGAAATGTTTGTGTTGAGGTCTAGATCATCCATAAACCTGACCAAGGAATCGACAACTCCTTAAGACCATTAGAAGAATGGAAAAGCAGAAAAACATCTTCTGCATACATAAGGGCTGGAATAAACACAGACTTTACTTTTACGCATATCCTTGCCATTGGTGATTAAAATAGAATTAAGATAATTGGTATACAATAAAAGTAGGATGAGGGTCAAGACACATCCTTGCTAGAGGCCTCACGAAAGTTCAAAGACTTCAATATGTTTCCCCTCATCACCAATCTAACAGGCTCAGGCCCACATATGCAGTGCTTGTAAAAATATGACCAGAGGGGCCTGTGGGCATACCAATAAGAGTTAAAATGGTTGACCCAGTCAAAAGCGCTGCTTAAATCTATTACTTCCATGTAGAGTGCTCCTTACTTGGCTACAGCATACTTCCTTAAGATGAGGGTAAGGTTTAGGCATTGTTCTAAAGTCCCCAAACCTTCCCTGGAGCTATATTTGACCAGACAGAGACAATTGTTATCCTGCACCCAGGCCTCTATTTGGTTAAGGATAACCTTCCACAATTTTAACTGCGGAATCCAAAAGCGGTATGGGCCCGTATCAGCAGGGTTCCTGCCTATTATCCTTTTTAAAAATAGGGACAATTATAACACATTTCCATGACTTCGGGATTTTATCTCTGGCAGCAGGACTTAAAACATCAGTTAAAATGGTTGACCATAACTCGACATGGTCTTTGAACAAATCCATTAGGATACCGTCTGGCCGTGGGGCCATATTAGCAGAGCTTGCTATAATTGCACTAATAACCTCTGAATACTCAAAAGAAATATGCAGGGGGAGCTAGGAGTGAGCCTCATTGGGCTCAACGGAAGGGACATAAGTTAGAGAATATGCTTAAGTGAGCCGCCCATTTCTCTAAGTTGATATTAGACCATATGGCATTAGATAGATGAAGAAAGGTCTGGTTACCATTGACAATCTCCCGCAACCCCCTGGTATCCTTAGCTCTATACATAGAGACCAGGAGCTCTAATTTGTCCTCCTTCAGTTTGAGTTTTCTATTCTTAAAAGCCCTTTTATATTCATATAGCATTCTTATTGTGATTTGGTACTTGGGCACTTGGATTGCACTTGGAGAACCAATTGCTGTATTACTACAAAAAGTTGGATAAATGGTAAGTTTCTCATATGCTCGCTTTGCCAAAGGAATACTTCCATTCCTTGAGAGCATGGCCAGTGCAAGCATAATGCAGTGATCCTTTTAAATCAAATATATCTTTCGGCATCTGCGGATGGGAGTCACTCAGTTCTCATCTACAAGAGGCCAAGAGCATGTCCCACTTTAGCCTTTATTTTTGTAGACCACTATGCTCCCTATGTTGAGGCAGGGATTCATGGCCATGGAGACACTGGACATCTGGTCTCTGTTCCAAAACCATCTTCTTTGAGCCTCACACCTTGTATTCACTGACGGAGAGGTGCTTAGCAGAAGTGGGCAGCAGGTCCTGCAGATGGCTGGTGAGTGGGTAGTGCTGGGGCAGCTCCTGAAACCTGAAGGAATGCAACACCATCCCCAGTTGCAGGCCCCACAAAGGAATATTTGTCATGCTGGTGCTTGCTGCAGGAATGGAGAATGACCGTTGACATTCAAGGGCGGGACAATGAGCAGGTACAGTGAGTACTTCAAGCATTCAACACACTCCTCTCTGGATGATTCCTTTAGAAGTCGAAGCAAAATAGGAGTTCACATACAGAACGAGAAACACTCCAGATCTCAAGATGTCAAGAGCCGAACACAATATTCCAGATGACACCTAACCATTTACTCATATCTTCCTATTGTCGGTCCATAGTACTCCCTCTGCACCCTGGCATTCCTTTGTATGCTGCATCTTGGGGCGTGTGTGGTATGTGTGTACATTTGAGTGAAGTTTGATAAACACATCTTGGCAACACAGAATGATTGGCTTTCAGTGCTTGTTCCTCATGTGCAAAATTTTCACACAGCATGTGTACTTTATGAATTAAAAAATACAATGTAGTGTCTCCACTTTATGAAAAGTAATTTCCCCTCGGCCAGTTGGAGCGTTGGGGAAAATGTAACTGGCTGCATGAAGGTGAAAGGCCTTTTTGTATACTGTGCTGCTTCTTGATGCTAAATTTACCCATCTTCCACCAAAATATAATTTTTGTACACACAAAAGCCTGTGCAATTAGCATAGCGTTCTGAACACAAATTTGACATTCAATAACTACGCTTTGGTACATGCTTGGTGTGCAGTGTGCATACAATTGCCCTTTGCATATATAGAAATGAGAATTAATACATAGAGCAATTGAGTCGCCGTGATGTGGCGCGCAAATAGCCTGTGTAAGCTATATGTGCTTGTTGGTCAATGCCATTGATTGACATGTTGAAAATCCTCTGGGCATAACACCCTGAAGTGTCTAGGTTGTTATCCCTGTCTGGCTCAAACAGGAGTTTGCATCAGGCTAAACATAAAACAGAATTGGACTTGACTTGTGATTCCCATGTTCTACAGTACTCCAAGCTGACACTTTGCATACATCCGTAAAATAACTGTTTTCTGTTCCAGTGAAGATCAAAGAAACCGTCTAATGTTTGTACTTACATAGAGTTTATTCATTTAAGTAATGTTGGTTCATCTAAGGATATGAGTAAGTCAAATCAGGCACCTTTCCTTGTGTCAAGCGCCCCTATGCTCCTTCAAGGTTTAACCCTCTCAATAACTAATTGAAATACTTAAGAACACTTTCGCAACATAAGCAGAGGTGGGCCAACCAATGGCATTGTTTACTATATTGCACAGACAGGGTTGTTGAGATGGGTTTTATCAAGAACATCACTGGAGTGGGACTTTTTGTGAGACTGCATCCTCTTTTTCTATTCTTTGATCACATGGGAAACACTACACATTTTCACTTTTAGAAATTTGGCTTCTGGCCTCTGTATGATTTCTTAATAGGTTTCCAACATGTAAAAACTGAAATTTCAAACCCACCGATGTGCGTAATTCCTTTCTCAACATAGACATGCTCCAAGTTTTTATAGGTCAACTATTTTCCATAAAATAGTGTCTGCAACTTGCATGTCCTGTTTAAAGGGTTTCCTTAGAGACACAATATCCACAGAAAAACAACTACTGTTCAGAATTAAAGAGAAAGACAGTGAATGTTTTGTCAAAATTAAACATTTGTAAAAATGGTTCCTTCATGCTCAGGAAGCCATAGATGAGCCTTCTCCAAGTGGCATGTCCTATTTAAATCAAACACTGGGATTTTGTTTTTATGTGTGTGTGTTGGAGGGGGGGTATGTCTGATTTTATTTCACTTGAGCATTCCAAGAGCCGCTTTTAATATGATTCAAGGAAAATAAATGTTACTTCTCATCACGCTAGACAACAAAGAAAGCCCAGAAACAGAAAATATTATTTCATTTCGATAAATTACAGTAGCTCTCTAGTGACTACAAAGGGCTAGATTAGGAAAAACACTTAAATATCATTCCATCAAACTAAATTTTTAACTACAGTTTTTCACAGATAAAGTGTGCTGGGAGCATTCAAAAAGGATTAGAGCTCACCTAAGAAACAATATTCAAATGTGAGCGGCTAATGGAAGCTTGTGAAAACTGCTAATGTCCACAGCATTCTTCCTAGGGATTTACCTTTGAGTTGTCTCTCCGACAAATCATCGAGTAGATTTCTTTCCTGTGTCTCAGCAGACTTAGTCCTTATAATTTTCATAAGTGTTCTAAATATTATTTCAAGCACTATAATGATAATCCCTCTTGCAATTGGAGGTTGTGAAGAATATCCACTGTAATTTAGATAATGTTTACTTTTAATAACATTCAATTGTTTACTTTTTCCACTAGATACTCCTTTTTCCCAACTGCATAATAATGTCCACTAAAAAAAGGCAGCACAAAGATAATGTTCTGATTTGAATGCAGGATGATGCATCGTATCCTTTTTGTCCCATTGCTTACTATCAGTCTAGTTTGAAAGGGCCCTATGCTGGGCCAACCATGCTTCTTGGCACATAAAATCTGCAGCATCCATCCTTCACCAATGGGATTGTCAGTGAACGTTAAAGGCGCCGTTTGGTGTATGATGTAACAATAGAGCTCAAAATCTCCGCTGACATCACACAAAGGAACAGTCTACAAAGCATTTCGTAGGTGGTTGTTCGAGATGCAGGACTAGGGGGAGTGATTTGTTTCTCCCTAAACTGATAGACACCTTCAAGTTAAATTCCTATTCTGTGATTCCCTCAAGCCTATATGTATAAAAATTCCACATGACTTTTCCTACTTAAAATGGTGACTCGGACAAGATGCATAACTTTGTTGTTGGAAGAATATGAGATGGTGGCCTAAGAGGTTGCAGAGACTTTAAAGGCGTTGGGTGCTGCAACTTCCTTGGTACTTGCCTATTTTAATAAACCATGCTTGGACGTATGATCCCACTGGCTCTTCCTGCCAATGTAGAACCACAGTCCAAAATCGGGATCAAAGGCTCTTGCCCATATGGTGCCATCTTACCTCAAATATGTAGCAGTGGAGGATAAATCTATGGTGGTGTCTTGAAATGTTGTATTGACCTACTGATATCACACATCTGCAATGCTTAAAAAATCAACAGTTTGAAAGCACATGCAGACTTTTTTATTCATTGCAACATTATATGTATAAAGGGCTACCCCTGGATAACATTGTACAAAACCCACACTGACCAGCACCACACACAACAATGCTCTTCATGTAACATGATGTGATAAGTCCTCCAAGGATCAGGGTCTGTTGAAACACCACCAGCAAGGTATGTGGTTGGGAACTGTTCTTTCCTGTAAACCTCTAAACGGACCAAATCACCATGAAGGGTTTTAAACAGGTGTTAAAATTTTAGCAAAAAACCCATTTTTTTTTAGCTAGAAAAAATTGTATATGTGTAGTCAAAGTCTTGGAAGTTATAGACCTGTTTCTCAATGAGCGATCAAGTCTAAGAGAAATCACACACTCCACTGAAGAGAGACTGAGTATAGAGAAGAGACTTTGAGATCCTGGTCTTAACAATGAGTAAGGGAGAAATTCTTGGTCACCGTGTGTTGCCTTACTTTGGGTCATTAGATGTTCAAATTTCAACTGCAACTCTAAACAGTTCAAGCCGTGGCTGGCATATGGTTGGTAAACAAAAAGGATTTTGATCTGCTCTGCACTTACATACTTTCTTAATGGCAAAGGGATCTAAAACCTGTTTAGCAGTTTGATTTTTGGCACTGGGAATATTTGCTTGTATATTGAGTAGACCTAACATATATTGGTCAGATGAACAAGACCGTACTGGCCATTAAATGTTTAGGACTAACACAGTTTCGCTTTCTCCCCACATAGTTCCCCCAAAAGGTTATTGTTTAATAAGTCATTATCAGGTAAGATGGTTGGTCATTACTTGGGCTGGCAGCTTTCCCTGTCGACGGAGTATTCAATGAATTAAAATAGCGAAAGAGATTCCAGTCTCTTTTTCCAAAAAATGTTCGAATGGCTGATCGAAATAAAATTTTATTGAAAGGTGACTTTGCTTGCACATTATTTAACCACATTAATGAATAAAACATTTTAATGTCAATATTTTCAATGAGGCAACATTATTCATGGTTGAGCCCATTCCAAGCATCACGCGGGAGGGTGTGAGATGACCTTTGGTAGAATGCTGTGCCATGTTTAAGCCCTAAATGAAGGGTTTTTAACTCTGCTTAGTAATGTTTACAATAATTTTTTATTATTTTCTGGTCTTATTGTCAGGTATTCATTTGATGGATATTTAGTACACAGTTAAAAAAAAGAAAAACCACAGTTCCTTGTCAAATACGGATTTCATCACAATAAAGACAACCCTCCAGACCACTCTGCAGACCATTACAATTGTCAGGGCTGCTAGGATTGTGCAATAAATGCTGCACCCACAGTATTTCTTAAATCCACAGGTCGCCACCACCGGCCATTGTTTTATCAACAATTTATCCATGACACGTAAAAAAGTAAAATAATAATAAACATTTGAATTCCAGTCAATGGCAATTGTTAGCCGCACTTTGAAGAAAATAGCTTTTTAATGTGTACTATCTCAAAATGAACATGTCATATAAAAAAAAACTAACTGCTAAGGTGTCATATGTTCCAATATAGTCATCTTTCGGGCTCTTGTGATATGTAGAGACAACTCTGCCTTTGGTCGTGTGGTTTAAGAAGTCACCACAATCCCTTGATACTACACAGTTGCTTATCTATCTATCTATCTATCTATCTATCTATCTATCTATCTATCTGTCTATCTGTCTATCTGTCATGTTTTATAAAAATTGTCAACATGTCTATTTTACACAGAGACATTGCAGATTTCTGGAGGATTAGGCAAGCCAGAGGCACCAAGACAAAAAGATTGCTCTTGTTCTTTAGAGAAAGAATAACAGGCGCAAAAACACACATTGTGAGGCAATTTCAGTCATAGCTGAGTGCTTGCAATCCCCTGGAGCACTGGCGGCAAAATCTTAACATACCCTCGCTCTGCGCGCACTGAGTGTTTTTTTTTCTTTTCTTGAAAGTAAGGTATCACTGTGCTAAGCAGGCAGGCGTCTCCTTCCAGGTTCTGCTTTGTGTGAGATTGAAGGGATTTGTTTTTAGTGATTTGACCGTTGGTTGTGGCATTTACTGGGTATATTTGTGTTGTAAGAGCTCAGTTTGATTAAGGGACCCTTTAAAAAAATGTTGGCCATTCTATGGAGATTTAAGTGTGACGCAATTGCGAAATGTGAAACTTATGTTTTTGATTACTGGACTAGTATTATTAAGAAATGTGTACAGATTAATTGGGCATCTCCTGAGACTGTACTTCCCCTGAAAGGTCCATTTTAGAAAAGTATTTGAGAATAAACGGGTTCGTTAATGATCACTCTACCATTTTTTTCTTCAATACTTTGTTGGGAATTTTACAATAAATGACAACAGAAGTCAAGCTATTACTATTTTATTTGATACCAAAAAGCGAAAGAAAGGCACTGCATGCACTATGTAATGAGCATTCAACTGCGTTAACCTTGAATGTGGAGAGGAGGATACATAATGCTCAAATTCAGATAGGGGCGGGGGGGGGGGAGAGGGGGTGAAGTGTAAAACTAAAAATGAAAGGGGGAAATGGTATAGTTGCAAAATCTGGAGAAAAACGTTTAACAGCATTGGTATACACACATTTAAATGGTGATTTTATTTTTTTAGATACATTAACCTAATGTCTACCCTTATCTGATTGAACAAGTGTCCTTTACCAAGATGTTTGTAGGAAACCTTTTGTAGTGAATTTTGGTGGATGACTCCATCACTTACGAATGGGTATCATAACTTCTGATGGATATGGTATAAGGACGCTTAGCCATCTTCAGCAGTTCTGCATTGTAAATCACGAGAACAGGCATTTTCCTCGCGACGCTGAAGCCACTGCTAGATGTCCAATTCAAGCGAGTCCTGTAATAACCCGCCTCCTGTAAAATTGAAGATAACCGCCTCTCAGACAGCGCTGTTTCACATGGTCTGGAGTAAGCTTCCATTACCTCTGAATGAAATGAGCTCTCATCTTGCATGACTAATAGCGTGAGCTATTAGACCGCTATTGCACCTTGATTGCTGGTGATGGGAGGCGCACTGTAATAAAGTGCAAAGAAGCCTGAGCGGAGGTACCATTCGAGGCTAATTAGAAATATGTGCAGTGCTTAGTCGAGTTTCCTCAGCTGGCTGTTGGTAAGGAATGGGTGCCAATAAAAGCCTCTCTGTACCATATTCCCTTAGAGCTTCGACGAAGGCCCTCGTTGCGAATGGCTCGACTAATTGCGTTAACTCCTGCTACCACACATATTACAATTAGGAGTTTAGCGGGTAACAACACCCCTTCCTTTGTTTTGCTCCTGAAAAATTTAGGTGGGACAAACCTGACTATATTTATTGGGTGCAAAATGCCTGTTATTTTTAGGGCATTCAGGTTTTGGTATGTTGTTCTCCTTTTTCAGCGATAAAATCGTAATCGGGAGTTACTTATCAGGTCCCATAAATTCAGTAGAGTCAGATTTTGTCGATTCCGATAAGTATTGGTCCCAACACTGTGCCACTCATAATAATGGCCAGAGTGTCTCTTTCTGAACGTTGTTGGCTCTAGTTTTAGAAATCTTAGGCGAGTTTTAGAGAGCATAGGTGGCTAGCATTATTGTTATTGTAGAGTTTAGAATGTACGCTGCACTTTGTTAGCCATTCATGTTGACTCTTCTATTTTCTGCATCTGGTTTCAGTCCAAAACCAGTTGCCGTGGAAGCTGAATTGTGAAAGTGGGCAGCACCGGTGCTCTGAAGCAGGTGGAGACTGAATTAACGGTTGGAGGAGGATTGAATTGGCAAGGTTTGGGATGGATGGAGAAATTGCAGAGATGTAATTTCATTTGAGGCAATTGTCCACATGCTTTGCTAAGCTAGCCAAACATTGAACGTGAAGTTAATATACTTGTTAACCCCTTCCATGCTGCGCGAATTCCGCCGCTGTGCTGACGGTTTCTTGCGCGGGCGTGGTCATGACGGAACGGTTCCGTCATGAGCACAGCTCAACCGTGGCTCATGACAGAACCGTTCCGTCATGAGCACCGAAGGGGTTAAATGAAAAGCGGCTGTAGCAGGAGCAAAGATTGAATTCTGCCCACTAGATTTAAAGCCTGAAACTCATAGAATTGGAAATTAATGGAAATTTAAAAAGGCAAACGTTTAGAAGTGTCTTTGCTATTATGAGACAGTCCTTTAATAGTTAGCAAGCAATGCTAGGATTGGAGCCCTTGTGAGGTCGTCAGACACATTGCTGGTATTCCCTCTCCCCAAAGTACCCATCACTCAGGTGTCAGTCATTTCTGAAGTCTGGAATACTGGGCAACTCTGACTTTGTCCCTGAAAATTTCCTCAGAAATGGGGAATTAGTGGGAGAATTGGGAAATTGTAGAGAAAGATTTGGATTGTAGAATTCCCACATTTCTTACACTTCCAGATTTGGATGGAAACACCATTTCCACATGAATCTGAATATTCACCTCACTCATTCTAGGAATAGAAAGCCACAAACCCATCCAATACAGACTATTGTTTTTGCCTTCCTAATCCGTGTAGGTGCGTAAGCGGCTTCAGTAAAGGAACAGGGGATTCTAGTGAGAACATAAGGCTGGAAACTGCCTTTCAAGTGGAGAGGGATACTTTTGATTGTTTTCCAGTTGAAGCTGATAGCTTAAAGATCACTTTGTTTGTCTGTTTGTGGCCAACTGAGGTATCTCTTGTTTTCAATGATATGCTCTTCGTTTGCCTTGAGAAGATATGCTAGAAGTAGCACTCTAGTTTTATGAAAGCAGCCAATTGTTTCTTTTGCTGCCTACTACCCTTCCAGATTGATTTTACTACTAAAATTGTAATGAATGCTCAGCATCTGAGATTTGAGCTGACATGGCGTATGGTTGTTTCCTTTTTAACTAAAAATGAAAGCGCAGCATTTCATCCAGCTTTAGATGGGAAGTCTTAGCCTGAAATGAGCTGCTGTTCATTGCAAAGCAACAGGCCTGTGATTATAGTCAATCACAAGGGGGCAAACATTGCGAAATGCCTAAATAATATTCATTAGGCAGGTTGTTCGGTTGACTCCCATGATTCCCTTTTTTATGAACAGCCCTATTGATACACTGGTCGGTTTGAAAAATTAGGCACTGGTTGCAATGTGTGATCACTTTTTTCAACCAGTATGTTAGTACATCTGGTCCAAGGTCATCTTTTTTGCTATTCATAAAGGTTGCCCAGCTCATGTGGAAAAATAGGATCAGGGATTACACACAGAGCTCATATCTGCATGCTATTTTAGACCCATCAGGCACAAACATAGGGGCTCATTATGATGGGCGGACATCAGTCCACTGCCACTATAGCGTTGATGGGACCGACTGCCAGACGTGCGGCGGTCCCACCGGCCCAAATTTGGATGCGCCCACCATACTGGCGGGCGCATCCTGGCCTTCTACCATTGCGGATGGTGCTGCTGGCTGCAGCACCGTCCGCAATAGTAAAAGGGTATACACTGCATTTCCCTGCACCACGTGGCAGACACCACGTGGTGCCTGCCACTTGGTGCAGGGAACTGCAGAGGGTACCGTGGGTACCCCCAGGTGCACCCCCCTGGGGGCCCGCAACAGGCCCCCAAAGCCACTCCCCGCCAGCCTTTCTATGGTGGCATCGCAGCCATGGAAAGGCCTTTAAACAACCCACAACATAATATGGCTGGCGGTGCCTGCTAGGCACCGCCACCATATTACTGGCCCAGCTCCGCCGAGCCGGCAATCATAACAATTGCCGACCGGCAGAAAAGTGGCGGATGGACTTTGCGTCCGCTGCGATACCCACCGCCATCATAATATGGCGGGGATATCTCACAATAGGATGGCGTAACAATCGCCACCGCCGGCCCGGCGATCGTTACGCCGTCCCAATGAGCCCCATAGTTCTTCCTGCCACTTTAACATGGAGCCATAACATAACTAGCAATCAAATAAAACTTCACAACTGCAAGAGTCACAAGCCTAGACTTCCCTTTTTTCAATAATGATCTACATCACCAATACATGCACAGGAATTAGGGCAACGTATAAGAACGCCCTTTTTATTTGATTAAAATATTCCTTGTTCTAAGATGTATACAGAATTCTACATGGCTTCATGTGTAGTCTTTTTTTGTTTTTAATGCCTATGGTTTTATTCATGAGAAAAATGCTTCTGTGAGTTGCATGTGTCAAACAACAAGAAGCTAGAAATAACGTTTGGTACTGAATTTTTACATTGATTTGTATAAGCTGATGAGATCAAAATATTAGCCATTCACAAACGTACAATACCTAACCATAAACATGCAGGTAATTAAACTACACAACCAAGCGGTGTTTATTACAAAACTGCCAATTCCCCCAAAATATGAACACAAAACATCTCAGAAAAGACCACTAGATTAGACTACCTTAAAAGTGTTATATGCATGTGTAGACTGGTCACAAAAATGGCAGAAAGGGGAAAAATTAAACATATAAATCATTTAGCTTGTCTACAAATCTCCTTATACGTGTCCTTTGCGTATGCTCTACTAACTTTTATCCCTTCATTTTCTGGGAGGCAGTCGTCTACCATAGCTGACATGTTTCAGTTTCTAAAAATAGATTTTAGCTACCACATATGCCCGGCACACCCATAATCTGGGCAAACACAGCAAGGATGATATTACTTGTAACAAAACATGTAAAGCTAATTTACTCAGCCCAATTAACATAATTATTGCTAAACCTACTAGATAAAACTCAACCAGCCTTTTCCAGCTGCAAAGAATTTATTGCTGTAAATACATTTCTTTCCAGCAAATAACAGCTCAGGGTGATTTAGGGCAGTTTTTATTTTCATTAGCGCCTAGCAAATCCTGAATATGTTTCTGCCAAACGTAAGATAGCTTTGAATCCTTTTTAGTAGGCATAATATTATATAAACTGCTGCCCACCTGGATGGATGAACGTCCAATTCAGTTCACACAAACAGGCCCTAGTCACCTTTCTGGAGGTTTACATCTTTCTCATAATTTGAGACTACATCAGTGTCAATGGGCCAGTTCTTCCTGATACCAGACGTAACGTTGGCTCTGGTGATATCGCATGCAGTTGTATTATATGTAATGTACAATACACATAGCTATTGCCATGTCTTATTGTTCAGGGATTTCATCTAAGGGTTTTGGTGGTACTTACAAACTATTCTGCCTTGCCCATTATGTTTCATGAACAAGAACACCGCTATCGTATTGAACGACAACATGATTACCTATGATGCATTTCATATATTTATATTCAGTTGTTCACACTCGCTACTGTAAAAACTGCTGGACAGAAGTACACCAAACCTGGCGAGTTGACCGAACTTTTCCCTACTAAGCCTCTTTGCCTGATATGGCATAAATCGAGGAATGTATGACGTTACAACGCGAACATTTACAACGCATGCCTTTACAACAAAGTTTTTACATCGCAACTTCCATTACAACGCTTGATTTTACATTGCATGCCATCACAACGCATTTTTAGAAACTACATTCACAACGCATTTCTTTACATCACATTATACCATTACAATGCATACCATTACATTGCATTTAAGGTAAGTGTTGGATAGTGTAGGGGTAAAAATTACTATTCCCACTCCAGTGAGTGCAACAGTAGGATAAGTGTTGGATAGTGTAAGGGTAAAAACTATGCATTGTAATGGTAAGCGTTGTAATGTTATGCGTTGTAGTGACATGTGTTGTAATGACCTGCGTTGTAGTGACATGCAATGTAAAGGATGTTGCGTTGTAATGACTGCATTGTAAAGGTAGTGCGATGTAATGACTGCCTTGTAAAGGTTGTTTCCCAAATTGAGCAGTAGTTTTTTTTGAAAATCCAAAACAAATTACATTTAGTGACTTGTGAGCAATTACTTTGTGAACCACAATTTTGACTGTAAAACTGAATCCAGTTTTCCTATCTGCTTTCTACCATTAGCCATCTCAGTGTGTGTAGCAGTAGATGGATATATATCGAATTTTTGCTCCAGCTGCCATTATGAAATGAATGCAGCACCTCAGTTCACAAACCCATTCTAAGACTTTTTCCTCGGACATAGGAAGTGGGGCAATACGGGCACACGCCACATCTTCAAAGAGTGCTGGGGTGATTTCTAATGGGGTGTAAATACCCTTTTCTTTAAACAAATACCTTATGCGTTCATATGCAGTTAATGGTACTCCAACAATACGTACTTATTTTCTTTGAAAGTAAATTTAGTGTGAGATGGCATTATGATAGCTCTACTGTATAACCCTGACTGAGCTCAGTCCCTTTTCATATTGATATATACCAATACTGTGTTCACTTACAGGACATATTGTTTACAATTGGTGATTAGTTTGACCCAGTATGCGGAATCTCCATGAATCATTCGGAGTTCGATCCTAGAAAGCTGTTTGCATATTGGTCACAACAAGTTGAAGCCATAAGATGTCTCACATTTAGCATTTTCCATTGATTTTTCCAGAGGGAATTCTTAATGAGCTAGAACATAAAAATGCATGAGAAGCACCCTAGCCAATAGGTTTTGAGTGCATAGGTACTGGTGCAAGGCCACAACCTGTATCCAGTGCCTGTTATGTACAACCAGGTGGGTCTTGATGCCATATACTGGGCCTGTGACGCATGTGACATGATCTGTCGCCTAGCAGCTTTGAGGCCTGGCTAGATTCCTTGTTTGGATCGTGCTGGGGCAGGGACGCTGTGTGCGGTTTGTGGCCATGCAATCAAATTCTAGCAACGAGTTCAAACATATCATTAGAAAAGTTCCAATAAAAATTAAGATAATTTGTTGCAGGGAATTATGGGTATATACTTGGAGCAGTATTGTACAACAAAAAACAGGTCTTAAAATTGTTGTATTACTCAACAAAAGTGACGAATTTTTAATGTTTCAAACTGTATCCATAAACTATTTTTAATATACGTTTTTGAAGGGGTTAGCTGAGGAAATGGGGGTTGCTTTGATCTTATTTTCATTTTACCATCTTTTTCTGGACTAATACTCTGTACTGTCAATTTGTTTTTTAAAAGGGTCTACCTCTCTGGTTTTAGCAGGTACCCCTAGATTATAACTAAGATAAGTAGAAATGTTACTGTTGAGCAGTAAGAACATATTCTTGTCTCATAATTATCTTAAATGTTTCACATTTTGAGAAATGGGTAGCGAGGTGGACTATTATAGTGGTAAACGGGTTCTCCTGTTGATAGTTACTATTCAGAAGGCTACCTACCTTTTTGCTTCCAAAGGTTTGCCATCTTCGATTAAAATTTGTTTTGTTTAGAATAAGAATGAATGGTCCTGCATATTTGGCAGTTTTCATAGTTCCATTTGTTGCACAAGCATGGTTGTTTTAACCCCTTCCATGCTCATGACGGAACGATTCCGTCATGAGCATCGGTTGAGCTGTGCTCATGACGGAACCGTTCCGTCATGGCCCCGCCCGCGCTCGAACCCTTCAGCACCGCGGGGGAATCCGCGCAGCGCTGAAGGGGTTAAAGAAATATATCTTTCTTTTTAACAATGGAAACAATGGTGCATCAAAAACAAGTGAATAAAATGTAGCAGAACGGCTCGCTTAGGAATATTTGGGGGTTCCACGGTTGCCTTGGCGTCAGTAGTTTGAAAGTGAAGTTGGCGCATTTGTTTGAAAATTATTTTTTTATTAAATAATTACGTGAAATGGAAAAGAAATTTAAACGTGGTTGAGGCTTGTGATGGCAAATTATATTTTTGAAAAAATGTGTTAAAATGTGTGAACGACGATAACACATGAAGATCACAAATGATGCGGCGGAGTGCCCCTAACCCATATGTATTCCTTGGAGCCATGATCCGGCATGCGAAGGAGTTTTGCCTTTAATAAAGAGAGGCAAGAATGATACCTTCATAATGCTCTGCGTCTCTCTGAGGTCCAGTGTGTGGGAGGCCGGGCCACCTCTGCACTCGCCTACAGAGTAGAAAGGCATGCTGGAAATGAAAGCGCAGCCCAGTAATGGAGGTGGGAGGAACGTCTCCATCAGTAAATGGCAGGCATTAGGGCCGCCTAATCACTTAAATGCATCCTATTAGTAAGTTTAGCAAAAAGGTGTTAAAAGAACCATCACTGCCTCTCTCTATTGGCATGTTTTGAAGGGAGTTCGGTTATGAGACTATTAAAATGTTATTTTGATAATTAAGCCCACAGCTGTTGTGAGGGCGTCGAGGGCAGGAGCTGATGAAGCGGCAGACTGCACACTGCACCAGCTAAATACGGGGAAAAATATTGAGGGAAAAAAAGATTGAGTTTTGCATGGTGATGAAACTCGCTCTGCATATAAAATGTTTGTTTTTTGGCAACCTTAAAAAAATATGGCTTCCTGAGGTTGGGACCTTGCTGGTCCTCAAATCAGTTCAGTCAACGTTTGCCATAACATCTCTGTAGCTTTTAATTTTCAAAGAACGGTCTACCATTGAGACTTTTGGTTCAATCCTAGCAAAGCCTGCCGTTCTATCAAGGAACGCTATGTGTTTATAGCCATTCTTATAGCACTATATTGCCATTAGCATAGCACTATATTGCCATTAGCATGGCCTTGCAAAGGTGTCGGCTGGAGTATATTCACGTCTTTGATGTAAAAAGTTTGGCACTGATCAGAATATGCTTGTTTCAGTGCAGTCACTTTTAGTGTGCATGTGGGGAATGTCTGCTGTTTGGTTTCAAGTGTGTATGACAATAGCTACATGAAAACAGTAGCAGTGAAGGGAAAGGATGTGGAAACAAATTTGTGTGAAACATTAATAAAAGGTCGTCATCATAGGTCGGCTGAAGCGGTGCATAATTAAATGTTATATTTATCAATCTTCTAACATTGTAGTATGTGGGCTTAAACATATTTAAAACTGTATGTGAGGCTTGATCTTTACTGTATCTCACTGTCCAGTCTATGGGGACCTGGAACTGAAAACTGGCATTTTCCCTGTATTAGAGTTTTTTCTAAGCATTTCATGAGTAGTTCACCTGTAAAATGTTTTGTTCTCTTTTGATAGATGTTCTGTTGTCTACTAAACATGATTTTTGCTGCTAAGGCTATGAATTAACAGAATCCATTCTTCTTCTTATGCAGTCAGTGTAAATTCCTGGATTTTATTTACCCAAAAAAATGACCTCCATCTGTAGAACGTTTTGATGTGAAAGGCAGTTTAGCATTGTGGTTTTTGCAGAGCCGATCTAGATTGCCCCATCAGCGTGAGACGGTAGTGGTTGTCACATTTCTGCGATCAAATGCTCGCAGCCTCAAATTCCTTAATTATAACTTTTTTACTAGTTAACAGTGTGATGATAATCCATGGCTTTCTCCCCTGCCCACTTCATGAACGCTTTATCAAGCCAGTCACCGTTGGGCTTGGACACTTGGTATCATATTCTAGATTTATTGAGGTTTTGAGTAGAGGGCTTGAATTAGCTGGAATAGCAATATAGTATCCATAAATATACACACAGAGATATTGAGTTAATGCACTTCAATCTTTCAATAGAATGCAAGTAGTGTTTCACGTAGTTTTGGGCAATGATGTTTTGTCACTGTCGCAAAAGTAGAGCTTGTTTCTTGATATAAAGTTCTCTTTTCCATATTGGCCAGTTTCTCAAATATCAATAGTTGGATCCTGTTTTCTTGAAGGTGAAATCCCATACACCGCTTGCCCACACCTTCTGGAGGAAGAGATACTATCACAGTAGCCGGTTAAGTGCCTTGAAGCCCCGCACCTTAAAATTGCCACTAAACTAGGACTGCTGCTTGCCGCTTCTAATTCGCAAATTCTCTCCCAACCTTCCAGGTACACTTCTTTATTCAAGATAAGTGGACAAGTTTAACTCTAGAGGTGGAAGTTTAATGTTTGACAGCTGCTACCATAGTTGATGTTTTCCTAACCTCCCCATCCTCAAAAACATGAAAGATTACACAGTGGAGCGTGAAACAAAGGCACTGTGAAAAATAATTTATTTAACTATATCCCTAGTCCCCTTTTAAAGAACTGTTCATTTTTTCACATTACATATTGTACATGCTCTTCGACTGCACAGGCGTACCTGCCCCCGCCCTGGCCTACTACTGTGTTATCCTCTTATTTCCTTACAGTCTGCCATGTGGTTAAGATCCCAACCTAGTTTTACAGCCACCTTTACTTGCTCTTGGACCAGTTCTTATAGAAGGGTTTTTATTGGAATATGTCAATGCAGAAGCCCTTCCTGTAGGGGAAGAAACACGCAACTCCTGTCTGGCTTTTAGCCAATATGTGATATGCAGCAGATGTCTGTATCTGATCAGCACATCGCCTCCGCCCGGCGACGAATGAAGAGATAAAATCAGCTCTAGCAAAAATGCTAAAATCAGCCCAACAGTGGGCCTGGCTTGTGAATGTAGATGGAGAGCCTCACAGTCTCCACTGGGTTTGGGGGATGAGGTTCGTCCAACGCCCAAAGGAAATTGTTAGAAAAAATAGATCCAAATAGCAAAGCGTATAGCACAGTTTTCAAAAATATTGTCAAAGGGCTGTAAGGCCATTTTATGGCAGCCCACCCAGCTTTAAATGCAGCTCCCCTCCTGCGAGATGGTCTCAACCTCTATATTGGGTTTGAGAAGATTAAGTTCTTCCAACCTAAAGAAAATAGATGTAAAAAGCAAAACTTAAAGTCCAATTTTCCAAATATATTGGTCAAATGCTTCTAGAGACATATTATGGTAGCACATAAGCCCCAACGGCAACCTCCACCCACAGCTTGCAGTGCACTGGGAAAAGCCAGAATGTAATGTCTAGTAGAGCCATGCCTCCAGTATATGTTGAGAACAGTCAATGGCTTCCTTCTCATTTTGAGCTGGAATCAGGCAGAAGTTTCTCTAAAGACTTTTTCAACAGATGCCCTACAAATGTCAACCAAATTACTTGTTGCTTAAGGACTGTTGACTTTGTCACAGGGTGTCGGAGATCAAAATACCACTGAGCTAGGTATGGTTCGTAGATTGAAAACAGGTGCCAGAAGCAAAGTTTTTCCTGCATTGCATGGCATTCCTATTATTAAGTTTGTCACAGATTCTAAGGGATATAAGAGTCTGTCCAGACTGCCAAACCACTTGGTCAAACGACATTAAATCAGTGGGGACCAAATGGCTTGTTTTCACCTGCTAGTGCTGGTATGGCCCTTGCAATAGGGGATAATTGTTTAAAGAGTCAAGTGCCTCTTAGCAATCTGGGGCAAACCAATGTTCTTCCTATTCTCCCAAAAAGGATAATTAGGTTTCATCAGGCAAATCCCATCCTCTGGCCTGCAAAGTTTTTGGTAACTAGCTGTTATTCTCGGGTCAAAAAGGGCAGGACGGCTGAGCTCAAACATGCCTTGATTTTTAAAAATATATATATATATTTTTTTTTTAAGCACCATTTTTGCACTTTCTAGAATCAACAGTAGGTGGAGCAGGTTCTTTTGAGTTGGTAATGGGTTAATGGGCAAGATCCCATAAAATGAAGTTGCTCAATCCCCATTTGGCTGAATATAGTTGGCAAACTTTGGTTTCACAAACTGTGACAAGTGTAGAAATTTCATAAAGTTGGCATGGTTTTTTAAAAAAAACTATCGAAAGAACCCCCACAAAAGTAGGTTTTTCCACAGAAGACAAATAAAAACTCTTTATTATGCAGCATTTTGTTAATCATACAAGTTCACTTTTCAACATCGAAGTTACATTATCACTGGCAGGATTTTAATTCCAAACACCCCTTGTCAATGCACCAGCAACTTCCTTAGAACTTTTATGTTCCACTGGGTACCTTTTTAGGTTATTTTTGTCGGAATGTGCTGACTTAGACACTTCTGCTCACTAAAATGGAAAAGCAAATTGTGTTTCATGGGATTTGAGTGAATGAGCCAGACAAAGAGAACGTGAAGCAGCAGAAATTAGCTTTTTGATGAAAAGCGTGGTGGAGTCCAAGCAGTGCCTCTGCCCATTGTTAGCCAACCCTCACGCTTGCATTAATTGTTCAATTTTTCCATCTCTTCCCAAAGTCCCAGTTCTCGGAGACATATTCAGTAGCGACTTCGTGTTCCTCTCAATCAATACATTCCCCGATGATATCCACCCTGTACACGATTACATATAACTCCACGCGGGCATCCAGATTCAATTATGTCGTATGGAATGGCCCGAATTTGTGTTAATTAGCCATTCTGTTTTATTTCAAATTGCCACTGCCCGTTTAGTTAATCTTCATTAGCGCCCGAAGAATAGTTATTTTCCCTTATACACTTTGTACACAGCACCAAATACAATGCTATGTTTCTCAGTGGCTCTTAGCTCAAGTCCACCACCAGTGTGTTTTCGATATTGTGAAGATTCTAATTGTGTAATGTCATTCGTTGCTGCAAGAATGCCACCTAAATCTGAAAGTAATATGCAGGCAGCAGTGCGACTATTGTTTTTAGTTGATACGGGTTATGTGCACACCAAAATGTCCAATAATCTTCCCCAATCTATGTAATATTCGTGTCAAAATTGACAGGCGTAGTGCATCAGGTGCTCCAGCTACCATGTTTTACTTGCACCACCCACTCAGCTCCTGTGCCGTTTCATCCTTTGTCAGCCATTTTGGGCACATTTTCTGAGGACCTAAGCCACCCATGTAAGTTTGGCCAGAGGGCAGAATTCCAAAGGGGTGAATAGGTAATGAAATGGCAACATAAGGCATTCACCGAAGGTGTACATTTTACACACATACATACACAAGCATCACTCAAGCCCAGGAGGGTCTGCTTTTTCAAAACACATTCTATTAAAGAACAGAGAGCATACTTGGACAAGCTGGAATAGTGCTCCTGCTGGGAGCTTGCTCCTGTCCATTATGCATGGGTGAGCGGTGTGTCCTTTCATCTATCCAGTGACAGAAGAGAGGTGTGCTTGTATAACTCCCCTGAGCCGCCCTGTACAGCTTGAGTAGTCTAAAGGGTGCTATGCTTTTGGGTAATGAGTCAAATCAGTGTTTCATAAAATTATTTATTTCGCTGGGACCTCAAATTGCCCTCAAGCATGCACTGATAAAACTACCCAGTCCTATTTTTTCCTGCTTTGCATTCTGGTAGTTGTAGCTTTATTTAACCCTATTAAAAGAAAAAAAAAACAAGACTGCAAATATCCACTGCTGTAATTAATATCCAGGACTGGATCCACTATTTGTGCCTCATATGGTGCAATTTGGGGTCCCATTCTTTACTTCTTGTATTCGCTTTTCCATCCAACCCCCGCGCACCACTCCCCTTCCCTTGCAGAAGTGCGGTATCTATCTCCTGCCGGCAGCGCCGGGAGACCTCACTTGCTCATTGTAGAGCTTGTCCAGAAGCATAAATGCTGCAGGTTGGATTCCTCGAGATCCCTTAGGAAAATATTAGGTGTGCTCAGAGAGTGCAGAGCCCTTACACACCTGGTAGAAAGGAATTTAAATTGAGCAATGAGGTCTTTTTTCTTTCCCCTTTAGAAAGCTGCTTTTATTCTGCAGAGTCTTGGGACATTAATCACAGTGAGCGTATTCCCATAATCAAGAGAATACATCATTAAGGAGGCCTCCCTGGCTATGCAGGGAACTCGCAGCTGGAGGAAACAACTCGCATTTTATGACAGGTGGAAGGAAGCTGGTAATGGCCAAGAGGAGCAGAATAGGTGTCTGCACAAAGGGATTGTGGAGGGAGAGGAAGAAAATCCTGCAAAACTTCCATGGAATTTAGAAGCAACTACTCTGCAGTCAGAAGCGGGTTCCACAACTCGACGAGCCAGTTGCAAACTGAACAATACAATTTGTCAACACGTTCTGCCTTTTCCAGATCATTTTTTCTGCGGAGCGGGAGAAGGTGGATCCAGCAAAATAGGGGTGCCAGGTCATATATTAAAGGCGATTATTATTTTTATTATTGCTTTTAAACCTAAAGACTACTCGACTGTATTTCAGACCGCCGTACAGAAGATCGGTGCGTTCAAAGGATCCAGAGTGCGTAGGGGCCAGAGATGCCAAGGAGGTCTGTTGACGATGGATTGTGGCGATTTTAAATCTGTTAGGACTAATTGTCTTTCTGTTGGTAACTACATTTTAAGATTTGAGCCTAATTTGAGTCGTAATGCTTCTGTCACAATATGGGGCCTTTGATAGTCGACATACTCCCCACCCACCACAGAACGATTCGTTTAGATGTAAGGTCCTACTTGGAACTGGGATTGGAATTGAGAAAAAATAGATTGTGATTCTTTCTCTGTCTCTCTCCCCCTCCAATGCCTTTCTTTTGGTCACGTTTTTCCCTCACGCTCTGATTAGTTTTGACCTTTCTATTGTAATGTTGACCTCTAAGTGTCACTTCAGTTCTCCCCGTGATCCTTCTGTTGACACACTGTTTCTGTTTTGCACTCTCGCCCGCCCCTTTGTTCATCTCCATTTTCAGTGCCCCGCTTATTTTCAGGCTGCCTCCTCCTTTCTAGTGCCCATCTCTTCAGATGCAGTACCATCGTTCCAGAAACACCTCCATTCCATTGCTTCTCTTTTTCTGTTGCATGCCTCCTGCGTTTGTAGAATGTGGAGCGTTCAGAATAAAAATACGAAAATTAAATCCAATGTCAAACAGCAGAAATATGGGTTATTCTGTATAGTTCATCCGTAAAGGAAACCATCAATTTACCACAGTAATCATGGCTTTGCGAAACATTTACCTTGTTGAGTCAGAAGTTTGTGATAGCTCAGTCATGAATGCGTCTAGGCATTTCTGGCAAGGAAGAATTGTTGTATGTGGGAGGTGAGGGGGAGGAGTTGGGATTAAATAGGCATAGTAAGGACATGTGCTGCCCACTGATTGATCTGGGCTTGTCATTTTGTCTATGTGACTCTAAGGTCTTTGAGCTTGGTATTGGGGGTGATTGACCAAGGACGCGTCCAGAGTTTGAACCAGTGAAATATTGTGCTGGTTTGGATGTTGAGACACCATAGAGAAGCTTTGCTTCTGTTGAGATGTAACAAGCTAATAACCATCCGTGAATAAATGTCAGACAGTCGGGTATTTTTTTAAACCAGTATCCTTTCTGAATCCAACTTGATGCACACCATTCACTATACGTAATTACTTACAACAACAAAAATCCCCTTGGGTGAACTACACCCACATCGCTGTATTCCTTTTGAAATATTCCTTTGGTTCCTCTCTTTCTGTGTTGACCTTATTACATTATTACTTCTACTGACCTCTCCCCAGTCCAGGTGTTCTTGCCATGCATAACATTGATTAGATCCTGCCCTTTAGCGTAAATGTATCTTCATATCTTACAACTGTTTTTCATAGACAAGGGTATAATATCTGTACTATTGTTAATCTCGTCTTGGCAAGTAAGAATGGGAATATCAGTACATTTCTATGTGTCTTACAATTCTATTTTCTAATTGTAAACAAACTATATACTTTCATAATGTGCGCCAACTTGGATTTGGTACAGACAGTGACGTGTTTCACTACTGTTTGTGAGCAGGAGTTGACAGCTGGGCATTCCCACGGCATGTGTCTGTGAGACCCTAGTGAATGCGAGCAGTGGACTCACTTCTCCTATCTACTTGGGTAGCGAAATTTAACTTGCATATGTTTAAAATCGCCAATAATGGACACTTTGTCAATTGACAACATGTTATGTTTAGGATAGTGCATTACCATTATTTTGCTAACTAGAGCAGTAATCTGCCTCTGGCATCTGCCCGTTCATTAATACAAGTATGGTGCTTGGGATCCAAGTCCAGAAGCAAAATTGTCAGGAGTCCTCATACTTTGAGGTCACGGTGCCCGTAGGTGTGTTTTCAAAGTCCTATCTCTGCTTCAGGGTTTTAAATGTGATAAACACTTCATTGTCAAACAAGTTCTATATTTTCAACCATTCATACAGCGAGAAATCTGCTTAGTGCCCTGCCTCTGAAGTGTGAGGGCCAATAGACTAGACCCGGCTATCTCATGTGGACACCTAGGGTCTATCACCACTTCAACATCATCTTTAAGGGGATCAGTGCTTCTCCCAACTGGCCCCATGCAGGTTTGTTTTCAGAGTGCCAAACCTGAGCTCCATAATCCATCATTGGGATGCACTGTGGTGTTCAACCCTGTTCAGAACTGTTAATCCTCGTCCTTCATATCTGCTGTGTAACCTTCCAACTGACTCGCGGAGTCTGTGGAGCCCACAAAAAATCCTTAAATCTGCCCATTTCCAGACAGAGCATTCTGTACAGTAAACCTAGTTTGTTTGCAACTATATAAACACTTGTTGTCACAGTTATCATTCTTAGTAATGCTACTCGCTCCATGATAGGCGATGGGCACTAAGGCCACCTGGTCTGTCTATCAGGACATTACGCACTTCCATTATATTCTGGATCTGAAATGCTTTCCCCGTGCTTCTAATGTATATCTTCAAGCAGGTGAGTCTCTCAGGTGCCCAATCAAGATCCGCAATGAATATCCTTGCAAGTCCAGTCCCACTTCAGAAACACTTCAGACTTGCTCCCAGTTAGTTCTTTGAATTCAGCTATGGGCTGGATCTCTGGGGAAATCTGTAATATCGTTGGTACAACTCTCCTGAGTTTCTGACATGAGGAGGACAGGGGACAGAGCAATGAGATTTCTTTGAGCCTCCATAATCCCACGTTCCATAGGCGGCGATCATTCCAACAATACAAGCAATGTCAGAAGCTAAATACTCAGTTCAAAGTGATTGATATTGGGCACCTTGTCCCACGCTGTAAAAACATAAATGTGCTATATCCTGCCATTTGTGCATAGTGCAGCACCTTTTCACTATACAGCACCCTAACAATTTTTATCACGTGCTCACCCATCTGTTCTGGCACTGTGTTTAGCCATTTCAAAATCAGATACTAGGGCTCACATTTCCTGTTCGGTTATAGCTCTCCCATGATAGGGTTCTGGGTGAACCATTCCCCTAGCAGCCTGTGCATGGCTCCTTAAGTGGCTTTGTCCTAGAACTTGTCATAATCTCTCTACAACGTCCTGCTGATACTGCCTGGTGTGACCAGTTCCCTTCCCATCATTTATTTTGTGTTCTCTTTAAGGGCCCATTCATTTATTAGCCAGCTAGGGGAAGATGCAACCTGACTTCTCCTGCTATTTTTAGATGTTGGTCTTGTATTAACTGTAATGGTATCTATTTAGTATCTTGCTCATAGATTGGAAATTTTTAGGCAGTCTCTTCCAAGCTTTCTCGCCAATCCATCTTCCCCACATTCAGGTCTATGTGTTGGTTATTTTCTAACTTGCAGATAACATCCTAAATTTTTTTTGTTTTGGTGTTCTAACTAGAGGACTGGTAATGCCAATGTCATTGGCAATTCCTATCCCTTTAATGAATAGGTTAATAGGCTCCCATTTTGAACTTAATTGAGTTTGTTCAAAAAACCATTCCTCAGTCTTTTTCGCTTGTTGCACCTCTGAATCCCGGGTACTGAGTATTTACTCCATTATATATTCCTGTAAACTGTACTATCGCTATATGCTGCTAAGTCCCTTTCCTATAATACACCACAGCAAAGGTGAATGCTCTGAAAACGACTGGAGCCCATATGCGGCTTGCCCAAAGTAGCCCAAGCCCCTGCTTCTTATTAACATGCCTTCTAATCTGATAAAAGAGCCATGAACAGGTGAGTAGGGCGAATGCCGTTGGCACAACCACTGAATGTACTTAAAGCATTTTGAGTCTTTCTGGTCTGTTGAGGGCGGTACCTTTAGACAATTAAAATCCTCACCAGAATTGAGTATTTAATCTTCTGTCAATCATGCATTTCCTATTATAGGCTCAAATATCAAATATAAGGTATCAATATTAAGATGGTGCATATTTATTTGGTATGCTGCTCAGTCTGAGGCGTTTTACTGCAGTAGGTTTCAAATGACCTTTTTACTATTTTGAAATGCCATCTCATTCAAACCTGCTCAATTAATGGATTATGGGTACTACTGTCTCCAAGTTGGCGTTTAATCCTGTTGTATTATTCTGTCTTTCTGGGTCTCGAGGATAAAAACCATGGCAAATTGCTACTTATTCCTTCATGGAATGGCTCCCTAGCTTTCCATGTTGCCACTAACAGTCTAACTGTACATTATCTGGCAAGCCCGAGCACTGAAAAGGAAGAGGCTGGTACTAGGTATTCTGTGTGCTGTGTCCCTATCTTCACCGGCTGCTGTGTACTGTTGTACTGGGCCATGTTCAAGCTTTCCATCAGACCTGTCACGTGCACATTATTGCCCTAGTCTTGCCCTCCATTTCATTAAGGCTCATGATATGTTGAGCAAGTGTTTGTGAAAGTCTGACATGAATTTTTGTCATCCGCCACTGATGTTCCCTTTTCTGCTTTCTTTGCTCTTTCATACAGCTTCCCTGTTTTCTTTGCTCTTTCATACAGCTTCCCTGCTTCCTTTGCTCTTTCATACAGCTTCCCTGCTTTCTTTGCTCTTTCATACAGCTTCCCTACTTTCTGCTTTCTTTGCTCTTTCATGCATGTTCCATACTTTCTATCTCAACGTGTTCACGTTATGGGTTTAAACCTCTTCTTTTACATGTTGTTCCCTTTTGTACTTACTGTCATATTGCTGCCACAAACACCTGCCTCCTACTCCGTCTAAATGTGATTTGCAGTGGCCATCTTTGTTTCAAGTGCTATATAAATTCTGCATTGCAACCATACTAGTGAGTGAAAGGCTCTGCTAATGGGCAGATGTGAGCTGCTATGTCCAGCAATTTTCACTAAATATAGCAACCCTTGTTTCCAAGAAATTCCAAGGGCATGTAAATGGTGCACCTGTTCCTCCGCCTTTGGGACCATGAAAGGGGCTTGGAGCAAATCAATGCTCACACTTTTGTCCTTTTTTGCTCTAGCAGAAGTAAGTGAAATTTCAGTGTTTCAAGATAGTGTGCTTTCTGCTCAGATTGTCAACCTTAACAGTTTCTCTGTCTTTCCTTGCTCATCGGGTGTAGTTATCCTCCAGTAGACCTTGTCTCTGCCTTTAAAAGGGTGCATGTCTTCAAACTTATAGCTATATTCTAAATATGTGTGCACCTGTCTCTCACATCTCGTCCTTCACAATGCTAGGCACTGCGCCTCAGGTTTAGGCACAACTCTGGTCCCACATGCATGACCACAAAATGCATCTCACAGAGAATCACAACAAATACAAAACTCTGCCAACCAGGCTCTCCTCTATGATGTAACATGCTACCTGTCTCAAAATGCACTTTGGTGACCGGTATGGGTACACTACAGTACATAGTTGCTTGGAATATCATAGTGGGTTCTAACACGTTTGGGACACTTGAGTTGCAAGTGGATATGCCTGGGTATTCCATCTTCAATATATCAAGGAGTGTATCCTTCTTTTTGGTATCCACAAGAGCAACATGAATGACCTAATCATGCCATGGCCATATGCAGCTGCACAGTCCTATTCACCTCATCCCTCAATGCACGGGCAAGCTCCAAATGTGATGTTTAATGGTTTTCATAACATGGAGCTAAAACTAGTGGGTCCTGAACCACTCAGAGCTAATAGCAAATTTACACAGCTTAGCCTCCCACATTTAAAGGCTTGTGCTATGCAGTGTGAGGAGGACCCGGGCATGCCTTGGGCCTCGGATATGCTGTATATTTTCATAACTACAGAGAGTATGTATTAGTGGAGGTGGATCACGTTTACCGTGCAACCACTACACTGACCATCAAGATGGAGGAGGAGAGCGGGCTCCTTTTATTACAAAACTACTTCAGTGATGGCGTTGTTGATACAGTCTCTCTCTCCTGCCTTAAACCTGTAGCTGCACCCGCACATTCTGCATCCCAGAGACCATCATTCTCCAACCACTGCCAGTCTTTGTCTGCGGTTACAACCAAGGCAGGGCACAATATGCAACGTTTTTTTTTAACGGAAATGTAACAGTTTTGCAGGTCAACAGGGTCTTAAAGTGCTGTATTCCACTCCTTCTGCAGCCGCCCCTCGCAGATTGTTAGTAACCATAGCCCTCCAGTAGAATCCAGTTAGCTGCCTTCAACGCTTCTGCTGGAAGTGGGGAAAGGGCTGCCGCCAATGGCCAGCACTCCAATTTTACATCGGCGATCAGACTCCGTTCAGCACACCAATCAAAGCTGCACTGCTTACCCTTTGTTAGAGTCTTTTTTTTAATGTCCAGAATTTAAAAATATTGAAGGGTATAACACGAGTTTCACTCTGAGTTTGGGAACATCTCCAGATCACGTCTCCTCCCTTCTGTGGTTTATACCACACCCCCACAGGCAGGCGCTGTAAGGTTTTATTATGGCACGGTCCAGGTCCTAATAGGTTTCGGTGGACTAAACATTACATTGTAATTGGGTGATATAAAGAAATAATAAATGAAGACCAATTGTTTGATGGCAATAAAGTGAACAGCACCGCGGAGCAGCAGTCCGAGAGGACATTTGGAGAATAGAGGTACTTAACCGGGATGGCGCATGGGCCGTTAGATCATCTGTTTCAGGGGAGCATGAAGAAAGACTACTGAGGGACAGTTGTAACGTACAGGTAGTAAACTGTGTCTTTAGGCACAGTCTTCTCCACACCACTAGGTGTAGCGTTGATCTAGGAAAAAGGCAGCGTATTATTGACACTCACTTAACATCAATTTGTAAATAAGAGTCTTTTGACATTAGTAGACAAGGTTCATACGCATCAGTACTGTCGAGGATACGCATTGGCTCCGCAATAGTTTCCTTCCTGGTGGCCTAACATTACCTTGTCAGAATTACCAGAGGTTGATGCAGCTCTCATGCACGTTTGTTTGTGTTGATGTGCCTGAATCATTTTGAAGCAATTGAATTTAGGGGTTGGGTGGTTGATTGACTGACTGTATAAACGAGGCTCCTGTGTTGCACCTCACGTGGAGAGTCTTTTGTGGGCAAATCCTCCTTAAAGGCACAACGGAATGTCGTCTGTTGCTGCTTTCGGTAGCGGTTAACTTCACTGCTTCTGACGAGTAGCTCATCCACGCTGCAATCATTTTCAGATTTACAAGCATTAAATATTTTAATTTAATGCTTTGGCTCTCTTGTAATTCATGCACTTAATTATATGATAATTACTCAAATGAAAGAGATACAGCTGCTGCTGTAGCTATTCTTCGTGGAATGGGCGGGCTTGAGCTGCTCGCTGGTACGGTTGCCTTCACCCCTCCCCGTAGGTGGTGGGAACTTCAAGGTAATTCTCGTAAGTGCATATGACAATGATGAATTTCTGCTATGGCTTCTAAGGCTGCTTCTTTGTGTGAGGATATAAACCTCTTGGCAGCTAGGGGACTGACCACTGCACTGGCTGTTTTTAGGGCTCCGCGCGGTTTATATTCATTAAAGGCAATGGGAAGAGACAAAGGCTCTAAAGCCAGGGCCCCTGCTTACTCTTGAACCGTTGCCAATTGGGATATTGGAATGCCTCAACATGGCGCAGCTGGTACGCGCGCACTCCCAGGTATGTTTATCATGTCTGCTCCCCTATTTTAGAAGCCAGTGGAGAGCAGGGCTGGGACTGTCTCTTCGAATAATGATGAATGAACGTCTGGTGGCTGCGGAGTGCTTTGTGCCCTAGGAGCTGTAAAATGACTCAGAAGAGATCCCTCCTCTACTAAAAACTGAATGAGCTCTGGGTATTGCAGGCCGCAAGGGTTGCTGGGAGCACGCGCACCACCACTGTATGTTCGGCTATTTGCTCCAGTTGCGTTTGGTTTCACTGGAGCATTTATGTTTTTTATATCGGCATTTTAAATATTCCTGAAGCCAATGCAACAGTGGCCATGACATAGGAGTGTCCGTCCTACTCAAAGCTAGATAAGAAACATGATTTACAATCTTGCCTATTATTACGGTTTGTTTTAGTGTTATGGTTAATACAGAAAAGCCTCTGGAATGCAAAAGTGACCATTAAGCCGCTAAGAGACATGAAAAACAGACTCTTTCTAAATCGCTGGGTCGAATTCAAATGTCAGGATCTTTTCTAGCACACATCCAGTTTTCTGGCCGTGGACAATTTGTTTGTCGGCTTCTTTAAATCCGGTGTTACACATCACAGGATCGTCCGGATTCGTCCTTAAATACACGTTTTTCGAGAGGGGTTAGGAAAGTTAAACCTCTTTGCAGACAATTTTCAGCTAGTTTCCAGCAGCTGTGGCGCCGTGCTGCTAGATTAAAAGCCGCTCCCAGCCCCCAAATGAAGTACATTGGGGGGCCTGCTGAGTTGAGCTGGGGACAGACCTACACAGCTGTCATTTACGCCAAGTTTTCAACTGACACTAAAGAACAGGATCGAATTCGCACTGCATTGTTGGTGTGTGTACGTACACCGAAAAATATTACAGGTTGACGCAAGGTCATGATGTTGCAGCAGGCGAGAAAGGGTCCAGTAATTCGATGCTGGTCATTCATCTCCTTGTAGCCAGCATGGCTCTCCAAAGCATGCTTAGGTCCTCATCACGGGCGGCTCGGTATTTGGGCCCTTATGTCCCTACTCCTAGAGTTCCCAATGCCCAGGGGTACTGGTAAAACTGGGGCGGGGAACTCTGGCCCATGAAAATGTGGGGCCATGGAGGTTCACTAAGGAATGACAAGTTACTGGGGTAATTGGAAGTCTGTTTCACCCAGTTATTCCTCATTTTTGGCACACACTCTCATCCTGGAGTTTTAGCCTGCATTTAGTAGCCGCAAACTCAGCATGAATGTAAACATCTGATTATTCCAGTGGGACCGGAAACTACTGGCATCATCAGGGTTAAGTGGCTACCAGGGCTTTAGAAGGGACATTGTAGGACTCAATTATGAAGGAAAGGGGGAGAATGTTAGACTGTCGAATAGTGGAAACGGGGTTTATTTAGCATGAAAGCATAAACATTTTGATATTTCGGAAGATTTGGAATATAGAACATGTGAGCATTGCTGAAGACTTATTATCAGGAATGGCAACTCTGTAAGAATCCTATGTGAAGCATCTAATGACCCCCCCCCCCACCACTGTCCCCCCCCCCCCCCTCCCGGATTCACTCAGAAGTGCTCAGGTCAGGGTACTGTAATGAGGCCCCCCCCGGGGCTCTGGGCCCCCCTACACTGCGTGGGCCTTTGTTACGCCACTGTTTGTTTGGTCTGTCATACTCCCTAACTCTTTGTTTATTTAATTTTTTTGTTATTTTCCTTCCGTGCCATTAATAACATCATGACGCAATCTCTATCTTAATCTCATTTTCTGAGACAAACAGTTGCAAATTTGCCCTTTTCAGCATGCCCACTCCAGATTTTGTGTGTTTTTCTGGAACCCTATTTCTGCTAGCTTTAAGACTTTGTGCACTTTACTACTGTATAGTGGTGCCGTTGTGCACTTTGAAACTATTAAACGGTAGGAAAGTGCCTGTGCTTCCCCTCTAAATCATATGTTGTCCATTGGAACTCCTATTTAACTTTCCTATGAGTCCCTCAAGTGCACCTGTTACATAGAAAGTTAAATGTCATATTCAGTCAGCACTGTATATGTACACCACCCACATATATGACAAAAATATATTTCTGCCATGAGCACTATACTCTGGCTAGGCTGCGGTTTTAAATGCACTGCAGTGACACATGGCAGGTGAAACTCCCTTTCCCATGTGGAAAAAGGATATTATTCTGTATTCTAATTCAGGCCTCAAGTGTGCCTTGTAAGCCTGCAGGGTGCTAATATATGAAAACAGGTAACACTACATAATACTGTTAGTTTGCCCTTGCAGTGAAGTCAAAGCCAAAAGCTATTTCACTTTGTAGGTCTGTCCCGATCTTTCCCTAATAGGGTTAGGCCTGATTAAAATATTTATTTTCCACCTCTGCGAAGGAAACGGCTAGAAAGGAGCTTCAGCTGCATTCCCTGCTTAGTTTTTGACTTAATGGTGAATTCAGATTTTGATACTTAAATACAAAAAAGTTACTTTGTAAACGTGTATTAAAGGCTGCTTGAACCGGAACCAGTTCTGCACATCATGCATACGCCCAAAGCTGGAATGCTCAACTTTGGCTGGGAGATTTAACAGCCCTACTCAGAGGACAATGGGAGGTAAATGCTAACCCAGGAAAGGCCAATGGGTGATTACCGGTGACCACTTAGCAGGGATTAGCTAACCGGTGGTCGATTAAAGCAGTTGGCAAAACAAAGGGCCACTTTAGCACTACCTCTTTTGATGTGGACATGCCAGTTAGGGCTTCTACTATTCATTTCCAGGACCCTTCAAGGCAGCCCATCCCCAGTCACAGGACGAGGGAAAACCAAGTTTGCCACCCAACATACTTTCAGAGTGAAAATACTCATCTTTACATGGGAGAAGTAATAACTCTGGCTCAGAAGACTATGGCTTGCCTCTGAGCCAATGAAAGGCCAATGAGTGTTAACTGCTGACCGCTTAGTATGGTTGGCTATCCTGTGAGTGGACAGGAACAGTTAGCAGAACAAATGGTAGCTTTAGCACTACCTCTTTGATTTGAATATGCCAAGGAGAGCTTCCTTTATTGATTCCAAGAACTGGCCTTAGATAGTTAGACTTTAGCCACAGTAGAAGTGAAAAACAGTTTTTACCCTGTCAGGTAGTGGAGAAGTTAAGTGGCTGAAGAAAGGCCTGCTTGGTGGCAGCTGGGTCCTGGCATCTTCAAACAGGGACTCTTGGGTAATTTTATGGTAAGGAGAAGAGGAAGTAATTCAAACCGAGATGGGGAACTGTGAGAAAATTGTTAGTGTTGGGAGGCAGAATTCCTCCAATCATTGGCTAGTGCACAGGATATATATGGCACCTCCACCTCCTCAGAACATTCCTGGGCCTGCGAAGACTCAATCTGAAGAGGGAGGCCTTGCTGTAGGAAGAATCTTGACTTCTGGCTCCTGCTGAAAGAAGAGGACTCACGAAAGAACTCAAGGGCCCCTGAATCTTGCTGGCATCCAGGCACTTGGAACTGTTTTCCAAAGTCAAGTGGTTGTTTTCCTGTTTACTGACTCCTGAATCTAGGAAGGCCCAGCAGTTGGGGACTAAATCTGAAGGTACAACCTTTGACCGAGATCCCCTGCTTATGTGATCTGACCTCTGCTTCAGAACTGTCAGCCTACAATTACACCTAGGTCCCAGTACACTGCAAACTGTTGTTTTTTCATAGTTCTTGACTTCTTTCCAGGTGCTTTTGCCTTAACATTTTAAAAGTGCATAGCTCTGGTTCCCTCTATCCCATTTTGATGATTGTTGTACCTTATGCTTATTAAAATGTGCTCGATTTTTCTTAATTGTTTGGGCGTTTTATTGTAGCATGGTCTTTACTTCACAATTGTTGGTACTGCTTAAAATTTGCATACACTTCTCTGGGGATTGCCTGATACTTGTGTTTAAGATACCAAGATTTGACCACCTGTACTCTCAGAATTGTGTTTTGTGTTTTGACCTAGCCGGAGTGGATTTATTGACTTGGTAGGGTTGCCCCGCTCCCCCTTATAAGCCCATTTCTGACACAAACCCAGGGAAAAGTGACTTTCTTACCTAATGTGGAAAGTTCTTCTTGTACTCTTGGTAACCAAAGGCTGCTAGTCCAGTGGCTTTATTCTTTTTTTTCTACCACCCTTATTCACTGAAAGCTTAGCACTTAAAGCGGTGTTTCCTCAAATACCTCTCAGTGCAGGGACTTTAAGCAGAGCAGAAAATGGGTCTTTGGTGTGCCTTTTTACCTGTGCAGTCCAACCGCTCCCAATCAGTTCGCCTCACTAATTTCTGTGCAGAACAAAGAAAACTGACCTGCGGGGTCCCACAGGGTTTTTCCCTCTCACCCCTTCTTTTTAACCTGTATATTTTACCTCTGATCCTGGTGTTTAACATTGATTCGTCTGCATCATCTGCTGTGAGTTTCCAATCTACAATGAATTTCATCATTGATTGGATGAATATAAATCAGCTCAAATTAAATCCTGACAAAACCGAGCTGATCCTTACTGGCGGGTCGGCCAACCCTTGGAACTTCTGGCCTCCGTTACTGGGGAGCCCCCCACTCCCAGCGAGTTCTGTTAAAAGTCTGGGAATTGTGATTAGTAATGACCTAACCATGAAGGCTCAGATCTGCTCAGTGGTCTCCGGATGTTTTTTCCATATGCGACAAATTTGAAAAATCAGTAGATTCTTGTCCACAGAGGCCCTGAGTCGCCGTTGCCCTGGTTATCTCGCGTATTGACTACGCAAATTCTTTGTACGCTGCAACTGGTCCAGAATCAAGCGGCTATGCTGATCTTTGGTCAGCCGAAACACCAACACGTGAAACCACTGCTGAAAAGCCTCCATTGGCTCCCTGTGTCCCAACACTGTCGATTTAAGCTAGGCTGTACCATCTATAAATCTCTCTCAGGACGTGGTCCTGTCTTCATCGCCTCAAACTTACAGTGGTGCACTCCTTCGCGTGACCTACGCTCGTCTAATAAGAACCTGTTATCCCTCAATCTCTTCAAACGGAAGAAACATGGGGGCCTTAGATTTACGACCTTGGCTCCTCAATTCTGAAACCTTCTTTCTCCCTCACTGCGTATGGCAAGCTCTTACACCCAATTCAGGAAATTACTTAAAACTTGGCTATTCTCCCAGGCATACAACTGAACTCACTAGTTTACGACTGCAACCGTTCACTCTTCAGAGCTAAGAAACCGCCTGGTGTACGTGCGCTTAACAAATCACTTTTAACATAACATAACAGTCCAAGGTAAGAATGTAAATGTATTCTAATGATTTAGGTAGTGCTTACCATACCCCTAAAGTGCTTTCTTGGGTGGTCCTGCTGAAATAGTTGTATAGTGCTTTATGCCTCTGGTGAAGTTGTGAAGCAATCCCTAATTTGCATGGGGTTCGTTGTCATTATGAATAAATCCTCGAAAGGTTTTAATTTGACCCATGGAATAAACACAAAATGTTGGTGAGGTGTGGGTTGGATGACGCAAGTACACAGAGCAACTCAGTGTTGCTGTTTACAAGTGAGGGTGGTGCAGAGTTGTTTTGCCAAATATTCATGGACTACAGGTAGATGATGTAAATTGGGAAAAATAAAATGATATGCAAGTGTAAACCAGGAGATAATTAGCACAAGTGACCCAAAGGACTTAGTTTTGGTATCTGTATAACAAGGGGCCATATAAAATGGATGGTAACCATTGGCCAGGGCAAGTTTAGTTTAGATCACTTCATCCAGCCTTGGAATTTGAGCCATCATGGCGAACATTCGCAATGGAGTTTTCATTTTTTTTTAAAGTATTGTATGTGCGTTTTCCCTCACTGCTCCCCACTTTCCCCCCTCCAATCAAATGGTGTTCATGTAGTTATTGCGTCGGACCAGGATTCTGTTCTCTTTGGTTCATGTCCATCCTCTTAGAAAGAACTGAGATGCCTCGATCAAGATTTGTCAATTTACAATTGGTCAACCTTAGCACTATTATTTTACTCCTGGTAAAACCTAATAATTGTTTATTTATTCAGTTCAACGTGCTCTTACTCGAGGGTAATATATTTTCAAATTTCTTCCATCAACTGTCTTATTTAATGTATGCAATATCAGATGCATTTGTTATTACCTAACATGTAGGAAAACTTTAAAATGCGTATCTCCTCTGGCCAACTTCATTTATTTGTATGCTGATTTAGGGTCTGCATAGATTGCTTACTACAGATACTCCCACACAGGGAGAACATCCTATTTATCAAATCCCACATAACAGAAATATATCATTTCGGGAAGCTTTGTACGTTGTTGCCGTTCATGCCACACATGATTGAAACACAGTTTATGCAACTGAAGTGAATATTTTTTGGACTGGCACGTTTGAGCCATCCAAACGCCGCCTGCATCACTTGAATACAGTGCATTGGTCTGTCAGGCAATGCAAATGGTGTCCTGCGCCCACTCCTGTTTGCTGTTTTGCAGAGTCCTTTGTTTGCAAAAGAATGATTTATATGAAAAAGAATCTCTCTGCGAAAAGAATGCTTTGGGTGCATTTCTTTTCCATTACCAAGGCTGATCTCTCCTTAAGCGTACCCAGTTGACATGTCTTGGCTGTTATCCGCTATTGTTCTGCTTTCCACTCCGTTTGCACACCGCGGAGCACCTAGGGGATTGCAGCAGTTGGCATGTACATGAAGAGACCCGCTCGACTTTCTCAAGATCCCTGGGCGACTTGGACGAAACCTCCAGGCCCCATGGTGGAGCTGGCGCGGCATTCATATTCCATGCCATCACCGCACACCATAGCGCTGAGCCCAGACCAATCGAAAACTTGACAGAGAGGCTTTGATTTTGCGGGGAGCCTACATCCAGCTGAGCGATGGAAGGGAATACAACCCAAACTTGGCTTCATACTGTGGCAACTTCAACTCCCAGCGCAACCACAGAGACCACTGATTGGAACACTTACAAGAAGTCTTTGGGAATGTGGCTTCGGAAGCAGGCGCCCAGTAACTCAAGCACTGTTAAATACCAAGCAATTGGTTATTCCATATATATTTCCTTGTTTACTTTTAATAAATGCACTTCTTTCTCGGTTCTTGTTGACTTCATTTTCTGTAATGCTTTTCGTACGAAAAAAGTATATTTGTTTTGTTTTCTAATCATTTTTCAGCCTCTTTCAAATCCAACTTTGAGTAAGAAAGCAAGACCTAACTGAGGAATTGGCACACAATGTTTCTAAAATTGCTCTCGTTTTTTGGGTGACAAAAGTCATTCAGTTTTTTCTGGAAGTTCCTTTAAATTGGCCCGTGTTAAACTGGGACTCTAGGCAGGGCTGCAAAGCTACTGATTTGGAAAACTGCATCAGTATGAAGCTTGCTGTGTGTGAGGAGACCCAAGAACAGACAAAGAATGCCTTTAGGCGAGGACATTACCAAACGTGTATGAAGGATACCTGAGCAGACGTCGTTGTTTTCCCTATTCACCGAGAATAGACTTAGTTAGGAAAAGTCTGGATTTAGTAAAAATTAAACAAGAACATAGATGTTCAATTTCTTTCCTTTCCAGGTTGTACTTTTTCTGTAAAAACTACAATACTAACAAGACCATTCATAGCTCGTGAGAGTCCTAACATAGTTCTTCATCCACGTGGTAGCCATGATTAGGTTATTTAATACTTAGTAATACTCACCTAATTGTCATTTCCAACTTCATTTTTTTTATATCTTTTTTTGAGTTTTGCAACATAAACAACAATATTGCACAAAGTCTTACATCAAATTGGTTCAACATGCATTTAATGGGGAAAGCATCTGAACAGACATATATTTGATAAACAGGTGTGCGTAATATTCATGAATGCTTTCGAGTGCATTGAGCTCAAAACGTTGCGTTCGGTTGGTCTGCTGCAGTAAGCGTCATCGTAGTGTGTTTGGGGAGGAACTAGGAGTTTGTGGTGAGGTGTGGCGGGCAGGTTGGTTTCAATGACATGACGTGTGTGGATCTGTGTGCGTAAGTGAGGCAGGGGGCTTGCAGACGGATGGGTCTGCGCATTGGGGGGCGTGCTGTGTTCGTGTAGCACCCTACCAAAATCATCTTCCCACTTTTGGTGTTGCATTGTGAGGGGACTGGCCATCAGGTTTTGTATAGCTTTCTAAAGCCAGGTAATCAAGTGCTGACTGGAGCCCATTGTCAGAACGGTCTGGAGAACTGGGTTTGTCTGCGGATTCCACCCCCTCGAAAGGTCCCAGGGGAATGGATGAGTCTCCAGTGTAGAAGAAACTGCCCAAGGGGAACATCATTCTGCTCGGCCAGTTGGCCGAAGGGGAGAAAATTACCCTCTAGAAAAAGGTCACCTGCCGTAAGCAACAAGTGGTCAGTCCAGGCCCTCAACTCTCCCGCAGTATAGTAACCTGGGTTGCGAGGGAGGCCTATGAGTGGCAGATTTGGAGCATACAATGGTATTGGTTCGTATAGTCGGTGTATTCTGTCCATGAAAACCTTTGCTACAGTCGTCTGAAGAGGCCAAGTAGCTGTGTGTTGTGCATTTGGTAGGAGCAGGCATTGGATCGTGGGGATTGGGAGGGATCCAGCGTCGCTGCTGTCTTAGTTTAAATAGCACCCCACTGTCCAGTGGGATAACCACAGTAATTGTGCTGCAAGGATGTACGCCTCAAAGCTCGGGCCTCCATGCCCTCCTGGGATAGCGGCAACTGTAATTTAGCTGGGGCAATGCGTCTGCACCCTGAACCCCATATGAGTGTGCATTATGGAGAGTCTAAGTCCCTGAAAAAGGAGGAGGGTGGTATAACTGAAAGATTTGCAAAATAATATAGAAGGCGAGGCAGGATTACCATCAAAGCAATCTTACCCATGAGTGACATTGGGAGAGATCACCAGAAATGTACTTGCGTTCAGATTCAAGTCAGGGCCTTGCAAGGTTCCCCTCATAAAGGTCCTGTTGGCTATGATCTAGATAACCCCCCCACTCCCCAAGTAGCGAGTCGCCTGTGCATGCCAATTAAGAAGGGTGCCTCCGAGATAAATATCACGCGGCTGTTGGTTAGGACATAGTTAGTATATGGCTGACTTTGGTCAGTTAACACGAAGATCAGTAACTGGAGCATGCTCTGTGAAGATTTCTCGTAGTGGTGCGAGGCTGGCCAGGCGAACCCAGGAGGTTGGCTTGGAGTGAGGTTATCTGATGTAGGCCATTAGCCTGGTACCAATCCCCATGCGGGCGAGTACCGCAAATAAGTAGGGCCATGACTGGGTGTTGAACGCCTTCTCCAGATCAAGGATAAGATGAGCTGCTTGTGGGAAGCACCCTTGGACTTGATCCTGAACATGAAAGAGGCAACAAATATTCCGTCAGGTGCTGCATCTGAGGACAAAGCCATTTTGATCTGCGTGCACCAGCTCTGGGAGGATCTGGGCATACTGAACTGCTAGGATTTTGCCTAGAATTTTAGAAGTAAAAGACACACAATTGATGGACGGAATGCAGAACAAATCAAAACATTCACCCCAGTCAAGAGATCTGTGTTAAATCCATCATTCTTTTGCTCACCATGCCACCACAGTTTAGACCTCGCCATATGCAAATCCGTCTTGACCCTGTGCCTCATGTGAACAGTCGAGCCCGAACTGCCAAGCCAGGTCCTCTCTGAACCAGAAACAAATATCCTAGGACCGGTGTCGGAGTTTCACCCCTCTTCAGCCAGGATAGCTTGATTCCAGTAGCACAGTGAGCCCAGGACCCACGTCTGGGCATACCTGGTGCACTTAGGGCAGAAAGCAAAAGACACACAATTGATGGACGGAATGCAGAACAAATCAAAACATTCACCCCCAGTCAAGAGATCTGGGTTAAATCCATCATTCTTTTGCTCACCATGCCATCCCAGTTTGTTTGCTGTAACACTTTTTGCCCTAAGTGGGATGGGTATGCCCAGACGTAGGTCCAGGGGCGCAACTAGAGCCACATTTCGGGGGGGGGGGGCTGAGTATAAATTTCAGGGGGGGGCTGAACTTTAAGCAATTGGCAGAGTGGAGCTGCAGGGGCTCTTAGAAGGGGTGAAACAACAGCAAGGCCTCATTAACATGCAAATGGTCTTTTAAAGACCTGTGAAGTGCTCGGGTGCGGCTGCTTTTTTGCCCGGGAAGGTGTCTCATCCCGGGCTGCCGCACACGACGGGGGGGGCTGAAGCCCTTTGAGTCCAATGGGTGTTGCGCGCCTGTGTAGGTCCCTTGCTCACTGTGCCACTGGATTCAAGCTAGCCTGGCTGAAGAAAGGTGACATACCCTGAAACCGGTCCCAGGGTGCTTGTTTCCGGTCCAGGGATGACCTGGCCTGGCAGTTCAGTCTGGACTGTTCCCATGGGGCACAGTGTCAAGACTGATTTGCATATCGCTGGGTCCAAACTGGGGTGGCGTATTGGGTAAAAGAACAATAGATTTAACCCAGATCTTTTGACTGGGGGAGAATGTTTGCATTGTCAGAATTCCGTCCATCATTTGTTTGCTGTAACACTAGAATTTTATCAGTGGGTCCAAGGATGGTGATGGGTCTGTATGAGGCTAGCAGTTGGGGGGGTCTCTACCTGGCTTAGAAAGGGCAACCAGAACGGACTCTCGGAGGGTGTGAGGGAGCTCACCGGCGTTTAAGGTTGCATTATACATTTCTGCCAGGTGAGGCGCCAGAAGTGAGGAAAAGCTGCCATAATAGTCCATGGGCAGTTCATCTAGTCCCAGTGCTTTGTTTTGGGCCACTCGTTGGCTGCCAGCTTCACATCCGTAGGTGTGATCTCCACCTCTAGGGATACCCGGCTGGAATCCGTGGAAAACCCATCCCCTCAAGGAATGCTGTATCAAGATCCAGTGATGAGTCAGATGGGACCCAATAGACGGATAAATAATAGTCATAGAAGGCTTGCAAGATGTCAGCCTGTGAACCGACTGCAGGCCGCTTCGGTAATGGGACAGGTCTCAGACTCCTGACGGCAGAGCTAGGCCAGAAGTCTGCCAGATTAGTCTCCCTCACGATGGACTTTTGCTGCGTGAGCTGTGAAGTTATAATGCTGTAGGTCCCCTAAAAGGGCCTTATAGGCATTTTTCGCATCTGTGAGCCGCATGGGTACTGCGGGGTCAGTATCCGCCGCTTTTCTCAGCTCCGCCAGGGAGTGTTCAGCCGAGGCAAAGTCCCACTCTAGGGTTCTGCGGACTCCAGAAATCTGCTGGATGCAAGTTCCAGGCATTACAACTTTAAAAGCGTCCCATTCTTGTGTTCACGAGGTGGCCGTGTTGTGATTCGTAGAGAAATACTGACCGATGTGGTGCACCTGCTCCTGCCAGAACATCGGGTCTTCTAAATTATTGCATGCTAATTTCCACTTTGGAGTGGGGGTGGGCGGAGGTTTCCACTTGAGTTCCATGGCATGTGCATCATGGCCAGATTCCGGAGTCCCAAGAAGTATGTGTTGAAGCAAGGGTATGAGAGCGGCAGAGCAGAGGAAACAATCTAATCACACTTATGGGCGGCGAGATGCAGGGAGTTGCCCATGTGTTTCAGTGTCTCCCGCGTCATACTACCGGCCAGGATAGGGAGTGATTGTCAGGCGAGCTGCTGGAGCACTAGGGAGTTGCGTCTGCCATCTTTGCTGGCAAAGCAGGCCTCCATTTCCAACTTTACTTTTAATCACATATGTTCTCCCTCATCATCCTGAAGCAACCTCAGTGCTGAACAGTCCATTATTGGTTCTGCTTAGATTTTCACACACCTGCTCTAGATGTTTGGATAGAAAGTACATGAGCTTTGCTCATATTCCAGTGGGTAATGGGAAGGCAGAAGAAGCAAAGTGCACCTTACCTTTAGTGGCATCCCCTCCCCCAGAGACAACTGGGACTCAAACTGGCCAATATTACCCTGAAGGGAAAAATAACGGAAAAGGTTAGAGAATCTGCCCCTGAAGAAACGATTAAAAACTCCATCCCAACCTAAATAGGACTGGGGTAATAGAATAACAGCACGTGACGTATTGATAACGAATGGAAGGTATTCTCATGTCACTCAATCTGATGGCAAGCAGCAGCACCAGACGAAGACTGCAGAGACATTGTACAACTAAAGGACTCCAAAGAAACTTACATGATTTCCAGAAATTAGAATGGTTCCTGAACAGTCGAAGGCTGCTGAGCTTGGGGTAAAGCATTTACCTTGACATGCGTCCAAACACTATAATTTATTGGAAAAACCCTTCTAATTAGTCTTAAACAAATCTTGTTGGAAATTTTTGGCTAGTGAATATGTAGAGGAGGACAGGATTTTTAAACGGTTTTAACTGTTTTTACATCTGGGAGCCCTATGAGGCTTTAATCGTGTCTGAATTTCTGCAAGTACCATTTAATGTCACCATTGGGCTTATAAGAGAGGTTTTATTTAACAAAATCTAGTTTTAACTAAAAGAAGAGAAGTAATTGTTTTTGTCCTGAGGAGGGTGGAAATTTATGTTGTGTAACAAATATTTTTAAAGCGAATAAAATTATTATTGTTCTTGATGTTTAGTATTCACATTAGCTTACCTTTGCTCATACACTGTGGTTTTATATTTTTTGTTGAATGTGTGAGGAGCGTTTGTGATAGTTTCATTCAAGATTCTAGTACATAGCCATAGTAGAATTGCACTATGGTGCCTTGTTCTGTGAAAACCAGGGCTTCCAAAAGAAGGAATTTGGCAGTACAGAGAGAGCATTGACATACAGCATTGACCTGCAGAGTTTTGTTTTTTTAATGTATGCATGTATGATTTTGAGTATTGCCGGTCACCTTTTACATCAGTCTAGCTGCTATGTATATTCATCAAAAAGTTTGTAAGATGGTGGTAATGTGATTAAAATGTGTTGCTGCTGCTTACAAAGTGGGTAATTCATGCCGAGCTATCTTCAGTGATGACAGGTGTACTTTAGGAAGGCTTAAAGGCAGTGTGTGGTTGCGAATGGATATATATATCAATTTCTTAGGAGTCCTTTGTCTCATAAGTATTATGATTGGAAATATTTTACATTTGTTGTGCTGTTATGTAAATCAGCACCCAGTGTTGATGCTCTGAACCTTTCAGACCTCAATCCTGCTTTGTTAGGACCTACCACAGCCTTTGTACATTTGTTGGTGTTCCATTTGACATCTAGAGTCCCAGCTACACACCGGCTATTATTATAAAGCATTAACCACTTGTTGTCAGGGCTTGGAGAATCCCTCTTTACCTTCACTGTTTTTTTTGATTTGCAATGATGACTCTGTGTCCATACCTAGGCATCCTGGTAATTTTGCCTTATTTTATGCGGACCAAACTCAGGCCAAGGTACTTTTGCATGTGTGTTTTACAGTGTATTCCGTGCTGACTCCCTGTACATGGGGATTCTTGAACATTGACCCTGTTTCATCAAGGTTTAACCCAGACCTCTGTGCCCCTTTAGATGCAAATTATCCATACCTAGCATTCGTCCATTTTGTCAGTGTTCAAAGCATTTATTGCATCAGTCTTTGACTTTTGACGGAGAAGCCCTGATGATGACAAACTCCACGTACATATACTTTCTATAGCAGATACATTGCTGAGGTAGATGGGTCAGTCTGTGCGCTCCTCTGGATGATCAGCCTTCTGTACAAACTGTTCAGAGGGTGGTTCTAAAAGTGTGTAGTAGAGCAAAGTATACAAATATAGGCCTACCATCCCAGGCCATCTTCCATCTATGTCTGTAACTTCCTATTGTATGGAACTAGGTACAAAGTAGCGGAGCGCTGTACAACAGGAGGGTTTTACAAATGAGAGTAGTGACCGCAGTGGGGCATGGTCGAGAGTAGGCTTGCTTAGAGCTCTGTGCATGTCACTCACTCTCTGCTCTCCGATTAGTATTACTGGTTTTAGAAATGAAATAGTGTCGTACATACTTGTGTCTCATCGGGATCACATGCATAAGCAAAGTGAAAACGAAACCTAAACGTCTTGTCGTGCCACCTAAAGGTGTGAATAATGACTCTGAGGCTGACTTTTCTTTTGGATGTGAGCAGCATTATTTGGAATCATTGTACATTGCGATTCCCGGTTTACACTCTGTAGCCGAACTACCTTTACTTGTTTTCCATATAAAATGGGGTTGTGGTGTTTTTCCTCCCAGTTAGAAATGAGCAGTATTTTAATACCGTGTCTGCCATGTTATGAATTTTAACTGGTTTGATTGTCTTGACCGTTCGCGGTCACCTGTCCCATCATGGTGGTCGTGCCTTTGAGACGCTCCCGGAAAACTCTGGCAGGGACATGGTGTATGTATTTATATAGCTGAACAGCGCCTTATACTGTGTGCCGGTGTAACTTGTGCAGCAGCCAGAAGAGGGCGCACCGAGTGCTGCTGAAAGCATTCCTCCAAGTCAGTGGAAATGTCACTATGATTTGTGCATCTAATGTTGGCACAAAACGAGATCTTTCATATGTGGCATTTGTCTTGTAGAGTCATTTGCATGCACAGCTGGTCTACCGTAAATTGTTTTAAACATTCAGAAACTGGGGTACTTTTTTGGTTAGGAAGGACAGCGATTATTCTAAGCATTTCAGGTATGAAATCGCGAAAAATTAAACTCAATTTCTTCTTTGATAGGAATAGCACGAGTACGTTTGTATTTTTTGCACACTGGGGGTGAGCAGGCTTTCAAATACAAAACGTTCATTTACACATCTAGAAGGTCCAGCTGAAATTACGGATTTTGATTTAACCCTGCCAGACGTCGGGACTATCTCAAAATGTGAGACTTTACACATTGTAGTTATGCCGCGCCTCTTTTAGTTATTTATAAAACTTGACCCATGTAATCGAGGTACGATTCAGGTGTCCTGTGCTCGTGCCGGCTCAGGTTGTGCACCTTCCAAAACCGTTGGAATGAGGGTTCCACGTGCACGTGGCGAATACAAGTGAATGAATGGCATGGATTGCTAACAGTGCCGGTTTGCTCAGTTGTTCAGTGTTTCCTGTACAGCTCGGTTCGGTAGGTACCTACGAGGCAACATATTGAATGGAACGGAATCATTGTCGCTACCAGGGCTTCAGGTGCATTCCAACATTTGCATCCGGCACTTTTACGCTGCCCAAATAAACAAAAAGCCACACTTCATAACTGTGTCCAGTTTTGCCGAAGATGAATTTTGTCAGGGCGCTTGCTCAGTCAGCAAAAATGCACAGGGTTCGAACAAGCCACGTTGTAACATATAAATGCAAAAAATGCATTATTATTTTAAAAAAAAACAAAAAAAACGTGTTTGTTACACACGCACGCCCCCCCAAGCCCCCCCCCCCCCCCTCCCGCCAAGGCGCGTGTATCGTAGACAATTTATAAACTGTTAACCCTGTCGTTACCACACACATTGAAGGTTGCTCTCCTTGACGACGTCCTAGAACGTGACGGAATTAAGCTGGGGCACATGTCGTCGAACGTCAGCGCCATTACGCCTTCTCTCGCGGCCAGGCTATAGTTTTCTTTGCCGCTCTTCGCCCCTGCTCATTTCTGTTCTTTTAGATTCTTACGCGCAGCCTTAATTACATTTTTCGCCCAACATTTCTAAAATATTGCAATCCTCTTTTGTTGATTCTGCAAAGGCACAAACCTGGGGAGCCCGGCTCGGTGCAGACGCGGCCCCGGCCCCGCAGTTGGTCTTACCAGGGGCTCATTTGTATGCAGAGGGGATTAGCCAGAATTTGCTGTAGCTCCGTGTAGCTTCGCCCTGGGGAGCTGTGAACTCCCTAGGAATCTGCTCTGACGAAAGCGTGCAGTTGGTAAGATTAGAACAAACCCTTCTGCTACAGAGCGCGCCTCGGTCACTCGCTAGGCCTCCAACACTGAAATCATTTCCATTTATAACCTTTTTGATCAGGCTGCCTCAAAGCGGGCCTGCCTTTCATGACAGCTTGCACCAAAATTGGCCAATTATTTAGGGGAGGTGGGCACGCATTTGAAACCAGTCAGATGCGAGCGACGGAGCACTTGATCTGTGCTCATGGATCGGCCTTCCCTTCCTCCCACCAATATTTTTACAGCTGTTGACATATATTGAGTTACACGTGGCTGTGCCATATCCCAGTGGTATCATTTCAAAGATCTGTTCGCCATAAAGTGTGCTGCTCGCCACGAAATGGCTCCGGCTCCAAGAAAGCACAGTAGTTTAAATGTTTCTATAAATACAGAGGAAATACGCTGTAATTATAATTTTTGAGGTACGCCGCGCACTGCCAGTGCACCACGCGCTCACTGAAGGGTCTGCGTATTTGAATTGCTTTGCTCTCTGGTGGGTAAGACGGTAATTACAAGCAGCGCGTCCTGCAGGCACCGGTACCCAAACACAATGTGTTTTTAATATGTTTATATACAATTAGTACCTTGTGCTAAAGACGCTTTACTTCAGGTGTGAGAACATTCCATTGACATAACCACACCAGGCCAGAGGTGTGATATGTGCTCGGGCTGCAAGATGTTCTTTCCGTTCACAAGCTTCCATCCATTCTTCTTAATCACACCTTTAATGAGCGCTAGATAATTCTCCCCCCCCCCCCCCCCCGTCATTTTTTAATGCAATGCCTTTTAAATTACCTGATATTACTAAAATGCACATGCACTGTACTGTAAGATATATATGTACCTTAATGGAAGATTATATCATTCACAAACATACAACATATTGCTTTAACGGTACAGGTCATGTCTACAGCTCATGGCCACAGGCTAGCGGCATTCATTCTGCAGCACATACCTAGTCTCTTAGACTGCTGATACCCTGTGCCTACGCAGCCAAAGAACAGAAAGTACCCTATGTCTCCCTGACATACCCCACACTCCCAATCCCCTCCCTTACTGCACCGTTCATACTGCCCTTCCAGACCCATGCTGCCCGCCTTCTCGATCCGTACTACCCGGCCTAGCTACCTAGTTTATGGTGAAGGACAATGACACGCTTCAACTAAAACCTCCCTTGACCGACTGACTGCCTTCTGGTTCTACCTGTTTCTCATGCCAGTGACACAATGTCATTAAAAGTTGTAAGTCATCCGAGCTTCTCCCTTCCTCCCAGGTCCTGCTCTTAACCTTGGCAGGTTCCTCACAGGGTGGACACAGGTCCACTGATCTCAGTTGCTTGAGAACCTCGCCACTGTGTCGATGTTCTGACATCAGACAGTGAAAGTGTTTGGTGAGTTTGGGCTATCCCTTGATACTTGTTGACTTTTTCATCTCTTTCCTTCTCCAAATGTGCTGCGATCAAATTAGCAGAATTCTGTGTTCTACATCCTCTGCCATGTTCCTGAAAGCAGTACCTAACCCTGGTTTGTTGTAGACAAGTCAGCTGGGACCTCAGCCCTGGCAGCCTTGGGTCAGAAAAAAGCACCAGCGGTCAGGCTCAGGCTGCCCTCGTGAGCCTTGAGTACCAGGGTCTGACCTTCACTCCCTTGGAAGGGACGAAGCCTCAAACTCGAATGCTTCTGTTTACCTCCAAGCCCCAATATCTTATGGAAAAGAGGGAGTGGAGCATGCAACAGCCACTCCCTTCCCTCTGCTCTCTCTCAAATGTTGGACTATTCAGGTCGGTGCATTCGTTTGGGATGTAAGATAGATAGTGTCTGTCCTTGTAATGTTCTCGGGCAGTGGCGGCTCCTCCGCCTTGCGCCCCACGGCCTTGAAGCAGCAAAAAAAAGGAAAAAATAAAATAATTACTAATGTTATTATCATTTTATTTTGTCCTCCTGCTGTGGCAGCTTGCGTGAGGGGCGGGACGGGGCTGCAGTGCAGGGGAGGAGTGGTCAACCCTCCTAAGTGGGCAATGACTGTTTGGTCAGCCCTCTAAGGCAGCCCAAAACACTCATGCACACTTTCCCTGTTCTCCATGCCGGCTGCCTTACAGCCTGTGTGGAGAGCATCCCCACCCCTCCAGCCCCTGACTGAGCACTGTGACACACTGCTCAGACCAAGCATAATGCTGCATTGCAGCGTTGTGATTGGCTGTGGGGAGCGTGTGAGCCCTGGTGCTTCCTGTTTATCCCAAGAAGACAGCCGGAGGACGCAGCAGAGGTGGCAGCCGGCCAGGAGATGTGATTTTTTTTTTTAAACCCAATTTCACCCCCCCCCCACCCCTTGCTCCTTAGCCCCCACCCGCCCCGCTGCTGCTTCCAGGTAGGAGCCGGAACTGTTCTCAGGCATTGTTCTAAGAACTCTTCAAAAATGGGTCACAGACTTCACTGACCTAGAAGACATTGGCTTCACACAAATGCCTCCCACACTGGGAAACCTTCAACACCTCAACAGTGACGACACTGAAACAAAAACTAAGAAAATGCATTGCCCCCACACTGGGATCACACCAGTAATAGAACAGACACCAACTGACATTGGAAAGAAGACACTCATGCTTCACACACTCAGTAGATGTCTCTCTCCCCTGCGCACAGAATAGAAGTTAGCACAATGTAAGTACTGAAAAAAGAACAGTTTAAAAATAATAAAAACTGAAGGCTTTCAGATGTATATTGTGGTAAAAACAGCAGACCCACTCCACTGTTCCGGTTTATAAAGGTTTCATGGAAGACTTGTACCCCGTATGGGGACTCCTTTATCGGAAGAATTCACAATCCTGCATGCAGAGCAGCGGCGTCCCCCTGCTTTCTCACAGTGCGAGAAGCAAAAACATAAAATGGTAATAACTTTTAGATATTACTATTTTAAGATTTTTTTTGCCGGCGGGTGGGCGGGGCTGCTCTGCTCACGGAGCAGGGAAGGGAGGAGTGGTTTGCCCATTACTGAGTGTGAAATGACTGTTTGGCCCTCTCGGGCCGCCCAAACCAGTCATGCGCACTCCCCTGTTCTCCTGCATGGAGAACATGTCTACCCCTCCAGCCCCTGGCTGAGCGCCATGTCACGGCGCTCAGACCAATCACAGCGTTCCATAGGAGCGTTGTGATTGGCTTAGGGGTGGAAGCGTGGCTGCCTGCTTCCTGTTCTGACCTGGAGTCGGAGGCAGGTGAGCAGGAAAGAAGACGCAGGACCCGGCAGCGGCGGCAAAGTAAGTTTTGTTTATTTTTTATTTTTTATGCAGGCCCAGCGAGCCCGCCCCCCAACGCACGAGCCATGCCGGCCGTCCCTGATGCAGAGGTCTACATATTGGGCTCCCAACTGTGTCAAGAGGCCATGGAACCATTATCTGAGCTGTGCAAAAAAAAGTGAAACATGTCCCATCATACCATGTACAAATCGGGGATTTGTTCTGTAGCTCATCCACACACCAGATGGTTGGTTCGGAAGCTCATGTGCTGAGGTACGAAATGGAAGTTAACAAGACCCTTCTGCCATGCAGCAGATTTCAAGGAAAATACTGCATTATGCACTTGTCCAAACACGTAATTAAAGTTGCTGTTGTGTATAGATGTATACAGGCTACTGTCCACAAATCCAAACAGAGCAGTAGTAGGCTTTCTACTACCGCACAAGTGTTGGTAACTGTATCTTGCCTGTTCAGCGCTACACCTCCCTAATAGACCTACTGCTCTCGGGCCTCAACTTGTAATCCAAAAAATAGAATAGGGAGCGCTACCAAAAGTGGCCCAGTGTAATTTTGGTAGCTCTCCCTATTCTATTTTTTGGGATAACAACCATACTCTGTAGGCAAAAATATTTGAGTATTGACATTGTATAGTTACTTTGAGGTTTTCTAACACTTCCTTTAGTTTGCTAGAGTGTTCAATCCACTTTTAAATAGAACCACAGACTTGACTTTCACCAGCTTGCCCAGACTAGGTGAGTAAGAAGATAGCTTTGCCTGCTTATTTTTCTGATGTGTTTAGTATGTATACCACCAATATTTTTCCAGAGGATTTTACACTTTTCCCGATGTTGTACGTGGTCCAGCATGTGGAAATGACCTTGGCCAGTACATTTTTTCAGCACATATCATCAAAGCCCAAACCTACACCTTTTCTTTGATGTGAAATTTAAGAAACTAATTCGATGGTTTCAGTAAATAATGGAAGCTGTTCTCTAAAGCTTAATAAAGTTTATAGAGTCATTATCTCATTTCTGTGACTTGGTTAGTGACTAAACTTTAACCTCGTAGAAGCACAATTTAGTCGATAACAAATGTTGTCAAAAATAGAACAAGCATTGGCATAGCCAATAAGTCTCGCCTTTGGGACCTTATAAGTGTTTAGCCATGCAACAGTTGCATAACTAAATACTTATAAGGTCCCAAAAGCGAGACCTATTGGCTATGCCAAGCGGCCCTGCGGCCGCGAAGGTGATCGCGATCAAACATCAAAGCGGCAAAAGTGAAAGTAATTGCGGTAAAGCGCGGCGCGTGCCCCTGCGCACATGCACTGTAGCTCTAGGCTGGCCTGGTAGCACTTTTTGGAGCCCTCTCAATAAGTCTCGCCAGAGCAGCGCATGCGCTGGGTCAGGCGAGACCTAAAAAGGAAAGGGAACACATTCAGTGTATTCTCTTTATACCTCTTCATCAATGAGACAAGAGCCGTGCTTTAGGATACATGGCACACATTTTGAAGCAGCTTAAAATGTCCATTACCTTTGCCAGAAATTTCTGAGATAGTAGATTTTAGATGAAACTAGGCTAACGTGGCATTTCCGGATCCTTCCGTGAAGGAAACAACAAACACCTTTGCATAAAATCCTGGTGAGAGCATTGGTTGAGCAAGGCCTATTGCCCTGGAAGAAGTCTTCTTTCCCCAACTGGAAATTGAAGTATGAAGTACTTTGTTGGCACTCCACCGAAGGCTCTGTGTTTGGCAATATCACACTGGAGAGAAGGCAGGTATTCTCGTATGTAATTTTTTTTGTTTGTTTTGTAATCTTACCTGCTTACTTTACATATGTAATTCATTTTTCAAACACTTGCACAAGCCTAGAGAATATAGTTGGCCTAACGGCTAGGGCGGTCGACCTCGAATCTGGCGAACTGGGTTCCAGTCTTGGCAATGACGCTGAACATCTGTGATTCTGGGCAAATCACTTAATCTCCCCGTGCCTGACAAAAAAAAGAAATGAATGTGTCCTCATGTAATGCAACTTGTGCTATGTAAAGCGCTCTGATACCCGATTCAGGTCAAGTTTGCGCTATATAAAACTCTGCAAAAAAAAAGAAAAAAGTACTTAATTCAGAATTTGACCCATATATGTGGATTTGTCACTGCTAACTTGTATTCAAATATTTGACGTTCTGTGCACAAATGAGCCTTTATTTTGTCAAAATGTCTATTTCCGGTTAGGCATTGGTTACACTTCTTTCACCTTCTCCTGGTTCTGGCAGAAGCTAATCTAGATTTTGCCTTTTCAGTGCATATATTTAAGTAAATTGCAATTCTTCTTTAATTGTATGTTGATGCATTTGACACATTATAAAAAAAGATGAGTAACTTAAAGAAGTTGTCTATTGCTCGTGATAAATCACTCTCTTTTTCTGTCCGAACTGAAATAAGTCTTTTTCCAGGGCAGATGGAAGAGCTATTTAAAGCCGCCTTGATGCTCTCTGCTCTCCTCCCCACGTGCTTCACACATCTCCTTTATGTGTTGAGTTGCTAAAAGCACTGCTATGTTTGATCACTGACTTTACAGCACAGTGTGGTTCATCACATTAACCATTGACATTTAAAATATATTCTGTAAGTTTCCATAACTTGGGCTGAGTAGTTGGTTAATGCCAAAAACAGTAGAAGCAGTAGCATCTACATATTCTTTGTGTTAAGATATCTCAGGAGTTTGCAACATCTCTTGCTCATTTGGCCGCAAATAATTAGCCCATCTTATAAGAAGTGTTTAACCTGGTGACTCTGGGTGAACGCTTACATGTGTACAAACGTGCACAAGTCTATAAATGCACCAGTGTTCAAATGTGCCAGGATCCTAAAGGGCACACAGTGGTTTGTAACATTCAGCAGCGCCTTACGACTTTGGCATCCTCGATTAGTGGTGGGAAGTGCCGGTACTCTCCAATTAAAGGTATTATGTCTCTCTTGAGAAGTGCAGGTGCCCATCCTCTCAAAATAAAAAAGTGCTGGTACTCCGTACCAGACAGTACCGGCCCATTTAAAGCACTGGCTCACCCCATCCAAATAATACAATTTTGAAAATGTATTTTGAGTGCCCTATTTGCACCTGTGGATTGTGAGTTATCTGCCTTTTGTAGTCTATTTAGCAAAAGTAACTAACTGCTTCAGCACTCTAAAGTTTGCAGACTTCTTGGTGCCACTAAGGCTGACCTGCTAATAAATGAAACTTCTCCCTAAAGCTTAACATAAAAATGGAAGACAGCAGAATGAAAGCATTATGGGACCATAAACCAGGCCGCCTTAAACCCCTTGTCATGATCGCAGTGGGGTTATGGAAAGCATTTAATAGAATGTTCAAATACGTTTTATATTTGCATTTGTTCTGTTTAAATATTTGATAAAGTATGGCCCTTGCCTACTAGGTGATGTACAACACGGAGAGGAAAACAATGTACAATAAAACCCTGAAGCCTCGGAGCAAACTCTCAGGGCATGAGTCACAAAGGTTTGCAATGAGTCTGACTTACTAAGGACTTGGATGTGCCTTTCTGGTGATACGGCACACTCCTGGAAAACCTTCGTAAAACGACTAAGTTAAGGAGATTAACTACATTTAAGTATGTTAATACAAGGGAAAGGTGCTATAGTGAAGTTGAAGAAAAAAGGGATAAACATATGGGCCACAATTGAATGACAAGGTAATTCCAAATGCAGTTGTCCATTTGGATGCGGTGAATTAGAGGTACTGTTGCCTCCGTGGCAGATAACACACTCAGGTTTTGTTGATGGCAGATTTGTCCTTCAAAAATGAAGGACTGTTGTCATGGATGGGCCAATGCACAGCACTTTCAATCTTGTATTCTTCCCAAGTATGAGCTGAGTCAGCCTAGACACAGGTGAGAAGATCTGGTTTAGATGAGAAATTGGTGGTAGAATTAGTCCTTCACTTGAAACAGAGAAGGTCCCGGGGTGCTGAAAAAAAGTTGATGTACTTTAGAAAGGCTGGTTCAACAAATGTGAACAGCCTTAGTTGATATGATGCAGAACCAACAGCAGCATGAATGCACACTAAGGCTGTGGCAGACCAATGGCAGTGGAATGAGTGCTCTTCCGATTAGATATACTGCTATCACAATTGTTGAGCTGGAGCAACTGGCGTGGTAGAGAGCATTCGTAAAATTAGGATTTATTCATCTGCTGGGGAGTGTGGGTGAGCTCTGACGTCACTTATCGACCAAAATTTCAAATTCTACGCTCAGACGGAATTAATAGGAGAGTACTTCTAGAATTTGCAATACTTGCATCAAGTGATGAACAAGGTAACATTTGGAAACAATGAGTAAGTGTGACCAGTATTATTAGCTACAATCCAAGACAGGTGGAAACAAGCCGAGTCAGAAGAAACCCATTTATTTGTGGAAAAGTTTGAGTGGAGTGGCTGCCTCTTGGTGGTACCATGGTTGTGTTTACAAGTGATGTGGATAGAGCAAGACTATTTATCTTCTGTTAAGGAGCAGCTTCCGGCTGTAGGCCTGGTATACATAACTGTCTTCGAGACAATCTGCAATTTCAGAAAACCAAGCGGCAACATTTACTGTCCGTGAATACAAATGAGGACGAGAAGGGCGGCATTTTCGATTTGGGTCCTCTTTTTTGTAATTGCTTGTACTTGTTCAATTTGCTTAAATTCACTTTAAAAGACGTCTTCTGAAATAAGCCCTGACATCTTTCTTTTATGAATCCCTGTGTATTACTATTGATTTTTGACAGAGGCTTTCAAAATCCTACCACTGTTTCTCCTGAGATTTCCCTGCTGTTCTAATAATACATTGTCATTCTTAATATCTCAAATCCTTGACACTGTGATATTCATATTAGCGCTTTTCTCCTAGACTTGAAAAATATCCGACTTTGGTACGGGAAAGATAAGAATTTTTGTAAGGAGCTCTTCACCATTCATTCTTCATTCATTGGTGTTTAAAGGACGATTGTTTACATGCTTTTGATTTAAAGAACCCCTGGATGGATTACTAACGGATGTTGCCTTCTAGTGCTCTTCTGAGCATTTGTAAATTAAAGATGACTAAATTATCACAAACACAGTACTACTGTGTCCATAAGAGCTACCCTACAATAATAGAATGGTATGTCTCTGAATATTAACATTTTTATTTCTAGGCCTGCCCTGGTGTATGCACAGCCTACATTAGTCTCCCAAAAGTAAATCTTCTGTGTGTCCAAAAAAAACCAAGAAAAATCCACATGATTCTGGTACTTTTACGCTTAGAGATCCTAAATTGCTCCAAAAAGTCACTGGTTACGCGAGGGTGCTTCCTTATCCCAGTGGTACGCTGTGTGAATGATTACTATTGGAAATAGCACGGCAGGTCCATCTGACCCAGATTTAACACGCTTATGAGTCGCATCAGTGTCCTAACGAACCACATCGTCACGTGGTTCCAAAGGCAGGGCTGGTTGTGCTGCACCTCGAGAAAGCTGGGCAGCACTTCAGCAGTAGATTAGTCTGGTCTTGTTTTGAACGTTTGTGGCCTTCAGGTCAATTGCGCAACAAAACGAGTCCCAAAGAATCACCAAGACCATGTGCACAGAATTAAATACCAGGCTGTTTTATGAAGAGATACTGGAAAGCTGAAACTAGAGGGCATAAAAACCCTGCTCACAACACAAGATTGTGTCACACAGAGTAGTTAGGGCATGGGTTAAGGGTAACGCGCGGCCCCTCGCTTCGCATAAGGCCTAAGAAGGAAGGCTTCTAGAAGGAGCTTTAGGGTGGACAGATTTGGAGGAAGGCCTTCATTTCTCCTTTAATATCTGCCTGTCTGGCCAGGAGGAGCAAGGTGACCCCTACTGCTCAGGGCCCAGGATCCGTGCCTGCCTTGGCGGCGACTCTCCAGCCTGTCTTTCCATTCCCTTTTCTCCTGAGGTGCAGATGGCCACATTTGCAGGTTAACTGGAACAGCTGGAGGTGCATTATTAGCTTCCTGCTGCTAACTCCTATTTGCTTGTTTTTTTTTGTTAAGTGCAACATAATTTATAAGTAGTAGGCCAGCCATAAAGCTGGTACTGTGTAAATCTCACAGCCTTATGGAATGTTGTTTGTCACTCATACACTGGCGTCATGCTTGTGGCTTTGCTCCTTAAATAGAGTAAATATAAAAACATTTACACAAATTGCAGAGGATGTCCCCTCTAGGGAGCTTCAGACAAAATTTTAATGCGGTCCATTTGTCTGTGGTGGCAGTTTCTGCGTGATATAATAATGTTGATAAATTTTGCTCTGGGAAGGTGTCGCGTGGTGACATTAATCGAAATCTGGCGAACGCAACTTCCGCAATGGCGGCGGCGAGCGCGGCCAGAGGTTTGACGCCAGTAAAATACAATTTAATGCCATTATTTGGAGTCCACGCGCAAGTTCAGTGACTTAAAGATGAGGCTCCGTCGACAGGCTATTGGACAGCTCGTCCTCGCGGAGAATTTCTGCTACACAAATAAAGCCTGCCAAAGCGTGTTTTTCTCATTTTTAATTTGAAACGTCGCTTTAAAAGTGAGGACTTGCTGTGCCTCGTATTGACCAATGAACTGCAAACACCGCTGGCCGTGCATAGGTGTCCAGTCCGTCACCCAGCGGCGGCCCGGTTCCTCGAGCAGCTGTTTTGGCTGTTGTGCAACCAGCAAATATTTTGCGACACCCGAGTATGTACTTGGAATAGATGGGAATATGGAACGTAATTGCTCTGCAGAGGAGAACCCGCCTGTCTCCAAAAGGCGCCCCTAATTTAAGCCCTCCATCTGGGTACAGCCGGGGGCTGCTGCGACTTACCCTGAGGGGGCGTTCTGCGTGCACAGCCTGACACATCCATTGTGTGAATAAATCATGCGTGCCTGAGAACTGTCCTCTGAGACGAGCTCTTCAAAGTACGGGGGCATGGGCGGAATAAAAGGTGAGCACCTTTTATTAACATTTTAGAATTTAAATAGTAGTCGACGACAAAGGACGAGGTCTGTTGATGCAGGGTTAAATATGGCCATCAAATACGCGCTTCTGTTTTGAAATCCGTAAGTAATGGACCCTATAGCCCACAGAAATTGAACGGTTATTCTTTGCAAATAGTCACGAAATATTCCCACACATTTCATATTGTGATTCTAAATGGAACGTGGGCATAAAGGCAAATCTAGAAGATTTATACTGTACCTGTCACAGGTGTGGCTATGAATGCAGGGATGTGCAGTGACCCACAAGTCATTTGACACGCCTAAAACACTTACCATATAGTACTGATGATGCAGTCAGACCCTCCCCTGCTGTGCAGGTTGTACGATTTAACACAGAGGCGTAATGCCTTTTGAGGCGCAGAGGGCCCCCAACCCTTCAGGGGGCCCCATTTAGCTCCAGGCCAACGAGTATATGTGAGACTAAGAGGCCTCTCTTCACATTCTGTAGGGGCCCCATCATTTTGGGCAACACCACTGGTTTGATATCATTAAAAATGGGGCGTCATACACAGGTGTGCAGCCTGTTCTAGTGACTCATTTTCTGTATATTGTTGCCCCGTCATATCACAACATATCACGACCATGGACAAGCTGAATGTAGCTCAAGAACACTATTTGTGCTGCCTGTTTCAACGTGCCCGCAGCAGGTTCTCTTCTAAATTCATTCAGATTATGTGTCAGTCTTACTGGTTGCCGGTGAACACTTCAGCAGCCAATCACAATGCAGCATTTCCTTTTGCTCTCTCTGCAGGTTTGTTTTATCATTCGCTGACTGAGCTCTATTGTACTAACTGTATCGTATGGAAGCATGTGTGTGGCGCTTCATATCTCTGACAAGACTACCAAGCACTGTGATTTTCTTCAGTACCATGGTTTCCTTTTCGGAGGTGTGCGGATGGAAGGGTGTTGGATGCAGAGATGCACTTGAGACATCTTCGTTGAGGTCTGTGAAGTTCGAAGACCTGCTCCACACATGATGCATCGTGCTTCGTCCACTGCTTAATTTGTAAAATATTAAGTGCCAGGGCTCTGACCACGGGGCCACTGCAGATAGCACCACCCATCGCCCTTATCATCGCTGCCAAAACAACTACTAACCATCTCTCTTGCATGTAAATGCGACAGTTCAGATTATTCCAGGTCCCCAAAGCTAAAGGAATTGCTGGGGAGGCAGGTATTAGCAATTTCTTTAATGTATATTGTTTTCCTAAACAACTTTTATACTGCTCATCTCTAAATTACATGAGCAGCGCTACAATGTGGCAGACTGCCCTAAGTGTGGTGTTGACAATTAGATGCCGGTGCCAAGCACCGGAAACCAAATAAGTGCTGGTGCTCAGCACCGGAAAGCACCGTCTCAAATTAAGCACTGCATATGTATGATGTGTTCAGGGCCGGACTGGGAACCCCAACCGGCCCTGGCAAAGTGCTCGGCCTCCCTCCCCCCCATCCCCGGGAGGTAGGAGGTGGAGGGGGGTGATGCCGAGCCCAGGGCCGGTTTTCGGGCGATTTTGTTACAGGGGCGATTTTGCAGCTATGCTGCAAAAACGGCCCTGTAACAAAAACGGCCCCCAGGAGCCCAAAACTGGCCCCCACCCGTGCGGCGCATCGGGGGATTGCCGGGTGCCCGCTACGGCCAGTCGGGCCCTGGATGTGTTGCAGAGAGTGTGAGACTTGGCAGTGCAGGTAATGGTGCTTGTGCATAGAGCGATTGCCAAATGGTGAGGCCTTCTTAATGCAAGTACAGCCAGCAAATGCATAGTGAGAAATAAAGAGCATATTTAAGTTCTGACCATAAAAGAAAGCAGACGATTTATTTGTGTGTCATTCTCTCTACTCGTCAGAAACATGCATTCATTGTGTTGCAGCAGGAATGAGAGAACAGCAGAGTCCATTATGTTCATGGTTGTGAGGGCGGGCTGCAAGTAGAAAGACTGAACCCTTGCGGTTCACTGTTCCCTACAGAAGTGAGTGGCGGGGAGGATGGTGCACCGACTTGTACTACACTCCTAGCGTTGGTGTGTGTCCTGCTGTGGCAGCCTCACTTCTAATGAGAGTACTTGCCGTAAGATGATAAACTCCATCTGCACAGGTGATCTGCAGTCTTTTGCCAGATTGCACCAGTGTGCGGGGATGGGCGCACCACCAGGAGTAGGGCACGTGCTAGCCAGTTCAGACATGCTACATGGTTAGACAGAGAAGGCAGTTGTGCAGTGTCACCCTCTTAGAGGTGGCCCTCAAAGCTGGACAATACCAGCCCCTGTCCACTTGAAAGTCACATTACTGTGGTGGTATACAATGTTTGTGGCTCAGTTTTACTGAAGTTATGAGGTTACTTTAAGTAATCACTCTGCCACAGCAAAAGGTGGTATGCTGTACCCCAGAGCAGAGATCTTATGCAACTGGGCAGCACATTCCACAAAGTTTCTATATATGGTTTATGATTATATTTTTACACCATAAAATAGCACAGCTAGCCTCTCATGTCTAAGAAAACAAGCATTGGCAAAGCCATTAGGTTTGGGTTGCATTTTGAATGCCGTCTAAAATAAATATTTTTAAATCCTGCCTGATTCTGCGGGAAAAAAATGAAACAAAAGCAATTGTTTCCTATTGACAATGCATTTATTAGGTAACATATGTCAGGATTCATTGTACTTTCGTGATCTAAAAGTGTCCCTAACGTCACTCACTCCAGAGGGTGCACAATGATGCACCACACAGTCAGTAGAACGAGATGAGAGGGAGAAAATCTCCTTTGGGCGGAGCCAAAGTGCACTCTGTATATTGTACAGAATTTGTGACAGTAGGTCTTGCAGACAGCTGCACCGTCATGCTCAGACCTAAAGGTAGATTTCTGTGACTGTGCCTCTACAGCTGCTTAGTAACAGTACTCCACCCCAAAGTCCACATGACAAGAGATGGTGCACTTGCTCTGCGACGAACAGTGACAGTGTAGCTCTCGGTAGTGTATAAATCTGTGACGCGTGTGTTTGAACCCCCAATTGGTGCCGTTTGCTCAGACTCTAAAGTGCTGTCCTTATTTTCGCTCCCCCCCCCCCCCACTCATTATGGCGAACACTTGTGCAGGAGTTCCATCATTATGCAAATGAGCATGTGCTCCCACAGATGCCGCTCCCCGCAGCATAAGGGCAGTTGGCATCTGGAGCTTGGTGGAATGAGTTTGTTGTGCGAGTAGGGGCATTCCACGGGGGCGCAGGGCACCCACAGGCTGGAGTGGTGAAAAATGAGGTGTCTTCGTGTCTTCGATCCCTGACAAAAGATGAGGCGCCCTAAGTGCCTCGTTGTCTCTGGGCCCGATGCCACAGGGCGGAAGGGGGGGAGCTTGTTAAAACCGCTGATGAGCGAGAGAGAGGAAAGTGTTTTTGGAAACACTCCTCGTGTATGGAGGCTTTTTATGCTTCATCAGTAAGTAAATACAAGCTGAGGGAGTGATTTGTTCCTAACAAGCTTATAAAATACTAGAGTCATTTGTGAGTTTATTGGAGTGCTGATTATAAAGATTCCCCCATGCACACTACTGTATGTTAAATTAACATTCAAAATACAAATGCCTTTCCCCATTTTGATATTGTTTTTGAAGGGTTTAAAGTCCGGCGCATTGTAATGTTGTTTTCTGTGCTTGTGCCATCCCAGTTGTCCCAGAGGGGAGATGAATGTAATTTGTCCCTGCGCATTTTACAGTCTTGCTCATCTGAACCATCTCTGCGCTTGGTAATTGCTTAGCCATGTTAATCAGGCATGCGGTGCCTACAGATACTGACCGCGAGGTGTGTACCTGATTTGGTACACACTATGTCACGAGATCAGGGTGGCAGGGTCTCCTGGTGTGTGACTTGGCTTATGTCACCCAAGGGAGTCGAATGAAAATATTGTGTTCTCGTATCCTATTTTTTCAGTTTTTTAGAAATAGAAATGCAGTATCCTGGTCCTTCATACAGCTGATAATATTAACACCTCAGAAGTGCTTGTGTTAAGACAGTACTAGGAGTTCATTAGAGGCACCAGAAATTTATTTATTTTTTTAAATACATTTTGTCATACTTTGGAATCATGCTGGATGCAAGCCTGCCATTGATACCATGGGTGAATAACATCACCATAAACGTTTCTGCCCAATCTGTGCTCTCCTCCGAACTCCCCCTCTAATGCTTCTTAAATGATCATGCTTGTTCAAGCAGTAGCCCTCAACAGAATCAATTGGTGAAACCCAATTAATTGGAAAAGATGATATCCAAGTGTAAAGATCCTGCCGCTTGCCTCACCTTGGCCTAAAGTACACCTAACAATTGACAATTGTTGCCTACTCTCTCTCTCTCCAGTGCCTCTCTACAAAACCACCGGTCAAGTTCACGACCTCTCATTGTGAGCTCCAGGTGACCTCTCCAAAAAGATGCCATATTGGCCAACCAAGAGCATATGGTCATTCACCCTAAAAACATTTCCTATCCACCTGGAACTCGCAACTACTCCCCTCTTCAATTTCAGACAGATTTTATATAATTTAGTAGATAGTTTAAAATGCACCGTTCCAAGACGCTTTTTGAGTACTTCATGTTGTGCTGTCCTAGGAGGCTCTACCAAATCCCTTGCGAGGGGGCAACAAACTCGTGACCAGCGGTCCTGTGTTCCTCTGTCGGTGCCCCCTTTACACATTCCTTCAAGAAAGGTATCAGAGCAGTGTTAACTGGACATAAAACAAAACCGGTAAATAAAATACTCTGTACATTTTTCAAGGCCTATGTGTAAACTATGTGAAGCTTCAAAGCACAGTAGAATCCAAAGGGGAAGGTATCAAGCAAATCAGTGATCAAAACACCAACCATTTTTTAAATGTCTCAGTCCTTTCTTAAAGAGCATCTTACTTTAGATGGTCCTATTTAATTGGTGTATTTTTATCTATACCTAATGCACCACCCAATAAAGGTAATCCTTGTGGTATACCTTAAGGTATTTTAAGATTATAACCGAACCCCCAAAGTATTATCGAGAAGATTACTGTAACTTAAGAACTCCTTCAAGCACCGTGAGGTTGAGTCCGCCCTGCTAGTACCATCTTACCAGCGTTGGATGAGCTGGCCAATGATGAAGTATACCACATTATGTGGGTCAGACCACTTCATCCAATATCTTAAAATTCTAAGGATTAGGTGATCACCTCAGATAAATATCACTCAAGTAGATAGAGAGAAGTAAAGGAATCCCTCTCCTTCACAAGAAACCTTGATGCGTACTTTGGTAGTTATGAATTTTGGGGGGCAGTGTGGTGAGTGAAGCCTCCATATCTCCGCTTGTGATAGTAGAACCTCTATCAGCATCATCACAGATACAAACCTGTACCAGTAGATTAGAGTTGATATGTTTATAACTGGTACTTTTAATGGTGTAAAGAGGTTTACGAAAAGGAAGTTACAGAGAATAATGGACTTTAGAGTTTAGTAAATTTAGAGAACTGCCAATGCCCTTGACAAAATGTGCAAATGTTTTTTAAAAACAACGAGAGTATTTCACTTGAATAGAGGCAAACAAAAAGGTATTAATAAAACAAAAGTGATGTACTGAGAAACACAGGAGATTGATTTATTAGTCTATTTTATATTAAGTAGAGAAGGCCTGCCTGGGCGCCAGTACTGTATGTGAAGTAATCGAGAGATGTTAGATAAATGTATATATAAGTATGGAATTTACATCAAGATTAGCCATTTGACTAGAAATAAATGTGACAGCAGGGTGGAAAATACTAGGAATATTGGTAAATAGGCGAGTATTTGCGTTCACAATAGCTCATTAACTCCATTTATATGTCTCCCACCAAAACCATCAACTCTACATGGCTGGCAGAAGCACTATAACATCTCAAGAGTAGTACCAGCCATATTTGAGGCAGGCAGCATGTATGCCTTTCCGGTCTGTTAGTTTTGTGGTTGGCTGACAGGCGCTAATGACATCCGTGCACGTAAAGCATGACGTCTCAGACCTTTGCACTTCGTATGTTCTCCTTTCAGTGGTGTCTGCTCTTCCTGACGTCCTGTACTTGCGTTGATGAAGAATACGACCTCCCCAGATATTGTGCAGAAGGTTTATGAGATGCATAGATATTTCGGATTCTCATTAAAGTCTCAGGTTTCAGGTCGAGCACCTCGCGGGGACAACAGAGTCTGGGTAGTGTAGTCTGGGTAGTGCAGGCTCACATGGCTGGCTGTGCCGGAAGTGCCGGTGACATTGCCTCAGGGGACTGCTGGGATCTCGCCACCCGCTGTTCGGATACTGATGGGAGGTTGGCTCCAGTCATCCCTTACACAGTATCCGTAGCAGCTCATCTCCAGATGCCTAAAGCTGAGCACATTGGCAATTAGCTGCTGTTAAACCACTCAGACAGAGCGAACCCCGCAGTGAACTACATACACGTTAACCGATTCAGTGCTGCCTTAAGACACATATTACAGCAGATTGCACTGAAATATACATTCAGAGAGGCCTTTTCTTAGTCCCGTGCCTCCCAATATTATGCCAGCTTTTGCCCTGGATAGAATTGGGCGCTTTGCACCAAAAATCCAAGGCACAATAAATATTGGAAGCTCCTAGAAGTGGTCTGTTGGGCGGTAACATTGACATATTCTTGCCATTAACAAATTATTGATTGGCAGTGATACGAATGCAAATATGTTGATCCAATGCCTATACACTCTTACACTCTTATGTGTACCAAGTTACAGTTCGGAATAAGGGAGTAGTATGGACAAAGGCCCTTATTACAAGCAGCCTGAAATTACTGCCTGGTTAATTTGTCCTTGGTAAATTCACTAGCCACGTTGTGGTTGTATCCTTGGCTGATTTTAGTCCCCCATTCTGAGTTAAGCAGGTCGTAATGGGAATTACACCTGGATGCAGTTTTATCATGCCAAGAATCCTCATATTTTCCCTATTACCACCTATTTTCCCTTTGCAAATTACTAGAGGATTTTATGCATGGGAAACTTATAAGAATGAGGGAGTACAACCTGGAATGCCAGTCAGGCAGTTTTTCAAACTCACTTGAAATGAGATGCCAAGCGTTTTTGTTTTTATTTGCTAAAAATGCGATTGGTTATTGAAATCGGTTGCTCTGTTTTTGAAATTCAGGACTGGTTTGTTTCTATTTTGCAATAGCTTGCAATTGCATTCGTATAGGGGATGGGCGGTGGGCAGGGGTCATGCTGCTTGCAGGTAAACGTGCAGAAAATCTGCTTGATAAGTGAAGATCAGGCTAGGATCTAAATTACATGTGGCGCGTGAGAAGTTGGTGGAAAGTACTGCAAAAGATAATGCAATCTTTTTACCTTGTTCCTTTGCTGCCCTAAGAAATCTGCAAGCTCACTTCCATTCTTCCTTTGACACTTCCTGTTTTTGGGAGCTAAAGAAAGTTCACAAATTGGCAAGGCATTCATAAGGGAAATGAGTCAATAGTTGAAGCAGTAATAGAGGCATTTAGACCAATGTAATAATATCAAGTCCAAACACTCTCAGACACAAATGAGGTTTGTGCTGCGTTTTGGGGTTTTCTTTTGCACCCATTTATGTATGTGTTAGGGTACATAATATCCCTTTATCTTGCTGCCTGTGTATTGTTGGTTGAGCGCACTAAGTGCAGTGTTGTAGCTTGGACGGCCGTACTGTCGTGAACAGAATACCAGCCTCCATTTGGTTAATCTGCCCTTTTTGGAGTGCCTCTCTGGCTTGTATTTTCAGAACTTTAAACAACCCCTGGCAGACAGGAATGTAGCAAAGTTTTTATAATTGAAATATGTGTATGTAATTACTCTTTGTCCTATTCAGTAACAAGCAGCTACTTGTGCCATTATCATGCTTAGATTTTGTTAAGACGCCATTAATATATTGTATATTTACGCCTCTTTGGTGAATCTCCAGTTCCAATCTAGTTATGAGGAAACATCTCTGGATGTACATCTTTGCTTGAGGCGGTAGGCCTGGGAAGCTAGGTACAATAAAGAAACTTGGCCCATACTCTCGAGAAGCTTGTATCGGTTGCTTTTTGGTACAGATAGTCACTCCAAGATGCCTTAATGTGGACACTAGCTTTATGCACTGGTCTATGCCTAGATCTACCCCACCAAGAGCAGAGGGGCATGCCATGCGGCTGACTGGACGGCAGCAGCAGTGAAAGCTTTTTCAGAGGTGTGCAGGGTGTCTGCAATGGAATGGGCACCTCACTTTTAATGAGGTGCACATGAACTTGCATATTATGTTTCGTGCTGCAGGAGCAGCTCTACCGAGTCGGAGACTGGAAAGTCAAGACAACAGCCTTCTCCCGATTTTCCTTAAGGATGTAGAACTTAGTCTCCACTTAAAAACTGCAGACAGCTTTTGTCTTTCTGTGCCAAAAAGAGCGGGAGACCCCCTTCCTAATGCAACACCTCGCCCCTGGGTAACCATGAGCTTACGGAACCTCCTCCAATTGAAACAGCTCACATTCATTCTTTCCATTCACCACTCAGTCTTGTAGCCCGTTGCTCCCTACTTCCTTCCACTCACTTGGTGCTCTGACCTTTGGCCAGCACTACATTGCTTTGTACACAGATGGGCAGGAATGGCTATATGGGACCCAGGAGGGGAACCCATAGTAAGGTAAGTACCAGTGGTTCTATTAGGGGCACATAGGCAGAAAGGTCATCAGCTATCCAGCCTGGCAATCTGCTCTGGGGCAACAGCCACAATTTTATTGTAGACCTGTGTATAAGTTGATCCCTCATACCCCATCCCCCCCCCCCCCCCCCCCCAAAAAAAAAACAAGTAGTCAAACTAATTTGCTACAGCCACTCGGTACTCTAGAGCGGATCAGTTGAGCACCTCTTCCACGACTGCTCTTAGGTCCCTGTTCACCTCCAGTAGCCAGGTATGCAGTCTGTAAGATCCATGCATAAATACATTCTGTGATCCATTCATCTGTCTGATTTAGGTGAGTTATAGAATGATGTCTGGTATCCCGCAGAAGTAAACCATTTGTGGGCAGCCATTTTGTATACATGTAATCCTGGATACATGAAACTGAATGTGAAGGGAAACCGCATAACTTGACTATCTAGGGGGTATTCCTAATCATTGTGGTCTTGGGTTGACCAATTCTGTTTGCCTATTGTGTTAATTCAGTTCATGGTCTCCCTGTTCATGCACACACCTCTGGTCTGTGGTGGCGCACAGCTGATAGAGTCTCCGATTCACCCTGAGCGGCGTCGGATGGCGTTAGCATGAAGTAAGGCATGCCGTGTGTCCGGGGTTTACCTCCTCACAGGCAACTTATGAAGGATGCTGCGCCTCGAGGTTTCGCTGTTCTTCAGCCTGTAAATGCTCGTTGCATGCTGGATTTAATTATGGATGTTAATGTGGACGTGCCGGCAGAGGAAGCCACGCGCCATAGCGTGAATATCGAGGCATAAACAGTTTTCTTTGTGATATGTGGGCAGATTATTTTCCAGTTGATTTCAAGCTATGGCCCCAAGCGGTCCCGAGATCAAAAAAAGATAAGGGTCAGTTACAAGGTTGAGCTCATTCTGTGTTGCCATAGCAACTGACCTCCTGCATCCCTCCGAGGGCTGTGCCAAGTTCCCTGGGCAATAGTTTCACTGTCCATGCCATCAATCCCACGCCTTTCAAGCTCTACTACATAATTGTCAGGGTACTGTTGAGAAGAGTACCTCTGTCCCACTGCTGCCAAGTTAAGGCGAGCACGGCTCATTTGTGTCTCTGGGAGCCGCAGGGGAGGAGAGACGGGTCCCATCTCTCCATACAGATATTGGAAAGAAGCCTCTAGGGCCTCCAAGTAGGACCCATCTCGCTCCTCCTGGATTAATTAGGACAATATAGGCAAGATATACAGCACATATGTGTTGGTAAAGTGAGACAGGGTGAACTAACAAACAGTAACAAGCCAGAAAGGCATCTCTCCTCCGGTAACGTCAACTAAATTTGGAAAAAGTTGTCATTTTAATGTATGGCGAGCATTTGCTCATCAGAGACTTTTTAGCTGAGACTCGGGCTGTAGGGGAAGCCAAGAGTCTCTGTGAAGATATTATACCTTATGAGTACCTTTATCGCTTGTAATAATTTAAATCTGTAGTCAATTTACCCTTCTGATCTACATCCCATAGAGTGATCTCATCTACATACTTTCCTTTATCACTGCTTTTGCATGCTTTTCCCCCATCATGCACACACGTCTCCGCTCTTAGATATCAGTGTATGGCAATACAAGCCCACATGTCAATATCATTGTGTTTTTTTCCCCGTAGCATAGCTTATCCTATTTTATTGCATGCAATTTCTAAAACATTTCCATTCTGTTTCACAGAAATTATATGTTGGACAAATGTATGTCCATTAGCCAGAAAGGCATCTCTCTCCTGGTAATGTCAACTACATTTGTGAAAAGTTGTCATTTTAATGTATGGCGAGCATTTCCTCATCAGAGACTTTTTAGAGTTGTCAGGGAAACCATGTGTCTTTATGAAGATATTTGGGTTTATAAGTACCTTTCCCGCATGCAATGATTTAATTCTGTAGTTAATGAAGACTACTGATTTACAGAGTGTTATCTCACCTACATGGAAAAGAAGGCAAATGCATTCCTTTACCACTGCCTTTTCCCATCATGCGCATGCATTTCTGTCCGCTCTTAACAGTGTATTGTAATTCAAGCTCATATGTTAGCATCCTAATTTGTTTTTTGTTACATAATTAGTCCCATTTTATTGTAGGCATTGTAAAACTGTTTCACAGAAAGTATATGTTGTTGGACAAATGTATGTCCATTACCTCTAAATAAACATGTATATATGTTTGAATGAGTAGTATAGTTATGACCCAGGCTCTTGCACTCTATCCAGAGTGGCTTTAAAATAAATGTAATTATTGTTCTTTGGTATCGAGCAGGGCAGCTGTCCTCAGCAGTAGTGGGAGAAGTGGTAAACAGGTGATCCAACAAGGCAGATGAGTCTGACTCTCCTCGAGATGACTGCATCGTAGGGTGAAAATAGCCTCCCTGTGATAATGTTGCGTAGTGTTACTGACCTTGCTGAGGCATATCTGTGCTACACTACAGGATGGGTTGTTGTCCCTTGACTCGGTAATGTTCTCTGCTGAGAGGATGCGATTTTACTTGCGACAGAGCTTGCCAGCATTTGAACCATCCGGTTGAAAAAGGCAGCCATTCACATGCAGCTCATTTGGATTGAAATGCTTTGAACATTGAAGTGGGGGGTCTTGGGCTGCTTGCATGCAGGATATCTTGCCAGAAAGGGTAAATACTGATTTGAGTGACACTTGGGCCTATAAAATGTAAAAGGACATCATCCTGTGTTGCCCTGTAGTAATCCCTCCTCCCATCATGTGTTAAGGGCCACACATTACACAAGGATTAGAAACAATGGGTGGTGTCTCTGGCGTGTGAGTTTTTCACTCAATTGTGAGCAGGGTTGTGTTAGCCTAGGGGTTCATCGCATGCTAATAAAATCATGCCCCCGTACTTCCGATGCATAATGGGCATTACGAAACGGACAAATACAGTGCAAATAAAATCCAAATATAGACCAAAATATTAGTTGTTTGCATTGGAGTAGCTGATATTGCCAGGTTCCCCAGCGGTCCACCAGCATGTTTGGGACAGTGGCAACACCTTTATACCTAGGAAGGGGTCTACACAGCTGCCCTTACTGTAGATGGAGGAGGAGGAACACAACCCCCCCTCCCCCCACACCCCACAGTGGGAGGTATATTTTTCTTTTGCTAAGTGCATTGGCCAACAAGCTGGAAATGTCCAAGGTCAATGAAAAACCAACCATTTACCTCTTTGTAATGAAGAGGAATTTCCTTGCTTAATCCCGCTCTATCTTTGTTTCCCCTCCAGTAGTTTACATTCCTGCCTGCTTTGGTGAAGGTAACCTTTCCTTAATGTGGGCCATGGTGTCCAGTTACATGCAGCCACTGGCTGTAGCACAATAGGCAATTAAAGTACCTCCTGGGTAACGGTTCACTGCAGTCCGGTGAACATCATGGAGCCCCACCGTAAAGTAAGGAAAATTGGCATCAGGCAAATGTAATGAAAGCACATAATTCTTAAGTCTGAGGGTTGACCGCCTAGCTGTAAAGCAGACCTATTGGTAGTAGTATACTCAGAATGGACTCTGGGTCTACGATTTTCAACCATTGGCTTTCATTGATGGGCATCTTTCAGTCATTGGCATGAAACTTTGTCAATCTCGTCTTGGCTCACCCCAGTGGTGGATCCATCTCTCCCATAATCCGTTTGGCTGCGACTTCCACCTCCCCTTATGTGCTTGCATTGAACTACACGAGGGACTACTTTACAATTATAGTTTTCTTTGTCCAATCCGGCTGGCTTCTTGTAGGTATGTGTGTATGTGGTATTTCTTCCTCTCATGTTCCGATGCTGCATGCGTTAGCACATTAAACCCTGACCTAAAGTCTTTGCCAGTGCTTGTTTCTTATGGCAGTCAAGTTGTAGCCAGGGAAGCAGTGTTTACATCTTGCCCTCTGTTAAAATTAGTTGCTGCTGGTGTTTTTGTGGTTGAGTCTATTGTCCTTCTCATGTAAAAAAGCGTACTTAGCCCTTGTTGCTTGTTCGGTATATGGTTTTGTACTTAAATAAATAATGCTGCTTTTTTGTGGAGGTTGTGTGCAGCATTGAAACCTGGGCTACAGTTCTTTTGCTGGGTCTCCACTCGTGGGGCTGGACAACAACTGGCTATTAAAGATTTACTTTTTGCAGTTTTTGCAGTGTAATTTTATTCTTGATATCTTGCATTGGCTGATCAAATGCATTCTCGAAGTTTGAAATGTATGGATGCTTCCGTGCCTTGCCATAAATCTTTTTTTTGGACTGGGTGCTTTTATGTACGAGAAATTGCATTTGTAATAATGAGGTTAGTGCAACAATGCATGAAAGGAAAGGCATCTGATAAGTCTGTTTTTTTTTCTGTAAATTGACAGTGATCAGTTTGTGATACATAATCTGTCTTCTCTAGCTGTGGTTTCTGGATTAAATCTGGTCCGTGGTCATGGGCTAATAGAATTTAGCTTACTGCCCGCCTAAGGACAGCCCTTCCATTTATAAGCCCTTATTAGGATATTTGGTGCTTTTCTCCCCCACAGATAATGAACTCCCTGCCAGTTTAAGGTCGGCCAAACAAATGTGGCATGTTTGGTCTTCATAAATAGGCGCATGACCTCAAGGATGGTATAGTGCCCTAAAAAACTGTAAATCCCTTGACTCTTATCATTTTAGACACATCACTATTTTAAGTACATCAACATGTTCCCACTGATAATTCAAGTTTTTGACATAAGAAGGACCCCACCATTTATGGACCATGCGAGTTTAGATCATAGTATCAATTGTTCCAGAAATACAAATAGGATATTACGTTTGTTTATATATGCGATCAGTCATTCCAATGTGTAAGCACATTTTATGTTGCATGTTATCTCTCACTCTCCTTCCCAAAGTGGCCAAATGAAGAGGCCCTTGTGGTGGATCCGTCTGCAAGAGACAGTAGCATTAGCTACTATCCAGTTGTAAAGCGCACCCATGTAAATTATGAATAGCGGTTGAGTGGTTTTAGGAAGTCTAAAATGTGGCTTCTGACTAGAAAGGTCTCTCATCTACACTCACTTGTAGGACACAATTTACTGTTACAGGGTGCTTTTCTTGTATGAGAGCCTTATTTCGCTCATCAGAACTTTGGTGTATGACATGATAGATGTAAATATGCCATATTATTATTGCTCTTGCTGCCCGATAACCTTCTGCCCTCTGAGTATGCAGGACATCACTATGACTGAAAAGTACTTGATTGAGAGGGTTAAGAAAAAGTGTTCAAATGCCTATTTGAAAAGCATGCTTGATAGACAGTGAAGCCCGAACACAAGGGCCATTCTTTTTCTTCATGCCGAATTTAACTTTACCAGGTTTGGTTGTGTTTCATCGATTTACTTGCTACGTCTTCAAATGCTAGACTCTGAATTGATCTGTTATCATGTCCTTAACTTTTTAAGATGCATTGTAAAACATAGGAACAACCTGTAAAATGGATTTTGAATTTTTCCCTGTTGACGATGCGAAATTATGTGAATCCTCGGTTGAAGGTTATTTGATACGTATCTAGCTCAATTACCATTTTCCTGTTTTAAATATGTGCTCCTACTTTGTATTTTATCGCTTAAAAATGTTCTTTTATGGTTTTTAAAATTGTAAAAAACCGAATAAAGAAGATATATATATTTTTTTAAGCGCTTTTAATTTATGATTGACTTGACTCGAACCACCCACTGCTCTGCACATCTCATATTTGTAATAATTTTGACCACATCTATTGTGGTGCTACAGACCGATGGGAGATTGAACACTTCTCTCTTAGCCGGATATTACTGTTTGTCGGACTCCTCTTTGCACGTACACTGAAGCGATGACGATGCAGGACTCGGCCTTAGAGTGGGGTTCATGTAATCCCAGCTCTTCCGTCCAATCACTGCGGCTGAACCCGAGAACAATGAGCTGCCAGCTTCACTGCTGCAGTTCAGCTGGGTCAGTGCAACCCACTAATCCCCACTAACAGGCAGTAAATTATGTGCCTCAAAATTTATACAAATGCCTGCCTTTGACATCAGTGGGTACCACCCAGGTTTCACCTTCAGGATGCGGATAATCAGCTCTCATTCTGCTCGCCTCCCTCAAGACCAGTATGGAAATAAGTATGTGTCTGTCAGGGATCAAACGCGTTTGGAGACAAAAGTAGGTAGTGCGAACATTACAGGATACTATCATCTCCCCACGACACTTTTACACAAAGCGCTCTGTTCCTCTTTTTGGCCTGACACAGTTTCAGGCTGACAGGCTCCAGCAGTCTTGCTTGTTTTAAACAAGCACACATCCTATTATTTTTTGGGGAAATGGAGTGTAAAATTGATGCTTTTTTTCGCTTTTTTGCCCCGCTAACGCCCAAGATCCTTGTTTGCGTCGCATCATCTGGTTAAGGTTGTAATAAATACAGCTCTTCTCATCTGCGTTGAAATGGATCTAGCGCAGCGAGCTGTCAAAATCTGCATTTTATCTCACAAATGAGGGCGGAGGGCTGCATAATTTCCTTGAGTAATGAGATGTTCTTCCATGAATGCCGATCGTGATGCAAACAGAAGCAAAGTTAGAAGAATCAACACATTCTTCCACAAAAGCCAACATTGCATTTACAAATGGGAACCTGATGTCAGTCGCTGCACGGTCATCACCCCCACACCAAAATGTCTGTCCACTGACAACGTGTGATCTTAAATGTCATTGAGATATTCCAGTTCAGATCCTTCTACTGGGCTAGGCTCTACACCGTATCTATCCAAGTAAGCTACATTCTAAAAAGAAATCTAAAACTGTCCCTGGAAAATTAGATTTTACCCTTCTGAGTTTTACGTAAATAGATGCATTTTCTTAGCATTGCGCTAGACACTAAATCCTTTCAATTTCTCAATCTCCATCTAGCATGCTTTAATGTTTTGGGGGAAAATCCCTACAAAACATTGTACGGTATCAGCAAAGCTGGCATTTGCTCAGAGAGGGCCGTGGGCAAAATCAAATTTAGCGCCCCCTCCCGCTTGTCTTCTTTAATGGTCTATCTATTGACAATTGAGGGGGAGCAGGGAAGGTGAGGCAGCAGGATTAAGAGCGCCATGAAAAGATAAACAAAGCAGACAAGGGCGCTAGCAGCCTTCAGAAAGTGTTTAAACACACTCTTCTTTGAACCTAAACCATAGGTAGACTGCTTCAGGAAGCTCCGGCGCTCCTCTAGAGGACGGCGCCCTGGGCCTGATCCCAGCTCGCACATGCTAAAGGCTGGCCTAAATATCAGTTTGAAGTGCAAACGGCCAGATAAACTGTCTCACGTGTGCCTAGACCAATGGTATTCAATGTGACATAAATACTCTAGGATTGGTCCAGAGCCCTAGCTTTGAATGAAATGTGTTCCTGCAGGAAGTCTCTTATTTTCGGAGAGAGTATATAACACAATTCTGCATGCAGAATTTCTGCAAGGTGGAAAATTGCACGTGTTAATCTGTAATTGTTTTTCTCTCTGTAGTAAGAAAATGTTAACCCTTTATGAAACCCCTTCTTCTCCGCCCCCATTACATTTATGTGTGTTCCCTCTCCATTCCCACCCAGAAAAATCCCTTACACTTTTCTCTCCTGCTTGTGACATAAGCAAATATATCACTCCTCTAGCGTTGGAAACTCGCGCAAGAAGTAAAAACTCAGACTGTGCAAGTCGGTCACCTATTTTTGCATGCAGGCCCACTTTCCCACCTTTAATCCAACACTTGCGAATTCGAAAATTCCATCATACTTGTGGAATTTATCCATTTGCAAATGCATTGAGAGCACGTAAAATTTGACCAGTCCCTATTCTTTCAATCAAAATTGAATATTTGACCCCATAAGTGTACATTTCGGACATTAAAGTTCAATTTGTTGTTCAAAAGCTTATTTGAATTGAGCCCTCCATATTTTCACCGCAGACAACCATCCACTTATCCAGTATAATTCTCTCATTAATACAAAACCGAGAGAATTTAGGGAGTCTCTTATAGGGACACCCTGGGGAAGTGATGGACAGAGTTTTGCTTTAGTGAGTTAGCTGTTCGTAAACAGGTTGTGGAACACAAGACCAAACGATTGTCTGAAAGCAGCTCACTATTTGTCACTAAAGGTTCAACATTTTGAAAAATGATTTATTTCCCCCAAAAATGATAGAGCTGAATTGGGAGTATATATGCAACCCTGGTACAAAAAGGTCTTATCTAGCTATTTATAGCATATAAACTAGTATACATCTTCCTTTAATAAATGTTACCCCTTTACCGCAAGCATATTTCCTTTCGCTCCAAATGCGGTACTGTTTGATTCCGATGTTTTAATCATAAATCCCTTCTCCCCTTACAATGTGGCCAATTCTTTTTTCAATAACGATTGTTCATAAAATGCCGTCTCCAATCCAGACCTGCCCACTTAAAAAACAATGGGGTCAGCGCCTTGGAGATGGGTGGAGGGGGGGCAACTGCCTGAAATGACACTTCTGCCCTCTTCCCAGCACCAACTTCTGACCCAAAAGTGTGCTGAGGCTGCTGCCTATGTCCTGGGGTGTCTAAGACCCGTAATGGACATCAGACGCTTTGAGACTCGGAAGATGAGCTGAAAACCCGCTCAGTGCAGGGGATTCCAGTCCTCATTTACTTCGTCCGGGTAGCTTTGACTCCTCAACCGGTGACCATGTCAAGCGAGCTGCTGTCTGTGACACACGGTGACACTGTGCGAATCGACAGGTCTGCTGGTTAGAGATCATTGATGACAATTTACTGTATCACAGAAAAAAATCGTAGTTGACATCTTTTAATTTCTTCTACATGGTGTTTATTGTTATGACGTATTTGATGCATTTGCATCTGATGTGGAGTGAATTTTGTTTCAGTATGTTTTTATTCTATATGCTTGTTTGCCGGACATCTTTATTCTCTACTGTAAAATGGGCACCACTCAAAGTTAACTAGGACATGCAAAGTCATTCAGCAGTTTATAATACTGATTTTATGATAACTGATAAACAGTTGAGTATGACAATGCAATAATAATAACTACTTATTTTATATAGTGTTTCCCCTACAGTTTTGGTTTCTAGATGTTGTAAATGACAGATGTGACTATAATCCAATGTCATCTAATGTAGAGACTTTGAAAGGGTGCAAGGCTGGGCTGACTGTGTCCGGATTCGAGCTCATGAGCTGCAGGTCACACTCCCCTCAATTCCGCAAGCCATCCAGCCTAGTACTAAGTGACATTTCGGAGACGACTAAAGCATTCACCTTTGCCCGTGTCTACAAATCGGTGGAATTTCAGATCAATAAAGGCCTTGTGAGTTGTGAGTCGGGGGAGATGAGAGTGAATGCATTTCTAAAGGTTCAAAGACCATTTACTAGTTCTCATTTTGTTTTGTTGCGTTGCAGCTTTTAGCACCATACAGAAGGGGATGGCATTAAGATTCTCTGGGAACCTCAGTTGTTTCCTTTAGGGGGTTAAATTGACCCATCCTGCTAGTTCTTGGCACCACAAAGCTGGTAAATGGCGCATCATACAGGACCCTACCAGACCATTTTTGGTGTGGACTTTTTCCAGTTATTTAGGGTCACTGTGTGAGAACCAAAGTTGAGAAGAGCCCTTGGGCAGGCAGTTCAGGTCATGGAATGAGCAGCTGTATGTATTCTTCCACTCCTGCCCATCAGGAGAGAATTGCCCTGGCTCCATCAGCAGGGTTTGCATTGAAACGAGCTCAGCTCTGCTGTAGTAAGGATTAGTGGGCAGTGGCTACACCTGATTTTCATTTTTTATGAACTGGACTATTTGACCTAATCAAACATCAATTAAGTGCTTTTCTTTTTTCATTTTGATAGGGTATTTTGCTCCTATTGGCTAAACGGTTTACATTTTTATGACAGTTAAAAAAGGTAATATTTAGTGTCTACAATGAGTGCATTTGAGCAGAATATTGAGGCAGCAAGGGCAATTTGAAGCTGTGAAACTGGGAGTGCGTATCTTCTTTGATCTAGCCCCTAAAAACACAAGAGAAAAGACAAAGGTTGAATTATATTACAAGTAGCTCATCAGCAAGGGCGTCAAGGCGTTCTTCTACAGCCTGCAAAGCTGTGAGTGTCCTATAAGGGAAAACAATACATTTTCTGGGATCCAGAGAGAGCAGATGCTCTTGGTACAGTGTAGACCCATTATTACCAGGGGTAGAACAAATAATTCAATAGTGTGAACTTTAGGGTGTCCGAGAAAGGGGTGGAGCAAATAAAGTGTAACAAGAAGAAAGATGAATCCGCAAGGACACAGTGAATAGCAGTAGGTCTTTCCAAGTGATGAGTGGATGAGTTCTTGAACAGTTCAACATTTCCACTCATTTAGGGCATAAAGGGGCTTATCTGGAGGCACGTATAATTCAAATTTTAGTTGAATTTTGTGTTTAAGCATATGTGATGTGGAGCCCCTTGTGGGCAGATTACACCCCCGTTCCTCCACGTTATTTTTTTTTCTTCTTTTTTTTTTTTTGCAAATAGAACCATACAATATTAAAACATATTCAAGGAAGAGAAATTAAATCCCTCCAGCTGCCACCTCTTTGGGGTGAGATGACCAGTACAACCTCTAGGTTATAAACTGGTAAACTCCTGTATTCTAGAGCATTATCAGGGAACTTGGTAGCTCCCTGCATTGTTTCTGAAAATGTTCCAATTCTAGGATTGTGAAATCTTTAAGAGGGATTTAATAAACAGGATGCAAAGTTTGGAAATAAAGTTCTGGTAAGAGCACGTTGAACATATGTGCTATACGACATGTTCACTGCATCTTTTTGTCTCCTGATTTCGGTTACCCTTTATTTGGATGAAGGTTCTATTTCTTTGTCACAAAGTAATCTTATAAAAAAATCTTTAGATGTGAATATCAAGCCTCCGAGCCTCATGGACTCCCTATGCGCCAATTAGACCACCCTGCTTCAAGGGTCTTGCCACGTACAGAACTCATTCAATTTTAGTCTTGCTGAAAGTGTTCTTTGTATTTGACAGAAATTCGTTTAACATGGTTTTATGTGTGTGCATGTGGTTGCATAAGATCATATTCATCAATAGTAGGTAGTTTGTAGTTACATTGCTTCTATCCTTCCACAAAAACCATTGTAGCGCAATAGGCGTTGTAGTGAGCTGATGACTACTGCACTACCCTCAGAGGTCATGCTTGCATCACCAAGGTCACCAAGGTCACATCAACCGCATTCATATAACATTGGGGATCTACTCCTCAAATACACTGTGGGAATGGTAGTTTTGATCTTTAAGGCTCGACGTTTACACGATAATGCCTTATGTTCCCTTGCAAGGCATAATGGGCCTGATGTTCTCATACTATTCATAAACCTGGAATGTGCAAATTGCACTCCGTCTGGTTTCCGAATGGGTGTGTCATTTACTATGCAAACTATGTACTAATATGCTCCATAGCAAGTTGCACATTCTCAGAGGGTCACTAAATAACCTGCTTTTCAAATACTACTTACACAGTTCCTATTTTGCAACCCTCAGCAATGGCTGCCATGGCAAGGGACCGAAGACCATCCTCACTGCCTTTGCTTTCCCAAGTGGGAAATATTTTCTAATGGAGCCCTGGCCCAGTAAAGAGCTAGATGCAGCTTCCAGAAACAATTTCCTGTTTGTAAAGGCATTGACGGAGCAGAGAGTGGTCCGCTGGACCTCAAGGCCATCCAGCAGGATTCCCAAAAGGAAAGCTGTCCTACAGGGACAGCTTGCCCTTTGTGAATACGTTATCTTACCATCTTGAGAGGTAATCCAATGGTTTGCAACTACAATTAAGGCAACAAACCATTGATACAAAGGATAATGTCTCTTTCACACTCGCTCCCTTTATTATTCAGAAGGGGTGGCAAGCCCCCTTATAGGGGTCAGAAAGACTTTTCAGAATCTAAAAAAGGACTTTGTACATTGTGAAAAGGTGTTTTGCCATCTCAAAGCCTGGTTCATGGGCTCTGTGATTGCAAAAACATTTAAGTACAAGACCCATATGTTCTATGATGTGATGTATTGTTATGACCAGTTTCTTGTCTCACAGCCTTCAACTAGAATGCCTCAGAACTGTCAGGTGTCTGGGGAACCATTCCTCGCTACTTTAAAGTTTTCGTTGCAGAGGGATGTGTGAGTCCGCTTGTTCCACAGCTGGGGTACTTTGTTCTGCTCTGTCTCCGACTGTAGCGTAAGTTGTGTGTTGTATCTTTGACCCCAGCATTCACATGCAAAGGGATATGGTTATGTTAGATAATCAAACTGAATGTCAATGAGTTGTGGGTGTTTACTTTTGGTGTGGCATGGGTGGTTGGCATTACTATTTGATAACGCACCATTTGGATCTATACCAGGGCAGTTGCACACCTGTTAAAGGTAGGCTGAGCTGATGTCGTAGGCCTTGTGGCCTGTCTGAGCTCTGTTGTACGTTTCTATGTTTTGTCTAATGCGTTCTCTGTTTGCGATGCAGATGTCTCTCGTGATTAGTGTTATCACCGTAGCTGCATTCTGCAGTTATGGTGGTCTGTGTGGCATGTTTGGTTGTGTTTGACATCTTGTAGTGGCTAGTGAGTAAGTAGGAACACGCTAGCCATCTTTATAGCAAATTGATTGTGCTGGAGGTAAGTGAACTGCACTAAGGTGTTCCACGGTGTCATGTTGGTGAAAACTTTGAGAGGTTTAGTTTACTTTGCTAGTTAGTGGTCTTGCAAAGGACACAGAAGCCGCCATTATGGCCCACCGTCACCGTGTTTGCTGCATGTGAGATGCATCGTCTAGTAAGTTCTGAAGAGAGTAATCGAATGGCTGTAAGGTTCATTGCAAAGCGCGGGAAAACCAGTGTAAGGCTCCCATCCACTGCTTTCCATGACTCCTGCATTTCCGATGCTAATCTGCTGTGTCACTAACAACTCGTCTCTTTTGAACCTTGCAGAGGAAGGCATCAATCACGAGTGCAAGCTGTGTAACCAGATGTTCGACTCCCCGGCAAAGCTGCTGTGTCACCTGATCGAGCACAGCTTCGAGGGGATGGGAGGCACGTTCAAATGCCCCGTTTGTTTTACAGGTGAGGCCCGCGTGCACGCTTCCATCCACAAATGACACACTGGGGGATTGCGAGTCTCCAGCCCCGCGCCGAAAGCTCCGGTCGGTGAACACTTACAGGACGTGTTCCTCGAAGCCGAGCGCGCATCAAGGAGCCGGCGCTCCTTTTCATCTTTCGACTCCGTCAGATGCCGCGCGAGCTTGCATAGATTTCATCTAATTGCTGCAATTTGTACATTTTGATTGCGACAGGAAAAACATGACACACTCAAATGTGTGGTTTCGAAAGCGGCCCTTGGCTGATCTGTGCTTGCTTGGTGGCATTCTGCTTGGATTACAGTGTAAGATAAAATAGGCTGGTTTTACAAAGGGTTCGCAGTAGCAGAACCGTTTCATTTTTGTGTAAGCCCATTCCTTCCCCAAAACATTTACAAAGTACATTTGGTTGTACTTGAAGGAAATATTCCCCTCCCTAAAATGTTGGCTATCTAGCAATATGCTAAGTAACTCCATAAAATGATTAGTCTCTTATAATGTCCCTCTAACATTCGCGAGCAAGAAGTTATCCCCAGTAATGATCTCTAAAACGCAAGAGGCCCGCTTAGGAGATTCCAAGATGGCACTGTGGTTTACGTTTCATAATTTTGCAGAAGCCAGGGATGCAGTTGAAAAGGCCAGGTGAAGGTTACCGCGCCTCGTGGGACCAACTAATCTCTCATTCTGCAGACCTGGGAAAACTGCAACGTTCCTAACACGTTGTGTTGATACCAAAATATCCATTTGTCGTGGGTAATTGAACATATGCAAATTCGTCAGCCCGTTGGCTGTGGAACTGCATTGCTATTGGCTATTTGCTGTTGTCTTGACGTCCCTGCAAGGACTGAAACCCTAAGGCCTTACTACTGGGAAGACTGATGACATGATGTGCGTAAACCGTCCTGCATACATCTCCAGGAGAGCTGGACTTGGAGGCTCTGAGGGGACGTTTTTGTTTGCCTTATTTGGAGACGGGTGGGTGGAGGGGGACATTATGTTCTTATGCAGTTAAAAATGTGTGACCCCACTCAAAAAAAAGGGAGGGAGTGCGGGTTGAGATTAACATGCCAACCTACTGTACTCTTATGTTTTTTTCAATTCACCGATGTTCTCAGTAATATGCCTAGAAAGCTGCATCGGGCACAGGTTTCCAAGTGAAGTTTCGAATCCTACTACTGCGAATATTCCTGTAGGCTCCTATTGTACATAGAACACAGTTACTCATAGGGGGAATGGAGCACCCAGTGCGAAAGCAGACTTTTACCACTCTGTGGGAAAAATATTCTTCCCTGTGGAGAAAGCCCTGCCTCCCCTCAACCCCACCAAATGTAGGGGCGAGTCGTTCCCTGTCACATCTTTGAAGGGGAGCTACCACAGTCTTTGGCTGGAGTTAATGTCCAGCATTTTTGGGTGAAAAGGTGAGCAATAAAAGTTGGGACATGCATGTTTGTGGATGGTCCCAAACCTCCAGGGCAGACCTTGCCTTCTTCCCATCCGTTCAGCAGTATTTGCTATTTCAAAAAGCAGTAAGCATCTGCTAAGTAAAATAAAGAAGGAACAAACTGGGTGCCCTGTGTTGATGAACAGCCCAAGCATGCCAGCAGACAAGGGGCTGAGCCACAATAATATAGAGTAAAGGAGATTGTTGTTTTTGATGTTGTGTTTATTCTATTGCTGTGCAAATGTTGGCTAGAATTATTAGTCAGAAGTTGGTTATTTGAACTTGTTATAAACAAAAAGGTTATTGCTCTTGAAAACGTCATACATAAATGGGCTTATGTCTGCTGGTACACGCACAAGAATGATTTATTCATAAGTTCTGAGGAACCCTTGTGGTTTAAGTCTGCCTCTATTTATAGACACGCTTTGATGTGGGACTAGTGACCTCTGCCAGCACGAGAAACCTCTGATCACCCTGTCTTTCCTTCCAGTTTTTGTACAGGCAAATAAATTGCAGCAGCATATCTTTGCAGTTCATGGACAAGAAGATAAAATCTATGACTGCTCCCAGTGCCCACAGAAGTTCTTTTTTCAAACGGAACTGCAGGTATGGTGTATATTCTATATAAGCCTTGAGAAGTATGTTTTATATTCTAAATAAATCTTGAGGAAACACTGTTTCCATTAAAAGTTTAAAATCACAATATCAACGGAACCTCTCCTGTTGACAAAGCCACAAGTTTTAATAGCATGAACCTCAATGAATCCGGTGAAAAGAATCAATTTTTATGTATATATTTATAGGGAGTTTTATATCGCGCAAACTCGGCCCGAAGGTATCAGCGTGCTTTACATGAACACCAGTTGCGTTACCGGCGGACATACGTGTCAGAGAGTTTGGCAGTGTGTATATGGCTCGCTGTGTAGCGATCCATATCCAATACCACATATCCATGACCTATTTACTACATTTCCAAAGCATAAAATCTCTGTATGCTCAACGTAACTGTTAATTCTTGCTTATGACAAACATATGCAAGAGGCCTACTTGACAGTAGAAAAGATAAATTAGCTTAGAGCCACTTTTAATTTCCCGAAGTCAGGCTCGTTGGGAACAGGTAGAAGCAGGGCTGGAGATATCCTGCAATTCATAGATCTCTTCGCTGCTTCTCAACAAGTTTCCTTGAATAGTTGAGATCGTGGTTACATGAGTAGGCTTGATCACGCATCTTGAAGGCTAGGTTTGGGCAAGTAATAAAGTGCGAACAGTGACACCAGATCCTTCTTCCTGATGTCTTTAGATAGTATGGGCATTCAATAAGTTCTCCGATGCGATCTCTGTTCACCAAGAACCAGGTGAACTCACCCACAAAGAGACAACCAGTCTTATGCACTCTTCCCTTTGCCCTCCCAATGCAGCTGCTCGAGATTGTGCTTCATCCCCGGTATTGCTCCTGAGATGCCTTGACTCGTATTAAATTAGATCTTTGATACAGGATTCTCCTTGGACTTTGATGTAATACTTTTAAAGGAGTTGTGTTGTTCATTGATGCTGGGATCATATTCCTGAAATCGGATTATCGTCTCCGGCATCAACCTTCACTAACATTCCACTTCACACAATGATAGATCCCTGCTTAGGTTCCTCATAACCTTCAAAGCTATCCATGTCATGTGCATCTCTTAAAACCCTATCTAGGACACTCCATCTGCCAACCTGCACTCTGTCAACCATGCCTTGCAATGGGTACCCTAATCACTTTGTACTTCATCTCACTCTGGGTCTATAAGCACTCTTGCACTTGAATGCACCCCCCTCTTGAAGTATGCATTTTCTCTTTCCTACCCTTGTATAGACTGTACTCGGCCCCCATAAGATCCAGCTTGGGGTGCGACTTAACTAAGAATATCACCTTTACAGCCTCCATCTGCCTGATAGTGTATCCTACACTACTTGTAAATCTGTTTAATATTTATTACATGGATGTATGGATTGTGTCATTCACTACCTTTATATGCAGCCCCTAAAGCCGACTATCTGCCCATAAACTGCTTTTGTTGCTCTCCACAGTGTTTGTAATAGAAATACCCAAGACATCCAATCCGAATACTGCCATCCACTTAAAGCTGGCGACCACCTCATGCACGGATCTCATTATTGACTCTTTTAGAAGAATCTCGTCCAACTTAGTGACCTCAACATTTATATCAAACAAAAGGAAACAATACCCGTATGCTGTTGTCTGTCTTCAGTGATTTGGATTTTTGTGCAGCTGGATAGTAGTCCAGCACTCAGATGTCATATCCTTCATCTCATTATTGCCCTTACTCTGAGTAGAGACACCCAAAGAGATGGCAGGTCACGTGTCAATGCTTTGCTTCCATTGTGCATTTGAATCCTCTGCTGTAATTCCACTGCTCCTCGTGTGAATTTTTAGTTGACTTATCAAGTTTAGCACTAGAAGAACTGTTACATCTGCTACCACCCATGCAGGATAACACCAATACATCACAGCTGCTCCTTTTTTCATGGTGGGCTGCTAACCTAGTGGAGTTAAGGGACTTGATGGTCCCCAGTATATGTAGAACAACCATTCTTTTAAAATACAAAGAGCCAAATAGTTAATTCATAAATTTGCAGAAGCAAAAGCCCTCAAGAGAATGGATGCCCTCAAAGTAGTCCTTAATTTGAGCCAGTGGTTTCCAGTGCTTGGCACCAGCACTTATTTGTCAACACATGCACTTTTGGCAGTTTGCCACATGGAGGCAGTGTTTGTCTAATGTAGAGATGAGCGCAGAAACAGTTGTTTACTAAATTCAAGATACATTCAAATGGCTAGTTCCTACTGCCCTAACCTTTCTTATAGCTTTTGGGGCTTGGAATAGTCTGAATTGTCACTTCTAGCTGTGTGATAGTTAGTAGTTGTGTTAGTACTGTCATTAGTAACACTGTTGAAGCAATGGGTGGTGCAAGCTGCTGTGGCCTCCTTTTAGGACCCTGGCACTTATTTTGTTACAAATTAAGCACTGCCTCAAAGCTATCATCAGTGATGAAACTAGCTGTCTTCAGCCAAAATACACAATGAAGGAGTTGATTAAGATGATTTAATGACAATGTTGTATGGCCGGTCCATTGGAGATAGAAGAATCCCCGGTGGCCTAATTTCCAGCTCACTCTGCCGAGGCTGGCTTCGGAATCCTGTCACAGTGTTTGCCGCCGAGCGATGGCGCTCAGGTACCTTGCTTCTCTGGCAGCATTAGTGCTCTTAATATCTCATTTCAGGCCTGGCTGGTGGGGGGCTAATTACATTCCTTTATTTTCACTTTCCTTGCCCTTTCTTTGGGGTGCCTGAAGTTGATTCAGACTTGCCTCACGCTGAACCTGTCACGCCGCCCAAGAGAGGCGAGGCGTGCCCCCAGTGGGAAAATAGCAGCCTGGCGCAAATGGCTTTCAGAGAGGCTCTGTAACATTTGAATCTGTTAATGGAGGGGGATTCAGTGGGATGGCTGGACGATGAAATTCAATGTGAAAATATGGTATGTGATTTGGAATACAATGGAAATTTAAAGCAAAAGAAGAACCTCCTGCATCGTTTCCATCAGCTAAGGAGAAGGTTTAAACGCTGAGCACTGCTTTCTTAAGATTTGTATTGTTGCATTTATGGAGCGCTTACTACTCCTGTCAGACATCCCATTAGAGCGGGGTCCAGCGTAGGTCATGGAGGGCCACCTTTCAGCTTATTCGGATAAGGTACATTTACATTGAATGCATCTGAATAGAGCTTATTTATATTGTTTCCCAGGGCAGGGGCATGGGATAAGCTGAACCCTTGTAAACAGACTGTTATTCGGCAGAGACGCGGGCTTTTTGTAAACATTGAACTGCTCTCAGACCATCCTTGTTAAATTGTTACATTGTTCTGTCGGGCTCCAACTAGAACAAACCCTAATCAAGAATTGCATTAAATGTATTAATATAGACGACCAAAAATGGAAATCATGAACTGCACAGCGCATAGTATGTAGCGGAAGGATGAGCAGTGGTGTAGCGGGTGGGGGGGGGGGGGGGCGGCCTCCCCCCCTGCTTTTAGCTGCGGCCGTCGCGGGGCAGCAAACGCAGGAATCGCCAGCACCCCCGCTCTTACATGCGGCTACTGTGGGGAGGCAAACGCAGGGACCGCCACGGGCGGGCAAAGGTCTAGTTACGCCACTGAAGATGAGCATAAACTGCGCCTGCAAGTCTGTACCCCATTCAGTCTGGGTTGCGATTCTCTCACTGTAATTGTGGGACCGGAAGTTGACTTTGAGAGAGCTGTTTCTTTCAACCATCCCATGTAGTTATGTTGGATGTCTTTGAGTACAGAGTTATTAGTCTTGGTTGCTCAGTGGTAGTTGGGAGCTAAGAAATAAACAATACAGATGCGCGCAGTGAAATGCATGTCAAATTCAAGCATGTTACTTTTACGTGCATTCTAATTATGCAGTTTCTAATAGGCAGCACAGGCCATTGTCCCTGATTACGGTGTTACTGGCCAACTGATTTGTGCAATTAAGATTTTTAATTGCATGCTGCCTAATTGTATAAGTGTTAACCACAACAATTCTGTGAAAATTGGCACTTTTGTTTGAGTACGAAGCAAAATTCCCATTGAAATTTTAAATTAGGGTTTGACTGCTTTTGAATCACTGTGATGTTGTAGGGTTATAATTTGAAGCGAAAGAAGGTCCCAGAAAGTGTCATAAAACGATCCTGACTACTTTCCCAACATAAACCTAAGTAGTTCAATTGTTTATCTCATTAACTGGATCAATTAAAATGTATTTAAATAATATGAACGTTTGCATATATTTTGGGGAGATGAGTTTCCACGTGGCTAAAACCACACTTTTATATAATGTTAAATTAAAAAAATATTTTTAATACAGTGTGATGATGATGCATATGTTAAATAAAAAAAATTAACAATGGTTCCCCCAAGGAGAACCTTCTTGAATGTATAGAAGAATAAATCATACGTGGAACAATTGCAATGTGGAACTGTAGGAGAAGGAATCCTGTACTGAACAATTAATCACAGTAAAATACTACAAGGGACACATAAGACGCCCATTGCGAATATAACATTGTATATCTCATATTATGCCACTTGTATTCACAAAGGCAATATGCGAAAAGGAAGGCGCAGTAGGGCACCGTGCTCAGTGCATTGCAAATTCTTCAAGGATGATGCGGAAAATGTCTACTCGTTAAAATGCCTTGGACCTCAAATGTGGGAACTCAAAACAAGTGGCAATAATCATTTAGATCAGGGACTTGATCCATTGTGAACGTGCATCCAAAGATTTATCTGAGTCTCTTATCAAACGCTGATGTTTCAACCCAAATAAATTTGAGCTTGTCAGAGGAGTATAGTCATTTGCCAAGAATAGCCTGAAAGCTATTCAATTTATTACAACCTGCTTGAGTACTTGCATACCATGGATTCAGGGTATCTAAAATATTGTACTATGTCAAACATCACCAGTGACCTTCCTCATCAAATCACACATGATATCCTCTTCAGTAAGTATAGTCACTCCAGAAAGCTCCTGGTCACTCCTGAGTCACCTGTAACATATACGTTCTAATTAGCGAGATGGCACACATGAGGACACAATGTCATTTACCATCAGTCAATCAGTTTGTGGCATACAATGAGTATATAAATGCGTGACATTTTCATTGTAGCTGGACACATTCTCAGTTGTATGTACATACCTTGAACACTGCACTATGGTTGATGCCACATTGTATAGTTTACAACACGGCCTCTCCTTCAATGTGACTATCAGTGTAGCCTGACAGTTTAAGAGCATCAAGGGCCCTTTCTCTTCTGCTGAAGTGAATTGCCTTTCAGAAGACCAATTCATATATATTGGTTTGGAACATTTAGCCAGAATTGCCTTCTCCCAATCACCTTGCCAACGAACAAGCACAGGCTTATCAGTTACTTCTCACCATGTAGCCATTTACACTAGTCTAGTTTCCCTTTCAGAGCACTAATATTTCGTTTGAACAGTCTGTTCTTCATAACCTTTTTACTTTTTGCCTAGAATTGGCTTCTGCCATCAGCATCTTCAAGTCCTTCTGACTTAGTGATCGGTTCTCAGTATTTGCTGATAAATACAAGCTGGACAAAGGAGCAGAAAACACATTGCTGTTCATAGTAACATTGATATCCCTAGTTCATAGGCACATTAATGTTACCATCATTCACTCGGCTTTGAATACCGCCTCAGTTGTAGAAATTCTTTATGACCATAGACTATACATTAGGAAGTATTGGAGAGGCACAAAGAGTCCTTGGGGGTGGTAAGGGGGGCTGAGGTTAATGCAAGAAGGGTCACCACAGGGTTGTCTGCAATAGAATGGAGTCTAGGACCTAAGATTGCAAAGGTTTTACGGTCACTACCCCTTACTATTTTTTTATATGCAATGTAAACTGTGTGGCGTAACGTGCGAATGGAGGGACTCACAGCAACTGCGAGCAGAACACCAGAATCAAATTTGCCACACATTTAACTTAAAACTAAGGGTTGCTATTACATAATAGAAAGCGTATAATTTTCATCATTCTCAAATTATGTTAGATCAGTGAGAAGAAGTAGGAGAAATTAAAAGGGGGAAAACATACCGGTTTATATCATGAATAAATCTGGGGAGACTGGGTTAATTGGGTCTGTATTATAAATAATGGCGGCTATACGTTCTCCCAACTCTGTGTCGGGGTTCTCATTCACTGCACCTTTCTTTTTAAGAGACATTATTGGTTTCCTCCATGCTTTTTCTCCCTTCCTTCTCAGTATGAATATTTGTATTCCACGCACTATACACGTCTTTCCAAATGTCTAGGCTGTAAAATAGATTTGTGGCCATTAAGAGTCTCTCCTGCTCATATGTTTCAGCAGCAATAAAAGCAATTCTTCCAGTCTGAGCAGAGCATGGAGACTGTAGTCAGGCTTCAAGACTTCTGAATGTTCAGAGACATATGCAGGGCTTTCATACATCTGTACAAACCTTCTGCCATCTGAGGATTTGAGAAAAGGGGTATTATTGTAAAGTAGGATTTAGGTAGCTGCTCATGTAGCTGTAAACTTTTTTTTTTTTTTTTTTTGTTAGTTTTTTATAGCGCGAACTCGACCCGAATGTATCTGAGTGCTCTACATGAACGCCAGTTGAGTTACAGACGACACATTAATTTTGTTGGGCACGGCGAGATTGAGTGATTTGCCCAGATGTTTTGACATCTCGAAAGTGAAGGTTAAATGACTTCATTAGGATGCTCTGCTTTTATATTAAGTGTAGAATCCGCAACCTCTAAGAAGAGTTATTTTTAATGTGTCAGAGCATTGTTACAAAAGCATGAAATTGAATAACCAGAGATTAGCATAACACAGGGGCCATATAGACATAATTAAATGCTCTTGTTTGTGGAATACATGACACAAAGGATGCTAAAGGGTAATGTAAAGGAGTCCTATATCTGTATTATTCCATGAGTACTTGCAATGTACACATGAATGGCCAAGCTGTAAGCTCAGAATAGATTTCCATTATGTTTTGAACAGCATTAGCTACTACGAAGTTATGTACATTTTTTCCTATTGCCACTTTCCTCCAGAACTTTTTCATGTGGTGTGAAAAATTACACGTATGTGTGATATTTATTTTTGATAATAATGGTAAACACTGCACTTTTCTAAATTCATAGTGCTGCAACACAATTGTACTAGGCTTATCAGTCCGATAAGATTAAAGTTCACCCTACTGGCATTTTAAACCTCTGCTACCTATACATTGAGCGCATATCTATACATTGAGTACAAAACTCTTTAAACTATCTTACTGGCTAAATCAATCCACCTTAATTTCAAAAGTGAGGAAACTCCCTACTTTGAGTGGTTAGTAAAATACGATGAAGCTAAGTTAAATGAGTCCATGGATACTTATGTGATCCTCTCATGTGCCACTGTTTCTGGCTAGGGGAGTGGATCTTCTCGGTTTCATTTGTATTTTTTTGTATTTATCGAGTTTTATATAGCGCTGGCTGGACCCAAAGGTATCAGAGCGCTTTACATTATGAACAGCAACAAGTTACAACAATAATCATTTAAACATTTTACACAAACATTTCAAAGTGAATGCCAAAACATAGGCGGCAGAGAGGGAGAAGGGTAGATGGGGGAGGGGGAAGAGACCCAGAGGGGGGAGGGGACATAGGCAGAGCGGGCAGAAAGAGAAAGATGTTCAGCTCAAGCGAAAAGAAAGTATAAGGTCAGGGAACAGTAATTTAGAGACAGTTTGCGTGGCATTAACAAGGATAGTGGACAAAATTTAAAGGGGGGAGAGAAGGTAGAAAGGGATGAAAGTGATGTTATGAAAGCGGGTGCAGGGATAGGAGGGAGCCAGGAGAGGGAGGATGGAGTAAGGCAGACCAGAAGGAGGGGTAAATACTTTGATGATCGTCCGAGTGAGAGCGGAGGGGAGAAGGGAATGAGTAGAACAAGATGGTGGGTCCAAGTCCGAAAGATCTGGGACAGTCCGCAACAAAATGGCTGGCGGGTCAAAAGTCAGAGGGACAAATGTCCACGATGCGAACCCGGGAGTAAGAATTAAGCGCAAAGATGGAAGAAGTCAAAGGAGGATACACAGTTCCAGAGTCAATGGCAGGAGGCAGGGAGAAGAAGCGTGCAGAGGCTCCAGACCACAGGGGCATTGGAGATGATAGTCCTCCGGGCGTAGCGCCCGCACCCCAATAACTGTGAAGAGCTCTCAGGTCAGTGAAGATGGGATCAAGGCGGAGTACCTCAGAGTGGACGGCCAGCATGGGGGGGGCCAGCGAGGCAGCAGCATGAGCTGGGAGTATTCTCCGGGTTGGCAGACTGCAGGCGGGAAAGCAGGTACTGCGGAGCAAACAGCGCTGTGGCACTCACCATCGACCCAGGAAACGCTGCAGGTGATATAGCGTCGGGCCAGCAGTAACTTGTAACCTGTTGGGTTGAGGGACGGTACGGAAAAGTGGAATCTCATTCTCGTTCAGACTGCCGCCTTCTGGAGCCATTCCGATGATGAAAGGTATTTGTTACGAGGGAAGCAGCAGAGGGAGAAAACAGATGCAGTGGGACGTGGCCTGTCCCGATGTCCAGAAGGGTAGGTGACGGCTGAGGGAAAACCCGGGCCAGACTCCTCATTAGCCGAACCAGACTGCTTCACTGGGCATCGGCCATGTCATTGCGATGTCCCAGAAGTGTGGAGATCTCGCCCCCGGTTCAATCCGTTGCCATCCGGAGCCCACCGGCGTTTTAAGATCTGCGCCAAGGCTGATCTTACATCGGCAGTCCATGGGGAGTCGTTCCGAGGGCAGTAGCAGAAAAATAACAGCAGCGACACGAGGGATACCATGTTCCGATGTCCGGCTTGGTAGGTGTTGGCTGCGGGCGAAACCTGTGCCAAACACCTCTTTAGCCGAACCAAGCGGCTCCACCGGGCATCGGACATGTCCTCACGAAGTCCGCAGTCAGTTACGGGGAAAATTACGGGGATAAAGAGGGATTATGAGCGAAAGCGGCATTCCCTGTCCGGGAGCTCCCGGCCGGAGCTCTGCACCGGACGGCCATCTTGCATGTTATGGCTCTCATCGTTCCCATAATTCAGAATTCTGTTGATACTTCAAGGAGACTACCATGGACAGCCAGCACCCCTTATAATTTTAGAATCAATGACTGCCTTTGACACACTTGATCATCAGCTTTCAAACAATTTTCTGGGAGTGGGGATGGCAGGACTGGGCAAACTGGGATAGTGAAGAAGTGGATGCAATGGCTCCTAGAGACAAGGACACAACATTACAGATAAAAGTGGTCACCTTTCTGTCACGCGTGGCCAGACTGAACTGTAGAGTTCCACAAGGGCTTCTCTCTTCCCTTTACTCGGTCTGTGTTGGTCTGCTCTCTTTGCTCAATGGGGGATCATTTATGCCTTTTGTACCTGTTAGATTTCTTTGTGTTTTATGTACTTCCACTGATATCATGGCAAAAAATCGAACTCTTACCCATGAAGGATGTGGCGTAGAAGCAGTCAATGTTCAAGAGGCTTACCACTGCTCAAAGACGTGATGTCCAACTTGAAAGCGAGGATGAGGGTTGGGTCTCCTACCGCGAATGATAAACGTGTAAGAACACCCTGGAAGGGCTTATTTGTAAAATCTATCGGATCTAGTCAATTATTGATTCTCATTCAGCAGAAGCATAATTTATTTCAGAAACATTTATTGGCGCTCACGTACCATAGAATACACAAGAAATACAAGGTTTTCACAGATTTTACCAGAATTCTATATGACATAAATTTTACTTATTTCTTAATCTGCAATGGCCATTTGTGCTCTTTATAGCAAAAACAAGAATCTGAACATGTAACGTCACCTGGTTGACAGTGAGCGTGCAATAAATGATGCAAAATGGAAACATTATAGCAAGCACTCATTGCATAATCCTTGATGCAAGCAAAGCTATGAGCACAGCAGGCCCTTCATGGACTAGGTGTTCTTCCCTCTATCAAACATACATCATCATTATTGTACCCACAAGTTCTTTGAAAATCAAGCTAAAATATGTCCGAAGTTGTGTCAATAGGTCTCACTGTTGGGTTGTCCACTTTTCCTGTCTATGGTTGTTCTCTCTGTTTAACCTTCTCCAAGGCCCCAGAAGACCTAATCTCTGCAGAATCCTTCATTGCAGATATCCACAGCACTCTACTTAGAAGCACAATCCTCATTCAATACTCTTCACATGTTCCCTGCTAGGGTTTGTGTTTTCCATAACAAAGGAAAGTGGCGGGGGATCCTCGTTTTTCCATAATACATCCTCTTTCTAATGGTTCCCCAGCTCAACATTGCCCTCCTCATTTGCTCCTGGTTTAGGTAAATCAAAATGGTGGGTGATTCTTAGCTGAGCACTGGAAGCTAGATGTAAAAAATATAAGCCAGCCTGCTAAAGTGGAGCCGCAGATCACAAATTTAAGTCCTCTTGGGCTGGTGTATTCCATGAAAGATCTCGAATCTTCTGATGGTGTCCTCCATAATTCCCCTCCCTACTCTATTCATTCATATTTCACCCATTATTGCAACTGCTTGTAACTGCTGCCAAAATCAGTGCTACTTTCCCTTCAGCCACCGGTTACCTGCATGCTCCAATATGTTTTTCCTCTCATAAAGTGGATGCTCTCCAAAGCAGGCACATCCGACTCACATCGAGTTACCGCTAGGGATGGGTGGTTAACTCCGCTCTGTGGATGGAGTTTGCTGAATTTTGCTCCGCTCGGAACGTGGGGTTCAGCAAAAAAAACGACAATTCCATTGCATAGCAGAGTTTGCCCCCACCGCTCTCACTTACAAAAACTCACATTGAGACCAATCTCGCCACTTGAGTATAATTATCTTTATGCCGTACAGTTTTGCAATCACATGCACACTTTTGGGATCTCAGTGAACCTCTTTAGAGTCCTTGTTTTCCTTCTGTTCTCAACACTCACTGCCTCTGTTTTTTAGGACTCCCTCTGACGGACACCTCTAACACACTCTCCGATTGGCTGCCATCAGATGTGATGTGAGTGGCTCCCCCTGTGGCAGACGGGCATGGCTGTAGCAGCGGGGTTCATACCTGCATCGGACAGGAAGCAGGACCACTGGAATTTTTCCAGTGAATGTAGAGATCTTGCAGTGGGGCACAGTCAAGGATCAGTGTGGGCCATGACCCTGGTGTAAGTTGCTCTAAGTGATGCTTACTCATCGCTATCAGCGTGGGTACGGCCATCGAAGTTTTGATGAAAGTGGGGCCACAGGTCCTCTAGAAGTGAGGGTACAGCCCTGTCAGTGTGGGCACAGGCATGGCACACAACAGTGTGGACAAGGCCCTAACAGTGAGGCGTAGGCAATGGACACAGTACCGCAGGACAGCCTTCCCTTGGACCAGTGTAGGCTGGATATAGAACAGCAGAGTGGTTGCCTGGCAATGATTGAGGCTTCAGCACTTCCAGGACAGGGCTCTGGCACTCCCAAATGCCTCTTGCCCGGCTCCTCCCAGCAGCGGGTCCTATGCCTGTCCTGTGTCATATCCGTGTGCGCTGTGATGCCATTCCAGTCCTGCAGTGTCTTAGCTCCCTGTAATTCCTCTGCTGGCAGAGATCAGCTCCAGAGAGAACCCGCCCTTCACAATGACGCTGCCCCATGTTCATCGCGTGACCACACACTGCCTCAAGCTTCTGGCTCCGTGTGAGCTCTGCTGCGAAGAACTGCACTAGCCGGAAAGTACAACGTGGTATGTCCAAGCGGTGCAGGGCAGTTGGCCTTAGGGAGGTTAATTCTCAAGAAACAGTGGTGGTGGGGGGCAGGAACAGAGTAGGGGTGATGAGTGGAGCAACTGTGCCTGCTCGCGGAACTCTACTGAATTTCACAGATTTTTTATGAAACTCCGTGGAATTCCACTTAGTGCAACTCCGTGAGATCCAGCCAGCCCTAGTTGCTGCCTCGTCCCTTGGTCATTACTTTATCAATGCTAAGGTTAGCCACAGGTACTTGTTAAAACAGAGTCACCAGTCAACACTAGAGCTCTGGGTCTGAACTGGGGTGGCGAAGTGAGCTAAAGAACAATGATGGATTCAACCCAGATCTGTGACTGGGGATGAGTGTCTGAAAAGTTTCAGCGCTCCGTCCATCATCTCCTTGTGTTTGATCTATTCCAGATGACCATGCACCACCTCCATATTACATCTTCTTTGGTAACCAGCCTCAGAGGGCAGTTTTCCCCTTTATTTCTCTCTGTTGCTGCCTTTGTTTTAATGCCAGTAAAATATATCCAGCTCAGAACATCTGCTAAAGGGAGTCCAGCTTTAAGAAAGGAGATGGAGCCAGTGCTAGAACCGCAATGGGATTACATCTTCCCAGGATCCTGGCTAACTCTGCCACCTTGCCTTAGCAGCAAAACAGTAAGGTCACAAGTCCTTCTCTCGTTGATTGATCGCCTGCTTGTTAATAGTGAGCTGCCTTGCAGTGTCACCCATGCTTAAGTTTTTCCCATTTGCCTCTCTCTGAAATGCTCAGAGAGTGCTGCAATGTTAAGTCTCTCACACAGTACAGTGGAGTAACTATAATCTGGGTGACCCCCGACCTCCAGGAGGGCCCCTCTGGAACTGTGCATGGGCATGTGGTCTCTGGCCTCAGATCTCCTGACTGGGTCCAGAGTGTGGGGGTCGGGGGTCCTCCATGTACTTTGCTGGGGGACCTCTTCAAGTTGTGTTATGCCATTGACCCTCAAGAAGAAATATTACCTTTTATGAATGGTATTGCTTTAGGCATATACAATTTAGAATGATAAACGTACAGTTTTCTTCCAGGGGCAGCTAACAGTCCTGCCAAGTTAAGGCAAAGTTGCACTGCAAAATATGATCAATGAGTCTTCAGTGTGCCACCACCTTCCCGACAAACTAAATGAATGTTTGTCTTGGCTATTCCAACCTCAACGAGAGACGGAAGTGCTAACTTGCAACCCAGGAGCGGTTCACATTGATTGTCCATTGGAGGGATTTCCACTTCTCGACTGGAACCGGATGTGTATTCAGGGATCCTAATTTATGGTTTGCTTTCTGTTATCAGTAAAGCTTTTCTGTTTAAAGGGCTTCTATTTTGGCCTTGAAGTCCCAGTTAAGCCGTTCATAATATTTTTCAGTGTTTATTTAAAAAATGCGAAGCCTAAAGTTTTTCTCAGAAGCCCGCTGTGGTATACCATGAATGTCCAGTTTTGAGTCCATCTCTTGCCTCGTTGTTCCACCAGCCTCTACTTCGCGACCCCGCTGGCAAGATCTTTTTCGTCCCTGCTTTCTCCCTTTGTTGGTGATTCTCTGGCTTTCTCTTTCTTCTTATTTCTCCCATTCCTACCTTTCTCTCTACTGCTTTGGATTATGATAAAAAATAAGTCTGAAATCAGAAAAATGAAAGCCTGTGTCAACCATCTACAGCCACCAACGCAAATTAAGCTACGCGTACAGCTGGTTACTTGGACGGTGAAAACCTGCTCTTTGTTTGATTGCTGCTGGAGCAAGTCTAGGCTGCTTGTCCGGACTTAACAATATATGCCTGAGTGTTTTTACAAGAAACATCTAGATCATTAAATATAATGGGTCTCAGCTGCAGTTTTGATCACTGGAGCATGCACACAATTCATCACAGCAAATTAGGTACGTCTTCCTAACTTATCTCTCTGCAATTCACTGGCACTTTTGGAGAGCTGAAAGTTATCTGTGCCGTCGAAGCAATTTCAGATAAAATAAGCTGTGTTTATTGTAGGGGAACAAGGGTTCATTAATTACAAAAATGTGGAGCATTCTTTCTCTCTGCTTCGGCATGTTCGCAGAGCCGGCTGCAGTTCCAGTCGAGATCCCCGGTCACATTTATTATTTATCGATTTTAGTGAATTTCTTGTCTGCAGTAAAAGAGACGTAAGCTTGAACATATTAGCCTGTTTGTGCCAAAGCCTGTACAAGAGTCATCTCGACAAACGGAGGCTGGCCGTGCCTTCGATTTATTTCACAGACCATTTAGCGGTGTAGAGACTTGCACTGTTTGAGTGGGTGACAAAATCGCTTTTTTTAATTTTATTTTTTTAATAAATGATCCTGTACACTATCTAGTTTTACTGGCACCCTTCACGTGCTGTAGTTTTGTGGCTCGTACATTATTGCTTTATCAGGTGATGCTCTTAAATTGAATGCCAGGCATTTCTTCATTTTACCAGGTGATTGGAAACAAACTCTGTTGCCATGCCTTTCAGCACCTAACATCTACCTGCATCTCTGCTATGTTGAAAGCACAAACACAAACATTATTTGGCGACCAAGGAAAGACATGCACACTGAAACCACTCGACGCTTCTGCGGCTGACACTATGGATCACATATTGCTTGAAAGTATTTGCTGTGAAGAATGCCAAGGAGAATGTGCAGGTCCTTCCTAGACACTGAGTTCCACCATGTAAGGCTTCTTCTCCAAATTACTCAATTTTACTTGCATAATCCCATAAGAATAGTTGTATCTTTGGACCTCTTTAACTCTTACGTTGACTCGTAATTTATTTTCCGACTCTTCACAACTATATGACTTGCACATGTAAACCGGTGAACCCCAGATCTGTCGTATGCCACAGGATGGTGGTGGTTCTCAGGAACTTGTTGCTGTTGACTGACACCTGTTCAGAAATTGAAAGATCAGAATTAACTTGTTCCTGATTTCCCAACGACCAATATTAAGCTGTGTATCCAGGTGGAGAGCCTGTTTTATGTCAACTGACCAGCCTTACTGAGCCTTCCTTTACACTGCTCTAGAAGGAAGGTAAGGAAACATGTGCCTCTCTTAGAGTCTGACATGACCTTTATAGCACAAATCAGTGCCACCATCCGTGCCGCCATCCTTCACCTACAACATAGCAGTCAAAATCCACCAGCATCATCCCATGTGTACTCTTCAAGAAACACATTGTCACAGTGTAATCTCATGGCTACAGGATGCAGGGTAATTGCAGTTTTATATCCTCCACCCCCATTGTACCCTCACCTCCAGCTCCTTTCATCCCTTGGAAGCTTCTGGGAAGCATCAGGAGCTCTGCCAAATAACCTCACATAAATTGATTCCAATGCAGCCAGTGGAATCCTCCTCACTTGTGGCACCATCAGCCAGTCACAGCTTTTTAGCCAACAGGGATCTGCACACCTTGCCTTTCTCATTATAAATACAGGCTCACATGTAGTGAATTCGAGAGTGCAGTTGGTTATAAAGCGTAGTTTAGCTCAAATTGGGAAAATGACGTGGCCACTTGACATCCTTGTGAGCAATGGAAACCCTACTGGGAATGAAAATCCTAGTTAGCTAGGTATAACTGGCCTGTGCTCTTAAACCGTCTCCTTCCTGGTAATTTGTTTAGTGGGTGTGGGGAAGCATATGTTTGTATGTATACGGTACTTATGTAGGGTCAAACCTGCCAAAAGGCAGCAGAGCACTGTACATGGTCAAAGCAAGCACAAAGTCGGCAGGTCATTGTAGACAAAGCAGATGTTTTGGGCAGTAAATGTATTGTGATGTAGTGTTCTTTAAAGATGTGAGTGTTCAACTCTTTCCTAAATTGGGGCAACGTTTGGGGCTGTTATGATGAATAAAAGAATGTTGTTTCAGACCCTGGGTGCATGGTTGGCAAAGGCCAGATCTCTTTTTTTTTTTTCTTCTCTTACACACATTTTAGTTTTCAGTATGAATTGTCATAGATTCCGGTGTGCTGAGAACCACCAGAGAATGTGAGGTTGCCTGCAAAATAAGTGGGGGTGATATTTATGATGGCTTTGTAAATGAAGCAGCTACATTTGAAGATGGTGTGGGTTAGCAAGGGGAGCCAATGAAGGTCTCTCGGGTGGGGCTGATTGTGAAACTATTTCATCAGGCCCCTGGATAAGACACGCTGGAGCTTTGGCATTCTCTCAAGGAGTAGGGCATTACCACCTTCCAGATGCAAGAGCATGAGGGCTTGAACAACAGTTCTGAAGTCACTGTCTGGATGGAGCGGTTTCACTTTCTTTAGTAGAGAGAGAGCTGGTACCAAGATGCCTTTGTTTTTTTGGTCAATGTGTTTCTTGAGGACGAGGCTGGTGTCCAACGTGAATGCAAACTTCTTGGCATTCAGCAAAAGTTGGGGTTGGCAGCAGCCAAGGTGCAAGGTGTTGTTCTTGATGCTGTTATCTGTGAGTAGAGCACCAAGCAGCTCCTTGTACAGGTTGAAGATGATGGAAGACTTTGTGCCACTCTGGTGGACTTGACAGGTGATGGGGATCTTTTGTGATCTGGAAAACACACCTCTCTGTGCCATATGAAATGAGCAACTTTTACTGTAACGACGTAGGGCCTGATTTAGAGTTTGTAGGTGTGTACTCTATCACAAACATGACAGATACCCCGTCCACGTTCTTAGAAGTGTATTATATCTTATTGCACTTGTAAAAAGTTTAACAGAATATCCATCACATTTGTTTCAGAGTTCCCCTCCTACAAGCTCTAAATTAGGCCCAGTATTTTACTGACCTATTTTTCAAAATTTGAAAATTCATATAGTTACATTCCATAAACAATTTATAGAAAACAAGAAACATCTATGACTTGTTTAACACAAAGGGATTGCACCTGTTTAAAAAAGGCTTTCTACCAAGCTTCCCGTTTTAATAAACGTTTAGTGTGCCCTTCCCCACTGGAGGTTCGGAACTGTTAATATATTTATGCCTGTAATTTTATAACACTTTATTATGTATTTCAAAGGATGTTACCAACTCCCCAACCAGCCTGGTGTAACGTTTTCTTGAAGTTGAAAATACTGATCCACTTCTCCATGAAAAGTTGGTGTTTCCTCTGATCCACCATTTTTCTGCTATCAGTCACAAGCCGATAGAATGTATGCCCGCCGTTTTTGCATGCATGCTTGGAAATTCTGAAAGTTTCCTAGATGGCAAGTGTTTTCCCCTTGATTATCACCTTGAAATAAAAGATACATAGGAGTTGAAGCGTATGTTTGTTGCCGTGCTAGTACAATGTTAAAGTTGAAAAACACTCCGTCTTGAACTGTTGATTTGGACAAACATATAAACGAACGAAGCTGCGGTGCTGCGATTGGGCACTGCTGCCATGATGCCGGAGCCTTCCTCATCGCCCGTTGGTGTTCCTGCTAAATCAGGGCCACAAGTCCACATTCCTTTTGCTTTTGACCAATCACAGGTTTCAAGTGTGGTGAACAATAAAGGTCTAAAGTCTGGATATTGGACAGGAGCTAACTTGCACTGTCCTACGGATAATCCGATGTTCTAACACGGCATTCATTCAACAGTCCAAAGCCATAGAAAAAGCAAGGGTATGCCCATCAACCACAGACTTCAGTGATGGACCTAGACCTAGTTTTCAATGGACCCACAGGTATGAGCTTCAGAAAGATGCTCAATATGCTGTGCGCCACCTAAAAGGGATAAATGTGTGCACACTCATCATTCAGACAAGTGGGATTACAGGGCCAGTGCCAATCTAGAGCCCTTGCTAGGGGTCTAGGGTCGTTTGCACCACTAGTCGCGTAATATAGAAATGTGATGACTAATGCAGAAGCAGTAGAAATATATTTTTTTGAAACGTGGTAATCTGATGTATTTTTTTTATTTCTATTTGTAGCCATAAGTATTGGCATTAAAAATTAAAATAAACAAACATCGAAAATGACTAAAATTGCAGCCATACTTGTTGGCAGAACTGTAAGCAACAATGGAATGTTCATATCATATTTTTCATTTCTTCATGTGCATCTGTTAAGTCAGTGGGAAACTGTGGGGGAAGAAAAGTAGTAGTTCTATAAATATTCAATCTCAAGAGCTTTTCAACAACAGTATTTAACTTTGTAAATCTCCTTTTACGTTTCAAAAATCTTAACTCCAGATGCTCATCTTATTTCTTCTACTGGGGATTAGGGGTCACAAAAACAGAGCTTTTGCATTTCTGAATTAATCCTTAGGAGGACACATTTTCCCGGCGGGAGCTTTGTGTCCCTTGTTTTGCTGGGTGCAGGAGTGAGTCATAGTATGTTTACAGATGGGTCCTCAGAAGAATGGCGCTTTGGGTACCTCTTAGCGGTGCAATCTCAAGTGAATTGTATTTCCTGAGCACCAAGGTAAGGCATTCCCCAAGGGCTTCAGTGCGCTTACATTTTTCCAAGCGTCCTCGAGGCTGCTGTTTCTTTTTCCTTTCTATAAATCAGATCTCTGAAATATTTATACATCGGTGGAATTGTTACTGAATAAAAACATGCTATTATTAATTTAATATAAGGTATGTTGTGTAAAAGAAAGGAAACCCTTTTCAGTCTATAGAGAAAATGCTTTTATTGTATATTTTAATGGCAGATGAGCATTAGCATGTATCATAACTGAGGGACGTTATTCAATTTCTTCCTTTAAAAAAAAAAAAAAAAATAGAGTTTTTGTTTGTCAAAGATTTTACCTATTTAAAATCTATTTAAAAACATAGTCTGCATTTTAAAATAACTGTTTTTGATCCAACACTTCAAATGGGACACACAATTCCTTGAATAAAATTAGGTTATGACTTCTGATGCAATTACTGTGTATCTCAATCGACCCATCGTTCTAATAGTGATATTTCTGCTGATGCATTATAGACTGTGTGGTAGGGCCAGCCTTTACCATCAGTGACCTTCAGAGGGACGCAGGAGCAGCCTTTAGAAGTCTTCCTCCTACCTGGTGCTAAAGAAAAGTGTAGTAAACACTGTTGTGAATTTTGTTTTCTCCTTTCTCTTGTCTCGCTACCCTTTCATTTTCCCAACACTCTGACAATTAAAGCTCAGAAGTGAAGTGGAGGGGGCGTTGCACATTTTGTTTCGCCAAAGACACTATTTGAACAAACTCCACACTCTGGGTGCGCCCTCTCTAGTATGTGATGTCATGGACATTATATATTTTTATTTTGACAGCCATTCTAGTTTTGTTTTTTAGGATCTGGTTTGTTCTGTGGTGGGGGAGCTATATTCATTCCTCCTACAGGATGATGTTTATTAAAGTATGTTTGCTGGACAGTTTTAACCACTTCTTGCAGTCACTGATCTCATAAGCTCTGAATTCATTCCTATCCAGTTATCACTTTTGAGAACACTCCTGGTGACCAACTTACAGCTTAACTCGCACATGGTTCTCTTTATTACTTATACATCCAGGCGTGCACCATATCCACCAACACACACTACCGGGATTCCCCTCAGCACACCACACAAAGCCAGATACTGCAGCTCTCTATTAACCTTTAGTCTACAAAACTCCAGATGTGTTTTTACAACATGCCCAGCCAACCGTTGACCAACTTAAAAGACCTCTACTTCGGTTAGGATAGCTGCTACTCCGAGCAAGGATGGAATACACCAGAAAACATTCTCCACAGGCTGTAAGCTGAGTCCTGGATAACCAACCAGCCATACATCCGAGTGTACACATCCCATGATCTACACCTCTAAAGTTAAGAATTCCAGACATAAATTGCAAACAGGACCCAAAACACCAAACATCTTAACCAGAAATTAGGGCTTCATTTCACCAGAACTGGGCACTCTGATAAATAAGTGTTTTAAAGTGGGAACAAAGAAACACAGGAACTGGGTACAAGGGGCCCAACCACATTAGAGTAACATTAGGCACACTGAAGCCCATGGAATAGCTGCAAAGTAACTGCTCATCACAAGGAACTCGCACCACCATTGAATGTTACGAGATGCAAAATTATCACCACAAACCTAAACCTTCAGACTTCTAGTAACACAAAGCCATTACATGAAAACAACAACAGCTACCCACAAGAGGTCCATCTGAACCACATTTCATCAGGTGTACATTAGCTGACATTGGCAAGGAGGAGGGCTACAAGACCTGAACTCCAACTTGAAACCTCAATGCAAAGACAAACCATATTCAATGAGAGTTAGGTTACAAGCTTAAAAGATTAATTCCCCCACATTTATGGAACACCACCCTCACCCTACAAAACCAACCATATGCTCCAAATGTAGCTCAGAAATGAATCCCCCCCCCCCCCCAGTAGTAAATCTCCATAGGATGATTCACAACTTCGGGGTAAAGTCTGTATAGCACACCAAAAGGCCAAGTAATTACAACCACTGCATTAAGCAAATAGCTAGCACTTAACAAATGTAACATGGAGCTACTGGATGAAAAGTGTTTTTGGGTGTAAAATGTACTTCATTATTTAAAACAGACATGGTGTGTTCATTCTGTAACACCATATAATTTAGCAGGGCATCAAAATAGACGTGTGTAAGTGCAGCCCTGTGCATTGGAGTTCACTGAAAACACAGGTTTCATTATTAAAAAGTGTAGTTTAGGTGTGGGTTATTTTCAGAATTGGAGTGATCCATATTTGTGATACCTACTTGAATATCCCAGTAGCTCAGAGCTCCTAGTACTAATTCAGGTTTAAAGTCCAACACCTCAATTTTCAATTTTAAGGTTCACTCCTTCAACCTCAGCTTGGCTCCCAGAGTCCTCATGAAAGTGTTGGATCTAATTGTAGAATTACAATAGAGACTAGGGATAATTCTGTTTCCTGGTAAATGCCTATCATCCCAATCGTCTCCTCAGATCCGGGACATCTTATCTCACCACAGTGCCCAGAATCAAGAGAGCCAGGTGTGGAGGCCGGTTGCTCTCCTACAACCTAGCCAAGATCTGGAACACTCTCCCCCTCTCAATCAGATCAGAACCTAAACTACTCACCTTCCGAAAGCTCCTTAAAACCTGGCTTTTTAATAAATCATCCTTTTAATAAATCATCTTTTTTTAATAAATTATTTAAATAAATTGTTTAAGTCTAGCGTACTCCGTCCAGCCCAACCTCTGCAGCGCTGGGACGCCCCAGGGTAGCCATCGCGCTTTATAAATTATCTTTTCATTTCATTCATATATGGACAACTGGTTTGTTCCTGGGCTTATCAGCAGAAGCAGTGAACAATGCAGCTTGATCAGTCAAATGATGTCTTATACCACATGGTTGGCTAATTAATTTACCAAAGCCTAATCTGACAATAGGTCAGGTCAGATCAACTTTATTCTGTCTTCCTGAGGACTGAGAAGAGAAACTTCAGCATCTTCTGCAAGACCTCTTATCCGATCCCTCACTGCAGCGGAGTCCTAGGATAACTATGCAAGGAGATATGGCAGCATGTACATTCACTGTTCTTGGGCCCTAAGTCACGTGCTATCTTGTCGCATTTGTTGACACATTCGAATTCTGCTTCCCAACAATTAAATGTACCACTTCTTCGCACTCAGTTGTCGGGAACACTAAAGCTTCCAAAACTATTCAATGGACTTCCTCTGGGTCCAAATTCAATACAAATCAATCAATCAGAGGAATTGTAAGCGCGCTACTCACCCGTGGGCGTCTCAAGCCACTGGGGGAGGGAGGAGGGAAGAGGTCCGCTGGTTTTGCTTAGCCGAAGAGCCAGGTCTTGAGGGTCTTTTCGAAGGTGTTCAGGGAGGGGGCGCATATGAGGTCTGCTGGTAGCTCGTTCCATGTCTTGGCTGTGCTGTGGGAGAAGGATCTTCCGCCTGCTCTGGCTCTGTGGATGCGCGGGGTTTCGGCTAGTGCGAGGTTGGAGGAACGGAGGCTTCTTTTGGGTACGTGGAAGTTGACTCTGTCGTTGAGGTATTTGGGTTCGTTGTTGTGTAGGCATTTGTAGGCGTGGGTGTAGATTTTGAAGGTGATTCTTTTCTCTACGGGGAGCCAGTGGAGTCTTCGTAGACCATTCGGCCCTTCTTCATCTCAAGTGAACGAACAGTAGTATTCTCTGCTCTTAAGTCCTTACTGCCTCTAATCAAAGGGAAGTTGGTGTTAGTTCTCACTGACTGTGAGAAGTTGGCCTGATGTATGATGTCACTAGTTATAGTGTACACCTTATATCAGTCCAAATACCCTTATGGTGATTGGTTGTAAAGTCAACCTTATAGACCAGCTATCCTAGTGGTAGCATGGACAAGAGCAGTCTTAGGCTAAACTCTGAATGGCATGTGAAGCCAGCTGTGATACCATATATAATCCCTTGAATACCAAATGAAAGGACACCACAACAGATATATATATAAAATAAAGTGTATTTATTCTAAGCAAACCCTCAGCACTCTTTATGAGTTTAGAGGTAAGTACAACACAGTCTTATTAATGCATACAGTAAGTCACACAGGTAAGTAATACAGTTAGGCCCTAGGGGCCACGCAAACCATATACTAAGTAAGTGGTATAAGAACCACTGTCACGGAAATAGAATAGGCCTAGGCCTAGGGAATCGCTGGGGCTACACTACACTAGCGTTAGTTAGGAAGTGGGAGGCCCACGGGATTCGTGTGCAGAGTGGAAACACTCACGCGTAATGCGTAAAAGTCAATAGCAATGTTACAGTTTAGAAATAGATAGATTTAGGACACTTCCGGAGTAGCTAGGAAGTTGAGACTTGAAAACTAGACACTAGGATAGTCACTATCCCGATGAGCACCGGAGTACCCAAGTTACCTAGCCCACAGGCTGCGGGTGCATAGGGGTGAAGATGCGTCGTTTTCGTCGTCGACTCCTATGGATGCCTGAAGAAAGATGCTGACAGGCAGTCAGGGGAGAGTGTCCGGTGGATCCCAAGCCTGGGATCAAGAAGAGAAGAAACCTGCAAGCAGAGGGGACAGAGTCAAGGTCACTAGCCAGTGACCACGTGGAACCAGGAAGGAACCAGGCGATGTCGTGAAGAGTTGCAGGTGAAGGTGAAGCTTGTCGCTGCAGCCAGGAGGACCAGGAAGCGTCGAGGACGACCAGGACCAGGAGGCGAGCTGTCCCACGAAGGCTCTTGCTGTCGGCGGCGTCGAAGTTGGACTAGGACTCACCAAGCCTTGGCAAGCGGAACCCACGAAGAACAAGGGACTTGCTTCTGGTGCAGACCAGGAAGGTCTGGGGTGCTTCTTCTTTGCAGAGAAGCGGGAGCCAGTCTGGAGGAGCCAAACCAGCGCAGAAGATTTCAGGGAGCGTCGTCACAGAGGCCACTAGCCAGCGGGCAAGCAACCGGACAGACGCGGCAAGCAGGAAAATGCTGAAGGGCCCCACGCAGGACTCGTGGAGTGTGGGGGGCTGATCTTCGGTGCAGTTGGTGCTTGGGGTTGGGGCTTCTCAATCCCCGGTGCACAACTTCGAGGGTACCTCAGAAGCTGCGCTGTAAGTTACTAGCCACTTTTCCCAGGTAGCCGGTCCCACGTCGCTCGTCGCCTCCACGGATCTCAGCTCTGCTGCAGATGTGGATGAGGGTCGGAGAAGTCTGGAAATCAAGGCTCTGGTCGGGCTCTGCAGTCGGTTCCTCGTAGAACGGTCGCAAAGCAAAGGGTAGTCTCTTGATGGTGCCTGTTTGCACAGGGTAGCCACTCCTTGGCTACAAGGGAGATTCTTCAGTCTTCTTCTTTCGTCGAATGTCGAAGGTCCAGAGTTTCTGTTCAGTTTTGCAGGTTCAGGATAATCTAATGTCTTGAGGCCCAACTCCCACTCTTATACTAATCTGGGGGGCTGGGATACCTGCTAGGTCACGCCTTATGGGTGGGACCTGGGAGGGGGTGGTTACACCCACTTCCCTTTGTCCAGTTTCGCGCCAGAGCTGGGGCTGGAGTGCCCCAGCGCCGGTTTGAACTGGACTATGCAAGGAACACCTTGTGTGCCCCAGGCATGTCTCATTCCTTTCAGCCCACCCTGCCCCAATACACTAAAGGCTGTCTGGGGAGGGGCTAGCACCTCCCCAAGCAGGAAACCTATTGTCCAGGCCTCCCTGGCTGGGATCACTCCCAGCAGCAGGAGGTCAGACTTGTGTCTGTGGCAGCAGCATCCATTTTGTGATGCTGAGGCTTTGGTCAGAGGCTAACAGCAAAGTAGGATTTTAACATGTCTCTCCCTCTAGAAGGGAGGGATAATATCCTCATCACCAGAAATGGTATGGGGGTATTATTCCAAAGTGTTAGACACCTTACACGACATGTTTTGATAAAGCCAAACCATAGTTACCATAACCGTTTAAGATTATAAGGCACTTTAAGAGTATATGGTAGGCTATATCATAGAACAGCTATAAGGACATGGTTCCGAAAGCTGCAGACAGGCTCAGCTCATGCTAGAGCACCATCTCACATGTTACCAAGCACTCTGCCTCCAGGATTGTTAAGGCCTGCCATAGGAGTGACTGATAGGTACACATGTGTCTATATATAAGGTAGGTATAGGAATACTACACCTAAGCAAGGGGTGATTACACGACCTTGCCCCAGCTGAGTGATCAGCCAGTTGTGTCTGATTGGAAGGCCAGACCAGGGGTGGCATAATACATGCTGCAGCCCCTGGGAGGCCTAGGGTACACCTATGCCCTGGGTACCTAGGGTACACTGTACAGGGTCCAATAAGGTGATCCTTACCAATTGTGTATGTACCTAGGGTACATGGAGTCCATTTTACAGAGAGAGCAGACAGCCTGAGACCCTGAATGGCAGGATCTCAGGCCAACTAAGTCGAAAAACCAGCTAGACACTAGGCAAAAAGTTGGGGGTAACCATAGTCAGATATCCACCTTCCTACACAACCCCCCCCAAAAGAAAGGAGATAAGGCTGGCCTTGACAAGGCAAGCCTCTATTGCCTGAGTGGCCATATAAGGAAGAACCAGCACTGGCATGGTTACCCCCTGTCTCATGGTCCACTAAGCAATCCCTCATCTTAAAGATATCATAGGTTCTCCACCATAGGGAATCTCTACCTTTGGTGTGTCTTTGCAAAGTAAAAGGCTGGTGTTGAGATGGAGTACTGAAGTGAGTGTCCCCAGAGTGAGGCCTCAGCTTCCTCCAATCATCCTCCACCATGGATGCCTTTCTTTCTCTAACTGAGTTGCACTGTGCTCTCAGGGTCAGCCTCTGGCTACCTAAAGCTGGAGGCTGGGTCCCTTTTGTGGGCTTACTGGAGGGACAGGTCAGGTTTGGGGCCCTAAGGTCCCATGTTTGCCTGTGCCCAACAGAATCCCTCTGGGGGAGGTCCCTAACTACCTGTGAAGGGGATCCCTCAGGAATGTTTTTACCCATCACCTGGCTAGGGCAACTAACCAGGCAATCCTCATTCTTTTGAAGGGGGGGCTCTTGTGGACAGGGGCCCTCTTGGGGTCCACTGGCCTCCCTGACCTCTGCAGCCCTGGGCTGACTGAGGCAGGGTAGAGAGAGGCAGGCTACCTGCACCAGACTGGGTCCCACCTTGGAAGGGGCCACTGACATCAGAGGCTCTGCCAGGCCAGGCCTGGCTACCTCTGGGGCAGTTCCTTCACAAGGGGTGAGGTCAGATCCCTGAGGAGGCTGACCTTTTCCTAATGTCTGGGGAGAGGGAGACTTTTCTTCCTCCCCACTACTCTCTGTTTGTGTGGAGTGATCCATAGTTTCAGGCTTCACTACACCTATATCAGTCTGAGTATGGGCTGAGACCATTACAGCCTTGCCAACCTTTTCAGGAAGGCACTCAGTTTGTGTTTGAGCTGTGACTGTCACAGCTCTGCCAATTTCTACAGGGAAGTCTGTCTGTGCCTGGGCTGTGGCTACCACTGCCCTTCCAACCTTTTCAGGGAGGAAAGCTACTTGGACAGGGGTTGTGACTGGCACAACCCCACTACCCTTTTTGGAAAGGCCTACCATTTTAGAATGGGTGTCTTGTTCAACTCCAGCCCAAGCTGAGAGTTCTAAGTCATTCCCCAGCAAGCAGTCCACAGGCAAGGTTGGAGACACTGCCACCCTTTTAGGGCCAGTGACACCTCCCCAGCTGAGACATACCTCTGCCATGGGATGACTGTTCTGTTTGCCATCAATGTTAGTTACCTGGTATGAGAAACCAGGCAAAAGCTGCTCAGAGGGAACTAGCCTATGGGCCACCATAGTGATGCTAGCTCCAGTGTCTCTGTAGGCCTCAGCTTTTCTACCATTGATGTAGGGTTCCTGTCTGTACCTGCCCAAAGTGTTGGGACAGGCAGTGAAGTTGGCAAACCCCATGCCACCATCACAGACAAGAGTAGCTGCTGTAGGGGAATTGGCTAAGCCAGAATCCCCCTGTGTTCCCCAAGAAAACCCAACCAAATTTTTGGGGGCACTCCCACCACCTGGGGGATTACTGCTGACAGTAATAGGTGGTGTGACAGGAGTAGTTGGAGGAACAGTTTTGTTTTTAGCCTGTGGACAACTGCTGTCAGTTTTCCAATGCCCAGGTGTTTAACACACATGGCAGTAAGGCTTTTTAACTGTGGTAGAGGAGGGAGCTTGGGACCCACCACCCTGTGTGGAGTTTTGGGGCCCTGAGGAAGATTTCTCTTTTGTTTTATCCCCACCCTTCTCTTGAGGCTTGGTGGTATCTTTCTTTTGGTCACCACCCTGATTTTTAGGCCTAATCCTGGTCCTGACCCATTTATCTGCCCTCTTTCCCAATTCTTGGGGAGAGGTCAAATCTGAGTCTACCAGGTGTTGATGGAGAAGCTGGTTCTGACAATTACTAAGGATCTGCTCCCTCATAATCAAGTTGTACAATCCTGTATAGTCCTGCACCTTGCTGCCAGTTAACCAACCTTCCAAAGCCTTAGTGGCACAATCCACAAAATCAGACCAGTCCTGTGTCTGTGTCTTCTGGGTGTCTCTGAACAACAACCTATATTGCTCAGTGGTTAAGCCAAACCCATCTATCAGAGCACTCTTCAGGACTTTGTAATTGTTTGCATCCTCATCACTGACTGTGAGGAGCTTGTCTCTACCTTTGTCAGAAAAGGAGAGCCACAAGATAGCTGCCCACTGACTTTGGGGTACCTGCTGTACTTTGCAGGCCCTCTCCAAAGCAGTCATCCATTTGTGGATGTCATCCCCATTCTGATATGGGGGGACTATCTTGCTTAGGTTTCTATGGTCATAAGACCTATCCCTATCTCTAGGAATGTTGCTGCCACCAGTGGGTTCTGACCCACACAATTTTTGCTCTCTAGCCAGAGCAAGCTTCTCTTTGGCAAGGGCAATTTCTTCCCTCTGAATCCTCAGATTAGCTTCCCTCATTCTGGCTTTATGCTCCTTTCTCTCAGGTGAAGTCATTCCCCTGTGAGAGGAAGCATTAGAGATGCTAGAAACATGGGAGTGGATGGATTCCCTTGAAGGGGATCTGTCCCTCCTGCTTCTCTGTGAATGTCTACTTGTGGGTCTGTATGGGGGGACCCCATGCAAACTCCCATGTAAACTTAAGTTAGCCTGGCTAAGTCTCCTTACTTGGCTCTGGCTGTCTACCTCCCCATCTGAAGTCCCATCTGACTCATCTGTGGTGGGTAGACCCTTATCTACAGCTATGGCACCATCCCTGGCAGCTCTTTCAGCATCATAGGCCTCCAGAAGCTCCACTAGCTGTCTAAGGGTAGGGTTTGCACCCTGTTTTATTCCTCTGGAGGTACACAATTGTCTCATCTCCTGGAATGTGAATGCATCATACCTAGAGGGAACCTGTCTAGGATTCTCCTCTCCTGAGGGAGCATCAGTGTGATCTCCACCCAGGGGCATGATTCTAGTGAGGGTGTGGTGTGTGCACCTACCTACACTAGTTGTATCTACTAAACCTCTCTAGTAGTTGTAGTCAGGGTGTGTTACTCCCTTCAACCTACAACTACTAAGTCCAGTAGGACTTAAGTATTATAACTATGTTATATGTACCTAGACAATATCTGTGTGATCTTTCAATTTAGTATCTCAAGATTACAATGGTATTACAACAGCAAGCTCAGATCCCAACCGCTGCTCACCAATGTGAGAAGTTGGCCTGATGTATGATGTCACTAGTTATAGTGTACACCTTATATCAGTCCAAATACCCTTATGGTGATTGGTTGTAAAGTCAACCTTATAGACCAGCTATCCTAGTGGTAGCATGGACAAGAGCAGTCTTAGGCTAAACTCTGAATGGCATGTGAAGCCAGCTGTGATACCATATATAATCCCTTGAATACCAAATGAAAGGACACCACAACAGATATATATATAAAATAAAGTGTATTTATTCTAAGCAAACCCTCAGCACTCTTTATGAGTTTAGAGGTAAGTACAACACAGTCTTATTAATGCATACAGTAAGTCACACAGGTAAGTAATACAGTTAGGCCCTAGGGGCCACGCAAACCATATACTAAGTAAGTGGTATAAGAACCACTGTCACGGAAATAGAATAGGCCTAGGCCTAGGGAATCGCTGGGGCTACACTACACTAGCGTTAGTTAGGAAGTGGGAGGCCCACGGGATTCGTGTGCAGAGTGGAAACACTCACGCGTAATGCGTAAAAGTCAATAGCAATGTTACAGTTTAGAAATAGATAGATTTAGGACACTTCCGGAGTAGCTAGGAAGTTGAGACTTGAAAACTAGACACTAGGATAGTCACTATCCCGATGAGCACCGGAGTACCCAAGTTACCTAGCCCACAGGCTGCGGGTGCATAGGGGTGAAGATGCGTCGTTTTCGTCGTCGACTCCTATGGATGCCTGAAGAAAGATGCTGACAGGCAGTCAGGGGAGAGTGTCCGGTGGATCCCAAGCCTGGGATCAAGAAGAGAAGAAACCTGCAAGCAGAGGGGACAGAGTCAAGGTCACTAGCCAGTGACCACGTGGAACCAGGAAGGAACCAGGCGATGTCGTGAAGAGTTGCAGGTGAAGGTGAAGCTTGTCGCTGCAGCCAGGAGGACCAGGAAGCGTCGAGGACGACCAGGACCAGGAGGCGAGCTGTCCCACGAAGGCTCTTGCTGTCGGCGGCGTCGAAGTTGGACTAGGACTCACCAAGCCTTGGCAAGCGGAACCCACGAAGAACAAGGGACTTGCTTCTGGTGCAGACCAGGAAGGTCTGGGGTGCTTCTTCTTTGCAGAGAAGCGGGAGCCAGTCTGGAGGAGCCAAACCAGCGCAGAAGATTTCAGGGAGCGTCGTCACAGAGGCCACTAGCCAGCGGGCAAGCAACCGGACAGACGCGGCAAGCAGGAAAATGCTGAAGGGCCCCACGCAGGACTCGTGGAGTGTGGGGGGCTGATCTTCTGTGCAGTTGGTGCTTGGGGTTGGGGCTTCTCAATCCCCGGTGCACAACTTCGAGGGTACCTCAGAAGCTGCGCTGTAAGTTACTAGCCACTTTTCCCAGGTAGCCGGTCCCACGTCGCTCGTCGCCTCCACGGATCTCAGCTCTGCTGCAGATGTGGATGAGGGTCGGAGAAGTCTGGAAATCAAGGCTCTGGTCGGGCTCTGCAGTCGGTTCCTCGTAGAACGGTCGCAAAGCAAAGGGTAGTCTCTTGATGGTGCCTGTTTGCACAGGGTAGCCACTCCTTGGCTACAAGGGAGATTCTTCAGTCTTCTTCTTTCGTCGAATGTCGAAGGTCCAGAGTTTCTGTTCAGTTTTGCAGGTTCAGGATAATCTAATGTCTTGAGGCCCAACTCCCACTCTTATACTAATCTGGGGGGCTGGGATACCTGCTAGGTCACGCCTTATGGGTGGGACCTGGGAGGGGGTGGTTACACCCACTTCCCTTTGTCCAGTTTCGCGCCAGAGCTGGGGCTGGAGTGCCCCAGCGCCGGTTTGAACTGGACTATGCAAGGAACACCTTGTGTGCCCCAGGCATGTCTCATTCCTTTCAGCCCACCCTGCCCCAATACACTAAAGGCTGTCTGGGGAGGGGCTAGCACCTCCCCAAGCAGGAAACCTATTGTCCAGGCCTCCCTGGCTGGGATCACTCCCAGCAGCAGGAGGTCAGACTTGTGTCTGTGGCAGCAGCATCCATTTTGTGATGCTGAGGCTTTGGTCAGAGGCTAACAGCAAAGTAGGATTTTAACATGTCTCTCCCTCTAGAAGGGAGGGATAATATCCTCATCACCAGAAATGGTATGGGGGTATTATTCCAAAGTGTTAGACACCTTACACGACATGTTTTGATAAAGCCAAACCATAGTTACCATAACCGTTTAAGATTATAAGGCACTTTAAGAGTATATGGTAGGCTATATCATAGAACAGCTATAAGGACATGGTTCCGAAAGCTGCAGACAGGCTCAGCTCATGCTAGAGCACCATCTCACATGTTACCAAGCACTCTGCCTCCAGGATTGTTAAGGCCTGCCATAGGAGTGACTGATAGGTACACATGTGTCTATATATAAGGTAAGTATAGGAATACTACACCTAAGCAAGGGGTGATTACACGACCTTGCCCCAGCTGAGTGATCAGCCAGTTGTGTCTGATTGGAAGGCCAGACCAGGGGTGGCATAATACATGCTGCAGCCCCTGGGAGGCCTAGGGTACACCTATGCCCTGGGTACCTAGGGTACACTGTACAGGGTCCAATAAGGTGATCCTTACCAATTGTGTATGTACCTAGGGTACATGGAGTCCATTTTACAGAGAGAGCAGACAGCCTGAGACCCTGAATGGCAGGATCTCAGGCCAACTAAGTCGAAAAACCAGCTAGACACTAGGCAAAAAGTTGGGGGTAACCATAGTCCGATATCCACCTTCCTACACTGACAATATGGTGACAGTTGCAGTTATCAATGGCCACAGGGGACAAGATCTCCAATCCTTGCTCTTCTGGTGTGCCATCTGGGTTGTTGAGAAGAACAACATATAAACTCCATGAAAGGTCTTCATATTCATTTCTTGAACAGTTTTTTTTAGCAGACAATATCAAACAAATTTTCCCAAATATCAGGATTAGTCTATTCACCTGCAGATTTTCAATTTTATTTGCTAAACTCTCAGGACCCCAGGACTGGACAAGGTCTACTCAGTCCAGCGACCCAAGCCATTCAACTTTCTGAATGCCTTTCTACTCACACATCATATTCAAGATATTAGGTAGTTTTTCAGAACTGATGTTTCTAAAAAGATTTCTTCTCTATCCTGTGACCTCCTTTCTGCATTTTAGTTCTTATATGGGTGTTTCATATGGATTCGGCGTTCTCAACATTATGAGCTCATCGTATAGCAATTACATTTTTCTGCAGTCCATGGGGTGCATTTGACCTTCTCAGACTACATTTGATTCACACTGCCTCCTTACGGGTCTGGGAGGCGAGAGTATGAATTTTGGTGTTTGGGTTTTCTTTTCAGTTCTTTCAGAATTGAAGTGAATAAATAACCTTAATAAATATTAGGTGTAGCAGTACCCGTGTATTCAGCAGGTTTATCTAAGCAAACACCAAGTGTTTTAAGGGTTCATGTCCTCATATTATTGTAGCTGGTTTGAGGAAGAGGGACATGGAAGTAAAGCTTGGGTTATTTACTGGTGTTTAGGCCTGGGTGTTACAGTTTACTCCGCCGGTGGATTAATTGGAATTTGTAAATTTGGAGTTACTCTTGTAATGTGGAATTACTTTTAAATTCTGCTGCTCTGCCAGTGGAATTAATCTGTAATAATTATTTGTTTCTAAAAGGGCTGGAAGAGAGAGCAGCCCCTCTGTTTAAAAATCACTGCAAATGAAAGTTTAATCTGCATTGTTTTTTAAACATAGAGGGACTGCTCCCTCTTCCTGCCCTGTTTAAAAATAACTGCAGTGCATACCCTTCGACAACCTTACATACTCTGCAGTTATTACTGCAGAGTATGTAAGGGTGCCGAGGACTATGCACTGTAGAGTGATATTCAATGGTTTCTAAAGTTTAGAAACCACCGTGTACCGTTCGGCGGCAGCACCCTCACATACTCTGCCGTAATCACTGCAGAATATGCAAGGGCGCTGAGTGGTGTTTAGCTCTGCTATTTTCATAGTGCAAAATGCATCCTCGCATCCATTGTTGGACAAAAGGGTGCATTTTGTGATAAGAAAATAGTGCCAATTGCCCACTCCACCCACCACGAAATTCTTTGGAATTTTAATGTCATTCTGTTTAATCAAAATCTGCCAATTCTGCCCCTCTTACTGGTAATCATAATTGCTCGTATTCCAAGTACACCTTGAACCAATCCTATTTTGCTACCCTCCCTCTCAGTTCCTCGACCCTCATTGGCTCCCATAATTCCAGGTAGATGCTGGGACTGCCTCCCTCTTTGTGGCGACCAGCAGGGGGAGGCAGAGCAACATTCAGTCTTGATTCCGGTCTTAAATCATATGACTGGAACGAGTAAAGGTAGCTATCTGTAAGTTATCCTTCTGAAATAAGTTGTTAGGGTTTTTATTTGACTGCAGTGTGGATTTTGCAGTGCCATAATAAGTTTGGATAATTGGAACTATGGATTCACTTGTGTGAAAATCAGGAGTGACCAAAGAGACCTCACAAGTCCTTAATCTCTCCTTCTAGTGAAGTCACCGGAAGTGACATTGCATGACCTTCCATCACTGGAAATGACATCATGTGACTGTTGCCTTTAGGCTGAGCAAGTGGACAAAAAATCTTACAATAAGTGTAAAATGAATAATATAACCGAATATCTTCACCAAAGCAGCCAAAATTCGCAAGCAAGTTCATCTGTATTAGAGTTGTGACATCACTTAACCCCTAAATGATGCTCCTAGTATGTGACATACTCTGTCTACTCTTTAGTTTCATGCTGGTTCCTGCAGAAGGGTGGATACTAGCCCAAACAGTCCGCTCTCGTCTCTCCTGTTGCCACTGGAGACATGGATGGTTCATTTGTGCATAGATTGCTCCGTGGATCGCACACGCAGTTATTGAGATCCCGTAGAGGACCAAAGTGGTTAATTGACACCCCTGCCTTAATACCACTTTGGAGCTGCAATACAATATCATTCTTTGTGGTCTCAAAGGTTTTTCTTTCTACTCAAAGACTGCCTTGTTGTCAACCCTCAGTGTTGCCGAAGGACTCTGTGTCTGCTCTACGCCCTAGGGAGGAGCAGCATGTCTCTGAGCTTGCTATGGATCTGCTTGTGATCTTGAGCACTGCCATCAGGTCCTCCTGAAGATCTTGTGCTAATTGGCCTTGTTTGCACGGAATTCAGCCTCCCGGCCCCCAGGCTGTCGGGCAGTAAGAGGTCGCCGACATGTCTGTAAGGCATACCTGACCCTGCTCCTGCAGTACTTTTAACACAAGGTGCCCATGGATGAGACGCTCTGCAGCCTTCTACTGCAGAGCATCAAGGGAGAGATGGCAGCAGACTTAGGAGGCAGCCGTCTGCCCACACCCTTAAAGGTGAACTGTGCCCCAGGAGGTGTGGGCGGGGTTTGGGTTAATCAGACAGCCATTCGTTACCTGCCTGCATCCCTGCCTTGTGTAAAGCCGCATGCTCGTTTGGGGCGGAGGCAAGCGATGATCAGCCGCATGGCCATTACTGCTTGACCTGCCCATCGTACTGTCACCACCATTAAAGAAAGCAAAGGAACCCCAAGGATTTCTTGAATGGAGTCGCTGTCCGTTTCTTTGTCTGGACACTGTTTTTTTAAGCATGCGAAGACGTCATCCAGCAATTAACATTTAGGACAGAGATCATTTAAACCATTTTTGTCTGACTAGCATATCAGCCTGAAAGGCTTCTTGATATAAATTCTGCCATTTAAACATAACATGGAAAGTATTTGTTTTTTGTGAAAACCAAGAATGCTGGTCACCCTCGGCGCACTGTGGGGCCTTTCCTATCATTCTCATTGGCGATCAGTTTTGACGAAGTGTTTCAACTAAACTGTGTTTGAGTAGTCCGTCCTTTCTGCTAAGTGCACCCTCTTGAGTGCATTTACCGCTTGTCAGAAGTGCAACCTAGTGAACATACGAGGTTTAAAGACAGGCCATCTGTTACTCTCCCAACCTTGGATGCTTGTCAAACAGTTCTAAAAATAAACCGATGCCAACAGCAAGGGGTGCAAAGGTGCTTTTATTCAAAGTAGCATGGCTGCGATAAAAAAAAAAAACGAAATTAAGATGGTCTGTCTCCTATCACACTACTGATTTTAAGGGCATGCTTTTGCCTATGGGCTTCTTGGCCATGACTGCGCTCAAAGTTTTCGGCTCAAACCAGCGTTCCTTATCCCCTGAGTGGTGGACCTTTTTGTGGAGCCAAGGACACCTGAATCATGCATACTTAATATAACTTAACACATATTCAATTAATGCAAGGCTCGAACCTACCTTGCGCTATGTTATTATGTCTGGGTTTGTATAGCGCCTTCTATCTTTAGGATGATGGTGGTGCTTCCTTGAGCAAATTCTTGTTGCAACCTAAATTTTAAAAATTTAATCATTGATTTAGACATAAAAAAATGATTGGGGTGGGAATATGTATGTAGACAGAGTTTGCATCACTGATCACATGCCATGACGTCAGCATAGCTGCCAAAGTTTCAGATTGCTGTGTGTGACATTTTCATAATTTCAGTGTAATTATGAGTGACATTTCAATGACCATGAGTGACACTTTCTGACGGGCAAAATTAAGCAATGAAGATGAGGGAAACATATACATATCAGAAATTACACCCATTTGACCAACGTGAAACACTAAGATGCTTGTCAAACTGCTGCAAAGCACCAGAATGGAAGGGCACTAACCTAGCGCCCTTGAAACCTGATCGTACCGTTAAATAAATGTATAACCATGATAAACATTAAACAAGTCTTTCAGAGATTTTATTAAAGTTCTGTGCAGATGTGCAGCTAAATACAAAAGATAATACTTACTTGATGCAACAGCTTGTCATTTGCATTATAAAATAAACAATATACTCTTATTTTACTGGTTCCTCCCTGCTGCCAGCAATCCATCTCAGTCAGATGCAGAGCATCAGTGTGGACACCAGGCCACTCTCTGTTCCACGTGGGACCTGACACAAGTTGATGTGAGGCCCGAACAACACTTCTCAGGTGCCTAATTACATTTTTGAGTCAACAGAGTTAGCTGACTCGGGGACTCAACAGCCACCGGCGCCCTGGGATAGCAGGCACCAGGCATTGGGCAAACCTCAAGCTGGCTGAGGCACACACAGTCACTCACAGCCGAGCAGCCAGGGTGCTGTAGTGTTATTTGAAAAAAACTATTCAAAAACTATTCTCTCAGCCCAAATATTCTACAGAAGGGCCTATTCCGTGTGAGCAAGCACTTGGATTGCGGGCCCCCACTATATGAGTGCAGTAATATCAATGCTCAGCCTGCTCAGGTAGAGGGTCCTGATTTTCCTGCTCAGCTCACAGCCACAGTTCCTGCCCTAGCAGCCAACTGGGTTTGTGGCGCCCTTGAGTACAAGTACTGGGAAGTCTATATACTCGGTGGTCTGGGGAAAACCAACGTGCTGCTCTTGGCCTGCAAGGGGAGAGGGGCTGGTACTACAATCCCAATCCTCTTGTGCCACTATCAAAGGCGTCCCAATTTACCAGGAGGGCAGAGGTGACGTCCTCACCTGACCCACAAATATGCAGTAATCTAGGGCCGTGGCGCCTAGCAGTGCAGAGGTGCTAACCGCCCAAAACAATTGCCATAAGACAAGTGGTCCGGCAAACGGCATAGATGAACTGCTAAGTCAACACATGACACACACAACTTGCAGACAGCCGCTGCATCAGCACAGGGTAGTGATTGTGGGGCAAGCCTTGGGCTGGGACACAATTTGCCGGGAGGTAGCCTGAGAGGGAGCCAGGGTGCTGTTTAACTTGTGCGGCTCTCTGGAAAACTACAGTGTGAGTGATGACCAGAATCATAAATGTGACTGCAGACTTCAAGTTCAGCTCAACTAACACATGGCAAGCAGGCTGGATGCGAAGCGTCTATAAAGCAAATTTGTGAGGAGTCAGTAAAAGATTAACACAGAGGTGCACTACGTTTGAGACACTCACTCACTTAAATTGCGAGCCGGCAGCAATTCAGTTTTCGGGCCGCCCGCCTCCTCAGCATCCTGGTTGCTACTCCCTCCCTCTGCAAACGCACCGCTGAGGCATTCTGAGGCTGAGCAGCAGCTGCTGCACTGTGTGCGCACTCTGGCTCCAGCTACCGCCGCGTTCCATAGGGTTGGGTCTGGCAGTTGCAGGGATGACATTGTTAACATTTTACCACGTGGTGGTACAAGCAGCGCTGCCATTACCACAGCCTTACAAACTAGTATCAAACTGCAGCCACCCGTATGCGCCGCTGCAGGCGGCAGGCGTAATCACCTATTAAAGTAACTGTCACTGACTCACTGCGTCAGTTGCTGTCTTGGTAGCAGCCATTGGGCACTGCCTCTGACGTCAGTAATAATCAGAATCAATGCTGTGCAGCGGGAATCCTTTCTGTTACTTTGTAGCTAGTAGGAGCTAGCTGCTCAGCAAACTAGCTCATCAGCGTAATGCAGGGCACAGGTACGTATTGGCCCTAATTTTGGTGGGAGGTCATCTACTGCCCGATCAATAGATTCAGGTCACCTAAAATCTGGAAAAGGGGAGATTGGCAGCATGCATCTTTACTGTATCCATGATCTAACAGGGATCTCCACTTTGTAATACTTTACCCCATTGGTTTAAAAAGCAACCCCAGTTATCTGTTTGTTTTACTCAAGATATTAATTAATGTGGATGGAATTTCAAGGGCAGTCGATTTTCACCAAAATAGTGGTCCAGCCATTAGATCAAATTTTTGGGATGTCCATAAAAACTCAACGCAGCAGCACTGCACCCACACTCAAAGTTCTACTGGCCATTAGGGGAAGTGTTGTTGCATTGTGCATCCCAGACATCTCTGTGCAAAATCAGGTCTGTCTTGGGTATGAATGGCTTTTTTTTTATTTCAAGCCATCCTTTAAACATATCTAAGTAAATCTATGCCAATATTTTTGTGTGGAAAGGAGAATCCAATAGCATTTATCCGGAGGAGCCAGAAACTCACAGTCTGCCAGAGATCTTTTGCTCCAACCAGCTCGCTTCCGGAAAAAAAAAAAAAACTACAATCGAGCCTTCTCTGGGGCCGCTCCAAGAATATGTAACTCTCTCCCGCCCACCATCAGAAGACTGTCGTCTTTGGCACGCTTCAAAAAGGAGACTAAAACATTCTTAATGGGCAAATTCCTCGCCTAACGATCGCATTACAGTCACCTCAACGTCCTTGTTACACCCACCTTTACGGCATTATCCATGGCTTTTCCGGAAGATACCTTCCCGGCCCTTCTGGGCATCCCACCCGGGAGTTGAGACTGCTTATATTCTTGTATAATGAATCTGCCTGTTTTTATCCCAACTGTATCCAGGATTTGAGACTGCTTGTTTTTCCGGTATTATATATCTATCCCTGTGTATCCCAATGGTATCCTCCCCTCCTAAGTCTTTTGCATACCACCCGTCAATCCTGTAAAGCGCTCTGATACCCTCACGGGTCTGGTTCGCGGTCTATACAACTTTAAAAATGAAATAAAAATAAATAGATTTATAATAAATCACAGGGTTTCTAGAGTTGCAATTTAAAACCCCAGGACCAAGACAGCATATAAAAAATTGTTAATTGGTGCAAAGTCGTGGTTGCACTGAATAGACGTGTGTGACTCATAGCCCAGTAGGCCATTGGTTTTCAGTACCTTGCTTTACAACCTATCTGACATCTTGGTCCTTGAAGATTTACTTGCCATAATTATGTCCTGAACGTATTCCTCAGTTAATCTTTGAGACAATTTAAGGTGTAAATCAGTTGCTGCCCAAGTCAATTGACTCTTAGAGGCATATTATTTTAAGTGGGGGAGCATATCAATCCAGATTCCACTTTCCACCAGTTGTGCCCTCACCACCTCCATCTCTTACACCATCTCCTACACCTTCCTTTAGTCTAACCCTCACCTAAACTTAACTCCATCACTTAACCCAACACTTAGCCCAGTAGTAGCACCAGCCTTTACTTCAAACCTGACCATAACAACTTCCCTTACTCTCACCCAAGCCCTTAAAATGAACCCAACCCGAACACAGTCGCTTACCACATCCTTAATTCTTACAGCTATCTTTACCTCATCCTACCCATACACCTTCTATTACATCTCACTATACCTTACTTTAAACCTACATTTGACACTTTTTTCACTTGTATGTGTATTCTGCGTTTTGTAGTCTAATGTTTATCTCTCTACTGCTGTTGCTCCTCTGATTTCCTAATTAACTGTACTGATGGGCGCGATTGTGTATCCATGGGACTTACTAAATTTATAAAGGATGAGATTCTACATAAATAGATCACAAAACATATTTGTATCTGCCGCACAGGGGATCCCACCTGTCATACACAGAAGGCGCAGAGGGAACAACACTCAAATTTAAAATCAGGAAAAATTATGTCAGGAAACCAAAATAACCTCTGAAATAAAGTAGATTAAGCAGAATTAAAGAGCAGGCACAACCCGCTTATAGTCGTAGCACTTATTATTAAGACCTGTTTTTTTTCAGATTTTAGTTTTAGAAGCGCCTCTACACAAATCTAATGTATGTGTCCGTTGTTTGGAAAAAGGAGTCCCTTACAAGACAGACGGAGCTTACATCACAGGCCGGATGGCCTTAAAGGGTATTATGTTTTTTTTAACAAAATGTTTGTGGTGCTGCAGGGGATGAAACGTTTGCACAGGAAAGGAGCACGTTTCCGAGCGGTGGTTTTGGAGCAGAGCTGAAGATGGGCCCGTCTGCGGCGCTTCGCCTCCAGCTCGCCAAGGCGATGCCTGCCAGCGTCGGGGCCGCGTGCAGAACATATGATTAACCCACGGTTGCGGAGGGTGGCCTCACATTGAGCGCTTCATTATCAGATTTAGAGCCGCATACCATTCCTTTATTGACCTGCCTGCTGTAATCAATGCGGCAGCCGCACGGATCTGAAATCGTGTTCCCTCACTCTAGCCGCTGCGTCTTGCCTCCACTGCTGATTTTGCATTATCTCTTAAATGACACCGCCTAAATGAGTATGGATTTGTCGCTCGCAAATAGTCTCTGCTTCGATTTGCGGATGGTAAACCTCTTGCATTTTCTTTTTGTCGCTGTTAACTCTGGCCTAAAAATAGCTTTGTACTGGAGTGGAAGAGGGAGAGACCACAGAAAATGGCCTGGAGAAGAGCTGCGCGTGAGCAGAACAGCCACTTGCAATGGGCTGAAGGCAAGGAGGCCTGTTAATAGGCTCTGGGCAGATATGTGCACTAATGGTGCATGTCTGGGCCACAGTAATTTCATTTTTCCATTAACTATTTCCCCACTAATCCTGTTTGGGTTCTGGAGAAGCATGCTACCTGCCATTAAATGCTTCAACACCTCATCTGGGGTAGCAAGCGCTATATAAATGTAAACCCTTTTCCGCTTCTATCCCTCCACTATCCTTCTCAATCCAAATAGGACTAACACATCCACCACTCAAATTAATTTCATATTTCGCTAATACTGGTTCACCACTAATTCTTTATGGGTTCCGGAGTAGCGTGCTACTCTTCGGAAAAAGCGCTTCAACGCCTCAGCAGGGGTAGCAAAGCGCTATATAAATGCAATTACAATACAACACACTATATCACTTTCTCTGCGCCACTTTGCAATGCATTGGTCGCTGGTAGAATTTTTCTGATCAACTGAAACAAATGAAATTTAGACCAGTTATGGTGCATCATTTTTATACAGTGTAATTTATAATCCATTATTTATTTTTATTGCGCAACAAAATGGAGCTGGGGGAACTTCCAATATTCTAATAGGCAGGGCTAGTAGATTAAACCAGATCTCCCGCTGTCCACATTGGTCTCTCTCTTTCTAATATGCCTCTACTATCTCTATATATTATGTAATTCATAGTAAACTGCAATCCCAGTATAGAAGCCTATCTCTAATTTTCTTACTAAAGTTGAGCTGTGACGTTTCAAATGACAATGCTGCTCAACTGTAATGAGGCATTACAACTCGGTTGTGACGCATTACTTGGTTGAGTGTTTTTATTGCTCAAAATGTAGTGGAATAAAAACCCGTATTAGACCGGAATCTGAAATATGGAAGCTATTTTATTGTGCCTGTGAAATATGGATTTCATAAACATCATTACAGCATCCAAACCATTCTGCAGAGGTGTGACATTGTCAGGGCTTCTAAGATTGTGCAACAAGGAGGGCCAAATTATGCAGCCAAGGTTATCTATATTATGAGGTGAAAATGCAAATTATGAAGCACATTCTCTGTCAATAGCAGTTTCATCCATTTAGGTACAAACAAATTTTTTTGAGAAATCTGCCCTAAATTCATATTCATGCAGTAAATGCTGTACCTACACAATCATAAAAATCCACTGGACAACAGGAAAATCTAGATGCTACGGATATTTGTGCAATAAGGTAAAATCAAATTTGTGAGAAGTTGGCCTAGTATATGCTGTCCACTAATTAAAGAGGGCAACTTGCACCAGTCCAAACAACCCTAATGGGGATTTAAGAGGTCAAAGAGGTCAAAGATAACCTTAGAAAGCTATCCAAGTGGTAGCTGTGGAGAGCAGCCTACAGGCTTAGTCTTGAAGGAATGTTAAGGAGCTTCTTTTACCAGAATGCAACCTTATAGTATTGGCTAAGTGAAAGGAGAACCACACAGTAGTTAAAGGAATATGTATTTATTAATATAACAATCTCTAGTACAACACAGTATCTCCTACATGGAGATAATCACAAAGCACACACTATTTAGTACAGAAATGACAGTAAATAGCACTAATACACAGTGGGACCCAGGGGTGGACCAAACCATATACTAAAATAGTGGAATAAGAACCACGACTCGAGTCAAGACAGTGTCTAGAGGATGTAGAATCGCTGGGACCCCAAGGAACCACCCAAGGTGAGTAAGTAGGGACCCCACAGAGGATGGGTGCAGTGTGGGAACACGACCGCGTGCTCCGTACAATTCTACGGGAAAGTTGCAGGTGAAGTTTTAGAGTTTAAGGACCCTTCCCAGTGGACTTCGAAGAAACACCGTGGAAGTTAGGAGGTTGGAGAGCCATAGGCACAGCAGCCCACGGAGCACTCGGTGTTAGGAGGCCAGAGTGCTTGGTAGGAAATGGTGCCAGAGGCAGGGGCTACTTGGAGCCCAATGCACTTGTTCGGGAAATGCAAACAAGCACATATGCACTTGCAAATGTACGCCGTGCACAGGGGTTCGGGTATTGCAGCCCCCACAAGGGATTTTGACCTCCAACTTGATGAGAGGGTAGCTCGGACCTCGAGGAACGTAGAAACCCACCTCCTTTATTGCTGAAGCCTTCGGGACTGTAGGATCTCAGGGTCAGCAGACCGGACAGCAGTGTTGCGGTGCCTGCGAATGCAGGGGAGGGACTCCTTCATTCCAAGGGAGATATCTTCAGCTGTCCTTGATGCTTCACAGGTCCTGCATGGAGCCTGTTTGGTGCACGGGCACAGATGATGCTTCAGACAGAGAGAAAGAGACGAATTTGGGCGCAAACGAAGTCCAGAGTGTCCAGACGATCGAAGTTCAGTGGTTTGTGGTTCAGAATCTTGTCCACATCAAATTTAGGGTCCTACAGCCAGGTAAGCCCTTTTGTACCCACAGGAGAGGGTTGGACAGATTCAGGGGACCCTCCCAGGGAAGGGTCTGGACAGTGGGGAGGTTATTTAATGTCCTTTGTCCAGTTTCGTGCCAGAGCAGAAGCCACCGACTCCCAGAACTGGTTTGAACTGGACTATGCACAGGGACACAAAATGTGCCCATCATGCAAACTTTTGGTCACTGGCAAGCACACCCACCCATCCCTAATACACTAAATCCTGTCTAGGAGGTGGTCAGCAGCAGGAGGGCAGAAATGTGTCTCTGGTTGGCAGCAACCATTTTGTACTGCCCGGGACTAGAAGGCTGGTACCGGGACCACCAGGGACCCAATGAAGCTAGCTTCTGAGGGGTGGAATCATACCTCCGTTTACCGGTGTGGGGGTATGATTCCTCCATGTTTTACACCAAACACGATAGGGTTAGTTTCAGCCGTTTTAGAGTTGGTCATCATGCGGTTGCATAATGCCACTCTGTATGTTGTAAATGGCTGCCTCACTGACAACCTGGGAGAATGGACTCCGTAGGCTGCAGGGGTGTTCTTCTCATTCAGTGACACCCTCTTACTTAAAACCAAGCACCCTGCCCTCAGGATTGTAAAGGCCTGCTAGACGAGTGACCTATAGGTTTCAAGTGCAGTTACCCTTATATATAGTGAACCTATATCTTGAGTAAGTGGTGCATGCAGCAACGTACACAGGCTGCAATGGCGAGCCTGAAGGTTCCATTTTGCATGGCCTCTCATGGGTGGCATAATACATGCTTCAGCCCATGGGAGGCCTCAGGGGTACCTATGCCATGGGTACACGGGTACCATATACAAGGGACTGACAAGGATACCCCAGTATCCAATCTCAAGTGTACCAAAGTACGAAGGATAACAGTTTAAGGAGAAAGCAGATAGACTGGGGTCCTGATTAGGAGGATCCCAGTCAGACTAGTCAAAAACAGTATCACATTTAGCAAAAAGTGGAGGTAACCATAAGAAGCAGACCCTACTTTCCTACAACATTGAAGAGGCATTTTTTACTACTAGGAGAGTTGTTTTTAAGTATAAAGTATTTGTAACATGCAATCTGTGAGGCAGAGAACCGTGGTTTACTCATGTAAATTTCAACTGGAATTGAACTTTTGAAGTTCAGAAACCACTGTATCCGATAGAGAAACCTAGCCGCAGATTCCTTATCTCTGAATTCTGGATCCAGAAGATTTTTCTTTGAACAGTACTCCTGCGTGTGGGTAGGTAGTGGTAGTCGGCTCCACGTGGTGTTTCCGGCATTGTCTGTCTGGAAAGTGACACCCGCGTCACTTATATAGGCGCCACTTCGGCACGCCGTCGTAGTTCTTTTCTTTCTGGGCCAGTTAAGCACTGATCCATGAAGAGAGCTACCCTCTATTGATTTTTCGACAGGATTTTTTTCAACTTTTGTCGGCCCCTTGTTTGGGTGTGTAGGTGTCATGTCATCGGGGAAAATAGGTTTCAAACCGTGCAACACCTGTCACCGTGCTATGTTGGTGACGGGCCCACGTTTGGTTTACCCGTGGTGTCTGGAGCATGACTACGACTCCATGTCGTGCTCCGACTGCCAAGCCATGGCACCGAAGGCTTTGAGGGAGTGGTCCATGAGCTGCTCACAGCCCGGCATGCAACGCCACACCTGACTAATCGGAGATTTAGGTCCCGGTCATGAGAAAGATCCCAGAACTGCTTCCAGAGTTCCAAATCCTCTTCATCCCACTCAAGATCATCGGGACACTCCGGTAAGAGGCACAAAAAGCACAAGAAGTCTAATTGTGCTTCGACTTCTCCCCATCTGTCGGCTGATGCAGCGGAGGAACATCGGCGTTCATGGTCTCCTTCTTCTTCCTCCGAACCTGGGCCTTGGCCAACTCTGCACTTTCCCGCTTTTCCGGGAGCCGAAGCAGCCTCCGCTCAAATTAAATAATTTTATGAGGCTATGCGCCTCATTTTTGAGTGGCCTGACTCTTCTGGCATGACTTAGGGCCCCATGGAGTGAGAGGGGGGCCCACCGGGTTCCGCGCCAGTGGCTCTGGCCCCTGCACCAATGACCCCGATGGATAAGGACATGGATCTGGGCAGGCCCCAGTCATGCCACTGCAACCTCCCCTGACACTGCCCCTGATGCCAGCCCTATTCTAATCGTTCCCTGAGCCTTATTTGGAGAGGCTAAGCTTGTGAGAAGAATGGGAGGAGTCACTGGACTGTTCAGAATACCAGTGCTATGATCAGGAGTTGGGCTGTTATGAGGAATTGGGTGAGGCCAGGGGACTGGATACTTCTCCAGATGCTTGCATGATTTCCCCACTACCATGGCTACAGAGGAGGGTGCATCTAATGTAATGATGGTGCGGAGGGCAGCTGAGGACCTTGACCTTCAACTACCCTCAGTGGTGGTTATGACTAATGTCTTGATGGAGATCTTACAGTTGGGAGCTTCCTCCTCAGAACCCTTGCTCCCATTTAATGAAGCATTAACATATGTCCTACTGGGAAAATGGCCCATATCCAGCACGGGCTTCTGTGAACAGGATGATTGCCCGCCATTACTGCCCTGCTTCAGGTGACCCAGATTTCCTTGTTAATCACCCCACGCCGGAGAGCTTGGTAGTTCAAGCCTCTTCTTCCCATGGCACATTCCCGGTCACGCCCTTGGACCGGGAATCCAAGCGGCTGGATAGTTGGGGCAAGAACATATTTTCTTCCCCCCAACCTTGCATTGTGGTCTGTGAACACTGCATGCTTATTGGGTAATTTTTTCCACTCTTTGTGGGAAACGGTCGCACAAGTGCTGTCACAGGTCCCAGAGGAGGCCTGGGCCATCCTCCCCAAGCCGTATCAAACAGAAGAGCTGCAGCAAAGTTCTAGTTTAGATTTGGTTTAGAGAAGGCTGACTTGCTGAACAGAGAGATTTCTTCAACAGTGGCTGTCGGACGCCAAGTCTGGCTTAGAACATCTGGCTTTTCAGGGGATGTCCAGGCTTCCCACATGGACATCCCCTTTGATGGCACCCATCTCTTCGGAGACCAGACAGACTCTTTACTGGAGTGCTTTAAGGACTCGCGGGCTACGGCCAAGTCCTTGGACCTCTCAGCTGCCCCAGTCATCCCCTGTCTGCCTTTCGTTCCTTTCGTGGCTACAGGAGGAGTTTTCAACCATGCCAGCCCTATCCCAGCCACAGAGCTGTGTAAGTTCCACAACCCCTGCCCAGATGAGGGCGCAGGTGGGTCGGGTAGCCAGATGTCCGGTCAATCCACCATTGCCCAGCAGCTTCAGCCTCCAAGCCCTCCTAATCTCGTCCTTCAAGACCATGGGCGTCCAGTTGATGGCAGAATCAGCCATACCCACCTCTACAGTTAACCATTGTACATAGATTCCCGAAAAGCCCTGTACATATGTTCCCACTATCCCCTTTCATTATGCCTCATTGGGACCTTTAATTTGGTTCACATCTCCCTGATGTGTGCTCACTTCAAGCCCTTGCATAATTGTCCCCTCTGGCTTCTCACCATTAAAACTGCCTTTTTATTGGCAATTACATCTGCCAGGAGGGTGAGTAGGCTGCATGCTTTATCATCCAAGCATTCTTTCTTGACTGTCTTCCCTGACAAGTTGGTGCTTCGTACTAAGGCCTCTTTCCTCCCGAAAGTGGTAACACCATTTGATGTGGGAGAATATGTGACCTTGACCACTTTCTATGCTCCTCCGCATCCCTCTAAAGAAGAGGAGAAACTCCGCCATCTGAACCCAAAAACAGCATTGTCGTTATACTTTGACCACACAAAAGAGTTCAGAGTGGATGGCTAATTCTTCGTGGGGGATGTTGGTGCAAAGCATGGTCTGGTGGTAAAGAAAAGAACCATCTCACAATGTGTCATTCGCTGCATCAATATTTGCTACGCTCTGGCAGAGAATCAGCCTCCTGAAGGCTAAAGAGCTCATTCCACCAGGGCTAAGGCTGCTACAACTGTGTTAGCACATAAAGTCCCAGTCCTGGACTTCTGTCAGGCAGCAACGTGGGCTTCCCTGCACACGTTTAGCAAGCATTACTGCCTGGATAGTCAGGTCTGCAGGCATGGCCATTTTGCCTGTTTGGTCCTGCAGGACTTTTTAGTCTTAAATTTTTCTGTAGCCCTCCTTAGGGTATGTTATTGCTGGGGTGACTATTCAGAGGTAAGGAATCTGCGACTAGATGTGTGTCAGATGAACAAGTTACTTACCTTCGGTAACGCCTTGTCTGGTTGAAACAATATCTAGCCACAGATTCCATACCGACCAACCCATTCTCCCCACACTGCAGATAGGTTTCTAGGGTCAGGGCTGAACCCTTTCAGGGCCCTAGTGTTCAAACATACCAGTGTCAGTACACTTCATGGCTCAGTGCTTTTGGTGTGGAAAGTCGTGGAAAGTAACGGACATCGCGGCGAGGACTATGCCACGAGGAGCCGGCTGACACCACCTACTGGCGCACAGTGGTACTGCTTAAATACAACATTTCCAGATCCAGTCTCATGTCTGGAGAATACAAAAGTAAAGAATCTGTGTCTTGATGTTGTCTCTACCAGATAAGGTGTTACCGAAGTTAAGTAACTTGTGCAATAAATGTGTGTCTATAGATATATATACACACATATCCGTGAAAATAAATGTTGCCCAGTAATACATAATTTAGAGAAGCTGTACTTATAAACACACATTAAATGCATATTCACACATTTATTACTGCAGTGCTAAGATTAAAATAGAGTATCTTACCACAGTACAGCAAAATTACTATGACAAAAACACTGCATACTGATTTTACCTTGCTTCACAAATGTAACCCTTTGAATCCTGATTTCAGTTAAATACATTTAGTTAAAATAACTGTACATGAAAAAGTGCCATGACATAAAAGTGCACATCTGGCCACTGTGAAGTTATAGTTAGGTCGCAGTTTCCATAGGAAGAGCATTTTGTATGTTGCTAATAATTTTGATGTCTTTTGATAAATCTTCACAGCCATTTGTGAGAAATGAAAGGTTAAAATATAGCAATTTTGGATGGCTGGCACTCCCACTGAACCTCAAATTAAAAAAATAAAACCACTCTGATTTGCCTAGAGGGCTTTTTTTAATCTGTGTGCTACTGCACCGGGCAATCAGACTGGCGGGACGCAACTTCATGAGAAATATTGCAGCCGCCATTTCAGTACTCGGAGATTTGGTTCCCATGTCCTGAGTTTTAAAAAGAAATGGGGTATCCTAACCCCTAGGCCTTAACTGAGGGCATTTGAGATGTTATCAGTGATGTAAGAAGAAGTAATCAATGATGTCATTGAAAATGTCATGAGCGATGCAATATGTGCGGTCATAAGCAGTTCATGGCAGGGCGCAAGTTATAGTTGGCTCAAGAAACTGGCAAATGTCAGTGTTTTTTTTGTTTTAAAATGATCGGTTTTGCAGGGCCTAACTATAATGTCACTTTAAGCTTGTCGTTTTCCAGTGAATTTCTAGTTTTTTTTAATGTTAGCTAAACTCTTAGTTTCTTACCTATCTATACCACCACCATTGTTTTTTTTCAGTAAATGTGAGTTTTACATTTTAAACATAGAGTAAGATGGTATTAGCATCACTAACTATAACTTCACAATAACCTTTTGTTTTATTCATTGGATATATATATTTAACACTGGTGTTTCTTTTATATATTTGGCACCGTTTGACGCATCTGCACAAAACTTTCTAAAAAACAAAGATTCACTCAATTAAGCACCATCATGGAATCTTTCATGTTGCACCATCAAGCGGGAGCCAACAAAAACGGTGGGTGGGGGTTTAACATCAATTTCCCATTTTAATTGCTATAAACACATTTGCTGTGCCATACAGAAGAAACAACTGATGGGAATTACACCAGATTTGGCAGAAAGTTAGAATTATATGCACAAAACATGCTTTTTATTTCCAGAACCTTGTGTTTAAAGAGGTGCTTGGGTGGTCATGAAAGGGTTCATCTGTTTTAAAATTTAGTGTTGTCTGGAGCGTTGTGTACCATGGGACTTGAGCTGTATCAACAATTCTAAAAATACTCAGATCCCATTTGCTGAGGAACCCTTTTCTCCTATCCGCCAATGGGGCTTTGTGGTACCAGGACAGTCCAGCAAAATCTGTTGGCCGGCTGCAAAAGCTTGAAAAATGTTGCAGCTGTCATTACAGGACATGGGGATTCTCTTCCCATGATCAAATACCTTTTCAAAAAGAGAACAAAGGCTTAAGAGGGCAGTGTAGAGACACCCTAAGCCCCAGTTACTTGTGACGGAGAGCAACCCCAGAGGAACTCTCAGCTGTGCAAGCATTCACCACATGGTACTGCGGTACCATGGCAGTTTCTCTGAGGAAGGCCTTGCGGCTAACCCAAGCTGAGCAGGGTCCAAGGTTGTGTGTAGCAGGAATTGTGTGTACGCCCGGCCTGGGCCAACACCCACTGCGGATGGCTAAAGGCTGTAAGCATCGAGAATTAACTTCGTAGGAAGTGTTGGCTGTGTGTTCAATTTAGAATATGATAAGAAAAAAAATCAAATTCACTGTCTACTCTTAAATAAATTAGATTTTTTTTTGTAAGTACATGGGTTGGTTCTTAAAAATCTTTAGTGGTCGCAAAATTATTATCATAATTTGCAAGCTGTATTTTGTGACCATTAAATCCTACTATATGTCCTAAGTTCTTAAGCATGACAGATAAAAGTTCCATGGTATATAATTGGGAGTCCTTAAACACCATGGAGGGGTCTTGAGAATATAGACCATTTCTGCACTGATCCCCCTGTTACCTTAGATGGGTCTTGTGACTAACAGTTCATCAGCACTCTTGGTGTTGGCGCAGAGAGGCACAGTCCTTGTATGTCTTTGTAAGTGGCAGGCCTTTCTTTAATTGGAGTCTGTCCTTACTAAGTGGGCCTGTACTTTCCCTTTGTTATACATGCAACCTTCTTTGCATCCCAAATAGAGACTTGACCATTTATTTTGTGTTTTTTTTTCTTCTCTTCTCCAGTAGGCCTGTTGACCGGTTGTTCAATACTTAGTAGTTCTGCGATTCACTACTTCATGAAAACGTCATACAATGGACATAAACAAAATAGTGTTATCAAGTGTTCTTCTCTTCTGCATGCCCAAAAAGCTTGACAGAAGCTACAAAAATGAGTGGTGGAAATCTGAATCTTCCCCTAGCACAGCCTGAATTAAAAGGCTGAGAAATGACCAGTTTAGCTAATAGTAATTTCATCAAGGAGGTGTTAGACTTGGGCTTTTCTGCAGGGCCATCAGCAAACTGTTTGCCTTCTTTCTCCTGTTTTATGAACCAGTTGCTTTGCCTTTTAGGACTTTGGTCACTTTAGTGCTGCTACCCAGTGCTAAAGTGCTTGTGTTCTCTCCTTTAATCCTGATAAGATTGGCTTACACCCAATTGGAACTTTTAATTTCCTTTTAAGCCCCTAGTAAAGTGGTACAACATGTACCCAGGGCCTGTAAATTAAATGTTATTAGTGGGCCTGCAGCCCCGATTGTGCCACCCACTTAGGCAGCCCCTTTAAACACATCTCAGGCCTGTCTTTGTAGCCAACGTGCAGTTCTAAACTGTAATTTCAAACTGGTAAGATAAGCCTTTTGTCATGGCCTAACCTTCTTTTTGACTACATACGTCACTCCTAGAGTAGGCCCTGAACAGCCAAGTGGGCAGGGTGCAGTGTATTTAAAAGGATGAACATGTACTTTTTAATTTTAAAAACTGTTGAATTTGTTTCTATCTGCAGTAAGACCTACTGCTCCTGTATGATAACATTGGGTTTCCTAATTACATTTACTACATGATAACTTTTAATTGGGAGCATGTAGAGTTTGGTGTCTAAAGAATTGTAATTTAAAGCCCTCTTTAATGGTTAAGTCTGATTTTAAGTCACAATTCTGAAAATACCACTTTTAGAAAGTTGTTATATTTATGACCTAACTATTTGTTGCCTGCAGCCTTTCCCCGGGTCACATAACTAGGTGTAGCTGGCAGCTGGACTTTGTGTATTGCTCGTGGACAGTGAGATAAAGAGAAGCTAGGTGGTGGCAGAAGCTGTCACTGACTACACTTGCACATCACAAAGGCTCTGACTGAGCACTTTCACAAAGTGTTTGTCACTTGTCATTTGTAAGCCCAGACACGCTGGGGCCAGGACAGGGAGGATGGGGATGTCTGACACCCCAGGGGGGTGGAATCCTCTAAAAACCTCTTCTACTTCAAAGTGGGCACCAAGTATAAATAAACCTCAGACCCCAACTCTTCAGTAAACATCTGGACCTGTGAAAGATTCAGAGGAAGGACTGATGTGCTGCTTTGCCACAAGGACGGTCACTGCTGCCCTGCTGTGCTGCCTGTTGCCCTCCTGCTGACTGAGAAGGACTAGACCTACATCTTGAACCAAGGCCACCAGACTGATTCCAAGGGCTAGTTGGCTGACCTCTTGATCAGAAGCCGCAGGGACAGAACAGGCTTCCTCCATCTTGAACCCAGCACCTGGACTCTGTCAATAGTGAGTCCTGCCCTCCCAAGTGGTCACCCTAGTCCTAGACCCTAGGAAGTTGACCTGAAGATGTTCTGCCGGCTCAATGTGATGACAGCAGAACCACTGCATCACATCCGAAAAACTCCATGCTGTAGCCGCTGCACGATGCATTGCATCTCCAAACTCTGCATTGGGACCGCTGCATGAAGCCTCTGATGAACGACATCGTCAATGACGATGCTGGCCTCTACATGGCATGCTGCGGCAGCTTCTTCAGAACCAACTAGTGTGCGCCGCATCTTTGACGCAGGACTATGCACCACAAGACTTTGCATCACAAGCCTATCGTCAACCTCATCCTCGACAATGATGCAGGACCTCACTTTGCAGCCTCGCAGCTCCTAGGAACCGCCGCTGCCCAACGTGTCCCCAATGAAGGACTTCCCATCCTTCAAAAAGGCTAACCACACTAGATTTCTCCATACGCTAGAATGTTGCATAGACATAAACAGTATTGTCCTTAGCAGAGTTTCATTCCAACTGATGCCAACTACTGAAAATGTGCAGCCTACATATCTGAAGAAAAAAATGAACTATGGTATCCCTTAAGGTTCGATACTGTGTTTTTTAGTAGGTATATTGAATGTTTAAATGTACTCTTTGGCCTGAAGTAAGCATCTTTCAATTAGTTTGCAGATGACACAAACTAATCTCAAAACTACAATCATCAGAGAGATCACTTTTCTATGTCGATGCTTAATCCGTTTGCAAAACTGAGTAGCTGAAAACATCCCTTTTAACCCTTACAAGACTGAATTCCTCCTATTTTCCCTCTCATGCAGTTTCAAACTGAATATACATTTTCTGGATCTGCCAAGTCTTTTTGGATTCCCTCCCACTCTTGCTTTCACCCTCGACTCCACTCTTGGGTGTCCCACCTCATATCAAAAACTTGCCCCGAGCTACAAATTTCTTTCTCTTTGTCTGCAAAAAGACTGAGACCTCTCATTCCCAGGTAGCACTTAAAAACTAAAGTCCACACATTATTTGTTGGTGGAAACTTCTAATTGGTGTCCTCAATTGTTTTCACCAATCAATTTATGGTAGCCCTATAAGAGACCTGATAGTCATTTGTCAGTGCAAGCTCAATCAAACCATGCAATTCTATGGTAATAAGAAAACTGAGGCTTTAGTAAAACATTTTAATGCAAAACAACGTGTATATTGGAGCAAATTCCTCCATACAGAGTAATTTATTTAGCCAAGTCCTTCAAGGTGGCCAAAGAATTGCTGGAGTTAAACATGGGGAATACGCATACATACAGAAAAGTCAAACAAGGTTTCTTTCAATGCATTTAATAGTACATTCGGAATAGGTATTGCACATTCAGCTCTTCCAATGATGAGCTCACTTCTTGTGGTAGACCTCTGCAGTAGTTTTTTTTCAAAAGAAAAACCAGCATTGATCACCCTAAAATGGTTTGGCTTTAGAGCTTCTTAAATTGAGTTTGCTCTGACTAGTGCGGTGAACTCTGCTCCGCTCGTGGAGTTTTCCGCACTCGGCGTTACGCGGAGCTCGCGGAGTTCTGAAAAACTCTGCTTCGCGCGGCGGATTTTTTTCCTCGCTCGCATTCATCAACATCAAGTTGCCGATCGCGAGAGTGGAAAATCAACCTCCCGGCGAGATTTCTCAAAGCGGGCAGTCAGATTTCTTATTGTGAGTGGTCACATATACTCGTGACCTCTCGCATTGAGAAACTGTCAGTTTGCGTTGAGAATGCTGCCGCCTGAATAAAAATCTACTAGAGCGGCAGAAAAGGAAGCAGCGCCCTCTTGTGCTGTGCATGGTGCCGTTCGCGATGATTGGACAGTGCGGACAAGCATCTGGCACTGAACCATTGCGAACAGCATTTATCCAACTCACTCTGCCGCTTGCGGAGCTTTGCGGAGTTCTGGAACTCCACAAACTCCGCCCAGGCTTAGATCTGACAGCCAATTAGCATATTTACAAAAAAGCATTACAAAGGACAGGCTTCAATGGTTATTCTCTGAAGTCTCATGCTGATTTTAAGTATTAAAGATGCATAATTCCTTACAATGTGTTTCCAGGCTTGCATATGTGAGCTCCATACTACAGTCACACCTAGTCCCATTAAAAGTAATTCTACAGTCTGACTGGTCACATCTACAAAGTCATTCCACAACATTTCCTTCTGCTACCTAATATCAGGATCACTTTCAAATTACTTTGTTTATTGTTCAAAGAAAAATGCTGACTGATCTTTATTAATACCAGTGTTAGGAGGCATACGAAATTTGCTGGCTCACCCTAAAGACTGGGCTACCCAACTTAAAACCACTGTTTGCTCAGAATATCCCCTTTTCTGGTGCAGCAACCTTAACATTAGGCCCACTTTACAGCAACTTCAGCACCAACCAGCCTTCACTGCTGTACGGAAGCTAATCAAGATGCATGTATTATGTGTCTGTCTTAACTGATCAGATCTGTGTACTTTGCTCTCTTTTGCTCTTCATTGTGTCCATCTCACTCCCCTCCCCCTAAAGCTTTCAATTGCCCCATTTGTTCACTGTGTCATCTGTTAAGCTCCCTAATGCCCTTGAATACTGCCTGTGTGTAAAACAAGATTGCTAAATGAAATATGTACATCTGCTTAGATTGACTAAGAATTCAACAGTTTGCCTGACACCTAGAGGCAAGATGATGGTGGTGTATGCTTAAGAAGGAAAATGTCATGCTCATAATGAGTGGGTCAGTGCTACTTGGAGAAGCAGAGGTGCAAGGTTCAGAAACTATTTCTTTGTGGCATTGTTCATCAGGAGAAAATCCTGACCACCACGATGCACGATGTGTGTGTAGAGTATACAGGTGACAGGAATATCAGGATAATGTAGAATAAATGCAAAGGTAAGGAAAAGATTCAACAATGCCAAGAGAGGAGGGAGAAGCTCACCAGACAATAGTCAAGGTTCAGGCTGGGCTCTAAGATCCCCTGCACATGCCAAGCCCTGAAAATAGTTGTAATCCAAATCATGAGACAAACATCTGGAAGTATGGTAGTCTCTTTAGAATTGAACTAAAGTATTTCTTTAAAACACCGAAGCGTTTCTCCTTAATACATCACATTGTTTTTGTGCAGATCACACCCAAACTCGTATATTGGAAGGTGCTCTCATATGTGATAAGGAAAAAAGGAGGCTTTGTAAAATACAATATTTGCCTAGGATCACACAATTTAGTCAAGTCGGGAAGCCAGGGCTAGTCCTAGGATTTCTGGTTTCACATCTTATGCTTGGTTTTTAAATCATGGTGCATGAGGGTAGAACATGGCAGACAGAAGCCATTTTAAAGCTCAGCTCTTTTTGGGCTCGAGGATTCAAGAGGACCACGAGCTGAGCTGTGCCTGACCTCTGGCTAGAGCCTTAAGTGGCTCACCCACGTCTAATTGGCAGTATGAATTAGGAAATATTGCTGTTTCGTTATCTGTGGCAAATAGTGTTTGGTAGATGGTATTGGAATGGTGATAATGCTGGTGGCGATAATATAAAAGTCCGTGCCCCAGATATCTGAGTAGAGTAGCGGTATATCTGCAGTTGGAGGTGCACCTTTTTTGAACCTCCTCAAAACACGACATTGCCTCATTGTCTTTCACTCGCGCTTTCCCTCATTACAAAGTGAGGCCATTCTGCCTCACCAGACATCAATTGCCACATCAAATTTCCCCAATGCAGTCTCAGTAGTATGATTTGGCCTAAAACCAAACTGTGCTTTATTCCGAATTTTATAATTTTTAAGGTAATCTACCACTGTTTTATAAAGATTTTTTTTATAAGCTTCACAGGGAAAGGTAACTGAGAGATAGGTCTGTAGTTGTTATCTATCATGGGATCTAGAGCGGCTTTTTTTTTAAAAAAGTGGAAGGACATGCTTTTTTTAATTCCACTGGAAAAAGTCCCTTTCTTAATGATGGTATTAAATAGGGTCATCAGAGCTGGAGCTATTTTGTAGACTAGATCATGTATAACTTTAGGTGGACTAGTTTCTTAGGAAGCTCCTGATTTAGTAAGTCTGATTAATTTGACTGCCTGATTAACTGCTAGAAAGGGGAAGTTAGAGAGCTCAAGCTTATTACTATTCAAAGTGTTAAGCTCGTCATCTCCATCTTGTGAGGGTCTGATAGTACCAAAATTACTGCGTACAACTTCTACCATAGCTATAAAAAAAAATTGCTTGGTTATCCGAAAGGAACTGACTAGGGGATGGCCATGTGGATGGTAGGTGTTTATGAGCAATTGTACAGTTTTAAAGAGCTCTGGAGATCAGTGTAAAATTTAGTTCCTCAATTATAAGTTTCTTATACTTCTGAATGAGGCTTTTATAACTTTTACATTTTCACACTAATTTGATCCCCAGACTTTTTCCTGCTGTCGGCATTTGTTTCATTTCCCTTAATTTAGGCGAAAACCATGTTGCAATAGGATTGGATCTAAGTGTTTTTATGTTTTTAACCAACCCCAGATTGAAGACCGCACCCATATCCACTCTCTATATTTAACTGCTGCTCTATTTGAGTCTTCGGTTAGTAGTGGTAGTGCGATTGTTAAGACTTTCCTACAACTCTTTTTTTTAATCGAATTTATTTCATGCCAAGCAGTTTTTTATCTTCCCTGTATTATTTGCTAAAGGCTTAGGGACTGTTGGCGCTAAAGCAAAGCAGACAACGTTCTGGTCTGACTAGATGGTCGGTAATACTGCTTCCACCCTGAGTTGAGCATGATTGGAAAAAATGCCATTGTGCCTTGTGCATTATATTTACTTAAGAGTGGGCTTCCAGTCAATCAAGCAATCAGGATTTATAAAGCATAGCAAATCACCCGATAGGGTGCCCAGGCGCTTGCAGGTCTCAGATGATCATTCGAATAGCCAGGTCTTGAGGGCCATTTGGAATTCTGGAAATGAGGCAATGGTCTAGAAGTGCTTGGGGAGGCTTTTCCAGGTCTTTGCTGCAGTGTGGGAGAAGGAGCGTCCTCCACTTCTGCTTCAGTAGATGTGGGGAGTATGGGCAAGTGAGAGGGAGTCAGAGTGTAGTCTTCTCAACGGTTGGTGGTACTTCAGGCAGTGGTTAATGTAGGCAGGTCATTGGTTGTGTACAACCTTGTGTGCATGGGTCAGCAGGTTGAATTGGCATCTCTTCGGTCCGGGGAACCAGTGGAGATTCCTGAGATGGGGTGTGATGTAGGTTCGCTGGGGAAGCAGAGAATGAGTCTGGATACAGCTTTCTGTATGTTCTGACATCTCTGTAGGGAATTTCAGTTGTGAATTGCCATAGTCCAGTTGGCTAGTGATGAGGGCTTGTGTAACAGTGCTTCTCATGTGTAGGGGTAGCACTTGAAGATCTTACGTCCAGTAAAACATGCAGGTGCCCTTCAGGCATCTAGGCATGCTTCGACTAATAAGTCCTACTTAAGACACTGGTGTTCTTTCAGCAGGTGGTGCCGGTCTAAAGAGTTAAACCCAACTACTTCTGAATTATTTTCTGTAATGCCTTTTATTCAGGTGGAGCTTCACTAGGGGTGAAGGTTTGTACTTGAAAACTTTAGTGGGCTGCAATTAAAGCATTCAGGAGTTTTTGGAAGAATCTCTCTGATGAGGACGGCTTAATTTCTCATCTTTTTGAAGGTTGAATAACATTTCCCTTCTCCAGGCAAACAGTTTCCTACCTGGGATCTCTTGTTGGTTTTGGGAGCTCTTATTGAATCCCCCCTCGAGCCATTGGAAAGTATAGACATCCAAACCTGTCATTTCAGGCCAACCAAAGCTGAGTACGTAGTGGTATTTGATTAAGCAGGTGGAAGGGAGGGGGCCTGTGTGTTGGAAGTTCGACAAGGTGTATGTATGTGATGCAGAATGGCCTCATTTTGTAAGGATGGGAAGCAAGGATTCAAGACTCAGAGCAATATAATTACTGGTAGGCAGTAGGAGCATTAAATGAAGTTATGTCCATTGTTTAGAAGAATTCTTCATTGTTCTCCAATTGTAATAGGCTTGTCTTTGAACCCCAACAACCCAGTAGCCTCAGACAGACTCCCTTCACTTGCAAAAAAATATGTTCAGTGGAAGATGACATTGGTTGCAGTTGCACACATTGAGGGGACATATACAGCCCCTGGTTAGAAGGGGGCCAGATGGGGCCTGTGTCCTAGCTATGTTTGTTGTCCCTGCTTCCCCCATTTCTGCCCCACCACCACAGCTCTTAAATGTGCCAGGAGGCGACACAGAAAACACACTGATCCTTGTCATGCACTTTAATCTGTCCACCTACCTTCCGTTTCAAAACCGTGTTGTTTGCTTAAAATGTATATATGTGTACATATATATAATCTGCCGCCAGCGCTGGAGATCTAACCGTGATCCCCAGATTCCGGAGTCAGTTGCCTTGGCGCCACACCTCTTTATATTTATTTATTTATATATATATATATATATATATATATACACACACACACACACACGCGCACATATATATAGATACATAGATGCAAAGTGGGATTTTGACATTTTAAGCAACCCAGTGCACAAAATATATATTTCAGTTTTAGCTGTGCCCCAAAGTGAGCCCCCCAAAATAATAATTTCTAGAAACACCACTGCATTTAGCTCCTACTACCTTTCATTGCCTACAAATCGATAGTGTTCGGTAGTACGCCCATCAGTTTTTTTCTGATAACTGTACTAATTGTAGAACTGTTTCTTTTTTGAAAAATTGTGTGTCGTGTTGCTGCAGACTTGGTACCATTTTAAGAATGAATAAAGCACATACATAAAAAATGTGGTAAGGGTCCTCATGCTTAGCTGTAATATTTAATTTTATCCATGGGGGTTCGCGAACCCCACAGGAAAGAATGCTTTTGAACACTGGTACATATATTTTGTTCTGTGCTTTCGCTCTACATGTATCGAGCTCCTGGTGGCACAAGGTTGGTAAAGAATTTAGAAAAAAAAATCCAAGTTCAAGTCCCCGTTTACCGATCTATCAGTACAAAGCAAATGTGTCACATTGGCAGCTATTACTTATGAGTACTTTTTCCTTTTGCATTTTGTTTTGTAATAATTGAGAGGCTTTTATGTAGAACTCTGCATAAATGGTACTGAGTAGGAGGGTATGGGCATGCTTTCTATTATTTTGCCCCTCATGCATGTCTCCTTTTTACGTCTTTGCAGAACCACACATTGAGCCAGCACGCGCAGTGAGCCACTGGCACTGCAGGACACCTCTCCGCAGAAGACTTGACGGAGGCACAGTGGGGAGGACCATTTGAACATTACATCCAATCAAAGTGTCATTTGCAACCCAGATGTAAAACTCTAATGATTTGGCCATGAGGCGCTGCTATTATAAGCAGCTGGAAATGAATATTAATGGAAGAGATTAAAAGTATTCCATGCTCAGTATTTTTTATTGTCCTGCTTCAGCTAGTGTACTGTAGAGCCTCTGACTGAATTTATAGTGTTAGCTAGATCTGCTTCGATTCTCTCGTCCTTTGTTGCTTCTTGTAAAATATCTATAGTTGAAGACTGTGTGACTTTTGTTAACTACCTTTTATTGCGTTTTTTTTTTTTTTTTTAGGTATTTGTGCTTTGTGATGTGGTTGCTTGGCAGTTGTCTGAATATTTCTTTCTACAATTTTTAATTAAAGACTAATGCTTTGATTGGATTTGCCAGTTCACAGGAAGATGATTAAAATTATGTAATGAATATAATCAGTTCAGTGCAATTGGATGGTCTGCTTTTTAAATGTGACTTCATCTGATTGCAATAACTAGTACAATTCAATAAAGGGAATACATATGTACAATCTGTGTCTGAGATTTGATAATATTTTTGCGGGTGCGGTGGTGGAATCTACAATTCCGTTTAGTGTCTGTTCACAATGATTTGTACTAAAAGTTTAATTCTTAATTTTCCAAAATTTGCAACCGCTTTAAAAGGATAAAACATTAACACTTTACAGAATCTGAGAGTACTTTAAAAGGACAGAACTTTGACTCTTTCTGGCTAACTTGTCATAAAATGTAGAACTGCATTAGTACGTCGTCCTTCTAGTTATATATGAACCGGATTGTTGGATGGTCTTAGCCTGTAATGATTTCCTGATTTTTAATTTGTCATCTTTTTATGCCTTCTATGTCAAAGAAAAAATATAAATTACGTTGTCCAACATCGTTAAGTGATTCACTTCCCAAAGAGCATAGTGTTATGGTTTTGGGGGCTTATTTTGGAAGAGAGTGGCGATTAACAATTTACATTGAAATATAAATGTATTGATTCATAAATACTGATCTGAAATGTCATGTCTTTTTTTTTTATAAGGTAATCTGTTAACACAGAAGAAAAAGAGAACAAGACATGTTTAGAACTTGAAAAGCAGTAGCATATTGATTTAAAAAAAAAATTGCTCAATCTTTTAAAGGGCCTTGGTTTTTTCCCTAATAAGCACGGTCCATGACGTTTATTGTAATGGAGACAGATGGTGCTACTCGAGTGATGTGCACAATCTGTCATGTTGGAATTAAAATAAGACAATAAAGCAACTTCTCGGTAAATATTCAAGCTCTTATAGGGCAGACGTTTTTTTCTGAGGGCCATTCGGTTCATAACACAGGACTATTATTTTTAATTCCTAACTAAATAAAGGCTAAAGATATTTTTTTAACCTTGTTGTTTCATAACATCTCTGGTTAGTTTAAGTTTACTGAAGTTCCTTTTTGCAGGTGTACTCAGTGGACGAGTAGTGCCAGTTGATGAGGCTAATAGTGCTAAGCCAACAGCGGGTTTAGTGGATGAGGCAGAGCATGCAGTTAACAGTTTAATCAAAATTGGACAAACTCAGGTTAGTTGTAATTAATTAAAACAACCAATTGAAGTAATTGGGTTTTGAAACTCAAATATTAGGTAGCCTGCTTTTCATCATTGGGTAGGTCCACCTTTTACATAAATGTAGCATAACTGATGTAGACATGGTAACAATGTTGCTGTGGAAGCGGTACATCAATGATATCTTGGTCATCTGGGAGGGCGACCAGGAATCCTTACTAGAGTTTTCTAATTGTCTAAATTCCCTCAACATCCATCTCAAATTTACATGTGAATCTAGTAATGAGACATTACCTTTCCTGGATCTGAGGCTGTATCCTAAAGATGGGAAGATATATACAGAACTTTATCAGAAATCTATGTCTCGCAATGCTCTTTTAAACTATAAGAGTTTTCATCCTCGGGCTCTCCGAGATAACCTCCCGGTGGGCCAATTTCTACGGTTGAGGTGAAATTGTACTGAACTTAGCACGTACTGCAAACATGCAACCAATCTGAGTGAACATCTTTTGACACAACAGTATCCAGCATACTTGATACAGAATGCAAAAAAGAGAGCCCGTAATAACAACTGGGAAGCATTGCTAGAGGCACACGAGAAACCTCTCTGACCGTTTGGTGTGTGTTAGTACATTCAGCCATCTTAGTACTACGATCAAGAAAGCCATTAACTCCAACTTGAACAAAGGAAGAAAGGTTTGTGAGAGACCGTTGTTTGCCTTTAAATGTAGCAGGAACCCTGGCAACATTCTGGTACACCCCCGGCCGAGGGTCTCTGCTAGTACAGGCCGGTTACGGACAATCCACACTGGTATACCTGTTCATGGTCATTTTCCTTGCGGTACTTGTCTAGTTTGTCATTTGACCACACAGACATTACAACTGGACTTGGGGGTCAAAACTCCTTGGCTATTAACTAGCCACACTAATTGTAATTCTGAGGCAGTTATTTACCTGATACAATGTCCCTGTAAGTTAAACTATGTTGGTATGACAACGCGGAAAGTTAAAACGAGGATGATTGTTCAATCAAACGGAAGAAATCTAATACAAAACTTACTCGACATTTTCTTGACGCTGGACACACAGAGGAAGATCTCAGGTGGGTGGTACTAGACAAACCGCACTACCACAGAAATATGGGACCACTTGAGACCATTCTGTTCCATAGAGAACAACGGTGGGTGTTCAGATTGGGTAGTCACCAGAAAGGCCTGAATGCTGATATACCATGGTGCGCAGTGTGATTCCAAAGACTTAACAGATGATATGACCTGCGGCTGCATGTCCTGTTTTGGCCTAATACTAACTTGCCTATATACACTCAACATGGTGAAGAATATTGGCGTCTTTTTACGTTCTCCAAATAAATCACAGCAGCATCTTGCACATAATTGTAGTAATAAGTGTGGTCACACACACCGGGACTGTAGTTTGTTTACACGTCCTTTTGTTTTGTTTTGGTTTTATTTTGGTATTAATTCCAGGGTGTCCTCCATAGGGCTTTTTGCTTTTTTTATATGTAAAAAAAGAGTCAAATTTTTACATATAAGAGAGCGTCAAGGTTTTTTGAACTTTATTTGTAGACACCGGCATATCACGTAAACATGAATACGTCTGACGGAAGTATACGACATAGAAGGCTTTTATGTTGATCTGGTTTCCTTGGTAACAAGACCCACGCCTGGCATGACGCAATACGTACACGTTGTACGTCACGTTGTGGAGGCGTTGACTTCCGTGTATTTAGAAGAGCTGACACACCGCACAGGTACACCCTCCAGAGTCGGAATGGAGCACCGGAGCGGTATTTGAGGTGAGCGCTATCAGATAAGACCATGACTGATCCTGCTGAGATCTTGATTTTAGCCTTTTAGCATTCTTTGTTTAAACCCAGTTCTGTTGAGCTGCACACTCTTGCATGGAGGACGCGACATATGGCCTGCCGATTGAACGGTTTTTAGACAAGTCTTGTTTTCTGCTCTCTCATAAAGATGTCAGTACTCATCACAAGTTTATATACCTATGACACCGCTGGTTTGCCGATGGAGCGGTTTTTAGACAAGTGTTATTTTCTGCTCTCTCATAAAGATATCGATGCTCAACATGAGTTGATATACCCACGACACCGCCTCACAACAGGCTAGAGATACTTATGATGCACTACAATATACTGGTTATTGGCACGTATACTTTAGGTCTGTGTGTTTCATTGTCTCTTTATTACTCATCATTGGTGGTGTCTGTAATTTGTGCTGGACCATACAGCTCTAACTGAGTTCTTACAATCCAATTCTTAAACCCCTACTAGAGAAACCGACATGGTGAGAGACTCTGTAGATGGTTGAGTTGGAATATATATATTGACGTTTAGGTAAGAGTTTTAACCGTACTGGGCACAGAGTAAAGGGTAATGGTACACATTGGTGACAGGTCACGTCAACTGATAAAATGTGTTCTTGTTCATTGTTTTACAGAGCCTTCTGACCAATTAAACTGACTGATACATGCAATTTTCTTTTTTAAACAGTTTTTATTAAAGAACAAAACTGCAGCAATACTGACATTACATAAACATCTCAGCAGGAGATAGAAGCATTTTAGCATTACAATATGACTTGCAATCCATCGGGAGCACCTAAAAGTATGCAGAGGAAAAGGCTGAACAGTAAAATGAGGGTTACACTTACACCTTCGGGTCAGGTAACACCACTTACACACAATGATCTCGGTGGCTTGGATTCTCAGGACATCATGTCTGCACTTGCCTCCTCCAGTATTGCGAGTCTCTCCCGTCTAAGTTCCCCCGTGGGCGAAATACAAATGTCCCCACTGTATTTATTCCAGCGTCCCCACTTTGGTCCCATTTCCGCAGGCAACCTCTTCTCTTATATACAGTTTTCTCCACTACCATAGCGTGGTCCATGTCCTTAGCCCAATCCCGTAAATGTGGCACAGTGTCTACCCCCCACTTCTGAGCAATATTTCGTTTCGCTATGCTCCAACCCATGGTGGCCCACGACTGTTCAGCTTGGGTAAGGTCAGTTGCCTCCCAGATGTTGAGGAGGCGCAATAGGGGAGATGGGTGTATGGGTTTGTCACAGGACCTTGACAGTTGTTGGGTAACTTCTGTCCAGTATTGGTGTATATGGGGGAATTCCCACAGAATATGTATGAACGTCCCCGTTTTATTGCAGTGTCTAAGACAGAGTGCATCAGGTCTCCTACCTAGTTTAAATAATAATTTAGCATCAAAGTACACCCAATGGAGAATTTTAAGCTGGACTAGCCTGAGTCGCATCGGGATCGCCACCTCTCGGGGGGGGGGGGGGGGGAAAGCAAGTGCCTCCACCCAGTCGTCATCAGCCACTGCCCCCAGATCTGCCTCTCAACTAGCACGCAGTCTCAGCATTGGGTCGGCTCGGTTGTTGATCAATTTCTTATACGTGAGGGAGATGGCTTTACGGTCCATTGAATCCAGAAGTAATCGATCCTCGAGAGGGGAGGAGTCTGGAAGTGGGGTGTCTTTAGGGAGAGCACAGTCTATGGCATGGCTGATTTGGAGATAGCGAAAGTTCTCTGACGACGCCAGTTGATATTTTAGTTGAAGATCCGCGAAGGACGCTTTCTTGCCCTTGATCCACATATCCCCCACAGTGGAAATTCCGATCGTGTCCAACTTGTCAAACCCTGCACTGGCACTCAGACGTCCCAGGATCCCACAGGGGGGTGGCCTTCGTGAGGAGTCCTTGCCATCCCAACCGCCGCTGGACATCATGCCATACTTAAACAGTTCGGGCCATGGGGCCAGGCCACCGTAGTTTCTTGAGGTTTGTGTATAACTCTCTGGAGTAGCCTCCCTTCCCCATTAACCACAGGTTGGTGCGGAAACTGGGGTCGTCGTGGAGGCCAAACACCAATTTATTGATGGCAATTAGTTGCGACGCCTGGTAATAAAGACGCATGTCCGGCAGCCCGATATCCCCATCGTACCAGCCCATAGTGAGCTTACTTACAGCTATCCGAGGCGGCCTATTTTCCCACAGTAGGTGTCTAACTGCTGCCTTAATCTGCAAAAAATAGGTGTCAGGGACCGATATGGGAGAATTCTGCAGGGCGTAAAGAAAACGTGGCAGAGCAAGCATCTTAAATAAAGATGCACGTCCTAGAATAGTAAGGGGTAATGCTTTCCAGTGAATGACATCAGATTTAAACCTCTGTAATGATCCTAGTAGATTCTGTTCATAGAACACTGCTGTGTCAATCGTTATAAAGCTGCCAAGGTACCGGAAACCCCGGGTCGCTACTGGAATGGTATATCCACGAGGACTTTGTGGAGGGTCACCCCAGAGGGAAGACATCTGAGATTTGGACCAGTTTATCTTGTAACCAGAATGGGCCCCAAATATTTGAAAAATATGGAGAACACGGTGGAGTGAGTGCGCCGGTGAGGCAAGATAAAGTAGAATGTCATCTGCATACAAAGATATGCGGTCCTCATGGTCGTCCGTCCATTTAAGGCCTCTAATACCGGGGTCCCCCCTGATCCACACAGCTAAAGGTTCAAGGACCAGGGCAAAGAGGAGCGGGGACAATGGGCAGCCCTGTCTCGTTTACCGACAAAGGGCAAAAGAGTCTGAGCAATGGTTGTTCACTGAAACATGGGCAGTGGGAAGCGTGTATAAAAGTCTGATCCACCCTATTAGCTTGGGCCTGATCCCTATGCGAGTCAAAACCGCAAACAAGTAGTCCCATGCCACGGAATCAAATGCCATTTTTGCGTCACGTGCGAGCAAGATCACATCTTCCTGTATTGTCTCAACCCTGCCCAGTGCACAGTGAACTTGACTTAAATTACGCGCCGTGTTCCACCCCGGCATAAATCCCGATTGGTCCGGGTGAATCAAGTCAGTGAGAAAAGGGAGCAGATGGTTAGCTAACAGCTTGGCCAAGATTTTGGCCTCCACAGTTATCAGAGAGATGGGTCGGTACGATGTGTACTCGTCCGCTGGTTTTCCAGGCTTGTGAATGACCACGAGGGTGGCCGCGCGGATATCTGCCGGTAGGAGGCCAATCTCATAACATTCATTGTATAGATTCAATAAGTGGGGGGCGAGCTTCAAAGCCATGGGCTTCAGCAGTTCGATCGGAACCCCATTAGGGCCCATCGCCTTCCCTGCACGGATGTCTTGAATAGCTTTCTGGACCTCCTCGACCAAGATATCAGCATCTAAAACCTCTCTGTCCTGTTGGGAAATACTTGTTATCTCAATAGTAGCTAGGAGACCTGTTGCCCATTTTGCCTGTGAGTGCTGTGGGAGTGCATATATTCGTTCATAGTACGTCACGAACGTCTCTGCAATGCCCTGGGGGTCGGTAATCAGGACATCATCGGGCCCTATAATTGCGCACACCCATCGCGCTGACTGTTCTTTACGTTTCAGCCATGCCAAAAGTTTCCTAGTTCGCTCGTCCTGTTCGTAAATTCTTTGCCGGGTGGCGAGAGCACCCCTGTTGGCGTCCTCCAAAAGGAACTGTCTATAATCTTGCCTCTTTTGATACTGAGGATATGTTGAGTATCCTGATCAGGGTACTGCGATACGGCCCGCTCAATATCAAGGATCTCCATTTCCAATTCGCTCACCCTTCGGGTTGCGCTCTGCCCTGTGGCCAACCATCATTGATAGCGCCCTTCCCTTTATCACCGCCCCAGAGCGTGATTGCTGACTTAACAGACCCCAAGTTCTCCTCAAAATAGTAATCCGTGTCCTTCCGTAAGTTGTCTCTGATATGCGGGATCCTAAACACCCAGGGCTGGATCATGAAGGCACCTGGTTGTATGGCACGATGAGCTCTGAAGACTGCCGTGACCGGGGAATGATCCGACACTCTCAACGCAAGGCAGGTGGCGTCAGTAAAGTCCTGTATGTGTTGTGCATGGGTGAACAAGTAATCTAGTCATGATAGGCTGCCATGGACACCGGATTGGAATGTGTAGAGTGTGTCATGGGGATGTGACCACCTCCAGATAACTACCATCCCCAGTGCATTAGTAAAGTCATGTAATTGTGAGCCATGTGTTGACTCATGTCTGGGCGGGGATCGGTCCATTTGGCCATCCATCGTAAGGTTAAAGTCGCCCCCCACCACTAGTGTGCCCACGGGTAGGTTCAGTAGGACCATTCCTACATCTGCTAGTGTCATGCGTTGAAGACCCGGAGGGGCATAGACTGAGGTAACATTGAGGACTCTGCCCTCCCACATGCCCGTGCAAGCTGCATATCTGCCCTGTGGGTCAACCCATGTATTTTGTATCACAGAGGGGCAGCCCTTCCGAAGGAGGATTCCTACCCCTCTGGACCCCGTGGTGAAGCCCGAATGCACTACCATATGATAACCCTTTCTGTTAAGAGACATGCAAGAGCTACCTATCAGATGGGTTTCCTGGAACAACACCATATCCAGCCCCTGACGGTGTAGATATTGTAGCACTATCTCTCGCTTAATTTTGTCCCCTAACCTATTGACGTTCCATGTCATGAGTCTAAGCCCCTGACCTCTCACCATATGTCTCTAGTAACGATAACATGGATTGTACGGAGTGTCTATGTCGGATAAATCCCACTATGATAACTTTCTGTGCAGCTCCCACTGTGTTCCATCGCACTTTGGCACTGTAGGATATGAAACCCTTGACTTGACCAACTGTACCTAGAAAGATGCTCATATATAAAATGATAATTCGTCGTGCTGCCTTTAAGCAATAAACCCAAACGTGCATACATAAACAATCATGTAAACTTGCTGCAAAACACCCCCCAAGAACACCCCCCCACAAAGTAAACTCCAGATCACCCCCATCTAAGTAAACGTACCCCCCTCCCTGCCTCCCTGCTTAACGGGACCAGAACAGCCGCCAACCCCAACATGCAGAGTGCCTGTCGCCCACCCATGAACAATTTCAGGGAACGCAAGTAACCCCACTCCCAATTTGCATAACTCTGTACAGCCCTTTCTCCACCCCCCAACCCAATCCCCACCCGGGAGCAATGCTTGAGACCGAGTTCCGGTATGATCGCCGTTGGATAACCCGTGGGACCCACAATGGCAATAACAGTGCAGCAACACATTACAGAAGCAAACCCAGGCATCCCATAACAGCCCAACATGTTGAACAAGCATAGTAATCAGCAACGTAAACAACTCCATCCTGTCCCAGGGCTATCCCCATAGAGTAGACAACCAACGTGACATAGGCTTCAAGTAACTGCACCAGTATCCCCCCCCCAGCACTAGATTTATACAAACCCATGTTAGAGTGTCCATGACGCTAAGATCATTTTCTACAGAGTTCATGAGGGCGTCAAGAAGACAGTACAATCTCACCCCGCCTTACCAGCCTTCAAATCAGTGCCCTCCCATAAGTCCCTGGGAGTCAGAGTCGGAGTGTGGAGGAGATCGTCTCTGCTGGCACCAGTCAGCGTTGTCGTCAGCCGCTGAGAGTGTCTTTTTCCCTTTCTTTTCAACCGTGCGCCATCCCTCCAGCCAGTCCCAAGCCTCTTTAGGTCGAGAGAAGAACCATGACTTTCCGTTCGCTTCCACACGAAGCTTGGCGGGAAACATCATAGCATACTTGAATTCTTGATCACGGAGGGCCCATTTCACCTCAAGGAAATTCCTGCGCTGTTTCTGCACACGCAATGTGAAGTCTGGAAAGAACAGGATCCTACTGTTCTCCAGGGTAAGTGGCAGGGCCGCTCTTGCTGTCTGTAAGATAACATCGCGGTCTCGAAAATTAAACTCCCGCGCAATGGTCGAGGGGGCGCACCCGGCCTCGGGCGACCTCCAGGCACTCGATGAGCTCGTTCAATCATAAAGGATTGGGAGAGTCCTCTGGGTTGTAGATGTTTAAGGACCAGTTCCTCCACAAAAAGGTCTGCCGTTTGCCCCTCCGCGCGTTCCGGCACGCCAATAATGCGAGCATTGTCCCGCCGCATCCGACCTTCGTAGTCGTCCAGCTGTAGGGCCATCACCTCATGGGAGGAACAGAGGTCAGTAATTTGTTCAGTAGCCAGTTCCTTGGCAGTGTTCTCTACAGTTCCAACCCTTTCTGTGATTTTCTTCATGGTCTCTCGGATCAATGCCACACCTCAAGGGAGGTCCTGATCGCCGTTATAGCTTCAAGTAAATCCTTATTTGATGGTTCCTTGGCGTCCGCCGGTGTCCCCGCCTCCGAACGATCGTCGGTCTGCTGTTTCTGCCAGGCGAACTTCTCTAGCTTGGTCTGGGTCGTTGTCCTATCGTTGCAGCCGGGCGCCATTGTCTATTGCCACTGCGACCTCACCACTGCTCAAGGCGCCCCCACTACTCCCCGCCGCCTGCGGTGAAATCCTTCACCTGGCTTGTTGATTTTCGTAGAAGGCACTCAACACAGAGGGGTATCCGTTCGAGGCCGTCGTGCTAGGGCCGCACAAGGGCAGGCAGTAAAAATCTCCCAGTCGGAGGGATCACTTCTTGGTCCTCTTACGTGTCACCAATAACGCATAGCCTGCAGGTCGCTCAGGCGGAAAACAGGCTCAGGGGCCCCTCAGGCCAGAGTCTCCACACCAGGCACTTCAGGCGCACCAAAGCCGCCACTCCACCTCCGTGCTCACTGCTCCAGGGGGCCAAAATGTCACACCTAGTGTGAGTCAGAATTATTCCCCATACACCGGAGCCCCCTAGTTGTAGCCATTAGGTATAAGCATTCTAACGGTGAATGGTCTGATTCAGGCAACCACACCAGGACTTTCCAGCCTGACACTAGCCCAGTAATTACATAGGCCGGGTGGCACACTGTCCAGGAGTCGAACTTGCCACCTATAGGGGCTTGAGGAAAGCGTATCTATGAGGTCCCCAGCGGCTGGGCAGCAGAGGATCGCAGCGCAGTCTGAGGGCCACCTGCAATCCTCTCATGTTGGCTCGTTAATGCCGACTACTATCGGTAAGACGGGGGGGCCACATCTATGTACAACCCTCAGACAGGTCCCATTTCTGTTAGCTGACCAACTGCAAGTCCCCTCTCTCTTTGGGTCACACTGCACACAGTACTTGGCAGTTCAGGGGCCCCCCAGCGTGCACCTCCAGGGTGTTGTCACTGATCTGCTGGTCTGCTGTCAAGACCGCATATAATCTTCAGGGCCGCCTCAGGTCCACACACACGTGGCAGCAACCGCACACACTCCCTCTCCTGACGGGGGCCGCCGCACCAGTCACTTGGGCCCCCGTCACTCACCCGGCAGCTGGGATGGCCACTGTGGCCACAGCAGGGAGTCGGCAGTGCCAGCTTCAAGGAGGAGTCCCTCAGTTCACCGCCGCGGGGCCCCGCCCCTTCAGGCCTCAGCAGCGGTCTTACGTGTCGCCTGATCTGCACTGCACCTCACTCTCGCAGGCAGGGGCACCCGCGAGGTCGCGGTCTCCGGAGCGCTTGCGGGCCGCTGTTTTCGGTGGACCTGAAAATTTTACGGGCGGTAGCCAGGCTCCCCAGAAGTATCCCGGCAACACCAGGGCAGGAATCGGGCCAGTAGGGGCGAAGAAATTCCGGATAATGCGGGAGTGGCGCTGCGGAGTGAAACTACCGAGCAGCCATTCCCGTTGGCGGTTAGCTACGACCCCCGATACATGCGATTCTTGATCAAGGATTGAGGCCTAAGTACCACCCTTATATGATTTATATTATTTACACACTTCAACTAGCAGAGTAACTGATAGATATAGGTCCTGATGAATGCCTTGAACTTTATTGTCGCTAAGGCAGAAACATGTTGACCACTAGATAGGGTACATATCTATAACCCTACTCTTCACTTGCTTTTTATTTTACTATCACGTAGGAAGGAAGAATAAAGTTGTTGCCCCTACGTAGATAGTTTTTAATTCACTTTATTTCATAATTTGCACTCTGCCCCTCCTTCCCATTTCGAGTTGGCAGATCCAACACGTGCTTTGCACTCCTGCTCCTTCCCTCTTGGGTAAGTTGTAGCCCACACAGTGTACCTTGCGGTCCCTGTGTGTTGGAGGAACCCAATGATGAAGCATGTCACCCTCGGGTGAGTGAGGGTTTTCGTCCACAACTCTGTTGTGCCCCTGTTTTGACATTCTTTTCTCACAATTTTCTCTCTGAACAGTGCTACCCTATATATTGTGTGGGTTTAACAATTAAAAAAGAACTGGGATTGAAAAAGGGAGAGTGTAAGAAAGAGACAGGTAAACGGGGGTACAGTTATACACTCACAAACATCAGTGGCAGTAAAACACATACTTTTTTTTCCTCGAAGTTTTATATAGCGCGAACTTGACCCAAAATCAGTTATCAGAGCGCTTTCCATTAGCACCAGTTGCGACACATTAATTTTTGTTAGGCACTGGGAGATTAAGTGATTTGCCCAGAATTACAGGATGTTGAGTGTGATTGCTGAGACTCGAACCCGGTTCCCCAGATTTGGAAGTCCACACCCTAACTGTTAGGCTACATCCTCTAACCAAAAAGGTCATTTCCAATTTCTTAACATGCCCTATATTTAATGGGTATACATGTTTTAAGTACTAATCAGGGCCGGCTCTAGGGCGGTGCGACTGGTGTCACCGCACTGGGTGCTGGCTTCTAGGGGGCACCATGTTTTCAAGTTAATTGTTATTTTAAATTACCTGCTGCTGTGACGCTCGTTTCCTCCAGCAATTTCCGGTCCGGGCTACAACAATATGTCAGGATAAATCCTGTGATTAATGTTCTTCCTGAAAAGAGGTCGGAGTTTTGTTTAATTTGGGTTTTAAACCACTAAAAAGTAGCGCAGAGGGTTAGTGCGCCTGTTGCAGAAAACAAGTACCGAGCAGATTACAAAGTGCATAGAATGTAAATAGGTCAGTGGGTTACTCGTTTTAAAAGAGACATCATTTTGCCATCCTTCCCAAGTCAAGGTACCAGCTACTGTCCACTTCCTGGTCAGTGGATCATTGCAGAGGACCAGTAGTGTTACAGATGGCAACTAAGGAGCAAACCAATCAACTAAATGTTGGCATGCATTATAGGTGTCATGCAGCAGTACACCATTGTGCTGTAGTCACTGCCAGACAGGTATTTGGTAGCATGTCACTTCTTTGTCAATGCCCATCTTCCCCAGGTCCAGTTAGTTGTGCACATGGTGAACTCCAGCGACCATAGCAAAGGATGCACCACTATCACAGTTGACGCTGCTGACTCCATTGATGTTCATGCTGTGGATGATGCCAGCATGTGCCTACTTCCTTTCTCAGTTCAACAAATGACAATTTCATATTCCACCAGTGGCTTGCAAATTAGTTGTTTACTTGGGATTTTGATCATGTGGCAAATAGATAAGTAAATCAAATCCACACTGGGACTGCATGTGCAACCAAGGCATGGAATTATGGGGAATGTTAGCTATAACACTCCACGTCACTGGTAGACCCTTAATTACTTCCATGGATGCATGCAGGATTGCACTGTGAAGAGTTTTATTTCCGTGCCAACTGCAGCTCTTTAACTCCTGTTTGGTTTGCTGGTGAAACTATGTAAGGATCCTGTCCACATCTCCTCAACCGCATTAGATATCCAACCACTGGCCATCAATACAGGTATAACATACCACTCACACGTTTACTGAGACCTTAAGTTTGATTGCTGCACCACAATGGAAGGGCCGTGTTAAGTCAATGAGCAAAGGTGGACGTTTCACTGTCTGTAAAGGTCATCTTGATACTCCTCTGTGCCCACAGCATGATGCAACAGCCAAACAGGTTTGAATAGAAGAAACCTATTGTTTTATGGTAATCACATGATCACACCGAGGTGTCATTTTGCACATATAAATGTGACATGACTAACTTAAACATCTACACACCTACCACAATCCTCGTCATAAGTCACAAGTCACAGCAGAATCCTAAATTATCCTGTACTCAACCTCCGGTATCTTGGCATGGCAAGTTCAACTTAAGCAATGTGTAAAGTATTTGCACAGTAACTCATGCAGCAGCACAGCAAATACACCACAAAGGCTCCACAACAGTTTAGAAAATTGAGAATATTTTTCTGAGTAAATCAGGACCAACACAATCAAAATCCATCAAGTAGAAGTCGAGATATGGAATTCTGTAGAAATAAATGCAATGAGGTGCTTAGATGCAGGTAGCATTCAAAAGGTTACTTCAGGTCCCAAGGGACCGGTGCAAATCCAAAGTTCAGGCCTACCACGATGGAGCGCGGGCCGGCTACAGGGACCTACTTGGGCCCGCTGAACACAGTACCTTGGATCCTGAGGCGCAGTTTGCACAGCGAGGCTTTGCGCTATCTGGCATCTGTTCCGGTAGGCTGTGTGAGGCTTCACATCCTCTGTCTTTGTTTGTGATAGCTGTCAGCTGTGTGGCGAGACTTTGTGTTGCTTCACATCGGATTTGGCAGAAACTCGACGGCAGAACTCACTTCTGAGGCCCAGAACTTGGAGGGGGCACCTCAGGCAAGAGTAGGACTCGCAGAAGGCAGAGTCCAGCAGCACCAACAGAACAGAAAGAAGTTTGTTTATGCCCCTGAGACTTCAGAAACAGGAGGAAAGCTAACAAGACATTGGAGATCACTTTGGAGTAAAGAAAAAGTTCAGCTCGCCTTCCAGCAGAGTAAGAGAGAAATAGACGGCAGGGCAAGAAGCAGAAAAGCAGTCCTTCCAGTGTTGTGTAGTTCCCCCTAAACTGTAGTATCTGTACTTTTGTTGGACAATATAATCTTTGGGTGAGGTTCCTAGACTAATTCCGGGCACACCTGCAGGGTATGTTGCTAGCTCACAGTGCCACTATAAGCCACCCTAACCCTACCAGGGAGCAAATGGTTCCTGGCAACCACTGAACATGGCAACCTTGACCCCTTAGGGATCGTGGTAACAGATCTGAACTTCTTGCTCATTCACTTGTGCTTACTTTGTCTCGGAGAAATATACAGAGAATACACAGTGGGACCTTTTCAATAAATTTATTGAACCAATCTTATATTTGTATAAAATACATATGCTGCGATTAATAAGTAGACGGAAGCGGATGAAAGTGATTACAAGCACAAAAAGAGTAAATAGTAGATACAGTTTTACCATGGTGCTAAAACAGTTCATATATGCCGGCATATAATACAGGGCAATAATAAGGTGTACTCCTACAACCCTATTGTGTGTACCTAGAGTGTGTGTAGGTGTGAAGCCAAGAATCCTCCCAAGGGACGATCCAACCCCATTACCTGGTGGGAGATAATGTAGGACCCCATCTTGGTCACAAACTGGACACCCCCGAGAGAGATGTCAGATCGCTGCATGGTTAAGTCTCAACAAGCAAGTACCCTCCGTGTCGGCTGAAGTGCCTCCTCTACTAGTCCTATAAAGGTCAAAAAACACTTTTAAAATAGTTTAAAATCAAGCTTCCTTTTAAAATATTCGTAAAAGCCTTTAAAATGTATTGTACTATTTGAAATCCCAAGCACTCAGAAAGCCATGGTGCCTAGAATAATAAAGAAAAAACAGTTTTGATTAGTTTTGTTCAAAAACAGGCCAAATTGTTCCTACCACATGGAAAAAGCCAATTGTTTGTGTTCCAAGTAGTAGACGCAACATTGCTGTCCCTCGCAGCCGCAGACAATGTACCCAGAGGCACACCTAGAAGCAGGTTTATAGAGTAGAGGTGGTTCCATCCAGTTCCCACAGCAGACGCTGAAGGAGGGCCTATATCCTGTAAGCATATCGCAGAGCCAGTATTTAGTTCACTAGGAGCCAAAACATCCTGGGGTGTCTTGAAGAATGCATTAATCAGCAATGGAATACACTGGGGACAACAATGCCCATGGGTGTTTAAGGGGTCTCTCAGCATTTCAATGTCCATTGGCGCAACCGATATTGATCCGAGACATTGGCTGCAAAGCAGGCAGCAGAATGCAGGTTGTGCACAGTGAAGCCAAACAAGAACCAGTGCTCATTCAGTTCTCGAACCCAAGGTGTGCTGAAGCTCTGTATCATTTGCTCACAGCATTGCAGCACAGCCAGTGCTTTCTCTATTCCTTGTTGAACTGTGATGTCCATTGCGGAGTAGAAAAATTAAAATCAGAATTCCCTCCACAAGTAGCAGGAAAAGCGGGAGACCTACAAAAACGCTTCCCAACACAGAGTGTATGAAAGATGGTATAACTCTGAAAAGCGTCTGAAAGGTGTTAACCAGTCCAGAGCCAATGCATTTAAAATTGCGCTATTCCCTTCGTATCAGACATATTAAAGATACTGTGGACCAGCTCCCCAAGATGCCGCGGGAAGTTAGTATGGAGTAGCATCTGTATCTCAGATGAGGACCTTGCAACCTGGATCAAACGCCTCTCTGGCTAATTTAAAGGCCACATCTTATTGAAAAAGCATGGCTTTCAGTTTGCTCAGAGAATCAAAGTGAATGTTGGAAACATTTATCGAAGGCCATAGCATTGCCTCCCTAACTGTGCGGGTAGGTGGAAACAGTACTTGTGTTCAACAAGTGACTATGGAATTAACCGTTACCAAATAAATGATGCCCGGTTCTATTCTGTAGGAACCTTGATCATTCAGCATCAAATTGCTCCCATTCGAGAGTAGCTTGAACATCAGATGAATCACAGCAGCTGGAGAACCCTTCAAATGACAGACAAATTCGCAACTGCAGCATTGCATGCCCCATGAAGTGAAATGTCCTTGCATACTAAGGACCCGCTCAAAGCATCCTCACAGTTAGAACCTCTAAGGAACATTTACGTGTCCCCATTCCTGCATCTAAACCTGAATAGCAATTCCCAGGATAACCTTCCCCTAGCGCTTCATGTCTGCCTACTTGGTGGTATTGTAGATAATATTGGAATTGGAAAGTCGTGACCAGTAGGGTGATGTAATCATCGATTATTCAGTCTGTGGATGGTGTCTCAGCCACAGTGAAAGGTCATTGTTCTAACTTTTAAATGTGCAGCATGGTATACTTTGCATCTCTCTGTGCCATTAATCTGTCTTTCAGTTGGCTCGTATGGAGAAAACAGACTCGTGCTGTTGATAACAGGCCACGGCACGTGGCCAGAACGTAATGTTTGCAACGTCCAGCTTAATAATACAATGGTCTGTAGTTGTAATGGTCCATATTGTAAAATAGACATATCTTGCTGTATTATGTCAATTTCAGAAGATACTATGTTGCCCAGTGAAGAAATTCTGAATGTTAATGTGGTCATACCTTTATCAACCATAGCCAAAGCCTTTTCTAAATTAACCCTATCGTGTGCACTCTCTCAGCAGCTTCCTGTTGAGAAACTTTCCACAGCACATTGTATATTTCATACACGAAGCGCTTTTGACATGGGTTCCTGGGACCTAACAAGAAATCCCTGAGATCCATGTCACCGGAAACAAGGGACAAGTGTTGAGGTTTTTAGCCAATCAAGGCACAACTTCCTAACACAATACGATGTCTCCACCCCTGAGTGTTCTGATTGTACATATCGCTTGTCAGGCCTATTGATCCTAAACCCTTCAGCATTGCCCAGGAATATAGACTGACACCTATTAGTGTCCACAGGCCAAACCATCCATTCCTTTCAATTGGGGTCTGATAAATTGTAAGAACCATTTCGTAACATGACATCTAGTGTATTCTCACTGTATTATCTATATTGTATGAAATGCTGCCAGTTCTCAAAGCATGAGCATGTGTGAATACGTGTGTTCAAATCCTTCATCTTGGCTATTCCAAGACAGGAAGTTTGTTGCATTGTCTTATTCTGGAACATTATTTAATGTGCTATGAGGCAGGCTCTGAACAAAGCCTCAGTTCCCTGAACTTGCCAGTCTTTTGTCCCCCAGGCAGAATTTGTGTGTATGTTTCCTTTCCAAAAGTCAAAACCCTTCACAGACAGCTGGGAAAGAAAGGAAGCAGAATATATCAGGTTGGTGTTTGTTAGCATATTTTTCTTTGCATATGTAGGTGTAAGCCTATAGTAGTAAGAGGCAGGGTCTGACGTGTCAAAACCAGAAAAATAAGCAAACGTTTGTTCAAATGTTTTTGAACTACGTTTCGGTAGTTGTGGGCAGTGTTCCCATTGAGTTTAATTATAAACTGCATGTGGGATACTAGCTTTGTGTAAAAAATGGTGACGATAATGTTGACAGCAAAACATATCACTGAAATGAGATGTACCATCATACAATTCATCAGAAGAAAATGCAGCTGATTGTTCTAAATCTGCAAGCAAATTGTGCACTGTCCCAATCATCAGAGAAAGTATTAGTGTCACTATTCACTCCTTGTGCTCTCGTGTCCACCACCAGGGGGCCGAATTGTGGAGCTTTCCAGTGTTCTAATATGCTTCCAGAGACTCCCCTGTATGCATATCCTGACTTCCAGGCATTTGGACATCATTTCGAAATGAACATCCATTCCCAATCCATAGTCCCAGACAGTCCTTGACAATTAGAGAGAGGATATAATTTAAGGAAATTTTAAACAAATATGGTATTAGTAAACGTTCAGTAGGACCAAACACATCATATGATATGGTCATATGATATGAATCATATGGTTTTGAGGAAGCTAGTCTGCTCATGCTGGAAACTCCATTACCTATAATCCCCTGCTCACTGTTTTCTCTCCACCCCTGCAGGCCAAGGATGGGTGGAGAAATTCAGCTCACCTGTGGCTGGCTGCTGCTAATCCGCTCACACGTGATGCGCATGAATACTATGAGCTCTTTTAAGCCCCAGCTCCCTTCAGCCCAGTGTTGGTCATTGTAGGTGTTTTCCGGTGGGACTGATCTTTGTTTCCTGAGCTTGTGATATTCCTTGATTCCTGCGCTATAGTTAATCCTTGTTCCTTGATTCCTGAGCTATAGCTATTCCTTGTGCCTGAATTAGCACTGCCTGCAGTACTACCTTGTTTCCTGAGTTCCTGAGCTATAGCTATTACTTGTACCTGAATTAGCACTGTCTGCAGTTCTACCTTGTTTCCTGAGTTCCTGAGTTATAGTCATTCTTTGTTCCTGGGCTTCAGCTATTTCTTGTTCCTGGTTTGCATTGCTTGCAGTTCTCTCTTGACTTCTTGTTTCCTGAGCTGTAGCTATTTCCTGTTTCCTTGAACCTGTACTGCCTGCAGTGCTACCTTGACTCCTGAAGCTTTAGTAATTTCCCTGTTCCTGAACTAGCAGTGCTACCTTGACTCCTGAAGCTTTAGTAATTTCCCTGTTCCTGAACTAGCAGTGCTACCTTGACTCCTGAAGCTTTATTAATTTCCTGTTCCTGAACTAGCACTGCCTGCAGTGCTACCCTGACTCCTGAATCTTTAGTAATTTCCTGTCCCTGAACTAGACTCCTGAAGCTTTAGTAATTCCCTCTTCTTGAACCAGCACTACCTGCAGTGCTACCTTGACTCTTGAGCCTTAGCTCAATTCTTGTTCCTGCCCCAGCACTGCCTTCTATGCTACTTTGTTTTCTTGATTCCTTATCCTGCACTATTCTAGTATAGTCTTATAGCCTCCCCTTCTGTATATCCCTTTCCAGCCCCTGCCTTTCTTCCCATTTCCTTGGTTCCAGTTCTAGTTTTCTGTCTTTCTATTCTGCTGTCTTGCTTCTGTTACCTTGTATGTTAGTTACCTGCTTTCTGCCAAGTGTGCCCTATGATTTCCTTCCTTTCCTGTTAAGCACTGCTTCTTGCTAGCTCCTTGTCTATTGTGCTTGTATTTAGTTCTACCCCTTTGCTGTTACTGCCTTGCGTGTTCCTGTTTGATCGCCAGAATCCGTGGGCACAGCTGACTACCTAGGTGGTGTTTCTTATTCACTGTGAGTATTGTCTTTGAGTTACAGTTATAACATCACCATAGATATAAGCTCCACAGACCCTGCCTTTGCATACATATCCTATATGTGGGTATTTTCAGTCAGATCTGTAACAGCAATTGTGGGTGAGGAACTTACTGAGCTTCAGTCTTACTTAGTGGAGCTCCTGAGTGCTTTACCCTACATTCCCTTTATTGTTAATGTTGTATTATATATATGTCTTGCACGTCTGTCCTGGGTGTAGCTAGTCTAAATGCTAAATTGCCTGGTGAGTGCCCTTCCTCTCTGAGTCTTAGCCATCTTGTTCACTGTACAGGCTTCTCCTTTGGATCCCTTTTCTCCTCTGAGTCCCTGTGTGATCCTGGGCAGTGTTTTACTGCTCTCTCTGTGCACGGTAAGTTTTCTCCCCAGTCCTTGCTCAAGTCCCTGACTGTGTTCCTGACATAGTCCCAGACAGTCCTTGACAATTAGAGAGAGGATATAATTTAAGGAAATTTTAAACAAATATGGTATTAGTAAACGTTCAGTAGGACCAAACACATCATATGATACCCTGTCCCACACCATTCCTTCCAGAACAGCTACTGCTGTAATGTTCACCAGGGAAAGGTCACTTAGTTCACGGTGTGATGATGCATGTGGTTTCATTACCAAGTTCACCAGTTTTACTGCAGACAATTCTGGGGGATAGTGTCCATTCAGAAGTAGCAAAAAGACAGTTACTAAACCAATCCAAATGACCAGGAAAAACAATCGAATTGTAATCCAGAGATGTAACCCAGGAGTAAAAAAGTATGTCTTTCTCAACCAAAGAAAGAAAGCACGCATTTGCAGCGTGAAGAGGCGGTGGCTGTAGTATCTCACGTTCACTTGAATCCGATGAGAAGTCGTTATAGGCCACAAAGTAGCCAGGCGCCGTTCGGTCTATTTTTGGCAGCTCAGCAGGTTTTGTTGAACTGGGAAATGACTCACGCGGGTGGAATACAATATTTGAAAAAATATAAAACGTACATTTTGCTGCCGCGGTCGGCTACCTCCAGCATCACGTTCTCCGCCTCTCCTCTTCCTGGGTCCCACTAGCCCCTGGGACCCAGACTCTCATCCAATCCCCATGCTGCAGAGCAGCACTGGGATTGGTCTGAGCAGGCAGGCAAGACACCGTGCTCAGACCAGGGGGTCTGTAAGGTTTCTCCAGCCTGGCTCTCTCCAGCCTGGCTGCTCAATGCAGCTGGGCTGAAGAAACCCTAAGTGTACATGTGTGTTTTGGTCAGCCTGAGACGGCTGGCCAAAACACATATGCGCATTTTAGGGAGTGGATTGCACATAGCACTCCTCCTCCCATGCCTAAGCCCCGCTCCTCGCAACACCACTGGAGGAGCTGGCAAATATAAAATAAAATTATGCAAGAGCATAGTTTTATTTTACATTTGCTGGCACTGAGCCAGGCAGTGGGCCATTGCGGAGGAGCCACCACTGATTGAGTTCCTGTAAAACAGGCAAGCATTCATTGATATCAAATGGTGTTTCTGCCGCTATTGCGCTGACATAATCTAGATCTGTACCCACATTCTCACACCAAACAGGATTTCATATGAAGGGCGTACGACCACTCAGATTTTCTTGGTATGTTATTGTGTGCCCTCTGTAGCCCCATATAGGTTATTGACCCAACTGTGACCCGAGTTTAATACCCTTGCTGTTAAGGACTGCTTTAAGCCACAGTTTTTCATCTCAACTATCGAATTTCCCTCGGGATAATAGGGGGAGCAGTAACGCAAGGCCACAACCAAACTTACCATGGCTTCTTTGTAAGCTTGAGAGCTAAAGGCCGGACCCTGATAGGAATGTAGTGTGCCAATTGTGAATGTCCCGATGAAGACTTGCAAATCCTTTATAACATTTCGGTCGTCAACCGACTGCTGTGGGTAAACCCACAGGAATCTGGAGCATGAATGCACTGCCACCAAGATGTATTTGTAAGCCCCATCTGAGTTTAAGGGGCCGCTGTGATCCAAATGAACAACTGGTAGAGGCTTGTCTGAAATCAAGAGAGGTGTTTGTGGAGGGCGTACTATAGTGGAACTCTTCATCTGGTGCCAGTTGTCACATTTGAGTACAAAGTCCTTGATCTGTTTTGTTAGACCAGGCCACCAATAGCGCTGCTTCAATAATGCAGTTGTAACAGTAACCACTGTGAGCGCTGAACCCATACCCTCATGTGCAGCTAGTATTAAACCAAACCTGTGATCAGTGTAAGGCATCACCCCATCCCTGGAATCTGAGCATATGGAATGTTTTGTTCATCTAACTTAGAGGAGTACTTGAATGGAATGCCTTATGGCAGGTGTGTGTCGTTGCGAGCAGTATGATGTCTCTGTCTAATTGGCAGCAGTGCGAACAGTTGCCTTAACGGCTTCATCAGCCATGGAATTCTCTGCAAAGTGAATGCCAACACGTTGATGACTCGATGTGTAGATAACATGTGCCCATGTCAAGAATTCTTTCAGCTTCGCCACCTGTTCGCAAAGTAGCTTGTGCTTGATTGTGCAACACTTGGAATATAGAAATCCAATCTGGCCCCAATAGAAAGGTATTCATTATAGGACTGGACACAGTAATATGAATCACACAAGTGTGGGGAATCCATGATCCATATTTTGTAGTGCCAGTATTAGGGCTTTGAGTTCTGCCAGCTGTGCTGTACAATCCCCTCAGGACTTTGTGTGGGTTTTTTCAGGACTGAACTTTCCGTCAAGCATGCGCCCCTTTACGATAGTGCATGCCACTGAATTATGATGAATTTTTCCTACGGCAGGTTGAGCAGATCGATCTGTGAAAACGGTGTAATCATATCGATCTAGAGGCATTATTTTATTCGGCAGAGGATATTTTTGTTCGTACTGCAGGAATGCTTTTGTTTGTAATGTAGAATTAAATCTGTAATCTACACGTGTTGCAGTGTGAGAGCTAGCCCATTGAATCCATTGTGTATGTTGTGCCCAGGCATTTGGAACACTCGCTTTGGTGACGACCTCCAAGGTTGGTACCAGGGTAACCACAATTATGCATTTTCCCTGTGCTAGTTATCGTTGAAGGTGATATGTGTATACCCAGTTGGTCCAGCAGCTATGCGGATCACCAGGTTAGTTATGTTTAAACTTGTGTGTAAATGTTTGGAAGCTATAATATCAGTTTGTACGAAAAGTAAAATGTTTGCATGTTCCTGCATCCAATGACTGATTGGAAAATCAGGCCTAATTAAATAGTAGTTTTGCGTAATCCAAAATGAATGTTCTGCCAAAATTAAAAAATCCTGAAATGCATTGTAGTTCAGAGTAGTTGGAGCAATGGCATTTTTCTAAAAAATTTGCCGCTAGGCTTTTGCTACTCTGTCAAAGTGTTCCATTAATTCATCATCCGTCCGATAGATATCATCTACATAGAACAATGTCCCCTCATCCAAATTTTAAAGTAGCTCTGTCACTCTGGCTGAAAACAGCCCAGGGCTATTGCTATACCCCTGAGGTAAACGGCAAAATTGCCTCTTTGAGCCTAGCACTGAAAATGCTGTCAAATATCTCCTTTCAGGTTCTATATTTTGGCAGAAAAATCAATTTTAGATATCTAGTGTTTTGTATTTTTTCCGCACAATGTTATTCATTAGTGCAGCACTGTGTGCATTTTGTGCTGCAAATGTTCGAGCAGATGAGTTTAAATGTCGGTAGTCTAAGACTAGATGATATGAATTGTCTGGTTTCATTACAGGAAACCAGGGATTATTTATTGATGATGTGCAATTTTCTATTACACCTTGGTATTCAAGTTGTTCTAGGATTTCCCTAACTTGTTTTTAGCTTCATGTTTTATTGGGTATAGTCTCTTGGGTTGAGGAACTGATTTTAATGGGATCTCATGATGTGACCCATTATCCCGCCCAACATGATTGCAGTACAGTGCAGGTGCTAGTGCTAATGCCCACTCTTTGGCGTATGAATGTTTAATAGATTATGGAACAAGGTCAGAGAAAGGAGGTACAATTACCATTTCCCCCATTAGGCATTCCATTATGATCCCATGTGCCCAGTTTTTTTAGCCATATGATTGTTGTAACCATATGTCAGGTTCTTCCAAAAGAGAGCCTTGATGTTCCTGGGTATGTCCCCCTCCAATTGGAGTATTATTTAATATAAACAATGGGGAACACTTACCCTAGTATCAGGTGTTTCCACCGTGATATGCTTACTCAATGCTACTATCGCCAGATAATCCATCAGGTTCTGGCAAGCTATTGTGACTTCTGCCTTGCTGTCCAGCATCTTCACTGCTCATTCCCCATTCAGAAGCAGAGTCCTCAGTAGCTGAGGCATGCCTTAGTTTAATCCCATCTACCTTCTTCTTTTTAAATAGAGGTTTAGCAGTCTTTTGTTTGTCTTCTTTTTAACAATGTAGTCTGATGAGCGTTGTGATTCTTCTTTGGTTTCATGTGCTTTTCTGATCTGCACTCCGACCGTCCACCTCACTCCGAATGTCCACCTCACTCCGAACATGTATTGAATGAATCCTGAAAGGAACGAGAGGAACATGTATCAGTATCCTGATACCTGTCAGACTTTCCAATATCATCACAGTTTCTCAAATTATATTTCTTTTTAGTGGTCGGAGACCCACCCCCTTGATTGTGTTTTGTTTTAATTTTTTTGTTTATTATCCCACTTCGTTGAAGATTTGGGTGCTTGCTTAGAGTTATCCTTTTCAGAATGGCTCTTAACTTGTGGTTCCCCAGGTCTGGCTCCCAAATTATCTCTACCTAGCTTAGCATGGGTTTCTTTAATAATATTTGGCAACTCCCACTCTTGCTGTGCAGGAGTGAATACCCTCAGGCGTTGGTGTATAGATAATGCTACTGCCTCCCCATTTATTACTTAACATAATGGCTGATTCTGCAGCAAAATTGCCCATCAGTTTCATCCCCAAGTCCAGGGAAGGTACTTCCTCATGCTCATTCTGTACCTGTTTCAATACTTCAGACAAGACAGCCAGATAAGGGGTACCATGAGTTCTGGTGTAAACGACAGCCCCAAGTGACACAATCTTCCATCGGGGAGCCATCCCCATTGGAAAGCAAATAGTCAGTAATCTGGGTTTATCCTGTGGGCCGTATGTGGAAAATTGCTTCAAGCTGGCTAGTTTTTTGTGCTATCCAGAACGGAGTTTGCTCCTGACTGGTGGGAATCTTTCCCATAACGGCATTCAGTGTTTGTGGGCTGATACCCGTGGTAGCCAATTGTGGTTGTGCACTCTGAGCAGTCTGAGCAGGGTTAATTGTGCGTGTTCACATTATAAACTGTGTAATAATTTCTGTAAATATTTATTAGATCTTTGTATACAGTGCTTAATTCTGCTGCATCTAAATTAGCAAAGTTAGGATGTGATGTATAAGCAGGTAAGACTGGCCATGTCGCTCCTTCTTTACTGAGCGGACCGAGTCTCACATTTTGTGTAGTGTTGGGGAGGGTGACTTTAAACCAATTTGTATATTCTTGGTAAGTTAATGGAATTTCTATGTCCACATAAGAACTGTATTCATCTAGTATTTTATCTTCAACATAAGTGTGAAAGAATTGTTTGCGAGCATCTGCAGCCGATAACTTAACACAAGAATAGAATAGCTCTGTTCTCAATGTTTCATGTGCCTCAACCACAAAGGTAACATCTCCACCCATTGCCAGGAGACCATATTGTAGTAATTTCATAGTAACAGCATGTCTGCAATTTCTGTAATGTTTAGCATTTCTTTTAATTCTCCATTGTTTTCTCCATTATCTCTGGTTATAGACATTGTTTTTAGGGAAGAAAGAATTTAATAGATGAATTTATGGTGATAGGGTAAGCATAATGTGGGTAGTTTTTATCCTATAAGCTTGAATAACATACAGCCAAAATATAGGGTATACCTACTCATCTGAGGCAGATTTCCCTCCTACTACCATTGACATCTCCAGTTTGGAGGTTAGTAGGGGTCTCTGAGAATGTACAACTTAACTAGTCAGGTAGAATGTTAAAAAAGAACCCAACCAAGGTTGGCGGCGCCATGTCGTAGGATTTGCACGTTTGTTGGATAACAAACTTTGGATGAGGTGTCTGACTGATTCCAGGCACCCCTGCCGGTGCAGGATACGGTGGCCTAGGCCCCAGCTAGCTCACAGTGCCACCATAAGCCCCCCTAACCCTGCCAGGGAACAAATGGTTTCTGACAGCCACTGAACATAACAACCCTGACCCCTCAGGGATCGTGTTAACAGATCTGAACTTCTCGCTCAGTCACTCGTGCTTACTTGTTCTCAGAGAAAAATACACAGAATACACAGTGGGAACTTTTCAATATATGTATTGAACCAATGTTATTCTTGTATAAAGTACATTTGCTGTGATAATAGGTTGACAGAAGAAGGTTAACATGATTACAAGCACCAAAAGAGTAAATAGTAGATATAGTTCTACCATGGTGCTAAAACAGTGTATATATGCAGGCATACAAAACAAGGCAATGATCAGGTGCACTCCTACTATGCAAACCCTACTGTCTGTGTACTTGGAATGTGTGTAGGTGTGAAGCCAAAAATCCCCTCAAGAGATGATTCAACCCCATTACCTTGAGGGAGGGAATATAGGACCCCATCTTGGTCACAAACTGGACACCCCTCACAGAGATGTCAGACCACTGCGTGGTGAAGTCTCAGCATGCAGGGACCCGCGATGTCAGCTGAAGTTCCACCTCTACTAATCCTATGAGATGCTGATTATTTTTAATAAAAAGCATTCTTGCGATGTAAGTACAGATTAGAAATGTTATGGATATGTAGATAGCCCTGTTGCGCTGTGGATGAAGATTGAACAACATTTGTACAGTCGTGCGTAGAGACCTGGTACTTGGTGTTTGAGGCACTGTGATAATGTTATGTGAAGCCAGATGTGTAAAAAGAAGTAGTTTCAGAGAAACTAATCCAACATTGTCATGCACACAAATATGTGCAAAAGGTCACAGCAGAAATGTTACTGTGAAAAAAAGGACAATGTACAAAATTAGCAGCTTTGCTACATGTGCCTAACCCAGTCACATAACACCAGAAAAGCAGTTGAATTGAGTCCTTTGAGCAGCATCACAGTTCTTTTGACAGAGAGTTAGAGCAAGTCCAGAAGTGTCCGTTTTGATGGGGTCAGAGACCCAATACTTGTACCCAAATGTGCCTTTATGTGAGGGAAACTACAATGTATGGTTTTGAAGTGCACCAGAATCCATTTCAACCCAGCCCTCGCTCTAAACTACCAGTTGGGGTTATCAGCACTTTCTTTAGGATTGGGCTACTATCCTTTGAAGTGTCAGGGTGAACCCCTTCCTCCCATCTGCCCAGGAAGACTCATCTGAATGCAGACCCAGCTCTTCCTGTGTCTGTGGCTGTATAGAAGGAATACACAAAGGGAACTGTCAGCTAGCCCAGATGTGAATTAGAAACCGGCTGTAAGGCACACAGAACAGTAAGAGTAGAGAAATGTCCACTTTCTAAAAGCTGTGTACAACTAAGAGCTGGGGCCCTTTGCACTAAGCTAGAATGGGCCAGTAAATGCAAGAACTATGAGAAACCTAGCTGACTGTTTCAAAAGCTGTTTTTAGTTTAAACAGACTCGGACCAACATTTTTAGCTGTCTTGTTCTACATAATTTAATATGTCAATTCTTTAGACCAATTCCAAATACAGTAATTTTTCAATTCACAAACAACCGATCTGGACAACACTGAATTTTGTTGAACATACAAACTAACACAATATCAAAACGGACAGATTTGGTATTTCACAAACACTGAAAATACGCAAACAATGAATACAAATAGTTAGAAAATACCAGTCAAAATCAAGAAAGTAACCCAAGTTTCATTTCATCGAGCTTTGGAAAAATATATACACTGGGGTTACAAGCCAGAGGGGACAAGGATTTTTTAAGGCAAAAGGGGGTTATAACATTTCAAGAACCTAGTTCCCTTTGTTGCTAGAGTTGTTTTTCCAATACAATTCTTTCCCCAATGGCACAAGGATGTCGACACGTTCCGAATCCCTTTTCAGTTTCTGGGATTCTCTTCAGGGCTAAGACTGGGAGAACTCTGAAAGTAAACATAAAAAAGGGGGGTTGGTATTTTCTTAACTCTGCCCTCCATAGGATTAATCTTCTCTTTTGAATTAGGAAATAATAGTACATGAAATCTGTGTTTTGTATTGTGTCCGCATTAAATTTTAGAGCACTCATGCACTTCGATCTGAAACACGCATAAATACGGGATTGTTACTTCGGAAATTTTGAATATTTCGTAAGTTAAAGGGTCTTAAAGTTGAATTATGTGATCTCGTTGCAGTAACCAAGGGCCAAAGCACTTACTTAAGAAGGTAAACTTTTTGGGGAAAGTCTTCGTGTCTATTGCAATCCCGCTGGGGAGCGTTAAGTGTTCAAAGTCACGGACTCGTGTCTGTTGTCTGCAACGATAAACGCGAATGGCAGCTAATATTTCCGTGACAAAAATTCTTCTCATGTTACAAAGTAACAAGGCAGCATAGAAGCAAATCGCTTGACTCACTTTCGATAAACGTCTGTGCAGCCGTTGATTAGCTGCCTTCAGCACAAGAGGGCGAAGGACTCCGTCTGATTAGCTGTTTGCGCCTGCGTTCCATTCGAGTAGATCAGATCTTGAAAAACTTCCAATGAGAATGTGGCCATTGTGATGATGCATCCTGGTAGTTGTAGTATGCCACTGTTGCGTGTCTTATGAAAAATGGAGTAAATTTTTGCAACATTTATTAGGAAGTTCATGTTCTAGTTATTTCTGACATCTCGTTTAGCCCCATTATGGCGCTGTTGTATTTCAATATTAAATAGGCCTCTTTTTGCAGCAACATTGCCTCCATATCTCCACCTCTAGGGGTTGGCTTAACAACCGTCAGTACTGTACAATTGATATCACTCTCATTATGATTAGCCTTGATAAAATGGCTGACCATTAGGGCATTGGTCACCTTCATGCGGATTCTGGAACGATGTTGAGCAATCCGTAACCTAACGTCTTGGTTGGTTTTTCCAATGTAAATTTTGCGACACGGGCAAATAATTGCGTAGACGACATTTTTCATCCTACAGTTGGAGAAAGTCTTATGTGACCATTTGATATTTTTATGCACAAATTCAGATCCTTCTACAGTTGATTCGCAGGAAATGCAGTTCCCACATTTGTGGTGGCCTTCAATTGGTTTTAGTTTCTATTGTGAGAGGAGGTCCTTCTTTTTTGTTAAAGGCGTTAAATCTGCCCTGACCAACTGTTGGCCAATGCTAATGTCCTTTTTCATAGCAAATAGCGGAGGGTCAAAAGGGCATTCCAAATTCTGCAAAAGGTGCCAATTCTTTAAGATGGCTTGACGAAATTTATGAGTGTGGGGTCCAAACGTTGAGACACATACTAATTTCTCCACTGGTTCCTTGATCATCTTTGTTCAAAGACATTCTCTTGGTGTGAACCAGGCTTGCCGTTTTGCGTATTTCAGTAATTTCTTGGGGTATCCTCTGTCTCATAATTGATCACATAGTATATTAGCGTGAATCTCGAAATCTTCTTTATGCGAACAATTGCGTCTAATCCTTGATAACTGGCCAAATAGTTAGTTGTTGTGCAAGGATCATCCGATGGTCTTCTACATTTTTCTTCATTCCCACGGTAAACGTCCAAAGTCAGCAAAGCAATATCTGCAAATACTCTTCTTAGTTGCAAATATTCATATGCATTATATTGACTCTGAGTTCCCATGAAAACCCTGCAGTTCACACTATTAGCTATTCAGAGCACCACTGCATGACAATGAATAGTCTAAAGCAGAAACATTCTAGTTGTAATTTCTTCGGCATTAAGTCGTGAGCTTCACATTTTCCTCCATACACTATTGTTTTAATATGCTATTGATAATTGTGAATATATGACAGCTAAAATGTAACCAAAAATAATGAGAACATGTAGCTTGCAAAAGAAAGAAGCACATTCTATAAAGATGACAAGTCTAATGAAATCAAAAGAGAAATATTTATTTAATACTGCACCATTCAGCATCTTGCTAAAAGCATTTATTTATTTTAAAAAGTTGAAGTAAAGGCAATACAGGGACAAGAGAAATAAATTAGGCCTAGTCTAGCTTGACAGTGTAATCGATAGAAATGGGTGCTTACTACAAAAACAAAAATTCATGCTACATGTTAAATTGAATGTTTAAGAAAAGACACCTTTTCTATTTGTTCAGTTTTTTAGGCTTTTTCATGTTGATATTTTCACAGGTTATAACACATATTTTAAGCAAAATTTTCCCGCTTTAACAATCCCTCCATCTGATGTTTTCTCCTAACCATCACCCTAGTTGGTTTCCAATGTGAATCCATTTTAGAGGGCACTCTCATCATCAGTTGAATCTGGGCTCTTTCTTTTCAATCTTGTAAATTGCAGTGATTTCATGAAATCATCATTCATTATTCCCCTCAAACCTTCTTCTCATATAACTTTCTTTGTATCCTGTCTTTGCGTAAAATGCATCTATAGCTCATGAATAAAGCGTAAAGAGATATTAGGCTTACCCCTATTATTATTATTGGCAATAGTATAGCCTTCAAAATCCCTTTTCCAGCTCTTGAAATCATTTGCACTCCCTTCCCAAAAGTTCCAGAAACACTTGGGGCCCGATTTCGATGTTGGTTGGAAAACCTCTGACCGCTTGTCGGTGGCCTTCCGACAGACATTGTAGGTTTAAACTCCGACAATGACAGCAGTCAGAGTTTAAACCGGCCGGGGAATCTGACTCAGTTTGCCTGTCGGCCAATCGGAAAGACCTCATAATCCCTAACAGATGTCGTTTCCTTCATTGGGATTATGATGGCACTTTCCTACAGCAATTCCATACCGGGCTTTCCGGAACTGCTGTTGGAAAGTGTCTTATGGGGTCCCTAGCAGGGCCACCTTCCCCTGGGCCCTCTGCTTATGCCCCCCTTCACATCCCTGCACTGTGTGGCAGGTACCATGAGGTACCTGCCACACAGTGCAGGGATGTGCAAAAACTTCCTTTTTTCAATGGAAGCTTGTGCTGCGGGCTGTGTTGGCCCGCCACACAAGCATCCATTGAGAAATGGAAGTTTGCGACCGCACCATCCTAATTGCGGTATTAGAACCGCCAACCTGAGGTCGGTCAGTTCCACATCCGCAGCGATGTCTGTAGGAGGCATCTCCAATGGACATCAAAATTGGGCAATAAGTGTTTCCAATTCTTGTAGTTCCAGTTCTAAATCTGAAATGTTCTTTGCATAGTCTTCAATTTTCTTACTTTCTTCAGTTATGTATGTGCAGCTGTGGGTTAATTTAACCATTTTGCAGACTGGCCTTTCTCTTTGGAGACCCATCTCTTCTTGACTGTAGGTCACACACACGTATAAACATATTTATAAAATATTCAATATCCAGAATCTTACTCATTGATCAGCACTGATGTGACTACTGAATGGACAAGGGGAGATATATATATTTCAAAACAATCTCCTCTTCGGGGGAGAAGATGGTGGCCGGCTAAAGAGCTCGGTTAGGAGCTCCGAGCCCTACAAGATCAATATGATGCAGGAATCTAGATAAAATGGTGGAAAAGAGTGTCAAATTGAAATGGAGCAATTAATAGTGATATGCGAGATGGAAAAAAGTTATTGAGCTACCAGTTTCTCTGTGTTGGCGAGTGTTAAGGACCTGAGGAATCTTGCCGTGCGAACGCCCTTCCGAAGACTAAGGCTTGAGGTGCAGGAACACAGAGAAGCAGAATCGAGAAAGTGGAGCCTGAGTGGGCGGCACGCAGCAGTGCAGTCTGGACAGCTGGAGTGTGGGCAGAAGCGATTATGGTGTGCCGCAACAACAGGAGGGCCGCCGCGAGGCTGTCGTTCTGGGGAAAACTTCGGTTCAGGCTGTAAGAAGAAAAGATACCGGCGGTTGCCCAGACATTAGGGAAGGTGAGCAAGCGGTATACGCAGCTGGGGGAGACTGAGGAAGACAGCAGGAGCCCCGAAAGCACTGCAAACGGGTAAGTGAGAGGGGGCATGGGTCCAGCTGCAAGTTTAGGGGTGGTGGGGGCTTTAAGGACTTGGAGCACCCAGCATGTGCTAAGACTCTGGCAGGAGTGGGAGCAGTGAGCTGCTTAGGGGGTGGGAGTCCAAAACTGCAGCAGCCCCCCCTCCGTTATAATAAATCTAGGCCCTGGACCACGTAGTGAGGTGGAAGGTGGCTACTGTCTTAGAAGCAGTCACCTTATAGCCAAAGCGTCTCAAATATTTCAGAAAGAGCAATTTATTACAGGCCCCCAAGGGCACAAAGAAAAAAAGGATGGCCTTGTTTCAGGACAACCACAAGCCCCGCTGTCCAGAGCAAATCAGGTAAAAGGAAGAGCACCTGATTTAAGTAATCAACAGAAGATAACACCCTCTCTAAGATCCTATTTCAAAGTTCAGGAAAAACAGAAGGGCGACAATATGGAACAAAAAGGGGGTCAAACAGAAACAACCGGAGAAGTAGAAGGAAATATTGAGACAATGGGAAGCAACAGGTACAGGGTACTTCCGATGACAGAACAACAAGAGCCAGCATTAGCAAGTCAGGTAGACACTGAGTCCAGATCACAAACTCAGGAACAATCTGATAAACAACAGAGTCAACCACAGTCAATCAACACCGAGGAAATAATGGAAATGATGATGAAAGAAATGAGGGCTAACTTCGCAACTTTTGAGAAAAATCAGACAAAGATACAGGAAGACTGTGAGGCACTTGATCAAAAGCTTAATATGCTCATAGACAGAGTTGCATTGGTAGAAGAAGTGGTGGAGGGGCTGAACAAGGTAAACCAAAAATAAATTAATTTACTGAAAACTAAAGAAAACTAGATCAGAGACAAAATGGAATCCTTGGAAAACCAAGCCAGGAGGAACAACCTCAAAATTCTCAACATTCCAGAAGGCCTTGAAGGGGAAGATATAAAAAGTTTTACAATTAAACTAATGGAGGAGATAATCCCCTGGGCCAAAAAGGTAACCCTCGCTGAGGATATCCAGATAATACATCGAGATCCATTTGGGCAAGGGAAAACAAGGAAAAATCTTAATTAACTTTAAGACATACACACTAAAAGAAAGAATTCTAAATGAAGGCCTCAAGGCAGGTTCCTTCCCAAAAAATGACTGGACATGCAGAATCAGATCTGATATCTCCAAACCAACCCAAGACAGGCAATGGGAATTGGTTCAGCTCATGCAACAATTAAAAACTCTAGGTGCCACAGTTCAAATGCGCTTCCCTGCCTCCTTGAAAATCATGTGGGAGAACAAGATGCATAACATAAGGTACCCAAAAGAGGTTGAATTCTTCATTCAACGCATAAAAGCACAATAAAAAGAACACTCTTAAAAAAAAAAAAACAGGAATAAAATGCAGCAAAACTAGTTTATCATGAGGGTAAGGAGCTCAGAAGAAGGAAAGATGAGGCTTCTCTAGGGAGGGGGGGGGGCAGGAAAATCTCTTAGAAAAATGTTAGAAAACTAAAAAAAGATGCACGAGGTGGGGAGCATAATGGGGAAAAAAGAAAAAGAAGTCCAAAAAAAGCAATATAAAGGAGGAAGGGTCCCCTGAAAAAGTCCCAATGAAACCTAAAGATTATACTAAATATTGCAGAAGAAACCGAATAGATGGCAGTTAATATCCTGTCTTGGAACACAAATGGCCTAAGGATAAAAAGATGAAGGCAGAAGATCCTGGAATATTTGAAAATATTTGACTGCGAGATAATAATATTACAAGTAATGCATCTGCTGAAAGAAGAATGGGATAGAGTTCCTAAAAATCAGAAGTGGGTGGATTCTTATGAATGCACAAACCAGGAGTGTTGTGTAAAAGGAGTGGCAATCCTATTTAAAAAATCCCTGAAAGCAAGGATTGAATCAGCAGAGGTGGACAGGAAAGGAAGATGGGCAATAGTGAGAGCTAGGATACACAATCATTCGTACATGATAGTGGGGTACTGTGGCCCTAACATGGACGATCCGGAGCCTCTCCAAAAGCTATACACTCAACTTCTGACTGCAAAATCACCCATAATAATGGGGGGGGGATTTTAATATAATGCTAGATCCTAAAGAGGACAGATTCCCGGTGAAGAACTGCCCCAACCTACCAAAAATGAGGGAGTGGGTTGACTTGTGCATTAAGGATCTAGGGATTATAGATATATGGAGAGCAAAAGGAGATAACATTTAAATAACAAAATAAAATACTGGGGCATTCTTCTAGATTAGACTTTTTGTAATAGATAGAAGCTTAATAAATAGCACACAAAAGGTAGAGCATATACCAGCCCATCTTTCTGACCATTCGGCAGGGCTTCTGCATTTCATATTAAAATCCACTCCATCCTGCTCAAGGTGGACAGTGGACAGAGTTATTTTCGCAGATGCAACTCATACAGAACAATTAGCAAAGGATACAGATTTGTTTTTCCAGTTAAATAAAGAAGGGAGCCCAAAACAAATTGCTTGGGATGCAATCAAAGCTTTTATCAGAGGGAAAATAATCAATCTTGCAGTGTATAATAAGAATGAAAGGATTCACATTAAACAGCTGGAAAAAGAAATAGCAACTTTAGAAGTGGGTTTAGGTAAAAAGAAAACCACACAGGAAAAGTATAATATAGAAGAGATGAGAAAAACGAAAAAGGAGGATCTGACAGATATGCTTGAAGCAATTGTTAGGGATAGATGGGAGTCAAGTAAACTCTCGCATTATGAATACGGCGAAGGATGTGGCAAAATATTGGCCTGGAAAACAAAAACAGAATTAACGCGCAATACGGTAGCAAAAATACAAAAAGGAGATCAACATGAATGTAGCACAGAGGATATCGAGATTAGACAAGAGTTCGTAAAATTATTTGACAACCTTTATAGCTAAGAGACCTCAGCTACAGCAGAACAGATTAACGTTTTACTGGACAAGATAATAATCCCCTCTGCATCCCAAGAACAAAGAGTAGAGCTTAATCAAGAGATTACAAGAGAGGAAGTCATAGAAGTCCTCAAAGGCTTAAAAAAGGGGAAAGTCGCTGGTCCTAATGCACTTCCAAATGAGCTCTATGTAAATTTAAGAGAAGTATTGGCCACCCCACTGACCAAACTTCTGAATGATATTTTTTTAGGTAAAAAAGATCTCCCAGGCTCCTGGAACGATGCAATCATCAGTATCCTACTAAAACAAGGGAACGATCCAGACAAATTTGCGTCCTATAGACCAATCTCACTTTTAAATGCGGACTATAAAATATACACACAAATATTAGCTAAGAGATTAGGAAAGGTGGCAGGGTCCTTAATGCATCCAAACCAAAAAGGTTTTGTTAAAGGAAGGCAAATACAAGAATAAACTCACAAACTCTTAAGAGCAATAGACGTAGCAATTTACCAATCTGTACCCTTATCAATTATAACTTTAGACGTCGCAAAAGCGTTTGACGGGGTTAGTTGGCCTTTTTTTAACACAACCCTAGCAATATTTATTCTTGGAGATACTTTTCAGGATGAAATAAAACAGATCTCTAAGAAACCCTCAGCAAAGGTCCTGGTGAATGACAGTCTCACAGACAGGATAACGATAAATAGAGGCACAAGACAAGGATGCCCCCTATCTCCGTTACTTTTTAACTTATATATCGAGCCCTTAGCATGTCTACTAAGAAAGGAGGAGGACATAATATCATTTAAATGTCAAGCCTGTGAGAAAAAAGTAGCATTATATGCAGATGATTTGATGGTGTTCACTAGCAATTTAACAGCTTCACTCCCCAAAATAGTAGATATTTTAGAACTATATGGTAAAGTCTCAGGCTACTTGGTAAACCAAACAATTTCTGAAATTCTACAATGGAATAACAACTCCAAAAATCCAATGGTGAAGGAAAAAATAAAGTATCTCGGGATAGATCTCACAACGGATATAGAGGGAATAGCAAGTATGAAGAGGTAAGGAAGTTACTTAAAGTATGGGGAGGTCTTCCTCTGACCTTCATGGGGAGATCAAACATATTCAAAATGACAGTACTATCAAATGTATGTATTTGTTCAGCACCATTCCGCTAGAATTCAAAATAGAATGGCTAAAACAACTACAAGGAGATCTAAGTAGCTTCATCTGGGGTAAGGATTGCCTGGAAAAAGCTGAGAAGGAAAAAAGCACAAGGTAGAATTGCAAGCCCAGATATTTTAGAATATTGCAGAACTTTCCAATTAAAAAATATTAGGAAATTATTGGACAGATTTGATTTATAGCCCTTATACTTGCAGGCATTAGTCAATACAGAAGGAAATCACTACCTCTACAAATTTGGGCACCCCAAATATTTCAAGAAGATAAAACTGAAGACCCTAAGGTCGGACGCAAATCCTTGGTATCAAATAAGAAGAACTTTAAAAATCCTGTACTATTGTGAGTTTGCACCAATCTGGGATTCCCCTGGAACCCCAGAATGTCTCAGAGATAAGCTAGCAATCCCCCTGAGGGAACGTAACATCAATAAATGGGGCCAACTAATAGAACATAATTTGGGTATAGAATGGGAAGGCCTAAACGAAAAGACCCAGGGCACTCTAGCGAGATTCAAGTACTATCAATTAACCAGCTGGTTTAAAAGCCAAAAAGAAGACCAACCTGGGCATGGCAACATCGAAAAAAGGATGCAGGGTAACAAGTTCAACAAAAAGGAAATCTCATACTGGAACTGGGCCCTCATTCAAGCAGGGGAAAAAGAATACAAAATTCTGAGCGAGATATGGGGTAAAGAACTGTCAGAGCTGGATGTCCAACATAAATGGCAAGTATCAATGGCTACTTGTTGGCGAATTATGAAATCTGCTCCTCTGAGACAAAATCACTTGTTTACCACTCTCAGAGCATATAGGACTCCAAAAAGGCTGTCTAACATCAACAGTCAAAAGGTAAAAAGCTGCCCTAAATGCAGGGGGAAGAAGGAGCAGATGATCTACATATGTTCCGGCAGTGTCCCCAACTAGATGAATTCTGGAGAGAGGCGGGTAAGACCCTATCCAAGTTGTTGGGACATCCAGTGGAGGTAAGCATAGATCTTGTTATTTTTGGGATAAGTCACCATAAATCAAATAACACTAAGCTGAACAAAGATCAGGAGAATATTCTTTTTCTACTAATATTGTTAGCCAGAAGGGAAATGTGCATTAGATGGGTGAAAAATATACCTCCAAAGCATAGAGAATGGCTGGCCTCTATCCAAAGAGTAAACAAATTGGATAGAAAGGGGAATATGAGTAAAAGGTATTCATTTTAGAACATTTGGGAACAATACAATCAAATGAGTTAAAGAGCAGGGTTTGTGCCATACTGTCCAATGATTAGGCAATGCAATAAAGATTTCAAGCAGGGTCTTGAACGAGTAGTCAGAGTGACTAGCTCTCCCCAGTGCCGATTTTGCGCTGGAAGCGGACAAAAAGGGGCCCTGAAGGAAGGGACAAAGATATTTTCCACGCATACAATGAGCCCACCCAGGAGAACTCCCTTATTTGTAACAGAAGGGTCAAGGGGCCCCTGACACCTTCAACTCCAAAATATTGCACAATAAGGACACAAAAAAAACTAATCTCCTCCTCTAACAAGTAGACAAGGGGAAACAGTGGGGTTTCCAGAACACCATTTTAATATCAGAACAGCATGACGGGTTTCGGTCGTAAGCCTTTTTCTAATACCTCTGACACCAGAGGTTTCCTTTCATTGCTGTTTTTAAACGTGCCCCTTCATCCCCATTGATGGGAGCACAGCTGACCCAAGTTCGCTTGAAGAGCTTACTGCAGCCCTCGTCACGGACTGCAAATCCCATGATGCATCTTTCTTGTGACTGGGATAATGTCTCTTTCAGCCTACTGATTTCTGTTATTTCTCAAAGTGAGTATGGGCTATTTAATGCAAACACGGTCATCTCTGATGATGTTTTTTACCCCAGCCTCGATTATGGCACAAAACAGTCTCCTGGCTCCCTACATCCAGCCACAATTACCAATGAAGAGCATACCCGGAGACGTTGATCTAGTGAACACGCCTCTCTGTGAAGTCACGGACTGTTGATTCACAGCAGTACCTCTGCTCCTTTTGGTTTGCGGCGGTCCAGAGGCTTCCAATCACTTGGAAATACTCCACTTCGTTCCTGCCACTGATTGCCTCCGAACACTTGGCTGCGTGTCACTGGCCGCACGCACAATATTTCAAAACAATCTCCTCCTCTGACAAGTAGACAAGGGGACACAGCGGGATCTGCAGAACACAATTTTAATATCACAATGGCATGACGCGTTTCTGTGGTAAGCCTTTTTCAAATGCCTCTGACACCAGGGGTTTCCTTTTACTGCTGTTTTTAAACGTTCCCCTTCATCCCCATTGGTGGGAGCACATATATTTATATATATTCAGTGAAAAAACCATAGGTTTCACACATGTTATAGTTAGCTGGACATTTTACTCGTAAAAAACCAATGAAATTGCCCCGTTATAGTTAGTTCAGCTAACTATAACTCGCGCGCCCGCAATGCACTGCTGATGACGTCACATATTACATCACTCATGACATGGTCAGTGACATCACTCATGACATCACTGATGACATCTCAAATGACATCACTGATGACATCACTGATGACATCATCCAGTGAATGTGGGTTTTTCTGAAAATTAAATATGTTTTATATATGTATATCTCAAGGTCGATGGAAGAATAAATGGGTATATAAGTGTCTAAATGGATGATTTGTTTTTGAAAAATTGATTGTTTAACTGACTGATTAAGTGTATCATAGTGAATACATGTTTTAGTGAGTAATGTTTAAATATGTATATATCTGTATCAGTCTCTCACTTTGTGTATAAGTGGCTGCATGGGTTGGTGAGTAGATACATGGGTGTCTATATAGGTTATTAGTTGGTTTTTTGAGTATCAGTCTGAGTGTCTGCATGGTTCGGTGGGGGGTATTACGTAGTGCATAGGTGTATGAATGAGTGACTCACTGTTTGTATGTGTTGAACACAGCATGTGTGCAGGACTGTATGGGTGGATGAGTGTGTGCATGGATGTGTTATTGAGTGAATGACTGTCTCAATAGTGTCTTTATGAGTAACTACATATGTTTTAAACTAGTATATGTGACTATTGGTGTATATATGTGAGTATATGTGAGAGTGAGAGATTGAAAGAGTTCTTGTATGAATAAGTATGTGTTTCTATAAGTGATTGTTTAAAAGACTAAGTATGTGTAAGTTTCCGTAGAAGTAAGTGTGGTGGTGTGTGTATAACTGTATATGCAAGTAAATGTATGTTTGATTCTTTGTTAGCATGAGTGACTATGTGTGTGAGTAACTCTATGGATGAGTGGCATTGTGTAACAGGATGTATAGGTGTATGAGTACATATGATGAGTGAGTACATGTATGAGTGACTAAATTGGACTGTTGGTGAATGAGTGGATGTGTATGTGGATCTTAGAATTACTGAAAAGGTTGTTTTAACTGGTATTGGTATGTCCATTGTTTTGAACATTGTAGTTTCTATTTTTGAATGTGTGTGTCAAAGGTTATATTAGGGGAAGAGGAGGTCTGCCACTCTATCACAAGGATGATGTCATCAGTGATGTCATCAGTGATGTCATTTGAGATGTCATCAGTGATGTCATGAGTGATGTCACTGACCATGTCATGAGTGATGTAATATGTGACGTCATCAGCAGTGCATTGCGGGCGCGCGAGTTATAGTTAGCTGAACTAACTATAACGGGGCAATTTCATTGGTTTTTTACGAGTAAAATGTCCAGCTAACTATAACATGTGTGAAACCTATGGTTTTTTCACTGAATTTCTAAGGTTTTTTAAATGCTAATTCCTAACTATAACGTGTGTGAAACCTATGGTTTTTTCACTGAATTTCAAAGGTTTTTTAAATGCTAATTCCTAACTATAACGTGTGTGAAACCCATGGTTTTTTCAGTGAATTTGCAAGGTTTTTTAAATGCTTATTTTTTTTTTTATTCTTCAATTTTTTCAAACATATTTTTAATTTAATTTTCTTACCTTTTATAAAGACTATGCTTTAATTTTTAAAATCCTTAAATATTTTTTTTAATATATTTTTTAAAATAAACATGTAAAATTTATTTCCAGTTCTTTTTTTTTTTTTTTATTTTTTTTTAGTACGCGTACCGTAAGCTCACGGTAAGCGTACGGTTTACGCAACGTCCTTAATCTATCTACGCTGCTTGCGTATAGTTACGCACTTTGCGTAGCCGCGCGTACTGCGCGTGGGACGCGTGCGCGCTTACGCCACACGCGCACGTTACGCGGAAGTGCCGGGGAGTGACTGTTATGCGCATGCGCGCAAGCGCGTGTCTTTTTTACGCGCACGCGTACTTTTTGCCGTAAGCGTACCGTAAGCGTACCGTAAGCGTACGGTAGGTCATGTGATCTTGAAACACAACTTTTGATTGGTTGAAACTACTTTCAGTTCTAGAACTCTCCTACACCACACCCATTCCCCTCATTTCTGCTTGTGATCCCTTGGGAGAAGGAGCTGGGTTGTTTTTGTGATACGATGGCAGAACAGCAGAGCTCTTCTGAGAGTGAGGCTAGCAGCACTACCTTGAGGCAGAGAAGGAGGAAAGAAAAGACCTCTTTCATATGGGAGTATTTTACTTTTCCAGAGGACAAGAAAAAGGTAAATGCACCCTTAGTGACTTGTAAGCTGTGTGGCCGTGTACTTTCAAGAGGGAATCCCAACAAGAAGTATTCCTTCGGGAATCACACCATGTTGAGACACCTTAAAGATGTACACAGAAGGACACATGCTCGACATACTGAAGGTAACCCTTCAGTAAGTCAACCAAGCACATCCACAGCAGCTCAGCCTGGTCCATCATCTGCAGGGCCGAGTCCTTCTTCTGCAGGTCAGGTGAGCCCTTCATCTGTGGTGGGAGCATCTCCTTTTTCTTCTCCTCTGGAAACAAACCCTCGTTTTTTGAGGGTTGAAATACGGTGCGCCACTTGTCATGATCTAATTTGTCATAGGGTAAGCAGCTAGGTGTGTGCTAAGAGTCTGCTTCTCCACCAAAAAATGGCTCCCCCTTTCCATCTAATGCAACTGTGAAATCACCAGAGCAATACGCAATAAATCTCTGCCTGTAATTCCTATATGCACACAGAGTCATGTTTTCACATTAGTCCCAAAACGAAATTTCTTTGCCAATTTGAAAGCACACTTACTGCTCTTTTTTTTTGGCAAGTGAAAATCACTTTTACAGACTGACACATTATGAAACCACTTTACAGTTTTTTTAAAAAGCCCATGTCCAGACTGCTTTTTCAGACCACCACCATGTGTAACCTGGGTAACTGACTACACTCCAGCAAGGGCAACCAGCCTTAGTGATGCTGAATGTATTTGCATTACAGACTGAAACCTGAAAACCCCACTCGCTTGTAAATACTGTGCATGACTATACATGGCAAGCACATGGGTGTGTGCTAAGACTCTGCTTCTTCCCCCAAAAATTCGCTCCCCCTTTCCATCTAATGCAACTGTGAAATCACCAGAGCAAGACGCAATAAATCTCTTCCTATAATTCCTCTCTGCACACAGAGTCATGTTTTCACATTAGTCCCAAAACGAAATTTCTTTGCCAATTTGAAAGCACACTTACTGCTCTTTTTTTTTTCGGGGCAAGTGTAAATCACTTTTACAGACTGACACATTATGAAACCACCATGTGTAACTACAACAAAAACAATTCCCATTTCTATTATTCATTTCTTATGTTACCACATACATCCCCTCTCAAACTGTAAACTCACCTTTAAAATTAGTTAGTTGTGAAAGAAATGTGACACTCAAACAGCAGATTATCAGAGCCAGGATCTCTGTTGTGTTCACCTCTCTCCTCTCAGCAGAACCAGATAATGGCAAACTTTCCCTCTATTTTTCCACACATATACATGTAAGTTTCAAATCTCAGTGCTTCCCCCTTTTTTTCAAATGTAATCACACATTTCTATTGGTTGAAAACCAACCCTTTTCCAAAAGTACCCTTCCCCCAACTTGACTTCTGCCTAGTACCCTTCCCCCAACTTGACTTCTGCCTGCTACCATAGCAACAGCTCATGGAACACTGCTGTGTGGAGTTAGGCCAGAAGTTCGCCACACAATGTTTCAATTCCACAGAGCAAGAGTGCTTGACTTTTCAAACCTTACAGCAAATCCATAGTACTGTTCTTTGGTTACACATTTTTTTGTACCAATACAAAACATGCTTCTATTAATTTACACATACAGCCTAGTTTTTATTCTAGAATGGTATGAAACAGCCAATCAGTTCTTTTTGTTTTGAAAAAAATATGTATGCCTCCATTTCCAAACTGTCTTTCTTTTCATATTGCCATTCTACTGAAAGACACCTCCTGAGTGCATCCAGTTCTCCTTTGAAGATGTTCACAGTGTGGATTGTAGGGCACAGCTATGTCTTCTGGAGTGAAAAGTTTGCAGAGAAAACAGGTATGGTGAGAGACCTTGCTTTGCCAAATGTAGACATTAAATGGATTGGTCAGAGAGGGTTAAAGTGGCACCAATTGATGCCATTGGTGAAATCCTTCATTCAAATCCAACACCCTGACCTCATAATAGTGCACTGTGGTGGCAATGACCTAGGCACTTTGACTGGGGTAGGTCTGGAAATGCTTATGAAGGACACCTTTGCACAACTGTTTACACTTTTCCCTTAAACTGCCTTTGTGTTTTCCAACATATGCCAAAGGCAAAAATGGAACTGGTCCAATCATTTCTGTCCGCAGATTGACAAAGCAAGAAAGCACGTCAACAAATCTGTTTCTGCTTTCCTCCGTGACTATGGTATGGGTGCCATTTACCACAACAACTTGCGTTATGACATGCAAGACATTTATAGAGGAGATGGTGTGCACTTCAATGATGAAGGGAACAGAGTCTTCCTCTTGAACCTTAGACTCTGCATCGGTACTTACTTGTAGGTACCACTAAAAAAATGACTTCATAAACACAACAGCTCTTTTTAGAGCTCCCTAATTTCTAAACTCTTAAATCTGCTTTTCATTTATTTATTTTTATTTTTTTTACCGTACGCTTACCGTAAGCTTACGGTACGCGTACCCCGTGATTTTTTTAAAAATCAATAAATGTTTTTTTTGTACTTTTCTGTCCTTCTTTGACCCCCTTACAAATGTTAGGGGGTCTGTAACTCTCCTCATTGCCCCCTTTCCTTGTTTTCTCTGTTTTTTTTCTGAGTGAAACACACAAAATGGCGGCCGCCGCTTCCTGGTTTCGGCCGATTCGAATGTTTACTAAGATCTATGGGCCAATCAGAATCTCCTTCGCGCACGCCATGTTTCTTCCGTACGCTTACCGTAAGCTTACCGTACGCGTACCCCGTGATTTTTTTTAAAAATCAATAAATGTTTGTTTTGTACTTTACAGTCCTTCTTTGACCCCCTCACAAATGTAAGGGGGTCTGTAACTCTCCTCATTGCCCCCTTTTCTTGTTTTCACTCTTTTTTTTTCAGAGTGAAACACAGAAAATGGCGGCCGCCGCTTCCTGGTTTCGGCCGATTCGAATGTTTACTAAGATCTAAGAGCCAATCAGAATCGCGCTCGCGCACGCCACCGTACGCTTACCGTAAGCGTACGGTAAGCGTACCGTAAGCGGGCTCAGATATATATATTGATTTAAAGGCTATTTTCTCAGAATCTACTGAACAGATTTACACCAAACCTACAAAAGGCACTTCCTTGACCTAGGGACTACCTCTCTGCCAAATTTTGAGTAATTCTGTTCAGCCGTTCGGGCTGTAGCTCGTTCTAAAGGTCCTATGGAAAAATGCATGGGAAAAACGCATTTTGGGACCCCCCTTTTATCTCAGCCCCCGCTTGACGGATCCCCCCGAGACTTTCAGGGTAGGAGCGGAGCGTAGCGCCCCACCTATTTTGAGAAATTCGCGAGGATTCGTCGACCGGCGCCAAAGTTATTCAAAATAGAATGTTGAGGTTTTCCTATGGAAACGTGGTCCTAACTATAACTACCTACTGGCGACCGCCAGTAGGTAATACATACATATATATATATATATATATTCAATGAAAAAACCATAGGTTTCACACATGTTATAGTTAGCTGGACATTTCCCTCGTGAAAAACCATTGAAATTCCCCCGTTATAGTTAGTTCAGCTAACTATAACTCGCGCACCCGCAATCCACTGCTGATGACGTCACATATTACATCACTCATGACATGGTCAGTGACATCACTCATGACATCACTGATGACATCTCAAATGACATCACTGATGACATCACTGATGACATCATCTAGTGAATGTGTGTTTTTCTTCAAATTAAATATGTTTTATATATGTATATCTCAAGGTCGATGGAAGAATAAATGGGTATATAAATGTCTAAATGGATGATTTTTTTTATGAAAAATTGATTATGTGACTGATTCAGTGTATCATAGTGAATACATGGCTTTGTGAGTAATGTTTAAGTATGTAAATATCTGTAACAGTCTCTCACTTTGTGTATAGGTGGCTGCATGAGTTGGTGAGTAGCTACATGGGTGACTATATAGGTTATTAGTTGGTTTTTTGAGTATCAGTCTGAGTGTCTGCATGGTTCGGTGGGGGGTATTACGTAGTGCATAGGTGCATGAATGAGTGACTCACTGTTTGTATGTGTTGAAGACAGCATGTGTGCAGGACTGTATGGGTGGATGAGTGTGTGTATGGGTGTGTTAGTGAGTGAATGACTGTGTCAATAGTGTCTCTATGAGTAACTTCATTTATTTTATAGTAGTATATGTGACTATTGGTGTTTTTAATTGTATATGTGAGAGTAAGAGATTGAAAGAGTTCCTGTATGAATAAGTATGTTTTTCTATAAGTGACTGTTTAAAAGACTAAGTAAGTGTAAGTTTCCGTATAAGTAAGTGTGGTGGTGTGTGTATAACTGTATATGCATAAAATTGTATTTTTAATCTTTATTAGCATGAGTGACTATGTGTGTGAGTAACTCTATGGATGAGTGACATTATGTAACAGGATGTATAGGTGTATGAGTACATATGATGAGTGAGTACATGTATGAGTGACTGTATAGGACTGTTGGTGAATGAGTGGATTTGTATGTGGATCTTTGAATTATTGAATTGGTTGTTGTAACTGGTATTGGTATGTCCATTATTTTGAACATTGTAGTTTCTATTTTTGAATGTGTGTATCAAAGGTTATATTAGGGTGAGAGGAGGTCTGCTACTCAATCACAAGGATGATGTCATCAGTGATGTCATCAGTGATGTCATTTGAGATGTCATCAGTGATGTCATGAGTGATGTCACTGACCATGTCATGAGTGATGTAATATGTGACGTCATCAGCAGTGGATTGCGGGTGCGCGAGTTATAGTTAGCTGAACTAACTATAACGGGGGAATTTCAATGGTTTTTCACGAGGGAAATGTCCAGCTAACTATAACATGTGTGAAACCTATGGTTTTTTCATTGAATTTGCAAGGTTTTTTAAATGCTAATTCCTAACTACTACGTTTTTGAAACCTTTGGTTTTTTTCAGTGAATTTGCAAGGTTTTTTAAATGCTAATTCCTAACTATAACGTTTTTGAAACCTTTGGTTTTTTCAGTGAATTTGTACGGTTTTTTATATGCTAATTTTTGTATTATTTAATTAAAGATATTTTTTTTTTTAAATAAAATTAAAATTACTATATATTCATTTATATATTATCTGTATCTTTTAAAAAAAAAATTTTTAAAAAAATTTCAATTTGGATAATTTTTTTTTTTTTATTAATTTTTTAAATTATTTTTTGTCTTTTGTCTTTTGTCCACTTTTTTTTTTTTATATAAATTCTTGGGGTGCGCGCTCTGAGCGCGCTCCTAGTACTATTTCGTAAGTTTTTTATGAATTCCGGCGTACGTTATTTACGTACGCAAATATACGTTATAGTGCGCGCTGGGAGCGCGCACCCAGTACGTATGCGTACGTACGCATGCGTGCGTGCGTCGTACATGCTCCACGCGGTTTACTTCCGCATACGCTAAAATTACGCGCAATAACGGTCGCGTATACGCGTGTTCAACGTATGCGCGCTAAGTACGCGCATATGACGTATGCACATGCGCGCTTACGCGTTCGTGCATACGTAATCACGAGGTGCGCGCTCGGAGCTTGCGCAGTGCGCGCACCTCGGGTTTATACATAATAAAACAGCACTTCTTATTGGTTTTCATTACTTTCAGTTTCTAATTGTTTCAATACCACACCCAATCCCCTGATGGCAAGTCATGTGATCAAGAATCATCACTTTTGATTTGTTTGAAGTACTTTCAGTTCCAGATTCTTCCCAAACCACACCTACTCCCCTCATTATTAGTTCTGATTCCTTTGGAGAAGGAGCTATTCTGTTGTTGAGAGACAATGGCTGAACAGCAACCATCTTCAGACAGTGACCAGGACACTCTTGAGAGGCAGAGGAACAGGAAGCAGAAAGACAGCTTTATATGGCAGTTTTTCACTTTTCCAGAAGGTCTGAAAAAGGTAAATGCACCGAAAGTTACATGTGTACTTTGTAAAAAAGTCTTATCTCATGGGAATCCTAACAAGAAATATTCTTTTAGCATTCACACTATGTTGAGACATGTTAACAAAATGCATCCAGTAACTTTTCGTCGAGCTTCTGGAGAAAACCCTCCACCTGCTCAGCCGACGACATCTGCAGCAGCTCAGCCGAGCACATCTTCGGCAGCTCAGGGGAGCACTTCAGCTGCGATGGTGCCTTCACCTGTTTCTACACCTCTTGTTGGTCCACCTTGTTTGGCGAGGTTGTCTACACGGTGCACTGATTGCGGTTCTCTTATTTCTGTGGGGGAGACCAGTCTTGATCTCCTTCAGAGAAAATTTGATGCGCATCCGTGCACTAGGCCATAGATGTTTTTTCTTTTTTTTCGTTTTTCTCTTCCTGTTTCCCTCCATTAACTCAAGGGCTCTTTTAAGAGCCACTTATAAACTAAACCCCCCAAATTTTTTTTTGAGATATTTTTTTTTGAAATTTTTTGGAGGTGCGCGCACCCTGCGCGCACCCAAGGTTTTTTAAATTTTTTTTTTATTTTTTTTTAAATTAATATACACCATTTTAAACACATAACACAGGCTGCCCCTTTCATGGGCTGCATTTCTTTCAGAACAACAACTTCACAAATTAAATCTCTGCCCACAATTCCTGTGCGCACACAGACTCATGCTATGTTTTTTTGAACAAAACAGTGTCCCTGAATAGTACCAAATTACTGTTACAGCCTGATACATTTCCCTTATTATTTACAGAAGCAGAAAACAGCACATTTCCTAACAGCTCCTTAAGACCATGTCCATATGTTACAGAGTGAGTGAATAAACAAGATCAATTTAAATGAGGCCATGGTGACGTTGAATGTGTTTGCATTACACAGTGCTATCTGAAACAGCACACAGAGCTGAGTAGTACACATGAGAGTGTTGCAGAAGCTGCTGTGTGTGTGCCAAGAGTGTGTTTCTGAACACTGTGGATTGTCTGGTGCTTGACAGATGAGCAAAGAGACTTCCAGAACTGCATGAAGACTGCAGGGATGTATGTAACAGTGCATGTGTGCTAAGGGATAATTTGTGTAAACACAACAGGCTGCCCCTTCCATGGGACTGCATTTCTTACTGAACAACATCTTCACAAATTAAATCTCAGACAACAATTCCTATATACACACAGACTCATGCTGTGTTGGTAGGCACAAAACACAGGCTGCCCCTTTCCTGGGTTATCAATTCTAACAGAACTAATGCTTTTTTCAAATGTGCTGCCATTTTCCTCTCTTTTTTTTCAAAGTGATTTCTGCTAAATGCTAACCATCACAATTAAAAAGAAGCTGTCCTTTTCTTTCAACTGCAAGTCTTACTTTTCAACAGCAACACAAATTAAATCTCTGCCCACAATTCTTCTCTGCACACAGACTCATGGTTTGATGGTAGGCACAAAACAGTATTCCTCATTGTTACCAGTACACATTATCTTATGTTGAAAACATACTCCATAATATTTTACATATTCAAAACAGTTAAATATTTCGCAAAACAGAAAATGTAAATCACAACTTTAAACAAATAATCATAATTTTTTTTTATATATCAAAATTAACCACAAACACCCCCTTCTCAAACTCATAACTCACCTTTAAAATTAGTTAGTTGTGAAAGAAATGTGGCAGTCACACAGCAGTTTATCAGACCAGAATCACTGAGCTCCACACCTCTCTCCTCTCAGCAGAACCAGTTAATGGCACAGTTTCCCTCTCTTTTTTCACACATATACATGTTAATTTTCAATCTCAGTACTTCCCACATTTTTTCAAATGAAATCACACATTTCTATTTGTTGAAAACTTCAACCCCTTTCCAAATGTACCCTTCCCCCAACTTAACTTCTGCCTGCTACCATAGCAACAGGTCATAGAACACAGGTGTGAGCAGAGAGGTCAGAAGTTCAACAGACAATGTTTCATTTCCAAAGAACAAGAGTGCTTGACTTTTCAAACCTAACAGCAAATCCAAACTAATGTTCTTTTTTCACACTTTTTTCTGAACCAATGCAATACATGCTTTTTAAAATTTAAACATACAGCCTAGTTTTTAGTGTAGAATGCTTTGTAATAGCCAATGAGTTATTTTTTTAAAAAAAAGTATGTGTGCCCCCTTTTTTCAACTGTCTTTCCTTTCTTTTTGCCTTTCTACTGAAAGACACCTCCTGAGTGCATCCAGATCTCCTTTGAAGATGTTCACAGTGCGGATTGTAGGTCACAGCTATGTCTTCTGGAGTGAAAAATTTGCAGAAAAAAGAGGTATGGTGAGAGACCTTGCTTTGCCAAATGTAGACATCAAATGGATTGGTCAGAGAGGGTTAAAGTGGCACCAATTAATGCCTTTGGTGAAAACCTTTCTACATCTCCCACAGCCTAACCTTATTATTGTGCACTGTGGTGGAAATGACCTAGGCACTTTAACTGGGGTAGGTCTGGAAATGCTTATTAAGGACACCTTTGTGCAATTGATGTCGCTTTTTCCACAAACTGCCTTCGTATATTCTAACATATGCCAAAGGCAAAAGTGGAACTGGTCCAACCAATTTTGTCCGCAGATTGACAAAGCAAGGAAGCACGTCAACAAATCTATTTCTGCTTTCCTCAGAGACTATGGTATGGGTTTTATATACCACAACAACTTGCGTTACAACATGCAAGACATTTATAGAGGAGATGGTGTACACTTCACTGATGAAGGCAACAGAGTCTTCCTCTTGAACTTTAGACTCTGCATCGGTACTTACTTGTAGGTACCAAAAAACAAACAATAAACTCAAGGGCTCTTTTTAGAGCCACCTTATATCTAAACACTTAAATGCGATTTTTTAAAAATTTTTTAATAAAGTTTTTTTTCGGGTGCGCGCTGGGTGCGCACACTCGGCGATATTTTTTAACAAAATATAAATCTTTTTTTTTTTGCCCTACAAGGTCCTACTGTGACCCCCTTACAATGCCTACTGGGTCAATTTCTCCCCACTCTGCCTCCTTTTCAAGTTCTCCCCCTTTGTTTATGACCCCCTCTTTATGCGATAGACAAAATGGCGGCCGCCGCTTCCTGACTTCCACCGATTCGAATGTTTACTAAGATCTAACAACCAATCAGAATTGCGCTCGCGCACGGCAAGGTGCGCGCACCCAGCGCGCACTCTGCGCGCTTACAGATATATATATTGATTTAAATACTATTTTCTCAGGAAATACTGAACAGATTTACACCAGACCTGCAAAAGGCACTTCATGGACCTTATGGCTACCTCTCTGCCAAATTTCACATAATTCTGTTCAGCCGTTCGGGCTGTAGCTGTGTCTAAAGGTCCTATGGAAAAATGCATGGGCCCCCGCTTGCCGAATCACCCCGAGACTTTCAGGGTAGGAGCGGAGCGTAGCGCCCCACCTATTTTGAAAATTTCGCGAGGATTCGTGGACCGGCGCCAAAGTTATTCAAAATAGAATGTTGCGGATTTCCTATGGAAACGTGGTCCTAACTATAACTACCTACTGGCGACCGCCAGTAGGTAATATATATATATATATTCATCCTGTTAAAGAGAAGAGTCTGCAGTCAGGGCAAAAATGTCACAATTCCTTTAATGCAGAACTGGATCACATCTCTCAGGACGTGTTTCGGCTTTTGCTTCAGCCTTTTTCAACTGAAAAAGAAAGCCAGAAGTCATTTGATATATAGGCTGCACTTGAGTTCAATGAATCCATAATGGTAAAAATACTCCTCAATCATTACCAGATACAATATTTTCATAATATTTGACTTGTGTCATCAATCTTTTACATCCTGGTACGAATAATGTCAGACTCACTGTGTATAAATGTGTCCTTTATAAAAGCAAACCAACATTTCTTTTGATTTGTTGCAGCTCTTACTTCAAAATAACATGCAGTCTCTGCACATCGCTGTAATCTTTGCACTTTCACCTCACCACTAGGTAGCTGCCCTTAGCGGCACCCAGCTCCAAAATTCCTCTGTTCTTGGGAAAGGATCCTACACAGGAGAGCCTTCCTGTCTCAAGAGTCTTGCCATCTGACTCTCACGCTGTTGCCACTCACTTTTCCTTTGTTCATTGTTAATGGTTTTGTGGGCACTCCTATTTCATATGCCATGACCAAACTTCAGTTGCTGTTTTGCTGGGTTGCGCCAAATCACTGGGGGTGCAGTCAATGATGCCACCGCTTGCAAAACCAAAAGGTTACAGGGATGTTATAGTTAGGCTGACATTTCATTCATACAAAAGCAGAGAAATTCAGCCGTTGTAGTTAGTGAGCTAACTATAACTTGTGCCCCCGTAATGCACTGCTTATGACCTCATATATTACATCGCTCGTGACATGGTCAGTGACATCACTGATCACATCTCAAATGATATCACTGATGACAGCATCCAGTGACTGTGAGTATTTTAAAAAAGCTTGTATGTTAAATATATATACAAAGGTATATTGGTGAATCAGTGGGCATATGAGTGCCTGTTTGGATGATTCAGTGGGTGCATGACTGTATAAGTGAGTGATTAGGTGTCTCAGTACATGTATGGGTGAGTGACTGGTTGTGTGAATGTCTGTATCTGTCTATCAGTTGTTGTCTAAGTGGCTATATGGTTGTGTGACTGGGTATGTAAGTTTCTTTATGGGTGAGTGATTGGTTTTCTGAGTACCTCTATGGGTGTCCAATTTTCTGTGTGGGTAGGTGAGGGGGTGTGTGACTACCTGTATGGATGAGTGAGTCAGTGGCTGTATCGGTTAGTGAGTGCATGTTTGAGGGCTTTATGGGTGTGTGAGTGTGTGTATGTCTGTGTTGGTGAGTGACTGCTTGTGTCAGTGGTATATGGGTGAGTAACTGGGTATGTGAAAGGCAGTATAGGTGAATGATGGGGTATGCGATGACTGTATGGGTGCATGAGTGAATGTGAGAGTGGCTGTTTGGGGTAAGTGTGCACTTGTGTCCGTGACTATATACCTGAGTGAGTACATGCTAGTATATGTATGAGTGAGTGTGTGTGTAATTGTATGGGTGAGTAAATGGCTGTGTGATTTACTGGATGGGTGTATGAGTAGGTGTGTGAATTAATCTTATGGGTGACTGACTCAGTGTGTGACTGGCTGTATGGGTAAATGAGTGGATATGTCAGTAGCTGTATTATTGAATGAGTGGGTGTGTGAGTGGCTGCATGGATGATTGAGTGGATGTGTGTGTTGATCTATGAATCAGTTAGTAGCTGTGTAAGTACTGGTATGGCTGTGTGAATGAGGTTGAGAATGGTAGTGTGGAAGTTGGAGTGGGTGTATGAAAGTTTATATGGGGTATGAGTGGGCACATCTGAGATTCTGTGGCTGATGCCATCAGTGATGTCACTGACCATGTTACGAGTGATATAATATGTGAGGTCATAAGCAGTGCATTGCGGGGGCACGAGTTATAGTTGCTCACTAATTATAATGGCTGAATTTATCTGGTTTCGGCCTAACTATTACGTGCTTGTAACCTTTGGTTTTTTTCAGTGAATTTCTACATTTTTTTAAATTACTTTTCCTAACTATAACGTACCTGTAACCTTTGATTTATTCCGTGAATTTCTAAGGTTTTTTTAAATGCTAATTCCAAACTGTAACGTCTCTGTAAACTTTGTTTTTTTTCAGTGAATTTCTGTGGTTTTTTAAGTAGTAGTCGCATTTGCAGAGTGATGGATAAAGAGGGCGGGCCTCTGACCAGCTCTCAGGAACCCCGCTGTGTAGGACTTACAGGAGGCACCAGGAGGGTTTCATGGCCCCCAAGGTCCCTCAGGAGTAAAGCGGACTTTATTCCCCAACCAGTAGTGTGCCAGGAGCCACGCTTGCAGTGTGGTGGAGAAAGGGGGTGTGGCCTCTGAAGACCTCTTAGCAATCGCGCTGTGTGGGACTTGCTGGAGGTAACAGGAGAGGTAGTGCCTGTTTTTGTTTGGAAAAATCTGGACTTTGTTTCTCAATTGTTTACATATGTAACTGTATGCACAATAGTAAGCACACCACCAGATGTGCCCCGATTTTCAGATGCAAATGTACTTTTATGAATCAGCTCCAATTTAAGAAAATGTTACCTTAATCCACACAAAAAGATATACTACACATGATTTGTGGAAACAATAGAAAAAAGACATTAAAAATTGTAAAAAAATGTCATAAAAGAGCATTGGGCTCATTAAAGTGAAAAAGTGTCACCATACAGCACAAACAAGAAGCATCACAAAAGAGGAACATTGGTATTAACATAAACTTTTTTAGCTGAGCAGATCCTAGATTATGAACCGTGAGTCTAATCACATGCTTTTTAAAAATAAATAATTGATAATACCTAATCATAGTTAAACAGGGTAAAACATTGCATTTTGGCGTGAAACAGCTTTAACCTAATTCAATATATCATTGAAGCATGTGTTACTAATCTAGCAAACTTGTCAAAAGATTGGCAATATTTACACACCTTCTCCAGTCAACAACAACACATTGAAATCACACAATAGTTACCATAAAATCAAGCATTGGCAAAGACTGTAAGATTGGCTTATTTTCTACGTGTGTTCTTTGTTTTAAGCACTGGAGTGAAAGATGCTTCATCATCAAGGGTTCATAATGGGTGTCAGAAGCCTTACATCATGTACGCATTTCTAGGTGTATTAACAGGCATCAGTGGCCTCAGAGTGCATGCATCAATGAATCTAGTCATGACCATCTGTGGCCCCACGTGGTACACTAGACAATTGTATCTATTAACGAGCATCAGTGGCAAATCATGCTGGGGAATGGGGTTGTGACTGTTTGACCCTGGTCCTGGGCACTGATTCCGCTGGTCCAACTCAAACAACTTAGTCAGTAGTTTGGGAAATGTCTCCAGTGCTAGTTCTTTGATTTATTTTAGGTCACTTCTTCACTGTGGTTGAGAGGGTCCACTTCAGCAACAGCAGGTACTCTATAATTGAGGGTGGTCACAGGACGTGCCATGTTAAGTTGTTTTATCAGTTCTGGCTTGACTCAAGTGACTGGGCCAGTGGCTTCACTCTAAAATGTCAACCATTGTAAGCTTTACTGCACCTTTCTTCTTAATGTTCTCAACCTACCCTTTCCTATGCAAATAGGTTCTTTAGAAGTAGTCCGTAGTGTTGATCAGAAATGTAATGGAAATAAAAGAAAGCGAGTCCATGCTTTTAATTTCATCTGTGATCTTGGACAAGCTAGTTATTTTCTCGCATGATATATGTGTGTTCATTTACTCCTATTCATCCTGTAATTTCAACCAAGAACAAATGGGGACTAGAATGTCAAGGGCATTAATCCAACAAATAATACCTACCTGTTACCTTCTCTCCACAACTGTGAGTCTTGGCCAAATACTTGATAGCACGTCTGACTATATTATATTTCTCTTCATTTAAGTGCTTCCTAACTAGAGAAATGTTCATATTTAATCTGACATGTTGATTAAATCTGTATTTAGCTATTCTAGTTGCCTGAACAATTCAGCAAATGTCACACGTGCAGCAGATCATGTATATAGCATACTTCGAATTGCATGAAATATAATACCAAATCTTACACTGTTTATCTGTATTGGGATGAACATTTTCTACTGAGCATTTTATGACTTTATTATGAAACTGATGTTTATACAGTTCAAGCTGGGAAGGCATATTTTTTCCAAGTCGCTAAGGTAATTTGGATTTGTGACTGAATTTGATTCTCCGTTAGTAGAATTAAAATACTTAAAACAACCAAGGTATTTCCTTTATTAGCAGTTGTTCAAATATGAATAAAATTAGGGTGGGGACAACAAAAATGCAACACACAAATCCAAGCATGTAATGTCTTACCAGCGTGCGCTACAACAGGACTGTTCAAACTTGATTGTTGTAAGATAAAAGGCACGGCATATTGTATTGAGTCTACAAACATTCGGGTGAACATATAATCCACTCTAAAACTGGTGTTTTCACACTGTGATCATGTAGATACACGTGATTCTTGTTAGCTGAAGCACACACATCTCATTCCTATATTAATGAAAAAAAATACTAGGTTCATATCTCACAATTGTAGATTGTGGTTCCATGCTGTGAACAGGCACATAAACATGAGTCAAGGCCAAAACATCTATGAAAGTGAGACAAGAAGACATATAATACATATTAGTAGAACGACACACACAAAGCTACCAAAAACATTGTTTCTTACACTGTTATGGAGTCTCTTAAGGCAGCATGGGAGGAGGTCGGGGAAAAGCCACTATAGTCAAACACTCCTGATGAGTAATCATGGTATAGAGATAACCATGTAGGAAATAAAATATCAGCATAACGAAAAGAATGAGTGAAATCAACACAAAGGGAAAAAGACGAAACTGATAGAAACAAAAGTGGATTTAGTCCACTTCGCTTATGTCTCAAGGGTGCCATGTTATCAGGAACCTGTTTTAGCCATCACTCCTGTTGCCACTGCCTCAGATGAAAGCTGGGAGCCCTCTGTTCTTAAAGCCGTTTTCTTGCAGGTGCCGCAGGGGATGGCTCAACTTGAGTGTCATCTTGGGATAGTGCGTCTTCAAGAACCAATGTAGTTTTATTAACAAAAAAGCAATCACCACAGTGTACGTGCAATGGTGAGTATATTCTGTGGGCAAAAATAAAATCTTTATATCTCAGTGGCAAAAATTGTCGAAAAACAAATCAGATTTTATGGGAAAAGGAACATGTTTTTATCCTCAACTGATCACAACAGTGATTGTGGAAATTCAGAATATTTCAACGGGCACCAATGACAAAAACGTCTTTTTATCGTCAAAAACATCTTTGTAAATCTTATTGGCAAACGTTTGATAAGCAAATAAAAATGCAACCTTTTTTTATTTATTCAGCAAATGTAGAATGTTACCACTTTCAAATAATCGGAATAACAAGATATTAACACTAAGGAGACATTGAAAGGTGTTCCAAATGACCTGTATTTTTCAGTATTTACACACTACTTGTGTGGAAAGATGGAGGAAGGAATTACCAGGAATCGTAAGGAGTTAAGCTCATTCTAAGGCATGTCATCGTTTAGACCCTTTTCATGTGTCCCCAGTCTGTAAACCCATCACTGCTTGCGCTCCAGTAAGTTTTTTGCATATAAATGCTTAATGTAATTTTAACAATTACACTCCAAAAAGGATCAGTATCATGATGTCCTTTATCTAAAAAAAATGGTTAGGCAAATTTGCAGAGGCCATTTGGCAGTCAGTATTGCTGCAGTGCTCACTAATTTAAATTTTGAATTCTGTGGGTCAAAGTCAAACCAAACTTTATTTGGTTTAAAAAAAAGCACATTATGACACACATCAGATGTATAAAAACAAACATATAATTAAAAAAAAACTAAACCATTTAAACCCAAGCACATATTTAAAACCATTTTGAAATCAAAACCATGTCTGTAATTTAATGCCATAATAGCACATTAAAAACCCCACTGGTATGATAAGGCTTAAAAATGCAGTGCATAGGACCATAGATAAACAAACATTTAAGTGGCTTTAAACTCTATCACATCTACTAACACTACAATCACTTACTAACTACTTAGCTCTATTGAATTTCTAAAGCAATACATCTATATATAGTAATACAAATTACCTCAGTCTGGAGAAGTTGCAGATAAAATAAAGCTTCTTTACACATTTTAATTTTGTGGTTTTGTAAGAGCGGTCTTTAAATACGAAGCCTTGGTTCTTTATAGAGATCACAGAAAAAAACAAATGTAATTGTGATTGGGGCGAATCTGAGTCACAGTGGCATGGTAGCAGATCCTGACTACTATAAACATTAGATGGATGAGATAACAAATAATGAACTGTGCCAAGCCTGAATCTGACCTAATAAAACCTTTGGTCACGCTGTGCATTGGTCAGATAGGGTTCCATACCAGGAGTGGTGCAAAATGGAAGATAAGTTGCTACTGTCTTTTTCTTTGACTCAAGAGACAGCCTTTTAGCAGTAAGTTGTTTTAATATATTTTATTTTACAGTAGTCTTGATTGTCTGGTTAATGGACTGCAGTTTGTCATAAAGTTAATCTCTGCCAATTATCCCTAGATCGTGCATAACATGGGTAAACCACCCTATTTTATTCACCTGTTCTAGTTTAAAACAGTCAGCAATCACTATTTGACTCAGCACAGCCTCTGGTCTGGACAGACCGACAACCTTAACATGAGTGAGGCTATCCTGACAGTATCTTCAAGGAATTACTGCCTAGTTCCTCGTGTACTACCAGTGGTGACGTGCATGTGGGAAGAGACAAAAGTGAAATACAATTTTTAATAACCTGAAAAGGGGAACAGTCAATAAACCCCCACACCCCTGCGCCATAAGAAGCAACTGAGACTGATCTTGCTTTATAGATGATGGCGGCATCAAGTGGCATTGACCCTAATTTCATGGCAAATTAAAAAAGCGCTGCTATAGGATTCTCCATTTGTGCTGTCCTGACCCCCATCAAGTGTTTCCACAATCTAGTATTATCAAACCGGACCCCTAAATAAGTTAAGGTAGAAAACACTTAAGAGCAGTACCAGAGGTGTAAAAAGAGGGGATCCTGCTCTGTGGCCATCCGCACACCATGGCAAAAGATTTTAATTTAAAGGTAGAAAGCCCAAGATCAGACATAAAAGCTACAAACCTATCTAAAAGTTAAAGGAGCCCATGCCCTGTTCTTGCATTTCCGAAGTGATAGAGTCAATTGCGTACACTAGCACAGGGAGTGACGTTGTCCCCACCCATGAGGGATCTGCTACCGCCTCTACCAAATAATCTACCAGTCCATCAATGTAAAAACTAAAAAAAAATGGGGCCAGCACACAACCCTGTCTGACCCCTTTTCTGATTTTAATGGGGGTAAGAACACTCCCCATAGACACCAAACCTTACATTTGCCTCCACATCTAAATGTAGATGAGCAAGAAGATGTCTGATCCCTATGTCAGAGCCCTTGTTGGCCAACATGTCCCACAGCCTTCCCCTTATTACTTGTTGAAGGCTGCGCTGAGGTCCATGAATGGCAAGAAAAGGCACCCCCTCTTTGGCAGGCACATATTTGTTAAGTAGCAAGTGCAAGCTCAGGCACTGGTCAGTTGTCCCAATGCCATGGCAACATCAGTCATTTGAGATATCATCAGCGATGTTTTCAGTGATGTCACCGCCTGTGTCAAGCGTGATGTAATATGTGAGGTCATAAGCAGTGCATTGCAGGGACATAAGTTATAGTTAGCTCAGGTAACTATGCTCAAGTTTTATGGTTTTCTACGTTTGAAATTTGAACTAATCTATAACATCCCTGTAACCTTTATTTATTTTTTGTGAATTTCAATCCTATAACCTTTTTTTCAGTGAATTTCAGAGGTTTTTCAAATTTTATTTCTTAAGTATTATGTCCCTGTAATGTTTAGTTTTTTTTAGTTATTTTCTAGGGTTGATTTTTAATATTAAGTATACTACAATGTATTTATATTTTTAATTTAGGATTTATTTTTACTGCAAATATTTTTAAAGTATACTTGATATATGTTTTAAAAGGTAAACATTACATACATACTTAATGTAAAATATATTATGTTTTTGCAAATGTAATTATATAAGTTTTTTATTATTTTAAATTAAGTTTTGGTTCTTCGATACCTCTGTGAGTCCAAAAACATAGATGGAGCCACAAGTACTCTATGATTTTTAATTCCGATCATGGGATCAGAATAAACCTGCAAAGACGTGTTTGCTGAACATTTTAAATATTATTTCACATATATACTTCCCTCTTTTCATTAAGGACATCAGTGTGAACATATTTACAAGTATATATTTTACGGGTTTCGCAACTACATGAATCTACGGACTGAATTTGCCTGATGACACACTCAAACCTTGCCTTTTGATTGGGTACATTAGGACTCCACCCATGTACATGTGAACCACACACAAAAACAGTTATTTCTCTAGTGAACTCTGTTGAAAGAGGATTGAGAACCAGTGGTGCTCTACTTTCATAGAATGACTGAACCTTCATCTTCTGTCCTGGATGAACATCCAGAGCCTGCTGAGGTTGAGGAGGAAGATGCACTACCTCCAAAAAACAAAGTGATGCCTGGAAGCATTTTACAATACCTTCAAGGGAAAACAAGGTTACAGCTAAATATGTTCAGTGCGGTATATGCAGCAAGCAATTATCCAGGGGCACTGCCAAGATGTATTCACATGGGACAAGTTTCATGTGGAAGCACTTAAAAACAATTAATGAAAGGGTCTACAACAGGATGATCCAGGAGAAAGCAGGTGCAGCAGGACAGTCAATCTCTACAGCACTCTTCAGAGAAACATCATCCGCTTCAGTCATTACAATACCAGCTGTATGTGAATATTTAAGGGAGATACATACTCACTGTGTGAAATGCCACATGCTTGTTGCAGTAAAAATCACTTTTGTGGGTGCATTTTCCCTTTTTTTTTTTACTGTTCTCAGGTTCTATACTCACACACCTTAAATGATGTGCTATCAAAAGAATCATCTATGAATCTATGAATAGTGAGGAAAAAATAGTCATAAAAATTGTAGAAAGTTAAACTGCACACTATATGTATGTAAGTAGGTGCATGTGTGGGAATGACTATAGGTGTTTGAGTTCATGTATGAGTACCTGTATGGGTGTGTTTGTGACCCAGAAGTTAAATTAGTAATATATATTTTTTATAACTTTACAAATATATTTTATTAACGCATTACAATATAATTTAAACCAAACATTTAACAAATACACATAACATAACTCATTTAACTATTTAGAAATACAGGAACACACCCATACCACAACTTCTGATTAGCTACACTAGGACATCACCAATGTACTCGCAGTGCTGCTGCCTATTTACTTTACATCTCAAAATTTTATCAATTTGATGGTATACCTATATGGGACCAATGAGTACTGGTATTGTCGTCATGAAGAGCTCAAGTGTATGTTACGAAATGTAGGAACACCAACTTGGTTTCTAAACCTTAGATGTGTAGAATATCCATGAGATGACTTAAATGACCTTTTGAGAGAATCAAATGCTAACATTAAAGGCAACAAATTCAACACACCCAGAGAACTTAAATATAGAGTTGTTTATTTGCCAAGTTTGTGCAGTTTAACGTTTGTGGCAAGCAATTATCAAGAGAGACTGGTAAAAAGTATTCCTATGTGACAAATTCCATGTGAGAGCATCTAACTATGGAGCACAATGCCCATTGGGCTACTTAGGGCATACCTTTTTGTATGACTTGCATATAAAAAAAGGAGATTTTAAACATTAGCAAGGGGCATTAAATGCTAAGTCGCAGTGTCAGCAAAGTGCACACACAAGCTCAGCAGGGGCAGGCCTCAGTCAGGTTTAAAGGGCTACTTGTATAGATGACTCAATCAGTACTGCAGGCACACTACTAACATTTAATTTACAGGACCTCGGCATAGGTAGTACACACTACTAGGGACTTACAGGCTAATTAAATATAACAATTGTGGATAAGTCAATGAAACCATGTTTAGGTTGTTAAACGGTAAAAAATTAATTGTGTTAAGTTAGCCTCTACTCCTCTTTCATTTTGTCTACCTGCCCCCATTTTGTGTTTCTGCAGGGACTTTTTGCAAAGTCGGAAGTTATGTGTTCACTGAAAGCTTGTTATGCTGATAATGCTTGCATGCCAGAGTAGAGGCCCTGCCCTGCCTAAAGGTCTGAGCAGATGTCTAATCTATGAGCCCACCAACGCCTGTAACCTCCCTTGCCTATCTACAAAGATGACGTGGGTATGGGTTTGGTACTTAAAAAGAGGAGGAACAGGGGCTGTTTATGACAGGTCCAGCATACATAGCCCAGATGTACTCGAATAAATAAGAAAGTATGCTGTTCCTAAAGAGAATTATTGGTGAGTAAAGAGATAAATGTGTCCCCGAAGTCAGGAGGAGAATCCTCCTTTAGGAAAAAGACCCTCACACACCCGGCAGACTAGCTGTCATATGTCGTCAGCATGTGGCCCAGATGTTAAGTGTCATCATCGGGTCTGCTCCGAATCGGGGCGGCGCTGCAATCCCCGATCGGCGACCCCAATGGCGCCTTTTAGTGGAGATCTTTATTCCATAGTTGCCGGTGGGTGAATGCAGGTGGGGGCCTTCAAGTGAAAAAGTGTGTGGTGAAGGGAGTGTATTAAAAATAAGTAGTGGGGAACCTGAATAGTGTTTATTAAATGACTGGGGTCCCACTCTTATAATAAAAACAATAAAGTGCGTAATATTACAGTTAGATTGACTGTATTACGCTGTGGTCATAGATGGTCAACATGTTTCTTGCTTAAGTAAAGTAACCGCAATTCTTCAGGACCAGGTGATTCACACACTTATTGGTAGTGGTAGTGGCTACTGTGGCACTTACCACACATACAGCACCCTAATAAGTGGTGACTAGTGCAGGTTAGGTAAAATGCCTGAAAGAGAAAAATATACAGGGACACAAACATACATGTAAATAACAATCGCATTGCGACAAACATTATAGATCTTATCTCTTAACAACTACGATAATCAGTTGTCATGCAATTTCACTACTGCCAAGTGTTCAGCTATAAGGTGGTACTAGTTGTGAACACCCTTTAGAAGTGGACTAAAACGAGAGTATTTAAAAATTGACCAATTCCCACTGTGACTGGTGCTAGGGCAGAAATTTAAGAACGCCGGATGCGGGAGGTATTTAGTGGCATCAGAGCAGAGATATCAGTTAATTTGGTTCAACCACTCACCATTAACTGCAGGGCTGCGAGATCCAACGAGCTGGCGCTGGAGGCAGACACCGGATAGTACAGTGTCCTAATGGTACAAAAAGCGGCGACCGGAGGGGAGGGTAGAAAGTGCAGCCGCAAGAAGATAGAATTGAGAGCTGTTCACTTAGTAGCTTAATCATATAGCATGGAAATCCGCACAAGATGAGGACCCAGGCACTGGGACCCACGAGAGAATACTTACAGAAGTCCGTAGTACAGGACGCCTATCCACCTACCCTTGATCCACGCCGACTCGGGGGACGAATCTCAGAACTCCCGAAGGGATTATCTAGCGTAGACCAGCCAATCTGATCCGCGTGCCAATTGGTACGTCAGAGAGGTGCTGGCGGAAAGACTAGTGCGCGAGGTTTACTTCCGGTAGAGGAAGAGAGATGGATATGGGCGTGTAGCAGGACGTGCCGCGTAAACTACAGGAAGTGATGACGCGGGGTCACATGTAACAACAACAGTGTTACGTGAGGAGCCCTTATTGGTTGCTAGAGCTGGGGTTGCTGTGGTAACCATGTGATGTCGTGTCAGTCCGGAATGCTTGGTATGGACGTAATTCCACGATACGAGCCGAGAAAACATATCTATATATATGACAAATGCGTATTGTTGGCACCTGATGTAATGTAATCAGTGTGTTGCCAACTCGCATGTGTTGCGTTGCCAGCTCGAATGTTAGGGAAACTGACATGCATGTATCATAGGATATCTATAGGTATCTGATGTAGAATAATCATTGTGTTGCCAACTCGCATGTTTAGGAAACTGACATAAATGTATCAGAGGATGCCTATAGGTACATGTGTTAATATGCTATGGTGTCTAAGCGTCACAGTTTCCCTAACATTCGAGCTGGCAACGCAACACATGCGAGTTGGCAACACAATGATGAAAGCATTCCGGACTGACACGACATCACATGGTTACCACAGCAACCCCAGCTCTAGCAACCAATAAGGGCTCCTCACGTAACACTGTTGTTGTTACATGTGACCCCGCGTCATCACTTCCTGTTGTTTACGCGGCACGTCCTGCTACACGCCCATATCCATCTCTCTTCCTCTACCGTAAGTAAACCTCGCACACTAGTCTTTCCGCCAGCACCTCTCTGACGTACCAATTGGCACGCGGATCAGATTGGCTGGTCTACGCTAGATAATCCCTTCGGGAGTTCTGAGATTCGTCCCCCGAGTCGGCGTGGATCAAGGGTAGGTGGATAGGCGTCCTGTACTACGGACTTCTGTAAGTATTCTCTCGTGGGTCCCAGTGCCTGGGTCCTCATCTTGTGCGGATTTCCATGCTATATGATTAAGCTACTAAGTGAACAGCTCTCAATTCTATCTTCTTGCGGCTGCACTTTCTACCCTCCCCTCCGGTCGCCGCTTTTTGTACCATTAGGACACTGTACTATCCGGTGTCTGCCTCCAGCGCCAGCTCGTTGGATCTCGCAGCCCTGCAGTTAATGGTGAGTGGTTGAACCAAATTAACTGATATCTCTGCCCTGATGCCACTAAATACCTCCCGCATCCGGCGTTCTTAAATTTCTGCCCTAGCACCAGTCACAGTGGGAATTGGTCAATTTTTAAATACTCTCGTTTTAGTCCACTTCTAAAGGGTGTTCACAACTAGTACCACCTTATAGCTGAACACTTGGCAGTAGTGAAATTGCATGACAACTGATTATCGTAGTTGTTAAGAGATAAGATCTATAATGTTTGTCGCAATGCGATTGTTATTTACATGTATGTTTGTGTCCCTGTATATTTTTCTCTTTCAGGCATTTTACCTAACCTGCACTAGTCACCACTTATTAGGGTGCTGTATGTGTGGTAAGTGCCACAGTAGCCACTACCACTACCAATAAGTGTGTGAATCACCTGGTCCTGAAGAATTGCGGTTACTTTACTTAAGCAAGAAACATGTTGACCATCTATGACCACAGCGTAATTCAGTCAATCTAACTGTAATATTACGCACTTTATTGTTTTTATTATAAGAGTGGGACCCCAGTCATTTAATAAACACTATTCAGGTTCCCCACTACTTATTTTTAATACACTCCCTTCACCACACACTTTTTCACTTGAAGGCCCCCACCTGCATTCACCCACCGGCAACTATGGAATAAAGATCTCCACTAAAAGGCGCCATTGGGGTCGCCGATCGGGGATTGCAGCGCCGCCCCGATTCGGAGCAGACCCGATGATGACACTTAACATCTGGGCCACATGCTGACGACATATGACAGCTAGTCTGCCGGGTGTGTGAGGGTCTTTTTCCTAAAGGAGGATTCTCCTCCTGACTTCGGGGACACATTTATCTCTTTACTCACCAATAATTCTCTTTAGGAACAGCATACTTTCTTATTTATTCGAGTACATCTGGGCTATGTATGCTGGACCTGTCATAAACAGCCCCTGTTCCTCCTCTTTTTAAGTACCATGTTTTGCACGGGGTCATCTCGTAGGAACTACATAGGATACCAGGGACACTCATTATTTTGAAGCCTTGGTCCATTTACACTACATAAGGCACTAGATTATCTACCGGCCTTATATTTTTGTTGTGTTATACATACCCTTCCCCTGTTCTTGGGTATATTGGCTGCCCCTCCATCTTAGACTAACCTTATACTCAACCATGGATGATTGCCAAGGTTTGAGTTTTGGCGATGACATAGCTGCAGAAATTCTACGAACTCCGTCTCTTTTGGGGCCTGATAACAGCTCCACTTCTGGAGCCCAATCAGACGACCTCATGACCCTTACCACACTGAAACGGGAATGGCTTAAAATCACATTGCATGGCGCGATGATGACAGAATATCTGAGGGCCAACATCGCCCCGAATGGGTTAATTGTAAAAAAATTTCCCCGCCTCTTTCTTGACGATATGATCTTCAAAAGGGAATGGTCCCTGGTGTCATGGAAATGCACCAGGGATTGGTTGACTCTAATAATTAATACATCCAAGAGACTAGCTGATGCTCTACTGATCAGAATTCAGAATGCGGAGGGGGCTGTTAAAGTCACCTTAACCACGGCAATTTTTAAAACTAAATTGTCTGAAATCAACAATGAAATAGCGGAGAACAAAGAGTTTCTAATGAAACAGAAAATGACCAAACTACAAAAAGATATAAAAAAGTTTGATAAGGAAAAGGTTTACCCCTACCTTAAGGCGGATTATACATCAACGCTTAACAGCTACTCTTCTGAAGAGGAGTCTAGTGGTTCCAGACGCAACTCCAATACGAGTAGCGATTCTAGTGGGGGCAGCTTCTCTAACAATCGGAATAGACAGAGACAACAGAACTATTCCCACTACCCAATGATCCCGTTCCAGGGACAATATCAGCCGACCCCACCATTCTGGCACTTTCCCAACTTCCAATCTGGTCCCCCTCCGCCTCCTCCCTTCTACCAACAAGGCCCCCCTTTTTTAGGCAGAGGCTGGGGCAGAGGAAGAGGGCGGAGAAGAGGAGACGACAAGAAAGTGCACTGGCAGGATCAACCCTCAACATCTATGGAGACCAGGAGCCAAGCCCAGAACAAGAGACGCTAGTAGTTAACCTCTCTTCCCGCACTCTAGATGACACAGAAAGGCGGGTACTTGAGAAGGGTCTGGGCTTCGTACCTACACCTAAGGTCGATTACTTTAAAGAAATGTGTGAAATTCAGGCCTTTTTTCGCAAAGTACGTCTTAGAGCTTACTTTCAAGATGGACCAGAGGGTCAATGTGAAGACTCTGGCCTCCATAAACCCTCTACCTTTACACCACATAGCGGGATGGTCCCTAACGAGGTGCTAACTTATGAACAGGCCGTTCTTAAAGATTGGAAGCAAGTTAAACCTACTGCGACTTTCCACAATATCACCAATGAGGAAGAAGCAGCACTACGCTCACTTACTGACGACCCCCTGATCACCATCAAACAAGCAGATAAGGGTGGCACGACGGTAATCATGTCAACCTGTGAATACCGCACTGAGTGTGAACGCCAGCTACGGGATAGGAAATACTATACTCCCATCCAAGAGGATCCCACCAACAGGCTCAAGACCTTGATCACGAGCATGGTTTTCCATGCCGAAACTCAGGGCTGGATCACGAAAAAAGAGGCTAACTTTTTAGTCACTGGCGAACCTAGAACTCCTTACTTCTACTGTCTCCCCAAAATACATAAGGGCACTAATCCGACCCCAGGGAGACCTATTGTTTCTGGGATTGGTTCCCTGTTGGAACCCCTTTCCCAGTTTGCAGACTACTTCCTCAAACCTCTAGTCCAAAGCACCCCTTCATTCCTAAGAGACACCACCGATGTACTCAGGCTTCTAGAGGACACCCAACATCAGGGAGAGGTTGACTTCCTCATCACCCTTGATGTTGAGGCCCTCTATACAAATATCCCCCAGAGGGCTACCCTTGATGTTATAGAGGATGCACTGAGTAGTCTAGAATGGGTATCACCTACCCCCCGCCCTTTCATTATTGAATGTGCCACTCTAGCTCTAACAGAAAACTTTTTTGAGTTTGAAGGCCAATTATTCCATCAGACACAGGGCACGTCGATGGGGAGTACCTTTGCCCCTAGTGTGGCCTGCCTCTACATGGCAGCATTTGAGGAACGAGCCATCCATAATGAATCGAACCCTTATAGAGCTAATATCCTATTGTGGAAGAGGTTCATTGACGATATTTTGATCCTTTGGAAGGGTGATCAGGCACACTGCAATGAATTTTGCCAATGGATAAATACTTTAAATCCATATTTAAAATTCACGAGTACCATCTCTGACCACCAGCTTCCTTTTCTGGACCTCCTGATCATACTAGACGATCATCAAATGAGCACCACACTACATCGAAAACCTACTGACAGAAATAGTCTACTACATTTCAACAGCTACCACCCTGGGGCACTCAAACAAAATTTACCATTTGGTCAATTCCTCCGTATTAGGAGGAACTGTAGCGCTGTTACTGACTTTAAAAAGGAGTCCAAAACCCTTATGACCAATCTTCTCCAGAGGGGGTACCAGAACCGGGACATCCAGAGATCCTACAAACGTGCCCGTAACAATAACAGGGAAGGGTTACTTGAACCAAGAGAGAAAAAAACTGACGACTGCCTCACCTGTGTGATTACCTACACTCCTAATTCTTCACAACTCAAGAAAATCATTAACAAACATTGGGGTATCCTCCACACCGGGGAACTTACAATACCGAACCCCCGTTTTGCCTTTAAACGCACCACCAATTTGAAGGAGAGATTGATACATACTAGACCCAAACCCAAACCACCAGTGAATACCACTCAATCGACTTTATGGAACCTTCCTCCTGTCAGGGGCCACTACCCTTGCGGTTCCTGTGTGGTGTGTCCTCAAACTAAAATAACCAAGGACATCGTCTTTCCTAACGGGACCACGTGGGAATGCAGAACGCACACTAACTGTAACACTGCCTACTGCGTGTATCTGATAACCTGCCCGTGTAATCTACCCTACATAGGGATGACAACTAGATCAGTGAAGACGAGAATCATTGAGCATCGGAGTAATTTCCGATGCAAAAAAATGAACACCAGGATGACCAAGCACTTCTGTGAAAATAACCACTCCCCTGACTCTTTCAAGTGGGTAGTTCTCCAGTCCCCTAAAAATGTCACCAAAACAAAACTATTCACCTTGGAGCAGAGGTGGGTGATGAGACTGTCTTCTAATACCGATGGATTGAACGAGGACATCCCGTGGAGCAGCCTTACAAACATTTGACGTGACAGAACTAGCTGTCTCCAATAGACGTTCTATACCTATTTGGGTCCACCCTCTTTTGAGCCTGTGACGCTTAGACACCATAGCATATTAATACATGTACCTATAGGCATCCTCTGATACATTTATGTCAGTTTCCTAAACATGCGAGTTGGCAACACAATGATTATTCTACATCAGATACCTATAGATATCCTATGATACATGCATGTCAGTTTCCCTAACATTCGAGCTGGCAACGCAACACATGCGAGTTGGCAACACAATGATTACATTACATCAGGTGCCAACAATACACATTTGTCATATATATAGATATGTTTTCTCGGCTCGTATCGTGGAATTACGTCCATACCAAGCATTCCGGACTGACACGACATCACATGGTTACCACAGCAACCCCAGCTCTAGCAACCAATAAGGGCTCCTCACGTAACACTGTTGTTGTTACATGTGACCCCGCGTCATCACTTCCTGTTGTTTACGCGGCACGTCCTGCTACACGCCCATATCCATCTCTCTTCCTCTACCGGAAGTAAACCTCGCGCACTAGTCTTTCCGCCAGCACCTCTCTGACGTACCAATTGGCACGCGGATCAGATTGGCTGGTCTACGCTAGATAATCCCTTCGGGAGTTCTGAGATTCGTCCCCCGAGTCGGCGTGGATCAAGGGTAGGTGGATAGGCGTCCTGTACTACGGCCTTCTGTAAGTATTCTCTCGTGGGTCCCAGTGCCTGGGTCCTCATCTTGTGCGGATTTCCATGCTATATGATTAAGCTACTAAGTGAACAGCTCTCAATTCTATCTTCTTGCGGCTGCACTTTCTACCCTCCCCTCCGGTCGCCGCTTTTTGTACCATTAGGACACTGTACTATCCGGTGTCTGCCTCCAGCGCCAGCTCGTTGGATCTCGCAGCCCTGCAGTTAATGGTGAGTGGTTGAACCAAATTAACTGATATCTCTGCCCTGATGCCACTAAATACCTCCCGCATCCGGCGTTCTTAAATTTCTGCCCTAGCACCAGTCACAGTGGGAATTGGTCAATTTTTAAATACTCTCGTTTTAGTCCACTTCTAAAGGGTGTTCACAACTAGTACCACCTTATAGCTGAACACTTGGCAGTAGTGAAATTGCATGACAACTGATTATCGTAGTTGTTAAGAGATAAGATCTATAATGTTTGTCGCAATGCGATTGTTATTTACATGTATGTTTGTGTCCCTGTATATTTTTCTCTTTCAGGCATTTTACCTAACCTGCACTAGTCACCACTTATTAGGGTGCTGTATGTGTGGTAAGTGCCACAGTAGCCACTACCACTACCAATAAGTGTGTGAATCACCTGGTCCTGAAGAATTGCGGTTACTTTACTTAAGCAAGAAACATGTTGACCATCTATGACCACAGCGTAATACAGTCAATCTAACTGTAATATTACGCACTTTATTGTTTTTATTATAAGAGTGGGACCCCAGTCATTTAATAAACACTATTCAGGTTCCCCACTACTTATTTTTAATACACTCCCTTCACCACACACTTTTTCACTTGAAGGCCCCCACCTGCATTCACCCACCGGCAACTATGGAATAAAGATCTCCACTAAAAGGCGCCATTGGGGTCGCCGATCGGGGATTGCAGCGCCGCCCCGATTCGGAGCAGACCCGATGATGACACTTAACATCTGGGCCACATGCTGACGACATATGACAGCTAGTCTGCCGGGTGTGTGAGGGTCTTTTTCCTAAAGGAGGATTCTCCTCCTGACTTCGGGGACACATTTATCTCTTTACTCACCAATAATTCTCTTTAGGAACAGCATACTTTCTTATTTATGTGGGTATGGGTTTATCAGGAGTTAGCAGTTTGCAACTCAGCATGACGAAGTAGTTTCCAATGGGTTTCACGATGCACCAAAATGTATAAATACTGTGTTTTAACTTGAACTTGTCAGCCCCCTCCCTCAGGCACTTGCAGTGCCTGATTGATGGGACTCCTCTCATGAGTGAAATAAACTTGTCTTTTGTTTCCACTCCAGTGTTGATCCTCATTTGTGAACCCGTAGACAAAGCGTGTCCCTGCACAAGTGAGACTGATAGGAATCTCACTTCTGCAAGGTGAGAAGCACATACACTTTACCGCTATTTAGCAGTGGTAAACTGCTCAGATTTCAAAGGTGAACTGGGTGTCTCAGTATGTGACTGGGTGCTTGACAAATGTATATCTTTTATGAGCTTTTATGGTCATATATTCGACTGAATAAAGATCTATTTGATTTTACTTGGAGTGTTAGTGGCTGTATAGGTGTCTAAATGGACATATAAATGCCTGTATGGATTAGTAAGTGGCTGTGTTGGTCAGTGTTTGGCATTGTAACTATTCGTGCAGGTGGTTCTATTAGTAGCGAATACATAAGTATTATGTGAGTGTGTTAGGTGATGTGTAGGTGATTCTGTCACTGTCTGACTGGATGTGACAATGGCTGTATGGTTTTCTAAATAGGTATGTTTGTGGCTGTGTAATGGGGTGATTGGCTATGTAACTGGGTGTATGGGTCTGTAAGTGTGTGTGTAAGTGACTGAAACTTTAAAGAACATGTTTTACCTTTTAAGTACAGTGCACCCTGCCCATTGGGCTAGATAGGGCATACCTTCGAATGACTTATGTGCAAATAATTGAGAGTTTAAATATTGGCAAGTGGTATTAAATGCCAAGCCAGCCCAGCAGTAAACCTGAACACACAGGCTCTGTCATAGCAGTCCTGAGACATTTTTAAAAGGCTAATTGTCTGGATGAGTGACTAAGAGTGTCAGTTCTTGAGTACATATTTGAGTGACTGTATAAGATCACTGGATGTGTAAGTAACTGTCGCTATAGGACTGGCTCTCTTAGTAACTCTCAGGGTCCGCAAATGTGTATGTAAGTGGTTGTATGGATTACTTACTGGCTGTCTTAGTGAATGTTGGGGTATGTAACTCTGTGTATGACTGTGTGTGACTGGCTCTATTAATGCTGGATACATAAGTGCTATTTGCATGTGAGAGTGAATGTGTAATTGCTTCTGTCACTGTCTGACTGGGTGTGTTAGTGGCCCCATGCTTTTGGACATAGGTATGAGAGTTACAGTATGGGTGGGAGACTGGATGTATAACTGGGCTAATGGGTCTTTAAGTGTGCATGTAACTGACTGAAACTTCCAAAAACATATCACCTTTTAAGCACACAGCACCCTGCCCTATGGCCGTCCTATGGTCTAGCTTGGGGGTGACCAATATGTAGTAGAAGGAGAGTTTAAGGCTTGGCTAAATGCCAAATGAACATGGCAGTATGTTTGCACACACAGGTTCTGCCGTGGCAGGTCTGAGACATATTTAAAGGGCTACTTGTCTGGATGGGTGACTAGGAGTGTCAGTACTTGAGTATGCATCTGAATAGATGTTTCAGTCCCTCTGTGGTTGTGTCACTGAATATGTAAGTAACTTTGTCAGCATATGACTGGCTGTCATAGTAACTCTATGGGTCTTTAAATGTGTATGCAAGTGGCTGTATGGATTGCTTGCTGGCTGTGTTATTGAGTTTTAGGGTATGTAACAGTGTGTGCAACTAGCTTAGCTACTGCTGGATACATAAGTCCTGTATAGGTGTGTGAATGTATGAGTAAGTGCCTCTATCGCTTTATCACTGGGCTTGTGAGTGGCTGTATGCTTTTGTAAATAAGCATCTGAGTAGCTGTATGGGTGGGTGAATTAGTGTATAGCTGGGTGTATAAGTGCATGTGTAACTGATGGTCTGAGTGCTGGGTATGTGAATGCTTTACAGGTGTGTGAGTGGGTGTGCCAGTGCCTTTACGAGTATGTAAATACTTAGGTATGCATATGTATAGGTGTTTAATGGCTGTGTGAATGGTATTATGGGTGTGTGACTGCGTTTGGCAGTCACTGTCTGGCTTTTTGAGTGATGGATATATATAAGGGCTTTCATGGGAGTTTAACTGGGTGCGTAAGTGACTGCCTGACTCTGTGAATTGGTGAAAATTACATACTATTAAATAACATACTATAAACAAAAACCCACATCTGATTTCAAACATATTCATTTATCCTGGCTTAATAAAATTACTATATTTTCAGTATACCATTTCCTCTTTCTCGTTTCCTGCTCACTATATTTTTAGTTAATGTTCTCTCCTAAGCTACTTTCTATTTTAATGTCTAGTATAATTTCCACAAGCTACACATTTTCTTTCATCTTATATTCACTCACACTTTTTTAATCTATATACTGCAACCTCATTAACACACCTTTAAATACTCTTTGCTGTTCTCCAGCTTTAATTTTTATTTCTGTTAACATCTGTGTTCATAGGAAATCTCAAGGTAGAACTATGGCAACCCTCCTCCACTCTTAGTACAAAAACAGCTAAAATAGTTACCCTTCTCCATGAGCTCGCACTCATGCTCTTGTAGTTAACAAATAACAGGCTTCCTTTCATCTTTTGTTTGTTTGTTATACCACTTCTAAATGGTCAGTATTTTCTTTGACCCTTTCCATGTTTTGTGGAAAGAATCCCAATTTGGTTGTTTTTTTCCAAGAATCCTCGTATCGACCGCGATGCTCAGCGCTGCACCTGTGTAACTTTTCGGTGGATCCGCGGATGCACATGGAAGCCCGTAGAAGCATTAAACAATCTGCTATTAATATTTTTCATTTATGTTTTACTTTGTGAAAACTACTCTATTAAAAGCCACTCACTCACTAATTACAATGTTTTCACACCATTCTTTTCAGTTCCACAGTGCAGTCAATGTTTTGTTCCCTTCCCCTATATTCTTTTAGCCCTGTGTCCATGGTGACCATGTTAGCAGCACTCTCTATTTACAAAAAGGTCAAAAGTACACATTACTTTCTGCAAGCAGAATATTAGCTTCAAATTAAACAGTAGCAAGTGTGGTCAACATATTTTTTTCTTCAAAACCAATCACAGATGTAGTTACTTCTTTCTCCAAATCACTACCTAATTTTAGTTCCATGCATATCTCCACCATGCAAACAAATATGTTCCTTTACATTCTACTTGCTGTCCTCCATTTTGTCTCTCTTTCATCTATAAAACTGCCTCATTCTACTGTAGCCTTCTCTTGTGTACTACTCCTACTTCCTCCGAAATGGTCATAGTGCGGATTGTGGGTCATAGTTTAGTGTTTTCAGTATCGTGGATCTCAAACCAAAAGCACACATTCAACACATAATAACAGCAGGTTTTCCTCAACCAAAACCATATATTTAAAACAACAACACATTTAATAAAATACGCATATAACTGGCTACATAGATATCTAAGAGAGTGTGAGAGTACCTCTATAGGTCTGTGAGTAGGCATGTCAGTGGTTTTGATGTTATATGAGTGAGTATGTAAGAGGATGTATGGGTCTCTAATTGGGTGTGTGAGTGGCGGTATGGGTCACTGAATGAGTTTGTGAGTGTGTGCTTGGTAGAGTGAGTAGGTGCTTGACTTGCTGTGTGAGTGTGTGAGTAGGTGTGTCACAGTCTAGATAGGTGTGTGACTGGGTGTGTCAATCGCTGTGTGAGTGATAATATGGGTATTAGGGTTGCTGTGTGTGTGGTTGTATGGGTGTGAGTGATTCTGTCAGCAGTTGTATGCATGTTGTGAGTGACTGTGTGAGTAGCTCTGTGGGTGTATTAGTGGGAGTATAACTGATTGTAAGGTTGTGGTTGTAGGATTATGAGTAACTATGTGGGTGTTTAAGTAGCTCTGTGGGTGTGTGAGTGCTTCTCTCAGTGTGTCAGTGGCTATGTGAGTTCCTGTGTGGGAGTGGGAGTAGTTGTACAGGTAATTGAGTTGGTGTGTGAGTGAGTTTCTATGTGGGTGGGTATGTGTGCGTATGTATCTGTCTGTGTGGGTCTGTTAGTGGGTATGAAAGTGCCTCTTTGGGACTCTGAGTGATTCTGTGAGTACCTGCATTGCTCTCTGAATAAGTGTGTGAGTCTGTGAGTGGGCGTGAGAGTTGATGCATGGGTCTGTGAGTGGCTCTGTGAGTGACTGTGTGGGTCTCTGAGTGAACGTGTGTGTGGCTGTATGGGTGTGTGGGTGTGAAAGTGCCTCTGCGGGACTTTGAGTGGTTCTGTGAGTACCTGCATAGGCCTGTTGTCATGGTCCTGACGGGCATGTCTGTCCTACGAGCGTATGCAAGTGCGTGCCTTCTAACTGCCTTGTGCACTCGAATGCGTGATGACGTATGTTGGAGGTCGACGGTCTAGCTTTTTTCCATCGGAAGCTGACACCTGTGCACCTAACAGCACTTCCGGGGGAAACCGCATAACTGCCTGCGGTACCCGCCGGGAAAGCACTTTGGATTCTTGCCTTTGCTTCGGCAGTCCGTCCTTCTGGTTCAACTGACTCATTCTTGCAGGTATCTATCTTGAGCGCTGGAGCGCTAGCGTTTCCCCTAGGGTTGCCGCGTTCAAGTAAGTGCTGAGCGTTTGAATCCTGATCCTCTTTGGTTAGTTCGGGCGCACTAATATTTCTTTTGCTTACGAGACCCTTAGAGCTACTGAGCTCCTTCTGCCTTACTTGTTCGGAGCGGCATTTCTTGTTTATCACGCTGGAACGCTTGTTGCCTTTCTTTGATATAGCGCAGGAGCACTTGCATTTCTTGTCCATAGCGCAGGAGGGCTTGCTACCTTACTTTGTCATAGTGCAGGAGCGCTTGTTATTTGCTTTTGAGACTAACACAGGTGCGCTTGCAATCTTCCTTGCACGCGCGCAGGAGCACTTGGCCTTTGTTTCTCTACATGTACTGGAGCGCTTGTTCTTTCCTGGCACACGCGCTGGAGCACTTGCAATACTTTGAATACACGCAGGAGCGCTTGCTCTTTAATTTTTTTTTTTTTTATAATTCTTTTCATTGAACACAAAAAGAATGTCATTTTGGTACAAGACAGATATTGTGTCAGACATAAATAGACAGCATTACTGTGATAAGGCAAAACAATCGGTCAAGGAGGCAGGGTCTCAGGGTGTGAAAGGTTCTTCCAGGGGAGGAGTGGTGGGCGGGACGCAGATATTTCACCTATACACATTCCATTTGTCCCAAATTGCCGTCCACTTTTTGTAGCAACCCCGTGCAACATACACTGTTTTTCCCTCAACATGAACCAGTCCATGTCTGCTTTCCAAGAGGCCAATGTTGGCGACACTCCAGACCCCCACAGTCTGGCAATATTGCTCGGACCCAATGTGACCCAAGTTTTCCCCCTATTGTTCACATCGGTAGGCTCCCAGATGTTTAACAAACATCATTTGGCCTCAGGCAGGAGTCTCAACTGGAGCACCTCATTTATTCACTTGTGTATCCCCTTCCAATAATGCTGCATAATGGCATATTCCCATATTATGTGTAGGAAAGTACCCTCTTGACCACATTGCCTCCTGCACATCCCATCAGACGTTCTCCCTATGCTAACAAGCCTGGTCCCCGACACATAAACCCTATGTAGATCTTCAACTGAACCAGGCGGAGTCTGGAGGAGATTGCGACTTCTTTCGGAGATGATAACGTCTCCTGCCATTCTTCATCGTCAAGTTCTAACCTGTCTCTCTCCCACCGCCCCCTGATTTGGACAAGTGGATCGGAAGTGTTGTTTATTCATTTTTTGTATATGAGGGAGATCGCTTGTGGGCATGTAGCCATCTAACAACCTGTCTTCCAATGGCGATGAATCCAGGGGGGATTCTCCTTCGGACAAGTTTGACTTTAGTGCATGCCGCACCTGCAAATATCAATAATATTCTGAGTCAGCTAATTCATACTCTTTTTGCAAGGCGGCAAAGGACAGCACTGCCCCCTTCTGCCATAGGTCCCCAATCCTTGAGATCCCTATCAAATCTCAGTTTCCAAACCCTTTGGAGGTCCGCAGAGTTCCCAGTGCTCAGCATCCCAAAATGGCGTGGCCAGTGTGAGCCTCCGGTCCCACCCCAAACTTGGGTAGGCCCAGTGAGTGGGATCTTTTTAGCATAAGAGTAGATGGCTCTGTTAAAGTTACCCCCAGGAAGTTGCCATTTGTCCATCCTATATCAGGGGTCATCCCAGCTGTGATACGTGCATTGGTTAATTGCCGCTAAGAGAGTAGCCCAGTAGTATCTTTTTATATCAGGGAGAGCGATCCCCCATCGTACCATGAGAGTACCAGCTTCTGCAAAGCAATGCAGCTCTCACTTAAGGCTCACAATTTCTTTAAAGTAATGAGCTGGGATTGGGTCCAGGTGGTCCTGCAAGGCAAACAGGAAATGGCGTCAAAGACATCATCTTAAAAAGTGCTGCTCGTCTCAGCAGAGATAACGGGAGCGCCCTCCAGTGAGCTACGTCCTGTTTCAAGCGCTGGAGAGGGGGAGCAGGTTTTGTGCATATCATGTCTTTGGGTCGTCTGTGATATAAACACCCAAGTATGGGAAGCCGTCTCGGGCCTTCTGAATTGGACAGCCCTGTATGGGGATTGGGGGCTCACCGCTGAGGACATAGACCACCGACTTGGCCCAGTTGATCCTGTAACCAGAGTTCTTCCCGAAGTTTATGAATATGTTAATGGCATTTAGAAGCGATGATTTTGGGGAGGTGAGATAAAGGAGAATGTCGTCTGCATACAGAGAGATATGGTCCTCCCACATCTCTGCCCACTTAAGGCCCCGGATTGTCGGATCTCGCCGGATCCATGCCGCCAATGGCTCAACCGAGAGCGCAAATAGTAGTGGGGACAATGGACAGCCCTGACGTGTCCCACGGCTCAGCTCAAACACTTCAGACTTTTTGTTGTTGACCACAACCCGAGCCAAGGGCTCGCTATACAACAGCCGCACCCACCTAATGAATTCGGGTCCGAAACCTAGCTTTTTCAGGACCGCGAAGAGATATGCCCATTCAATGGTGTCGAATGCCATAGTGACATCTAGAGACACAACCGCCGCCGCTTCTTGGCTCATGTTGATTCCCATCACCCCATGGAGCCACCGTAGGTTTAGGGCTGTGTTTAGATGAGGCATGAAGCCTGACTGGTCATGGTGTACTAATTTACTAAGAACTGGGATTAATCGGGTCGCCAACATTTTGGCCAAGATCTTGGGTTCTGCATTTAGCAGGGAGATAGGTCTATACGATGACCACCTGCCCGTAGGTTTCCCTTCCTTGTAGATGGTCACTATGGTGGCTACCCTCTGATCATGAGGAAGTCTCCCCCTCTCTACCTACCCTCCTCAAACATTGCTGGCAGGTGTGGAGCAATGGAGTCAGGCTTTAGCTTGTAGAGTTCTATCGGTAAACCATTTGGGCCTGACGCCTTACCGGATTGAAGGTTTCTTACCGCCTGTGCGATCTCGTTGTTTGTAAAAGCACCGTCTAAAGACTCCCGTTCTTCTGCCGACAGGGAAGGAAGTTGTATGTCCGCGAGCAGTGCCTCCGAGTCCACTTCCGGCAAATCAGGGCTCGAGTGGTACACTCGATGGTAATGGTTGGCCGAACTCATTTTCAATTGCCTGCGGTTCTGTTATGACTCCCCCTTGTTCGTCTACTAGCTCCGGAACCAGGCGGCTAGCCAGTTCTCTCCTATCAAGCCAGGGAAGGAGCTTACCAGCTTCATCACCCAATTCATAGATCCTGCCCTCCTTGTCTCTGCCTAGAGTTTTGGCCATGTCTGTGGCAATGGCCTTGTATTCCTCCCTCTTTAGCTTGAGTTCGTGCTGTTTATCTACTGTGGCTTCCTCGTCCCACTCTTCCTCCAACCGGAGGATATCTGTTTCCACTTGGACCGATCTTTCACCTTTTCCTTTCGAACACCCGCTATTAATGAGAGGGCGTGACCCTTTAATACCGTCTTACAGGCCTCCCACATAGGGTGATGCGACACGACCGATCCTCTATTTTACCGAAAAGTAGTGATCTATGACCCAAAGGAGAGCCCCTCGGACCGTCAGATTTCACAGATACCAAGGGTTAATGGGCGCTTCTCATTCAGGACTAATTCACCCCAGATGGGGGAGTGATCTGATATACCCCTTGCTAAGTGTCGCACCTCCCCAATGCTGCTGATCTCGGGAGCCAGCACAAGAAGGTAGTCGATACGGGAGAGACTGTTGTGAGCTCCGGAGTGGAAAGTATATTGGGATGCAGTGGGGTGAAACCCTCTCCATACATCCGACAGGCCCATCGCTTCGACAAAATCTGGGAGCCATCATTGCGAGGGGCCGATGTCACTTGGGGGATAGCGGTCTGCCGTGCCCGACACCACTGAGTTGAAGTCCCCCCCAGCTATGAGATGACCATCCGGGATTGACAGAATTATTGCCCCTAAGTCTTTGTAGGTACGGCTTTGTAGGCCTGGTGGGACATATACAGTCATCAGCGATAGTGTCCTGGCCTCCCACTGCCTGGAGATAGCCGCATATCTACCCAAGTCGTCCGTCCATATGTGCTGTATTGAAAGTGGGAAAGACTTTTTGAGCATGATTCCCACCCACCTGAAGTGAACCCTGAGTGTGCCATCAGTTTGTATCCCCACCTATTCATGGCCTGGCAGGAATTACCCACAAGATGTGTCTCTTGGAGGAACACTATGTCTGGGGAATGCGTTTCGATGTGCTGTAAGACGATACAATGCTTCACTTTATCCCCCAGACCATTAACGTTCCAGCTTAAAAGCCTAAGGCCCTTATCCCAGTGTGTGGGCTGTTGCATATCTGTGAAGTAGGAGTTCCCTACCCTGTCCATTTGTCAAGAATTCCTGTCATACAAGGGAAACACGCCCTTATGTAAACAGGAGAGCTGTTACATAACTCAAGGGAAACACGCCCTTATGTAAACAGGAGAGCTGTTACATAACTCAAGGGAAACACGCCCTTATGTAAACAGGAGAGCTGTTACATAACTCAAGGGAAACACGCCCTTATGTAAACAGGAGAGCTGTTACATAACTCAAGGAAAACACGCCCTATAAAGGGAGGAACCGGGAGGTACAAGGCTGTCGGATATTGTGTTTACACCGACGTACCTGCTTCGTGAAGAGCAGTGTTCCGGAGTGGTGCTCCAGTAAGGCAAGAACGGAGGTAGGTCGAGTCGTTACTCCCTGGGCCGTGTCTTGCCCCATCGTCACCTGTGAAGGACCCGGAAGCTCTACCGGTCAACCATTGAGCTTCGCTTTTTGACTCGGCTGAGTCCAAGCGCAGTGGCGCTTTTGCTGGTTGGAGTCGTAACTCCCAGCCCGACCAGAGACACAGGGACTGCCAGCTGTAACGCACACCAGGAGGTGTTTGCCGCGTTACAGACTCGGAAGTCCACAGGATCGATCGAGCGGCTGCTCTCGGTTCAGTCTTCTTGCTTGTGATTGGGGTATCGGTGACGCATCACCAGGAGGTGACTCCGCGTCCCGGTGCAGTCTGAGGAAGAGGTTGAGCGGCTGCTCCCTTCAGGTAGAGACCCCGGCTGGGTGTTTCCCTGACTCCTCGATTCTCCCCAACACTCTTCGTGCCCCTCACAGCCTACCGATTGGCATTGTCGGCCATTTCATTTCTGCCCTCTGTTGGCATACGCCGGGATCGGCGTATATGCAGAGGACGGTTAGGACCATCCGTGCTGTGGGCTGGTAACGTACTTAGCCTGGAGGATTCCAGTGACTATAACTTTTGTTTGTTCTTTGTATTTTATTTGCCTTCATTAAAAGAACTAACCCTTCACAAGTGGTTGCGTCCTCATTGTCGTGTCTGTTAAACGATCCTGAGACGTTCAGGGCGTTACACCATTAAGAGTCAATGCCGTCATCTCTGAACGTTTAACAACAAATAACACCCCAACCCAAACCCCCCCTCCCTGCTTCCCTGCACTCTGGGCCTCAAAGCAATCTGGCCAGAATGTGACACGGCGGTGAGCCCTGTCGCGGCCGACCCCCCGACACTCTGTGAGCCCTTTCCACCACAAAGAACTTTGGCAGGCCCTTGGGCTGCAAGTGGTTGAGAATGAGGTCCTCCACAAAGAGGTCCACCGATGGCCGCTCCGCCTTCTCGGGTACTCCAATTATGCGGACATTATTTCTCCTGGAGCGACCTTCGTGGTTGTCAAGCATATCCTCAGCATACTTCCGAAGCCCCTGGAGTTCCTTGACATCCTGCTGCAATTGCATGGTGTCACCCTGGAGGCTGGAAGTGACAATCTCCATTTGTTTTACCTTTTCGCTCATTTTTGCCATGTCCGCCCATATAAGAGTTACATCAGTGGAGATTGTGTCCATTCGCTGTTCAAGCGAAGTATGTACATCCGATATTGCCTCCATTACATCCTGCAGGGTCAGTTCGGTATGCACAGCATCAGGCCCGGCCGCCGTACCGCCCCTCGGGTGCGATTCAGCTGCCACAGATTTAGGCAGGGTGAATTTGTCAAGTCAGGTCTGTTGGGTCGCCTTTAAGCCTTTGGGGCCTGACATGGCCGCAGTTCGTCATCATTGGTTGGTCCGCACCCCAAGTCGGTTGTCTCTAGCAGTGGAGCCACCAGAGCCGGGCACCTCCCCAGGACCAGATGGTAAACCTGGCCAATCCTAGGCCCTCCCCACTTCTCTGCCGGGGGCTCAGCGTAGTCTCCGATCAGAGGCAGAGCAGATCTGCAGTTCATCAACCCCACCAGCCACCAAGCAGCGCAACCACTCGGGCAGGTCGTCTGCCCTGAGTACCAGGCTATAGCGGGCAAAACAGGAGTCCAGGCGGTGGCCTACAAACTGAAATGGGTGTTTGACTAAGGGCGAGGGAGCCACCAGGTATGATAATGTGGTTGCCTGTTCCACTTACGCTCAAGTAGTCGCCCTGCCCTTCGAACCCCAGCGGGCTGCCAGGCTCCAATACCGAGCGTCGTTCCATTCTGCCAGAACTGCGTTGCACCCCCAGGCCCCAGGAGCGATGATAGGGTACAGTCCACACGGCCTTATCCACCACTGTAGCCAGAGGGGTCCTTCAGGACAGTCTCAGTGCAGGCCCCCAGTCCCTCAAGTGCACAATGTGGCGACCACTCGGTCCAGTTGGCATTGGTGTGGGCGTGGTGCTGGGGCCACATCCACCGTCGTTGTGGGCCCAGGAGTGGGTCATTTCACTGCAGCACTTCTGGAACCAGTGCAGCACCACAGCGCGGTTCGCGGGCCCCCTACAAACTAATAATGTCAGGGCCTGGAGTTCCTCAGGGCCCAGCAGCTCTCACCTTCTCACGGGAGCCGATTGCGGAATCCGGGACAAAACCGCTGGTGAGCTGCACAGCAGGGGCAGCGCTGTGCCCCCACGCCAAGGTGTCAGCTGACTCCGAGTCAGTCTGTCGGTACAGGCCACCAGCCACTGCCTTGCAATCTTCAGAGCCGGCATGCAAGGCGTCGCTGCTCGCCCCCCTGCAGCATGGCAGGTCCCAGCTCCAGACGTCCTCCAGGCCCCAGTGGCGATGCAGCCCGCACCGGTCTTCATGGGGTCTCCGACAGTGGATTTCACCACCGCTGGCCTGCGGGAGACTACTATTGCCTCCCCAGCACCCGGGAGCAGGATGATTTGGGCGGATATACAGGGAAAAAGTGAGGTTTTAGCGGAGCTCCCTCAAAACGTGGCCATCACGTTCCGTGACGTAGCCACGCCCCCCTGCTCTTTAATTTCTGAAGCACAAGGGAGCTGGACATTTCCTCTTCATCTAAATGTGCAGGAGCATCTCTTCATTTAACAGTCCCTGTTGAAGACTTCTCTTACCCCCATTGGTGCCATATAAAAGGTGACTACACCATTCACTGTGCCTTGTTGTGTATGTTGTATGGGCTTGACTCTAAGAATCAGTGGTAATTGTGTTTCCCCTGTGTATCCTTTCAGACACACTTCTCGAGGGATCCTCGGAACATAGTAAAGTCACCATTCTGGTCTTCGGGAGGGTATCCTTCATACCACTAGCTTCCTCCCCGGCCCCATCTTCATTCTGGTCAGCACACACGCATTTACTAGGGTAAGGTGGGAGACGGTGGTGGTTGTTCATGTCGTGTCTGTGCCAACATCTGCCACTCTGTGGAATTTGTTTAAGTAAGTTCAGCTGTTTGAACTGTAGCTGTGGCTAAAGGTTACTATGGGAATAAACATTACAAATGCACACTCATTTTGTGCCCCAATTTCTCGGTCCCCACTGCATGGATCACCGCCAAAATTTCCATGACACACAGAACCTACCTTGACGCTTTTTTTGGGAAAATTTCATGAAGATTATAAATTATGCCAAAGTTGTAGCGATGCCCAATCTACATTGATTGTTTTTTAAAACCATTGGTAATGGACCTAAGCTCTTATGTGAGAGACACCAAGGACTTCTTACGCATCATTGCGAGCGTTGAATGGGAACCAGATATGTTGTTGGTGACCTTAGATATAACCAGCCTCTACACGAGCATTTAACATCAGAAGGGTTTAGAGGCAATACAATTCTTCCTAAGAAAGCAGAATTTAAAGTACTACGAACATAATGTAATGCTGATGGAATTAATAACATACTGTCTTGAGAATAACTGCTTTTTGCTCGCAGGAGGATTGTTTCACCAACAGCAGGGCACTGCGATGGGCAGGTGCTTCGCCCCCAGTTATGCAAACTTGTTCGTAGGCTGGTGGGAGAAGCACGTGGCCTGGGCAGGAGAGAATGAGATATGGTTGGAAAAAATAGTTCTATGGTCTCGTTATATCGACGACCTCTTCATTTTATGGAGAGGGTCGGCAGAAGAAGCAACTGCATATATAACAATACAGAATAACAACAATTTGAAATTAAGATTCACAGAGTGCATGAGCAATACCAATGTGCCATATTTAGATCTAATGGTCTATATAAAAGAAAGCAAGAACGAAACAACTCTCTATAAAAAACCCACAGCTGGCAACAGCACTTTGCACGCAAATAGTTTTCATCCAAAAAGCGTCATAAATGGGGTTCCCTATGGAGAATTAGTTAGTCTGAAACATAACTGCTCACAAGACGAGGATTTTCATAAAGAAAGTAGGAATGTATTACAGAGGTTTGAAAATCGGGGATGCAGGAAACAAACTTTGATTAATGCAGAAATGAAGATCAGAAATGTAGAAATGAAGGATCTATTGCTAGAAACCAGTAATTCACAAGGTTGCACGCTAGAATCATAAGGGATGGTCAGAATGATCACAGAGTACATCACCGGGTCCGCTGAGGTTTCCCAGATTTTTAGAAAGAATTGGAAGGTTCTAAAAGCTCATAATATAATTGGACCTATAATTCCTTCTAGTCCCCTGATCACATACAGAAGAGGCCCGGCAATTAAAGATCAATTAGTGAGGAGCCACTTCACGAAAGAACCCAAAAAGAAAGATTTAGTAACAGGATTTTATCCATGTATGAGTTGTAAGGCCTGTAGGGACAGCCAGAAAACGAAAGAGTTCAGTATTACGGGAAGGAAAACCAAGCGGAAAATTGGAAAACTCATTAATTGTAATTCCGATAACATGATATATTGTTTGATATGTCCGTGCAATAAGAATTACGTTGGGAGTACAATCCATCTCACGAAGAAGAGGATACTCGAGCACATGCCTGCAATAAAAAAACCATGATGTGACGTCTCCGGTAGCACGGCATTTTGATGACAAACATCACTCAAATGCAATTCTACTTAAGTTTTTCTGTCTGGACCAGGTCCCTAAAAGTGAAAGAGGAGGGGACAGAACCAGGAAACTTAGAAAGTTAGAATCGCGCTACATTGTTGAGCTACAGACCAAGGCCCCACAAGGCCTTAATAATGAGGAGGAGCTCTGGGTCCATTTAGACTAGGAGAATCTAGGAACATGATCAAGGGGTTCATTTGACAAATCCGTATTTGTCAGAAAAGGATATTCAAGTTTGCACAAGAGGTCTCTTTCAGCTAGAAATAGAGTAGAACTATGAGAGGCAGGCAAAGTAGACAGATGAGGAAGCCAACCATGTGACAGCGAGGTCCCACAGAGTGAAGAACAAATCCCAACAGCAGTGATAGCCCATTCAGGGCTAAATAAGTGCTGACATAATTTGGGATCTAAGGGTATAAAGAAATAAAAATTAATTTGAGTTCCAAGTACCATGACTCTGTTGAAAGCCCATTCAGGGCTTTATTCCGAGTTGTTACACATGACAGGGCTACAGAGACATAAATGAATTAAATACTAAATGTATAAATGTAAATAGTATTGAATTGAGTGAAGCCACTCTACTGTGAAATGATATGGATATAACAGTGTTGTGAGCTATTGTGACAAAGGAAGGAGAATGAATTAATTTTAACCTTCCTTAATGGCTGCCATGATGACATAGAGTATTATTTGTGTTTACCACTTTCTATTTCTGTCTCTATTAACTAGAATTAACTGCTTGTCCTCTCTCTATGTTGATTAAGTTATTTTATTTTAAATATGGCGCTGTTTGTCTAAAACAAGTGACATTGAGGAAGGCATGCAGCCGAAATGCGTCTGTCCGAGGAAAATACGTGTGGCTAATTAAATTTGAGAAACTGACTTCGCCAGTGTGCGCCTCGTTCTGTGACCACCGAGGGAAGGTCACTTTTTGGGATATATATATATATATATATATATATATACACACACACACACACACGCACATGCGCACACACACACACACACACACACACACACACACGTACACTGCAAAAACCAAAGGTTGCAGGGACATTCTAGTTCAGCTCAGATTTTAACTTACGCCCCTGCAATACGCTGCTTATGACCTCACGTAATACATCACCCACGATATATATATATATATAATGGCAAAACTGGGGTGATCAATTAATACTCCAGAAAACTTGCACTCCACAGGAATTGAGCACTATGTTCCTCTGTGCACCAGGCTGTGAGTAGTTATGGTTAAGTCAGCATTTCCATAGGAATTGCCTTTTTTTTCTAAGATCTTTGGCCCTGGTGACAAAACATTCCAAAAAGGTGCTATCTTGTGCATGGATCTGCCAAGCAGGGGCTGAAAAGAAAGAGGGGCTCCCAAAACACAAAGTCCCCATGCATTTTCCATAGAAGTCTTTAGTCAGGGAATCAGCAAAAACTGCTGAACGGAATTACACCAAATTAGGCAGGAAACTAGATCTTTGTCCACAGATTGTGCTTTTTGTGATTTGGTATAAATCCGTTCAGTAGTGTTTGAGAAATTAAGGTTCAAAATATTTGTATATCTGGATTGTTGGTTCGTGGGACTCTTGTGAGAGTCCCTGGAACACAATTTTTAAAAATAGAGCATTCTGATTAACCCAGGGAGGTAGAGTCAGACTCCTGCAAAAGTGAGTTCTCTGATTGGTTGCCAGCATCATAAGAAAAAAGTGCTGGCAGCCATTACAGTTCTTGGGGACTAAGTCCCCTCTCCTGAACCTTAATTATTTTATATAGGGTGGCAGGTTAAGGCTTCCCTGCCCCACTAGACCCCATGGTGGGGACCCAAAGGAATCCCCCATCGGGCCAAAATACAAAAAATGCTATTTTGCCACCATCCAGCTGGAATCTCACTGGATAGTGGCAAACAAATGGGGGCACATTGTTAAATTAAGGGGAAGGAGGCATGTGGCCCTCTCCCCAACTGGGGCCCTATGTATTTAATATGGGGAGGGGGAGTACAGTTCCCCTCTATGAGTTGAGTATGGCCCTGGGGACCACATCCCCAAGGCCCTCTCTCCAAGACTTTAAGACACAAGCGTGAGCAGGGAAACTTGTGTTTGCTCCTGCCTAGTGGAGAAATCTTTTCATCTCCCGCCAAACTGGAGCAAACACAAAGTCTACTCCCGGCAGGCAGGAGCTTTAAAAATTCTCCCACCAGCTGGTCACACTGATGCAGGTAGGGAATCAGAACAAGATATTGCTCCCACCCAGAAGCAGAAGCATAAATAGCTGCTCCCTCTGCATGGGAGCAGTGCTGTTTCCTGCTCTATGCGTGGAGCTGGCTAGGGCTGCTGAGACCCTGGGACTCCCCACGCAGCCCCCAACGTTGTTCTTAGTGGGTGCACCAGGTGACCGCTGGGGCTCCCATCTCAAAATAATGGAGGTAAAAATAGGCTCGGGGAGAGGTCCTCATTGCCCCCTTTCCTTTTAAAAAACATAATGTTCCCCAGGTGCCCAAGTTGAAGCTCCACTTCTGTAAAGGACAAATAATCCTAAATTATTGTGCTTGGCCAGGGCAAAGCTAGTGTGTTTTCTGTACAATTGTACGTTGAAAAATGATCTGAAGTCCTTGATGAAGGCGACTGCGTTGTTGATTTACTGGAGTGCAATCTCTTCTGTAATGACTGACCAAGACAAGTGGGTTCTTTGTTGTTGGCTCCTGGTCTGAGAGCACAGTCCATAGTTCTGCCTTTTAGTTACTGCTGAGTGTGCAAATGTGCAAAATAACCTAAAAGCTCCACCCATTTGGCCCCTCACCTTCCAGCTTAGTTGTATTAAATGGTGTTCCTGCCGTTTTCCAGGGTGATGGACAGCTCATTTCCCACAAATTTTGATGGAGCGTTCTTGATACAGAGGAATATGAGGACCTCTCCACCAAACAAAGAAGTACTTGCTTCATATAATTAAAATATATTAACCTTGATTGGTGGACAATCACCTCTTTGTCTGTTGTCTTGTTGTCTGCTCTGTACAAGCGTTAATTGATTTCTGCATGAAAACGCTTGAGGAACAATCACATTGCCAAAATGACATGTACACAAGGACACTGGAGATGTTACCTCGTGGTCCGTTATGCAACTGTAGTGTAGAGTATGAACTGGACAAAACCAAAGTTTAAAGTAACATATAGTTAGATGTGATAAAAATATATTTTTTCTTTTTTTTAAACCTTAGAAATCCACTGGAAAAAACCAAAGGTTAAAGCAGTGTTATAATTAGGTGAATGTGTCAGTGACAACATTAATGTATTGAACTCAACTAACAACAGAAATTCACCAGTTAAAGTTAGCAGAGCCAGCTATAATTTTCGCCGCTCCATGCACTGCTTATTACCTCTTATATTACATCACTCGTGACATGTTCTATGGCATTCTTTAAGACATCACTGATGACATCTTAAATGACATAATTGATTACATCACTGATGACATCATCCAAGCTTCTTTTGTGCATATTACTCTATAAACAAGTATGGCATTAGAGGCCTAAAAGTAATTAATAAATAGCTCAGAATAATATGAAGCATCATTAATGCCATCATAGATACAACTCTCCTAGGTGTAGCAATTATGTGTTATGTGCAACATTAAACCTATACAATACACTTCACCAGGGGTAGCCTGGCTCACACTAACAATCAACTACAGATGTATGGGAAACCCTCATTGCACACAGTGTTCAATATGTGTACAACTGTTAAGAGAAAGCTAAGTTCCTAAAGCTACTCAATGTCTGTTCCAAAATGAATGCCCTACTACAGACAGTTTTAATCGGTATCAAACCCTTCACAATCACTGAACCTACATTGAAAATTGCAGTTGATATGAGTAGAAGAGTGGGTACTTTAAACAGTGTTTACTCCATGGAGAGAGTTAACTCTGTACTTCACTGTTTGCAGACAGTGAGACTCTCATGAGAAATATATTCCAACTTTACCGAAACACACACTCACTGTCATCAGTGATGTTATCAGTGATATCATTTGAGATGTCATCAGTGATGTCACTGACCATGTCATGAGTGATGTAATATGTGACGTCATCAGCAGTGCATTGCGGGGGAGCAACTTATAGTTACCTGAACTAACTATAACGGGGGAATTTCACTGGTTTTGTACGAGTGAAATGTCCAACTAATTATAACTTTCCCTAAAACCTATGCTTTTTCAGTGAATTTCTAAGGTTTTTTAAATGCTAATTTCTAACTATAACGTGCCTGAAACCTATGTTTTTTTCAGTGAATTTCAAAGGTTTTTTAAATGCTAATTCCTAACTATAACATATCTGAAACCTATGGTTTTTTCATTGAATTTCAAAGGTTTTTTAAATGATAATTTTTAAATATATTAATTGTTATATTTAGTTTTTTTATACTGTTTTTCTACATTTTTTAAAACTATTTATTTTTACATATTTTATTTTTTAAATTACATTACATATTTTTAATAAAAATGTAAAAATAAATGTAAAAAAAATATTGAAACTAATATTGGTTTTTTTATTGTATATTTTCTAAAATATATTTATAATATTTTTGTATTGTTTTTTTTTCAAATTGTTTTGGGAGTGGTGCACCCAACGCGTAGGAGTCGCGCGCCCAGCGCGTGCACACCAGGGGGCCGCGCTGAGCGCCGCGCTGGGTGCGCGACTCCTAATTTGCCCGTAAAAAAAAAAATTGCACCTATCACTAATTTCTATTCTCCCCGGGGCCCCATCCCCCGGGGCCTATATACAACGTTGGGGACTGTGGGGGAGCCCCAATGCCCCCACGGTTCCAGCCGGCTCCCCGCGTCCTTCGGGAGCCGGCATTGCTTTCCCACACGGGGAGCTGCTAACATGCAGCTCCCCGTATGGAAAAGTAATATGGTTTGCATTTTAACCAAGTTTGCTATGACAAGGCGGGTGCCATAGCAAACAGCAGTGTCCCGGGGGTGGGCACCCCGAGACACTGCAAGAGCCGGCCCTGGGGGGTGGCGGTCCCCAGGACCATCGACGGCTCCAGGAGGGGAGCCACGTGGCCCCCTCCCACAATATAAAAAGCCCCGGGGGTGGTAATCCTTTGAGCCCCCCCACACATTTTTTTTAAAGCCCCGGGGGTAGCGGTCCCCGGGGCTGGGGGGGTCTTTGAGCCCCTCTACCCATTTATTTTGTAGCCCGGGGGTGCCGGTCCCCGGGGCTGGGGGGCCCCTCTGGGCCCCCCATCAGATTTATTATTTTTGCCCCTGGGATTTGGCCTCCTGGGGGCTAATTATTAAAGCAGCATGGGAGCCCGCACTTTGTTTTTTTTTTACAGCAGGATCCGCGCACCCTGCATGCATTTTGCCATTGTGGGACCCCCTAAGCAGGTCTAGAGAGTCAGGCTATTTCTACCCTGCCCCCTTTATACGTTTTGCACACTTGATCCACTGATTTCTTGAGCCTCGCTTCTACCGAGGCACAAAATGGCTGCCAACACTTCCTGGTTTGGAGTGTTGACAGCCAGTTGACAGCCAATTAGCATGCAGCTCGTGATCGGGAGGGTGCGCGCTGGGTGCGCATATGGTGCGCGGATCCTCCGAGGCCATAGATATATATGTGATTTTACTTTTGATCTTCTCAGCAACTACTGAACGGATTTTCACCATTTAACCAAAAGGCATGAGTGTGAACCAAGGGCTACCTCTTTGCCAAATTTGGTGTAATTCCGTTCAGCAGTTTGGGCTGTAGCTGCGATTATAAGTTCCTATGGAAAATTGCATTTGAAAATATGTTTTGGGAACCCCCTTTTTTCTCGGCCCCCGCTTGACGAATCACCCGAGATAGGAGCGGACCAGAGTGCCCATCAGTTTTGAAAATTTCGCGAAGATTCGTCAACCAGCGCCAAAGTTATTCCAAATAGAATGTTGCTGATTTCCTATGGATAATAGGTCCTAACTATAACTACCTGCTGGCGACCGCCAGTAGGTAATATATATATATATATATACAGACACACACACTCTTTTTGGATGTACACTCATCAGCATAATTTGACTCATATGATGTTGTAAAATGCAAAACATAAAAACACAATTGCAATGCAGATATCTGATTATGATCCCTTTCACAAATACAATATTGACGATCACACCCTGTATGGGCTATCTTCATAATATATCTACTAAATGCAAACTAGAAAATAACAATATATGTAGCGTAATTAGCTCCGTATATTCATAAATAGGCATTATAATAATACCGTTTATTAATTATTTTGATACCCACCAGTAACTTTAAAAAAACATATACACACATATATATATATATATATATATATATATATATATATATATATATATATATATATATATATATATTTTTAAATCCACCTCTAGACTCAGCCCAGACTTCAAAAGTGACGTGCACTTGTGATGGGTTCTGTAATCAACATAGATTTATTAAAAAGCATTCAAATGCTTATAGGAAGCATACACTCTGGACAAACCCTATGCATTTCAGCGTAACACACATACCTTGCTCACGGGTAATGTACTCATGTTTTCGTGCAAATGAAGTAGTAGACACTAAAATGGAAATGAATGAATGTCTGACAGACTTGTGATGTAACCCATACTTATGGTGGCCATCTTACTGTGTTACAACGAGTGTAAGCATCACACAGTCCATAGATGACAAATGTAAAGATTGTTCCTAATTTTAACGTTTTTACATGCCTCATACATACAATATAAGTTTTTAGATTTAGACATAATAATCATAGTTATAACTCATCGACAATGCAAATTCATAGAATACCAATTCTGAACATGTGAGCAATATACAATATCTTTTGTGACCCCCTGAAATAAATGGCACCTATGTTTATCATATTGTAGCAGGACACAAAATTAAGACAAAATTTGAGTTCCCATTTCACGTTATTGTCAGAAAATATTCAAGGGCAAATATAGTTGGAAATGCGCATTACCATTCAGCCCAAGTGGGCATATGTTTACAGCTAAAAATAGTTTATCCTATTTTCAATATTGCTACAAATAGTCCCCAGTGGGCAATGTATATAGGTGACTGATTATAATCAAAAACAAAATAAATGTCCATTCAGCCCCAGTGGGCATGTGTTCTAGCTTAAAAAAGTTTACCTAGTATATATTATAGTTATAGTACAGCCCCAGTGGGTATTATGTATAAAACTAGCCTTTATCACAGCAACAAATCAGTCTATGACAGTCAAGGAATATGTTCAAAGGAGAACCTCTCAAGTAATATAATTGTTCATCTCCTACCACAAACCACAGTCTGGGTGTCATGAATATAGGGTGATAGCTGTACATAGATGCACGCTTCAAGTTGTATCTTACAGTGACTTCCAGTAAGATAATTCAGCTTCTTATACAGGTGTGAATCCTGTAAAGACAAAAAGATGAAAGACAGAAAAGTAATTGTGCCAATCTCACCCCAAGTGAAAAAATAATAAACTAGATTACTTAATGGAGGGAAAGAGGTGCACGAAACAGGATTTCTAACCTACCAATACACGGAGTTAGTTCTATGAATTGGAAATTATTTAGAAAGTCTGCAGCCCTGTGCAGGCAGTGTATTCAGGTAATTATGAGTCCCTCTAATAAGTTCAGGGACATAGTGGCATTCCAAAAATCTTTACTTTATGGACAACACACTCACAATAGCATTAATAAATAGGGACATATAGTTAAAAATCTTCATTTTGAAATTCTGAGTCTAGTGCAAAAACATACCTATGGTAGCCACAGGGAATGCAAAAATAAACGTAGTAAGTCACGTGATGGTGAATGGAAACATGATAAAATTTCTAAGATTGTTGGCGAGTTTTTAATATCCTAACACCCTAATGATATTTTTAAACACTATATTAAATCTCATCTACAGCTTTAAATAGCAAAACCTGCTTTGCGGGTTTCAAAGGATGGGTAGCACAGCATATATTTTGAATACCCAGCTGCAGTTCTTCCTTATCAGAGCTCATACACAGAAGCAGGATGTGTGCCCAAAAAGGACAGCTTCAGCTCAGCTTCTGGAAACAGCTCTCTGACTGAGAGCAGGAGGCTGAGCAATCTGGAGTGACCGCTGGCAATGGTACTGGCGTGAATACTTTTCCTAATCAGTGGTCAAACCCTGGGTTTTTATACCACTAGAGCACTGATTGTATTACTTATTAACAAAAACAGGTTTTGGAGACACTAAGAGCACTGTCAGACTAAACTAGCATTGTGCGAAATGCGTCAGCTCGTCATATATGCTGATATTGAGGATCCATAATTCTAAATAATAGGCTTATGTTGTAAGGTGCCCCATTAAATGGTTGCACCCATTATTAGTTACAAAAAGATGTCAAACTACAGAGTTGTGGACCATGATAATCAGACTTTTGTGTGGGTGCTAGGAACTTCATATTAACGATAATGAGAAGCTGCCAATAAACGTGTAATTAAAGCAGACAAAATGAGTTAGCGCTGTCACAGTTTTTACAAAAGTTGGTAGTTCAAGAACTATTTTCTGAGACTCCAGACTTGACACTCCTAAAATGGCACTCAAAGTCCATGGCCTCAGTACTGACTGAAGGGACTCAGCACACCCAAAATGGCAACCATAGCCCATTGCCTCCGTATTGGGACCATGGACTATGAAAGTCATTGATTGATCCCTTTTGGATCTGCTTTCATAGACTGTGGTCTCAGTACTTGGACTGTACAATATTGAGCGCAGACTTATGGGATCCAGTCCTGTTCATCTCAATGACATTGACTTTAAAAATAAAATTGCTCCGGGGATGGGCGTTTGAGGGTACTCTTCACGCTAAGGCCTGGAACCTGGGTGTGCTCATCAAGGACTTTGTAAATTGTTTTCAGGGTGGGGGTAGCATGAACTGCATACAGTAATAGCAGCTACAAGCGAAAATGTTCATTTGCAGCCAGCTAATCAGAAGCTTCAGATTCCTGGTCTCTGTTTTAAGTCTGAGGATCTGAAATGTATGATGGGAGAAAATGTTTCCTTATCCATTAGGATTTGTTTGAAGTGTCAATATCCGTCGCTCAAGAGTTCTGGGAGAAGATTCAACCCTTTGAAAATGTTACAGTCTCAGGTTCATACAATGACTAGGCACTCCTTAGAGACCAAACAGCAATACACGAGGTAGCACAGCCCACCTTTTCGAATATATTTACCTAGATCATGAGCAACCCTGCTCAGTGTATATAAAAAGACCACCATGTGTCTGATTTCACAAATGTGCTGGGGCAATAGATTACTCACACTTCTCACAGGGCCCTACAAATGCCACGACTGATAAATGCAGCACATGATTAATGTTCATGTGGTCTGTGATGCTGATTTAAGCTTTACCTGTTCCTGAGCCATGTGCCCAGGTTCCAGTAACAACTGCCCGATCCTGAGAAACAGCTGCAAACTCTACACCACAGAGACACATCACTCACAGGATAGGGCTACTTAGTGAGAATGAAATAACACCTCTTACATTATATACAGAAATGATTATTGTGAAAGCAAATGCTTTGTTCTTAATGTCATGCAATAGGAAATATTTGCAAGTGCATTGTTGTACATTTCATAAGTGTGTGTCTGACGTCTTGGTATCTTATTGAAGAAATGCAAGTGCCCTTATACTGTGCCTTGAAAACCCTCCTCCCAAATAAAATCAGATACGCCTAAACACATGGATGTGATTTATTTGAGTCAAAGATGACATGTGCATCCCTTGCAAATGACACTGGATATTCTATGATTTCATGGCTCATGCCTTTTCTGAGAGCTCCGGTTTCAGCAACATAGAATTCATAAAAAAATGGCACACATGACATGCAACATGATGTAGCCTACAAGTGGGCCATTAAAAGCCTGTTTCAGTTGCTTAGACCGTGCTGCTGGAGCTCTGATGTATAAAATAGACAATATGTGATACCTAAAATTGCTTTGCTGTATGATACATAATATTGCATTAAGACAATGTCCAAAAATATCCGAAGAGAAGACAAAAGCCATAAGTGATGATGAAAACATGTGGGGCGCTTCAAATGGGTGTTAATGCCACTGTTATCAGAAACCACGGACCCTTTTCACAAACTTCACTTTACAGTATGTTTAGTAGTACTTCAGTAGTACTACTAAAGTGCTACAAAATGCTGTTCATATACCTATGAGTGTCAATCTCCAACTCCACCTCTCCTTTCCTTTCAGTGGGGAGAACCTTGAAATGTAATTTTACTACTTCGGGCCTTATTACGATGTTACGGGCGTGGTCTCGGGACCGACAGACCTCAGGTCGGCGGTCCTGACACTTCAATTACAATGCGACCGCACATGGTGCAGTCGCATATTCCCATTTCTCAATGGGAGATTCTATATATATACATATTTATATATATATATATACAAAAGAAAAGTTGAATGAAATAAGTTAATCTAATTTAGCCATATAGCCCATAGGGCTGTATTTTTAAGTACCTGCCTCCATTATTTTTTATGAGAGGGTGTTGCAATGGGAAGTCGTAATGTCGTAATGTCTATATTACCTACTGGCGGTCGCCAGTAGGTAGTTATAGTTAGGATCTATTTTCCATAGGAAATCCGCAACATTCTATTCCCAATAAGTCTGGCGCCGGTTGACGAATCTTCACGAAATTTTCCACACTTTTGGCCAGCTCCGGTCCGCTCCTATCCTGAAAGTCTCGGGGTGATTCGTCAAGCGGGGGCTGAGAAAAAAGGGGGGTCCCAAAACGTGTTTTCCCCATGCAATTTCCAATAGGACCTTTAGCCAAAGCTACAGCCCGGACTGCTGAATTGAAATACACCGAATTTGGCAAAGAGGTAGTCCTCAGTTCAGACTCATGCCTTTTGCTTAAATGGTGTCAATCTGTTGAGTAGTTCCTGAGAAAATTACAGTTAAAAGTACATTTATATCTTATGGCCTCGGAGGGTCCGCGCACCCTATGCGCACCCTGAGCGCACCCTCTGCGCACCCTGCGCACACCCTACCGATCACGCACTGAATGCTAATTGGCTGTCAAGTGGTTGTCAACATTCAAAACCAGGAACTGTTGGCAGCCATTTTGTGCCTCGGTAGAAGCGAGGCTGAAGAAGTCTGTTGAATAAGTGTGTAAAACATATAAAGGGGGCAGGGTAGAAATACTCTGACCCTCTAGACCTGCTTAGGGGGTCCCAGAAGGACTCCCAGGGCCCCTTTTTTTTGTTGTTGAAAAAACGGCAAAATGCGCTGGGTGCGCGGATCCGGGCGTAAAAAAAAAACGAAGCGCAGGCTCCCGCGCTTCTTTAATAATTAGCCCCTGGGGGGGGCCATATTCCGGGGGCAAAAACTGTAAAATTTAATGGGGGGCCCATGGGCCCCCTAGCCCTGGGGACCGCTACCCCCGGGGTTACAAAATAAATGGGTGGGGGGGCTCAACTGCCCCCCTAAGCCCTGGGGACCACCACCCCCGGGGCTTTATGGATTGAGGGAGGGGGGCTGCGTGGCCCTTCTCCTGGAGCCCTCGAGGGCCCTGGGGACCGCCACCCCCCAGGGCTGGCTCCTGCAGTGTCCTGGGGTGCCCACCGCCAGGACACTGTTGTTTGCTATGAGAGGGCGGGAGTCTCCCGCCCTCCCATAGCAAACTTTGTTTGAATTTTGAAAGCGAGAGCATGGAAACGTGCTCTCTCTTTCAAAATCCAAACCATATTGCTTTTCCACATGGGGAGCTGAATGTCAGCAGCTCCTCATGTGGAAAAGCAATGCCGGCTCCCGAAGGACGCGGGGAGCCGGCTGGGACCGTGGGGGCATTGGGGCTCCCCCCACGGTCCCCAACATTTTTTATAAGCCCCGGGGGATGGGGTCCCCGGGGATAATAAAAATTAGTGCTAGGGGCTATTTTTTCTTTTCAGTAAAATTAGGAGTCGCGCATCCAGCGCGGCTCTCAGCGCGGCCCCCTGGTGTGAACACATTGGGTGCACGATTCCGCTTGCAGTTCCTGGTGTGTACGCGTTAGGTGCACGATTCCTCTCGCGTAGGGTGCGCAATTCCTAACGCGTTGGGTGCGCGACTCCAAGCAAAAAAAAAAAAGATTTGTTTTTAGATAAACATCAAGCTTATGTGTTTCGATCTTAAGTGGCTCTAAAAAGAGCCGTTATGTTCATTGAGAGTTTTTGGTACTTATAAGTAAGTACCTATACAGAGTCTAAAGTTGTTGAGGAATACTCTGGTACCCTCATCAGTAAAATGTACACCATCTCTCCTATAGATGCCGTGCATATTAAAACGCAGATTGTTGTTGTAAATGGACCCCATTCTATAGTCTCGGAGAAAAGCAGAAACAGATTTATTCACATGTTTCCTAGCTTTCTCAATCTGTGGACAACAATGATTGGACCAGTTCCATTTCTGCCTTTGGCATATGTTAGAATAGACAAAGGCAGTTTGGGGGAAAAGTGAAATAAATTCTGCAAAGGTGTCCTTGATAAGCATTTCCAGACCTACCCCAGTCAAAGTGCCTAGGTCATGGCCACCACAGTACACAATTATGAGGTCAGTGTGTTGGAGATGCAAAAAGGATTTTACCAATGGCATCAATTGGTGCCACTTTAACCCTCTCTGTCCAATCCATTTAATGTCTACATTTGGCAAACCTAGCTCTTTGTGAATGCCTTTGTTTTCCGCATACCTTTGGCTCCAGTAAATATAGCTGTGTCCCACAATCCACACTCTAAGCATCTTGAAGGGAGGTCTGGATGCAGTCAGATGGTCTCTGTAAATGAAATGGCAGTTTGAAAAGTAAGATTTTTCTAAAATGGTGGATAAGATGCAGTTTTGAAAAAAGAAAAGAAATGATTGGTTGTTTGACAACATTCTACACTGAAAACTAGGGTGCATGTTTCTGTTTTTTAAACGCATGATTCTTATTGGTTAACAAAAACTGATTGAAAGGAACATTATATAGGATAAGCTGATATGTTGAAAAGTCAAGCACACTTGCTGTTTTGATTAGCAACATTGTGTGCTGAACTTGTGACCTGTGTGCTCAGTTAAGTGTTCCATGAACTGTTTCTATGGTAACAGGCAGAAGGCAGATTGGGGGTAGGGTCCAAATTTATGTCATTTGGTAACGGTTGAAATGTGTAACCAATAGAAATGTGTGTTTGATTTTGAATACATGTGGGAAGGAATGGGATTTGGTGTTTACATGTATATGTCTGCAAAATGAGAGGGAAACATTGCCATTCTTTGGTTTTACTGACAGGTGCACAGTGCAGAGATTCAGTATAAGAAAATCTGGTGTGTGACTGACATACTTCTTAATCTACAAAACTACTTGAAAGGTGAGTATTTTAATTGTATGGGGATGTATGTGGTCCATTTTGATTTTAATCAGACTAATGTATTTCCCCTGCTAAAGTGCAGGGAGTACTTTGTTTTGTCTAGAATCTTATTGTCAGTGTGTGTGCATTTAGAAACCATCCTGTGATAAGCATTTGTGTTTTTCATGTGTTTGCAGACAGATAACTGCACTGTTTTCATGTTTTGGTAGAATTAGAAACCAGTCATTGTTTATGTATTTGGAAAATGAGTCAAGTTTCTACACTAAAATGCAGTACTCCTTCTAGATTATGAAATGTGTTTTGGTAAAATGCAAGGGAGAGTGTTGTTTGTCTAGAATCACACAGTGAGTTGGTGTGCATTTAGAAATCATTTTGAGAGAAACATTTTGGTACTAATGCGAAGTAAAATTTTTTTGTGGAATGTGTGCAGTCACCTTACGTCTTGTAGACTACTAAATGTGTTTTGGTAAAATGCAAGGGATAGTGTTGCTTCTCTAGAATCACACTGTGAGTCTGTGTGCATTTGCGCAACCATTGTGAGAGAAGCATTTGGTTACATCGGGTATTTGCTGAGAGATAACTGTTCTAAAATCGGTCATGTTGTCAAGTTTTAGTAGTATTAGAAGCCAGTCATTGCTTATGCATTCACAAAATGAGTCAGGCTTTCACAGTAGTGTGCAGTATTGAAATATGTAGAATCTCTGCAGTCACTTCTCCCCTTCCACACTAGTGAATGTGGTTTGGTAAAGTACAAGGAATAGTGTTGTTTGTCTAGAATCACACTGTGAGTCTGTGTGCATTTGGGAACCAATGTGAGAGAAGCATTTGGGTGTTTCATGCTTTTGCAGACACATAAGTGCTTAAAAACCTATCCTGTCCTTACATTTTGGTAGAAATAGAAACCCTTTATTGTTTGTGTTTGTAAAATGAGTCAGGCTTATACACTAATGAGCAGTAGTAAAATATGTGGGATGTGTGCAGTCACATTACCTCTTCAAGAATAGTAATTGTGTTTTTGTAAAATCCAAGGGATACTGTTTGTTTTCTAGAATCACACTGTGAGTCTGTGTGCATTTAGAAACTGTACTGAGAGAAGGATTTGGGTATTTCATGTGTTTGCAGACACATAACTGCTTAAAAACCTATCCGTTTCTCATACTTTGGTAGAATTAGAAACCAGTCATTGGTTAGGTATTTGTAAAAAGAGTCAGGGTTCTACAATAATGTGCAGTAGTACAATATGTGGATTGTGTGTACTCTGTTTACCAATTCCAGACAAGAAAATGTGATTTGGTAATATTCATGGGATAGTGTTTGTTGTCTAGAATCACACTGAGAGTCTATGCATTTAGGAACCATTCAGAGAGAAGATTGTGGGTACTTTATGTCTTTGCATACACATAACTGCTTAAAAAACTCTAATCATTCAGTCAGTACCCAAGTACTCATACACTGATCCAGGCCTTAGCACATGGATTGATTAAAACGCCTATCCACTATGCATGCAGGCCTCTAACCACCTACACACTTGTCTTTCGCACCTTCAATACCCCAGTCAGTATTCATACAGTTCCCGCAAACACCCTGTCACTCCCCTTACACTCCTCCAGTGACTCATTCAGCACTAATCCATTGACTGCACCAAAACCCAACCACTTATAAATTCACCAAGGCACTCTCCTTGTAGTACTCTAATGATTCAGTCAGTACCCAGGTACTTTTGTAGTGAACCCAGCCTTAGCACATGGGCTACTTCAAATGTCTATCCACTATGCATGCAGGCCTCTAACCTCCTACACAATTGCCTTTCACACCTTCAATTGCCCAGTCAGTATCTATATACTCCAATAAACACCCTGTCACTCCCCTTGCACACCTCCAGTGACTCGTCCAGCACCATGTACTAATCTATTCACTGCGCCAAAACCCCAAAACTTAAAAGATTCATCCAGGCACTCTCCTTGCAGCACTCTAATGATTCAGTCAGTACCCAGGTACTCATGCAGTGACCCAGGCCTTAGCCCATGGACTGCTTCAAACGTCTGTCCAGTATGCATGCAGGCATCTAACCACCTACACACTTGTCTTTCACACCTTCAATACCCCAGACAGTATTCATACAGTTCCTGCAAACACCCTGTCACTCCCCTTACACTCCTCCAGTGACTCATTCAGCACCATGTAGTATTCCATATACTGCGCCAAAACCCAAACACTTATAAATTCACCCAGGCACTCTCCTTGCAATACTCTAATCATTCAGTCAGTACCCATGTACTAATGGAGTGAGGCAGGCCTTAGCACATGGATTGATTCAAACGCCTATCCACTATGCATGCAGGCCTCTAACCGCCTACACAATTGTCTTTCACACCTTCAATTCCCCAGTCAGTATCCATACACTTCCAGCAAACATCCTGTCACTTCCCCTGCACTCCTCTAGTGACCCATTCAGCACCATGTACTAATCCATTCACTGCGCCAAAACCCAAACACGTAACCAATGTCACACTTGTGCTTCAGGCCTACAATTCCCCAGTTACTATACATACACTCCAGCAAACACAGTGTGGCTGCTGTTGCAATCCCATAGTGACTCTTTCAGTACCATGAAGTTAAATATTCACTAAAGTAAAACTCAACCAATTATGAATTCACCTAGTGTGTCTCCTTATAGCACTGCAATCATACAGTCAGTATGCATGTACTCATGCAGTGAGCCAGGCTTTAGGACATGGAGTGCTTCTAACTGCTATGCACTATGCATGAAGTGGTCTAATCACTTTTACACTTGTGCTTCAGGCCTATAATTTCTTAGTCAGTATTTATATAAAATGTGTTTGTATAGTAATAGAAAAGTACAATTTATAAAGATATTAATATACATTTATTTATGATTAATTTTTACAGATACTGTTGATCACTATTAAAATAAAGTAATCATGCCGGACAAAGTAAGAAAAAGAAAAGAACAGAAAAAGTACAGTTACTTGAAGAAAAATCAACCACAAGTATTGGCTAAACAACATAATGTGGATAAAAAGAAAAAATCTTCTAGTAAGATCACAAAGCAATTTATTAAAAATGTTTGTAGGACCAGACAGAATGTACAGAATGCTGAAACCTCTGAGAATACTTCAAATAGAAAAAATACTCAAAATAATAGGAAAAGAAAAAAAGCAAATGGACAGTTAAAGGACACAAAGTATGGTAAAAGAAGACAAAATCAGTATAAAGAAAGAGAGTAGTACATAATTTGCTGAAAGATACGAAGAAATATAAAAAGAGAGCTCTATTTTATAAAAAGAAGAAGCATATTGAAACCATTGTTGAAAAGGCTTTTGAAGTAAAAAGGAAACTATTCATTTTAGTATTAAACAGAATTCGATCACTAGATAAACCAAGCCATTTAATGAAGGCCAAAAGTCATAGGAAAGGAGTAATTAACAGAACACATTTTTGTGATTTTTTTTTTGGATGAATGGAAACACAGTTCAAGTTCAGAGCCTTTCTTTAATGAAGAATTATATACAGAGCAATAATTTATTGCATGCAGTTGACACCAGTGGTCGAGGTTATGAGGTTAGAAATGGTTGTCCAATTGACAAAGAGAAAATGGTTCCCAGAAATGCAGAAGAAGTGATAGCTGATGAAGTTCTAGGGAGACGTCCTAAAGACCCTGTGTACACTTGGGATTGCAGTAGTATTTGTCGTGTACGACAAGAATATACTGATAAATTATGCAATTTCTTATGAGCATATAGTAAAAAAAGTGTTAAACAAAAGATTAAGGTGTTGCAAGGACTAGACCCTTGCAGAGTGACAAAAAACACTGGTTTGCAAGGTCATTCTCTGGCTTGTCTTTCTAGGAAAGTTTGTCAAAGTGTTTTTCACCATTTCAGGATGTTGGCAGTACCTCATACTCAAATGCGGAAGTTAGTGAGAAGATTGTATTATGCAAAAAGTCCAGCACTAAAGTTAAATGAGTTGAACAGTGCTCTTTTGCGTGGGTCAGTATCAGATGTGAAGAAGGTTTGTGATGATATTGAGTTTTGTTACTTTGGTCCTCAGCAAGAGAGTGCAGAAACTGACACATTAATAGAACAAAATGTTGAGGACAATGTAGAACCCATGATTACAAAAAACTTTGAAGATAAAATCACAAAGGTTAAGGTGATTTCAGGTGAAAGACCAAATTTTTCTTGTATTTGTTGTCGGCGAACTCACTATAAAAATCAGACTAGGAGTGTCAATCTATATTTAAAAAGTACATCCACTTCCTTCCAAAGAAGTGATGGGGAATACGATTGATTTATTCCAAATGAAAAAAGCCAAAGGAAGTCCGATGAGTGTATGGGAAGAGAGCTTGGAAGCTCGTTGTTTCCTGCAGCTGTTTCCAACAGGAAAAGGTGGACGATATGATGAACGTCCTGTGCAGATTCCTGCATCTGAATATCGGACAACAAGATTATATGCAGAAGATCCAAGATTTCGACAATGTATCCCTTAAATGTTTCATCTTCTGTTTGAAAGTGACTTGTCTGGACTTTCATATGCAGTAAATCACATTTTAAAAACTGGTGTGCATCTGCAAAATGTAACTGCAAAGAATTTTATGGATAAAGTGCATCAGAGAGATGATCCTTTAGAATCTCAGTTGATTAATCTGATGGCATGTCAGCATGGGATTAATGAATATTGGTACCGTCGTCCTGGAGAACTGAAATGTATGCTACGGAACTTAGGAACTCCTACATGGTTCCTTACACTAAGCTGTGCTGAGTACGCTTGGGATGATTTACTTGAATTTCTCCGAGAGGCAAATTCCAATATAAAAAATATTGAATACAAGACACCTGGAGAATTGTGCTCTTTGGATCCTGTAAATGTATGCAGATATTTCAATCATAAATTTGAAGCTATGATGTATTTTATCTGCAATAAAAAGAATCCTCCTCTTGGAAAAGTTGTGGATTTCTTTTGGAGAAAGGAGTATCAAACAAGAGGTGCTCCTCATATACATATGTTGTTATGGATCAAGGACGCCCCCAAATTTGGAAAAGATTCAGATGATACTGTTTTGTCTTTCATTGAAGAATTTGCCACATGTGTTGTACCCAAAAGCAGAGAAGATAAAAACTTAAAACAACAAGTCTTACGATTCCAAAGCCATAGATGTGGAAAATACAGTCGACGAAAGTACAAGTCTAAGGATAAGTTCTATACCAAATGTCGTTTTGCATTTCCACGTCCTGTATTATCCAAAGGAAGAGTGAACAGTTTTATGTCAGCTATGCGACATACCATCACAAGAAAGTCTCCGAAAAATACCTACAACTTTAAGAAGAAGCGAAGAGTCAAAATACATAAATCCAGTTATTTTATTCATGTGGAACGCTAACATGGATATTCAGTATGTTGCGGACAATTTCATTGCTGTTGTTCGATATGTAACGTCCTACATTACTAAATCAGAAAAGACGGAATTGAAAGAAATGTGGGAAGAGATTTCTCACGAGAAGACTCTAAGTAAGAAATTATACAGTTTCAGTTAGAAGATGTTATGAATGCTCAGATCGGTTATCATCTACAAGTCTATACTCCAAAAGTAGAAGAATCATTTGGGTGAGTCTAGGTCTTGCAGCAATGCGAAATTGGGTACTGAAATCTGTTCAAGAAATTGAATATTTAGCAGAAAAAGAACCAGAAAGTACAGATATTTTGAAAACGAATATGTTGGACACATATTACCCAAACAGAAGTCATCATCTCGAGAACATGAAGTGCTGCAAAACTACACTTTTAAACGGAATACTACAGAGAACATCAATGATGGGAAATATGAGTCATTGGTTACGAAGGATGTTTGGTGAAACAAAGGAAAGGAAATTTGATTAATCACAGGAAGCTGAGTTGCGACACTGCTGATAAAAGGGAATTTTACTATTTAGCCCTTTTGCAAATGTTCAAACCGTGGCTTTCAGAACTGGAATTACTTGGAGATTTTCAGCGCTATTAAGATTCATTTAATGCTTGTCAAGATAGCATAGAATGCAGTGCTTTTGCAAATTATGTGAAAATGTTGAATGATGAAATTGATCAAGAAGCTACAATTGCAGCTGAGATTGCTAGAGACAGTTCTCAAGACAGTCAAAATTCTGCTGCACTGAGTCAAGATCCACTAGGAGAATCAATTGTTGAAAATGAAGCAGAAATTGCCATGAATGAGGTGGAAATAGCAATGCATCAAGCTCAAGAAGATGTAATGGAGTTAGCAAACTTGGAAGAACAACTAAATGTTGAACATAAACAAATATATCAGCAAGTGAGACAACAGATTGACCATGGATTACTTCATGAAAAGAAAGGGTGCTCATGCACATCATTTCAACCTATCCGAATGTATGTGAGTGGACAAGCTGGAACAGGAAAAAGCTTCTTAATTGAAGTAATTACAAGTTATCTACAGAAAACAACTGAGTCGCATTTGTCTTGTGTTGTCACTGCTCCAACTGGGTTGGCAGCACATAACATTAAAGGAATTACATTACATCATTTACTAATGCTAGCAGTAGAGCATGAGAACAAATTGGAATACCACAAGCTATCTGGAGAAGCTTGTTGTGAAGTTTCAAGAGTCCTGAAGAAAATGAAACTTCTGTCATGCTTGCCGATTACAGTCCACGGACGAGAGCGCTCCCTACCAAGATGGCCGTCCACGGACGAGCGCGCTCCCTACCAAGATGGCCGCCCACTACTGCGCAGGTGCAATGTGGTCAGGCAGGTTGAAAAGCCTGACTTCCGGTGGGCTCGGAGATTCGCGTTCAGGTGTTGCTCCTCAGGCTGTTGCGGTATCTTCCCAATGTTCTGACTCATCCTGGACTATTCCGTAGCCTTTCTTTGTCCTTGCTCGTTTCCAGTTTGTGACCCGTTTTCTAAGAGGCTTCAGTTATTACCTCCGGTCACCTCCAGCCTCTTCGTCAGAGCTCTGACACCCGAGCCTTGCTCCTCTCGCTCGGGGCATTTGTTCCTTACGCGCCGCTGGCGCTTTTTGTCTCCCTGCTCCCGGTCTTGACAGACTGTAGCGGGTAGCGGTGTGCTCCGCCCACCTTACCGGATTTTGACTTGTGGGCCGGCCGGGTTTAACCGCTCCCGCTACCCCTGTTACCAATCCCCCTCAAATCCACCTTTGCCTCTTGTGAACCCTTCATTTCAGTCAAGTCTTCACCAGTCCTGCAGTGACCAGCAGTATTCATCGCGCATAGGTAGAGTTCTGGATTGGAAAGGTTCCTCCGTAGCGGCTGACAGTGGTGTTCCCGACTCAGTTCAAGGTCCGGTTCCTTCGAAACAAAGGTACTGTGCAGGGGTAGTCAGAGGGATTAGTGTAACATGTGGGAAGTAATACTTATCCCTGTATTGTTTGTCTTTAATGATACCTAGATAAAGACGCTGTACAACAAAGCGGTTTGTCTTGCATCGTACCAGTGCCTTTCCTGTTAGACTCCTTGAGATACCCTTTTGAAACCATCACTGTTCCTCCGCTAGGTAGGCATGCTACGATTATGTCCCTCATGACAGTTGGGAGGGGGAATCAGGATACATTGTCATTAGTTATCTTCCTTATTCATTGATTCTTTGTGCCTTTCTAGATTTCAACATTCCCCAGACCACAGACGAGGTGAAGACTGCAGATCGCTGGATGCTACCCCTGTTTCCTTGTTTTGTCTCCCCTCTTTCCCTTCTTACCTGTGTATTCTAGGGTTTGATAGATACACGGCGTGAGAGTGGAAAGTTGGGAATTAGCAACAGCATCGTGGGAACTCGGTGGCACCCCTGCAGAACCTTATCAGGTAAGATCTTGACAACTTCTCATTATTGATGATCTCAAACTTAATGCTTGCCTTTGTGCATTTAAGAATGCAGCAAATTCTTAAAACAGAGTATGACGTGTTATTTGGAGGAAAACACGTCATAGTTTTTGGAGATCTACTGCAACTGACTTCTGTAAAAGGACAACCAGTATTTAAAACACTTGCGCATGAAGACACCAGAAAGTCTCTGGGTAGTGTTGGAAACGTGAACATTTGGTCATATTTTGAATACAAAGAACTGACGAAAAATATGCGACAGGCAAATGATGCTGAATATGGAAGTATTCTTCAAGATATAAGAATTGGACTTCTGACAGAACATGGCAAACAAGCTTTGCAGAGTCGATTACTTTCCAATTTGTTTCCAAATGAAAATGTAGTTCCTGAGAAAATATACATGAAAATTGCAGAAAATAAATCTGTAATCTGCTTAATGCCAACACTGCGCGAGTGTTCTATATTCAACGAAGAAATATTGAAACTGGAAAATAAAGAAATTATACAAATGGAAGCCATTGATAAAATAGAGCATGAAGGAATCACTATTATTTTGACGGGAAAATTGAAAACAAAACTGGATTCTTTAGAAAAAAAGATATCTAAAACGGCTGGCTTAGAAAAGAATCTATATGCATGTATAAACTGTCGGGTCATTTTAAGATGTAATTTGGATGTAGAAAAAGGTTTAGTTAATGGAGCAATGGGCAAAGTTGTGGATTTTGTTATTTATCAGAAAAAAGATGGAATTGAATTTTTAAAAATTAAATTTGATCAGATTGAAGAAGTTAAAGTAATTGGTCGTTATTCAGTTCGTTTTTTGCTTGTTAAAGATTTATATGTCCGTAGGAAACAATTTCCATTTTCTCTGGCATACGCAGTGACTATTCATAAATCTCAAGAATTAAGTGTAGACAGTGCATTGGTGAACATTGGATCTACCGTGTGTAAAGAGGGTATGGCATATGTTGCTTTGTCGCGAGTCAGATCATTATCTGGTTTGTTTTTGATTGATTTTGATGACACAAAGGTTACTGCAGATGCAAACTGTGTAAAAGAGTATAATAGGTTAAGAAGAGCGTATGCTCCCAATTTAGGTCAATAGCCTGTATTTGAAAAGTGTGTGGTTGGTCGAAAAAGAAGGTATGAGAATATCTGTACTGAAGGTGTAGAGAAGGGAAAAAAACAAGATAATGTTGTCATTGCAAGCAAAAAGAAAAAGGACACTGTTGAAGAGATTGTTGGTTATCAGTTTGAAGATATTTCAGGTGTCAACTGCTATGCTAATGTAGTGGTCAATGTTGTTTTTTATCTTGAAGGTTTGCAACAGCAAATTATGGAGAATCGGGAAAAAAGATTTTGTTCCTAGTTGCATTCTGTTTATGAAAAATTGAGAACTGATACAAGTAAAATACAAACTTTTTCTGATCTTTTGGATGTATGTTCTGGTTCTACACAATTTACGCAAAATATCCAACAAGATGCTCAGGAATTTCTAATGTATATGCTTACCGTTTTAGAAAATGAAGGTGTAGAAATAGAAAATATTTTTGGCATTTGTTAGAAATGGTAACATAATTGTGAAAATTGTATGTATACATCTAGCACTAATGTAGACACTGAAAGATTTCTATATTTAACATTACCGGACTGTAAATCAGTGTCTTTCAATAAATTAGTTAAAGCTGCAAATCAAAACATGGAGTGTAGCCAATGTAAATCAGAAATGTTATCAACATTATTTTTACAAAGATATGGACAATATATAATTTTAATGATGCAACGTTGTACAGCTGATGGAAGAAAATTGGACACTTTAATAAAACATTTTGTAGCAACTCAACTATCAATATCAGGAAGGACTTTTGTAGCAGTTGCAATAATTTTCCATGATGGTCCTTCCTCAACATCTGGACATTACACTGCCTATCTAAAATGTGACAAAGGCTGGACACTTTGTAATGATGCCCAGTTGGTTTTCAAACAACGTTTGCCTAGTGAATTACCAAATTCCTACCTAATATTTTTAAAGCCAAAGTTTTAGGAAGATAATTCAGCCTCTGAGGAATTTATTATTATAATTTAATAGGATTACCATTGGACAATTTACATAAAAAACAGTGCAAAAATACCATTTGGCCTCAAGGAAAGGTATATGTTTGAATTATGGACTTTTTCTTACACATTAACTCAGTGTATGTTTTAAAGCGAGAACATTTACAGTGTTTATAAATTTAAGTTCTAAAATTTTCTTAGCAGTAAGCATTTTATATATGTGTGATTTGTATTTTCTGGTATTTTACTGAGAATAGATTGTTGTTTTTTTTTTTAAACAATGTTTTTGATTGTTTTTTTTTGCCCGCTGTTATGTGATGAGTACGATTGAAATCACTATTTCTAGTGAAATTCAATATATTCTGAGAACGGCAAAAAAGGCAAACAAATTACTTTGTTTAAATTATGCTGTGCTGTTAAAAATGTATCATTACATGTTATAACTATTTTTTCTTTACTTTCACAGATCCTAATTCTAAAATAAGCGATTTACCCCAATTTACATTACAAAAAACATCTGAAAAAAAATGTGTACCATTTTTTATTTCTATTATTGTGAAGGTAAGTTTAACTAACTATTAATATGCACAATGGGCAGATCTGCAAGAAGCTATAAAGTTTGAATACGTTTTTCAAAACACCCTGTTTATACCTATGTAGTTTTGGAATCTCCCTGTCATAGGATATCATGTGACCTTCAAAAAAACAGATTTGAGTGGTTCATAATATTTCCCATTGTACCTATTGATGGACCGCAATCATTTCAATCATTCTTTCATTTCAATCATTCTTTGAGCATCTTTGCAGACAAAACTCTGTGCTTACCTCCTATCATTCGCAAGCAATTTTCCAAACAGAAATATGTCACTTTTTGTAACATAGTTATAGCGCAAGACACTTTCATATTTACAAAGAGAGGAAAAGGCACTCTGTGTACCTTTTCTTCTCCATGTAAATACGACCTCATCATACACACCACTTTGCGTTGAAAGGGCGTTCTATAAGTGTTGCTGTGCGTGATTGCACAGAATCCTCATAGAACAAGACACATCTCCAGATTTATCAAAAATCATAAATCTGGACATGTGTGTGAATGCTGCACCATCCTCCAATTGGTGTAGCAAGGCACAATAAGGAGAATTGTTTTCATTTCTCCTCATTTTTTATCTTTCAATACATGCTACAATGCTCAGCATACATTGAAGGAGAAAAATGCCTTTACTGATTGTTTTTTTGCAGGAACGTGTGTCTTCCTCCACAAAAACAAACTCCACACGACACAGATATCCTTGCACCATGGTGCAAGAGTGCCTGTGTCACCACATGGCTGCAGTTTAAGCAGCCATGCAGAGAGAAGCATAGACTTGCAACATATTTATATACATATGTTGCATCCTTGTGCTTCGGAAGTACCACAACACACTGCAGTTAAAGAGCTTACTGTGTGATGCTGCAGCACTTCCTCATAGTTCTGCACTTATACATTCACCATACACTACTATTGCATTTGTTCAGTCAATTATGCACTACACATGCATTCATCTAAACTTTCACACACTAACATACAAATATAGCTCTTTTTTTAAACCAGAAAAGTTAGTTCTGACAAGAACTTTTTTTTTCTTCTTTTTTGTTTTATATATTTTTTTGATTTTCTGAACGATTTTTAGATATTTTTGTTTTTCTTGAAAAAGAAAAAAACAGAACTGGAGGAACAAAACAATGAACTTCAGGGGGGAACAAAAAAAATCTAACAACGATGGTTCTCTTGCAACCTGCAAATTAAATCAATAGACTGTTCTCCATAGCATAGGATTTTGTTGCACTTCAAGCAGTGCACTTTTAGTGTTGCAAATTGAGTACGTAAATCCAGGTGTTGTTCAGAGGGATCCGTCCGAGAAGTACTTGGTTGTGAAGCTGCTGAGGGTGCTGGAAGAACTCGCATTCTTCGGCACTCTTCACGTGCCAGGTTTACCAGATGCAAAGTTTGGAGATGCTTCTTCATACTGGCTGTACCACATGAGTACTTCTTTGTCGGATCTCCACGGGAGAGCACTCTCTGATATATTTTGCATGTCACTTTGGTGACATTTGTCTTCGTTAGTCCCTCTGGGAAAGTAAAACATTTCCAGCCAACAGATGTATATCTTTCTGGGCGTGGCGGTTCAGCCAAAAATTCATCTTCTGATGAATGTTGAGATGGTGGTGATGACTGCTGCCTTGAAGCCATTGTTTGTCACAAAAAGTTTGAACGAAGTGTCAACTTAGCCAAAAAAAGGTCTTCTAAGCACAGAGATGCTCCTCCAAAGAAGGTCTAAGAAGAATGATTAAAATGGGTGGGGTCTTTCAATAGTTAGAATAGGAAGTCTAATGACCCAATCAAATCTCTTTTTTTCAGGTCACATGGGATCCGCGCACCCTGCGCATAGGCAGCAAGCACCGAGCGCGAATTCACAAAATTGCATTTAAAAGGAATATAGGTTTATTAAAAGTAAAAATATATTAATTTTATAAGTAGCTTAGATTATGACTTGACTTAATATTTATATGAAATACATATATATATCTTTTTTGACATTTAAAATATTTAGTGGGAATCGCTCACCCACCGCGTCAAATACGTATATGATGTAACGCGAAAGCGCGCGAGCGTCGCGTAACGTACAATGTATGCGTCGCGTATGCGATTGAAGTCGCGTATGGATCGCATAGCAATCGCGCAGGTAAATACTTATTCATCGCACACCCTACGCGAATCCTGAACAATAGTGGTAAATTGGCGGCTAGGTTCCCTGTATTGGATGCGTGACTTCCCAAAAATATATATATATATATATATATATATACATATACACGGTTTTCAAACATGGAATCTTCCCCTCCTCCTGCTCCATAAGCCGCAATACTCTCCAACAGCAATGAAACCGCAACACGCGGCGGTGCCTCTCACGACCTGGGCTGGCCGTCAAATATGAAAAAAAAGAGTTGCCCCTCGATTGAAAAGCACTCGCAGGAGGTACATACAGTGCAGGGAAGATCTTGTGGTCACCGCATCACCTGACGCGTTTCGGGCTACGCCCTTCCTCAAAGGTATGTAGTGCACGAATCACCAAACACTCGAGTTCCAGTATCTTCCCTCCTTTATTTCCATTAGCATACTTGAACTCAGGTGAGTAGAAACAAGCATTATGGAACTGGAAGTCCTTACATATAACCCATGTGGGCTGCTGGTGACTCGTGGCTCCAGAGTTCTTAAAAACACGGTTTTCAAACATGGAATCTTCCCCTCCTCCTGCTCCATAAGCCGCAATACTCTCCAACAGCAATGAAACCGCAACACGCGGGGGTGCCTCTCACGACCTGGGCTGGCCGTCAAATATGAAAGAAAAGAGTTGCCCCTCGATTGAAAAGCACTCGCAGGAGGTACATACAGTGCAGGGAAGATCTTGTGGTCACCGCATCACCTGACGCGTTTCGGGCTACGCCCTTCCTCAAAGGTATGTAGTGCACGAATCACAAAACACTCGAGTTCCAGTATCTTCCCTCCTTTATTTCCATTAGCATACTTGAACTCAGGTGAGTAGAAACAAGCATTATGGGACTGGAAGTCCTTACATATAACCCATGTGGGCTGCTGGTGACTCGTGGCTCCACAGTTCTTAAAAACACGGTTTTCAAACATGGAATCTTCCCCTCCTCCTGCTCCATAAGCCGCAATACTCTCCAACAGCAATGAAACCACAACACGCGGCGGTGCCTCTCACGACCTGGGCTGGCCGTCAAATATGAAAGAAAAGAGTTGCCCCTCGATTGAAAAGCACTCGCAGGAGGTACATACAGTGCAGGGAAGATCTTGTGGTCACCGCATCACCTGACGCGTTTCGGGCTACGCCCTTCCTCAAAGGTATGTAGTGCACGAATCACCAAACACTCGAGTTCCAGTATCTTCCCTCCTTTATTTCCATTAGCATACTTGAACTCAGGTGAGTAGAAACAAGCATTATGTTTAAAAAATATACAAAAACATAGAGTTAAAAAATGTTTACAATATTTTACAACATTGTTTTCATTAAAAACATATAATATTTAAAAATTAAAAATGTAAAAAAAGAACTTTAAAAAACTTTAAAAAATGAAGAAAAACAGTAATTGATACACTGAAAAATAAAGATTTAGAAATCCTATGAAATTCAGTAAAAAACCATAGGTTAGAGATAAGTTATAGTTAGGAATTAGCATTTAAAAAACCTTTGAAATTCACTGAAAAAAACCATAGGTTTCAGGCATGTTATAGTTAGTAATTAGCATTTAAAAAACCATAGAAATTCACTGAAAAAACCATAGATTTCAGGGGCGTTATAGTTAGCTGGACATTTCCCTCGTACAAAACCATTGAAATTCCTCTGTTATAGTTAGTTCAGCTAATTATAACTCGCGCGCCCGCAATCCACTGCTGATGACGTCACATATTACATCACTCATGACATGGTCAGTGACATCACTCATGACATCACTGATGACATCTCAAATGACATCACTGATGACATCATCCTTGTGATAGAGTGGCAGACCTCCTCTTACCCTAATATAACATTTGATACACACATACAGAAATAGAAACTAAAATCTTCAAAACAATGGACATACCAAAACCAGTTACAACAACGAATTCAGTAAATCTAAGATGTACATACACATGCATTCATTCACCAACAGTCCTATATAGTCACTCATACATGTACTCACTCATCATATGTACTCATACACCTATACATCCTGTTACACACCGCCACTCATCCATAGAGTTACTCACACACAGTCACTCATGCTAACAAAGAACCAAACAACTATTTACTTGCATATACAGTTATACACACACCACCACACTTAATTATACAGAAACGTACACATACTTACTATGTTAAACAATCACTAATAGAAACACATACTTATTCATACAGGACCTCTTCAAATCTCTAACTCTCACATATACTCACTTATATACATCAATACTCACATATAATAGTTTAAAATATATGTAGTTACTAATATAGACACTGTTGAAACAGTCATTCACTCACTAACAGACCCATACACACACTCATCTACCCATACAGTCCTGCACACATGTTGTCTTCAACACATACAAACAGTGAGTTACTCATTCATGCATCTATGCACGACGTAATACCCCCCACCGAACCACTCAGACACTCACACTAATACTAAAAAAACAACTAATAACCTATATAGACACTCATGTAGCTACTCACCAACCCATGCAACCATTTATACACAAAGTGAGAGACTATTACAGATATTTACATATTTAAACATTACTTAATAACCCATGTATGCACTAAGATACACTTAATCAGTCAGTTATACAATCAATCTTTCAGAAACAAAACCATCCATTTAGACACTTATATACCCATTTATTCTTCCATCGACCTTGAGATATACATATATAAAACATATTTAATTTTCAGAAAAACACAGATTCACTAGATGATGTCATCAGTGATGTCATTTGAGATGTCATCAGTGATGGCGTGAGTGATGTCACTGACCATGTCATGAGTGATGTAATATGTGACGTCATCAGCAGTGGATTGCAGGCGCACAAGTTATAGTTAGCTGAACTAACTGTAACGGGGGAATTTCAATGGTTTTGTAAGAGGGAAATGTCCAGCTAACTATAACGCCCCTGAAACCTATGGTTTTTTCAGTGAATATATATATATATATATATGTTTATATTTATTTATATTTCACCTACTGACGGTCGCCAGAAGGTAGTTATAGTTACAATCTCGTTTTCATAGGAAGAACGCTTTTTGACTTGTATATATCTTTGGCGCCATTTGAGGAATCTCACCGAATTTTCACAAAAATCTGTTTCGGGGCTATCCGTCAAGGGGGGCCAAGACCAAGATGGGGTCATAAAAGTGCATTTCCCATGTTAATTCCCATAGGCTTTTTGAACACGACTACAGCTGGAACCACTAGATAGAATTGCTCTAAATTTGACAGAAAGGTAGATTTTGTTCCGCAGATCACTCTTTTTGTTATTTGGTGTGAATATATTCAGTAGTTTTAGAGTTATTAAAATAAATCCAAATTTGTATATCTTGGGACGTGTAGGCTCCTCAAATATAATTTGAGATCTCGTCAGTCATGTCATCAATGAAGTCACTGACCATGTCATGAGTGATGTTATATGTGAAGGCATAAGCAGTGCATTGCGGTGGCGTAAATTATAGTTAGCTCAGGTAACTAAAACTGCTGAATTTCTATGTTTTGTGCGAGTGAAATCTGAGCCTAATATATATATACTTACTTATTTATACACACACACATACACTATGATTTCCAGTTGTCGTGACACCAACAGCGCAGGCTGGTAAAAAATCACACTTTTTATTAAGCTGTTAGCACTGTTTTAACATATTTTGGCAGTATTACTTCCATGCTCACACCCTGAGTGCAATTTGTGCTTGTGTTTTTGTCAAAGTTGGCTGATCACATGATCTTTGAGACATGGGAATCATACTTCTTTCGCTACCAAACGGAGCACATTGTTTACAGCAATCCTGTACAATAATTTGCATCACTTTGTGTACCATACAGGCATTTTAGATATTTTTAAATATTTTTTATATTATGATTAGATAATATTCATTTTAAATTGTTTTTCTTCTCATTTGTGTTCTTTCCATTCTTAGTTTTTTCACTTCATTATTTACATGTTTCCATAGTCGCATTAACAATCCATGCATTACACTGCCTAATTGTGAACATTTTCTCATAGTGCATTGCGATCTGTTGCCCATTCAATAATACACATTCCGGTCCTTTTTGGCCATTTACAGTGCAAGTGCCAATATATATATAAATCCCCTTGCTTCCCAGCTCTAAACCCAAAACCTCTGCCCATCCTTAAACCCCGTTTACCTGTACATTCCCCTAAAACCTAAAAAAACCCTTATCTCATTTTACCGCTACCCACCCCATAACCCATATTTTCTCCCTTTACATCTACCCTTCCATGTACCCTAAAACCCCTTACCTCCCTTTACTTCTACCCACCCGAGCCTTAAAAACTCATTGTCTTATTTTACCTCTACTAGCCCTTGAATCTTCAAATGCATTGCCTTCTTTTACCTCCACTCACCTCTGAACCCTAAAAACATCTTACTGGCCTTTACCACTACCTTTCCTTGAACCTTTAAAACCCTTTACCTCCTTGCACCTCTACCTTCCCTATAACCAAGAAAAACCTTTCCTCCCTTTACCTCTACCCACTCCAGAACACTAAAAGGCCTTACATGCCTCTGCCACTACGTGCTTTGAGTCCTAAAATCCTATTACCTCCCTTTACCTCTATCCTTTTTTAACCTTAAAAACCACTTACCTCCCTTTACCTTCCACCCACCCCTGAACCCTAAAATCTATTCCTTTACCACTACTAGCCCCTCAATCTAAAAATCCCTTACCTTCATTACCTGTACCCTCCCTTACCTTTAAAGCACCGCAAAGTAAAGCACCAAAAAAGGGGCCTACTTGAAGGAGAGAAAGATTGTGTACTGTTGCAGTATCATTGGTTGGCCACGTGTAGTGCTGGACTTACTACGGCTCCTTTTTGGCTGTAGTAATTTACATTTGTAAAGTTGGCTTCACCACCCGTTTCAGGATAGCATGAAATATTGATGATTTGCAATTTTAATCACAAAAGTAAATGTACTCTTCCCTTGCCACACTGTGACCTAATAGCTGCATTCATCCCCACCCAAACCCAAAAGACCCAATATCTTGCACTATCCTAACCCCACACCAGCCCTAACACCCCAGCACGGTGGCTGCGATGATGCAAGAGCTTACTACAATATCCGCGTGGGCAGTTCACAAGATGTGCTCACAAACTCAAAGTCTACTTTCCTGGTGGAGGAATTTCTGGGACCAATGTGACAGGGAGGAGAAGGTGCCTGAGTATGGTGTTGTGCTGTCAATCAAACAGAATCCTGACGTATATGACAGAGTCGTCTCCTATCCCATCAGGACAGGACCAGACTAGCCTTGGTTTCCATTGCCCATTTCCATGGTGGGCTGGGGCCATTGGAGGGTGGCTCTGAAAGCTCAGGACTGCTGCAGTTGCCTCTGTCACTTCCCACAGCTTCCTGAGAGTAATTGTAGCTGGTACAGGGGGTTTCAAGCAAGATAGAGATTTCAGAGAGAGCGAAAGAAGCATCGGAGCGACATAGGATGAGGGGAAAGAGAGAGATATGAGTGTATACAATATGGAAGATGGCTTGTTTGAGCCTTTGTGCCAGGGCTGCTTTTGGTTCCCCAGTCTAGCCTTGCCATCATTGCTTAATTTGAGCTGGTGTTTTGCGGTGCTCAGCATCGGCACTTAATCTACAACACTAGTGCTTTTTATGAGCACCAGTTAAGAAGATATTCATCAATGGTAGGCACAGGGATATTGAGTGATTTGCCCAGAACATTGACAGTAGAACCTGGCTCCCCAGCTCCGAAGTCGGCAGCTGTTGCCATTACGCCATATCCTCTCCCCGCTTTCATGGTTAGTAGTTGGTTCTGTGTTAGGTGGCACTAACAGGAGAAATGGGCTGGTACATGCTGCCTCCTGATTAGAGACCCTGCACTTATTTTCATTTTACAAATTAACCACCGATTGCCATGTTTTGATAAACTGCATCTGTATGATTCTGCCCCATATAATTTAGATGCTGGAGCCCTGTCCCCTCCACAGAAGAGAGCCCATGCCTTTGCTCTGCCCTTAGAGCTGGGCAGCCTCCTCCCTCAAAAGGCCTCCTAATGTCGTCTCTTTGTGCGCGCAGACTCTCAGAGAGATTGCACTGGACTGCATGCACACTGTAAAGCACCAGTCATATAGGAATTATAATGAATTATTGATTAGCTGCAATCCCATCCCCTAGAGAAGAATGTAAAATTAAAACAATATTGAGATGAGACGGATGAAAACGTCATTAATCAGAATCTGGACAGTAAAATGTTTCTTTTATAAAACCTTAACACCACCATCGATTTGTTGTTTAATTGAGCATTTGCTCTTGAGATGCAGCATCGTGCTTCCATTGGGAGTCTTGGGAGACAAAGAACGCAGTTATACTTTATACACAAGTTGGAGAGTGTTTATCTTATTCATTTAGCACATAGTCAGGTTTTAACCAGTAGGAATTGTAATCTGTTTGATAGGATAGGCATAGATCTTTTTTTAAATTATTTTCTACATATATTAGGAGATTTATTATAATTTTAATTAAATGTTTAACAAGTATTTCGGAAACCAAATTGGATAGAATTACAAAAACCTGGAAAATCCAAAAGCCTCACTGTCCTTGTCGACTTCTGGATTCATTGTGCAGCTAGCAGAACCGCCTACATCCTTCTCAGGTGATGTACTATAGAAGAGTTTAATTTCCTTCTCTATGGTAGGTTTGTCTCTCTACTTTCTATTTTGTAATATGAAGGCAGATGACTTTCCACTTTGAGGCTATATCAGGTGAGTTGACTTACTTGTCCTTTAAGAACAGAAATTGTAATTGTTTGAAATTCAGTCTGTTGTGCTCGGCTGATGAAAGTGCACAGAGGGACAGTGCAGAACACTATGCACTCAATAAGTTCTTGACTCTTAGCTACCTAGTGGTCATTGCAATACTTAAAGATTAAATGAAGGTACACACAACATCTAGCATTCTGCTCTGTGGTGATTCTCAAGCGTTTTGGACTATGCCAAAAACAAATGAGGAGAAAGAGGAGGAAACTAGAAGGCCTGTTCATCTCTCCTGGAAATGTACATAATAAAGAGAACGAGCACAGAGCTATGTTTCTAGAACACATTTTTTCAAGGATTCAGTGAAATGATGCACGATCAAATTTGCTATGCATTTATTTGTTTAAAGTCTCCTTGGTGGGGGAACCCTTTGGTTTGTTAGAAGAACACTCACCCACCAACCTAGTAGGTGGCATGCTTCATCATTGGGTTCCCACCCGGAAGGACGAATGCCTACCAGGTGTGCTTCGACGTCTGATTACATCACAGCTGTTTTTTTCATTTTTTTGCAAGGTGGATTTTGTGATAGTGGTAAGGTAAAACTATCAACAGGATACCTGGTCCTTTAATATATGGTTCCTGGAGTAGGATTAAAAATTACAGTTTGTGATGGACGTGAATGAGCCACTGGTCTCGCAGTCTCCCCAACTACTGTGCAAAAGTGAATTTTTTGTGAGGTGGTCTACATGTTTCAGCCATAAGTATCAATTAGAATGGCTTCCTTCAGGACCCGTAGCTCAGAGTGAACACTGAGCTCACGTAGAACTATGGGCACACGCTAAGGTGCACATAGTGATGTAACTAACGGTGATTTACTGTCAAAGTTTCTGTACCTTTATCACCAGAATTTTTCGTGACATGGATCCCGGAGGGAGGTGGCGCCTATTGTCACACTTGTGTCAAGGCTGGCCACCTGTATACGAACCTATTAGTTCCTCATTCGGGATCCCGATGACTATGCCTCATAACTATATAGGAACAGTTTCTATGCGTTAGCTTCATGTATTTGAGCTTTTTCAAAGCAATTTACTATACCATATGGTTGTCACAGAGTGCTTTGAGACGAGACTGAGTAAAGGAGGGAAAATGATTACCAAACCAGTTGGTTGCAGTAACTAGTGAATTGAGCAATGTGAGGGCCATTGTCATAACTGGCCAGTCGAGTCAGAGGGTCCTTGTCATTGCTGGCCTGATAGGTATGGTGCATGGCATCGTTAGAGACAATTTCTTAACAAATACACCTAGACTGATTTTATGGAACATGATCAGCATTGGATGCATCCTAAGGGGGTAGCTGAATTGTATCAATTTTAGTGTGGCATTCCTAGATCCTGGCTACATGTAGGGCGTGTCATGGTCCAGACCTCATAGAAGCCGTCAACGCACAAGTCCAAAGACAGTCTTCTTTATGTTATATTTTAGGATATATATATATATATATATATATATATATATATCAAGCACACATTCACCAAAGTCTCTGGGCACTGTAGAGGAACATAAAACATAGATATACAGATAAACTATTAACATTTAATCAGATTAGTAATGAAGCAAAGTCTTCATTGTTTTTCGAAGTCAATAGCGGCTGTTACCAGATGGGGGTGGCGGGTTGGGGAGGGGTCGATCGAATGGAGAACAAAAAAAATAACTTACTTGAAATGGACAACGACCACCTCTTCTCCGTCCTCTTCATCTTCCGGTCCCAGTATTGGCCGGCAGCAGCAGAAGGAAGCACCCATGCAGCAGGGTCTTCTGAGCCAATCACAACCCTAAAATGCAGCGCTCTGATTGGTCAGAGCACCATGGTTTGGCGATCAGACGGATACAGGGAGGCTTTGCATGTTCCTCACCAGGCTGTGAAATGCAGCCTGGTGGGGAACATGCAAAGTATGCAGGACTGCTTGGCTGGCCGAGGAGGGCGGGCCAAACAGTTTATTTGCACTTAGGGAGTGCAAACCACTCCTCTCCTGTTCTGGCCAGCCCCACCCCATGAGCCACTGACTTTCATAGGAAAAATACAATGATAATAACGATACATTATTATCATTGTATTTTTCCTTTGGAGCAGTGGGGCGATGCTCCTCTGTCTTAGCGGTGGAGCCGCCACGGACTTTGTTACATTTACTTCCAGCAACTACAGGGATGGCTTTGCCATCAAACGTTACCGGTCTGATTTTAGAAATATTCAGGAGAAACTGAGCTGTGGATAGTAGACTGCACTGCGGCTCATGAACATGGAATTTAGAGACTTTTAAGTGGGGTGCCTTTCCATTAAAAGCTCGATGGAGAATTACTAAAGCTTTAAACAGAACTCTTTGCTGATAAGTAGTGAATGAAGGTTTTTCAAAATGGGTGAAATATGTCCTAAGCAATGAGTGCCAATAATAATCCATGCTAGCATATTTCGCACCAGTTGAAGCAGTCTCATGAATTATCTACGAGTTCCAGGTAGCAAGAGATGCCTTAATCGAGGTAGGGTTGCACGAAGAGTGAAGTTCCATATGTAGGTAGTATTTTTGGTGACAAAGAACACAGTTTTTGCTAGATCAAGCTTTAGAAAATGTGCCTGCATTCAGTGACATACTGTGATTAGAGCACTGAAGAGGGAAGTCTAAACTCAGGCTGAGCTTAACTCATTGTTTTGTATGGTCAAAAGCATAAATGTAATCGGTGTGTCATCTGAATACATGTAACATAAAATCCTGTTGAATTACAGAGTTGGGCCAATGATGTCATGTAGATCATAAACAAATGTTATAAAAAATTGAGCCCTACTGGACACCACAGCAGATGGGTTTCGTGCCAGACTTGAACGGAGAGAGAAAAATGTTCTGGCCCAAATGGTGAGAAATTACCTAATCCACTTGATGGATAAGTGCCAACACCCTAGGTCCCTGATCTTATTAAGAAGTGTGGAGTGGTTCAATTATATATAGTTCTAAACTGTAGTGATGGTTTAGTGTGGTAACAAATTAGCCACACACTTGCACTTTATTTATAGCGTTAAGGTAAGATGCATCCTCTTTCCTGCAGTATAAATTTGAACTGCGTATTGATGTTCAGGCTAATCTTCCCTACTCTGAGATTTGGCCTGGTAGAATACCAGTCCTTCCCTAATCTCTGCAAAAGTTATATCCTTGGCATTCCCTCAATGTCATCTTTTCGTTTTTTGAGCCACTTGCAAAGAGATTGTAAACCCACAAAGCACCTCGTCCACATAGACTTGTTAAAACCATTAGTATTAGCCTGTTTGATCACCAATACCACTAGGGGCAGACACAAGTCACAGCATAGTTTCACTATCTGTAAATTGTCAGTATTAACAGGGGTAACTTGTGGGTGGGCTGGCTCTTCTCAGCTGTTACTTATAATGCACTCATGTGCACAGCAGGCTGGAGATGTGCTGACCTGTCCTGAAGCTCCACAGCAAGGATACCTTAATCCATCTTTCCAGAGGGTTTTTTCAGTTTAACTAGGATTACCACATTTCTACCATCATCCCTAAATAATCTATTAGCATTTTGTCCTGTTCTTAGAAAAGGATATTAAAGACCTCTGGAATACACTGAAAGCAGACACATACTTTGAAGACAGCCATTTATTTAATCCTCGCCCCGCTGTCAGACAATGCAATGTTATCCAGATCTCCACATAGTACTCCAATGTGCTTGCTGTGGCCCATTGCATGTTCTTCAGAACTGAATACTTGAATTTCCTCCTAGTATTTGCATGAGTCCCTGATGCATTGAGCAGTTCAGCTGAGCTTTTGTCTACTTTTTTTTAGCTCACCGCCCACAGAAGATTCTTATTATTTAGTAATATATCATCTGCATGTAGGACGATGAAGGGAGTATTCCTGCCCAGGTGTATCGCCTTTATTAAACTGCTTTTCCTGGTCAAACAAACAAATAGATTAAGTGTCTAAGCAAGCAAAATTGGAGACAAAGAGCAGTGCTGACTGGTGTCCCCTCTAAATCCCCGCTATCCCCCACTCAGTCCGTTTGGCTCTTTCTACAGTGGCTCTGGGCAGAGGGCCTCCATATAATAAGCACAACAATCCTCTCATGTCAGATTCAAAATGTGTTCACTTCAACATTTTAAAAAGGCATAGCTGTCCCAGCTAGTTGGGGATGTGTTGCCACTCATCCAATCAGGGCCACTGTAGGTTGCAAGTGCATTTGCTATTTTTAGGTATTCAGCCCATAAAATGTAGCATTACAAGAAGGTATTTGAGCTTACCTGTGGGGCTAACATGGGCAAGCCCTTTTTGTATGACATCAGGTTGTGCTAAACTAGATTTTCTTTTTATATTATAGATTATGCTGGATTAAGGACACTGGGCCCATCTAGTCTGCCTATTTCCCTACCTGACGAAACATCCAAAAGAAGGTACAGTGTGACCAGGTTTAACAATACAAAGTACATATGTAAAAATGATCTTGTTTTTTGGTCTGGCGTACATACAGCTTTAACTGTCCGACAGCGCATGTGATAAAGAAAATAGTAATACATATAGAAGGGCTTTGAGACTGCCAACTTCAGGCACTGGTTGCAGGAAGTTTTACTCACATTTTGGATTAGCGCATAGGAAAACATGCATAGAGAGTTACAAGGGGTCACTCACTTAAGATATTGCTTGGCCACCATGAGTGATGGTGTTTTGCCTCTTTACTTGCCCTCGTCTACATAGAGAGAGATGAATACTGACAAAGAAGTCTCCTGCATCCACCCCCATTGTGCACCTTTCACCAGACCACCAGGGAGCTCTGGTGCGTGGTGCATGCGGTGAGGGGAGAACAACAGAGTAGCAATATCAGTGACACTCAAGTGGTGTTTCAACTGTCCAAGCATTCGAGTGCAAATAATGTGACATTTGGTGTTTATTATTATTCAGGAGTGGAGTAATCAGTAATGGTCGAATTTAAGTGCTTCAAAATCAGACTGTTTGGTTGATGGTTCTTATCGCTGGTTGAAATATTGCTTTGTTGGACAAAGTATCTTCAAAGTAGTTACAAATTAGGTAATAAAACCCTCCTCAAATGGAGTTTTTTTAAGGAAGGATGGATAGCCAGGCTAATGAAGGTATATGAAAATCTAACTATCATCTAAATTTGTGCAGAAAATCCAACAACGTTTGTTGCAAAAACGTCCATCAACCATTGCCAGAGAGTTTATCTGATCCACAGTTGATTTTGACACTGCGCTTCTAGCGGAATACCCCCAAGCAAATGTGAATAATTTAATAATCTTACACAACTGTAGAGAAAGACCAATCTTAAATATGTCTGAATGAGATCATAACTCTGAGGGTTGCCCGAAATCTATGTTGGCTTCCAGTGGCCTCAGAAATCAAGTTGAAACCCTCCACGAGAATGCTAGTTGGTTCTTCTGATTATATGAAGCAATGTCTCAACACAGCACTGAGATCTGATGGTAATATTTTGTTAGCACCACCTAAACGTCGCAGAGGTGTAAACCATTCTCGACTATTGTGATCACGGCCGGATTGGGAACCGAAACCAACCCTGGCAAACAGCTCGGCCGGCCTCCGAGGAGGTCTGGGGGGGGATCGGGGGCAGATAGTTGGAAGCACCACTCCCGTCTCAGCACTGCTGCTTTTGGTACTGGGGCCCAATATTCCAGCTATACTGCAAAACTGGCCCCAGTAACAAAAACAGCCCCCAGGGGTCTAGAACCACCCTGGCGTCCCCCCTGGGAAAGCCCGGTGCCCGCTTTGGTCAGTCCGGCCCTGATTGTGACCTCGCTACAGAAGTCTTTGCCAGAGAGCTTTAGACACTTTTCAATTGGTTTGCCTTCTAGCAAGAATTTAGTTCCATTTTTTGGACCTTTAGCTCTATATAAATCTGAACTGATATTAGTTCTTGGTCACGAAGCAGCATCTGAACCACTCTACAGGTGACCGCCACTTGGGCTGATTCTTGTGACGGAACTGTCATACAGAACCTGACATGAGATTAAATATGCTAATTTTTTAATCTATTTTTTAAACTTTGTAATCTTGACGAACACTAATGGAAATATACCTAACTATGCATGATCAATGGGCCCTTTGTTTTTTGCTCATGACATGAAAATTGATGAATGATGAAACAAAGAAAATGTATTCAGTATTTTCATTAAACTTTAGAGGTAAAAACAATTAACTGTGCAGAGAGGTTAAAAAAAAGTATTTTCCATTTTGTCGGCTACAGTTGAAATATTTGCTCTTGTCTACATCAAAAAAGAGTTTGGGTTTTATTCACACAGGCAAACTTACGTTTTTGTGAAAGTTTATACTTGCTCTAGTAAATTTACAACGTTTTGGTATTCACAAAGTACGAATGAAATTTTACCACTAGACATTTTACTAGGAGTAAAATTAAACTCTTAGTTTAAAGTTACTATAGTAATTGGAAACTTGCACCAGTGGTGCTGGAACGATTTTCAGAGTTGGGGTGCTGGCCTGAAAGTTACATCTTCGAAGTTATAGGGATTGCGAAAAATCCACGTCACGCTAAGAACAAGTATAGCAAATGAGCCGCACCAGTTCAACAGAAGAGTGGTGAAGGTGTTGTATGTATCAAGTGGTGCATTTTGGAGTGCACTGTATATATATTACTAAAACATAGTGTTCTCAGTTGTCAAAGTGCATAAAGAAAAGTATGGTAACTGTGATCCTAAGTTCAATGGGAGTGTGGCAAGTGAGTGTAGGGTGTGGCAAGTGAGTGTAGGGGGGTCAGAGATGTGCCTAAAAGAACAGAATATTCTGTAAATATTTTGTTAGCTTTTGATCTACAGGCAACTGCATATACAATAGAATGAGCACAACTCAAATGAAAAATAAATGCAACTTAAGTTCATCTATGGGAAATGCATTTTTCTTGTAGGACGGTTTGGTTACTTGATGCTTTCACATTAGATATCTGTGGGCGTACCCTGATTGTCACTGATTTGCATACTGGCCGGTGCCCTGGGGAAATAGTGATGTGTATTTATAGCGCTCATAGGTCTAAGTATATGACAGAATGCACAGTGAAATAAGTGTCATTCGTTTAAAACATGTATTACAGTATAAAATAGGTTGCACACAGTCTGTCGCAAAATGTGGCAAAAAGATTTAGTTTAAATGTTTACAGTGTTCTCAAAAGTTATGCTTTTAGCAGCATGCTAATTGTAGCTAGTGCAAACCTTTTTTATAGGCTTCCTTTACAAGGACAAATTCCAGATTCTATCAACCAATTAAAACCTATACTGGCCCACAAGCAGCCTTCAAATTTTCAAATTAACCAACTACACACTTTTACATCTCTTACAGGAGCAGTGACTCTGGAGAGCAGGCTTGTTTCTTCTCTAGCTGCTTCATCTTTCTCGCACTTCATGGTGAAGGAGACCCTTCTTCTCCCATTTCAACCTGCAGCAACTCAACCATTTACAAAGGGTTTATTTGTTAAATAAATAATATGGGAACTGTTTGATCAAATTGATAAAGCTTGGGAGCGGCATTCCACTGCCCACTTCGACCTCTGGGTGTGGTAGTGAATTGTCATTTACAGAAAGTCATTTTTCCATTGAAATGACAACAACATTTGCATTGACATGCAGTTTTACTGATAAAAGTATATAGCACACAAACAATAATGTGTGGAAATCGAGTTTCAGAAAATATTTATCATTTGTGCATCACAAAATAAAATTGATTGGTTTTCTTTGATCCTATTAAATCTTTCTTTTCAGCACACTTCAGATTACAAAAGTCACAGAATTACATGTGTGCTTTCCTAACTGCTGATGTTTTGAAATATGTGCTTAGTTCATATGCTGGTAAATGTTGTGCTATAAAAGTTCTAAGAAAAAAGCACATCCTATAGATTTTCCTTTCACACTATCTGTGTCCTAGAAAGATTGTCAGATAGTTTGCTTAACAAAATCAAGTCAAGTCAAGTCAAAAAGCGCTTTATTCGGTTTGTGCAACAACCATTAAAGCAAAAACAAAATATTAAAACACACTTATATAAAACATCCAATGCGTATGACAGTCCAAATAATTGTAATGCGTAATACATTTCCTAGCAGCAATTTGTTTATAAAAATATCCAGTGCATAAGACAGTCCAATTAATTAACAAGTATAATAGATTTCCTAGCAGCAATTGATTTTAAAATATAAGAGGCAACATGGAAACATAATCTGGGGTCATTAAGGGTAACCAATACGTTCATAGCAGCATGGGTTGTTCTCACCTTAAAGTTTAAGAATATAGGCTTCAGCTAAAATCGTCTTAAAAAAGAATAAAACTTACAAAATAGCAAAAAATGGGTGATGCTTTGTTTAGATATCCCATCGCAGGGACATAAAGTCGACAGACACATTTTCATCATGGGGATGGCAACTAAATGGTGTACTATGCCTAATCTCAAACGAGTCAAAAGAAAGCGAAGTGATGACTATAGTCAAGTAATCTTGGAAACCTCTTCTGACCTCCAGCTGTTGATAAAATACGAGAGTGGGTTGTTTCCCAATCACTCTCTTGCGAACCTCTTTTTGATGAGTTAAAAAGGTGTTTTTAATCTTATGTTTAGATATAGATGTCACACAGCCAGGGTCACCCTGGATTGGAAGGTTGAATAAATTACTAAACCAATCCAGAATATATTTAAGCCAGGGGATACGGTAACTTTTATCCAAGAGTAGACAGTCTTTTATGACGGTTTTGGTAAATTTGGTCTCCTCTTTAGCCCAAATGGATCTCCAAAGGAGTAATGGCCACAAGGTAATAAGATCCAATAAGTAATTAATGTCTACTTCCAGTGTGTAATTTCTGTGGATGCTGATGAGGGTAAACACAGTGGCATTTTAAAAAGGAGTTTTCTTTAAGCTGGAGTGCCTGTATATGACTATGGGCCCAAACCCCTGCGCCGTAAGGGGCTATGGCGAAACATCTGGCCTTGTATATGTCAACCATATCCTTGATACGACGGTTGTCTAGCTTGGCTACAAATATAAAAATCCCATGAGCACTCTAGACCATCTTTGAGCGTACATTAGCAAATTCATTCACCCATTTCCCATTTCCTGAGTACGTTACACCCAGATAGCAAATGGCATTGACCAGCTCCACAGGGGAATTCTCTATATAAAAAGTTTTACATTTCTTGGTTTTCTGACCACAAGCCATTACAAAAGTTTTGGTCTTATTTATTAACAGTTTCCTATTCTTGATAAAAAGGCTAAAATTATCCATTAATCGCTGTAAGCCAACTGGGGTTCTGGAGAGCAGCACCACAGCGTCTGCATAGAGTAAAATGGGTATGGGGTTGCCTGCTATTTGTGGTGCATCTGCCTGTACTGGCCTAAGGGCTTTGTCTACTTCATTTATGAAGAGGGAAAAAAGTAACGGTGCCAAAACACAGCCCTGGCGGATGCCTCTTTTAACCTCAAAGTGTGGTGTACACTCCCCCCGCTGACCATATCGCACCTTACTGGAGAGTTTCTCATACAACCTTGCTAAGAAAAAAATTATTTCTTTAGGGGCACCTAGATTAAGCAAGGTTGGCCATAAAATAGAGTGGTCGACAAGGTCAAACGCACTGCTAAGATCTGCAAAACACAGATATAATCTTCCCTCTTTAGCGTGCGTATACCTATCAAGAGTTCTAAGTCAATACATTGCTCAAGGGTTCCCAGCCCTCTTCTAAAACCATATTGAACTGGAGATAGGATTTCATTTTCAGTAACCCAGTCTTCGAGTCTCACCAATAATATTCTGCTCATCACTTTAACTGAAGAATCCAAGAGCGAAATAGGACGATAATTTTTTGCTTCAGTTTCAATACCTTTTTTAAAAATGGGGATTATCACAGATTGACCCTATGACGGCGGTATGAACTCCTTTGCTGCAAAGTTAAAAACTCTGGTTAAAATGGGGCTCCATAGGGCTATTTCATTTTTGTAAACATCAATGGGAACCCCATTTGCGCCTGGTGCTTTACCACCCCTGCTGCCAGTCAATCCAGCATGGACTTCCCCAATAGTGATATCTAGTGGCGCCACTGGCTTCCTACTATACTTGGCAAATAAAATACATCGTGCTCAGATGGATTAAAAATGCTAGAGAAGTGTTTTACCCATGCGTCACAATTTACATGCAAGAATGATTCAGGAAATGAATCATTCTTTAGGAACGGTGAGTTAACAGTTTTCCAGAATAATTTACTATTCGCTCTATCAGCTGCCATGGATAACTTATACCACGCTAACTCTTGGAGCTTGTTTCTTCTGGCCTTATGAACCAATTTGTAGTTATGACGTGAGTTTTAAATGATCTCAATATTTCTAGGTCTGCTACCCAAGGCTTGTTTAAGTTGGTTTATGGCCTGTGTACAGTTATTTAAAGGGTGCAGTCAATATCCCCTCAATTATGACATTAATTTTTGGGAAGTTGGCTAATAACAATGAATGAATGCATTTATTTCAGGAGCGCTACATTCACTCCAAGGAGCATCTTGGCGCTAACAGAGAGTAGATCGAGATTGCAGCAGCAAGTGAGATGAGAGGATAGATATGAGGGCTTGCACTCATGCCTAGTGTCATATGAGGGAGAGCACAATACTGTTGGGAGCAGAAAAAATCCATGTTTTTAATAGCTTCCTGAAGAGACATTCTGATTGAGCCAATCTCAACTGGAGCGGCAGACTGTTCCAGGCTCTTGTTCCTAGAACGGCTATGGTTTTGCCTCCTTTTTTTTTCAGTCGGTAGCTGGGGACTGCTAAATAGTTACCCAAAGATGATCGCAAAAGGCGTTGTGTGGTATAAGGGCGTATTCTGGACCTGAGATATGTCTGCCCTGATGCTTTTATTGCTTTATAGGTGATCGTTAAAACTTTAAACAAGATTCTTTTGTGGATTGGTGTTAGACCTGGCATCTTTGGCGTGGTTACCCCTGACTTTTTGCCTCTACCTCCTGTATTTTTGATGCTATGCTGGATTTCGTTTTTGCTGGTTTAGATGCTTTGGGCACTTTGCCACTGCTGATCAGTGTCAAAGTGCAAGTGCTCCCTTGGTAAATTGTTATATTGATTGGTTATCCATGATTGGTATATTTGTTTCACCTGTTAGCCCCTAGTAAAGTGCACTGCGTGTGCCAGGGCTGGTGATTCAAATGCTACTAGTGGGCTGCAGCACTGATTGTGCCACCCACAGGAGTAGCCCTAAAATAATGTCTTAGGCCTGCTTGCAGTGCCTATGTGCAGTCCAGGACTGCCATGTCGACCTGGCCAGTGCACCCACTGACCAGGCCTTATCCTTCCCTTTCTGTACATGAAAGGCATCCCTATGGTGGCCCTAGGTACCCCCCTGGGCTGGGTGCAGTGTATCTGAAAGGTAGGGCATGTACTGAGGTGTGTAACATGCCCTGGTAGTGAATTACAGCCACTTTCATTTTTCACTGCTGAGAGGCTATCTTGCCCATAGCATAGAATGCGGAAGGCTGTTTACATGCCTATCTTCCCATAAGGGCAAGATAGAAAATCCAAGTTTGGTATCTTTGTGTTCAGAATTTAATTATACATCTTTTTAGCAAGATGGTTTTTAAATTCACTGTGTGAGAATAGCACTTTTTAGAAAGTAGCTATTCTCCTGTTTAACCTTCCTGTGTGCCTGTGTGCTGGTTGGCTGACTGGTGTCATGTGATGGGCTAGGTGGCTCCAGGAGCCTGGATGAGTCAGCAGCAGGGTGAATAGGGAGATCTGCTTTAGATGGGTGGGAGGAGTAGACCCTGGGTTTGAATAGGGCTGCCCCTGCCAGCACAATGCTGGCTCCACCCCCTGCTGGCCAGGCTGAGGACTCTGCCTCTGCTGGCACAAAGAAGGCTCCACCTCCTGCTGAGCGTCTAACGACCCTGCCCCTCACTCTGAAAGGAACCAGGTGATCCAGAGCAGAGCACACCCAGGAACCGGTTTGAGCAGGGGAATCCCCCCACTGGAACAAAGAGAGACACAGACTTGGAGGGGTATAAGAAGAGGACCCCAGACACCTAAATTTTAGATCACTTTGGAACTAAGAAGAAACCTCTGCCAAGGAGAAAGCTGGAAAGAACTGAAGAGAAGAAGACTGCCTGCTTGCTGTTTTGCTTTGCTGCCAAGGAGAGGGGAAGGACTTTGCTGTGTCCCCTTCTTTTGATTCTGATCTCCAAGGGCCTGAGAAGAGCTGGCTCCCTGTTAAGAAGTCCCAGGAACAAAAGGACTTCACCACCAGCTCCCCTGGAACTCTGCTGAAGGAGTTCTGACCTGCCTTGGAGTGCTTGCCCAGTCTTGGGGCCTCAGGAGGTCGTTTTGCTGTGTTTGGGAGCTGGGAAGCAGAAGCGTGAAAAAGAGTAACTGGTACCCAACGCATCATCCGATTGCGTGTCGCAAGAACGAGAGTGCGAGGAGAATTTCATCGCGGCGTCATCGCAGCACCCGAGTGCGTCGAGCATCGTCCCGGTGCGAGAAGATTCCTGACGCTGCGAGGGTCGTCGCAGAACCAGTTTGCGGGCCGCACCACTGCCGGTGTGTGAAAGTATCCAGTCGCTGCGTGTGTCGACGCAGAGTCCCGTCCCGTGACGCATCGAGGGTTGCGGCGCCCGAAGTCAACGCTGCGCCGCGCACTGCGATGCATCGAGGGTTGCGGCGCCAGAAGTCAACGCCGCGCATCGCGCCACACCGAAGATCGTCGCATCGTACCTGTGCGTGAAGCTTCCCCCTAAGAAACCTACGCAACGAAAGCCAAAGTCATCGCATCCTCCCCCTACAGATCGGAGCTGGCGCATCCACCTCTGCTGCGTGAAGCAGGGCTGCTGCAAAGCCTCCCCAAGATCTCAGGAGTATCGCATCACCTTTGCCATCTTCCTTGTGATAGCTTTTGGGAACCTTATTGCAACTACAGGTACTGTTGGGCACGAGAGTGTCGCATTTTGTGCATTGAGAGTCGCATTGTGCAGGACACTGATTTTTACATCCTGGAGTACTTTCTGCAAACTCTTGAACTATCTTTGAAGTAACCTTTTTAATTGTATGTTGGTTTTTCTGAAGTATTTGGACTTGTGAAGTTTTTAGTAAAGATATCTTATTTTTCTAAAACTGGTGTGGAGTAAATCTGTGGTGTTTTCACTGTGTTACTGTGAGTGTTGGTACAAATACTTTACACATTGCCTTTGATAGCCTAGACTGCTCAGGTCAAGCTACCTAGAGGGTGAGCAGGGGTTATCTTAACAGTGTATCCCCCTTTCCCTGACTAGAAGCAAGGGTCCCTACTTGGACAGTGGTACCTACCCTGCCAACTAGAGACCCCCAGATCTAACAATTGGTAACCAATGCAGTCGTTGAAGTGCTGCTATAGAAGGGGATCCTCTGGGTAGCCTAAGCACCAAGCTGGCCGCTGCGTTCTGGACCACCTGTAACTTTTTTAAAACAGCTTTATTTACTCCTGCATACAGGCTGTTACAGTAGTCCAAACGCGAAAGAACTAGTGCCACAGCAACTGTTTTCCTAGCATTCATGGGCAGTAGGTCCAGAAACTTTCTCAAGATTTTTATGGTATGGAAGCACATGCCTGCTACAGCTAGTGCTTGGCTGTGGAAAGATAGGGAGGGATCAAACTTAATCCCTAGGTTCCGTACTGTGTCTGCAGTGTTTGGAGGTGGAACCACGTTTTCAGGCCACCATTGACTGAGCGTGAAGAGATTTGTTTTCCTGAACAGCATGATTTCAGTTTTTTGGCTGTTACATTTCAGAGGGTTGAGTTTCATCCAGTTCATGACTGCCGTTAGGTAGTGATAGAATTTGTCTTCCGCTATGGTGGAGTTTTTGTCAAGGGTGAGGATGATCTGTGTGTCATCTGCATATTCAATAGCTTCGGCATCGAATGAGTCTATCAGGACAAGCAGTGGGGTCATATAGAGATTAAAAAGCGTTGGGCTTAGGGAAGAGCCCTGTGGAACCCCGATAGTAGCTGTTTTTCTACAGACTTGTGGTGGCCGAGGGTAACTATGTTGCATCTATCTTCTAAAAAAGAAGAAAACCAGGCTAGCGCCTTATTGGCAACGCCGCTGGTCGCAAGTCTATCTAGTAGAATGTCGTTAAAGACCGTGTCAAACGCGGCCGATAAATCCAACAGAACCAGTACTGCATCCTTGCCCTGATCTAAGGCAAGCTTTAGCGTTTCCGTAGTGTGAAGCAGCACTGATTCTGTAAAATGGCCGGGTCTCAAACCAGATTGTTTTGGGTGAAGGATATTTTCCTTCAAAAGGAAATCATTAAGTTGTTTGTTGGCCAATTTTTCCACTAGTTTACTCTTACAACCAGGACAAACGGAGAGTCATGATACCCTAAAGAATAGAACAGTACACTGGCTTGACAAGAATTGTGACTTTCCCATGACGGGATTTAATCAGATTCTCCTGACACGAAGAGTGGGATGGATTAGCCCCTTACAAAAGTGTCTCAAAGGAGACTGTATAATTATCAAAACCCCTAGCTGGGCTAGAAACACATTAGTTAGAGCACCCCCATTGCCTCAATTTGATTCGATCATGACACTTTTACCACTTGGTTTCTTCTATAGGCACCTAAGGTTTAGACAATTTAGGGATGATGACCAAAACCCCCTGAGTACGAATTTAATTTTACCAACCCCATCTCATCCAGATTTACCAGTTTCTAACAGATACCAAGCCCTGAGTTCCCTCGAATCAAGCGATTGACATAAGGGTATTAACCATTTTAGACTGGAGTCACCCACTAATGGAGATCGGGTTGATGACAAAGACGTAGGGGGCTTTTCTATAATTGATTTACCTCAGATTGAGTCTATAGTCACCACAGACACTACTGACACAGAGTGTTCCTCTTCCGAGGTTTCATCTGAAAAATACAGATAAAGAAAGTAACAGCAAGCCCACCGGAGGCAATTCAGGGAAAACATTTTAGAATGGTTATATTATTACCACCTGGAACGGCGCAGCTCTAAGGAAAAAACAGGATTTACCACCTTGGCAGGATTTTAGTACTACCGACCAAGACATATGTCTACAAGAGATGTGGTGTACTTAGCCTATTTATGTAGAAGGATTTGCATCGTATTGGCTCCATGCTGTGCCTTCACCAGCAGGTAGAGCCAAAGGGGGGCTTCTGACCCTTATTTCAAATAAGCTATCTGTTTTTATTGTCAAAATAATTATTACTGTAGGAACACACTCTCAGATGTTATGGTTACATTGCAAAGATGGTAGAGATATGGTTGTGGTTAATTATTACAATAATGTGTTTGATTCATCCCTTAGTAATGTATCCGAATTGGACAATGAGCTCGACAAACTGTTAAGCTTTATCAGGATATCTATTATTATAATTTGGGTAGGGGATTTTAACATTCGACCTTGTCCATTGTCGATGACCAAGGTATGTGGGAACATTCATGGCGAGGAAGACAAAAGTATGCATTTTACACATAACAACTATGGTGGAGCCCTAAATTTACTGATGGCCAAATATGACCTTGAACTGTTACATTGCGCATGGGATACCAATGGTGCCACAATTCCCACATTTACTGATAGAAATGCTGCTTCTATTATGGATCATATGTTTATTTCAACTAGCAGCGGCTATTTGTGTTCTACTCCATGGATCACTGAGCAGGTATCGAGTGAGCATAATAGTATTTCCATGTCAACATTATGCTGGGTCTCAAAAATGACAGTAAGTCAAGACTATATAACTGGTATTACCCCTATCAGGCCTAATGGGACACGCATCAAATGGGTTGGTGTTGACCCCGCAAAAGTTTTAAAGAAATTGTTATTAAATGCGACCCAGAGATTTCTTATTGCCTCAATGAGGACGTTAACGCCCCCTTGTTTTTGATAATTATACAGTCTCCTTTGAGACACTTTTGTAAGGGGCAAATCCATCCCACTCTTCGTGTCAGGAGAATCTGATTAGATCCTGTCATGGGAAAGTCACAATTCTTGTCAAGCCAGTGTACTGTTCTATTCTTTAGGGTATCATGACTCTCTGTTTGTCCTGGTTGTAAGGGTGGCACATTCACCAGTATGGTGACGTACGGGCTGCACTCTGGGAACAGGTTGATAGGGACGTCTACTCTCCTCTCTTGGATTAAATTATAGCCTGGCTTATTTAAGGTAGCAATTGGATGATCTACATCCATCCCCCCCATCCTGGCCCCTTTGATAGATCGGGAGTGGTTAATCAAGGCATGCTGTCTTGATGGACTATGGGTTGTTAGTTCATTAGTTCTACTAGTGAACCCTGCGCTTGCCATATCATTTCGGCCCCCAGGAAGTCCACTACCTATTCCATTGTTTTTTCTATGAACACTAGAGGTAGTTGTCTTCAGCGCAGGCTCATCTATTTCTCCCCTAGTTACATCCCTCTTTGTCCCTTCACTGGTGTTAGTGTCCCTCAGTAAGCCGCAGATCTTAGTCACCTCACTAGATAGTTTATCAATTTTCTCATGGACCGGCTTAAATAACTCGCTTGGATAACATTGTGGCTATAATGGATGTAGTTTGTGAGTTCGTGGTATTGTTTCGGCCGTCTTGAATATTACATATCAGGTCTTTAGAGATCTGTGAAGGGTATTTCTTACCTTTGGAGTTGTCCACCCCTGTTTGTCTCTTCTTGCAACCTTTCTTCCTCTTCGAGGATGGCGATTGTTAGACCTGGCATCATTGGTGTGTGTCTCCCTTCCTCTCTACTCTCCCTATCTTTTATATTGGTTGGATTTAGATGTTCTGGGCGCCGTGCCACTGCTACTCAGTTCCACAGCGCAAATGCTCCCTTTATATAAATGACTGTATGAATAAGGATAACTATAATACCTACATCGGCGTAGCCTGTTTCAATAGTGAGTTACCTTCCATTTCACTGTTGCTACTGCGAAACGATCCATTCTCATAGGCCAGGATGGGCCGGTTAAAGATTGCTTTCTATCATCCTATCGGGCCCTAGGAACCTGATAGGACCCTCGAGTTTGATATTTATATGCTCAGGACATTGAGGGGCATCTTTTAGCAAGGACCGTTTATATATTGCATGTGTTGAAATACCTTTCCTGAAAACGTGGTAGTTTCTTGCCTAAGCTTTACTGTAGGCTGTTGCCCAGATGTGTGTTGGCCGTCTGGTTTTGGAGCAGCGGGGCCAGCTGGTTTGGGTCTGGCTGGAGAGAGAGATCGGTGTTCGAGCATGGGGACTCTTTGATCCGAGCGGGCCGTGCCTGGCAAGGTGAATGATGGCTCCACTGGAACTTTGGCCAAGTGTGTTCCTTCTGAATGTCAAGACGAAACTCTGTCCAAGTGAACAGAAGAAAGGACTTTGCAACTTACATCAAGCTTGCCGAAGAAACTACCCGAGGGCCTTAATCGAGAGCGCCTCCTGCAGGATTCTCAGGGATATTAGACTTCACCCTGTCCGCCGTTGGAAGTCCTGTGCGAGGAGTTCTGCTTGCAGGTGAGGCCTCCGTCGAGTAATCCGGAGCCTCTAGTTCTACTGTGAGGACCACGGACTGGGCGCTTCTGAACTTTTGCTAAACCTGTGTGGGCCGCTGCAGCTAAGGGAGCGCTGCCGCCGCTGAGTGCCCGCCTGACTCTGAACCTTTGAACCTTCTTGCTAAGCCTGTGTGGGCCGCTGCAGCTAAGAGAGAGCTGCCGCCGCTGAGAGTCTACCTAAATCTGTATCTTCCAACCTTTTGCTGGATCCGTGTGGGTCGCTGCAGCTAAGAGAGAGCTGCCGCCTCTGAGAGCCCGCCTGAATCGTCACCTTCGGACCTTCTGCTGAATCTGCCTGGACCTCTGCAGTCAAGAGAGCGCTGTGGCCGCTCAGCCTCCACCTTGGTGACCACCTGGTCGAGACCCTAAATTGTCCCACGGGCCGCCGCCGCTAAGAGAGAGCTGCTGCCGCTGAGTGCCCACACCCTTTGCTACGGTGCACCATTGTGATCTGTCCCGTGGGCCGCCGCAGCCAAGAGAGAACTGCTGCCGCTGAGTGCCCGCACCCTTTGCTACTGTGCACCATCGTGATCTGTCCCGTGGGCCGCCGCAGCCAAGAGAGAGCTGCTGCCGCTGAGTGCCCGCACCCTTTGCTACTGTGCACCATCATGATTCGTCCCATGGGCCGCCGCAGCTAAGAGAGCTGCTGCCGCTGAGTGCCCGCACCCTTTGCTACTGTGCACCATCATGATTCGTCCCATGGGCCGCCGCAGCTAAGAGAGCTGCTGCCGCTGAGTGCCCACACCCTTTGCTACGGTGCACCATCGTGATCTGTCCCATATGCCGCCGCAGCCAAGAGAGCTGCTGCCGCTGAGTGCCCGCACCCTTTGCTACTGTGCACCATCGTGATCTGTCCCATGGGCCGCCACAGCCAAGAGAGAGCTGCTGCCGTTGAGTGCCCGCACCCTTTGCTACTGTGCACCATCGTGATTCGTCCCGTGGGCTGCCGCAGCTAAGAGAGAGCTGCTGCCACTTAGTGCCCACACCCTTTGATACGGTGCACCATTGTGATCTGTCTCGGGGGCCACCGCAGCCAAGAGAGAGCTGCTGCCTCTGAGTGCCCGCACCCTTTGCTGCTGTGCACTATCGTGATCCATCCGGTGGGCCGCTGCAGCCAAGAGAGAGCTGCTGCCGCTGAGAGCCTGCACCCTTTGCTACTGTGCACCATCGTGATCAGTCCCGTGGGCCGCCGCAGCCAAGAGAGAGCTGCTGCCGATGAGTGCCCGCACCCTTTGCTAGTGTGCACCATTGTGATTCATCCCATGGGCCTCCCCAGCCTAGAGAGAGCTGCTGCCGCTGAGTGCCCGCACCCTTTGCTACTGTGCACCATCGTGATTTGTCCCGCAGGCAGCCACAGCCAGGAGAGAGCTGTAGCCGCTGAGTGCCCACCCCTTGTGTTATTTTTCATCCTCGTAATTTGCCCCACGGGCCGCTGCAGCTAAGAGAGAGCTGTGGCCGCTGAGCGCCCGCACCATTGACAACTTTGCATCCTCAGGATTTGTTCTGTGGGCCGCCGCAGCTAAGTGAGAGCTGTGGCCGCTGAGCGCCCGCACCATTGACAAGTTTGCATCCTTGGGATTTGTTCTGTGGGCCGCCGCAGCTAAGAGAGAGCTGCTGCCGATGTGAGCCCTCCACGGAGCTGCACGACGCGAGTCATCGCCACCACCAGCACGGGCCGCCGCAGCCGCGCGCTGCAGCCACTGAGCGCCCGCCTGCCCCTGAGTGCCTGAACCTCTGTGAGTGCACGCTGCGGACCTCAGCCTCCAAGACCTGTGGTCGCTGGGAGTCCGCCTGTCACCGTCTCCGCTTCTTCCAGAAGCTGCGTGCTGTAGTCTCTTCCAATGACAGGTACCTGGTGCACAACGGGTCGTGTAGGCCCCGGCCCTGAACTCAGTCTGTATCCCGCTTTGGGTGAATACGTTGTTGTCTCTTTTAGTCTCTACGGGTTGACGTGAATTGTAGGTGTTGAAACGCTTTGAGAGTCTTTGAGTTAAACTGTTGGATAAAGATATTATTTTTCTATATCTACCTGAGTTGTGTCCTTTTGTGACCATTACTGCTTTATTGTATGTGGCCATAAACGCTTCACACACTGCCTCTGAGATAGGCCTAACTGCTCGTGCTACGTTACCACAGGGTTGAGTAGGGGTTATCAAAGGGGGTAGCCCACTTGCCCTGACTTAGGAAGAAGGGTCCCTATTTGGACATTGGCACCAGCCATGGCCAACTAGAGACCCCCATTTCTAACAGCGATCTATCAGGTGTATGCAAGGGGGGAGAATCAGGTTGGATAAGCAAGTCATGTTCAGATTCTGATGCATTTCCATGGGGTGCATTGGGGGCAGCTACTGCAGATTGCATAGGTTCGCCCTGGTGGAGCCCACTATTGTTACCTAAATGTCCCCAACCATCATGCTAGGGCCCAGGGATAAATGGGGTTCTGTACTGTCAATTTCATCAGAAATTGCACTAACTGCTCGCACTAGAAAAGAGTCAATTGTGGTGCAAGGCTTATCAATTACAGCTTTTGGGATTTTGCGCCTAGTCATGGTGACTTCTTAAACAGTCTTTGTGTATGGGATGTAATCTACTGTGGTCTATGGTCTGGAACACACACAATTTCAATGTAAAGTGTCAAGTGCAAATACAAAGTGTTAAGTGCTAGGGCTTTTTTGGGGTATAAAGTACACAATACAATCTGCTATACGTAGGGAACACCAATCTATGGTCAAAGTGCAAATTGCAAAGATTAAAAAGACCTGTATCTTTTGTTTTTAAAAATCCCACCAATATAATACATAACCGAGCCCTTAAAAATTATCTCTACTGGTAGAATACTTTCGTTAAAGTAAAAATACTAAATTAGGTGTAAAAGAAAAACGGAACTAAACAGGGATTGCTGGGAGGTGTAGTCCACTTCCTCCCAGTCACCTGGTGCCCAGCAAGGCTTTCCTCCACCCCCAGCAAGGGGGACACAGCAATGTTGAGGGCGATATTGGCTTCCCGCGCTGTGGGAGCACCAGTGAGCTTTTGTAGGCATCTCCTGGCGCTTCAGGGGCTAACGGCGTTGGCGGCTGGCTCGCGGGGCCACAGGGGGGGCTGGGAGGTGTAGTCCACTTCCTCCCAGTCACCCGGTGTCCAGCAAGGCTTTCCTCCACCCCAGCAAGGGGTAAACAGCAATGTTGGCGGCGATATTGGATTCCCGCGCTGCGGGAGCACCAGTGAGCTTTAGTAGGTGCCTCCTGGTGCTTCTGGGGCTGATGGCATTGGCGGCTGGCTCGCGGGGCCATAGGGGGTGCTGGGAGGTGTAGTCCACTTCCTCCCAGTCACCCGGTGTTCAGCAAGGCTTTCCTCCACCCCCAGCAAGGGGAAAACAGCAGTGTTGGCGGCGATATTGGCTTCACAAAATCATTTAGCTTTGTAGTCAGAAAAAGAAAAGTAAACACCAGTCTCCATGTTAAAAGAAAAGAATAAGAAGCAATTTGATAGAAGACATAGCTTGACACTTGACCTCAATTTTTGAACACACAGCAAATATGACAAAATAAAAACTAAATTTAAAGACATCTTTATTGCTAATTTACCATCTAAACAAAACAAAAACTTTATTTGCAAAGGTCCATACCAACTTTAGTGGAATACCATATATATGGCACATCAAAGAGATCATAGAAACCCCCTCCTTTGAGTAAAGTGCTGTAACAGTGCATTCCACCTCTCTGTACGTATAGTTGGATAACAAACAGGCCATGCTTTGGTTCACATTTTATCTATGAAAAAACCAACAGCTTGATGCTCCCCAGGGTCATACAACCTTCATACAACCTTCTGACACCCACTTTAATCACAGCAACTAGATGCTCACACTTAATATTTGGACATGAACAGCCCGAGTGGCCTATCTGCATATCCCCCTTCCATCACTGAATTGGTGGCCAGATACAATTTCCCATTTTTCTGGCTCTCCAACCAGAAATCGCTTTTTGTAGAATAAATATTGACACTAGTCGAGCAAGCTATTGTTGAAATAAGGGGGCTAACGGATCAAGCCAAGCTGATGAAATGATGAAATACAGATTCCAGCCACTGTCATGGCCAAAAGAAAGAAATAACGATCAGCTCTCATAGTCCCTTCGCTGCACACACCCAACAACATTTGTTGTGGGGTCAGCGTAACATTTAAATTAAAGGAGCATTCCACAAACTTGGTAATATCCCTCTTAGGAGTTTCTAAGGTTGGACAAGTGCAAAACATATGAATAATATCCACCTCTAGGCTTTGACAGCGAAGACATTGAACACTAACAATGCCCCCCCATTTGGCAATTTTGGCTGACGTATAATAAAGATCAAAGATTGTCTTATACTGTTGAGCCTGCAGCCCAGCCGAACACAAAAGAGTACAACCCAGTTCAAGAGATTAAAAAAACTCCAGCTGGTTAGGCCTAATTTCAATTGCCATTTATCACTGTGTTTCTCAAGGTCATCTTGCGATATCAGATTCAAGTGCCTGCATATCTGACTGATTGAGCAACTCCCTTTACTCACCACCATAACAGCATCTTTGGTAAGACCTCTTGGCACCCCACCTTTCTTATGGAGAAATTCACCTAGATCTTCCCAACGTGACAACAGCGGATCATTAAAAATTGCAGGAAGTGCAGGGTTCCTCAGCAGTGGAGTATAGTAATTCAATCTCCCCAGTTCAATATTTTTCTTCAGAGAGGACCAAATCCCACATGCTGCCCAAAGGGTCTTAAAATGGAGCTTCTTATAGTAACTTGGTTCAAAATGCCTAAGGAAGCAGATTTTAGCCTCTTTCCCAAGTAGGAGCTCATAAACGGCAGGTGTACCACCACAATCCCATCGATCAGCCAAGTCTCCCCCCCAATAAGGAGCACATAATATTGAAGCACTGCAACCCATTCATAAAGTTTCAGATTTGGGTCTGACTTAGACACCCCACTCTCCATGGGAAGGATCATGAATTTCAATGCCCTTCTTGTCTTGTCATATGCCCAAATAAACCTATGAATCATATCATCTATTGTTTAAACCAGCGCTTTTCAAACTCCAATGGAATCACTCTAAAAGCAAAATACAGGACTTTAGGTAAAAAAATCATTGTCACTATATTACAGTGGCCCACAAAAGATAAATGTAAATTATCCATCTTACCAAAAGTCTGGAGCAAGATTCAATTCTACCATTTGATCCACCTCTGCCGCTATATTTACCTCCAGATATACAGCCGAGTTCACTACCTGTGTATCATCTAGATGTGCCTGCCAGTTTACAATTATTTGTGTTTTATGCCGATTTAACGCATATCTGGAAATTTCCCCGAATACCAGGGCTTTCCTTTCATTCTCTGCTAGAGCCAACCTTGGATCAGGGGTTATGACTGGTAACTTGTTTGCATAACCCCAACTTTTTGTATTCCATCCGTGAAAACACATAGCTTTGATTCTGATACTGGCTTAAAGTTTTTGGGGGATCGGGGGTCAATATCACAGGCAAATAACGGGGAGCCTTGTACCTCTTTGAATCTGTATGTGATCCGTTTGCCTCCCTATTACCTGAAACCTGGCTGTAGGACTATTACAGACTGCCTCTACTGCTTTAATGAAGCCCTTATCCACACCAAACCAATTCCACACTGCCCATAAATAACCCCTGGAGATCCTATCAAACTCCTTCTCTGCGACCAGCAAAATTAACGCCATAGGGTCCCCTTAGATAACGGCTGCATCAAATATTGTGATAAGTCTCCTAATATGTTAACTTTCCGGATTTTCCCGCTTACCACAAGGCATTCCTTTTGCGACAAGCTTCCCTTTGGTTGCAAGACCCTGATGAGCCATCCCCCTTATGGGCTGTCATTGAACGTCTTTCTTTATCCCCTTTTACTTTCGCTGAATACCTTTCATTTTCTCGTAAGCCCCAGTTTACCTCCATTCCTATCCACAAGTTTACAACCAAATTGCTTCTTTCCACTTCTCCAGGTCCCCCTTCCTCTGTAGCCGAGTTTCTCAATTCCACTATTTGGTACAATAACAGTATATCTATCAACCGTAAGCCCTTTTACTGGAAAACTTGGAGACAAAGGGGTTTGATCTGGGTTTCTCAACTCTTTTCTAAATCTGATTTCTTATCCTTCTCTGTTCTTAGCCAAAACTTCCATCTCCCTCGTTCTTTTGCTTGTAAATATCTTACGCTTAAAAATGCAGTTATGTCCACTTATGTTCTTCTTTCTAACTCCCCCATACACCCTCACCCTCCCAATCCTACCTTACAGCTTCATTCCTTCCTGCGTACCCATCCTACAGCCTCCTCAATATACCACTCATTTCATACGATTCTCACACCTAGACCAAAATCCAAGGTTGAGGAACAATGGGAATCTGATTTTGCCATCTCTTGGCCCGCCTCTTTTTGGGATAAACTATGGACCAAACTTCGCAAGACATCTAGGGCTGCTTCTCTCACACAAACTCTTTTCTTTATTTACAATAGACTTCTCTTTTCTCCCCAGGTGCTGAATAAGAGGTTTTCTTCTATCCCGGATCTTTGTTGGTCCTGTTCGACTCCCAAGGCCACTCTTTTTCACATGCTTTTCTCTTGCACTCTTACGCACAACTTTTGGAAACAAGTTTGGGCCCAAATCAATGCCATATTCCACACTGCATTCCCCTTCTCTTATGTCAATATTTTTTTAGGGAGCCTCTCTCCTTGCTGGGATGACATTGATCTCAATACGCAGATTGTTGATTTGTTGTTAGCTGTTGCATTCCAGCAAATCACTGTCAATTGGAAAAACTTTACGAACATTTCTTTCAAAGCATGGTGGTACAATGTTTGCCACAATCACAGGCTAGATACTGTCTTCGTGCACCCCCTTAGCTTAGCTGCTAAACGACACGCTCTATGGCTTCCTATAACCCTGTATCTAGGTATCTGTGCCAAACGTTCCTCTCATGTGTCTCCTATTCAGCAAGAGGTCTCTAAGCCTCCTTGATTGACACTGTTTTTCATTTGCATTTCTCTTTTTATATAAGCTATTTTATTGCTCATTATTGCCAGCGCTGTTTTTTGTTATATAACCTCAAATCTTTGTTATCCTCTGATTAATTGTATATTTTCATCACCATGTTTTACTTTTTTCTCATACTGAAGTTATGTTTTTATTTTTTCTTGTGTATTGACACCTTTACCTATCCAATAAAAACCTTTTGAACTTAAAAAAAAAAATAAGTCTCCTAATATGGTCAGTGGTTCCTCTTCCTTGAAAAAAATTGTGCTGTCTGGGGAAGATCACCTTCCCTATAACCTGGCTCAGCCGAGTGGCTAAAACTTTAGAATACATTTTGTGATCACTATTAATCAGTGTGATTTGTCTATAAGACCCGGGATCCGTCGAGGGCTTTCCATTTTTCGAAAATGCAATTATACTGACAGTAGACAATTACTCTGGTGCCCGTTGCCCTTTCTGCACCTGTCATATTGTATCTGTTGGACCTGTCAGCCCTAGGGTGGTCATACCCCGTTTTTTTCCCTTTGCGCCTCATTTTTTGCCAACATCTTTTTGTTGGACCTAGGCCTCTGGGTGCCTTACCACTGCCAAACAGTGCTGAAGTGCAGGTGTTCTCTACTAATAACATGGCTGCCACAGGCCACTGCTACTGCGGAGTGGCCATTGAAAACACACGCACCAGTAGTCAGGAGCAGGCTGGGACATAGTGCTACTGTATCTTTGCCGTCCCGCCTTTTTGTCCCATAGACAGACATGTAGAAGCTCCTGGAACCTTCCAGCCCAGGGAGGAGTTATGCTTTGCCGCCCTTCAGGAGGGTCACCTGACCTAGGGGTATAAGAGGAAAGGAGGGAAACCTGACTAGTTAGTTGGGGCACAACTGGACCTGGGGGAACCTCTGCCAGAGTATAGGCGGTTGGGCCTAAGGGGGAACCTATACTACTGAGACTGACTAAGCTTAGGCCCTGCTGTACCGAAGATAGCTGAGGGGCTCTGCCAGCCTGCTGACCTTGCCCAGTGAGGGGGAAACCCAGGAGACCAACTCCAGTGTGCTGCAGGGAACCATCCTACCTTTTACGCCTGCCAACTCAACCCCCATCTTTCCCCCAAGAATCTGCAGCTAAGACCTGCTAACAACTAGCGCTGGGACTGAAGCGCTGGGGACCCTGTGAGCACTGCTGCTGGGGGATCACCAGGTAAAGCGCTGTGCCAACCAAGCGCTATATTGACAGAACTGTGCTCCCCCTGCACGCTCTGACTCTCTAAGGTGGTAGCGCATTGTTAATGTCCCCGGTACCTGCCATCCCGCGCTGTGTTCAAGGAACGCGCCTTGGGCCCAGAAATCAGTGAAGACCCCAAAGCGCTACATGCGCCTCAAGCCTGTGTGTGCCTGGAACTGGGGTGCTGCCGCCGAACGCGCCTTGGGCCCAGAAATCACCGCAGCGGCTCTGGGCTACCACAGGAGAAGAGCAGGCAGTCCTTCGCACCTCCGCGGCCCCGAAGCAAAGGGAGGGCCGCCGCGGGTGCTGGGTAGGCCGCGCCAGGCCTTGGGAGCAGCTGAGGAGCGTTGCGGGGCAACCGGGGTGCCGGCAGCGTCATAGGCTGCGCCCCCGGTGAGCCGCGCTGCTATTGGTTGAGGCTGCCGCGTCCCTAAAGCCCGCGCCCTGATTGGTTCCCGGGCCGGGGGAGGCCCGAAGCCCATCCAGGCCTCCGCACGGGGGCTCCGAGGAGAGCGGGAGCCCCCCCTACCTCCCCAGGCCAGGTCTGAAGTAGCGTGAAGGCCCGAAAGGGGGGGGAGCATGGGAGCAGCCGGTGCCTGGCCGAGTGAACGAAGCCTCCAGGTTACACCCCGGGAGGGCGGCAATTCCAGTGTTAATAGTGGGGCTGCCGAGGAGCCCAATTAGTTCGGAATGGCAGCCCCGTGACCGACCCTCATTCTGGGAGACTTATAACGAGCAGCGAAGGCCCTGGTTAACCCCCTCTTGGAGATGATATGAACTGGGCCTAAAGTAAGCGCAGAACTGCCCTGATTAATGCTGAACTGGGCCTGAAGGAGTCTACACGCCCACCCTGAGTAAGAGCCTGGTGGGTTGGAAGTGTTGCCCAGTTGTGTTCACATTGCCTCCGAAGTAGGCCCTGAATTACCCTGTGCAGAGGGACTGTTATTCCTAGAAGACACCTGCATAGGAAACGTTGACTTTAGTGAATGTGAATCTAGGAAATGTTGTGCCCGTTGCCTTTATGATCCCCATGCCTAAGAAATGTTACTTGGATGACCCACATGCATAGGAAATAATATTGATGTTGCATTCCTGCCCACGAAGTGTTGCATTCTATGACCATGCACTTAAGAAATGTTACCTGTATTGAATTTATGCCCAGGAAGTGTACTTGCATTGATTTATTGTTATGAGAACGGGTTACCCTGTCTTAGGTGAGAGCCCAGCGCTACCTACCTGAACCAAAAGTAGATAAAGAGTCTTGTTTTATAAAACAGCCTGGTGTGGTGTCTCTTTCTTGCATGCGCTTCACTGAGTCAGTGTGAGTGCGTGCTGTACCACTGCTTTACACATTGCCTTCGGGTGCCTTCCTGCCTCGCGCCAAGCTACCGTGTCGGAATTGGTGACCCCAGTTCTAACATTGGTGTTCAGCGGTGGGATAAGGACTTGGGGTTGTGCAGCACCCTCCTGTGATTCAGTGTGTGCCGCAACAGAACACCTATGGTAACGCAAGCCTAACAATTCGTCCTTTACTGCCTGATTGATTGTACAAGCTCCTGTGTCAAACCTGTTGCCTACGTCCTAGTGTTCTTCCCTTAAGTTGTCTGGGGCCCCACCTGTCAGGATGGAGTTCGAGTTGGCCAACCTAGAAATGTATACGGTGGCGCAGCTGAGGGAGTTCTGTCAGGGGATGGGGGTGTCCGTCAAGTGAGGCGCCAAGAGAGAGAAGCTTCAGAAAGCCTTGAGGGCATGGGTAGTGGCCCACCTGGGAGGTAGAGTGGATGAGGAACAGGGGGAGCCGGACATTCCAGGAGAGCTAGACCTACTGCACGTAGACACCAGTGAGAATGTGTTGCCAGGGAGACATTTCAGGGCAGGCAGTAGTGTGTCAGCGAGGAGTGTGTCTGTGGAGGAGTACGAGGACAGGAGGGAGGAGAGGCAATTGAGGCTAGAGCTTGCTAGAATGGAGAAGGAGCGAGAAGAATAGAGACAAGCTATGGAAGAGAGGAAGTTTGCGCATGAGCTTAGCCTGAAGGAATTGGAGGTCCGAGCATTGCAGCTAGGGGAGCAAGGCAACAGGAATGGTGGCAGCATACCCGCTGAGGCTCCACGAGAGCCTAAGTTTTACCTACCTAAGGAGGTGGTGGCCAGTTTCAGTGTAGGGAATGACATTGATAAGTGGTTGGCAGCGTATGAGGTGTCTTTGGTAGCCCATGGGGGTGCCTGAGAGTTACTGGGAGGGTAGCCTGTATAGGTATATACCTCCGGTGGAAAGGGACACACTCTTGACTTTAGACAAAGGAGATCAGACAAATTATCCTGTCATGAAGGAGGTGCTACTTAAAAAGTTTGGCCTCACTCCAGAGAAGTATTGCCAGAGATTCCGCAACAGCCATAAGCTCCCCACACAGAACTGGGTGGATTTTTTTGATTTTGCTCGCAAGGCATTAGAGGGTTGGGTGCGTGGCAGCAAAGTGAGTGACTATGAAGGGCTGTACAATCTGTTTTTAAGGGAGCACCTTCTTGATAAGAGTTTTCCAGAGCTGTTCCAACACCTGGTGGACCGCAAGCTGACTGATCCTCGGGAGCTTGCAGAGGAGGCGGATAACTGGGTCAGCACTCGGGTGTCCCACAAGGGATCCAGGGGAGACTTCCCGAAAGGTGCACAGGGTTTTCCCCAGAAGAGAGAGGGGGGAGATAAAAAGAAGGAGTTCTTTAAAGGCCCCCAAAATAGACCGCAAGGGAAAGGGGTAGGTTCCCCACCCCAATCTGGATTCCAGAAACCCACTTACCCTGACAAGAGTCAGCAGCCCAGAGCTGTCCGGTGCTACGAGTGCGGGGAGGTTGGACACTAAAAGGGGGATCCCCAGTGTCGCAAAAGGACCCCAGCCCCCACAGGAGGTAAGAGCCCTGGGGTGGCTAGTGTAGCGCTGGGTGAGGAGTTGTCCCTAGATGAGGGGGGTGAGTGGACAGGCTTGACCATAGTTTCCCCTGGGGGATAGAGAGATGGTCCCAGAGATGCAGTTACCCTCGAATACTGCCAAGTACCATCAGAGGGTCCTGGTTAAAGGGGAGGAGGTGGAGGCTCTGAGGGACACGGGTGCCAGCATGACGATGGTAAGACGTCAGCTGGTGTCCCCAGAGCAGGTGATTCCTGAAGTAGTCCACCCGGTTGTAATGGCTGACAACAGCCTGGGTCATTACCCCGTGGCCCAAGTTCCCTTTGAGTGGGGAGGAGTCTCAGGCCTGTTGAGCGTAGCGGTGAGCCCTGCCATGCCAGTTGATTGTCTGCTCGGATACAACTTGGAACATACCGCTTGGAAGGAGGTGGAGTTCAACGCCCACGCTGAGATGCTGGGATTACCAGGGTGGACCTGCGTGGTCACGCGGTCCATGGCTGCCCAGCCAGGAACTCAACCCGGGTTGGAGCCTGGAACATTGGCCCAGCCCACTGTTGGACAAGAAGCCGTCTTGGAGGATACACCCTGCTAGATGGATGGGGAGACCGCGGAGGTGACCGCGGAGTCCGCGGAGGTGGATGTTGTTCCCGTGGGGAACTTGCCAACCCCTGCAGAGTGGCAGGGGGAAGGAGGGCCTACCCGGGAGGAATTTTGTCGGGCGCAGATAGTGTCCCACGCTTGAAGGCATGCGGCAGCAGGCCGAAGCCCAAGCGACTGGTAAGGAAACCGGCAATTATCATATTTACTGGGAGGATGGCCTCCTCTACAGTGAGCCGAAGGCTCCGGTGCATGGGTCATCAAGGGCCTTAGTGGTCCCCCTATGCTACAGAGCCGTCCTGCTGGAATTGGCACATGAGATACCACTGGCGGGACACCTGGGCCAGGATAAGACATTTGCTCGTTTGGTCCCACACTTTTACTGGCCCAGAATGCGAGTTGCCTCTGACACCTTTTGTAAGACTTGTATGACTTGTCAGGCGAGTGGCAAGACTGGGACTAAGTTGAAGGTCCCCTTGGAACCGCTCCCTGTTGTCGGTACCCCTTTTGAGCGGGTATGCATTGATATTGTCGGGCCAATGGACCCGCCGACTTCTTCGGGACACCGGTTCATCTTGGTTCTGGTGGACCACGCCACCCGGTACCCGAAGGCAATCCCTCTGAGGACCATCACTGCACCTGCGGTGGCGCGGGCCTTGATGGGGATTATTACCCAAGTGGGATTCCCCATGGTCGTGGTGTCAGATAGGGGCACGAATTTCATGTCGGCCTGCATGCAGGCCATGTGGAAGGAGTGCGGAGTGACCTACCGGTTCTTCACTCCTTACCACCCCCAGACTAACGGGTTCGTAGAGCGCTTCAACAAGACCCTGAAGGGGATGATCCGGAGCCTGCCAGAGGACTTGAGATGGAAGTGGGACGTCCTCTTACCCTGTCTGCTGTTCTCCTATCGAGAGGTGCCGCAAAAGGGGGTCGGTTTCAGCCCCTTTCAGCTGCTCTATGGACACCCCGTTAGGGGGCCCCTCAGTCTTGTGAAAGAGGGGTGGGAGAAGTCTTCCAAGAAGCTTCACCATGATGTGGTCAGCTACATGCTGGCATTCCGCAGCCAGATAGCCAAGCTGTGGAAGGAAGCATCAGACAATCTGGAGGCCAGTCAAGCCGTCATGAAGGAGTGGTACGACCTGAATGCTTGGACGGTGGAGTTGGATGCTGGACAGAAGGTGTGGGTCATGGAGCCCGGAGAGCTTAGCGCCCTCCAGGACAGGTGGACTGGACCATATGAAATTTTGGAGAAAAGAGGCCAGACCACTTACGTAGTAGACCTGAAGACCCCCGACAACCCCACAGGGTGTTCCACATCAACCGCCTGAAGCCACACCATGAGCGATCGGAGCTTGCTCTCCTTATGGTGACGGATGGGAGCGAAGAGGAAGAGAGCGAGCCTCTTCTGGACCTGCTGGCAGCCCAAGAGAAGGATGGATCAGTGGAGGGAGTGGTCCTCTCCCCATCCTTGAACCCTGAGCAACAGAGGGACTGCCGGCAGGTATTGGAGCAGTACTCCTCGTTGTTCTCCCTCACTCCTGGGATCACGCAAATGTGTACCCATGATGTGGACACAGGGGACAGCCCACCAGTAAAAACCAAGTCTTACCGGCTGTAGGACAAAGTCAAGAACAGTATTCAGAGTGAGGTTGCCAAGATGTTGGAGCTTGGTCTGAATCACCGGAATAGTGATTTTGCCTGTTACCGTGTATTGAATTATGATGCTGCCAAATTGGGGGGACTTTTAACGAATCATCTTGCACATTTTCTCGCACACTGCACTTTGTATTTTAACCCTTTTTAAAGTTGTAGGAGCTGCTGAAAGTTCTGGATCATTTTGTAACTTAATTTTTCAAGGTCAGCAGTCTAGTGTTGACGCTGACGTCGTCGCACACGCCCAGTTATAAAAAGGGCTTATGTCGCGACCGCGCTGAGGCGCTGCTTACCGGAATAGTGATTTTGCCTGTTACTGTGTATTGAATTATGATGCTACCAAATTGGGGGGACTTTTAAAGAATCATCTTGCACATTTTCTCGCACACTGCACTTTGTATTTTAACCCTTTTTAAAGTTGTAGGAGCTGCTGAAAGTTCTGGGCCATTTTGTAAATTAATTTTTCAAGGTCAGCAGTCTAGTGTTGACGCTGACGTCGTCGCGCACGCCCAGTTATAAAAAGGGCTTATGACGCGACCGCGCAGCGGACGCGCGCAGCGGGCGCACCAAAGGCGCGCTTAAGGCAAGCCCGTCTGCGCCCGTCCGCGCCCGGACGGTCCCAGGTGCCAGTACCCCTGCCGGTGGAACGAGGACCTTGATTGCGTATACCACCGAACAGCTTCAGCACTATAGAAGAGTGGAAGGAAGGAAATGTATTCACGGTATGCACCCAGAGGTGAAAACAACCCAATGTATGCATTGTCCATTCCACTTCTGGCCTGCTCTTAACCGGGAAAGTACCCTGGCCCCGGCGGCGGTTTTTAATATGTTGTTGCTTAATTGTCGGTCATTGTCCAGACATTCTACTGAGATTAGATTATTATTATAGGACGAGAGCCCAGATGTGCTGTTTTTAACAGAAACATGGTTGACAAATGAATCCGATATGACTCTTACGCAAGCTCTTTCCTCTGGATATACCATTCAAAGACTTGATAGAGAGCATAGTAGAGGAGGGGGCATAGTCATTGTTTATAAAACCGAATTTAACTGTCGCATATCCGAGAATACTATACCAGATTGCGAGAGTTTAGTCTTCTCTATTGGTTTTTCCCATACCTGCACCTTCTCAGGGATTTTAATTTATCGTCCCCCAGGGCCTCTGGGAAAGTTTTGTACTGATCTTCCCGAGATTATAGCTGATTTAGCACGGTCCTTGTCCAATTTCTCGATGTTGGGAGATTTTAACCTGCACTTTGATGACTATGCTCTACCAGTTATTCGGGAATTTGTGAACAGCATGGAATCTTTCCAGTTATTCCAAACGGTTAAAGGCCACACTCACTCTTTGGGTCATTTACTTGACCCTATTTTTACTAATGCCATTGATCTCCAGGTTGGAAATTCCACTCCGTTACCCTGGACGGACCACTACCTTATTTCTTTCACCTGGACTCAACAGGCGAGTAGTAGATCAGTAACTACATCTACTAAACTGCTTCGGGCATGGTCACAACTTCCATTAGAACGTTGGGTATCAATACTTAATGATACTAGACCGGCACCAGAGCCTAATCCAACTACTGCCAGTCTCAATTTTGAAAATTGGTTGAGCTCCTCTTTAGATATAGTGCTCCCAAAGAAATGTATCAAGGATAAAAATGGAGCGAATAAGAATGATTGGTACACTCCTAAACTACGTAAACTTAAGCAGGCTTGTAAGAGATCTGAAAGGAAATAGAGAAAGGATTACTCCATTTTTCATAAAGCAAATTATAGGGAGAACATTAGAAAGTATAAGGAAGAAATTAAGCATGCTCAATCCCTTAATTATGAAAATCAAATATTGTCAGCCTCTAATTCTTCCCGTGAAATATTTCGTATAGTAAACTCTCTTATTAAACCCCCTCCCCCACCCACCTTGTGTGAGGACATGTTATCTCGCTGTAATCAGTTAGCCTCTTTTTTCTCTAATAAAATTCAAGAGATTTACACATCTTTTCACCAAACAGTTTTTATTGACGCTCCATCATTTAATAATAAAGGATGCACTGATAATTGCACTTTAACCGCCTTTCCTATCCTGAACCATTCGTCACTTCAAGTTATACTTGGCCAATTGAAATCAGGCTCCCCTAAAGATTCAGTTTCGCCCCTTATTTTAAATCGAATTTTTGACACAGTTGTTACTGTTATCCTGGATATGATTAATGCTTCATTTCAGAAAGGCATAGTTCCCCTTTCCTGGAAGCAAGCTATGTTGAAAGCATTGTTAAAAAAAGCAAACCTGGACCCGGAGGTACTGGGAAATTATCGCCCTATCTCCGTTACCAGGGATCAGCAAAATTGCTGAAAAACATGTAAACTGTGTTTTGTCTAGGTTTCTGGAAACCAATAATTGCTTTCATCCGTCCCAGTCCGGTTTTAGACCGTTGCAGGGTACAGAGACGGCCCTTTTCACGGTAGCTGAGGCCACGAGAAAATTTTTAGATAACGGAGGCTGCGCTGCTATTATTCTTTTAGATCTCAGCGCAGCCTTCGATACAGTCAACCACCAGTTGAGTGCTCATCCACAGGCTCAAACAGGTAGGAGTAACTAACTTGGCTCTTAAGTGGATTTATTCATTCCCGTAGGACCGGTCTTTTCAAGTGTTTTATGGAGACTGTATTTCTGATCCTCAACCGCTTCGGTGTGGGGTCCCTCTGGGATCTTCCCTGTCCCCCAAGCTTTTTAACGTATATATGAGCCCCTTGGCAGGGGTTGTGGAACCTTTTGGCATTCAAATAGTCACTTATGCCGATGATACACAGCTGATTGTTTCCTTCAATCAGATGAATAACTCTACCTCGGACTTCGCATTGTGTCTGGAAGGAATATCAGCGTGGATGGATCGCTCTTTCCTGAAGCTGAATGGATCCAAAACAGAGCTGATGTTTTTGGGTAACTCTACTGTACCTAATTTAATATAATTTTGGCCAAATAGTTTTGCCCCCACCCACTTCCTAAAGATCATATTAAAAGCTTGGGGGTGTGGCTAGATCGCAAGCTTGATTTCGGGGAACAAGCAAGGAAGGTTGCTGGCAGCTGCTATGGATTACTGAGGATGACACGGAAAATTATTTCTCTCCTCCCTCTCAGTGCAAGGAAAGTGGTGATTCAGGCCCTTATTTTATCAAGGCTTGATTATACCAATTTTCTTTACCTAGGAGCACCTTGCTCCACGGTCAAGACACTGCAAGTTGTTCAGAATTGTGCGGCACGCCAACTTCTGAACACTCCCAAGCGACAGTCAGCACGGCAAGCATTGACCACTTTGCACTGGTTGCCCATTCAGCAGATAGTGCAGTTTAAGGCTCTCTGCATTTTACATAAGATTCTGTCAGGTTCTGCCCCTTCTATCATTGGTTCCTTTGCAGTTGTTCCCAGAATTAGGAAAGTACGTGCCGGGGGCCGATCCTTTTCTTATAATGCAGCCAGGCTCTGGAATTCACTTCCCCTAGATATTCGATGTAACTAACCATCCGGGCTTTCGGAAATGTTTAAAAACTTTCTTGTTTCCATAAATCGATACTATTCACTAGCTCTTGGCCTCTAGTGCGGGGATGCCTTTGGTAACCATGTGCTCTATAAATATTTTACAATTAATCAATCAATTAATTAATTCAGCCTTCCAGCAGCCCTTGGGCTAGTCCGGTGGTGTTGGTGCCGAAAGCGGCCCCACCGGGCACCACACCAGAACTTTGGTTCTGTGTGGACTACAGTGGGTTGAACTCCGTGACCAAGACGGATGCTCATCCGATCCCTCGGGCGGATGAGCTCATTGACCGACTGGGAGCAGCTCGGTACTTGAGTACGATTGACCTTACGTCAGGGTATAGGGAGATTGCCATGGCAGACGGAGCGAAGGAGAAGACCGCATTCTTCACCCCCGAGGGCCACTTCCAATTCCGAGTGATGCCCTTTGGGCTGAAAAATGCTCCGGACACTTTCCAGCGGTTGGTCAACCAGGTACTTTCTGGCCTAGAGGCCTTCTCGGCTGCCTACCTGGATGACATAGCTGTCTTCAGCAGCAGCTGGGAGGACCATCTGGAGCATCTCCAGGAGGTGCTGCAGGCTCTATAGTGGGCTGGCCTAACCGTCAAGGCCAGCATGTGCCAGATTGGACAGGGATCTGTCGTCTACCCGGGACACCTAGTGGGCAGGGGTAAGGTGCAACCCCTCCAGGCCAAAATCGAGACCATCTTGGCCTGGGAGCCCCCCAAAACCCAAACGGAGGTCAGGGCTTTCCTTGGCCTCACAGGTTACTACCGCCGGTTTGTCAAGGGCTATGGAACCATCGTGCCCCCCTGACTGAACTGTCATCCAAGAAGCAACCACGTAAAGTCATTTGGACTGCTGCCTGTCAAGAAGCTTTCGACACCCTCAAGCACGCGATGTGCACCGCTCCGGTGCTTAGGACTCCGGACTTTGGAAAATAATTCATTGTGCAGACAGACGCCTCTGAGCATGGCATTGGAGCTGTGCTCTCTCAACTGAGGAAGGACAAGACCAGTCAGTGGCCTTTATTTCTCGAAGGCTACTCCCCCGGGAACAGCAGTGGAGTACTATTGAACGCGAAGCTTTCGCCGTGGTTTGGGCCCTGAAGAAGCTGAGGCCATACCTCTTTGGCTCTCACTTCCTTATTCAGACCGACCGACGACCCCTTCGCTGGCTCATGCAGATGAGAGGCGAAAACCCCAAATTGTTGAGATGGTCCATTTCCCTCCAGGGTATGGACTTTAGGGTAGAACATTGACCCGGAGTAGACCACGCCAACGCTGACGGTCTCTCTCGGTTCTTCTGCCTTAGTGATGAGAACTCCCTAGAGGTTGGGTATCTCTCCCAACTTTCGGCTAGGGAGACGCGTGTTAGACCTGTAAGCACTAGGGTGGTCTTACCCCGTTTTTTCCCCTTTGCGTCTCATTTTTTGCCACCATCTTTTTGTTGGACCTACGCCTCTGGGCGCCTTACCACTGCCAAACAGTGCTGAGGTGCAGGTGCTCTCTCCTAATAACATGGTTGCCACAGGCCCCTGCTACTGCGGAGTGGCCATTGAAAACACACGCACCAGTAGTCAGGAGCAGGCTGGGACATAGTGCTACTGTATCTTTGCCGTCCTGCCTTTTTGTCCCATAGACAGACATGTAGAAGCTCCTGGAACCTTCCAGCTCAGGGAGGAGATATGCTTTGCCGCCCTTCAGGAGGGTCACCTGACCTAGGGGTATAAGAGGAAAGGAGGGAAACCTGACTAGTTAGTTGGGGCATCACCATCCGGACCCGGCAGCAAGAGGCTGTGTAGGCTTTTCACGGGTGCAGAGCAGCAAGGGCGGTGTGCCAATTTGCTCCCACCCCCCTCCCGGGATCCATGAGGCATTTAACGGACTGGCCTCTCTAGTAAACTCGTTCCTCTCCCCTTAATTAATTACTTTAACTGGCGGAGTTTACACTATTTAGTGTTTTTTTGATTTTCACATAAGCAGCCCACGGTAGGGTGGACCTTAGTGAGTTCACACCACCGGGGCTCCGCACATCCCACTCTGGTCCTGAAGAATGCCCGATTAACACTCTTAGAGGCAGAAACATGTTGACCGCCGCGGAGTGAACCAGGTCTTTTATTTTTTTGACCCTCACTCCTTTTTACTCCTTTCCAATTAAGCAAAATCATTAAAGTTTTATTTTTGACTCAATTCGATATTTTAAATTCACTTTCCCCACACAACAAAACCCCGCTCCGCAGTAACCTGGCGTCGCAGCACACTGGGATGACATTCGGTCGTCCCAGTGGAAGCCCAATGATGAAGCATGTCACCAACCAGGTTGGCGAGTGAGGGCTTTTTATACCTATTGGGTATGGTTCCATAGTGGCCCACTCTCTTTCCATGAACATAACGGTTCATATGGAATCTGTGGCTCTGTGCTCTTTTGATTACAGTATTGTACTGACTACAGTGCCCCTTGTTTTGAATTACTGTACACTGGCTTTGTTGATTCTAGTTAGTTGGGGCACCACTGGACCTGGGGGAACCTCTGCCGGAGTATAGGCGGTTGGGCCTAGGGGGGAACCTACACTACTGAGACTGATTGAGCTTAGGCCCTGCTGTACCCAAGATAGCTGAGGGGCTCTGCCAGCCTGCTGACCTTGCCCAGTGAGGGGGAAACCCAGGAGACCAACTCCAGTGTGCTGCAGGGAACCATCCTACCTTTTACGCCTGCCAACCCAACCCTCATCTTTCCCCCAAGAATCTGCAACTAAGACCTGCTAACAACTAGAGCTGGGACTGAAGCGCTGGGCACCCTGTGAGCGCTGCTGCTGGGGGATCACCAGGTAAAGCGCTGTGCCAACCAAGCGCTATATTGACAGAACTGTGCCCCCTGCGTGCTGTGACTCTCTAAGCACTGTGGTAGCGTGTTGTTAATGCCCCGGTACCTGCCATCCCGCGCTGTGTTCAAGGAACGCGCCTTGAGCCCAGAAATCACAGCCGCGGCCCAGGCGCCGTGAAGACCCCAAAGCGCTGCATGCGCCTCGAGCCTGTGTGTGCCTGCAACTGGGGCGCTGCCGCCGAACGCACCTTGGGCCCAGAAATCACCGCCGCGGCCCTGGGCCGCCACAGGAGAAGAGCGGGCAGTCCTTCCCCGCCGCGGCCCCCGAAGCGAAGGGAGGGTCACTGCGGGTGCTGGGTAGGCCGCGCCAGGCCTTGGGAGCGACCGAGCAGCGTTGCGGGGCAACCGGGGCGCCGGCAGCGTCATAGGCCGCGCCCCCGGTGAGCCACGCTGCTATTGGTTGAGGCTGCCGCACCCCTTAAGCCCGCGCCCTGATTGGTTCCCGGGCCGGGGGAGGCGCGGGAAGGCCCGAAGCCCATCCAGGCATCTGCGCGGGGGCTCCGAGGAGAGCAGGAGCCCCCCCACCTCCCCAGGCCGGGTCTGAAGTAGCGTGAAGGCCCGGAAGGTGGGAGCGTGGGAGCAGCCGGTGCCTGGCCGAGCCTGCGCGGGCCTAAGAGCGTACAAAGCCTCCAGGTAATCACCCCGGGAGGGCGGCAATTCCAGTGTTAATAGTGGGGCTGCCGAGGAGCCCAATTAGTTCGGAATGGCAGCCCCGTGACCGCCCCTCACTCTGGGAGACTTAAAACGAGCAGCGAAGGCCCTGGTTAACCCCCTCTTGGAGCTGATATGAACTGGGCCTAAAGTAAGCGCAGAACTGCCCTGATTGATGCTGAACTGGGCCTGAAGGAGTCTACACGTCCACCCTGAGTAAGAGCCTGGTGGGTTGGAAGTGTTGCCCAGTTGTGTTCACATTGCCTCTGAAGTAGGCCCCCTGAATTACCCTGTGCATAGGGACTGTTATTCCTAGAAGACACCTCCATAGGAAACGTTGACTTTAGTGAATGTGAATCTAGGAAATGTTGTGCTTGTTGCCTATATGATCCCCATGCCTAAGAAATGTTTCTTGGATGACCCACATGCATAGGAAATGTTATTGATGTTGCATTCCTGCTCACAAAGTGTTGCATTCTATGACCATGCATTTAAGAAATATTACCTGGATTGAATTTATGCCCAGGAAGTGTACTTGCATTGATTTATGGTTATGAGAACGGGTTACCCTGTCTTAGGTGAGAGCCCAGCGCTACCTACCTGAACCAAAAGTAGATAAAGAGTCTGTTTTATAAAACAGCCTGGTGTTGTTTCTCTTTCTTGCGTGCGCTTCGCTGAGTCAGTGTGAGTGTGTGCTGTACCACTGCTTACACATTGCCTTCGGGTGCCTTCCTGCCGCGCCAAGCTACCGTGTCAGAATTGGTGACCCCAGTTCTAACAGTATCAATTAGCGGGATCCTATCGGTTCCCACCACTTTCATTATGTGGCCTCTTAGCACTATAAAGTCTCTCATAAAATGCTTGAAACTGCTCACAAACCCTAATCTGAATCAGTAACAAGATCTCCATTGCTCTTTCTAACCTCCGTGATATCCCCACCAGACCGCGTTCTGTCTTACGAGAACCACCAGCAAGTGCCTCACTCCCGCACTATACTTGTGACATTCTCTACTGCATTCAAGAAACTTGTCTGCAGCTCTTACCATTGAAATGTTACTGATAGCTGCCTTAGCTAATGCAAGTTTATATTGTATGTTTTCGATAGTTGATCCCATGGAGACAGTGCCCATAAGCTCCTCCTCAATATCCCCCAATCCTCCATAGAGCTCAATCAAACGATGGTGTTATATTTTCTGCTGATTCGAACTAAAACTGAGTGTTTCTCCCCTCACACCAGTCTTGAAGGCTTCCAACACCACACCCATAGCTGTACTTCCTCTGTTGCACTCCAAAAATCTGAGATCCACTTGCTCGTGTGAGCAATATAATCTTGGTCAGCCAACAAACCTCTTTTGAATGACCAACTTTTGATATTCTTCCATCCCCTGGAATAGATAACTCCAGAACCAATGGATTGTCATCTGACATAATCCTGGAAATGTTTTCTATTTTACATTCTGATAGCAAGATATGGGATACCAAAAAGAAATCCAACCAGGCATGTGACCTATTGGCAGCTGAAAAGAATGTAATCCCCGGGCGCTTTAACCTGATGCCATACATCCACTAGCCCATGGTCCTCTTTCAGATGTAACAGCGGTTTAAAAACTCTGGGTTTGCAGCCAGTGTAATTTTACATGCTATTATTCCAAAGCCCATCAATCCTATTGATATTGAGGTCACGCCATATTATTATTAGGGTAGGACAGACACCCAATTCAATATTCAAGAAATCCACTGTAGACCCGTAGACCGAACATAGCATAAAAAAAAACCATAGCGTAGTGACATTCAGTGATCGCTCGTCTACCATATTTATCAACCAAGCGCTTCTAAAAAAAACTACATCTGTTTTCACGCCCCAGAATACCCACCCCTCTTCTTCTTGTGTACTGTATGCTATGAGTCAATCCAGGAGACTCTAACAATTTTTTCGTAGAGCACTCCACACGAGTTTCTTGTAGACCGAGGATATCGGCCCGCACAATTTCCATCTTTTGGCATCATGATTTAAGCCACATATATTCACAGTTGCGACCCAAAATTGCATAATAACAGCTATCTTATCACTCTCCATGCCCCTATATCCACCTGATTCAAAACCTCTTGCAAATCGGGCAAGCTATTGGGATCATACCTCCGTCCTTTAAACACCAAAATTGTTTGAATCTCCTCTTGGAAAGTGCACCTTTCCTCCTCTATAATCCCCTCACCCCCCTCTTCCCCGTCATCTTCTCTCCAACCCACCTCCCCTAGCCTCGCCTCCCCCCTCATCACCTCCCACCAAAATCAAAAGGCAAATAGACCACCGCTGGCCTGAATAATGGAAACTGTGCTCCCCTCCTCCCCAGCTCCGAGCCACCAACCCACACCATACCCATAAACATATATCAAAAAACCCCACAATCAAACAACACCCCCTCTAATGAAAATCCTAGTGATACTCTCACACAAGACTGTCCCCCTCCAAGAGAAACCGCCATTCAAACCAACCCCCAATAATGATTCAACATCAACCTCCTTAGTGACTGACAATAAGCAGCAGTGAAAACTAAAGACCATTTGGTCCAATTATGTCCCTTTAACCAGTACGTCCATATATTCTTTAGACTTTATCTCAGTGGTAAACACCCTGGTTCTATTGTTAAAACCAATTTTGATGCGAGCAGAATTCATTAAATAAGCTTCAGCACCTAGTGCCTGACCTGGCTAAATTTACTGCCTCAGACTCCACTGCATCTCAACTGTCACATGACAGAAGTCAGGTCTGGTGAAAAAGGATTGTCCTTCTAAAGCACGCTTGGCGTCTGGGCAGCCTTTTCAAAAACTGCTTGCCGTAGCAAATAGTTCCCAAAATAGACAATAATAGCCCTTGTTTTGTAAGAGTCTCCTGCCTGTGAGGATTTCAGTGTTCTCAACATAAGTGGAAATAGGTGCACTCTCTGGATTTCCATCTCCCAGTTCCAAGCTTGTAGCTCGGGAAAAGCCCCCTTCATCAGATTAACCATAAAAGCCCCAATGTCGTTGTCTTCCACCCCTTCTTCAATGCCAAGAACTCACAAATTATTGTGTTGCTGTCTATTTTCATAGTCCTCCAGCTTCCACTGAATATCGTTAATTTGAGAGCCTTGTGCCCCTCTATGCATTTGAATCATAGCTATATCAGTTTGCAGAGCCACAGTCTGATCTTCAACTGCTGTTAGCCTCTTCCTGATCTCAGAACAGGGTTTGTCGATCTTCCTTATTACCCCTTGCAACTTTTTAGTGGCTAGCCTGGTCTTTTTACCATCAACACAGGTCTCCTTCTGATGCTGCTTAATTAATTTATAAATTAATATTAATGAGGGTTCATCTAGGTCTTTTCCAATTGCCTGTGTATCCCTGTCTTCCATATTGGGGTGCACTTGTCTTAGAGGTTCCAAGTAGATCTTCTGTGTAGCAGAGTAGTCCCATTTGAAATTGTCACTTAATCCATATTTAGTGGGCACATCCACTGGTGTCTATGTTGAGTCCCATCTTTACTATGTCTAGAGTGCTTCCGCCATCTGATTGCTGTTCCAGGTCTATCAGACAGACAATTTGCTGAGTCTCTAAGCCCGTCCTCATTTTTTCATTTTTCTCATTCGGTTCTTTTACCTTTAGAGACTGCATAATAATGTATTGAGCGTTTTCCATGTCCAGGGAGTTATACTAATTCCCTTAACAGGTACAATCTTTTTAACTTCTTCTCCTAAACGTTACATAATATTTAAAGAAAAAAAATGATCTAATCTTAAGCATGGCAATATCCGTATATTTCAACCGGCACAAAAGAGAGCAGTTACTTTATATATTGTATCTATCACTTTATACCAGAGGTCTTCAAACATTTTTGCTCTGACCCCCCTAAGCAAAAATGTTTAAGGTTAGGCCCCCCTCCAAAATTTTACAGCAAGGATTGGGTGAGTGGGAGGGAAAGGGCTGAGCGCAAGACGCATGGCTCATGAGATCATTTCAGGAGTACTTTGTCTATAGCTCATAAAGCACACTAAATATGAGACTTATAAAATAGCAAATGAATCAAACAAAAACAGTTATTGACCCAAAAATATTGCCCCCTATATTTGAGGTGTTGTGAGCCCCTCACACTCCTGGTCCTTAATGCAACTACACTTGTTGCACAAATGATAACTTAAGTCCTGAGTAGCAAGCTATCTCATCTGCCTCTTATACCCCTTTGCCACCATGCGGACCATCACTCTAATCTTGAAACAGGCCCTTTCAGAAAAAAAGAGCTTCCACATGTTGTCCTCCTTTATCTACAATGGTGCCCTTGGTCCTAATGTTAGAAAACATAATTGTGATGCAGTGGGTCCCTCTGACTCCTGGGCCCCAGTGCTGCTGAAACTGCTTCACTAATCGTAGCTACTGCCTTGCAAAGAGGGCAGTCTCCTCTGCCCTTTGTTAAAAACATGGACTCCTGTCTAGCCACACACCCTTCTCTGCCACCTCTTTGAGGCCAAACAAAGGTGTCTCCACTGCTTTAATTCCCCCCCTCCCGTGGGCTATTGCGCTGAGGCCCAAATCAGCACTGGCAAGTGTGCAGTGGTCCCTAATGTTAAGGAAGGAAGGATAGTAAACAGCCATAATTAAGGTTTAGCTGGCTCCTCATACCCCTGGTACCTGGTGCCACTGTACCTGCAATATCAGTGATTCTTTCTGCCCCTTTATGTTAAAAAGCTGAAAGGGTAACCTGGGCTCTGATACTAGCAAGGAAAATGGGCATCCACTCCATAATTGAGCAGCAGTGGCCACTTACACACCTGGCAGTATTACCTGTTGAACTAATGAATGGCCCTTTTTTATATATAAAAAAGGCTCCCTTATAGCGGCCCCTTCCTTGGGTTATCTCTCTGAGGAAGCAGTCTTTGGTCATTTTTGTAACCATAAATATTAGCCCCCCACACAGTGCTTTCTCTTCTGGGCCATCTCATAGGAGATTTATGAACTTCGCTCTTTTCCTCTTTCTCCTGGACCATTACTCTGAGGCCCTAGGGGTCAACAGGACCAGAGCTCTGCATCCGAATGGAACCCCGCTGCCTTCCTCCCTGCTACTCCCTGGACTCAACTTTTCCAAAAACGACTGCCCCTGAATGGTTAGTGCTGACTTTGAGGTGCCTCTGCTTGAAAGCAAGGGTGGGGTAATAGTGCAAACAGTTAAGGAAGAACCAAGGCTTTTTTTGTGTGTGCATTTTTATATAGCGCATACTTGACCCAAAGGTATCAGAGCACTTTACATGAGCACCAGTTGTATTACAGACGGACATGTATAATTATTTTTCAGGTGAAGGAAGATTAAGGGCCATATGTATGAAAGCAAAAATCATTCGCAAATGCTGCGAATCGCAAAAAGCAGCGTTTGCGACTGATTTTTCGCTAAACCACATGTATGACACACATTTTAAGAGAAAATTAAGAAATCGCTAAATTAGCGATTTCTTAGTCTGCGAAACAAGAAATCTGCGATTATCCTTGCTATTACTTAAATTGCGATTTCCTAATATTGTGAAATTCGCAAGAAGGATATCACAAAATAAGAAATCGCTGACACATGTAAGAAAAAATCGCAAATTGCGAACTCACAAAATTCGCAAATTAAGAAATCGCTATTAACACCAATTGCATGCAGGTGGTAAACTGGTGCAAGGTACTTAAACCACCCCACAATGCAACAAACCCACCCACAATAATAGGAATGTTCGTGATAGCCAGGAGGCTGCGTATTCGGGCTCTTGCACTGAGGAGAATGAGACAGGAGTGTATAGTCAGGCTGCGCATCACTCTGTTCCAGCACACTGAAGAGGACATCTATGACAAGTACAGACTGCACCCACATACCATAATGGACCTGATTGAGGAGCTGAAACCGTACTTGGAACACCCTACACGCAGGACACAAACAATTCCCACACATGTGCAGGTCCTGTGCTCCCTGCACCTCCTTGCGTCAGGGAGTTTTCAACGGGTAATAGCGGAGGTTGGTGGGGTGTCACAGAGTGCACTTTCGCGCTTCTTCCATGCCTTCCTAGATGCAATGCTACAGAGGCTCTCACATCACATTTACTTCCCCACCACCCAACAGGCATTACAGCAAACAAAACTGGACTGCTACTATATTGCACGTTTCCCCCACGTCATTGGCTGCATCGATGGGACCCATGTGGCCATCACACCCCCATCAGCAACTGAATATGTCTACAGAAATCGGAAATGCTACCATTCCCTCAGCAAGGTGGGAGTGAGGCTGCTCCGACTTGAGGTGTCCTCACTCTCGGCAGAGGCCATGAGTGCGCTGCCACCAGCTTTGGCTGTCTGCAGCTGCTCCACAGCAGTGGTCACCTGCGCAAGTCCTCGGGCAATATCCTGGCAGCAGTGTGCCATCTCGACCTGCATTGTTACGCTTCTGCGTGTGAGGGTGCTGGTGGTGGTGCAGAGGCGGTTCACGGCCTTTGTGTAATTGTGTAGGCGTGCATTGGCACGTCGGCCAGCCCTGTCATTGGCGGCTTGGGTGTCCCTCAAAGTGTCACATAGCTCATGGATCGCCCCTGCCATGGCCACGAAGCCCTCCCCCATGTTCTTCTGGTCCTTGTGTATGCGGCATAGCTGCCGATTAATTGACCGCAGTGCTTTGCTTTGCAGGCGCTGTTCCTGCAGCATGCTCTGTTCCAGGCCTGAGAACACGGACCCTTCTGCTTCAGTCGCAGTGCTGCTCCTGGGCCTTGATCTGGATGTCTCCTGTGGTCTACTCATTGGCGTTTGTGTGTCACGAATGGGCATGTGTGACACACCCTGACTCCCCTCTTTCCTGTCGGTGTCATCCCCTGTGGCAGGTAACTCGTCTTCAAATGGAGGCAGTGGGGGCACATGTGCGCGCTTCCTGCGCTGGATTGGCTGCTGCTCAGTGTCATCGCTGGTGTCTGCAGGTTGTGTAGGCTCCTCTCCCTCTGCGCTGTCTTCTTGTGCCATGCCATGGGCTGCGGATGTAAAGGGGACTACATAAGTTTGTGTTATTGTCTGCATGTGGCAATTAATAAAGTTCCTACAGTTTTTTTGGCTAACCTCTGACACTGTATCATTCACTTATCCCCAACCCACATGTTGCATTTAATTTCCTTAGTCTCATGGACACACAGTCAGACACAGTACTACGAGTCCCATGATGCATTGTTGGGTGTGCTGTAAGACCTGGCCTGGATTGACATTTTGGGAGTTTACTATGCGCATTTGGGGAAGTATGCATGGGATGGGGAGGAGTGCAGATTGATTTTGCATGCATCTTACCTTTACTGCTGGATGCAGGGTCGGAGCTGTCTATGTCAGCCACACCACCAACGCTCTCAGGCAGGAGAGTAGACTCCACGAGCTCCTCATGGGGGGTTGGCTGCTCTGCAGTGGATGGTCCTCCTCCAGTCTGATTTGCGTCCTTCAGTCTGGCTGCCACCCTCTCCTTGGACCTCTGGTGCATGTCGTACCACCGCTTGTGCAGCTCTTTGATGGTACGTGTGGTGACTCCCACTGCATTCACCTTATTCTGTATTTCCAGTCAGATTTTCCTCTTCCTCGCCTCTGGGACACGCAGTGCCTTCTTGCCGAAGAGGAGCTCATGGCTGCAGACCATCTCCTCAATGAGGACCTCCTGCTCCTTTTCAGAGAACTTATGTTTTCTCTTCGTTTTCTCTGCATCCTTGCCCAGCTGTTGTTTGGTGGAATCCATTGCTGGTTGCACTCTCCTGGGATGCCTCCTCACACTCCCCAAGCAGCCTCTGGGTGTGGCTCAGGTGAGCATGTGCAGGAAATCACTCCAGTTTCCTGTTTGTGATGTCATCAGGCTGCACCTGGATAGCAGATTCCCGTTTTTGCGATTTCTTAATTAGCGAATTTCGCTATTAAGAAATCGCAAAACGGGTGTCTGAGAATAATTTGCGATTTTTAAGAAATCGCAATCGATTTGCGATTAATTTGTTACATCCCGTTTAGCGAATCTCAATTTGCGAATCGCAAGATATCGCAAATTATGATTCGCTAAACGGGAGTTTGATACATATGCCCCTAAGTGATTTACCCAGAATCACAGGATGCTTGAACCTCCTGTCAAGACTGGAACCTTGTTCCCCATCTTCAAGGTTGGACACTATGGCCATTACACTACCACTCTTACCAGCCATTAATTGATTAGTCACTTAAAGCCATGGCCACTGGAATTATGACTTTCTGAAACAGAAGCGTTTTCTGCATTTTTATGGATTTACCGCATTTGCTACATAATCCATTATCTGTTGATAATCTGCAAATTTTTAACAAAAAAAATGGGATTCTAGTTCAAACGGATCGAAAGTTACTTAAAACGTGACTGGTGAAGTGTTCCAGAGCAGTAGAAGGTCCGTCATAAAGGTTGATTGGTCATCTTGCAGTTGCTTATTGATGTATTTGGGTATAATATTTCACCTGACAGTATTACCATGACTAAAAATGTAAAAAAAAATGACATAAAGCTAGCCACAAAATGTATCAGATTATGCTGCATAATTTATCTTTTCTTCTTGCATAATTTAATCATCCTTGTTGCATAATTTGGTCCTCTCTTGCCACATAATTCCAGTGGCCCTGCTTAATGTGTCAAAGATTTTTTTTAGAGGTAATGTAGGGGTGTTATCTTATACTTATAAAAATGCTTTCATTAGGTACAGTCTGATCACTTATTAATAAAAGCTATATTTTTTAGGAATGTGTTTTTATTTCAAACACTGCATCATTTTGTAGCAGCCTACGTTAGACTGTGTGATGCAAGGTTAAAATAATAACATAATATATTCACAGTGCTTTCTGTCACACGCTGGGACCTCACAGCGCTATTAGTACAAAGGTCACTATTCCCCAATGTGTCAATTAGGGTTCTATCATGTGTTGCTCAGGTTTCAGACTCTCAGTGATGGTATGTGCCAACTGAAGTTTCATAACTCAAAAGAGTACATGTACTAAGGGTTAGTTTAACTAGAGTTTATTATTCAGTTAATCTGTTTGCTCATTATTTTATATGCGGTTAGCTGACAACAAAAACAAAATACTCAGACTAGTTAGTTCTTTTCTTTTAGCCAACTTCTTGACACTCAGTGACCTCCCTTCACAGCACTTTGGGCTGCGTGTAAATGAAGACAGCCAAGAAATGCAGCAAATGAATAAGGCCGCAGTTCCAGGCTATCTTTATTTACATGTAATTGCAGAGGCATTTGCCCCCCCCTTGGAAACCATCCACGGACCCCAAGGGGGTTGCACCCCACAGTTTGAAGACCTCTGCTTTATACCTTGTAAACAAGGAGGTCTGCTGCAAAATGGAGTCAAATTAGAAATTTAAAAAATCACAAGCAGAACCCAATAACAATTTCGTTTTTTAGGGTCACACCGATTGCAAAAGGGATCACCATAAATACCACAAATTTCTTTTGTTATTCCCTTTCAGCTGTAGGTCTATGGTTAAACCTGTAACTTTATCGTATTCAGAGCACAGTGTGCTCCAAGAAGAAGATGCGTGATTGACCACACTCGCTCTCACTTATACACAACATTGAAGTAATCTTAGGTTTAGGCCTTCAACAACAATGGTCCTGATGAAAGCCACGAGACTCGCAAGGGCTTAAATTGGCAGAAACATGTCAATCTTATCACCAGGTTTTGTGGACTAATAAATTGCCCATATCAACACCGAACAGCTTTTAACCCCTTCCATGCTCATGACGGAACGGTTCCGTCATGAGCCACGGTTGAGCTGTGCTCATGACGGAACCGTTCCGTCATGAGCCCGCCCGCGCTCGAACCCTTCAGCACCGCGGCGGAATTCGCCCAGCGCTGAAGGGGTTAACCTTATACTGTTTTTATTAAAACGTCTCTTACTGGACAAGAGAACATTTTAAATATATGCCACTGTCATTAAACAGTCTCTCTCATGGTGGAGGATGTAGTATCACTTGGAGAACGGGACACTCAAGTGATAAAGACCCGATGATGACTCTATCCACCAGATCACGCAAGCAGAGATAAACATACACTGCAGGTCGTGACAGCGTGGTTGAGGGTCTCAAAACCAGGTTTTTTTAGAGACTCTGGTATCAAGACACATGGTTCATTCCCCCCTTTATGATTTTTAGCATGTTTAAAAACTATCATTTTTAAGAAGAACTCAGTGCAGTGCTATAATGTGACATAGTAATGTCAAAGTTTCTATGTTATTGAATTTTGAAGAGACTTTATCATATTTTACGTGATGCTTGCTGTATGATTTACATAGCAAACATTTTCAGGGCTCGGCTCATGCATGGTCTAACAGACTCTTGGCTCTCCCTGTTAATTTGTTGACTCGCCCAAGAAAGAGGACCCTAAGCCTTGGGGATGCCCATCCATCAGGGTTCTGAGACTTTTCAAAATGAAAGAAGCAAGAGTAGAGAAGTGTAAGGTCCGGCTGCACTGCTGGCATGTGAGGTGTGACTTATTCGGGAGAGCCCACACTGAGGGAAGGCATTTACTCATGTACAGGAATGCCAGGAAGTGTTTGTCGGGGTGCAGGTGAAAGCGAATGAGTTTGACTGCCCCCGGAGCAGGGTAGGAGAATTGGAGAGAGAGTGATTCGCGGTCTAAAGTAGTGAATGTCTTCTTGAAGTGGAGTACTGAAGGAAGGGGCAAGAGGGAGTTGGTCAAGTGCCCCAAGCAGATGGGAGATTGAGAGAGAGTTAAGATAACCAACCCCTGATCTTAATTATCTTCAATTTATTCCATTTCCTATCCACGGCTCCGATTGGCTGATCCAAACTGGGCCAATCACTCCCTGCTACATGCCAAACACCCACTACTCAGTCAAAGGATAATGCAAGAAATGCATTCAGGTCTTTTGTTGCAGGCATTGCAGCTAAAAAACTGCCCTCTTAGGAGAAAACAAACGTTCCCATGAACATCACTCCCACAACAGCTGCTCAACAATGAATTTAACTCCAAAATGAAGACGCTAAAAGGCTTGTCATGCAAATAAATATTACATTTTTATAAGCGCCACAGAAGCGTTTTAAAAATGTATCATATAGTCTCCAGAAACATGATATTGGAGACCGTGACATTTGTTAAAGAAGTGTTTTTTAAGTGTAGCCTAGAGACCGTTATAGATCTCTCGCCAGCCTCATCTAGTGAAATTATAGAGATACAAATACCTGCAAATATGCATACATAGTGGGGCTTTCAAGGGGGTGGGAGTGGTCAGCGTTAAAATTAAAAATGATTTATATACCTTTTCGAAGCACTCCTTCCTCCTAGGAAGCGCCTGTCCGGTACTATTGCATTTATGTAAATAATTTAGTTTGCTTTCGTCAAGATTGAGCTCTGTGTATGAGGTATACCTATTAGAAGATATTTAATACTATATATGAAGGCAACCAGCGGTTTCTTCCAGACAACCAAATATTTAGAATAGTGTCCTATTGGAAATTAGCATACAAATATTCTGTGCGATTTTTACTAACTTTAGGAATGCAATCGGATGATTTCATAAGGACACTGGTGGTAACTAGCAAGATTAATGGTAGGGTAGTAACAGGGAGAAAATTGGTACACAGCAAGCAGCTGAAATTGTAAATATGTGACATTTAGTGTATTTGTACAATTCAAGCATGGACATTTTTACTCGATGTCCGCGATGTATACGTTTGTGTTTCCCTCCACTGCCCAATAACACCCAGCTCCTAATTCCCCAGGCCTTGTTTGTGTTTCACACATACATACTACATGTATGCGATTGAATGCTAGTTCCTCTTTTTCCTAGGATCAGAATAAACATTGAAAGGGATATAGGTTTTGTCAGGCCTGTGTTTTGTAGCTTATCGTACAGAATGTTCCTTTTTCATTGCACAGAACTGTCTATTTGTTAGATCCTCACCAAGAATGTTCCTCTTTCATTGCACATTTCTGTCGATTTGTTTTTTTTAGTGCATTTTTTTATTTGCTATAAAACTCTCACCTTTGGTAAAGAAGGTACCCTGTGTGCTGCACTGACTCTTTCTACCACTATTGTTCTCAGCGGGCGAGGAAGCATCACGCTGTTAAATGGCAGGTCCGGGATCTTGGATGCTGCCTCTAGATTTTTGCCTGGCTTAGAAGTGTCAGGGAGTATGAGATAAAGTCAAGAGCCTCCCTTCAAGCTAGAAGCAGGTATGATCAGTGTGTCTGTTCTCATACAGAGCTCGTTGCATCATTACTGGCGTCCTGTGTTGTTATTTCCTCTGTCTTCTGATTCTTCTGACAAACTGTCCATCCGCTCCACAGCTCATGTCACTTAAACCCACATCCCTTGCATCACTGATATAAGTAATACAGTAGCACATCAGCCAGAATGTTAGAAACCAAAAGCTGTAAACACATTGGGCCTGCTTCACAACCATTTACATAAAGTAGTACTCCAACTTCACCTACTACTAAATGCAATTCAGAAACATACAGTCAGAGATCTCTGTCTTCTTGTCTTTTCAGTACAGAGAACTCTGCCTCGGTGACAGAGCTCTCCACACATGTAAGTAAAGGATTTAGTAGTAAATGTGGGAGGGACAAGAGATAGTGGTAGGGAAATGGGAAGTAATTACTGCCAAGTGGATGAGGTTAAGGGAAGAATATGCTAACACAAAACACATAAGAGTAAGACAATTGCTATCCAGAAAATACACTATTAATTCTACAAAATCCCTACTAATCACAAAGCAGGCTTAAATGTACTTCGGGCCAGCCTTAGGGTAAGTCAAGTGCTATACACGGACAATCAATGGTACTGTAACATACTTGAATAGAAAACAGTTAACATGTTCAAATAGAAAACAATGGAGGCAGGCTAACACACTAATATCCCATATATTAATTCAAAACTTGTATATAAGTGTATATATACTAAAATGTAATTAATCAACAAGAGAGAAAGGGAAAGCGGAGCCAATCTTGGTCCCCCTAATACTCAATACATAAACAACAAAGGAATGGAACTAAGGAATCGTGAGCCAATAAACGAGATAGAAAAAGTCACTCTTATTTTGTAAAAGAACCCTCACTCACCAACCTAGTTGGTGACATGCTTCATCATAGGGTTCCCACCAGAGAGGCTGAGTGCCCCACTGGTGTGCTACAATGCCTGGTTACAGCGAAGCGGGTTTTTTTGAGTGTGAAAAAGTGATGGTGCAAAGAGTTATGTGTTAAAATTACCTTTATTCGCCCAATAATAGTTCAATAATGGGGGAATAAGGTAAAGGATAAAAGCAGTATAGTGGATTTTGTGGACTGGGTAAATTGGCCAGTTACATCCTATGGTAAAGCAAAAACAACGGTCTACATGTTTCAGCCTCCTTGTGCCAATCGCAAGGCTTTGGTCAGGACCAATCTGCCACGGTGGCATGCGCACCCTAACCTGAGGCAGAAACACAGAGGTACCGCATAACATATGGTTCTCGTACCACCTTCGGAACTTTGTTAGAAGGCCAATCAATCTGTAAAACAAACAGACAGAGAGACAGACAAAACATAAACATTACGTACACTTCTGTAACCACATATGTCGCCCAAAGAGTGACCAGGCTCATGCTGATGATAGTGCTAGTCACAAGAGTTGGGCTCATGCTGATAATAGTGTTGCCATGTCAAATCACAACTTGTAATTAATCGTGATAGTGGCACATAAATGCTGAACCTCAATTATTTTGTGTCAGAGATAATGCACTAAGTGATTACCCTTAAGATGTAATATTAGCATCCATAGTTTGTGACGTTTGCGCGCTTTTACTTTGGCTCGCTGATGCTGGCATTACCAGTAGATATATATATTCATATATTACTGTATAGGCGGTGAACTTGACTACTTAAAAAACAAACGATGGAATAGATTAATTTAAAACACAAGCATGGTGAAGCTTGTGATATTTAAAGTAAGATCGGCAAATTACATCCAAGATGGAGAATACGCTTACTTTCAATGTATGCAAACCTAACATCACAGGTCCGGCGGTGGCTTATAGTCACCACTACGGGCAGAGAGAATCAGTGGCACGGTGTTAAAATGAGTATGGCTGTCATATTACCCAAAGCTGTTCCAATGACTATTCAGGTACTTACTCCGTCAAAGCCAGACACTCGTTTGGCACCTAGACTCTCCTGTCGCGAGGACCCCGCCGACAGCGGGGCCCTCGGACTGAGCGTATTTATACGGAGGTTTGGCCGTACGATCGGTGTCACGGGACCAGATGACATCACTGCGTGGTATTGAGATTGATATAACTTAATTCAGTATATGACAACTGTAGCGATCTTTCTTGATCTTAAAACCGGACGATACTAGTGATGTAAAAATACTCCCAGAAGTCTGTCCAGCAATATACTTTCATGATAGTGAAATCATGGGCTCAATTTAAATGGCACAATATATTCTGTGCAGATTTTCGGGCTACAAAAAATGAAGAATGAACTCACGAGGACTTGGTCGATGGTGCAGTATCAAATGGCCATATCTCTAAACACGAAGCTGAATTCTTGACGACAGGTGATGAGATTATCCCATACTTCTACACTTTACCAAAAACGCACAAAAATAGAACTCCTCCTCCGGGATGTCCTATCGTCTCGGAGATCAGTTCCCTCTTGGAGCCACTATCGCGCTTTTGCAACTTCTTTCTTAAACCCTTGATAAAACAAACATGTACTTACCTTAAGGACACCAAGAGCCTCCTAGCACTTTTACAAAATCTAATAGTGGATGAGGACTCTACGACACTGGTGTCACTAGACATCGAGAGCCTGTACACAAGTATGCTACAGGATGATACAATCAAGGTCCTTGGTGAGGCTCTGGATAAAGCCACAAGGGACTACAAGACCCCAAAAAATTTCATCATTGATTGTGCGACCCTGGCCTTAAAACAAAACTTTCTTAAGTACATAGAGGACCTGTTCCTGCAGACAATAGGGACTTGGATGGGCAGCACCTTCGCCCCAAGCGTAGCAGACCTCTACGTACATGATTTTGAACAAAAACTTATTTTGGTGGCAAGTAATCCTTTTTCGTCCTATATTTCCTTTTGTAAAAGGTATATAGATGATGTCTTGATAATTTGGCAAGGACCGGAACAAACATTCGAAGAATTCCTTCAATGGATCAACACATGTGACCCTAATCTTAGGTTCACACAAGCTTTTGACCACAATGAAATGGTCTTTCTTGATGTGGTCATTTCAAAAACTGAAGGCCAGCTACTCACAAAGACATATCATACACCTACAGCCAAGAATAATCTATTGGAATTTTCGAGCTTCCATCCTAGGCCTTTACGAGAGAACCTTTCCTATGGACAATATTTACGGCTCCGACGGAATTACAGCAAGGTGACGGACTACCGAACTCAGTCAGTCGAGTTAACCGAGAAAGTGCCCAAACGCGGATACCTGGATCAAATCCTTAAGAAAAGTTGTAAACCGGCCAGAAACCAACCCAGGGAGGTTCTCCTTTACAGACATCCCAAAGCAGAATGATGGAGTCCCCTTGACCTGTGTTACGATATACAGTGTCGCCAGCAATGCAATTACGAAATCTATAAACAAACATTGGAAGGTACTGACGAGTAACAACATGAAATGGGAAAAGCCCTTATTTTCCTCTAAAAGGATGAGAAGCCTTAGGGATGCCCTGGTACATACTCGCCCAAAGAAAACAGACAGCGAAGACAACCTGTCTGTACTCAATGCCTGGGGCCTACCGAAGGTCACGGGACATTTTCCGTGTGGCACATGTAGTGTTTGTCATCTCACCACACCTACTAAAACCTTAAACCTTGAACACGGCAAAACATGGATACAGAAATCACATACAAACTGTAATTCCAACAATGTGATATACCTTATCACGTGTCCATGTGGATTAGGAATGACCACACGTAAAGTCAAGCAGCGTTTGTGTGAGCATCAGAGCAATATCCGGTGCAAGAAAAGCCCAACCAAGATGACTGAGCATTTCCTGCAGGCCAACCATACTGTAAATGATTTGCGCTGGACAAATACAAGTAGGAGACAACACACAGAGAATACTATTTGAAAAAGAACAATGATGGGTGTACCACCTCTCTACATACAAACAGGGCATGAATGACAACATTCCCTGGGGATCTGTGCTAAATGCCCCTATTTATCCAAGGTTGTATTAACACCATCATGGCAGAATCTGTGATATACATGTATGTATATATCCCACTCCTATATGGAAGTGGTGCTCTTCTTTACTAGCGAGCTTTATCACGCTAGTATATATGTAACTCCACCAACTGGCCTTCAATGATAGCTAATATCCTAGACATGCATCTATTTGTGTAGTATACATTGTGCCAGCCACCTAGCACTTTATAAAAAACAGGGGATTGATTCTATTAAGGAGTACAGAGGTTGGAATCCCAATACTATAGTCAAAAAAATGTTATCTCTGACACCATAAATAATACAAACTTTAGCTTACCAGATGGATTTTTATTTTCCACTGGTTTGCAATTGAATGCAGATCTATTTTTTGTATTCCATCAAGACATGTTGATCCTATGCAGCGCTCACTTAAACAAAAAATGAGTGCTCAGTGCAATTTTACAATACATTCATAAGGAGCAAGCACAAAACAAACTTACATGTAAACACATTGACATATAAATAAATAATATAGTCAACACATAAACCTTCTTATACAATTTACAAACATCAAATTCTAGAAGTTTATGTACAAAGAAAAGTCCTACGCTCTTTGAACGAGAGTACAGGGACTCCTTTTCGTAAGGCCCTCACGGTACAATAGTCTTTTTAAATGCCAGGGCGAGGTCGCCTCCGAGTTTGGAAACCAGGTCTACAAAACCGTATTGTATAGTTTACAGGTAGTGACAGCGACTTGACATCGATTTGTCCTGGATTCTCTTAGGCTTGCCTCATCACGAAAATAACCAACGCGTTTCGACCTTCTGCATGGCGCTTTTTATCTCAAAGGTCTTCATCAGGGTAGATGTATTTATACGAAGGACTGAAGGTATCTATTTATATAAAGAATACAGTTACTAATCGGGACTTTTGAAAATGTGAGAAGTATTTACAGGTGAAAAGTTTAATTTAAATGAGAGTATTACGTACCTAGTCTGTGATTAGGGGATTTCAGAATCCTTAACTCTCTTAGTCGAGGAAGGATCTTTAGGCTATAACAAAAAAATGGACAAAAGCATGTTTACTATCAAAAGTCTTCATGCTAGTCTCTTTAATGTTTTTTTTTTTAAAAAAGGGTTAAAGAAGTGTTGCCAATGTTAGACCCCCCGATCCTACACCCGCGAGTGCCCAGGGTGAAAAAGATCGCTAGGGGGGGGTGGCAAGGGATGTTGGAACGATGTTCAGAAAAATTAGTTATGTGAGCGCACAGGAGAAACGTTCGTTATCTGTGCCTCACAGTAATTCTATATTATTATTTCCTTTTATTAGCGAGAGCCGTGTGGGGACCGGCCGTCTAATCGGTGTACATGCGGATAGAAACCATGTCTTCCATATAGACCCAGGTGTGGTAACCATTGTTAATGCATCCAAACCTTACCTTAATTTACCGAAAAACGGCTTCTACGGTGTCTTTTGACGAGCCCCAACGGCCCGGCTGCAGGAAAGCCGTACTCTTTTTAGGTAGGGTGCGTCTCAGTCTTAGAGCTTCTGACATAGAGTTAGTCCTGTGCCGCCCTACAATGCTCCCTTCTTTTATTTGTGCTCTAAGCAAGGGCATTCTTGCGGTCGCACCAGAACCAACAACTAAGTATTTCCGGGTTCTGAGACTGGGGATGGGACAAGGGGCGGTTCTCTTGTGACGTAGTTCTCGTTCGTTACCATGGTACCAGACGCTGTAGCCGTCAAACTTTATTTAGTCAAGCTTCGACAAACGGTTTGAAGCTGCCGTGTTTACTTATGGTGTATGCAGATAGTTGGAAATTTATGAGCATACATTACTACGGGGTTTACAATTTTAAAGGAACTTAAATACTGCCGTAGCTGCTGCAAAATACATTTAAACACTGGTGGTAGAGTGCCAACATATTTACATTTCATTGTAAATAAACTGGAATTAAAGTAAAAATTAAGAGTTGATACAGAAAGGAAGGAAAGAGAAACTGAGGCGAGGCTTACTCAAACCCAGTGGTTAAGCTCACTGAGTTCATTCAATCCATTATCAATTGTATTAAGATACATGATGCAGCAACTCTTAATTTTTACTTTAATTCCAGTTTATTTACAATGAAATGTAAATATGTTGGCATCGTGACATCGTGCAATACACTTGTCGGATAACCTCGTTGGATGAATCTTTCTCTCATCCTTTTCAATTCTTTTTCAAATTGTACTTCTGTTGAGCAGATTCTTTTTGCTTATAGTATTTGGCTATATGGAATACTCCATTTTAATTCCAATGAATGCACACTGTTGGCTTACAAGACCGAATTTGTAATCGTGGCTTTTCGGTGGACTTCCATCTTTAACATCTAGATTTACATCCAAAAGTTCACAATGTGTCTTGCTGACGATCGAAGCGAATTTGATATTAACCTCATTGTTGTTTAGTGTTACAGTAAAATTCTCCATTTCTGTTATCTCTCTGTCCCACAAAAAATAAGACATCTATGCAACTACACCAGAGCATGACCCTTTCCATATAGACGTTGTTATCCTCACTCCTTCTCCCACCAGCCCATGAATTAATTTGCATAGGTAGGATGAAGAAGGTGCCCATGGCCGTGCCCTGTAACTGGAGGTAAAACTGTCCATTAAAGGTGAACACATTATGAGTAAGGCCATATTCCAACATGTTCATCACCATTTGGGTGTCCATCTGCTCGGCCTTACTGCGTTCTTTACGCAAGATCATGCCACTTCTTCCCGCACAGGCCCGAGCGTTAATAGTCAGGTGTACCATTCTTAGTCGCCTTCACTATTGCAACGCATTGCTGCTCGAGTCCCCAGCTGTACTGTTAGACCGACTCCAAAGAGTCCAGACGGCCGCCGCCAAACTAGCCCTTGGCTGGACCAGGAGATCCTCGGCCACAGCAGCTTTAGCCGAGCTGCACTGGCTCCCTCTGAAGCAGCGAGTAGCTTTCAAAGCACTCTGTATTGTTTTTAAAGCACTACACGGAGTCAGGCCTAGATCCCTGCAAACCATGTTCACCTGGTACACCCCTACCAGAACTCTCCGCTCAGCCTCAGCCTGCCTTGTCACGGTACCATGATTCAACAAGGTCAGGACAGGGGGAAGATCCTTCAGAGTGTCAGCCGCAAAACTTTGGAATAGTTTGCCTGTCGACATCTGCCAAACATCACAACTCCTTCCATTCAGAAAGCGGATTAAAACCTGGCTTTTCCCTTAACTACTTCTCTGGCAAACCGTTCTCAGTTTCCCATCACTTTCCACCTTAGGAGCAACTTTCCCAGCGCCAGGATACCTGCTAGGTGACAGATGCGCTATACAAATGTTTTTAAATAAAAAAATAAAAAAATTCCAAATGCTCAATTGGTCTTGCTCTTAAAAAGTGTTTGATTACTGTGATGCCATCCTTGTGATTAATAGATGCGTAAAGAGAAACTACATTGAGAGTTAGCATGACATACTCAGTTCTCCATGGTATTCGATCCAACTTTTGCAGAAAGTCAGTTGAGTCCATCAAATATGAGGGTAGAGATGTGACATATGGTTGTAAAAGCAAATCAAGAAATTGTGAGCAATTTTCCATTAGTGAGCCTATTGAGCTCAGTGTTGGCCTGCCAGGTGAAACTTCTACATACTTGTGGACCTTTGGTAAGAAATAAAAGGTGGCCATTTTAGTATGTTCAATTTTTAGATACATATATTCCTCCCATTCCAGTAAGTTTTTTCATTCCAAATTTGAAGCTTCATGTGGAATTCTTTTTCCATTTTCTTTAAAGAATTTGACAAGAAGCTTTGACAATGTGTCGCATTATTAAGCTGTCTTCTTGCCTCTTTTAAATACAATCCTGGCCATTGTAACTGTATTACCCCCTTATCTGAAGGTTTTATAAAGCATGGATCTTTTTTCAGAGTTGTAATATCCTGCCAATCTTTGCAGGAGAAATCTTCCGTCCTTTCTGTTGCACAACTTGCCTCTCATTTAATTCAAATCATCAACTGTTAACTCATGAACCAATTTGATTTTGTTACCCAGAGGTAACTGTGGGCAGAATTTTAATTTTCTTTTGCATCCACTTTGAGCTATTCATCTGTGGTGAAACCCATCTGGTTCAATTTCTTCACATCAGTGGTTGTTTTTCATATGTATTCTCCATGTGTCTCACTACTTCTCTCAGTTGTTTTTGTACTAGATCATGTTTTTATTGGAATTCTTTTTTTCTGATTCTGAAGCTGACCATGTGCTAGATCCTGGATTTCCAATAATTTGGTTATGCTTTCTATTCTAAAGGATGTGGGGTTCTGTTGCTTGATCTTCCTGTGTTCTTCTTCGGCTGCAATTGAAAGTGCGCTTGCAATTTCAATTTCCTAATATATTTATACAGTTCAGTTTTTGTGACGGTAAAATCTGGAGTTACTGTGCAGCAATAAGTATGGAGTAGGTTCAGAATTCTTTCTTGGTTCAGATTGAGGGTGACTTTTGATAAGTTTATTACTGTAGATTTCATACTTTAAGGATAATTCTTTTCAATAGTTGTTCCTTCCTCTGTTGTTAAGTTCTCCCTCTCTCTTTGCCCTTTCCTCTGACTCTTGCCCCTCCTTGTTCTACTCCATCTTTTTCTTGGTTTCCTGTTCCGGGGATTCCCCCCATCTTGATGCGCAGACATCCGTAGTATTTGCAGTTGCCAGTTAAAATCCAGTTGCTCTGCAGGTACTTCATCCGCACTTAAGCCTGCATCCAAGCTCATTTCACTTTCGCTTGGTCTTTCTCTACGAGGTCTTTCTACTTTCTCCTTCATTCTCAGGTGATCAAATATTTTGGCAAAAGTGAATATTTGACCATGTTGAATATATATCCCTCTTCAGCTCCTTTACATGTCTTTGTCAAAAGGACAGGCGGCACTAACATAGGTGTTAGCCACAATTTTTATTTCATTTTCAGGATCTTCACAACAAGTGCAAAGCGTGCGTTAGATGGGGCGAGGCATTTCACCTTCAACTGGACCACAGAGTCTCTAGATACAAACACTCTATTTAAAGTGACATAGTGAATTAAAGTTCGTCCACAATTTCTAAAAATAACTAAATGCTTAGACTAAATACAGAGCATTGTCCATCTTCAGGCTCCATCACAATGATTTAGTTTGACCTTGCTCTCTCACATTGTTATTGTGGTGTACCACAATTTTTACAATAATATTCCTGCATTTTCCTTTTTATTTTTGTGTGTGACATCCCAAACACAATAACAAATGTAGAAATGTCCAACAAAAATGAGTTTGAGATAAGCGTCTATTAGGGAGACTCATATGATCACTGTAATTTACAAAGAATGCCTTATATGTCACCCCCAAAAAATTACACATCTCCGCACAGATTAACAAATGAAAGTAGCTTAGACTTGGCAGACAGTCTATCAATACCATTTATTTTCACATTCTCTTCAGCAATTTTCTGAATGTCTTCTTCTACTAATTACATATAGGTGAGAAGACCCATTTAGTGTGTATAATGATATCCAACATTTTTTGACTTGGAAATGCCCCGTACATGTTCATGAATCATAGAGTTATCTAATATCACTCATTAATCTCTATTCAAAGTTCATTATTAGGAACCTAATGAAATTAAAATTGAATACATTTAGGTATTGGAAATTAATAAAATACTAATGCAAACATAATGCTTATAATTTCATGCACTTCCGAGAAATTTCTTTTTTACAGAGGGGTTAAGGGAATCATCGTGTTCCACTTGTATCATTTCAAATATTTATTTGCTTTAGTCTAAACACATCCATGCAGAAGTATTATGAAGCACTAAAGTGCGTTATGATTTCTCATAGTTCAAAAGTGCCTGTGTTAAAATGCTTGGTTGCCAAAGTGCATATTAGTTCTCATCTTATACGATGCTAAAGAATTTAAACAAAAAAGTACATGTTGAATCTCATTTCATGAAATTATCCTAAAGCATCCAATATATTAGACCTGGGCTAAAATTCCGTTCCGCTTGCGGAAATAGCAATAATTTGACATTTTCGCGTTCCGTGGAGAGCGTGAATATGTCAAAATTTCCACAATCCTCATTTTACCGGAAATTTTTTGCTTGCTCGCGCTGTAAAATAATACATTCTCGCGTGCGTGCGATCGCCTAACCTGAATCCCCGCGTTCGGCGACAAGTTTTCCCAATCCGGTCGCGTTCTCCACGAGATGTTGGATTGTTGGTAGCCATTTGCGTTGTCTCGCGACAGTTCGTGCCCGCAGTAACGTCATTCGTCGTGGATCACGTCTTGCTTCTCGCGATCATGCACCACGAGACAAGTGAAAACAAGATGGCCGCGCCCGTGAGCAACCGCATGGGTAAGTTGGCGAGCCGCGACCGCGCAGAAAATACCGCGAACGGGTGGGAAAAAAACTTCCGCATCTTCGCGATATTTCCGCGTGTTTGCGGAGATTTTTAACATTTTCGCGATAATTTGCGAAAGTGAATTTCGCAAATTCCGCCCACTCCTACAATCTATCAATTATACATCGGATATTCTCAATTGCAAAAGCCATACAAGGACAAGTATTATGAACCACTAAAGTGCATTATGATTTTGCATAATTTAAAGGAGTCTGTGCTTAGTTGCCAAAGTGCATGTTAGATCTCATCTCATATGATAATGAAGTGCTTTTGACAATGAGGTGCATATCAGATCCCAATTCACGAAATCATCCTAAAACATAATAATACATCAGATATTCTCAATTGATATAACCATAAAATGTTTTTTCATTTGCCATTGTCCATTAATCTCAAAAGTCACATTTCAAAAGAGGAAGGCACAGGGGTGTCCATTCCATATACCTCATTTTGTTATCTTATAAATGAACATGTAGTTATGCATCCAAGTTGTGACTAAAAAAAGCCTCCGTTTCCAGGAGTATAATTAATCTTGATTCCATTCTTCTCAATTTTAAATCACAATTGCCTCCTCATTCCTCTAACTTGATGTGTTTAAAACCAAAGTAGCTTAATTCATTTGAGCTACCTTTGTGCTCCTCCCAGAAAGGCTTTGCTACGAAGCCTAAAAAATCCCTGTTCATTATTGCACTGATGTGCTGAAAAATCCTAAATTTGACTTTCTTGGTTGTGCTACCTACATAGCTTTTATTGCAGGTGCATTGCAACACTTACACAATGGGATCTGTTTCAAATGTAATGTGTTCTTTGATTTTCTGATTTTCTGTTGCTTATTGTTACATTGTTGCATAGTTTATATGTTGTTTTGTTTACCTCATAGCAACAAGCATTGCATTTTACACATTTCCAGAGGCCCATTTTTTCCTTAGTTAGCTGATTCAATTTTGTGGATTTTAAAGATGGCCTATAGCTTTGCCTTAGCATGTCGCCAATAGAAGCCACTGTACTATAGGTAATTTGTGGGTGATCAGTGAGGATTTATTTGAGATATTCATCCATTAAAAAAATAAAAAATTAAAAAAATAATAAGATTTTCCACTTTTTCCTTGTGAGTGCCTTTAATTTAGAATACTTTACATTGTGATCCATTCAATTTCTTGTTTCAAATCATTAATAATTCCTTCCTCTTCTTAGATCAAGCTCCTAGTAAAGCATTCTGAAGAACATCAAATGGATAGCCTCTCTGCTAATATTTCCTCGGCCTAGATTTTTGCTGCAAATTGTTTTTTAATGTACGCTTCAATGTCCCAAAAGTCAATTTTATCAGCACTGATGGAATGAGTGAATTTTAAGTTGTAATCATTTTCATTTAAGGAGAAAATAAATGATCTAAGCTTTCCACAGCTCCTTCCCAAATGACAAACGAATCATCAATGGAGCAAGTTCATAGTTTGACATGTTCCAATGAGGTTACATTACTCCCTGTCCATACAACTTCTGCTTCCTACCAACCCATCATTAAATTTGCTTATGTTATAGCAAAAGAAGTCCCTTTTGCCATCTCTTGTTTTTACAGGTAATAATGAGTGCCATTGAAAATGAAAGCATTATGACTTAGGGAAAATTGAAGCGTTTCTAATAGCGTATCTGAATGTTACATATAGCTCCCAGATCTGCCCTGTTTATTTAAGTTTTTTTTTTAGTAAGCCAATATATAACACCATTATACAAAATAAAATATTTGAAATGAAAGCACATCAGTAATACAGGAAGAAAAGATCAGGATTGTGTATAATCACTACTACATAAAAATCATATATCACATACTTCATAAGATCGGGCTAATATCACAAAAGATATCTAGAAATCCAATAGTAACACAGGAGAAGTTCACGCCTCGATATGTGCTATATGATCTAACATGGCTCCCCATATTTTTATACCAAGTCTACATGTATCGGACTCTTTGATGGCATACAGGCTGTACTCTAGATTACATATGGCGTATAACCTTCCTCTCCATATTTCGAATGAAGGGGTTCTTTCTGCCACAGGAGTGAGGTTATGCATAACCAGGCCACTGCTACTGCTATAAAAATTAAATACCTGGATTGATATATCTCACGGCTAGTCATAGACTCATCCAGCACTCCCAAGATCATAACCGTTGGTATAATAGAAATCTGTACCCCGATTATTCCCACTCGGAAGGTCTCGATCACCCAATAAACTGTCTCAGCTTTGGACATATGCAGAACGTATGGAGACCATCTGCCTGATCAACCCCACATCCTGTACATTTGCCATCATTCGACCCACCCCATTGAGAGATTTTGGCCAGGGTTTAATATAAATTGAAGATGGTCCTATAATGCTGTGCTTTAAGATTGGAGTATATCAAAATCTTCTCACCTAGTGCAATGGAGTCTTGTAATATATCACCTCCTTGAGATTAACGAGTCTTCCATTTGTGATTTTGTATCTCCAAATCATCCTGCTGCGTCTCAGTAAGGGCTTGATAAAGAGTGACAATCTTCCCGTGTCCTCTAACTGCCTCAATCAGATTATTTTTTTGGGCTAATGTTCCTTTATTTAGTTTCCTCTGTAGAAAGTCCAGAATCTGAAAATTCTTTTGGTAAAGAGTATTCCACTGCCAAGTTCGAATAGGGCAGGATACCATCTCCATCAAAAAGTTTCCCCAGTGTAATTATACACTTTGGTCTCCATCTGGCCATAGTGGTATGCAAAAAGATAGATGGTAATAGTAGTGATGCAAAAGTAGGCATACAGTGGCAAATCTGACTAATCTGCAGACGTCTTCGAACCTGCTGCCATGCTTTACAGGCTGGTTAGACAACCTTGAATCAAGTTTTCTTATAGTAGCTGGGTTCTAGATGTTAAAAAAACTTCTCTGAGCCTCAGGGACCAACAGCATTTGGAAGATAGGTGGAGCCTTGGCTACCTCAGCATTTCCTTCACCTACAAGCAAAATTCACATATGTTGGAGAAGTCAGGCCCAGTAATAAAATGTAAAGTTAGGTACAGCCCAACCCCCACGGCTTTGAGGTAGATTCATGTACTTCATTGCCCGGCATGGTTTACCTTTGCCCATATAAAGCTACTACAGATGGACTGTAGTTTTTGAAGTTGATTTGTATTAAGCTCCAAGGGTACAGATCTAAAGTCAAAAAGTACCCTAGGTAGTACATTCATTTTTAGGACATTACATCTTCCAGCTATTGAAAGGTGTAAACATTCCATTCTGTCTAGCTTACTTTACATTTTTCACAACATGGAATCCCAGTTAGCAGATACCATTTTGTCCAGACAAGTTTTAATTCAAACACCGAGATACACTGCTTCCTCAGTGACACTAGGTTAATTAAAATAAGTTTGTTTAGTACATATGACGTGAGTTTTAGCTATTTTTCATTTATAGCCCTAACCCTGCCCAAATTAAACTGCCATCCATTCAATCTCTAATAATGCTGAGCCTGGTTCAGGGGCGACAACAGCTATACCATCAGCATAAGCTAGAAGAGTGGTTCCCAAACTTTTGACTCCTGAGGACCCCCATTGAGTCACCACTGGAAGCCGGGGACCCCCAAGCAATTTGTAGGATTTAAATTTCAAACATTAAAACAGTAATTCGAAAAAAAGAAACACACGTGTGCACACAAAACAAATACTCAAATTACTAAGGATTTTAGGGGCATATTTACAAGTCCCTATCGCCAAGGGTACGTCACTTTTTGTGATGTTCCTGTGGCAGTAGGGGCTTCGCCTTATTTACAAGGCAGCGTTAAGCCACTTATTGTGACTTAACACTGCCTTGTATATAAGGCCCCCTTTCACGCAATGCTTAGCGTGAAAAAGGTGGGCAGTGGGAGTTGCAGTGGGCGTTTCACTTCAACACCCATTGATTTTGACGCTGCCCTCTATTTACAAGGTCAGCTGAAATAGGAGACCGCACCGAAATTAAGACCATGAAAAACCTGGTCTTAACTTGGCGAAATGAGGAGGAATGCCTTATTTCTCCTCGTTTTTGCTTTTTCCAACAGAAAAAGCAAAACGCCTTTGATTGTTTATGTTCAGGAAGGTGACCCTTTCTGCACATAAACAATCTTTAATAAAAAATAACGTTTTGTAACTTCCATGTGTGCTGCATTAGGCAGCACACATAGAAGTGACAAAAAGGCATTACAAAATTGTTCATGTGCAGGAAGTGGGAACATAGCAGCATCAGGATAATGATAGACTGGGAATAAACATATGTTGCTAATTTTTACCATGCAGTTTGCAAGCAGCTCTTTGATGACAGTTTATAGGACACTGTGCTAGATTACGAGTGTCCCTTATATGAATTGCACAATGACAAAAGAATCTCTGTGACAAAATCAGTAACCCACTGACCTATGCACATAAAATTCTGTTTTTTAAAATGCATTGTACACGTTCTTTGCAGTAGGCATATTAACCCTCTGTGTCACATTAGATAAGTCAAAGCTGCTACTGGACAAAACTCTCATCTCTCTCCAGCAGGTACATTAATCGCTGGCCTTTTCTTGACACTTTTATAGTTGCTCGAAAACTGCTAATTTTACAAGGAACTTTGCAGTGCTTTTAAAACTGCTGCCTGCGGACCCCCTGGGAATGTGCCACGGACCCCTGGGGGTCCTCGGACCCCAGTTTGGGAAACACTGAGCTGCTAGAACCTTAAACTGCTCCTGTCCATCTTGCACTGGTTTAATATTTGGACTATTTTCCAACAAGTTCAAAAATGGATTAATATATAGCGAAACCAATAAGGGGGGCAGGGACAACCTTGTCTGGTCCCTCTAGATAGCAATATAGGATTAGATGCTAGCCCAAGCGCCCAGATTCGAGCACTGATAAAACCTGGGCCAAAACCTTGCCAGAGCATATTTGCCCACTGAAAATTCCCAAGAGACACAGTCAAACACGGTCAAACTCCTTTTCAGCGTCAAGTAGCACCATTCCAAGTGGAGCTTGATGGATATTAGCCAGGTCCAGCAGGGTAACAACCCCGCTGATGTGGTTTACCATGCCTCTTTCTGGGATGAAACCATGTTGATGGGCTAAAACTAGAAATAAGTCCCGCTAACTGTGTGGCCATGATCTTTGCGTAGATGTTACCAGCGCAATTTAATAAAAAAATTGGTCTTTACGACCCGGGCAATATGGGAGACTTACCCTTCTTTTTAAAGATGACTATATTAGCTAGGTCCCATGATGCTGGAGCTTGCCCTTTTTGTGCCTCCAGAAAAGTTGTGAGCATATCTGATTTTAGCTCTTGCAAAAAAGTTTTGTAAAATTCTAGAGGCAACTTATTGGGACCGGCAGCTTTACCGGCTGTCAGAGAGCTAAAGGCCTCCACAAGCTCCTCTGGTGTAACAGGCTCCTCCAAATACTCACAATCTTTTAGGCTAAGAATCCTTTTATATGGATCCTTCAAATAAGACTCATGTTTCTTATTACCTTTCTGGCCCACAGTATAGAGATCTTCATAGAATGCCCTGAATACTTTAAGAATCTCAGATGGTGTTTGAACCAACATCCCAGCTGAGTCTTCAATAGCGGCAATTGCACTTTTGGACTCCTTACACCGAATCTTTTTTGCCAGACATTTACCAGTTGCCTCACCAAATTCCTAACATTGCCTTTTAAAAAGGTAATATTTATTAGCATTCTCTTTAGACCAATGCACGTTAATTCTGGCCTTGCAGCGGACAACGTCAGTTTGCGCCTGGGTAGTATCTAGTTTCCCTTGAACAGATGGTATAAAACTCTGCTCTACCTTCCGGAGACCCTCATATAGACCCTGCATTAACTGCCTTTGCTGTTTCTGAATATATAAACGAAAGCTGAGGATTTCCCCCTGGAGCCCTGCCTTTAAAGACTCCCAAACTACTATATGAGAGGGAAAGTTCCGATTAATAGCCAAAAATTGATTTAGCCACTGACGAATGTGACTAACAAAGGACTCATTGAGCAATTGCCTCCTATCAAATGAGAAAGACCCACATGGTTGTATCAGACCATGTACTGCGAGATCCAATAGCAAAAGGATTATGATACGATGTAACTCTGGGGCAAACCTATATGCGTGCTTCTGCTTCGTGTGTCTTAGTTATGCTTCCCCCAGCGTATGTGTGTCTCTTGAAGGCAAACCACATCCGGTCGCATTCCTCTTTTTTCCTGAGCAACTCTTTGTCGTTTAGCCCTACTGTTAAGACCACAAACATTAAACAAACATATACAAAGACAACATCAACCCATATCAAATTTCCCAAAATGAAAGCACTCCTAAATCAAATTCAAAACAATGAATACAAAAACACAATCCGTAGTTTCTACTCGTGCTTCTTCATCAATAGGCTTATTTTTCATTTTACCCCCACATAGCTCTCCAACCTCCCAATCCCCCCAGAAAGCCCCCCAGGCCCACCCTGGAGCTTTCCCTGCAAATGAGAGCCCCCCCCCTTACACCCAAATCATAGAGGCAAAAAGAACCTTAGGTCTAATGTGATGGAGAGCCTCTCTACTCCGGTCGATCACCCCCCCCCCCCCTGAATCATCCAGCCCTATTGTGTAGTAAAAATACAAAAGTAAAGAGAGAGAAAAGAAATAAGAGCAAAAAGAAGGAGTTTCCATCTAAACAAGTACAACCCCTTGCATCTCATGTGATCCCCCATTCTACCCTACATAATCAAGTTCCTTTAGGCTTTAATGGCCTGTGGAATCTTTGGCCTTTGCCTCAGAGGTAAAAAACTGAGTTTGATCTTTGTGTATGACTTTGAGTTTGGCAGGATTGAGAACAAAGGCTTGAGCCCCCTTGTTCTGAAATGGAGTGTGACAGAAGTCCAGCCAGAAAAAAACTCATTCCCTTTCCCCCTTCTTTTCCTGTCTGCATGTGCCAGATCGTGAAAAGCCTGCTGAGACAAAAAATTATTCAAACAAATCAGAATTGCTCTAGGTCTGATGGCTGAGTGGCCTGACCCTGAGTGGATATTTTGCCTGAAAGGAAACCGTTGGGCTCACTGGACCTCCAAGTCCCTGGCCCATTGATTACATTCGGGGAATGCTTCTGAGAAGAGTTCAACAATGAATTTCTGGGGAGCGGACCCTTCCACACTCTCAGGTAGACCGAGGACTCTGAGGTTATTATGACGAAGACGATTCTACATGTCCCAAGTTTCCATGCCATGTCATTCTTCTGAAGCTCCAAAGTGTCAGTAACAGCTTTTTGTATTATGATCTCATCCTCTAGTGTGGAAATTCTATTTTCAGCTTCAGTGATCCTTTCCACGAATTCGAGCATGATTTCGCATATCGGCAGGCGCCCTGCATCTTTTAGCTTTCTGTACTAGTTTCATCTCTGTGTGCCATTATGGTTTGGTATATAATAGAGAGACAGATATCCTTCGAGTTCTCCAGTGTCTTGAGAGCAGCCTGCCTCGTTGTATCCCATGGGTTGGCCCCAAAATTGAAAGAGAAAGAATAAACCTGTGAGAGCACCGCAGCCGATTCCTTCTGATCCCTGAGGTTACATATCACTTTCTTCTTACGTACAGTGCCAGTGCTGGATGCAGTGTTTATGTTGCCCATCTCCTCTTCCTCCAATTGTATACTACTAGGCTCGCTCCATTGATTGTTTGATGACTCTCCCCCTGAGCGCAGTTCTAGCAGCTGGGATGTCTTGTCTCCCGATGAATTAGATGGATCTGATAATGAAAAAAGTGTTCACTGATATCGATCTCTGCCTGGTCTGTGGGGCTAACATCTCTCCACCCGTGATCTGATATTTACATCCATCCGTCTTATTCACCTCAGATTCTAGGGGTTAGATGTGCTCTAGCACTTTTTAAAAAAAATACCATTACTTTGTGCATTTTTAATTCAGTGGCATATAGCGCAGTGTGTTTTGAGTACTGTATCTATTTTTAAAAAATTTCATTGTGCACTGACTCTTAGCGCGCGGCACTATCTTTCTCTCGGCGCTGCCTGTGTACTTACGCGCTGATTGTGAGTGCCATCACCGTTTCTTTTGTGTGCAAGTGCAACTGTTATTAGCGGTGTTTGGTGCTCTTTGACAGCGTTTTCTTACCGACTGAGTCCTTTTCTGTTTCCACACCTGAGGCGGAAAGCCGGGTGCATCCTTCTCGCTATCTAAGCGCTTTTTCTTTTGTTTCTTCTCCGTGGTCGCTGGGTGGCAACAGCGCCACGGTGGGGTCTGCCTATTTCTCCCATTCTCTCACTTGTCCGGTTTATGAGGTGCTGTTGGGCTCTCGGGGACAAAAACAGCGGCCATCTTGGGAGGAGTCTTAGCACGCCGGTCGGCGGACCAGCGGTGCGGCTCTCCTTACACCTCCCCTGCACGACTATAAATTTAGAGGCTTCTCTCTCCACGCAGTGGACGCGCGTCCCGGACGGCGGACGGGGCAGACGTAGCCCTTTCCTTCCTGCGGCGCTCTCAGATTGTTCTGCCAATATGCGCCTCTACTCCTCTGCTGAGCTTCTCTCTTTACAAAGTAAGGCGGCTCACTGCCGCTGCGTCTTCCCTGCTAGACGGGCATTGAAGAAGAGCTGCCCAGGTTGCGGCTGGCGTCTGGTCAAACCCTCAGCAGCATCTCCCACGAGTCTGCCCACTTACCACTCCTGCATCCTCCTCAATACCAGATCCCTTAGCAGACATTCTCTGGATGTTTTCAATCTGCTTTCGGAGTCTAAGCCGCTCTGTCTCTTTCTAACAGAGACCTGGCTGGGAGAGTACTCCGGCCCTGATCTAGTCAATGCTATTCCTGCAGAATATATCATCATCAGGTCTGACAGGGCCGCAGGTAGAGGTGGTGGGGTGGCTATGGTGGTCGACAAGCGTTTTGCCTGTGCGACTTTTCAGATTAATAACATCGCGGGATGTGAATCTCTTGGTTTCACTCTTTCCTTGTCTCCACACCAAGCCTGTGTTGGGCTTTTAATATATAGAGCACCGGGTCCGTTAGGTCTTTTTTTTGAGGAATTGCAGGCTGCGCTCTCTGTACTTTGCGTAAAATCTGAGCATTGTATACTGCTGGGTGACTTCAATCTTCATATGGATACGAGCAACAATGCAGACGTTGGTAAATTGTGGGATATTACAGCCCCTCTGGGCTTGTCACCGTATATCTCTGTTCCAACTCATAACAAAGGCCATACCCTTGATCAAGTTTTTTCCACCTGTGTGATTAATATGCTTCCCCTGGCCCCGGTACTGTGGTCTGACCACTATTTAATAAATTTTCATATCCCCTCTACCACCGCGTCTTCCATAAGACCGCTGAAATGCTCTAGAGGGATGACACGGCCTTTTCATCAGGTGACCTCTGAAATGCTGACACACGCTCTATCTTTCCACCCCTGTCAGCCATCCGGTAGTTTAGAGGAAGATTTGGATTCGATACAGAGGTGGCTTGTGGGCAGATTTGAGGAGCTAGCTCTCTTGGGGCCTCATGTAGGTAGCCAAATACCGGTCGGTAACGGCCGATTTTCGGTAATTATACCGTTACCGACCGGTATTTTGGCTATTGGTATGTAGGGGGTCAATTTCTGGAATCGGAATTTACCGATTCGGTAAAACTACCGAATCGGTAAAATTACCGAATCGGTAACGTTACCGATGTGGTAATTTTACCGATTCGGTAATTTTACCGAATCGGTAAATTCCGATTCCAGAAATGATATGTAGGGGGAGTGTGTGGGTGTGTTTAGGAGTCGGTATTTACCACCAACTTATAGTTGGTGGTAAATAATTAATGTATGTGTGTATGCATTTTGAAGCGCGTAGCAGTGTGCAATGTGGCATACATACATGCCCTTAGGGCATGTATGTGTGCCACATGTGCACACATGGCCGAATCAGGGGTGCAACAGGGTGTCAATGTGACACCCTGCCACCCTTGCATTTTCTCCACCATTACCGAATCGGTATTTACCGATTCGGTAATGAGGCATACCTTCCCATCAATGGGAAGGTATGCCTCATTACCGAATCGGTAAATACCGATTCGGTAATTACCGAATTGTAACGAATCGGTAAAAAATACCGACTCATTACCTACATACGAGTTACCACTTCTAAAATACCGATTCGGTAACGTTCGGTATTTTAGAAGTGGTAACTGGTATGCTACCTACATGAGGCCCTTGGTGAGATGCGACGTGAGTGTAAGAAAGCCGAAAGGGCATGGCGCCGCTTGTACGATCCCGGGGACAAAATGAAATATAGGGAAGCTATCAAGCTGTATCACAGCCATATTATGGCTGAAAAAAAAGCCTATTTCGGAAAAAGGATAGACGATGCTGAAAACATAAGTAAAGAAGTCTTTCGCATCGTTAAGGAGTTTGTCTCCCCTACTTCTATCCTGCCCTCACATTCTCACACTGAATCCTGGGTTGCCCAACTCGCAATCTTCTTTACGACTAAAATTAAATCCATTCAAGGTACTTTTCCCCCTGTGAGCCTTGCATCTACACCCGAGACTAGATCGGCTTTGTCTCCACCCGGGGGGGTGGAAGGTCTTTTTTTATCCGAATTCCTGCCTTTACTACCCGCAGCCTCTCTAGATCTCCTCTCCCAGCTGAAATCCGGCTCCCCGCAGGATCCCTGTCCTGCTAAATGTCTTGGACGAGTAGCGCCTGCCTTGAATTTCTTGCTCAATCCAGTGCTAAATAGATCCTTGAGCACTGGAGTAGTCCCCCAAGCTTGGAAGCACGCCCTGATCCTGCCGCTAGTCAAAAAGCCCAATTTGGACCCTTTAATCCATTCCAACTATAGGCCTATCTCCCTCCTCCCTGCTCTGGCAAAAGTGGTTGAGAAACATGTGCATGCCTCTCTTTCTACCTTCATCGAGAGCAATAATATTCTGCATGATACCCAATCGGGTTTTCGTGCGAACAGGAGCACGGAGACCGCTCTTCTTGAAATCACCGATGCCATTAGGGAGGTATTAGACACTGGAGGAAAGGCCATCCTGGTATTGCTGGATTTGTCGGCGGCCTTTGACACCGTTCCCCACGACGGTCTCCTTTTAAGACTCTGGGAGATTGGACTTCGGGGAACGGTGCTAAATTGGTTCAGATCATTTTTGACCGGCCGTCGGCAAACAGTCTGGGCACCCCCCTTTTCCTCCGAGATGCCGTCTTTGGAAGTCGGAGTGCCTCAGGGTTCCATTTTAAGCCCCACTCTTTTTAATGTCTATATGGCTCCTCTGGCGGCAGTGGCGGAGGCTTTCGGTGCCCAGATTATATCTTATGCTGACGACACCCAGCTCCTCTTTACCTGTGCAAAGGGCTCTGACTTTGACGGCTTACGGATCAGAGACTGTCTGGGGGCCGTTTTCGACTGGTTTCAGCAGCACAGTCTGAAATGTAAGTCCGACAAATCGGAATTGCTCTTTTTTGGATGCCCCCCCGGACCCCAATTGGAAGACATGGTGGCCTGCCGATATGTTTCCTCCGGCAGCTGCTTCGTCTACTGTAAAAAATCTAGGCTTTCAGATTGATGATGGTCTCTCTTTCAGACCTCAGATCCTTGGCCTCGTGGGTAAATGCTTTGGTATCCTGAAGATGCTTCGCAAGTTTCTACCACTGCTGTCTTTTCACCACAGAAAGATAACTGTTCAGGCACTGATAGGCTCTCGCCTTGATTATGCGAATGTGCTCTATCTGGGGCTGCCTAAATTTCTTCTTTCACGCCTGCAGATTGTGCAGAACTCCGCTGCTAGAGCCATTTATGGTCTTCAGCGGAGAGCGAGGGCATCTGAGCTGCTGAGAAAGCTGCATTGGCTCCCGATGTCCAAAAGGATCACCTTTAAGGCATTAACTCTTGCCTATAAGGCACTCCATCTGATAGGGCCTATATACATCAGGAAGCGTTTGGCTTTCTATGTTCCTAGCAGAACTCTTAGATCTACTTTTTTGTCCATGGCCACTGTCCCTTCCATCAAACGGGCTAGAATTGGAGGTCGCTCTTTCCGTCATCTGGCACCCCAATGTTGGAATGCTCTACCCGTCTCCTTGAGGAAAGTCAATAACTTGCTGACCTTCCGAAAAGAGCTGAAAACATGGCTTTTCTCTCAGTAATCTTTGGCTGCTCCATCTACCCTGTTTTACCTCACGGGTTTTTGCTAAAGCGCCGGGACACTCCTCGTAGTAGCTGTGCGCTATAAAAGACCCGTTTTAACATAACATAACATAACATTATGGCAACTGTTAATGCAGGACAACTTTCTCCGGGTGATATCTGATCATCTTGCCCCACAGTTTGCTCCCCAGGTGGATCTGTTTTCCCTGATGAAGAAACAGATGAGGCTATTGCAGTGTCCAAATCAGATCCCCCATACCTCCTCCTGAGCCACAACAAAGCCATAAACAGGGTTTGCACTGAAGCCTCCCTTTTTATCAGAGCACGGCTCCTTATTTTGTCCAGTCGAGGCAGCCTCTCCATGTAACTGCTCCTCATGTTTGGTATCACCTTTTCTAGCGGGGAAGATCATCGCAGGTGTAGTTTTATTAGGTAACCCCTCAGCTCACGGCTTCTCAGAAGCCGAGGCACCTTCCCCGAATGCCACTGCTCTGGTTTGTTGTTTTTTCTCCAGGGCTCTCCGTGACCCAGTAGAATCTCCTGCGGCGCACGCCTTAGCCCCTCTGGCGTTCTTCGGTGGCATTGCAGTTAAACGAGAGACTGAGCTGCACCCAGCTCCAGCAGAGAGTGAGTGAAGACAGCGGGAGAGACACAGAGCCAGTCAGGCAAGCGGGACCACACACCGCCAAAAGAAATAGATTTCCCAGAGCATATCTCTCGTAGTGCGGGAGGGGGTTTACCTTTCCTCCTTTTTACCAAAACAGGCTGGTTCTTTGATTCATGGCTAGAAATAACGCTCCATAGCGCTCCGTAAAACTAAGAGGAGGGGGGTCGATCAGACTTCGGGTGTTCACTCGGCTGACAATGCAGCCACCATCTTGCCCTCACACTAACTGCCTCCCAGATCTGCTCTAAGGAAATCTCTACAAGCATTAAGACCATCAGAGTGTTGGATTGATGTCTATAATGATACCACGTCTATAGTCGCTATTAGATAGCTGTCCTTCCAAGGTATATCATGGATTTTATTCAGAAAGTCAGTTGTGTCCCTCAAATATGATGGAAGCAGTGTCACATACTGGAAGAGAAAGATGTATTTTCTATAGGGACACCATAAAGCTGACAATTCGTCGACCTGGTGTATTTTGTTTATATTTTTATGTACTCTAGGAATAAAATAGATGGTTGGTGTGATTGGATGATCTGTCTTTAGATACCTACATTATTTTTGGTCAATCAAATCCAGTTCCTGATTGTATTCAATAGTAATATGATTGGTTGGATTTCTTTTCAATTTGACATAATGTTGTTCAATTTTGAGTTGCTTTTCAGCCTCCAAGACACTTTGAGTAATCCTGGATCAATATATTGCCTCCCTTATCAGAGGCCTTAATAATGATTTGTTGATCCTCTTGTAAAACCCTTACTGCCTGACAGTCCTTGTTTGCCAAAATTGCTTTTCCTGTTGATTAGTCTTTTGTTCGCTGTTGAATAATTTCTTCTACCAGCATTTCTTGGAAAAGATCGATTTTGTTACCTGTGGGCTTTTGGGGAAAGAAAGAGGGTTGCAGTCACTTTTGTCAGATTTTCCAGTAGACAAACCCATTTCTTGACAAAATTGCAATTCCGATGTCATCTGAGAGGGTTCTCCACTATAAATCTCTTGAGATTCCTATTCCAGGATTTCCAAAGACTTTAAACATTGTGTATCTTTCATTGTGAAAATGGAAGTCACTGAATCATACTCCTGTTTGTGTTCTCTTACAGGTATGTAAAGTATTTTTCTGCATTTCTTTACGTCCAATGACTATATCCATGGTTTCTGTGTTCCTCATTGAGTCAAATCTCCTTGCAAAATTATAAATCATTCCATTCGCATAGTGTAGTCTAGCCCTGTTGGATTTCTTTGATTTTCTGGCTTCCACTTCAGTCTCACGTTTGCCCACTTTTTTCGCCATTAATTCTACATCATTCTTTATTTCTTCATTTATTTTAGGATTTTTGAATTGCTGTTCCAAGTCTTTTCATTTTCCCATTATTTTCTCAAACTTCATTTCTGCATGTTTAATGAAAGTATGCATTAGTTTGAAAGAACATTCCTTGGCATCATTCTGCCAACTTTTTATCAGGTCATCATCCAATTCATTGACGTTATTAAAATACGCAGTCCCCTTGGAACTCTTATGTTCGATGTATTTCTGTGAAGTTGTCATTTCCCACCATTTATTAGTTTCCATCTTACAGGCATTTTCCAATTCTTTTACTATTTTTAGTAGGGTTCTTTTTTGTCCCTCCATTTGTTTACTGTTAAATTGATTGCAGGACAATCCTTCATCATTAAAGATTTCACTGGCTCGTTGGGCTCTTCTCACCCCTCTGTCTGCCATGTTTCTTGGACTTAGTCTGATTACGCGCACTTCAATTTTGTTATCCTCAGAATAGAGGTTATTTAAAAATTCTCCTCTTTATAACATGCTGGAGCTCCCTGGTTTATATAATCAATTTCTTTATTTATTTGTTACATAAGTTTGGCTCCACTCCAAATCATTTAAATAACTTCCAATTATTACAGATACATAGATACAAATATTTAAGGCTTTATCGTAAAACGTTCATGATCCGGAAAATGGCAGGTTTAATTGATGTCCATAAGCTCTATGACAGAGGGAGTTAGCCTCTTTCCCATGCCCCCTCTCGAGGCATCAGATGCGATGCTCAACCTGCCCTTGGATTTAAAAAGATATACTGGGTAGTTCTAGTTAGGCAAGCATTTCCTTAGGAAGTGCATTTTATGTGTTGCTAATGACTTTGGCACCATTTGATGAATATCCTCAAAACTTTCCCAAAAACTGCAAATTTTGCCTAGTTTGTGCACTGAAGGTAGCAGGATTGCTTTCTTTCATTAGGTGAGGGGGTACGCAGCCCCCCTCTCTGAGCTATTATAGACCACAGGAGCTCACACCCGGGCTGCATTTAATAAGGCAAGGGAGCAGTGCGGCACCCCCCAGCCATTATAGGCGCAGTGAGCCCAACTCCGAGCAGAAATGTCATCAAAAGGAGAAGTGGGTCATGTTTCCAACTTCTCCAAGCCTTAAAATGGCCCTGGGGACACTTTCCCTAACTGCTACAACCTTTTTTTTAAAAGGAGGACGGCATGCGGGCCACCCCCTGAGCCTTTACTGTGGGCTGGCTCACTTGCTGTGTCCAAGGGAACCCACCCTCAGGACACAGCAGTCATGCCTGCTGAGGAGTAGACTCTGTGTTTGCTCCAGTTTGGTAGTAGTTTTAAAAATGCTCCAGCTAGGCTGGAGCAAACACAGGTTTCCCAGCCGGGGTTGGTGCAGGCCGGGAAACTGCTAGTCCCAGGGGTGAGCTCCTCGGGACATAGGAAGTGATCTGGCCTCAGGAGATTGGGTCCCCGGGGTCAATAAAGGCTCAGAGAGTGTCCTGGGGGGATGGGGTCCCGAGGGTCTTTTCAAGGATGGTCGGTGGGCGGCCATTAGCAGCTCACTGTGAGGTGAATTGGTGGGGGTCGCTAGGGAGACAGGTTGGGGTGCTCCTGTATGGGCAAGGGCGTGGCTAAGGTGGTGGTGGATGTGCATGGCATTGTTTTGCAAGTGTGTTTACATAGCACTTCAAGCATGGCAGGGCGCGAAAAATTAGGGTGTCGAAGTTGTAGGGTCAGATTCGGGCTAGGATAGAAAATAGGCCCGGGCACCAAAATAAAAGGGGCCCCCATTAGCGAATCACATATGAAAAAAGTAACTCATGTTTGTAAAGTAGGGTAGTTTTGAACTTTTAAAGACTCGATATAAGTGTTTTGCAAGCTATGGAAAAATGCGTGGATTTGAGCTTGGTACTGTAAAAACTGTCCCGGCAGGCTATAAATCCAGCCCACAAACAGCCCAAAAAACTGGCCCCCACTGACATGCTAGACCAGCCGATTAGACACTACCTGATTGTCCTATAGGCCAGGCAGGGACCGTGTAGGGTGGGCATGTAGAATGCTTTCTCTCCGGCGTGCAGGGTTGAAGAGGTGTGATTCCACCCTCGGGCTGACAGGTTCCAATCCTCCTGGCCTTGTATTGGCAATAAAGCGGGAAGTGATGAAAGGGTCTCTCCTGGGCTGAGTGGGATTGTTACTATTGGGAGTGTTAGTGTTTGCTTCTGTGGGGGCAGGAGTGTAGAGCAGGTCTGATGGCATCCCATGAGTGATTCTCAGATTGTGGATTTGGTGCATGGATGCCTGGAGTGGGTAGAACAAGGTGTGTGGCTGGTCTCAGTGGGGGCTGCTACGTTTTAGGTGGGAGAGGTGGTGTGCGCATGCGCAGCGTGGAGGCCCACTCTGTAAAGGAGCTCAGGGTGACTGGTCTTACAGGGATACTCTGAGGCAGGGGTGAGAGCCTCCAGGTCCTTGTTTGAGAAGCGAATTCTATTCTTTTTGATCCAGTCCACTCTTGTTCTTTGTGTTCAAGGGCTTATAATTGGAAAAGCAGTTACAAGTCCCTGAATACAAATAAAATACCTTGGTTAAGATGAACCACTTAGATGATGCAGAAAGGAAATTGAGCTATCTGGTGCAGGAGGGATGGTGAGTGGGCATGCAGTGTGGGTGGACAGGCCTTGCTGAGGGGTCAATGGATCTGCAATGGTGATGCATGCTATTGCTTTGAGCACGAGAGGAGAGGTGTAAAAGCCATGGGTGACCTGCATTGAGGGCCTCCCTTGGGAAGGAGGTGGGGTAACTGGCCTAGTTGTAAGGAGAGTGTGTGTTAGAGTTGGGGGCGGGGGGAATCTTGGGTGTTGCCTGAATCTAAAAGCCATATTTTTTGCACCAGTGACCTCTGTTGACCTCACCCCTTGTCCTGGGTAACTCCTCCACAGGGCTTTTCCAAAGTGTTCCACAGAAGGCCTGGCACAGATCCGGGTAGACCCCTGTTATGCTACCTGGCCTGAAATATACCCTTTGCTCCCACTGCAGGTGAGAACTTAGGCCAGTTCCGTTACTAATTTCTTGTATTTGTTTTATTAGAGTCTACAGAGACTTTGTGATGCCCAGTGCCTGGCAGCTCAGATGCGTGTTAGTATGGACATTCGGGCTTCTTTGGTGTGGCGTTGGGGATCGTTGTGTGTTTGTGGAGCTTATGCACCCCACATTCTGCCACACTTATGTAACCCTACAATAGTTTGCCTTCCTTCCACTCCTGTAACATCTTGGAGCCAGCTTCTGTAGTCACACATTCTGCACTGTGTTTGTGTTTCACGGTTATATTGATTTAACAGGTATGTTCATTGTGCCTGTCTAACACCCCTCACTTCCCCCACAAAACACATTAATTCACGAGTCAAGACTGTCCATGCCGTGTCCATCACATTATCCTACAGCAGTGGTCTTGAAAACATTTCGCCTGCAGCCCCCCGTACACACATATATTCAATAGACCCCCTCCTACAAAGTAAAAATATGTTCTCAAACTTAATAAGTCACAGGTTATATTTTGTAAGTTGGTAGGTCTGCCATGTGATGTCCTTCTCTGTCTGGGGATCTGCCCTCGAGCAGACACAGTCTTGAGGCGAACCTTGCTACTCCAAAGAACCGAACGCCCCACTCAAGATGCGCCCCTCTCCCCAGAACTGCACACAATGCTCAAGGTGAGGCCTCGGTAACTAGGCACGACAATACCCCATTTTTTGGGCAGTTTTATAAAGTGTAAGCTCGACCCGAAGGTCTCTGAGAACTTTACAGGAGCACTTGTTGTATTACAGACGGACACATTTATATTTTGTTAGGCACTGGGAGAGATTTGCTTATTTGTTAATTTTAGAGTGGCAAGGCTTGGGCCGAAGCACAAACCTGGTCCTCTAGCTTCAAGGTAGGCCGCTCAAGCCATTGTTAACTTGAAGGTGCTAAAGTAATTTGAGATAAACAAAAGCCACCTGGGATCCTAGCTAAGCCCAGCTAAGCCCAGAGAGTGGGGGATTGGCGGTGCTGCTTTGGCTTTGCCTCACCCTAAAAAATAGAAGCGTCACCCTTTTATCCTCTAGAGCTCTGGATGTGCTGCAGTCCTAATTTTTCATGATACAGTGAGGCACGCTTGGCTGCCAAAAGCTCAGAGTATTTCTGTACCTTATCCCCCTCCCTGCTCCTGGGGTCACCGAGAGCACAAATGTTTCCCTACTCATCATGGCAGCATATAAAGTCATTATTTTAGGTGTAATCCCTCACCAATGCTTTCTGAAGAATGCACCATGGCGATCTTCACCAGGTTGGTGGCACTTGGTGCAATAATTCCCTCCCCATGACATCCTCCTTCACGACTTCCTCACTACCCCCCAACAGTGCCTCTCTTCTCTCCATAGCCCTTCTATCGCATGCATTTCATTTGTTTTATAGCGCTACTCATACCAGTGTAGGTTGTCGGAGCACTTTACATTACACAAACATTATACTTAGACAATGATTCATACATGCATAAATCAGTCTCTAGGAAATGTTAAATAAGACAAAGAACTACAAGGTGTAGGATTCAGCAAAAGGACATAGCCGCACCTCACTGCTACGTTCCTTGTGTGAAAGTGTCTTACAGTAATCAATTGGAGTGTGCACAACAAATCCTGCACCTGCCGTTGATGGGTGCAAACTGCAGCGCAGATCAAGAAATGGATTATTCTGGAATGGTGCACCACTGAGCTTTCTTTCCAAAGGATATAATATACGGACAAAAGTTCCTTTATGTTTATTTCTCCTTTATTCTAATGGTATCAGTACATAAGCTCCAGCCAATGTGTTTTATTCAATTTACATTGAACTTCATCAAGGCTCCCAATGCATCGTTTTTCCTCTCAACGCCATCCTGTTACTCACGAGACATTTTATTATTATAACAGATTTATTATTCCTGAGACGGCAAACGAAGAGGAATTTCTAGTGGTCTGGTGCCCTGGCAAACTGGAGGAAGTCCCGAGAGGCTTGACGTAGGAGTGGAACACAAAGAAAAAGGAGAGATGTCTTGTGGGTAATTAGTAGGAAGATGTCCATACTAATAGCAGAGAGGTACATACCATGTGGTAGAATGTTCCACGTTCAGTTTTCTGCTCAATGGAATGTCTAATGAAACCAAGCCAGTTTGCTTTGTGAATTTGTGCATTGTCAGACTGATTATCCACTTGTGCAGTTCAATTGCTGCAGTTGGCCTAGCTCCATTCCATTTCCTACGTTGGATGATTTCTGACCAGATCATCCCTCTTTATATACCTCTGTTGTTTCTTTCTGTATCCCTCTTGCTCTTTCTCCAGCCCACTTCCCCCTTTTTGCATTTGTGTTGCTTCTTTATGAACTTCTCTTGCTTCTTTCTGCACCCCCTTGCCCCTTTCTCCACCCCAATCCCCCTTTCTGCATCTGTTGCTTCTTTCTGCACTTCTCTTGCTTCTTTCTGCACCCCTTGTGTCTTTCTGCACTCCTCTTCTCTCTTTATGCACCCCTTGTGTCTTTCTGTACTTCTCTTGCCTCTTTCTGCACCCCTCTTGCCGCACCCATCTTGCCTCTTTTTGCACCTCTGTTGCTTCTTTCCGCACTTCTTTTGTTTCTTTCTACACCTCTCTTGCTTCTTTCTGTATCCCTCTTGCCTTTTTCTCCACCCCACACCCCCTTTCTGCATCTCTGTTGCTTCTTTCTGCACTTTTCTTGCTTCTTTCTGCACCCCTTGTGTCTCTTTCAGGACCCCTCTTCTCTCTTTCTGTACCCCTCTTCTCTCTTTCTGCACCCCTCTTCTCTCATTCTGCACCTCTCTTGCCTCTCTTTCTGCACCTCTCTTGCCTCTCTCTGCACCTCTGTTCCTTCTTTCTGTACTTCTTTTGCTTCTTTCTGCACCCCTCTTGCCTCTTTCTCCACCCCTCTTCCCCCTTTTTATCTCTTTTGCTTCTTTCTGCACTTCTCTTGCCTCTTTCTCCACCCCTCTTCCGTCTTTCTGCACATCTGTTGCCTCTTTCTGCACTTCTCTTGCTTCTTTCTGCACCGCTCTTTCTTCTTTCTGCAATCCTCATGCCCCTTTCTGCAACAGTCTTCCCCCTTTCTGTACCTCTCTTGCCTCTGTCTGCATCCTGTTCCCTCTTTCTGCACCCCTTTTGCCTGTTTCTGCAACTCTCTTGCTTCTTTCTGAACTTCTCTCGCCTCTTTCTGTATTCAAATGAGAAATGCAAGCTGTAAAGTTTAAAGGTCTGCATGCTCTTTTGACGGAGGTATATGTCTACTTGTATATGTATTCTTACATGTGTTATGCATCTGAAGATGGTAGCTTAAAAAGTGAGTAACTACTCCTATCGGTGGTCAAATCTTCTCAGTTCTGCTCTGTCATTCGGTTGCATAGGCAGACATGTCTCATGTATATATGTGTTATAGAGCCTCTCAAATATACTATTGAATACCCATGGCCCTATATTGTCAGCAGAAAGAAATGCATACACCTTTTTTACACAAATGTACAGAGTATGCTGCTTGAAGCACAGGTATTTAAGTGTTTGTTTATTTTCAATAAGCATTTCACTAGGTAAAAGCATAGACATGCATGTATACCTTCACAAACCTGGTCAGACTTACAACAGTGATATGCTTGGGATTGCTGTTTTATATTTGGTAGGCCTAACATTCTAAGCAATCGTTTAATAGTGAACCTTGAAGAGATTAGTGAGGTTTAAGTCATCTTCAGAAAAGGATTAGTGATTAGGGTACTTTGTATGTGTCTGTTGTAAGGTGCAGTCAAAGTAGGCTTCTTTCTGCACCTCTGTTGGTTCTTTCTGCACATCTCGCTTCTTTCTGCACCTTTCTTCCTCTTTCTGGACTTCTGTTGCCTCTTTCTGCATTTATCTTGCTTCTTTCTGCACCTTTCTTCCTCTTTCTGCACCTCTCTTGCCTCTTTCTGCACTTCTCTTGCTTATTTCTGCAGTTCCCCTTGTGCAAAAGCAATGCCGGCTCCCACAGGAGGCAGGGAGCCATCGGGACTGTGGGGGCATTGAGGCTCTCCCCCACGGTCCCCAACACAAAGGGCCGGCCCCGGGGATGGGGTCCCCAGGGCCAGAAGTGGTCTGGGAGGGGGGACGTGCGGCCCCCTCCCCTTTTTTTTAATGGCCGGGCACCAGGGGATGGGATCCCTAGGCCACTACTAGCCTGAGGAGTGGGGTCACGCGGCCCCCCTCTATAATTAAAAATGAAGGGTGGCAAGACTTTGGGGATGGGGTCCCTGGGGCCAGAAGTAACCAAGGGAATGGGTGCCCCGCAGCCCCCCTCCCATAATTAAATTTAAAAAACAGGCGGCCAGGCCCCAGGGGATGGGGTCCCCGGGGCCAAAAGTGGCACAGGGAAGGGCGGTCACACGGCCCCCCTCCCATATAACAATAAAAGAAAAACAAGGCCATGCCCCGGGAGATGGGGTCCCCGGGCCAAGATCGGCCTCAGAAGGGGGGCCCCGCAGCCCCTTCATATTTTATTTTTAGTTTTTTTTTAAAAATGTGGCAGGTCCTGGGTGATTGGGTCCCCAGGGCCCAAAAATAGATGAAAAAAAGGGTGGCCACACAGTCTCCCTTCTAACAAAAAAAGAAAAAAAAGCCAGCATCTCGCCGGAGGCCCTGCCCCATCCCTGCACCACTCTGCAAACACTCCCCCTGACGCGTTGTAAGTTGGGGGATAGGTCCCCTTGAATACTGAGGGTTCCTGGGGGCCAACTGAACTTCTTTCTGAACTTCTCTCGCCTCTTTCTGTATTCAAATGAGAAATGCAAGCTGTAAAGTTTAAAGGTCTGCATGCTCTTTTGACGGAGGTATATGTCTACTTGTATATGTATTCTTACATGTGTTATGCATCTGAAGATGGTAGCTTAAAAAGTGAGTAACTACTCCTATCGGTGGTCAAATCTTCTCAGTTCTGCTCTGTCATTCGGTTGCATAGGCAGACATGTCTCATGTATATATGTGTTATAGAGCCTCTCAAATATACTATTGAATACCCATGGGCCCTATATTGTCAGCAGAAAGAAATGCATACACCTTTTTTACACAAATGTACAGAGTATGCTGCTTGAAGCACAGGTATTTAAGTGTTTGTTTATTTTCAATAAGCATTTCACTAGGTAAAAGCATAGACATGCATGTATACCTTCACAAACCTGGTGAGACTTACAACAGTGATATGCTTGGGATTGCTGTTTTATATTTGGTAGGCCTAACATTCTAAGCAATCGTTTAATAGTGAACCTTGAAGAGATTAGTGAGGTTTAAGTCATCTTCAGAAAAGGATTAGTGATTAGGGTACTTTGTATGTGTCTGTTGTAAGGTGCAGTCAAAGTAGGCTTCTTTCTGCACCTCTGTTGGTTCTTTCTGCACATCTCGCTTCTTTCTGCACCTTTCTTCCTCTTTCTGGACTTCTGTTGCCTCTTTCTGCATTTATCTTGCTTCTTTCTGCACCTTTCTTCCTCTTTCTGCACCTCTCTTGCCTCTTTCTGCACTTCTCTTGCTTATTTCTGCAGTTCCCCTTGTGCAAAAGCAATGCCGGCTCCCACAGGAGGCAGGGAGCCATCGGGACTGTGGGGGCATTGAGGCTCTCCCCCACGGTCCCCAACACAAAGGGCCGGCCCCGGGGATGGGGTCCCCAGGGCCAGAAGTGGTCTGGGAGGGGGGACGTGCGGCCCCCTCCCCTTTTTTTTAATGGCCGGGCACCAGGGGATGGGATCCCTAGGCCACTACTGGCCTGAGGAGTGGGGTCACGCGGCCCCCCTCTATAATTAAAAATGAAGGGTGGCAAGACTTTGGGGATGGGGTCCCTGGGGCCAGAAGTAACCAAGGGAATGGGTGCCCCGCAGCCCCCCTCCCATAATTAAATTTAAAAAACAGGCGGCCAGGCCCCAGGGGATGGGGTCCCCGGGGCCAAAAGTGGCACAGGGAAGGGCGGTCACACGGCCCCCCTCCCATATAACAATAAAAGAAAAACAAGGCCATGCCCCGGGAGATGGGGTCCCCGGGCCAAGATCGGCCTCAGAAGGGGGGCCCCGCAGCCCCTTCATATTATATTTTTAGTTTTTTTTAAAAAATGTGGCAGGTCCTGGGTGATTGGGTCCCCAGGGCCCAAAAATAGATGAAAAAAAGGGTGGCCACACAGTCTCCCTTCTAACAAAAAAAGAAAAAAAAGCCAGCATCTCGCCGGAGGCCCTGCCCCATCCCTGCACCACTCTGCAAACACTCCCCCTGACGCGTTGTAAGTTGGGGGATAGGTCCCCTTGAATACTGAGGGTTCCTGGGGGCCAACTAGCCCACCAGGTACCTCTAGTAAGCGCCACAGAGCTGCGTTGCAGAAAGGTGGTCCGAGGCCTTGCCCCTTTTTACACCACTCTGCAATCATGGCTTCTAGCGCACTGCTAGTGGGTTGATGAGGTCCTCTTGTGTCAAGTAGACTATATACTCTGAGCAGCAGTACGCCAGAAGCAGCGTTTGCAGAGTGGTGTAAAAATGGGCGTGGCCTCGGACTGGGCAAAACGTGTAATATTTTCATTAGCATAAGCAACAGCCATTTTGGCTGTGGTGTCCATTTAGTTTCCTTTGTAATTCTTTCGTCCCCTGCTGTTTGCCTTTTCACTCTGCTTGTGTCATCTATTTTAGTTGACCTCCTGACATGGCTAAGCAATGTACGTGCTTGGGGTTTGTAGCTGCCAGTGCACCTGGTCTTAGATGTTATCTGTTGACTGTTTACTGCTGCCATAAGCATTCCTGCTCCCCCTCCCTATTTTGCTGACCACGTAGTCATCTATCTGCCCTTGTTTGCTGATAGCTATTTCTAAATGTGTTCTTTCCATTTCTGTCCACATGCCTACATTGCAACAAGCCTGTATAAGAGGATGATGGTTTGTGAATCCAGTGTACTTCCTCCTGCAGCACTCGAGAGTGTTGTGTGGACGTAGTCCCACTCATGAGTGATTAATAAACTTGTTATTTTATTTCTACACCAGTGCCGATCTCTGTTTTGTTAGTGTTTGGACCCGTGGACGAGAGGGTGACCCTGCACCAGTGTGCTCACTTTGGGTACATTTCCACAGTTGGGGCCCATCACGTGAGGCCCCACCGGAGACGCGGCCGTCCAAAGGAGTGGTCTCGACGGAGGATCTAAATATTACTGAGGATGCGCACTGCATGAGGAGACCCTTGTCTTTGCAGGCCAATGCGACTTTTTCGGTTTCCCGATCTGACCCTCCAGGTGGTGGCCGGTCTCGAATGGGGCTTTCTTTGGCATACTTTTTTCAGTGACCATTAGGTCAACAAGAGATCGGCAGGTGGGAGTTGGAGACTTCTGTTTGGTAAGGTCGCTAAAGTGGCACTCTTGATTTGCTTGTTTTGGTTTTTGGTTTGGTTTTAGTATTCTTTCTTTGCATAGACTGAAGGCAGGTAATGTGTAGATTTTTCTCCTTTTGGAATATTTGTTTGGAGTAGTAATATTTTACATATATTTGTGAAAACCTGCCTGTTCTCAGCACACTCTGTAAGTGGTGTTGCTGCTCTTGTGGTACCAAGAAAAATTTAGAGCAAAGTCAGCCGGCTCCTCCAGAAGGTACGTCCAATAGAGAGATGTGTATTAAATATGGTATTTGTCCCATAATGTACGGTTCATTGTGGAACAAATACACAAAGAAAGAGTCCGATTTACAATGGCCAGTGAATGGGTCATTCGATTCTAAAAAGGTTCAATATGTAAAGCAGTGTTTATCTAAAAGAAAGAGTAGACAGGATATGTTTGATTGTGTACATATGTGGGATAAAGAAGTGTGAGAGAGCGAAGAGAGCAGAAGCTAAAGCAGAGAAAGAGCAGCTGAAAACGATATATCAAAAAGCGGTGGAATTAAATGACAAAGAAATGAAGGAAAGAAGAGAAAAGGAAGATAGGAAAAGTCGATTAGAGGTAAATGGCTAGTACCCTATTAGGCGCCCTATCTATCCCATACTTAATAAACCCCAGGATGATTGCATCCTATTAGAACGACCCCCACCCCCGTATACATTTCCTGCTCCAAGTGCTCCTGAGATGGATGCCTCTGACGAAGAGGTCTCTTACTCAGAGGATAAAAACAAGCAAGCTGAGCGACAGACTTGCTCTACTTTGACTAAAGCAGAAAAAGATACATTGAAAACCGCTGCTAGAGAGGAAGCTCGCCAGACTACCACTGCACCGATCCTCGTAGCTATGGTTCAACAGTGGAAAGATTTGGACCAATTTTACTTTGTAAAAACATTCTCTTGGGAGGTAATATATGGTTTGCGGCACATTTCTAATGAAACAGAGCCAGATGATATAAGTACTGATTATAAACAGTTAGTAGATGGGACTTTCCTTTTTTCGAACCTACCTGACATGATTAGACGAGTAGTTACACTAAGAAATGGCGCATTGGGTTTACAAAAGGAGCAAGAATTAGCTAGAAAAAATAAAGTTGTAGAAACAGTTCAATCCCAAGCACAGAAAGTAAATGCTTCGGTGGATGAGAATTAACCCAGTAGTAGTGAAATTACTATGATACCAATGCGTGAAGCTGCACCCCTGTATGTTCCGCCGAAGGGTGCGGGAACAAATGATGATACAACTTCAGATGATGCAAAGGGATATTTTATATATAATTGGGTTTACACTCCTTGGAGTAGTCTGATGTTATGGCTCTTAAGGCTGCTTTGCCCGACCCTCGGAAAAATCCTGCAGCCTTTTATGAGGAGGTGGAAGGAGCCATCAGCTCCTGCACTATGACCTTGCCAGATATTGATATGTTCTTTGGGCTTATTTTGCCCCCTGATATGTGGAGAACAATACGTAAAATAGATGATAATGTGGCATTTGGTGATACCTGGGAACATTTAGAAGAAATAGATGCGGAAAGGGAGCCTGGGCAGAAACCTTAGAAGGAGATATTAGACCTTCCTAAAGCTATTGTGATTAAGTTGAAGACACTCATACCCCCAAAGAAAATAGATTGGACTATGTTAGCGTCCTGTAAACAGACAAAGGATGAGTTAGTTTCTGATTTCTTTTCAAGATTTGAGGAGACATTCCATGATTTTAGTGGCCGTTATTGGCCGATGATATGGGTAAGCATTTGTTTGTTGACAAATGTGTCGCTAATATGTTACCGCAAATAGCTTGTCGCCTTAAGGCCAGTGAGAGTTCTTGGACCACATCTTCCCCAGTTTCCCTTTTGACCATGGCCCAATATTATGAGCGACAGGAACAGGAAGCGAAAGGCAGGGAGGATAAGAAGGTTAAAGACTTAAACAGAAAAGTTCTGTTGGCCCAAGTATATGGTACACCGCTTGACGGGATATGAATTGACACTTTTGGTCCCCCATATGACATTGAAAAGATGTTTGACACTAAACCCTCTACACTACTATCATTCCCATCTACTCCGTCTCAGTCGCAAGAGTTACATGATTGTATACACCTCACTGAAGAGCAAACAAAGGGCCGTGTTGACCTACAAGATACACCTCTCTCTAGTATTGATTGGAGTTATGGGTTGATGGCTCATGTTTAAAATTACCTGATGGCGCTACATCTGCTGCCTATGCTATTACGACACTTAAGGCAGTAGTTGAGACAACTCGCATCTCACAAAAGTCTGCCCATGCGGCCGAACTGATTGCATTGACAAGAGCATGTGAGCTTAGTACAGACTTATTTGTCAACATTTTTACCTACCGCCAGTACGCTTTCGGGGTGGCACACAATTTTGGTCGCTTATGGAAAGAAAGGGGCTTCCTCACCTCTCATGAGACACAGATAGTGCATGGAGAATTAGTGCATTATCTTCTTACTGCCCTAACCTAGCCTAAGAAAGTGGCAATTGTTAAGTGTAGTGCACACAAGAAAGTGACTGATAAAATAGGAGCAGGTAACGCCTTTGCGAATCACACAGCTCGTGAGACCGCAAAGCAACGAAGCACCACATCTATGTATGTGGTTAAGTCACAAGATGAGTGACTATTTGTCCCAGTTAACTGACAGCTTGTCTTCTATTTATCGGCAGGTGCGGACGTGAGCCCTGCTGTGCTGACAGATCACCGCGACATTCTAGTCACCGAGAGAGGACGAGCTGAGTCACCTGAAGGGCCTGAGGAAGTCTTCCCGGACCACACGAACCCTGGTGCATCTAGATATCTTTTTCAATCCAGGAAGAAAAACACTTAATCGCAGAAAGAGACTGTTTGAGCCACTATCCTGGGTGGTTAAAGACTGACTACAAAGGGGGTTAGACTTTTAGTGACTACTTGTCTCAACGTTCGTGAAGAAACCAACGCCTGCCCAGGACCTTAGGGCATCATCTGTTTTGCTTTTTGCCGACGAGATGAACATGCTTGAGGAGAAGAAATCGGATGTAGCAAAAGTCTGAAGCAAATGCACAATATTCATCACTGGACTAACTTTGACTGCTGTCATCATTGCTGTGATAATGTGGGTTGTGGAGAAAGTAGCTCCGGCTCAAAACTTACTGTCTGCCTCTACTCCTGTCCCCACAGAACATTATTACTTCACTCTTCCCTATCATGAAAAGAAGCATCGAATGTCATATCTCAATAATACTTTCTTCAAATGTTGCATCAGACACACCAGCTAAGCAATGCTACTAACTGTTGGGTTTGTGGCAAGATTCCTCCTCATCAGAACATAAAAGGAATCCCGTTGTCACCGCTGCCATTCTCTCACAATGGCTCATGCCCAGCTTGGCTCAAACTTCTATATTTCTCTAAAGTATTTAATCTCTCAGAAACATGGGATGTGGGTGACTTCAACGCCAAACGGAACAAAGTCTGTTACCCCAACGAAGATGGGGACCCACTGCAAAAGGGACTGCTTTAGAAATGGAAGAATACAGTAAAGGAAGTGCAGCAACAAACTATGTGTATCCAACTTCTAAGTCGGCTAAAGGAAATGGACCCCCTGTTATCTCTGTTGCCATGACCACTGGCCCCCTTTGTGTACAGAGTACAGGCGATGTGCCAGTGGGCCACAGTAACTGTACTACAGTGTTGCAGATGTCTACGAGAGGCCGAAGCAGCTTCCTTGCATCACATCACACTTATTTTGTTTGTGGAACTAAGGCATACTGCTTCCTACCTCCAGGCTGGTCTGGTACCTGTTACATAGCCTTCCTTCTACCACCTGTGTTTTTAGCTCCCCCAACCTACCACCAAGATTTGCAATTGTTCGATCACCATGCTGGTAGTAGGGGAAAACGTGCGATCAATGTCTCTGTAGTGGGCCAGACAGAGACCACATGGGAACAATATACAGACTTTAACAGAGGATTCTTCTTCTTTGTTGGCCCAGTACAGAACAGTAAGCTGGTCCGTCGCCTCACCCGTACAATGGAAGCAGTGATCAGTCAGACAACTGCGGCCTTAGGGAACTTGACAGAAGAACAAGCATCGTCCAATTTACTCCTGAGGAAATTTGGGGGCCAAGAAGCCCTACTGGTACCTCCTGGAAACCCTACGCACTGGAATTCCTGAGCACTGGTCGGAGGCCCAGCACCCTTTCTCCACCGCTCATCAAACTCGACTACTAGTTAAAGAAGTGTTTGCAATGTAATAGGTTTCGCATTTGCGAGAATTAGAGCTATTGGATTTGTAAATGCAAAAGTTTTTTATGAAAAATATTTTTTGAACTGGAGTGTAGTGGAATTATGTGGTATGTTGTGCAGTGAAATTATGTGGATAGAAAGTATGTGGTATTTAGTGTATAGGAATTATGTAGAGTGGGATTATGTGTTATGGAGAGTAATTATGTGGTATGGTAGTCTGTGTTGTGGAGTGGTAACCTCAGGTTTAGTTTTCCTCGTTTTTATAGAAGCTCAACTATGAACTCAGTGAGACAAAAAAACATGGAATCACTGAGGAGCACTTGTGGACATAGTCAGAGGTATGAGCAGAGCCACTGGAATTATGTGACTGTTTGGCTGCACCAACTTTCGCACAATTATACATTTTCTGCATTAGCCACATAATTCATCATCTGCACCCTAATCTGCAGATATGAACAAAAATATCCTTTTTTCTAGCTGAAACGGGTCAAATGTTGCCAAAAATGCAGCGACAAGTGTTACAGCCCTTGCAAACCTAGAATGGTCACCTGGTACTTATTGCCAAACGTGGGTGTTAAATTGGTACTAATGGTGTGCAAGCCACTCTTGCTTTCCTCTGTGCCTCTCTTGCCTCTTTCTGCATTTCTGTTGCTTCTTTCTGCACGTTTCTTTCTTTTTCTACTCTTCTCTAGACCTAATTCTGCAAATCTCTTGTACTTTCGGCACCTCTCTTCCCTCTTCTGCACGTCTGTTGCCTCTTTCTGCACCTCATCTGCTTCTTTCTGCACCCTGTTGTCTCTTTCTGCGCTCGTCTTCCCTCTTTCTGTACCTTTCCTGCCTGTTTTTGCATCCCACTTGCCTATTTCTGCACTTTTCTTGCTTCTTTCTACACCTCTGTTGCTTCTTTCAGCAATTCTCTTACTTCTTTGTGCACTTGTCTTGCCTGTTTCTGCACCTCTCTTGCCTCTTTTTGTTCCTCTGTTGGCTCTTTCTGCACCTCACTTGCTCCTTTCTACACCTCTCTTGCCTCTTTCTGTGCCCCTGTTGCTTCATTCTGCACTTTCCATGCTTCTTTCTGCACCTGTCTTGCTTCTCTCTGCTTCCCTGTTGTCTCTTAATGTACCTGAACCTCTCCTCCCTCTTTCTGCACATCTGTTGCCTCTTTCTGCACCTCATTTGCTTATTTCTTCACCCCTGTTGTCTCTGCACTCGTCTTCCCTCTTTCTGTACCTTTCCTGCCTGTTTTTGCATCTCACTTGCCTTTTTCTGCACTTTTCTTGCTTCTTTCTACACCTGTGCTGCATCTTCCAGCAATTCTCTTGCCTCTGTGCAATTCTCTTGCCTGTTTCTGCACTTCTCTGGCCTGTTTCTGCACTTCTCTTGCCTCTTTCTGCACCCCTGTTGCTTCACTCTGCACTTTACATGCTTCTTTCTGCACCTGTCTTGCTGTTTTCTGCACCCCTGTTGTCTCTTTATGTACCTCTTTTGCTTCTTTCTGCACTTTTCTTGCCTTTTGCTGCACCTCTCTTCCCTCTTTCTGCACCTCTCTTCCCTCTTTCTGCACATCTGTTACCTCTTTCTGCACCTCATTTGCTTCTTTCTGCACCCCTGTTGTCTCTTTCTGCACTCGTCTTCCCTCTTTCTGTACCTTTCCTGACTGTTTTTGCATCTCCCGTGCCTCTTTATTCACTTCTCTTGCTTCTTTCTACACCTCTGTTGCTTCTTTCAGCAATTCTCTTGCCTCTTTGTGCACTTCTCTTGCCTGTTTCTGCACCTCTCTTGCCTCTTTTGCGCCTCTGTTGGCTCTTTGTGCACCTCACTTGCTCCTTTCTACACTTCGCTTCCTCTTTCTGCACCCCTGTTGCTTCATTCTGTACTTTCCATGCTTCTTTCTACACCTGTCTTGCTTCTTTTTGCACCCCTGTTGTCTCTTTATGTACCTCTTTTGCCTCTTTCTGCACTTTTCTTGCCTTTTTCAGCACCTCTCTTCCCTCTTTCTTCACATCTGTTGCCTCTTTCTGCACCTCATTTGCTTATTTCTGCATCCCTGTTGTCTCTTTCTGCACTCGTCTTCCCTCTTTCTGTACCTTTCCTGCCTGTTTTTGCATCTCACTTGCCTCTTTATGCACTTTTCTTGCTTCTTTCTACACCTCTGTTGCTTCTTTCAGCAATTCTCTTGCCTCTTTGTGCACTTCTCTTGCCTGTTTCTGCACCTCTCTTGCCTCTTTTTGCACCTCTGTTGGCTCTTTCTGCACCGCACTTGCTCCTTTCTACACTTCTCTTGCCTCTTTCTGCACCCCTGTTACTTCATTCTGCACTTTCTGTGCTTTTTTATGCACCAGCCTTGCTTCTTTCTACACCCCTGTTGTCTCTTTATATACCTCTTTTGCTTCTTTCTGCACTTTTCTTGCCTTTTGTCTGCAGTTCTCTTCCCTCTTTCTGCACGTCTGTTGCCTCTTTTTGTACCTCATTTGCTTCTTTCTGTACCCCGTTGTCTCTATCTGCACTTGTCTTCCCTCTTTCTGTACCTTTCCTGCCTGTTTTTGTATCTCACTTGCCTCTTTCTGCACTTTTCTTTCTTCTTTCTACACCTCTGTTGTTTCTTTCAGCAATTCTCCTGCCTCTTTGTGCACTTCTCTTGCATGTTTCTGCACCTCTCTTGCCTCTTTTTGCACCTTTGTTGGCTCTTACTGTACCTCACTTGCTCCTTTCAACACTTCTCTTGCCTCTTTCTGCACCCCTATTGCTTCATTCTGCACTTTACATGCTTCTTTCAGCACCTGTCTTGCTTCTTTCTGCACCCCTGTTGTCTCTTTATGTACCTCTTTTGCCTTTTTCCGCACTTTTCTTGCCTTTATCTGCACCTCTCTTCCCTCTTTCTGCAAGTCTGTTGCCTCTTTCTGCACCTCATCTGCTTCTTTCTGCACCCCTGTTGTCTCTTTCTGCTCTCGTATTCCCTCTTTCTGTACCTTTCTTGCCTGTTTCTGCATCTCACTTGCTTCTTTCTGCACTTTTTTTGCTCCTTTCTACACCTCTGTTGCTTGTTTCTGTACCCGTCTTCCCACTTTGTGCAACTCTCTAGCTTCTTTCTGCACCTCTCTTCCCTCTTTCTGCACCACTCTTGCCTTTTTTGTACCTCTGTTGCTTCTTACTGCACTTCTCTTAACTCTATCTGCACCCTCTGTTTCTCTTTCAGCACCTCTGTTGCTTCTTTCTGTACTTCTTTTCCTTCTTTCTGCACTCCTCGTGCCTCCTTTTGCACCTCTGTTGCTTCTTTCTGCACTTCTCTTGCTTCTTTCTGTATCCCTCTTGCCTCTTTGAGCACCTCTTTAGCTTCTTTCTGTACTTCTGTCTCCTCTTCAGCACATTTCCTGCCTCTTTGTGCACCTCTGTTTCTTTCTGCACTTCTATTGCCTCTTTGTGCACCTCTCTTGCTTCTTTCTGTACTTCTGTCTCCTCTTCTGCACATTTCCTGCCTCTTTGTGCACCTCTGTTTCTTTCTGCACTTCTATTGCCTCTTTCTGCACCTCTCTTGCTTCTTTCTGCAGCTGACTTGCCTCTTTTGGCACCTCTGTTGCTTTTTTCTGCACCTCTCTTGACGCTTTCAACACCTCTGTTACTTCTTTCTGATCTTCTCTACCTTCTTTCTGCATCTCTCTTGCTACCTTCTGCATCTCACTCGCCTCTTTCAGCACCTCTGTTGCTTTCCTCTACAGATCTCTTGCCTCTTTCTGCACCTCACTTGCCTCTTTCAGCACATCTGTTGCTTTTTTTCTGCAGATCTCTTGCCTCTTTCTGCACCCCTCTTTTGTCTTTCTACACCTCTCTAGCTTCTTTCTGCACCCCTGTTAGCTCTTTCTGCACCTTTCATGCCTGTTTCTGTACTTTTCTTGCTTCTTTCTGCACCTCAATTGTCTCTTTCAGCACGGTTGTTGCTTTTTTTTGCAGATCTCTTGCCCCTTTCTGTACCTCACTTGCCTCTTTCGGCACCTCTGTTGCTTTTTTCTGCAGATCTCTTGACTCTTTCTGCACCTCTCTTGCCTCTATCTGCACACCTGTGTCCTCTTTCTGTACCTTTCCTGCCTGTTCCTGCACCTCTCTTGCCTCTTCCTGTACCTCTGTTGGCTCTTTCTGCACTTCTCTTGCTCTTTTTGCACCCTTTGCGCTTCTTTCAGCACCTCTGTTACTTCTTTCTGTACTTCTCTTCCCTCTTTCTGCACCCCTCCTGCCTCTTTCTGTACCTCTCTTGCCTCTTTGTGTACCTCTCCTACCCCTTTTGCCTCTTTTACTCCTCTGTTGGTTCTTTCTGCACTGCTCTTGCTTCTTTCTGCACTGCTCTTGCTTCTTTCGGCACATCACTTGCCTCTTTCTCTACTTCACTTGCTTTTTTCTGCACCTCTCTTGCCTCTTTCGGCACCTCTGTTTCTTCTTTTTACACTTCTCTTGCCTCCTTCTGCACCTCTTAGTTAGAGGTAGTTTTAATCCCCCTGCCCTATTATTTACTAGGGCGATACAGGGGAGGTCATGCCAATCATAGGGGTACCTCAACGCATAGTGTACCCTAGTGTATGTTGGTCTTTTCACTGTATTCTAAGTGTCTTTCAACATAGCACTGGCTCCGGACCTGGTTAGTCAGTCAGTTACCGACAGTGCCCATCAGCAAAAAGCTGGGGGCACAGGATGACTTTGCAACAAGGCCTCTTTCTGTTCCTCTGTTGGTTCTTTGTGCACATCTCTTGCTTCTTTCTGCACCTTTCTTCGTCTTTCTGGACTTCTGTTGCCTCTATCTGCATTTCTCTTAGAAATTAGCATTTAAAAAACCTTTGAAATTCCCTGAAAAAACACAGGTTTCAGGAACGTTATAGTTAGAAATTAGCATTTAAAAAACCTTTGAAATTCACTGGAAAAAACACAGGTTTCAGAGACGGTATAGTTAGAAATTAGCATTTAAAAAACCCTAGAAATTCACTGAAGAAAACACAGGTGTTTGTGAGTCCAACGTTTTGGAGGCTGGCATGCGGGGAGCGGTGTGATGCAAATGTTGGGAAGAGGGACCTTTTTTTTTCTTTTTGGCTATAAGTGTATGTAAGTTTTTTAACTGGACCTGTCCTTCTCTGAAGGGATGTCAATTGTTGGTGCTGGGCGTGACATTCCTCTGGACTGAAGATTTGGTTACGAGGTAATTCATGTTGTTTCTGAAAGTATAGACTTGTGGGGCTGGCTGGAGGGGTTCTTTTATGTGTTGAGTTCATCTGTTACCCTAGTAGGGAATGTTCGATACACACTGAAACCTCATTGTCTGCATGATAATGATTTTGTGCTGTAAACCTTGATAATACGATAAAGACATTTTTTTTAAAAAAAATAAAGAAATTCACTGAAAAAAACACAGGTTTCAGGGACGTTACAGTTAGTTGGACATTTCACTCGTACAGAACCAGAGAAATTCGGTTTGTTATAGTCAGTTCAGATAACTATAACTCGTGCGCTTACAATGCACTGCTGATGACATCACATATTCCATCATTCATGACATGGTCAGTGACATCACTGATGACATCCCAAATGACATCACTGATGACATTATCCATGTGATCATCTGATGCACCTCCTCACACCCTAGTATAAGCTTTGATACACCCACTCTGAAAAACAGACTACCATTTTCAAAACCAAAGACATACCAACACCAATTACTACATACTCGCTCACTGATTCCTAGGTCCACACACAGTCACTCATACATGCAGTCAATACAGCACTATTATATGTACTCATATACCTATATAGACACTCACACATAGAGTTACTCTCACACCTAGTCAGTCATGTAAAGAATCAATCACACTCTCACTTACTCACCTATACAGTTATACACACACACCACCTCACCTTTTCAAACAGATACTAACACATACTTACTCTCTTATACAGTCACTGACACAAGCACACACTCATTCATACAGCCACTCTCACAATCACTCACTCTCACATATAGTCATTTATATACTTCAACACTCACATATACTGCCTTTCACATATGTAGTTACTCACACATATACCACTGAGACATCCATTCACTCACCAACACAGCCATATGCACACTCACTTACCCATAGAGCCCTTCACAGACACACTCTTGAACCCATACACCCAGTGAATCACCCACTCGCACATCTATGCACAAAGTCACACACCACCCAGCCACCCAACCATACAGACAGGCACCCATACAAATACTCAGGCAACCAATCAATAACCCATATAGACACACATGTAGATACTCACCAACCCATGCAGCAGCTTACACAACAACAGACAGACTGATACAGACATTCACATAGTTTAGTCACTAACCCATGCATTCAGTAAGACACATTTAATCACTCACTTATACAGTCTATCACGCACCTACTAAATCCTCCGTCCAGACATTTATACACCCACTCATTCTTCAATACATCTTGGCATATATATAAAACATATTTAAACTTTATAGAAACACACAGTCACTGGATGATGTCATCAGTGATGTAATCAGTGCTGTCATTTGAGATGTCATCAATGATATCACTGACCATGTCATGAATGATGTAATATGTGACGTCATCAGCAGTGCATTGCGGGGGCGCGAGTTATAGTTAGCTGAACTAATGACAACGGCCACCTTTCTCTGGTTTTGTATGAGTGAAATGTCCAATTAACTATAATGTCCCTGAAACCTGTGGTTTTTTCAGTGAAAATATAGTAAATTGCTCCAATCAGTGAGGATCTACTGAGACTACAAATAACGAGCCTCCAGTTGTAAACATCGCTATAGTGAAGCAGGCCCTGATGAAAGCCGCATGGCTGAAACGCGTCTGCCCAAGCGTTTCGCTATTTTAGTAATGACGGAGCCTTCACTGCAATAAAAGTTCCACCGAGCATGTGTCGGACCCACTTCTGTGGAATGGGACTGAGATATAGATATCTATATTTCTTTTGTGTCGAACAATAAATATTCCCTGGCATTCATTAATCCCCCTCCATCCCACACTCCTTCCCTCCTCGTGGCACCTCACAACAAGAGGATGCATTTATTTCTTTTTTTTATAAATCCCAGCCCACCCAAGTCACAATTCTCATATTTCTTTCAATAAAGGGCTTTCGGGACAAAATTGCCTTTCTTTTAATATCATATTCTGAAACCAAAGTATTGAAGGTATGCCTCTAAATATAGCATGTGACACACAGAGTGACCCTGGTTCAATGCCCTCCCTTTATTCACAGATCTGTGGTCCCCAGCTCTGCTATTGCACACCCCATATCAGTGCCTCTGTGTATTACTCACAGATGTGCTTATCATTGATCCACCCATTTCATCTTCTGCTCTTTACACGCACTCTGGGGTTAGTGGGGGTGGGGAGCTATGCTGATTGCCTGGTGTCCCCATTTCACTGCATGTTATTCACTGATGGGCCTGTTTGGTCTTCAATTCACCCTTACCCATAACCCTCACTTCTTGCCTATTACGTGTATTCTTGGGAATGTTGTTATTTGATGGCATTGCCCCAGCTCCTCCACCCTATGTCCAGCCCTTGACTCATTATTGGCTGCCAGGTTCCTTCCCGGGCAGCCTGGGAGCAGCAGCTAAATTAAGTGGCCGGTCAGGGGGGACATGCGGCCCCCTCCATTTTTAAATATAAAGCCCCGGGGAGGTTGTGGTCCCCAGGGCTTCTAGGAAGCTTGGGAGGGGGGCCTTATGACCCCTCCTTTTCTTAAATAATGCCCCAGGGACCTGGATCTCCTGGGAGCTTTTTTCAAATCATGGACAGGAGCCCGCATTTGTGTTTTTTTTAATCAAATTTTCACTGGAGTCATGGATCCGCCACGATTTAGGGTAAAAATAAAAATAAAATGCTTTTTTACCCTGGTGGGGTTCCAGAGCTAAGGGATCAGGGTATTCCTGCCCTGCCCCCTTTTCTTTAAAAAAAAAATATATATTTCAGGGACTAAGCTGAAGCCAAATCCCAAGATGGCTGCCAACACTCCCTCGTTGAAGTGTTGTCAGCCAATCAGATCTCAGCACGAGATCGGGAGGGTTCACGGGCCATCACGTCGCTAGACATATACGTTTGTTTTTTCTTCAATACCTCCCAAACGACTCAATGGATTTCCAACAATTTACAAAAGGTCACCTTCTTTAACACCAGCTACCTTTGTGACAGATTTGGTGTAATTCCGCTTAGTTTTTCGGGATGTGGCCATGTCTAAAGTTCCTACCGAAATTAACATGGAAAATGCCATTTTTTTTACTCCCCCCCCCCCTTTTTCTCAGCCCCCACTTAATGTATCACCCTGAAACTTTCCATGCATTACAAGAATCACTGACACACTTTCTTTTGGTAAATTTAGTGATGATTCGTCAAATGGCACCATTAGATATAAGAACGTCAAAAAACGCTTTTCCTATGGAAACTAGGTCCTAAGTATAACTACCTACCGGTGACTGCCAGTGTGTGTGTGTATATATACACACCCATATATACATGGGAGAAGAACTGTTCATCTCCATGCAGCACTTCGCTCCTTATGCAAATTAACAGCGTGCCAGGAGGATTCCTATCCTACTTAAGGACAATATGCTGGTAATACACAAACATTTGCTGAGCTTACTTAAAGTAAATAAAATTTGGCACAATGCGGTGACTACATGTCCCATCAAGCAGTGCAGCAACACGAGAGGGGAGGAGTTGCTGCAGGGTCAATTTGTAAATAAAAACCGATAATGGACTCATTGCGAGTATCAGCATTGTTTGCTAAGCTGCCCAGGAAGAAGGGGCCGCAGTGCCCTGAAACGCGTCGCCCAAAAATCATTTTAGAGGAAGAATTCCTGGGATACTGCACGACACGCCGGATGGTGAAGGGGCGATGTCGAGTGCCTCCTTGCAGCTCACGGGCACTTTTGTTGATTCTTGTTTTGCACGGCTGGTCCCTGCCGTGAAGGAGGCACCATCTCGTAGGAAGAGAGGCTGGGAGAAGAACTGTTCATCTCCATGCAGCACTTCGCTCCTTATGCAAATTAACAGCGTGCCAGGAGGATTCCTATCCTACTTAAGGACAATATGCTGGTAATATACGAACATTTGCTGAGCTTACTTAAGGTAAATAAAATTTGGCACAATGCGGTGACTACATGTCCCATCAAGCAGTGCAGCAACACGAGAGGGGAGGAGTTGCTGCAGGGTCAAGTTGTGAATAAAAACCAATAATGGACTCATTGCGACTATTAGCATTGTTTGTTAAGCTGCCCAGGAAGAAGGGGCCGCAGTGCCCTAAAACGCGTCGGCCAAAAATCATTTTAGAGGAAGAATTCCTGGGATGCTGCACGATACGCCGGATGGTGAAGGGGCGATGTCGAGTGCCCCCTTGCTGCTCACGGGAACTTTTGTTGAGATATATATATATATATATATATATATACACGCTCAGGTTGCACCTTTTTTACAGGAATTCACTCGCGGGCGGGTGCTCTTACTGTGGCGGTGCTGTCCACGAATTATCAACGCTCCAAATCCTCTTCATGTAGAGAAATAAGCACTCTCGGGAGACGCTCAGAGGAAATTTTTATTCCGATTCAAACAAACGCGTTTCGGCGAACTGCCTTCCTCGGTGTTTGTCAACACACCGGGAGGCCGCCATTATTTGTACATGCGTAACATCCGTATGTCAACATAGAAAAGGGACTGCGCAATACATCATCACGGAATGCGCCATTTGTAAATGTGCAATTTGACTATTTCTAATCCACATTTTGCAGAATTGCAATTCAAGTTATGAGAAAATAAGAAAGCATACTTAACGATAATGTTAAACTCAATTATCAATTGTTCAGATTCCTATAAACATCCAAATATGCAAGTCACATGCCATGAGTAATGCTCATATTATCGCTAGCCGCCAAATAACATGCCATGGATTGGCTATAACATTGGAGAATTACTACTACTTTATATAAGTGTGCAACCAGACATAGGTCAATGTCCATGGTTTTGAGGGACTTAAGCCGATTCACGGCGAGATTTATTTTGAGAAAATATGATATCGCCAGATAGAGACTATGTCTGGTTGCACACTTATATAAAGTAGTAGTAATTCTGCAATGTTATAGCCAATCCATGGCATGTTATTTGGCGGCTAGCGATAATATGAGCATTACTCATGGCATGTGACTCGCATATTTGGATGTTTATAGGAATCTGAATAATTGATAATTGAGTTTAACATTATCGTTAAGTATGCTTTCTTATTTTCTCATAACTTGAATTGCAATTCTGCAAAATGTGGATTAGAAATAGTCAAATTGCACATTTACAAATGGCGCATTCCGTGATGATGTATTGCGCAGTCCCTTTTCTATGTTGACATACGGATGTTACGCATGTACAAATAATGGCGGCCTCCCGGTGTGTTGACAAACACCGAGGAAGGCAGTTGGCCGAAACGCGTTTGTTTGAATCGGAATAAAAATTTCCTCCGAGCGTCTCCTGAGAGTGCTTATTTCTCTACATGAAGAGGATTTGGAGCGTTGATATATATATATATATATATATATATATATATATATATATATATATATATATTTTACCTACTGGCGGTTGCCAGTAGGTAGTTATTGTTAGGAAATCCGCAACATTCTATTCCCAATAACTTTGGCGCGGGTTGACGAATCTTAGCAAAATTTTCAAAACTTTTGGCTAGCTCCGGTCCGCTCCTATCCTGAAAGTCTCGGGGTGATTCGTCAAGCGGGGGTCGAGAAAAAAGGGGGGTCCCAAAACGTGTTTTCCCCGTGCAATTTTTCATAGGAACCTTTAGTCGCAGCTACAGCCCGAACTGCTGAACAGAATTACACCAAATTTGGCCAAAAGGTAGCTCTTGGTTCAGAGTCATGCCTTTTGGTTAAATGGTGTAAATCCGTTCAGTAGTTCCTGAGAAAATCAAAAGTAAAATCACATATATATCTGGGCAGAGCCTAACCACACATCTCATCGTGAGATCTGATTGGCTGTCAGCACTTCATCCAAGAAGTGTTGGCAGCCATCTTGGGACCAATATACATGATAGCACCTAATTAAAAAGCATTGCAGTTATTAGAAGGTTTTAAGACTTTTGTTACATTATAAATCATTTGTTGATGGTACCATACTCATTTTAGGAATTGTGGTGTGTTCTAAGGTGATTTTACCATGTGAAAAAGTCTTCTGCTGGGATATCACGAATCATGTTTGAGAGAAAACTATTTTCTCATGCTTTTCCCACAGAGGTTTGGAAGGTGATCTATAAGCTAAACTGAGAGCCTATTTTCTGTAAATTCACATTATCTTTCTCAGTCATGTGAGAATGAAGTCTGCATTCTCAGTAAAACATGTACATCCAACAAGGGCAGAGACTGTCAGTTGATTACTTTGAATTCTACTGCAGCTTCCCAGAGTGTTCTAAAGAACAACTAGAGCGCTAACAGTCCTACTTATGACAAACGTATTGCACACCTGAAGCCATCTTGATTGGAATAAAGTGGTAACTCTTAAAACATTTAATTTAAAAAGGAACAAAATTAGGGGGTTCATTTTGCCATAGAAAGTATGATTAGTGCTGCAGAAAGAAAAATTAGGGCACATTTTGACTGACTTATCAAATCCTCTTCTATTTCATTAAAAAATTCTGACATGCAGACTGAAACTTGCACTTTCAGTACCAACAGCAGACTTCCATGGTGAGCAGTAGCTTTACTACAGTGATCTAATGAGCAACTAGAGTGCTAACATTCTGAATTTATGGCAAATGTGTGACACATCTGAATGCCTTCTTGATGGAATCAAAGTAAAAAACTGAAAGTATTTCCTACTGAGGAGACTGTAGTAAATGAGGAAATTAGGAAACTTCATGACAAATAAGTCTCCCAAGATGGCCACCAGAGACAAAAGAGCCCAAATGTTGCACAAATATCACCCAGATATAGCCCAATGACAGAATGTCCCAGAGTGTTCTAAAGAACAACTAGAGCGCTAACAGTCTTACTTATGACAAAAGTATGGCACGCCTGAAGCTATCTTGATTGGAAAAAAAGTGGTAACACTTAAAACATTTAATTTAAAAAGGAACACAATGAGAGGGTTCATTTTGCCATAGAAATTATCATTAGTGCTGTAGAAAGAAAAATTAGGGCACATTTTGACTTCTGAAATCCTCTTCTATTTCATTAAAAAATTCTGACATGCAGACTGAAACATGCACTTTTAATACCAGCAGCAGAATTCCGTGGTGAGCAGTAGCTTTACTACACTTATATGATGAGCAACTAGAGTGCTAACATTCAGAATTTACGGCAAATGTGTGACATATCTGAATGCCTTCTTGATGGAATTAAAGTAAAAAACTGAAAGCATTTCCTACTGAGGAGACTGCAGTAAATGAGGAAATTAGGAAACTTCATAACAAATAAATCTCCCAAGATGGCCACCAGAGACAAAAGAGCCCAAATGTAGCACAAATATCACCCAGATGTAGCCCACATGTAGCCCAATGACAGAAGTGTGCAAAACACTTTTTATTTTTTGTGTTTTTGCAGTTTTATATAGTGCAGACTTGTCAGGTGTTGGAGTGCTTTACATGAGCATTGGTTACATCACACAAGATCAAATTCATTTTGGTTGTAGACATGGGGAGATTAAGTGATTTGACCAGAATCACAGAATGTCGAGCTGAAGCAGAAACTCCAACCTGGTTCCCCAGTTGCAAAGACTGCAGCTCTGGAAGTAACACCACATCCTCTCTCCTAAGTGCAACATTTAATCAAGTGGTCAACTGGATAAAAAAACATAAAGATAACAAATAATTTAAAAGTGCTTTGTCGCTATTTGAAAACTCAGAAAATATGTCCTCATTTTAGTTTTTTAGAGCACTAACCATAATTTTGATGCAAATAAGACCCTCTCATATATGTAATTTCTGAAAGGAAAAGCTCTAGGTATTACAGTTTTGATTACATCAAGATGACGTCAGGCGTGCCACACTTTTGTAATAAATATAGAATGTTAGCAATTAGTTGTTCATTAGGATACTGTTGAGAGGCAGAGGCCAGGGGCACGGACTCTGAAAATTGAAGGTAGGTAGGAGGGTACAGAGGCAACAATTTGACCACACTGGGCAGGCAGGAAGGGCAGTGGCAGCACAACAGACTATGGAGGGCAGTGGAAAGGGGGGCAGGGGCAACAAACCAACAATACAGGACTGGCAAGAGAGGCTGTGGCAATATAATAGACCATTGTGGGCAGAAGGAAGAGGCAGTGGTAGTACAACCATACATGCCAACAGACCCGATTCAGCCAGGAAACGTCCAATGTTTTTAAGCTCAAATGGGCTTTATTTGATCTGTCTCCCGTCTACAATCTCCCCTTTTTCAATGTAACTCAAAGGGGAAAATCAATACCCCAGTTTTTTTTTCAAAATCTCCCTCTTACCAAGTTCAAAATGTTTGCAAGTATGGTATATTGGATCATGGAAGGCAGGAGGAATTGGGCTAGGGACATGGACTCGGATAACAGAGGACAGGAGGGACATGGAGAGGTGCACCAAACTGACCCTACAGGGCAGGCATCAGAGTTTGCAGCAGCACAATACACCACACAGGGCATGCGGGACGGGAGTGCAGCACAACAATCCATAGAAAGCAATAGGAATGGGACAGGACCATGCACATGGACAACAGAGAACAGAGGGGAAAGAGGCAATGGTAGCTAGCTGACCATAATTGACAGACAGGAGAGAAAGCTGCAGCATAACAGACCATAAAGGGCAGAAGGGACGGATCAGGGGCATTACAATGGAACAGACACGCCAGCAGGGAGGGAATAGGGGTCTGTACATGGAAACAGATGGCTGGGGGCAGGGCAGGAGCAGCAAGATGACCATGGAGGTCAGGCAGGATGGGCACTAGAAGCAAGACACACCATGGACAGCAACAGTGAGACTAAGATGGCATACACACAGACCATGGAGGGAAGGTGGGAGGGTGTCAGGGGCAGCTAGCTGACCACACATGGAAGGTGGGAGGGGCTGTGGCAGCACAGAAGACCATGCATGGCAAGCAGGAGGGTTAGTGGCAGCACAATGGCTATGATGGGCAAGAAGGAGGGTGCAGGGGCATGCACAAAGGACCATGGAGGATAGAAGGGAGGGTTAGGACCTGGGCACAGACAAGAGAGTTCAGGGGAAGGGGCCTCACAACAGGCCACACGGGGCAGGCAGGAGGAGCAGTTGCAGCACAACAGACCAGGGAGGGCAGAAGGGTGTGGCAGTAAAATGGACCATGGAGGACAGGAGGAAGGGGATAGGGGCATGGAATGTGGACAGTCAGGGTGGAGGTGGCAGGGATAGGTTACAGTCATCTGACAATGCTAGGCAGGTGGGAGGGGAGTGGCAGCTCAACAGAACACTCAGAGTAGATAGGAGTGGCAGGTCCACGGAACATGGTGGGCAAAAAGGTTGGAGCAGGGGCATGCACAAAGAAATCGGAGGGCAGGGGGAAGGAGAATAGGGGCAGCAAGGTAAGCACAGAGGCTAAGCAGGAGGTCAATGATGGGGCATATAATTGGGCAATGGAGGGCAGGAAGAGTGGACTGGTAAATCATGCTAAATGGAGGCCAGTGGCAGCACACTAGACCATGCATGGCAGGAGGGAGGAGGCTAGTCCATGGATTCAGACAACAGAGGATAGGGAGGAGGTGGATGGGGCAGCAAGCTAACTGTTCAGAGAAGGCGGGAAGGCCAGTGGCAGAACCACGGCCACACACGGCTGTAATAAGGGAGCAGGGACATGGACTTGGACAGTGGATGGCTAAGAGGAGGGAAGGCAGGAGCAGCAAGCTTGGGTGCGGGCAGCACAATGCCTGGCCCTGCTTCCAACCTCCCAGCATCCATTGTGATATGCATCTTACTTAACGTTAAAAAAAAGCTAGAAATTTGCTGAAAAAAACAAAGATTACAGGGACGGTATTGGTAGACTCAGATTTCACTCATACACAACCAGTGAAATTCAGCAGTTATAGTTATAGACCAGGGAGGGTTTTTTGAAACAGGATAAATGGCGCTCAGGCAGGTAAACAGATAGATGAAGTAAGAAGAACAAAGAACAAGTGCTTTATGGTGCAAACAGGTCAGGGGGAGACCCAAAACCCCTGTATAAGGTGTGGGCGAAAGCCCATGCCAGTACAATTATAAACAAATCCTGTGCACACGTGACAATTCGGTTAATAGGATTACAGAAGGAACAACAAAGTTCAACAAAAATGAAGAAATGTTGTTTTAATTCAAAAGATGAGTTTCATCAGTACAAAGGGCGCCAGCCGACACGTGTTTCGTCAACAGTAGAAAAACTGTGACTCTCAGGGCACGATGAACATGTCATCAGGAGAAACAACGATACAACGTAGGGATCAAGGGTAAAGCGGTCTCCCATGGGTCGATGCGACCAGGAAACCAAAAGGTCTGTAGGTAGTGATGTGAACTGGAAATGTCAGGCTGCCGAAGTGCGGGAGTTATAGTTACCTGAGCTAACTATAACTTACACCCCCGCAATGTACTGCTAATGACCTCAGACTTAACATCATTCATGACATGGTCAGTTACATCACTCATGACATCTCTAATGAGCTGTGAATGGAATGGAACTATAATCGCTAGAACTTTATTTAGGGATAGTGTGTGTATATTAACACCCCTTTTTTTCCTTTTCTTTCGTGTAAGAACCATTATAATACGCAACATTCCCAGATTAATATGGCCGATAGCCTTTCAATTTATAGTAATCTGTAGTCCATTGTTTATGTTGATGTTTGCAATTCTATGTATGTTTATTATGAATAATTCACGTTGACGAACATACAGGTATGGCGGTCACGGGGCAAGATATGCTGAAATGACATTGTGTGCATACTAACACATGTTTTCTTTTCTTTATTGTATCAATTCCTGAATTTTCACATCATGACCAGGCCAATATGGCCGACAGCTTTTTGGATTAAAGTAATGCACTGCTGATGACGTCACATATTACATCATTCATGACATGGTCAGTGACATCACTGATGACATCACTGATGACATCTCAAATGACATCACTGATGACATCATCTACGTGATCATCTGATGCACCGCCTCACACCCTAAAATACAGACTACCATTCTCGAAACCATAGACACACCAATACTAGTACAGCTACAATATTCTGTGCACTATGCATGCAGACCTCTAATCAGCTACATAGCTCTGATACAGTCTTTTAAATACTCAGTTAGTACCTATGCAGTCTAGGAATCCTTCTGTCTGTCCCATGCACTTCTCCATTCAACCATCCAGCACTATCTACGTATTCTATCACTCTGCCAATACCTAAGCACTAATAAATTTAGCATGCACTCTCTTTGCAGCACTGAAATTACTCCAGTTATTAGTCATATACTTAAGGAATGGCCTAGCCACTAACACAAGTGCAGGTACAATATTTTGTACACTATGCATGCAGACCTCTAACCAACTACATACTATTGATACGCTCTTCTAAATACCCAGTTAGTACCTATGCAGTCTAGGAATCGATCTGTCTGTCCCATGCACTTCTCCATTCACCCATCCAGCACTATCTACGTATCCTATCACTCCGCAAATACCTAAGCACTTATAAATTCAGCACGCACTTTCTTTGCAACACTGAAATTACTCCAGTTATTAGTCGTATACTTAAGGAATGGTGTAGTCAAAAACACAAGTGCAGGTACAATATTTTGTACACTATTCATGCACACCCCTAACCAGCTACAAACTATTGATACACTCTTCTGAATACCCAGTTAGTACCTATGCAGTGTAGGAATCCTCCTGTCTGTCCCATTCATTTCACCAATCACCCATCCAGCACTATCTACTTATCCTATTACTCCACCAATACCTAAGCACTTATAAATTCAATATACACTCTGTTTATAATACTGTCATTATTTTAGTCACTAGTCATGAACGTATGGAATGGCCTAGCTACTAACACACGTACATCTATAATATTTTGTGCACTATCCAAGCAGAACTCTAACTAGCTACATACTATTGATACACTCTTCTAAATACCCAGTTAGCACTCATGCAGTGTAGGAATCGTCCAGTCTGTCCCATGCACTTCTTTAATCACTTATCTACCACTATCTACTTATCCTATCACTCCACCAATACGTAAGCACTTATAAATTAAGTGTTCACTCTGTTTGCAGCACTGTCATCATTCCAGTTACTAGTGGTATTCTTACAAAATGACCTAGGCACCAACACAAGTACACATAAAATATTCTGTGCATAATCCCTACAAATCTCTAAGCTGATACATACTATTGGTCCACTCCATTAAATACTGAAGTAGTACCCATACAGCGTAGGATACCTCCTGTCAGTCTCATGCAATTCTTCAATCAGCCATCCAGCACTATGTTCTTATTGTATCAGTCTGCCAATACCTAAGCACTTATGGGGCAGATTTACAAGCACCCTGCGCCACCAGTACGTCACTTTTTGTAACATAGTGATGGCGCCAGGCACACCTTCATATTTACAAGGAGAGGAAAAGCCACCCTGCATGGTTTTCTCTCCTTGTAAATACGACCCCTTCATATACAGAACTTTGCGTTGACGGGGCGTCCCATAGGTGTTGCTGTGGGTGTTCCCACGCAACACCCATAGAACAAGACACATCTCCAGATTTATGAGAAATCGTAAATCTGGAGATGTGTGTGAATGCTGCGCCATCCTAGAGTTGGTGTAGCAAGGCACAACGAGGAGAATTGTTTTCATTTCTCGTCATTTTTTCCTCTTTCAATGCATGCTGCATTCTACAGCATACATTAAAAGAGGAAAATGTCTTTACTGATTGTTTTTGTGCAGGAAGGTGTCCCTTCCTGCACAAAAACAATCTCCACATGACACAGACATCCTTGCACCATGGTGCAAGGGTGCCTGTGTCACCACATGGCTGCAGTTTGTGCAGCAGTGCAGAGGGAAGCACAGAGTTGCAACATATTCATGTACCTATGTCACATCCCTGTGCTTCGAAAGTGCCACAGTGCAGTGCAGCTAAAGAGCTTGCAGTGTCACGCTGCAGTACTTCCTCATAAATCTTCACCTATAAATTCACCATACACTACTAATGCATTCTTTCAGTCAATCATGCTGTATACATATATTCAACCAAACTTTCACACATTACCTTGCAATTATAGTTCTTTCTTTAACCAGATAAGGTAGTTCTGATAAGAACTTTTTTTTCTTCTTTTTTCTTTTGTATTTTTCTTTTATTTTTTTGAACAATTTTGTATCTTTTTGTTTATTTCAACAAATGAACAAAAAAAAGAATGAATAAAACAGGAAACATTTGGAATTACTTATCATTCCAAAAACAAAAAAACAAAAAAATTAACAATGATGGTTGCGTTGCGCAGCACAAACTGCATCCACCGACAGCTCACCGAAGCATATAAGTTTCTTACACTTCACGCAGTGTTGCTCGAGAAAGGCGAATTCTGGCCTAATGACCATTGCGTGTGTTCCTGAGGACGCTCCAGATGTACTTGTCACAGCAGGTGAGGGGTTCAAAGCAGCACGCCTCATTTCCTCCCGAGCAAGATTGAGAGGATGTGTGGTCCGGAGATGCTTGTACATAGAAGCAGTGCCACAAGAGTATTTTTTTTCATTGCCTCTTGACAGGACTCGGTCACAAATTTTGCACATCACCTTTCTCGCATTTACTTTCTTCTCTCCAGGTGGAAAAGTGAAGAATTTTCACACAGCAGATTCCGGCCTCTGTGGACGTGGTGCCTCCTGCAAGAATTCTTCTTCAGAAGATACTTCCTCCTGCTGCTGTCCAGATGCCATTTTGTTTGATAATTTATGAAAAACACAAAAAAAAACAAGCGAAAAGGGTTCTTGTAGGAAAAGAGATGTCTCTCTAAAGATGCTCCAACAAGAATGATTAAAATGGGTGGGGTCCTTCAATAGTTACAGTGGGAAATGTTATGAACCAAAGAAATCTTTTTTTTTTAGCTCACATGGGATCCGCGCACTCTGCGCTCACGGAGCACGCACCCGACGTGACTTCGCGAAAATATATTTAAACATTTTATTATAAGTACAAATATATTATTTGTATGAATATCTTAGATAGTCTCTTGCCCTAATATGTATATTAAACACACATACATATCATTTTAGAACATAAAAACATTTCGTGGGAGTCGCGCACCCAGCGCGCCCCAGCATGTATACATGTATTGAACACTGGAGAATCCATCGATCCCGCACACGAGATCCTTGCACACAGACCACTTTCAAGCCCAAGACGTACCAGTCTTTAACTGGTTCCCCGCCTACCTGGGGGACACATGGGAGGATGCCCTCCAACCTTCCGCCCTTTTTCTTCTATTAATACTCGTGCCGCGACCCGGTCCGAATTAATACCGGCTCATCGCCTACAGAACCGCCACGTTTTAACATACAGCCCTGAAGAGTTACAAGTGTATCACGTTGTGACGAAACACGTGTCGGCTTGTTTGTTTTCACTCTGTATTGATCTGGATTAACATATATATAAAAAAAATCCTTGCATATGATACACCTGATGTCGACCTCCATAATTTCGAAAACAAGGAATGTTTGATATCTGTTCCATTACTTATCGGGTACACCTAAACCATTATTCTAACACGTGTGCACAGGACCTGACTTCTAGCTGATGGTGCGGGTCTCGACCCACACACTTGCAGGGGTTGTTTCTTTGGGTTTGTTTCCCCTGACCTGTTAGCACCGTACTTACCCAGTTTCTAGTGACACCCACGATGTACACGCCTGAGAGCCACTTCTTCCTCAACTCTAGCTGAACCCTCCACTAGTATTACTATTGTTAACTGCAGGAAGGGCAGCCGCATTGCGCAGAAGATAACCTTTTGATCATAATCAACGTAGCTTTCTATTGATATGGATAGGGATAAGGTCGCATCGGATCTTTTCGAAAATCTAGCTAAAGGTATCCTGCTGATCAATATAGCCACCAACAGCAATACTCAACGCAAAGAAGGACTCAAAGATAAGTTCATCAAATTGGAAAGATTAAAAAAAAAGAGAACTCTCGGTGGTGGGACAGCGGCACTTTGAAACAGTACCTAAGGCTTAAGAGAGTCCCCAGGGGACTGCGCTCACAAATATTTCCCACATTCGATGACCTCGATGATGATTTGTTGGGAAAATGGGAAGAAACTTTGTCTAACAACTCCAAAACATTAATCCACATTCTAATAGAAAACGCTGAACGGAAAGTACCTAAATTACAACTAGAAATCACAAACTTAGAAAAAGAGATAGAAGAACTCAACCTGAAAGACGCAACAGAAAAGAATTACGTCATCTTAAACGAGATCTTGGCCAAACACCAGAATGATATAAAAGGAATGAAAACCAGACAACTCAAGAGAGACGAAGCGGACTATAAAGAAGGCCGAGTTTTCACCTTTGCTCGCAAATACGACCAACTAGTTCAGAATCCTTCTAAAACCGATTGTACTTACAGATCAGAGACAATCTCTGTCTCCTCAAGCACCTCATCTCTCAACACGGTACTTACAAGCGACAGTGAATCAGAGAATCCAGGACAGTCCAATCCAAAAGCAACAACATCCAGTTTTTTACGAGAAGTACAGACAATCAGACGCTAGACCAGAACACAGCAAAGACAGGGTACAGGAGACAAAAAACACGTAGAGGGAAAAGATCTGGAAAAAGAACAATACAAAAAGAACCTGAGGTCTGGAGACGGAAAGAAACATTAGTAGACAATACAGACGTACAAGTAGTAAATCTCTCTTCTATGCCACTCAACAACAACATGATCTCTCTCCTAAACAAAGGCCTGAGCTTCAATCCTCACGAAGCAGGAGACTTATGCAGATCTAAAATAGATCTTTTCAAATTCATCAGAGGCTTGAAACTGAAGAAACATTTTGAACTCATGCCCCCTCCCACTAACAAAGCTAGGAATACTCAGAACATCAACGCCATGGATTCCCAAACCATTAAGGATGTAAATGATACACACTTACTCCTGTCCATCACTGAGACGGACGATCCACCCCGCAGTCTAGAATTACTGCTACAAGACTTAGACATTGATCCCTACGAAACCATCCAGAGTGGCCTAAAGACCAAGTCCAAATGGACACCTACCCTCCCTGGTGGGAATGCCATTGATGTTTTCCATAACTTAATATTGGAAGACCTGGATAAATATGAAAAGAGATCCAAGATTAAAGCCCACAGAACTAAAGACAATCTGACCAGAGGCGAAAGAATGGCTCTCAAAACGCTCAGCGCTGAACACAACATCATCATAAGAGAGGCGGACAAAGGTGGGAATGTGATTGTCATGAACCACTTGGATTATCACAATGAGATAATGAGTCAATTGCAAGATGAGACCTGTTATGAACATCTCAGTCATAACCCGATTGGTCCCTTAACTAGTGTCATTAACAAAAAACTCCAGATCTGGCAGACCATAGGTCTCATTGATGAAGATGAGGCTTTATACATGAAAGTAGTCAAACCTACTTATCCTTGGCTATACACCCTACCCAAAGTACATAAACAAGCACCCTTCCCCCTGGACGCCCGATAATCTCAGGCATAGGGGGTCCGACAGAAAGACTAGCACAGTACGTGGACTTATTTCTTAACCCTATGGTCAAGAATCTGCCATCCTTCATACAAGATACCAAACATATACTAGGTATCCTAGCAGACATACAGTGGCATCCCAACATGATTATGGCCACTCTTGATGTGGTCTCTCTCTATACATCTATCAAACCTGACTTAGGACTAGAGGTGGTAACTAAGTCTCTTCAACATAGATCAGCAACAATATGGGAACACACCAACATGGTGATCAGCATGATGGAGATCATACTGAACAATAACTACTTTTTGCATGACCACCAATGGTACAGACAGATAAAGGGAGTGGCTATGGGTTCTAGGTTTTCACCCTCTTTTGCCAACCTGTACATGGGCGCCCTGGAAACAGAATGGTTATGGGGGAGGAAATCAGCTCAATGGACGGACTATATCGTCTACTGGGGCGGTACATTGACGACTGCTCACTCTTTTGGTCAGGTTCACAGGAGAATCTGGACTCATTTTGCGAATACTTGAACTCCAATGACATGGATATGAAATTCACATGTGAATCAAGCACGACCTGTGTCACCTTCCTTGACATTGAACTATATATCAAGGATAACTCTCTATACAGCAAGCTATACCGTAAGAAGACCTCATGCAATGCGATTCTCCACGCTAACAGCGCGCATCTCCTGCACCAGATACAAACAATTCCCTATGGAGAATTTACCAGGGCTAGGAGGAATTGCAGTGAAGATGCAGAATTTGAGAGCTGCATAAACGATATAAAGCACAGACTTACTAAACGTGGTTACAAACCACAGACTATCAAAAAAGCCACCAATAGAATAAGCAATATAAAAAGAGAAACTACTCTTCAGCCCAAAACCAACAAAAAAACAGACGAACAATCCGTGAGACTCATTACGGACTACAATGCAATCAGTGTCATAATGCGAAAGAGTTTCAACAAACATTGGGGAACTTTACTAGCTGACAAATTATTGAAAGACAATATAACTGCTTGACCTCAGATCACCTTCAGAAGAGGTAGAACTCTAAGGAACAGACTCTGTCCCACAGTACCACGCTCCATATCTGTCACGTCTTGGCTGACACCCCACACAGTGGGTTTTTTCAAATGTGGATGCTGTGGAGTCTGCAAATGGGCTACGAATGGAACAAAAGAATTCAGGAGCTGGAATGGTAATAAATACAATATTACCCACAACATTAACTGTACCTCCACCTTTGTTGTGTACATCCTACAATGCACATGCAAACAGCAATATGTAGGGAGTACGATCAGATCTCTAAAAGAACGCATCAGTGAACACATCAGGGCAATGCACAATGAGGATGCTAGGTATCCGATGGCATCCCACATAGCGACATGTAGCACACAGGGACCACGCAAGAGCTTATCTTTCTTTGGAATAGACATCACCAAAAACAACATTAGAGGCGGCAATCGCAAATTGAGGCTGAGAAGACAAGAAGCATCATGGATCATGCGTCTACAGTCGGTAAAACATGGTCTCAACATCGACCATGAGCTACAGTACTTTCTGGGATCCTAGATTTGTTTCTACATACTGTTTTCTCATAATACTGTATTATATCTGTTTCTCTTGAAATCTACATGATAATAATTATTAGTTATTGCTTATTGATCATCCCTGTGTCTTTTCACGCATATTTCTGTTCCTAATGACTGCAAATCTGAATTCGACCATTTTGTTTGACTATACAGCAAATACTAAATATTTTGTTTTGATGCTATGAACCTAATCAGCTCAGGACCTCATTATGATTAAGTTCTTTACATGCTTTCCTACAGATTTATACATATGTATGCAATAAACCCCTTGCTGTATGTTACTACTATATCTTTTGAATATCCTTTACTCTTCACTCTTTTCTCTCTAGACTCATTTGTCTATTTAACTCCACCTCTAAGGCTCCATGCTTTGTGCAACTCATCCACTCTATATATGTTTTCATTCTTTACCGTTATTCCCTGACACTCTTGATCTTATCTCCTTCCCTCTAGCGAACCCTCATAATTTTTAGGGTTTCATTTTACTTGCATTAGTCTTCCCACACACGCACACGTCAATCTGTACATGCCGCTCATTGAGACATGTTATTTTCCATCATGCCCGTTTTCTACATGCAATTTTGTCCTCACTTCTGGTTTTCTAAACGGAAACACCTCCATACGCTCTAGTTTCCTTTGCCTCAATCACACGTGATCATCCTTTTAACTTCTGGTTTTCTCCATTGTCGTTTCCCAAACACTGGAGAATCCGCCGATCCCGCACACGAGATCCTTGTACACAGGTAAGCCAGTCGCCCTACCCTCCCGGTCACACCGATTACGCACCCTTCTTAGTGTTTTTGCACCGAAGGATTGCGTTTTAATTTAATTTTCCCCATTTACCCCTCTCTAGACCACTTTCAAGCCAAAGACGTACCCGTCTTTAACTGGTTCCCCGCCTACCTGGGAGACACATGGGAGGATGCCCTCCAACCTTCCACCCTTTTTCTTCTATTAATACCCGTGCCGCGACCCGGTCCGAATTAATACCGGCTCATCGGTGAGTTTACATGCCATTTTACTACGGTTTTCTTCACATAGACGCACACGCCCCTTGCTCGGGACGTTTCTCTAATACCTTTTTCCTTCTATCTTTGCCCATGTCGCACAGCCTACAGAACCGCCACGTTTTAACATACAGGTAGTTTGAACCTACTGTTCTTTTCTTTTCTCTTCACATTCAATTCCACTGTCATAAGCACGTTTCATTTTACATATACCAGTTGATCTTAGTTGCTTTTCGAATGTCTGCTACGTCACTGTTATTTAATAACCATTAAGTTTGAGTGTGGTTCAGTTGTCTTGATGATAATTCTACTGACGCGCTTTTAGTGCGGTTCAGGTGTCTTGATGGTAATTCTACTGACGCGCTTTGTTGCTATGATTACGGTTTTGAGACCATTAGTTCCACAAACATGACATGCCTTTTACGATTTGCATAATGTATTGTTTTCCAAATGTATGGTTTTTGAGACTGTCACGCCGTATATATCTTTTCTACAATTGTAAATTTTGAGACTGTCACGCCGTATATATCTTTTCTACAATAGTAATTTTAACCCATCATGTCATGCGTATGTCACACTCATCACGAATCACTGTAGATTAGTTGTAATTCTGTTCCTTCTATGTCTCAAACCCGCCCAACATTTAGTTTTGTAATTTGGAACGGCTTGCTCCTTTTTTTATACCTGTTTTGGCGAGCATTGCTGATGTGTTTTTTTTTTTGCGTTTTGTAAATCATATTTCTTCCTTTGATCTACATCTGAATATGGTCCGTTCTCATTTCTCTCTGCGTTTTCTCTCAATTTTCTGTCAACACGGTCACCTCACCACCTCTTGTGGGTCTCTATACAGAGAAAAAAAGTCACTGAATACATGTACTTTCCACATATATAGGGTCTCCACATGTTTCCTTCATTCCTCACTTTTCATTATATTCTGCAATGTAGTGGCCCATATGAGCCGTTAGCTTTTTCTTTATTCCCTTTTGTTTTGTGTCCTTCCCAGCCCTGACGAGTCACAAGTGTATCACGTTGTGATGAAACACGTGTCGGCTGGTTTGTTTTGTTTTCACTCTGTATTGATCTGGATTAACATATATATAAAAAAATACTTGCATATGATAAAAAAAAGTCCCAAACACTGGAGAATCCGCCGATCCCGCACACGAGATCCTTGTACACAGACCACTTTCAAGCCAAAGACGTACCCGTCTTTAACTGGTTCCCCGCCTACCTGGGGGACACATGGGAGAATGCCCTCCAACCTTCCGCCCTTTTTCTTCTATTAATACCCGTGCCGCGACCCAGTCCGAATTAATACCGGCTCATCGCCTACAGAACCGCCACGTTTTAACATACAGCCCTGAAGAGTCACAAATGTATCACGTTGTGACGAAACACGTGTCGGCTGGTTTGTTTTCACTCTGTATTGATCTGGATTAACATATATATAAAAAAAATCCTTGCATATGATACACCTGATGTCGACCTCCATAATTTCGAAAACAAGGAATGTTTGATATCTGTTCCATTACTTATCGGGTACACCTAAACCATTATTCTAACACGTGTGCACAGGACCTGACTTCTAGCTGATGGTGCGGGTCTCGACCCACACACTTGCAGGGGTTGTTTCTTTGGGTTTGTTTCCCCTGACCTGTTAGCACCGTACTTACCCAGTTTCTAGTGACAGCCACGACGCACACGCCTGAGCGCCACTTCTTCCTCAACTCTAGCGAAACCCTCCACTAGTATTACAATATATATATATAACCTCATCTTCTATACGAGAAGAAGGGCACACTGGAGGAAAGCCCTGCTTTCACTGCTCCAGATCTCAGCATCTGAAACAACTCCCCATCACTTAAGACTCTCTGTAGCCCCCTCTTTGGTCTACAAAGCAAAATTAACCATCTCCATCTACAACACTGGGACAATCCTCAGATCACAACCTAGAGTTATTTGCAGAGATATTCCCCTTGATCAAAAAAACTGCAGCCACAAATGTACCCCCCCTCCCAAGGCCTATATAACCAAGCACGCAATATGTTATCGCCTACATATCCAAGTGGATCTGAGCCAACATGTATCATTTGCTATGCCACACCACATCCACACCACCTCACATCTAGAGCAACTATTACTGAACCATATAGTCCTGGAAATCACTTACTTCCCCTGACCTTTCCGTCGATCCCCCATACTACAACCTGTAGTATCTCCAATGCCTGAACCTAATATCTCACACATCAACCTGTCGTTGACCCCTCCTCTTACACTGCCACCCAATCAGGAAGTCTCTGACACCTCCGAATCTATACCACTACTAGCACATCCCTCTGGCCAACAGCCCTACACCTACACAGGAATCAACACCACACCGTCTACACTCCCCACATTCCAAGACCCCAACATTGAGGCCAATCCCCCCTATGCCTCTCCCAGCTGGCCAGCCATACTTTACTACCACAGATATCAACAATCCATTGCCCCCTCTCCCCATACGCTAAGACCCTACTTCATCCTCTCACATCCTACTAGCGTCCAGGCTGAGTGAGATCTCGCAACCAACAAAAGGCAGACTTACATAGCCTTATACATATCACCACTTAATCGACTGCCCATCATGGGCTAATCAGGAATCTTAGTTCAACTACACATGACCATGAACAACTTAGCATCTTTTATATCTTGCCTCTAACTCACCCCACAACCAACCCATTTTGATCCCTCCCAAAGCATTCACTGTTGAGATGTAGATCCCTTCCCTGCCCAAACGTACCCTCTAGACCCATGAGATCCACTGACTCAGACTCATTATCAGAGGAAGATATCCACTGACTCCTACTGTCATACAACTCACATCATCATGAGAGCATCGACAATCATAGTTAAATTCAATCCATCTCTGCAAACCAACACAGAGAATCTAAACCCAACCACAGAATGATAAATAAACACAACCTCAAGAGAGTTACACTTACCCAGACTTCCACGGGTATACCCAAATCCTTTCTGAAATGAATTCTTCTCAATTGTCGATCGTCTGTAAGATATGCTGCAGACCTAGCTAATCTCATCCTAGCTCATGAACTTGACCTGCTTGTCCTGACAGAAACTTGGCTAAATGATTCCTCTGTACCTATCCTTGACATTCTAGTCCCTCCTAGTTACAATATCACCAGACTAGATAGACCCACCAGACCAGGTGGAGGCATTGCTTGTATTCACCAAAACAGCCTTTCAGTTAAACAGTCACCGTCTCCTACTCTATCATCATGAGTATATCTATGTATTGACATTGCCTACAACAGAAGTCCTCTCTGCATATTGCACATGCTCTATCACTTGCCTGGTGATAACCTCTCCTTGGTAGAACAAATTATGGATATCATCACAACAAACACTGGTCAACATGGCACTCAAATCTTCCTTGGTGATTTCAACCTTCACTGGAATGATCTGAATGACCTTATAGTTAACAGCTTCAAACCATTTCTTACTGACCTCAACTTGATACAAATCTGTGACAGCCCCACACATAACAAGGAAGGGATCTTAGATCTTATCATCGCAAAAGAGAACTATATTCAATTGGAATGTATCCTTCCCTGTGATTTGTCTGACCATCACTGCATCACCTTCCTCATCACTATACTCCTGAGAATTACTACCGCACAAGTACTCAAACGAAACTTTTGGAAAGGAAATACGTGAAATATCAACTTTACTAAACTGACATCACTCAGTGATAACATCCTAGTACTCCCTGAAAACATGCTAGATGTACAAGATCTCACTGACCACTAACCTACACTAGCTCCATGAAGAATATTCTTGACTCGACTGCGCCCCTACAACTAAAAAGAAAATCCTCCAAAGATACTCAACCTTGGTACAATGATAGCCTCAACACCAAAAGACCTAACCTTAGACTACCCAAACGAAAAAGGAGATCCTCTCTGTTAGAAATGGGATTTCTGGTTGGCTAAGGCTTGCGCCAAAGTCAGGCAGAAACCACCACTCTAGTCAGGGCAAGGAAGTTACACACCAAAGATAACCCCTGCTCACCCCCTTGGTAGCTTGGCACGAGCAGACAGGCTTATCCCTGAGGCGATGTGTAAAGCGTTTGCGCGCGCACCCAGCAACAACACCCAAGGCCCACCACAAAGGAAACTCCACACAAGGTATTATATAAAAATAACCTTTGTATTATACACAACACATTAGATAAAAACACACACTTTACAATGTGCCAACAGGCACGGGCAGAATTTACAAGGGATTATATATACAGGGGACAGGGCCACATGGACCACTGTCAGGAATTAACACTTTGTAGAAATAGCACTTAGAACGTAGGAATAATACTTTAGAACATAGGAATAAAACTTTAGACCATAGCACTTACAATCACTGTAGCACTAAAAATAGAACATATAGCACACAACCAGTGACTACTGGTATCAGAAAGTACCACCTACGCAACCCTAACCACCTTTAGGAATATATCACGCAGGGAACTAGGACCTCACTAGTACCACCTGTACTAGGGAGAAAACAACCACCTAAGTATCACAATACCTGTAGGGGTCTAAGCACATAAACACATGATGCATAACATTCAGAGGGGTAAACACAATTCAGGACAGAAAATATCATGAAGGCATTGCGCAGGCGCAAAAAGTACATGTATGAAAATCACCAAGTGCCCTAGGGGAGGGCACAACACAAGATAACTGTCCGCAGGCCAACTGGCCTCTCAGGATGCAGAAATACCCAATATACAGCGATATCAGGGAGCGACTATGCAGGCTGCGCAAGCCAGGCGCACAAGGCACAACCTAAACGTGGCAGCTGCCCACTAAGTGCTGGGCAGCTGTAGGGACTGGGGCCTGGGCACCTCTGGGCCCTTCGAACAATCTGTCGCCCTTGGAGCCTCTCTGGGCTCTAAAACAATGAAATGCCCCCTAGACAGCGTGGGAGCCTCGTGGGCTCTAGAACGATGTGCCCTCAACGTTGGAGCGCCTAGCGCTCTAAATACTCATGCCCCCTTGGAGCCTTGGCTTCTAAAACAATGAAATGCCCCCTAGACAGCGTGGGAGCCTCGTGGGCTCTAGAACGATGTGCCCTCAACGTTGGAGCGCCTAGCGCTCTAAATACTCATGCCCCCTTGGAGCCTTGGCTTCTAAAACAATGAAATGCCCCCTAGACAGCGTGGGAGCCTCGTGGGCTCTAGAACGATGTGCCCTCAACGTTGGAGCGCCTAGCGCTCTAAATACTCATGCCCCCTTGGAGCCTTGGCTTCTAAAACAATGAAATGCCTCCAAACGTCGTAGAGCCGAGAGCGGCCCTGAATCAACCAATGCGCCCCGTCGGTGGAGTCCCGCTCGGGTGACTCGCGAGCCTCGCCGGCTCTCAAATAATGTGCCCCTTTGGTTGGAGTCCCACTCGGGGGACTCTTAAATAGCAATGCCCACGTTGGAGTGGTCCGCAACTGCGGTGACGCTGGGGGGGACAGGGGCAGAGACCACAACCACACGGAGTCCTGCTTACCTCGGACTCCCGCGTGGTCTGACACTCCGTCCTTCTCTCTGGTGCCGGCTTTCCTTGCACGGTCGAGCAGCCGAGCCGCGCTGCCTTGCTCCTTTCACGGGCGGCTTGTGGGGCTTTTGCCAGAGCGGAGTAGGCTCCCGCCTGGCTCCTCTGTGGCTGCGAGGCTTCTCCTTTTGTTCTCGCGGTATTTCCTGGTGCCGGGACTTCCTGCCCGCTCTGCGTTCCAGTGACGTGGCGGTAGGAGTCCCGGTTGCCAGGCAACCCTCCGGCTTCTCGCGGCGCCGGCGGTAGCAGCAAAGAACTTCTCTCCTCTTTACCGAAGCGCGGAGTGGGCTCCCGCCTTCGGTCCAATAAAAATACAACGATGGCTCCTATTGTTTAGGCACACCAAGCGGGGTGGGCACCCGCGACAGCACCAGTATGCGGGGTAGGCACCCGCTATCAGAAATAAAGCGCTCCTGGCGCTGAGGGCAAAGGTGGAAGCGCTTTCTGCGCTAAAGGAGAGTCCAGCGCTCCCAGGCGCTGGAGGCTTCAGCAAAAGTCCCAAATCAAGCGCTCCTAGTGCTGAAAGTCAAAATGAAAGCGCTTCCAGGCGCTTTGGGGGGAATAAAAGAGAAAGAGAAGGTCCAGCAAAGTTTTAGGAAGGGGGCAAGGCTGGGCCAGGGGCCAGCTCACTGGGCCCTCCAGGGCAGGGAGGCAGTCCCAAGTGGCGGTTCCTCCTAGCCTCCAGCAGCAGCAGCCCCCTCCTGTCAGGATCCAAAAAGCAGAACAGTTTCTGTGGGGACACAGCCCCATTTTTATACAGCAAACCCCTTTGTTCTGGGTTCAGGGTGAGGGGGAAAACCAGTCGCAGCTGGTTGGGGAGCACCCTTGATGTGCTCAGCCCCTCACTCTATTCATTGGCAGGGCTAGGGTCGTCAGTCGCACCGCAGGGGGCGGGGCCAGCATTGTGTGTGGAAAACCCTGTCCTATTCAGGACCCAGGTGTACTCCTCCCACCCATCTAGCTGCTGATCTCCCCATTCACCACTGGGTGACTCATCCTGACTCTGGAGAATCCCTAGCCCGTCACATGACATGACCAGCCAATCACGCGACAGACACACTGCACACAGAAGTGCCCACTTCTAGAAGTGGCACTTCCACACTAGGTACATGCACGCCGCACACATCATCGCGCAGCATTCACTCCCACGAGTCCGCACGTACCAAACTCGGGCCTGCACACCCCACGCATCAGGAACTACTAGGGACACATACATTCCCCATGCATTCCTATGGGAGGGCAGGCCTATCTCACCACATGCACTCAGAGCACGCACGCACTTTACCCTGGGACACAGGGAAAGTGCGCAGGAAACCAAAAAATCACCACACCAAGTCATCAGTAAAAAGCAAAAAAGTTCAGGGGTGAACCTGCCAGAAGGGCCAAGTCCAACACAACCCCCTTCCAGCCAAAACGCAGGGCAGCCCAATCACCACCGTGATGGACTTCCCTGCTTGGGGCGATAGAACACGGACGCGGGCCCGCAACTGCAGGGACACCCTCCGGTTCTATGCCACGGTGAACCCATGGAATTCTTTCTAATACCACTGTCTGGACCAACTGGGCTACCCCACTGGTACTCCCAAGCGGTCCGCGGCCAAGACCAGGCCCTAGGCCACCCAGGTGCCACTGGTCTTTGCCTAACCACAGAGTGGGGGGTAGTAACCCCTGGCACATAGCGGCCATTCTCCACTCTTCCTCTCTGAAAGACAGGATTAGACTGCCACTGGTTCTTCAGCCTAGGGTCTACACCCTCAGGCGGACCTGGAGTCTCAGGGAAGGCTCTCCTCCCCCTACCTCTTCTCCTAGGGTTCCTCCTCCTCTGGCGAGGGGTACACCTAGAACGCCATTCCAACCCAGGGTTTAACCCCTCAGGTTGTACCGGGGGCAGAGGTGGGCTCTCCCACCCTCTGCACCCCCTTCCAGAACCCTGCTCCCTACCAACTGGGGCGGTACCTCTGGAAGAAGAACTGGTCGGGACGCTGATTACAGACGTCCCACCCTTCAGGTCAGGCTGATCCCGAACCTGGCCTTCCAACCTCCGGCCTAGAACCTTTGGTGGAATAATTGCCTGGCACTCCAGGACTTCTGGGGATCTCCGCTCCATCCCCCTGAGGCTATCAAATGACACATATGTCGAGCGACTGTCTGTCTGGCGCTGATCTCCCGTCCCCTGTCCACCTGACAGTGCGCGGAGATCCCCCAGAACAGAAGTGGTGTCACCCTGGTCACTACACGGGAACCTAGCCCAACTGGGAAGTCCCTGACCCACCGGCTCTTCCACTGGGGAACTCACCCGCCAATCACTCACGCTGGACTCCTGTACCCTCCCTACCGGAGCGGTACCGCCAGACTCCAGAACCACAGGAGCCCTGTTTACAGGCGCTCCAGGTCCTCCACTCACTAAGAGATCTTCCTCAAGTGGACTAACAGGACAGCCTAGGTCCCCAACTTGGTGTTCCCTCATGAAACCATCCAAGTCCTGAGGCAGGGTTTTGGGCTTCTGGGGACCCTCGGTCACCCCCTCACTCCTGCTCCACTGAGCCAGGCAGTGAGCCCCTACACCCTCCTCGCTATCCTGGGACCTAGCTGGGCTACACTGAGCCTCCTCCACCACGCTGGGCTGGAGGATCTCTGACCCACTATTGTTGGAATCACTCACTAATGACACTAGAGAACCTCTGGCCCTTTCCCAGCGCTCTGCTTCCTCTGCAAGTTTCCATGGACAAAAAGAGTTATACCTCAACAGGTGTTGGCGCAACCCTGGAGAACAACTACTGAGCATCTGCTCTTTGATAATCATATTTAGTACTCCATCCAAATCCTGCTCCGGGTTAAACACCAACCAGTCCACCAGGGCATCATGACATTCCTCCACAGCCTCCTCCCTAGACTGGTGAGACAGCTTCTTACTGCCCCTGAACTTCAACCTACATTCCTCCTCTCGGGAACAAGGTACCACACTCGGGGAACTGGGACTGGGACTCTCTATACTGCACTTTATATTGCTGCCCCCCCTGGACTCCACCCTCACTGGGGAATCCAGAAAACTACCACTGCGCTCAGGGGACAGGGAAAGGGATGAGGCGCTATCTTCTACGCTGGACCCAGCAAGGGACTCCCTACCTACGGGGTCCTCACTCTCTACTGGCGTCCAGGTACTGTCATCTTCTTCTGAGTCTTCAGGGCTCCCCACAGACCCACCACCCTCCAGGTGTGAGGCCCGGGCCCTTTCTTCCTCACTGCGCTCACGTTTCCATTCATCTGCTTGCCATCCAATCATGTAGTTCCTCAATTCGTACACAGTGTCTGACTCTCTCACCCCTATGTTTCTTTCTCTACAGAACCTTTCCAACTCCTGCATACTGTAATAAACTAGATCACTGAGATCAAAAGCAGGCTCCATTCTGGCAGACGTTCTAGAGAAAAGATCACACAGGGAACCTAGGGGTCTGAGTTTAACAGGAGTACACAATTCACAAAAAGATTCAGCAAGCTCTCTAACCCAGAGAACTCACACTCACTTGCCTAGTGCCACTCACCACTCATCCACACACAACCCTCCCCTCGGACTGGTAAGGCAGTTTCTACCACCCCTGATTCCTCAACCTGACCACCACGTGACACAGGTACCAACTCTGGGCGCAGGGCGGGGGACAAATGTACAGGACACTATTACGCTGCCACCACTGGATCCCACCCTCTGGTGAATCCAGAAAACACAATGCACTAAGGGGGATGATCTACCCTCCCGAGCTAGGGACACCTAACTCACAGTGCACAAAAACACATTTCCAAAGAAATGACATTTAAAAACAAACTTAAAACAATAATCCCTATACCATGTGATTTATCTAAATCCAGAGTTTTGTAGTGTGGCCAGTTGCCGCTGCGGTACAGCGCAAACGCAAGTCCAAATCCCACCGCTGATCACCAATGTTAGAAATGGGATTTCTGGTTGGCTAAGGCTTGCGCCAAAGTCAGGCAGAAACCACCACTCTAGTCAGGGCAAGGAAGTTACACACCAAAGATAACCCCTGCTCACCCCCTTGGTAGCTTGGCACGAGCAGACAGGCTTATCCCTGAGGCGATGTGTAAAGCGTTTGCGCGCGCACCCAGCAACAACACCCAAGGCCCACCACAAAGGAAACTCCACACAAGGTATTATATAAAAATAACCTTTGTATTATACACAACACATTAGATAAAAACACACACTTTACAATGTGCCAACAGGCACGGGCAGAATTTACAAGGGATTATATATACAGGGGACAGGGCCACATGGACCACTGTCAGGAATTAGCACTTTGTAGAAATAGCACTTAGAACGTAGGAATAATACTTTAGAACATAGGAATAAAACTTTAGACCATAGCACTTACAATCACTGTAGCACTAAAAATAGAACATATAGCACACAACCAGTGACTACTGGTATCAGAAAGTACCACCTACGCAACCCTAACCACCTTTAGGAATATATCACGCAGGGAACTAGGACCTCACTAGTACCACCTGTACTAGGGAGAAAACAACCACCTAAGTATCACAATACCTGTAGGGGTCTAAGCACATAAACACATGATGCATAACATTCAGAGGGGTAAACACAATTCAGGACAGAAAATATCATGAAGGCATTGCGCAGGCGCAAAAAGTACATGTATGAAAATCACCAAGTGCCCTAGGGGAGGGCACAACACAAGATAACTGTCCGCAGGCCAACTGGCCTCTCAGGATGCAGAAATACCCAATATACAGCGATATCAGGGAGCGACTATGCAGGCTGCGCAAGCCAGGCGCACAAGGCACAACCTAAACGTGGCAGCTGCCCACTAAGTGCTGGGCAGCTGTAGGGACTGGGGCCTGGGCACCTCTGGGCCCTTCGAACAATCTGTCGCCCTTGGAGCCTCTCTGGGCTCTAAAACAATGAAATGCCCCCTAGACAGCGTGGGAGCCTCGTGGGCTCTAGAACGATGTGCCCTCAACGTTGGAGCGCCTAGCGCTCTAAATACTCATGCCCCCTTGGAGCCTTGGCTTCTAAAACAATGAAATGCCCCCTAGACAGCGTGGGAGCCTCGTGGGCTCTAGAACGATGTGCCCTCAACGTTGGAGCGCCTAGCGCTCTAAATACTCATGCCCCCTTGGAGCCTTGGCTTCTAAAACAATGAAATGCCCCCTAGACAGCGTGGGAGCCTCGTGGGCTCTAGAACGATGTGCCCTCAACGTTGGAGCGCCTAGCGCTCTAAATACTCATGCCCCCTTGGAGCCTTGGCTTCTAAAACAATGAAATGCCTCCAAACGTCGTAGAGCCGAGAGCGGCCCTGAATCAACCAATGCGCCCCGTCGGTGGAGTCCCGCTCGGGTGACTCGCGAGCCTCGCCGGCTCTCAAATAATGTGCCCCTTTGGTTGGAGTCCCACTCGGGGGACTCTTAAATAGCAATGCCCACGTTGGAGTGGTCCGCAACTGCGGTGACGCTGGGGGGGACAGGGGCAGAGACCACAACCACACGGAGTCCTGCTTACCTCGGACTCCCGCGTGGTCTGACACTCCGTCCTTCTCTCTGGTGCCGGCTTTCCTTGCACGGTCGAGCAGCCGAGCCGCGCTGCCTTGCTCCTTTCACGGGCGGCTTGTGGGGCTTTCGCCAGAGCGGGGTAGGCTCCCGCCTGGCTCCTCTGTGGCTGCGAGGCTTCTCCTTTTGTTCTCGCGGTATTTCCTGGTGCCGGGACTTCCTGCCCGCTCTGCGTTCCAGTGACGTGGCGGTAGGAGTCCCGGTTGCCAGGCAACCCTCCGGCTTCTCGCGGCGCCGGCGGTAGCAGCAAAGAACTTCTCTCCTCTTTACCGAAGCGCGGAGTGGGCTCCCGCCTTCGGTCCAATAAAAATACAACGATGGCTCCTATTGTTTAGGCACACCAAGCGGGGTGGGCACCCGCGACAGCACCAGTATGCGGGGTAGGCACCCGCTATCAGAAATAAAGCGCTCCTGGCGCTGAGGGCAAAGGTGGAAGCGCTTTCTGCGCTAAAGGAGAGTCCAGCGCTCCCAGGCGCTGGAGGCTTCAGCAAAAGTCCCAAATCAAGCGCTCCTAGTGCTGAAAGTCAAAATGAAAGCGCTTCCAGGCGCTTTGGGGGGAATAAAAGAGAAAGAGAAGGTCCAGCAAAGTTTTAGGAAGGGGGCAAGGCTGGGCCAGGGGCCAGCTCACTGGGCCCTCCAGGGCAGGGAGGCAGTCCCAAGTGGCGGTTCCTCCTAGCCTCCAGCAGCAGCAGCCCCCTCCTGTCAGGATCCAAAAAGCAGAACAGTTTCTGTGGGGACACAGCCCCATTTTTATACAGCAAACCCCTTTGTTCTGGGTTCAGGGTGAGGGGGAAAACCAGTCGCAGCTGGTTGGGGAGCACCCTTGATGTGCTCAGCCCCTCACTCTATTCATTGGCAGGGCTAGGGTCGTCAGTCGCACCGCAGGGGGCGGGGCCAGCATTGTGTGTGGAAAACCCTGTCCTATTCAGGACCCAGGTGTACTCCTCCCACCCATCTAGCTGCTGATCTCCCCATTCACCACTGGGTGACTCATCCTGACTCTGGAGAATCCCTAGCCCGTCACATGACATGACCAGCCAATCACGCGACAGACACACTGCACACAGAAGTGCCCACTTCTAGAAGTGGCACTTCCACACTAGGTACATGCACGCCGCACACATCATCGCGCAGCATTCACTCCCACGAGTCCGCACGTACCAAACTCGGGCCTGCACACCCCACGCATCAGGAACTACTAGGGACACATACATTCCCCATGCATTCCTATGGGAGGGCAGGCCTATCTCACCACATGCACTCAGAGCACGCACGCACTTTACCCTGGGACACAGGGAAAGTGCGCAGGAAACCAAAAAATCACCACACCAAGTCATCAGTAAAAAGCAAAAAAGTTCAGGGGTGAACCTGCCAGAAGGGCCAAGTCCAACACAACCCCCTTCCAGCCAAAACGCAGGGCAGCCCAATCACCACCGTGATGGACTTCCCTGCTTGGGGCGATAGAACACGGACGCGGGCCTGCAACTGCAGGGACACCCTCCGGTTCTATGCCACGGTGAACCCATGGAATTCTTTCTAATACCACTGTCTGGACCAACTGGGCTACCCCACTGGTACTCCCAAGCGGTCCGCGGCCAAGACCAGGCCCTAGGCCACCCAGGTGCCACTGGTCTTTGCCTAACCACAGAGTGGGGGGTAGTAACCCCTGGCACATAGCGGCCATTCTCCACTCTTCCTCTCTGAAAGACAGGATTAGACTGCCACTGGTTCTTCAGCCTAGGGTCTACACCCTCAGGCGGACCAGGAGTCTCAGGGAAGGCTCTCCTCCCCCTACCTCTTCTCCTAGGGTTCCTCCTCCTCTGGCGAGGGGTACACCTAGAACGCCATTCCAACCCAGGGTTTAACCCCTCAGGTTGTACCGGGGGCAGAGGTGGGCTCTCCCACCCTCTGCACCCCCTTCCAGAACCCTGCTCCCTACCAACTGGGGCGGTACCTCTGGAAGAAGAACTGGTCGGGACGCTGATTACAGACGTCCCACCCTTCAGGTCAGGCTGATCCCGAACCTGGCCTTCCAACCTCCGGCCTAGAACCTTTGGTGGAATAATTGCCTGGCACTCCAGGACTTCTGGGGATCTCCGCTCCATCCCCCTGAGGCTATCAAATGACACATATGTCGAGCGACTGTCTGTCTGGCGCTGATCTCCCGTCCCCTGTCCACCTGACAGTGCGCGGAGATCCCCCAGAACAGAAGTGGTGTCACCCTGGTCACTACACGGGAACCTAGCCCAACTGGGAAGTCCCTGACCCACCGGCTCTTCCACTGGGGAACTCACCCGCCAATCACTCACGCTGGACTCCTGTACCCTCCCTACCGGAGCGGTACCGCCAGACTCCAGAACCACAGGAGCCCTGTTTACAGGCGCTCCAGGTCCTCCACTCACTAAGAGATCTTCCTCAAGTGGACTAACAGGACAGCCTAGGTCCCCAACTTGGTGTTCCCTCATGAAACCATCCAAGTCCTGAGGCAGGGTTTTGGGCTTCTGGGGACCCTCGGTCACCCCCTCACTCCTGCTCCACTGAGCCAGGCAGTGAGCCCCTACACCCTCCTCGCTATCCTGGGACCTAGCTGGGCTACACTGAGCCTCCTCCACCACGCTGGGCTGGAGGATCTCTGACCCACTATTGTTGGAATCACTCACTAATGACACTAGAGAACCTCTGGCCCTTTCCCAGCGCTCTGCTTCCTCTGCAAGTTTCCATGGACAAAAAGAGTTATACCTCAACAGGTGTTGGCGCAACCCTGGAGAACAACTACTGAGCATCTGCTCTTTGATAATCATATTTAGTACTCCATCCAAATCCTGCTCCGGGTTAAACACCAACCAGTCCACCAGGGCATCATGACATTCCTCCACAGCCTCCTCCCAAGACTGGTGAGACAGCTTCTTACTGCCCCTGAACTTCAACCTACATTCCTCCTCTCGGGAACAAGGTACCACACTCGGGGAACTGGGACTGGGACTCTCTATACTGCACTTTATATTGCTGCCCCCCCTGGACTCCACCCTCACTGGGGAATCCAGAAAACTACCACTGCGCTCAGGGGACAGGGAAAGGGATGAGGCGCTATCTTCTACGCTGGACCCAGCAAGGGACTCCCTACCTACGGGGTCCTCACTCTCTACTGGCGTCCAGGTACTGTCATCTTCTTCTGAGTCTTCAGGGCTCCCCACAGACCCACCACCCTCCAGGTGTGAGGTCCGGGCCCTTTCTTCCTCACTGCGCTCACGTTTCCATTCATCTGCTTGCCATCCAATCATGTAGTTCCTCAATTCGTACACAGTGTCTGACTCTCTCGCCCCTATGTTTCTTTCTCTACAGAACCTTTCCAACTCCTGCATACTGTAATAAACTAGATCACTGAGATCAAAAGCAGGCTCCATTCTGGCAGACGTTCTAGAGAAAAGATCACACAGGGAACCTAGGGGTCTGAGTTTAACAGGAGTACACAATTCACAAAAAGATTCAGCAAGCTCTCTAACCCAGAGAACTCACACTCACTTGCCTAGTGCCACTCACCACTCATCCACACACAACCCTCCCCTCGGACTGGTAAGGCAGTTTCTACCACCCCTGATTCCTCAACCTGACCACCACGTGACACAGGTACCAACTCTGGGCGCAGGGCGGGGGACAAATGTACAGGACACTATTACGCTGCCACCACTGGATCCCACCCTCTGGTGAATCCAGAAAACACAATGCACTAAGGGGGATGATCTACCCTCCCGAGCTAGGGACACCTAACTCACAGTGCACAAAAACACATTTCCAAAGAAATGACATTTAAAAACAAACTTAAAACAATAATCCCTATACCATGTGATTTATCTAAATCCAGAGTTTTGTAGTGTGGCCAGTTGCCGCTGCGGTACAGCGCAAACGCAAGTCCAAATCCCACCGCTGATCACCAATGTTAGAAATGGGATTTCTGGTTGGCTAAGGCTTGCGCCAAAGTCAGGCAGAAACCACCACTCTAGTCAGGGCAAGGAAGTTACACACCAAAGATAACCCCTGCTCACCCCCTTGGTAGCTTGGCACGAGCAGACAGGCTTATCACTGAGGCGATGTGTAAAGCGTTTGCGCGCGCACCCAGCAACAACACCCAAGGCCCACCACAAAGGAAACTCCACACAAGGTATTATATAAAAATAACCTTTGTATTATACACAACACATTAGATAAAAACACACACTTTACAATGTGCCAACAGGCACGGGCAGAATTTACAAGGGATTATATATACAGGGGACAGGGCCACATGGACCACTGTCAGGAATTAGCACTTTGTAGAAATAGCACTTAGAACGTAGGAATAATACTTTAGAACATAGGAATAAAACTTTAGACCATAGCACTTACAATCACTGTAGCACTAAAAATAGAACATATAGCACACAACCAGTGACTACTGGTATCAGAAAGTACCACCTACGCAACCCTAACCACCTTTAGGAATATATCACGCAGGGAACTAGGACCTCACTAGTACCACCTGTACTAGGGAGAAAACAACCACCTAAGTATCACAATACCTGTAGGGGTCTAAGCACATAAACACATGATGCATAACATTCAGAGGTGTAAACACAATTCAGGACAGAAAATATCATGAAGGCATTGCGCAGGCGCAAAAAGTACATGTATGAAAATCACCAAGTGCCCTAGGGGAGAGCACAACACAAGATAACTGTCCGCAGGCCAACTGGCCTCTCAGGATGCAGAAATACCCAATATACAGCGATATCAGGGAGCGACTATGCAGGCTGCGCAAGCCAGGCGCACAAGGCACAACCTAAACGTGGCAGCTGCCCACTAAGTGCTGGGCAGCTGTAGGGACTGGGGCCTGGGCACCTTTGGGCCCTTCGAACAATCTGTCGCCCTTGGAGCCTCTCTGGGCTCTAAAACAATGAAATGCCCCCTAGACAGCGTGGGAGCCTCGTGGGCTCTAGAACGATGTGCCCTCAACGTTGGAGCGCCTAGCGCTCTAAATACTCATGCCCCCTTGGAGCCTTGGCTTCTAAAACAATGAAATGCCCCCTAGACAGCGTGGGAGCCTCGTGGGCTCTAGAACGATGTGCCCTCAACGTTGGAGCGCCTAGCGCTCTAAATACTCATGCCCCCTTGGAGCCTTGGCTTCTAAAACAATGAAATGCCTCCAAACGTCGTAGAGCCGAGAGCGGCCCTGAATCAACCAATGCGCCCCGTCGGTGGAGTCCCGCTCGGGTGACTCGCGAGCCTCGCCGGCTCTCAAATAATGTGCCCCTTTGGTTGGAGTCCCACTCGGGGGACTCTTAAATAGCAATGCCCCCGTTGGAGTGGTCCGCAACTGCGGTGACGCTGGGGGGGACAGGGGCAGAGACCACAACCACACGGAGTCCTGCTTACCTCGGACTCCCGCGTGGTCTGACACTCCGTCCTTCTCTCTGGTGCCGGCTTTCCTTGCACGGTCGAGCAGCCGAGCCGCGCTGCCTTGCTCCTTTCACGGGCGGCTTGTGGGGCTTTCGCCAGAGCGGGGTAGGCTCCCGCCTGGCTCCTCTGTGGCTGCGAGGCTTCTCCTTTTGTTCTCGCGGTATTTCCTGGTGCCGGGACTTCCTGCCCGCTCTGCGTTCCAGTGACGTGGCGGTAGGAGTCCCGGTTGCCAGGCAACCGTCCGGCTTCTCGCGGCGCCGGCGGTAGCAGCAAAGAACTTCTCTCCTCTTTACCGAAGCGCGGGGTGGGCTCCCGCCTTCGGTCCAATAAAAATACAACGATGGCTCCTATTGTTTAGGCACACCAAGCGGGGTGGGCACCCGCGACAGCACCAGTATGCGGGGTAGGCACCCGCTATCAGAAATAAAGCGCTCCTGGCGCTGAGGGCAAAGGTGGAAGCGCTTTCTGCGCTAAAGGAGAGTCCATCGCTCCCAGGCGCTGGAGGCTTCAGCAAAAGTCCCAAATCAAGCGCTCCTAGTGCTGAAAGTCAAAATGAAAGCGCTTCCAGGCGCTTTGGGGGGAATAAAAGAGAAAGAGAAGGTCCAGCAAAGTTTTAGGAAGGGGGCAAGGCTGGGCCAGGGGCCAGCTCACTGGGCCCTCCAGGGCAGGGAGGCAGTCCCAAGTGGCGGTTCCTCCTAGCCTCCAGCAGCAGCAGCCCCCTCCTGTCAGGATCCAAAAAGCAGAACAGTTTCTGTGGGGACACAGCCCCATTTTTATACAGCAAACCCCTTTGTTCTGGGTTCAGGGTGAGGGGGAAAACCAGTCGCAGCTGGTTGGGGAGCACCCTTGATGTGCTCAGCCCCTCACTCTATTCATTGGCACGGCTAGGGTCGTCAGTCGCACCGCAGGGGGCGGGGCCAGCATTGTGTGTGGAAAACCCTGTCCTATTCAGGACCCAGGTGTACTCCTCCCACCCATCTAGCTGCTGATCTCCCCATTCACCACTGGGTGACTCATCCTGACTCTGGGGAATCCCTAGCCCGTCACATGACATGACCAGCCAATCACGCGACAGACACACTGCACACAGAAGTGCCCACTTCTAGAAGTGGCACTTCCACACTAGGTACATGCACGCCGCACACATCATCGCGCAGCATTCACTCCCACGAGTCCGCACGTACCAAACTCGGGCCTGCACACCCCACGCATCAGGAACTACTAGGGACACATACATTCCCCATGCATTCCTATGGGAGGGCAGGCCTATCTCACCACATGCACTCAGAGCACGCACGCACTTTACCCTGGGACACAGGGAAAGTGCGCAGGAAACCAAAAAATCACCACACTAAGTCATCAGTAAAAAGCAAAAAAGTTCAGGGGTGAACCTGCCAGAAGGGCCAAGTCCAACACTCTCCATCTCTTGAACACCTCAAACATCTAAGATCTCTTAGGAATACTTATCACAAAAGCATTATAAATGCCAAAGCAAATTTGTTCAGAAACCAACTGGAACAAGTCAAAAACCATCCTAAAAGATTATTTGAGATGGTCAAGCATCAATATACTGGCCTACCCAATCTTTCCCAAAGGGATACAGTCTTCTATCTAATTGTGAAGAACTTGCCGCCTTTTTCCTTGATAAGACAGACAATATGAAAACTGACTTTCAGATAACACAGGAGCACTGTCCTCACTCACTGCCACTGGAGTCTCCCCCACATTGATACGGGGGCACACTTACCTTCCGGAGGACATCCTCAAAAGCAATGCTTCCTGGAGCTCTTTCGAAACAATTGATCAAAACACAATTTCTAAAATACAAACAGATTTGAAACTCTCAAACCACTTAATTGATCTCCTTACCTCCATCCTCATCAAAGACGTCAACATGTCCATACTCCCATTCTGGAATTAAAATTGTAAATGCATCACTACTACAGGGAAAAATCCAAGACTGCCTTAAATCTGTACAGGTCACCCCATCCTAAAGAAAACAATGACCGATCCAACCAACCTTAACAACTTTCACCCCATTTCCAACATTCTGACTCTGGAGAAGCTTCTTGAAAAATGTGTTCATGTCCAACTCTGTAACCACTTTGAGCAATTCCGTCTCTTTGACCAATACCAATCTGGTTTCCGCTCCAGGCACAGCACTGAATCAGCCCTGGCTCATATAGTGGACGATGCTCTAAAAATGTTGGATCAAAAAAAACCATGCCTACTAATCTTCTTGGACCATTCCTCAGCATTTGATAAGGTTAAGCATGACTACCTACTTGATTAACTAGAGCACAGAATAGGAATCTATTCACCTCATATCTTCAAAATAGAATCGAGAAAGTCAAGGTAAATCAGTCCCTCTCTAAGATGAGTCTGGTCATACTCGGGGTCCCACAAGGCTCCTCCCTCTCCACACTATCTTTAACCTATTTATGGAGCCACTAACAGAAATCCTAAGGTCATCTAACATCCACTGTCATTTGTACGCTGATGATATCCAACTGGAAAAAGAAAATCTTCCCCCCTGAAAACATCCTACCCCTCAATCCTATTCTTCAAAATACCCCAAATTGGCTATCATGCAACCACCTCAAAGTTAACACTCAAAAAACGGAATTCCTCCTAAGTACCCCAACCAATCAGTTATGCACTATTAATGAATGGATGAAGCAACTAACAGAATTCAATTGCACACCACAAAATATGAAGTCAGCAAGATTCCTGGGAATAACTGTTGACAAAAACCTTAACATCAGTGCCACCTCTAAAGAAACAAACCTCCAAATAAGCATATTAAGAAAACTAAAACCCTTCCTCCCTCAAGATGACTTCAAGTCTGCTGTGCAAGCACTTGTGATTCCCAGATTGGATTAGGAAAGTGCAACCCTTTCATGCCTGCCCAGATCCCCACCAGCCCCATTAAGGGCCTCCCTTAACTCTGCTGGAAGACTCATCATGGGATAAAAAAGGAACAATCACATCTCCCATGAATTGAAATCCCTTAACTAGCTCCCCTGTGAAGCAAGAATTCAACTAAACATTGCATGTATGATGCACAAAGCTCTATCCTTCCATACCCAAAGCTATTTTGCCACTAAGCTTGAACTTTCTGAAGGCTCAAGATCCTCTAGAAGTTCTAGCACCCCACTGTTAAAACCTTGTTCTTCAGGAATAAAACCTACAAGCTTTCTCTGGTATCGACGCTCAAATTTGAAATTTTCTCCCTCTGAAATAAGATTGATCACTTCAACTAGCCCTTTCAAGAAAAAAGTCAAACTTTTATTTCTATAAATTTCTTGAATAGACCATCAGAATTCCTTTGTATGAGCTTACTGTTCTCTTATTCTGCATATATATAGCTAAAGCTTACTGATTTATATGTTTTTGCCTCATTCACTTGTAAAGCGCTCTGGTACCCATGAGGATCATGTTCGTGCTATATAAAACTTTTCAAATAAATAAATAAACATCACAAAAAAGAACAAGGTTAAAGTAACGTTATAGTTAGGTGAAATGTTCAATAACAACATAATGTTTTAAACTCTATAAACCACAGAAGTTCACCAGTTATAGTTAGTTATTTCAAGTAATTAAAACTCATGTCCTAAGCTAACTATAACTTGTGCCCCCACCATGCACAGTTTTCTCATCAGTAATTTTATTACAAATGTTTCAGTCACATTATCAATGATGTCATAGAAGATTTCATAAGTGATGTAATACGTGGTGTAATTAGCAGTGCATGGCTAGGGTGTGAATTATAGTTACCTAAGGGCACAAGTTACCATTACTTGAGATAACTATAACTTGTGAATGTCTGTGGTTTTTAGAGTTACAAATGTTACATTGTTACTGAATATTTCACCTAACCATAACGTTACTTTTACCTTTATTTTGTAATATTTAATCACCGTTTGTAAATCCAACCCGGCCGCCATGCATGGCTAACCCCAAGCTGCACATGGCCGGGTTGGCAACAAGGCCTGGCTTGTACTCACGCTCTGTTGCCAACCCCTCTAAAAGCAGCCAACCCCACACTGCCAGGGCCTTTGATTGTGAACGGTGGGGGGCTGCAGCCTACCCCCCGCATGCAGCCAACTCCAACTTGTGCACAGCCTTCGGCTGTTTGTGGTGGGTGTTGGCCACAAGGCCTGGCCTGCGTCCAGGACCTGTGGCCAACCCCTTAAAGGCAGTTAACTCCACACTGCACATGACCTTTGGCTGTGCACGGCTGGGTTGGCCAAGGGGCCTGGTATTGGTGACCCCATCTCCTGGGGACCCCATACCCCAGGGTCATATAGATTTTAAAGAGGAGGGGGGACGCATGCCCCCCAAGTATCATTAGCCCTGGGGACCCCATTCCCCAGAGCCTTATTAATTCTAAATGGGGGCAATGTGGCCCCATTCCCCGAGCCATATTAGGCCATGGGAACCCCATCCTCCAGGGCCTTTCTTTATTGAAAGGGAGAGTGGTCACATGGGCAGGAGCAATATTCTGATCTGTTTCCCTGCTCGCATCAGTGCAGTAGGGGAAACAGATCAAAAGTATGCTACCGGCGGAAGGGAGCATTTTCAAAGCTTTGAAGTGGAGTTTGTGTTTGCTCCCACATGGCTGGAGTTTTGAAAATGCTTCCACCAGGCAGGGGCAAACACAGGTTTCCCTGCCAACTCTGGTTTGGGTAGGGAAACCACAGTGTCCTTAGTGGGCTCCTCAAGACACAGCATGTGAGACGCTCCTGGGGGATAGGGTCCCTGAGGCCATTAATGGCTCGGGAGTGGGCCACGCAGTCCCCTCCCTTTGAATTAGTTTAGCACCCTCTGGGGCCTTTAGAGGCCACCCTCCTTTTCAAAAATGTCAGTGGGCCTCGGGGATGGGGTCCCCAGGGCTGAACATGGCCTGTGGAGGGGGGCCGAGCACCCCTCACCTATAAAATACTTCAGGCCTTGGGGAATGGGGTACCCAGGGCGGAAAGTGGCTCGGGGAGAGGTCCACACACCTTCTCCCCCTTAAACATAATTCGGACCCCAGGGGCTGCGTGGTCGTTCTCCCATTATACATTATTCAGGCCCCGGGGAATGAGGTCTCTGGGATGAAAATTGGCCTGGGGAGGGGGGTCATGCATGGCCCTCCCCAAAAAGACTTAAAAGCATTGTTCCCCTCGGCCCTATCCCAGCCCAGAGGGTTTAAAAAAGAGGTACAGGAGACTGCGCGTCTTTTTTTAAACATTTTGCCATGGATTCATGGATCCTCGGTGAATTTGTGGCACTATTTTAAAACCAGTTGTTTTTGGCCCCAGCCCAGGTCCCTCTGGGAGACCACCACCAGGCCAAGGGAGTCAGAGTATTCCTACCCCGTCCCCTTGTGCCTTTTTTACTAATCTTTTTTAGGACTTAGGACTGAATCCCAAGAACTAAGGTGGCTACCACCACTTCCTTGTTGACTTGGCAGCCAATAAGATCTTACTTTGAGATCTGTTAGCTCCAAAGATCCTCTGCGGCTGTGAACCATACAATTTATTTTACCTTTGTTAGTTCAAAAGTACACAACAAATTGACACCAAAACACAAAAAGTACTCCCTCTGGATCAAGATCTAGCTTTCTGTCAAATGTGGTGTAAATCTTCTCAGCGGCTTGGGCTGCAGTTGTTTCTATAGTTTCTATGGAAAAATGAATGGGGAAAATCTGTTTTGGGCCCTCCTTTTTTCTAAACCGCCACTTGACGGATCACCCTGAAACTTTTCACGTGCAAACTAGTAAAAAAAGAAATCTTTTCTGGAAAGTTTAGTTGAAATTTGTCAAACGAGGCCAAAGTTATTAACAACACAAAAAAACATTTCCTATGGAAACACGATGTGTACCGGTCTGTAAGTGTGTGTGCAAGTGACTGGAACTTAAAAGTATATATCTTACTTCTTAACTACACAGCACCCTGCCCATTGAGCTACCTAGGCCGTACCTTAGGGGTGCCTTATGTCTAAAAAAAAAAAAGGAGAGTTTAAACATTGGCAGGGTGTATTAAATGGCAAGTCAGCCTAGCAGTAACATTGCACACTCAGGCTCTGCAGTAGCAGTCCCGAGACATGTTTAAAGGGTTACTTGTCTGGATGGGGGACAAGGAGTGTCAATACTTGAGTACATATCTGAGTGACTCTATCAGATCCTCTGTTGGTGTGTCACTGGATATGTAAGTAACAATGTAATCGCATGAATGGCTCTATTATTAACTCTATGGGTCTGCATATGTGTAGGTATGTGTGTGTAAATGGCTGAATGGATTGCTTACTGCTGTATTAGTGAGTATTGGGGTATGTAACTGTGTGTGAAACACACACTTACAAACACATACATCCAGTTATATAGCCAGTCCCCCACCTATACAGTCACAAACATTCATATTCAGAAAACCATAGAGCCAATGTCTCATCCAGTCAGACAATGACAGAATCACTTACACATCCAGTCATACATTCACACAGTACTTTTATGTTCTCTACTAATAGAGCCACTTGCACACACAGTTACAAAGCCAAACACTAACCAACACAACCAGTTACTAATCTATACAGCCACGTATTGCCCATTTTAGACGCCCATGTAGTCACATACTAAGACAGCCAGTTTGCCATAGGAATCTGAGCAGTTTACCACTGCTAGATAGTGGTATTGTGTATGTGCTTCTCACCTAAACATTTTTTAATTGACTTATCCACAATGGATATATTTAATTGATCTGTAAGTCCCTAGTAGAGTGCACTACCCATGCTCAGGGCCTGTAAATTAAGGGCTAGTAGTGGGCCTGAAGCACAAATTGAGTCATCCATACAAATATCCCTTTAAACCTGACTGAGGCCTGCCACTTCATAAACTGCGTTTGCACTTTACTGCCACTTCGACTTGCCATTTAATACCCCTTGTCAATGTTTAAACTCTCTTTTTGTGACACATAAGTCACCCCTAAGGTACTCCATAGATAGCCCAATGGGCAGGATGCTCTGTAGGTAAGACATGTACTTTTAAGTTTCAGTCACTTACACATGCACTTACAGACCCATACACACAGTTGTCTAGCAAGTCACTCTCCTATACAGCCACAAACATACCTGGTTAGAAAATCATACAGCCACTGTCACATCCAGTAAGTGACAGAATCACTTACATATCCACTCACACACTCCTTATGTATCCACTACTAATAGAGCCACTTGCACACACATCTATACACCCAAACACCTACTAACACAGCTAGTTACCAATCCATACATTCACTTACATACCAGTTTGAACACCCATACAGTCTTCTGCACCAAGTCACAGACAACCTGGAATTCAACCACCTGCTCGACCCCTCCCAATCTGGCTTCCGCTCAAACCACAGCTCAAGAAACTGCCCATTTAGCCACCATGGATGACGTCAGAGCCACCCTTGACCACGGCGATTAAACAGCCCCGATTCTCCTTGATCTGTCAGCAGCCTTCGACGCCTCCTCATCCAAAGACTTTATCACATCGGCTTCTACAGCAACACCCTCAAGCTGCTATCCTCTTTTCTCACCGGACGCACTCTTGTCTCCTGCCGTCCACTTCTGACCCCAAGAGCATCATCTGCAGCATATCCCAGGCCTTTTCAGTTAGCCCACACTGTTCAACATCTACATGATTCCGCTGGTACCAATAGCTTGCATCCGCAGTCTCAACATCATCTCCTATGCCGATAACACCCAGCTCATACTCTTACTCACCGAAGACACGGACACCACCAGAGCAAACTACCAAAACACCATGACCGACGTCGCCGACTGGATGAAAGCCACCTGACTCAATCTAAACACTGACAAAACTGAAGTTCTCCTCTTCAGAAGACCCCCTCACCATGGGATGACTCCTGGTGGCCCTCTGCCCTCGGACTAGCGCCCAACACCCGCAACCTCAGAATCATCCTTGACAGAAAGCTCTCCATGAAATGACAGGTCAACTTGTTTGCTTCAACCTGCTTCAACACCCTCAGAATGCTCCATAAAGTCTTCAGATGGATCCCAACCGACACTGGAAGAACCGTCAATCAAGCCCTCATCACCAGTCAACTTGAGTATGGGAACGCCCTCTATGTCGGAACCACCACCCTCCTCCTCAAGTGCATATAAACAATCCAGAATGCAGCAGCAAGAATCATCCTGGACCTGCCCAGACGATCCCACATCACCCCCACCTCTGTAGTCTGCACTGGCTACCTGTCAAGAAGAGATGCCACTTCAAGCTGCTCATGCACGCCTACAAAGCCATTCACAACATGGGACAAGAATACCTGAACAACTACCTGACCTTCCACCAGCCCACCAGAAACCTGCAATCTGGCTACCTGGCCCTCGCCACCATCCCCTGCATCCATTGTACCTGAGCCAGAGTATGCTCCTTCTCCTACCTTGCAGCCAAAGCCTGGAACATCCTCCCCTTCTACCTCCGAACTTCTATCTTGCTCACCAAATTTAGGAGTGGACTCAAGACCTGGATGTTCAAGTAGCTCCATCTCACTCAGTGCCTGGATACCCCTCGGGTGATTAGCACATGTTACAAGTACTGATTGGTTGATTGTTTGATACAGTGACTAAGATACCTAGTAATATACTGAGGCACCTGGTTCGCCTCAGGAATGTGAGCAGATTACCACTGCTAGATAGTGGTAAAGTATATGTGCTTTTCCTCTAAACAATAGTTTGATTGACGTAACCACAATTAGGATAATTAATTTATCTCTAAGTCTCTATAAATTAAATGCTACTAATAGTCCTGATGCACTAACAGTTTTATATTATTTTCTAATCTTTTTTAGGAAGAAAATTAACAAAGTATTAAAAGGAGTAATGGAAGGTAACTGGGAAGAAACAACTGGCTTCAGTCTGTGAAAAGCATGAAGGTTCAAAAGGGAGTAAAAAAATAACTAACAACAGTGATTCTTCACTGTATCAAGGTATGCAGACACGTTCGACATCTTTCCAGCCACGCGTATGTGGCATTTCCTATAGTGAGTTACTATCTCAGATAACGTATCTGAGACAGCTGGAATAGTAATGACAGCCAGTGAAAATGAATCCCTTAAGGCTACTGCAGATAATGATTGTTCTTCTGCTGAGCTGCCTTCTCCTGCATTATGCAATGGTACGTGCATTGATAGGTAATTTTGATGTACTTCCACATGGAACTTGTCTCATGGGAATGCTTCTTCCCAGTCTTTCTTGACACTTGCTTGCTGCAGACATTACACTGGACAAACTTGGCATTAACATTTTTCTCTCCCAAAGGAATACTGTAATAATTACAAACATGGAGGTGAAATCTCTTCCTGCTCATACAGTACAAGGTCAAGTTGTACTTGCTGGTTTAAAGACATACAGGCATACATCTGAAGTACTTGCACATAATATTTGTAAATAGTTAAATAAGTTATGTTATGTTTATTTGTATTTTTTTGTTGCATATATTGTATAATATTGTTACCATCTCAGATAACTTGTTGTAGTAAGCTGGTAGTGTTATTTGTTGAACATTTAAAGGTTCCCCCAATGCTACTACAAATGTTGAGTGTGGTTCTCCTCCACTTGGCTTCTCCCGCAATAAGTGATTGCATGTCCTTTATTGGATGGTTTTAAGATGCTTTCTGGTAGAACTTGTCCCATAAGAATACTTTTTACCAGTCTCTCTTGATAATTGCTTACCGCAGATCGGGTTGGGTCCACAGTTTACCACCCTGTCCGTGTGATAACTTGTCAGCTCAGAGCACGTTGCACCTTATTTTGTTCTGACCTCCTTATAAAGTCAAGGATGAAATTTTTAACCCCAATATTAAGGGAAATACGGCCATGCACCTATATTGGTGGTTTTGATTTTTCATAGTCTTTGTCTACTTCAACTATTTGCATTGCTGTCTCGAATTTAATTAGAGTTGCGATGCCTATAAGAAAACACTTTTACATAAATCAATTAAAGGGATGAAAGAGTATGGGTAACACGAGAGACGCATGATTGGGGCACTCAATGTTTCTTCTCAAACTGGCTTGAATCCCTTATTGTTTTTATTGTTTGTTTTTATACATGCCTCCGTAACCATGATTTGAAATTTTATTTTAGCAATATGTATTTGCGAACTTTTATGGTTCTTGGAACCAAATAAAGATATTTTGATGATGAATTGCTTCCTGCAGATGTTACACTGCACAAACTTGGGAAATACACATCTCTCTGTTTAAGGTTTCCTTGTGATAGTTTGTCTTTCTCAAAAAGTCATGTAAGTCATCCCATGGATATTCTGAACAACTGAGGGTAAAAGAACAATTTGGTGTTCCTAAAATTCACAACATACACTTGAGCTCATCATGACAATGATACCAGTACTCATTGTTCCCACATTGGCATACCAACAAATGTATCAAATTTAGAGATCTGAAGTAAATAGACAGCAGCACTGCAAGTGCATGGGTGGGATTCCTAGTGTAGCTAATGAGAAGTTCAGGTTTAGGTATGTTCTTATAAAGTTATATCATGTTTATTTGTTAAATGTTTGGTTTAAATTGTATTGTAATGTGTTAATAAAATGTATTTATAAAGTTATAAACATGTATATTATTAATTTTACTTATGGGTCACAAACACATCGATAAAGGGACTCATACATGAACTTACACACCTATACAGTCATTCACACAGGTACTGACACAACCACACATACACTCACGCCCACTCAAAATCCAATACAGTCAGTCACATGCTCATTTACACATACAAACACCTAATTACATACACATAGTGTGCAGTTATTTTCTACAATGTTTATGGGATTTTTTCCACACCGTTCAATGATGATACTTTCAACAGTACATCCTTTATTGTGTATGAGTATAGAACCTCAGAACAGTAAAAAAGGGAAAATGCACTGACAGAAGATATTTTTACAGCGACAAGTATGTGGCATTTTGCACAGTGAGTAACCATCTCACTCAAACCTTTGTAAGCAGCTGGTATTGTAATGACTGCAGCAGATAATGGTTCTCCCAAGGGTGCTGTAGAGGTGGACTGTCCTGCTGCACCTCCTTTCTCCCACATCATCCGGTTGTAGACCCTTTCATGAATTGTTTGAGTGCTTCTACATGGTACTGGTCTCAGGTATTGTAAAATGCTTCCATAAATTACTTTGTTTTCTTGGAGGTGGTGTATCTTCCTCCTCATCCTCAGCTTTAGCCATTCTGTGAAAGCAGAGCCGCACTGGTTCCCAATCCTCTTTCTACAGAGTTCACTTGAGAAACAGCTGTTTTTGGGTGTGGTTTCACGCATACATAGGTGGAGTCCTAATTTGCCCAATCAAAAGAAAGGTTTGGGTGTGTCATTGGGCGAATGAATAAAACTGGCCCATAGATTTGCAGGTTTGAGAAACTCGCAAAGTGAGTAACTTTCTTGAAAAACAGATATTGGGGTCCATATATATACTTGTAAATCTGTTCACACTGATGTCATTAATGAAAATAACCGGAAGTACATATGTGAAATAATCTTTAACATTTTCCGTGAATCAATCTATCCGGCTTCGTGGATTCATTTCAGTCACAAGATCGGAATTAAAAATCATGCAGTTCTTGTGGTCCCATCTATATTTTCTGACCCATAGAGGTACCTCAGAAGCCAAAATGTATTTAAAAAATGTGTAAAACTTGTATAATTATATTTACAATACATTATATAGTTTACATTGAGGCTGTATGTAATTTTACCTTTTAAAACATATTTAAATGTCTGCAGTTAAAAAAATGCTATATTAAAAATCAAAATACATAGTAATATACTAATGTATTAAAAATAAATCCTTGAAATTAACTCGACAATTTAACATTCCAGGGACATAATACATTGGAAATAGAATTTGAATAACATTTGACATTCAATGCAAAAACCAAAGGTTACAGGGATGTTATAGTTAGGAAATAAAATGTAATAAACCTTTGAAATTTACTAAACAAAAGAAAGGCTACAGGGATGTTATAGTTAGGAAATAGAATCAAAACAACTTTAGAAATTCAATAAAAAAACAATGGTTACAGGAACATTATTGTTAGGAAATAGGATTTTTTTTTAAACATAGAAATTCACTGAAAAAAACAAAGGTTACAGGCATGTTAGAATGCACATCAAGTCCAACCATATTTGTCAAAGGTTTATGAAATATGCTCTAGGAAAAAAGTCAGGTATGCTATCCTAGAGCAAAAAAAGTCCAGGATTGGCATTTTCTACAAAATTGGACACTGGTATGCTGCACTCACAAAATCATCAAAGGAACTTTTGAAGAAAAAACAAAAGACAAACTGGAATAAAATGGATAAACTATATAGAATGTAGGTAACATTTTGCAGATTGTGTAAATTTGTGCTCTGTCGGTAGTGTGCCCTAGGACTAGGGCATAATATGGCACCAGCTTGTGTTAGACAAATAATTTGTGTGTTAAGGCAATACATGCTCCATGGTAGCACAGCTGAATTTTTGCCTCGAGCATGTTTCATAAATCTTTGACTAATATGGTTGAACTTGGTGTGCATTCTAGCAACAATGTTTCTAGTATATTCACATTCTTGTCCCCGGTTAGTTTGCATTCTTTGAAAAATTAAACATTAAATATAAGTATAAAAAATATGTGATTGCAGCAGTACACTAGGTGAATACAGCACTATGCTTTTACCTTTAGATCGGAGTCTGTCGGTGTATTACTAGGAATCACTTTGTTGATCAGACATTGAAAATCTGTTAACAATTTTGTCAAATATGCACTGTTGTAATATATGAAAATGTGCAATGAGTCACTGTTATTGTTTCTCGTCATTAGTTAATGTTTGCAATTATTAGGTGGTAGCAACAATTTATTTTCCACCCAAATTTTTAGATACACGTTATTTAATCACATTTCATTTTTTTTATGCTTCGCCGTTAACGTCATGTTGGAATATTTTGTTCATATCAACGTTTTTTCCAATTTAAGGGTCACATGGTACGATTTTTGCGACACATTGAAAAGCTTTTGACAAATTTGTTTTTTTTTCAGTTGGAACTCTGAGGTTGTGGGGTTGCATGTTTTCAGCTACTGTGCCTGTTGAAGGTAAACCAAGCTATTGGTAACATATGGAGTGTCTCCTACAACCTCAAACATCAATTTACACAATTATTGTTTTATAGATCTCTGTTTGGAAAATTGGAGACAGAGTTTTGGCAGAACCCACGTAGAAGTGTTGGGAACAGATGGGTACATTATGCAATAACAGTTTTCATATACATTGTGAGTCTCGGATTGGGTTACACTTTTACACAGAGGGTTTTTCACGGTACATGAGTTTGGGATCAGGGGTGCACGTTTTCATTGTTTTGAAAGTATAACTGGTTAATAAGTAACTTTTTGCTTTGTTAGAAATATTCATTTTTGGCGAGCATTTGTTTAATTGGGATCGTTATGGTAACAGAGGCACTGTCAAAATTATTCATTCGCATTAAACATTTGCACATTATTTAAGTCATATCATCACAATTTGGATAGAATGTTTGATCATAAATTAATAATTGCTGGTTCTGATGTGATTTGTTTCATCACAGTTATCCCTACTGAAGGGCATGTGTCAAAAATGCATTGGATTTGTATCACTAGGATGAACGATAAACATTTTTGTGCTATTGCAAAAGGCTTGGATTGGCATTTTCTACAAAATTGGACACTAGTATTATGTTGCATGTACAAAAACATTGAAGGCACTTTTGAAGAAAAAAACTACAGAATAACTGGGTTAAAATGGATAAACTTTGTGGACAATAGGTTAAGTTTTTTGGATGATATAAATTTGTGCTTTGTTAGTAGTGATCCCTGGGACTGGGGCATATTATGGCACCAGCTTGTTATAGTTAGGACTATGTATCCTTAGGAAAAGCATTTTTTGACTTGACTATATCTTGTGGCATTTAAAGAATCTTCGCAACATTTTTCAAAAAAGTGCACTGGTAATTCTTGTTGCACATAGAACATTTCGTAGCAATATGTCAAGTGGGGGACGAGAAAAAGAGGGGTAAAAAAAGTGTATTTCCATTTTAATTCCCATAGGAACTTTGCATTTGACTACAGCCCGAACCACTGGACGGAATTACACCAAGTTTGGCGGAAAGTTAGCTTATGTTCGACAGATTGTGATTTATGCTATTTGATGTAAATCTGTTCAGTAGTTTCTGCAGAGCTCTGATTGGCTGTCAACACTTTAACCAGGAAGTGTTGGCAGCCATCTTTGGACTTGGATCCAGCTAAGTCCCACCAAAAAATATAAGAAAAGGGGGCAATGTAGGAATACCCTTAACCTCAAGCCTTGGTCTCCCCTGCTTGTTTTTAATTAAAACCCCGGTGGGCCAGGTGCCGGGGACATGCCAAGTTTATTAAATTAAAGGTGGGGGCACATGTGGCCTCTGCCTCCATGGCATTTTTATGCCCCAGGACCACCACTGCCCTAGTGCTTATGTTTAATTCGATGTGGGGTGATGCACAGTTCCCTGGGCACTGAGGACCACCACCCTCGGGGCATTAACTAAATCAATACGGGGTGCTAAGTGGACCCCCTGAGGACCACCACCTCTCCAGGGCTTTTGTTAAATTATATACAGGGGAGGCTGCCCTGAGACCACCACCTCCCTGTGTCTACAATTAACATGAAGGAGGTGGTCCGTGTAGACCCCCAACCCCAGCGACCATCACCTCCCCTGGGCCAAATACAAGAAAAGAGGGGAGCCACACAGCCCCTCCAGAAGCCATCAATGGCCCTGGAGACCACAACTCCCAGAGGCCGGCTTCTGCTATGTCCCAAGGTTTTCACCCCCAGTACAGAGCTGTTTGCTTTTGCTTGGCAGGAGCTGACAGCTCCCACAAACAAAAGCAAACACTCCAGTTCCAGCGGGCAGGAGCTGTCAAAATGCTGTCACCCGCTGGAATTGGAGGTTTTATCTCTTTTCCGGAGTGCAGACCTGCGGGCAGGGAAAAAAATCTATTTCTCTTGCACTCAGGAAGCTGCATTTCTAGCTGCTCCCTGTGTGCGGCAGAAATGCCGGATCCCACAGGAGACGAGTAGCTGACTGGAACCTTGGGGCATTGAGGCTCTCTCCCTGCGGCCAGGGGTAGATGGACAGAAGGCAGCATAAAGAAGCAGAATAAAGGTCAGCAACGAGTAGAAAGTGGCAAGATAATGGAGACAAACGATCATAAAGAGGCAGAATTAAGGTCACCAATGAGCAGAAAAAGGCAAAATAGAGATGAGAAACTAGCAGGAAGAGGCAGAATAAAGGTCAGAAATGAGCAGAAGGAGATAAAAGAAAGCTGAGAAACGAGCAGGAAGAGGCAAAATAGAGGTGAGAAAGAAGCATCAAAAGACAGAATAAAAGTCAAGAGCATGCAGAAAGAAGCAAAATAATGGGCAGAAAGAGGCGACATAGAGGGCAGGGTCAAGCAGAAGAGAGGCAGAAAACCAAGCATAAAATGAGCAGAGGAGTTACAAAACTGAAAACAGTAGATGGTAGCGAACTGCAGGCAAGCTAGACAAGAGGACCATCACAGGGGAACTGGCACAAAGACCTGTTCCTGTGGGTTTCCCTCCTTTTTCTTTTACCACATACCCAATGACAGACCCACTCAGAGACGAATGCACCCACTGATGGACACACTCAGACACTCATGCACCCACTCACAGATCCATTCAAGCACTCATTTACCCACTCACAGGCCCACTGAGAGATGGTTGTATGCCATTACCATGCTTTTATTCACCACACACATTTTTACATCAGAGATTTAACAATGCACACCACTACAATGAATTTACATTCACTCACATTTGAAACACCTTTACCACGCAATCTACTACCACGCATACTTTAACCACGGTGTTACCAAAAAATCCTATCACAGTCTAACACTGCCACCTACTGTTCAAAGATGATACATCAATTCTTAATAAGTTATTAGCAATATATATATATATTTGTTTAACAAATTACAGGTTTGGTACTATTTTAAAATGTTATATTTTTGGGGGGTGACCCCCCAAAACTCCCTTTTTAATTATCCTTAAAAATATATAAAGCGTGTCACGTAGAGAAACACTGTCACCTACTGTTCAAATACGTGGTAAAGTTTTGCGTTGTAAAGACTTGTGTGACAACAGTCTTTATGATGTAAAAAATGCATGGTAAATGCTACATGAAGTAAAAACTTCAGAGTAAAGGCTGTTTTCCCTGAGTCACAGACTCACACACACCCACAGACCCACTCAGAGACACACACACTCAGACACTCATGCACCCACTCAAAGATCCATTCAGAGACTCACACACCCACTTGCAGACCCACTCAGCCACTCACGCACCCTCTCACAGATCCACTCAGACACTCAAGCACCCACTCACAGAGGTGAGAAACAAGCAGCAAGAGGCAGAATAAAGGTCAGAAGCAGGCAGATGGAGATAAAATGTAGATGAGAAACGAGCAGCAAGAGGCTGAATAAAGGTCAGCAATGAGCAGAAAGAGGGAAAATAAGGTGAGAAATGAGCCGAAAGAGACAGAATAGTGGTCAGGAACTAACTGAAAGAGGCAAAATAGAGATTGGAAACTAGCAGAATGAGGCAGAATAAAGGTCTGAAATTAGCAGACAGAGGTAATATTAAGATGAGAAACAGATAGGAAGAGGCAGAATTAAGGCGAGAAAGAGGCAGAAAGAAGGACAGCACGAGCTGAAAGAGGGAAAATAGAGGCCCAAAACGGGCAGCAAGAGGCAGAATACAGGTCGGAAATGAGCAGAAAGAGGCAATATAAAGATGAGAAACTAGTAGAAAGAGACAGAATATATAATAGGTCAGGAGGGAGCCGAAAGAGGCAGAATAAAGGTCAGAAATAAGCAGAAAGAGGCAAAATAGAGGCCCAAAGACAGAATATAGGTCAGAAATTAGCATAAAGATGCAAAACAAAAGATAATAAACAAGTAGAAAGACCAAGAATAAGGGTCAGAAATGAGCAGAAAGAGGCAAAATAAGGTGAGAAACGAGCAGAAAGAGGCAGAATAGAGGTAAGAAATGAACAGAAAGAGGCACGATAAAGATCAGAACCTAGAAGCAAGAGGCAGCATAAAAGTGAAAAATAAACAGAAAGAGGCAAAATAGAGATCATAAACTAGCCGAAAAGGCAGAATAAAGGTCAGAATTAGCAGACAGTGGAAATATTAAGATGAGAAACAGATAGAAAGAGGCAGAATGAAGGCGGGAAACAGGCAGAAAGAGGCAGAAAGAAGGACAGCACGAGCTGAAAGAGGGAAAATAGAGGCCCAAAATGGGCAGCAAGAGGCAGAATACAGGTCAGAAATGAGCCGAAAGAGGCAATATAAAGATGAGAAACTAGTAGAAAGAGACAGAATAACGTTCAGATACTAGCAGAAAGAGGCAAAATATAGGTCAGGAGGGAGCCGAAAGAGGCAGAATAAAGTTGAGAAACAAGCAAAAAGAGGCAAAATAGAGGCCCAAAGGCAGAATATACGTCAGAAACGAGCATAAAGATGCAAAAAAAGATGATAAACAAGTAGAAAGACCCAGAATAAGGGTCAGAAATGAGCAGAAAGAGGCAAAATAAGGTGAGAAACGAGCAGAAAGAGGTAGAATAGAGGTAAGAAATGAACAGAAAGAAGCACGATAAAGATCAGAACCTAGCAGCAAGAGGCAGAATAAAAGTCAGAAATGAGCAGAGAGAGGCGGAACGAAGGTCAGAAATGAGCAGAAAGAGGCAAAATAAAGATGAGGAATGAATAGAAAGAGGCAGAATAAAGGTGAGAAATGAGCAGAAAGAGGCAGAAAAAAGGTCCAACACAACTAGAAAGAGGCTGAATAAAGGTCAGCAATGAGCAGAAAGAGGCAGAGTAAAGGTAAAGAGCAAGCAGAAAGAGGCACAATACTGGGCATGAAGAGGCAAAATAGGGGTGAGAAATTAGCTGAAAGAGGCAGAATAAAGGTCAGAAATGAGAAGTAAGAGGCAAAATAAAGATCATAAATGAGCAGAAACAGGCAGAAAAATTTCAGAAGGGAAAAGAGAGAGGCAAAATAAAGGCGAGAAGCTAGCAGAAAGTGGCAAAATAAAGGTCAAGGGCAAGCAGAAAGAGGCACAATAATGGGCAGAATGAGCCGAAAGAGGCAAAATAGAGGTGAGAAACAAGCAGCAAGAGGCAGAATAAAGGTCAGGAGTGAGCACAAAGAGGCAAAATAACAGGCAGAAAGACGCAACATAGACTGCAGGAGCAAGCAGAAAATGAACAGGAGACACAAACCAAGAGCAGTAGAGGAAAACGAACTGTAGGCAAGCTGGACAAGAGTTTCATCATAAGGGGAGCTAGCACAAAGACCTGTTCCCATGGGTATCCCTCCTTTTTACCACACACCCACTGATAGATCTGCTCACAGACCCATTCACACACCCACACAAATACTTAGATACCCACTAATAGACACATTCAGACACTCGTGCACACACTCACAGATCTGTTCAAGCACTCATTCACCCACTCACAGACCCACTGAGCGACTAAAACACACATTCATGCACCCATTCTGAGACTCACACACCCACTTGCATACTCACTCAAAGACTCATGCACTCACTCAGAGACTCATGCACTCACTCACAGGCCCACTTAGAGACTCTCATACACTCTCATAGACCCTCAGCTACCTACTCACAGACCCTCTCAGACACTCATGTTCCCATTCACAGACCCACTTGGGGACTTTTGCACCCACTGACAGATCTACTCTGAGACTCACACACTCAATCATTACCCCACTCAGATACTCACACACCCACTCACAGACTCATGCACCTAGTCACTGATCTACTTCGAGACTCATTCACCCACTCACATACCAACTCAGACACTCATTCACATTGCCACTCAGACTCATGCATCCACTCACAGACATACTCAATAGACTCATGTACCCACCCACAGACCCACTCTGAGAGTCACACACCTACTTACAAACCCATTCAGACACTCATGTACCCACTCACAGACCTCACTCAAACACTGATATACCCACTCACAGTCCCACTCAGAGACTCATGCACCCACTCACAATTCCTCTCAGAGACTCATGTATCCACTCACACACCCACTCACTCATATACCCACTAACAGAGCCCCTCAGAAACTAATGCACCCACTTAAAGATCTAGTCATAGACTCACACACCCACTGACTGACCCACTCAGATACTCACTCACCCACACAACTACTCATAGACCCCCTCAGACACTCACGCACCCACCCACTCACTCACTCAGCCACTCAAAGACTCAAACACCCAGTCACAGATCCACACAGGCACTTTTACACTTGACTACATAACCATGTACACACCCATACAGTCACACCCACTCACAGACCCATATAGCCACTCACCCATACATTCACCTACCTATACCCCCACTCACACACCCACCCTCAAAGTTTACAGGATACAGTTAGGAAATGAAATTTAAAAAAACATTGAAATTCACAGAAAAAAATAAAGGTTACAGGGACTTTAGAGTTAGGATATAGAATATATTTTTTATTTTTAGAAATTCACTTACAAAAACAAAGGTAACAAGGACATTATAGTTAGGAAGTAGAATAAAAAACCTTAGAAATATACTAAAAAAAAACAAAGGTTAGGGGGGCGTTATAGTTAGGCTCAGATTTCACTCATACAAATCCATTGAAATTCACATGTTCTAGTTACCTAAGCTAACTGTAACTTATGCCCAGCAGTCACTGCTTATGACCTTACATATTACATCACTCATGACATGGTCATTGACCTCACTGATGACATCATTGATGACATCTCAAATGACATCATTGATAATATCATCCAGTGAGTGTAAGTGTTTTGTAAAAGTAGTGAGACTTAAAGGTATATTGTAAGCTAGTTCATAAGTTAAATTACTTTTGTTTTTGTACTACTACCAAGTGATACTGTTTCTAATATATGTCATACGAGTGGCAGTGTGACTGTATCAGTGTTGGAGTGGGTGTCTGAGTGATTGGCTGCATGGGTGAATGAGTGGGTGTGTGAATAGCTATATGGGTTAGTGAGTGACTGTGTGTGTGGCTGCATGGGTGGATGAGCATGTTTGAGTGACTGTAGATGTGACTGTAGTGGCTGTGTGAGTGGCTCTATGGGTAGATGAGTGTATGTGTGAGTGGCTGTGTGAATAGTTCTATGGTTGGGTGGGTGAGTGAGTAGCTCTGTTAGTAGCTATAGGTCTGATTGAGTGGCTGTGTGAGTGGCTGTATGGGTGAGTGAGTGGTTGTGTGAGTGGCTGTGTGTGTGCAAATAGGTGTGTGAGTGGTTGTATGGGTGTATGATTGTGTGAGAGGGTATATGGGTCTGTGAGTATGTAGGAGTGGGTTTGTGGGTGTGTAAGTAGCTGTATGGGTCTGTGAATGGCTGTGTGAGTGGATATATAAGTGAGTGAGTGTGTCAGTAGTTGTATGGGTATATGAATGGCTGTGTGAGTAGGTGTGTGAGTGTGTATATGAGTGGTTGTATAGGGGTGTGAGTGGGTGTGAGAGTGGGTCAGTAGATAATGTCATTAGTGATGTCATATGAGATGTCACCAATGATATAAACAGTGATGTCACTGACCATGTTGTGAGTGATGTAATATGTGAGGTCGCAAGCAGTGCATCGCGGGGGTGTATGTTATAGTTAGCTCAGGTAGCTATAACTGCTGAATTTCAATGGCTTTGTACAATTGTTATCTGAGCCTAACTATAATATCCCTGTAACCTTTGCTTTTTTGTAAAGATCTAAGTTAAAAAAAAAAATCTATTTCCTAACTATAACGTCCCTGTAACCCTTTTGTTTATTAAGTGAATTTTGACGTTTTTAAATAATATTTCGTAACTGTAACCTGTAACTTTTGAGAGTAGATGTGTGAGTGGCTGTATAGTTAGGTGAGTAAGTGTGTGAGTCTCTGAGTGGGTGAGTGAGTGCATGAGTATCTGAGTGGGGCTCTGAGTGATTATGTGAGTGTCAGAGTAGGCCTGTCAGTAGGTCCTTAAGTGTCTGAGTGGGTGTGTGTGTGGGTACATGAGTCTCTAGTGGGTCTGTGAATGGGAACATGAGTGAGTGGGTCTGTGATTAGGTGGATGAGTGTCTGAGTGGGTCTGTGAGAGCATGTGCGAGTCTCTGTGTGGGTGTGTGGGTGTGTGAGTAGATATGTGATTGGGTGTGCGAGTGGGTGCACAAGTCTCTGAGGGGTTCTTGTAGTGGGATGCATGAGTGTGTGAGTAGATATATGAGTCTTTGAGTGGGTCTGAATGTGTGTGTAAATCTCTCAGTGGGTCTGTGAGTAGGTGAGTGAGTGCCTTTAATGGATCAGTGAGTAGGTCCATGAGTGTCTGAGTTTGTCTGTCAGTTGGCATGTGAGTCTCTCAGTAGGTCTGTGAGTGGGCGTGTGAGTGGGTCCATGAGTGGTTGCATGAGTATATGAGTGGGTCTGTTAGTTGGTGTATAGTAAAAAAAAGCAGGGGGCACATAGGAACAGGGCCTTGTACCAGCTCCCCTTGTGAGTATCCTCCTTTCCAGCTTGCCTGCAGTCCGCTACCCTCTGCTTGTGCCTCCTATGCTCATTTTCTCCTCATTTATCTGCCTCTTCTATGCTCGCTCCTACCTTCTATGTTGCATTTGTGTACTCATTCTGCCCATTATTTTGCCTCTTTCTGCTTGCTTCTAACCTTTATTCTGCCTCTTGCTGCTCATTTATTACCTCTATTTTGCCTCTTTTTCCTCATTCTGCCTGTTATTTAGCCTATTTCTGCTCTCGCCAGAACTTTATTTTGCTTCTGTTCTGCTAGTTTCTGACCTTTATTCTGCCTCTTTCTGCTCCCTTCTCACCATTATACGGCTTCTATCTGCTCATTTCTCACCTTTATTTTGCCACATTCTGCTCATTTCTCACCTTTATTTTTCCTCTCCTTGCTGATTTCGGACCTCTATTTTGCCTCTTTCTGCTCACTTCTCGCCTTTATTCTGCATCTTTCTGTTCGTTTCTGACCGTTATTCTGCCTTATTCATCCTGTTTCTGACCTTTCTTTAGTCTTTTCCTGCTCATTTCTGACCTTTCTTTAGTATTTTCTGCTCATTTCTGATCTTTATTTTGCCTCTTGCTGCTCATATCTGATCTCTATTTTGCCTCTTTCTGCTAGTTTCTGTCCTTTATTCTGACTCTTTCTACTCATTTCTCATCTTTATTTTCCCTCTTTCTGGTCGTTTCTGACCTTTATCTTGCCTTTATTCTGCTTCTTTCTGACCTTTATTCTGCCTCTTTCTGCCTTGTTCTCAGTTTTATCTCTCCTCTTTCTGCCCATTGCTGACCTTTACTCTGCCTCTTTCTGCTTGTTTCTTACCTTTATCTTGCCTCTTTCTGCTAGTTTGACCTTTATTTTGCCTCTTTCTGCTCATTTCTCACCTTTATCCTGGCTCTTTCTGGTCATTTCTGACCTTAATTCTGCATCTTTCTGCACTCTTCTCCCAGGACCATGGGGAGGGCACAAGGCTCCCGCAGTCCCAGCCAGCTCTCTGCCTCCTGCAAGTGCCAGCATTACTGCTGCATGGAGGAAGCTGCTTGAAAGACAGCTCCCTCCATGCAGGAGCTATAGTTACACCTCTTTCCCAGCCTGCATGTCTGCAGGCAGGGAAAGAGATGAAACCTTCGCTTCCATTGGACAGGAGGGCTTTGATAGCTCCCATCCACTGGAGGTAGAGCATTTGCTTTAGCTTTGTGGGAGTTGTGAGCTTCTGCCCAGCTAAAGCAAACAGCTATGTCCCGGGGTGGGCACCCCAAGAAATACCAGGAGCCAGCCCTGGGGGGGCGGGGGGGATGGTGTTCCCTAGGACTATGTATGGCACCAGTAGGATGGCCATGTTGCCACCTCCTTTAATCTTCAAGGGCCTGCCCCAAGGAGGTGGTGGTCCCTGGGACTGACAATGGCTAAGTGGGGGCTGCATGGCCCCCCTCCTAAAACAAAAAAGTCCTGGGAGGTGGTGGTCACTGGGGCACCAAGGGTTCCACGCGCCCCTCCATATTTAACTTAGCCCTGGAGAGGTGGTTGTTCCCGGGGCTCGGTGGGTCCATGAGGCCCCCCATTTCTTTGTATTTTAGCCTGTGGAGGTGGTGATCCCTGGGGCTTGAATCTGCCCCAGGAAGGCAGTACATACAGCCCTCCTGCAATTGTAAAATAAAGCCTGAGGGAGGTGGTGGTCACCAGGGGTGGTTAATGCGGCCCTACTCCATTATATCATAAAAGCCCTGGGGATGTGGTGGTCCCCGGGGCCTAAAAGAGCCTCAGGAGGAGGACCCCATGCACTCCTCTTTTTTTAATCTCAAATGCCCCCGGGATGTGGCCTACCTGGTGGCTAAATAGTAGAGAAGTGCGGGAGCCACAATTTGTTTTTTGTTATTTTCAATAGGAGCTGCAGAATCAGCATGATATTAAAAAAAGAGCTTTTCTACCCTGCAGGGTCCCAGGGGTACCCCAGGACTATAGTCAGGGTGTCAGGGTATTCCTAACCTACCCTCTTTTCTTAATTTTCTAAAATCTTTTGTGGGTCTTGGTTTAGTCCCAAGATGGGTACCAACACTTCTTGGTTGAAGTGTTGGCAGCCAATCATATTTCAGCACAGGGACTCTTGGATCCTCAGCGGATCTGAGTCCCTATATATAAAAGTTTTTTTTTTTTTCATGTCACTGAACAGATTTACATTAATTCACAAAAATGTTGTTTTCTGAACCAACAGCAACCTTCCTGTGGTGTGGGCAAAGAATTCCACTGCACCGACAGAGTTCGCAAATATTTGCCCACTCTGCACAGAGCATGGAGTTCTGAAAAACTCTGCATAGTGACACAGAGTGGCTTTTTTTGCCTAGAGCAGCTCACCGACATTAAGTTGGCGAGCGCTCGCAAGAAAAAAATTACGTGCTAGACCTCCTCCCAGCAAGATTTCTAGACGTGGGCCGTCTCTGCATGTCGCGACCGCTCGTGTTGAGAAATCTGCCACTCGTGTTGAGAAAGCTGATGCTCAAGTAGAATGTCTACTTCAGCTGCCAAAAGCAGCAGCACCCTCTGGCGTTGATGTGTAGTGCCATTCAAGCTGATTTTACAGCACAGGACAAACCTGGTGCTAAAAATCAGTGCGAACAGTGCAATTCAACAGACTCCGCTGGCAGAACACTGAGGAGCACAGCAGTGTTTTTCCAGACGTCACCACTTAAAATGTTCCAGAAGAAAATCACTCCGTCTTCGCAAAATGATACACAGGCCCTCCAATCCAACGGTAGGTAAAAACTGATTTTATTTGTAGCAGGTAATTCTGACAAACAGCTTGCATTACGCGTTTCAACCCCCACTGGGTCTGTATCTTATGCAAACTCGAGGGTCAGTTACTTTGTGATTTTTAAACTTGAAGTAATCAACAGCAAAATCGGACTTCTGTGCAGGTTTGATTTTTCAATAAAGTTCATCACTTCCGATTTTCTCATTTGATTACTCTCTTTCTTTTGAAGGATCAAAAACTTCTTTCAATTCACACTACTCTGATGTTATCCATCGCCAATGTGTTCTGTAATTGCAATGTTTGAGTCAGTTTTTTGATCCCAATGTCACACTTATAATCGTAACTTCATGGTCCACAATGCTTTGCAAGAGTCTTAACAAGTATTGTTGCGTCCTATAATTCACAGAGGTGTAAACAAATGTCTTTGTAAAATAAAACGGGAAAGCATGCTCACCCCGTATGCGCCTCAGAAGGAATCAGTTCCATGTAGCTCTGGGCAGCAATGTTTTTCCATTACTTTCTGAGACACTACCCCTGTTTAATGTTGTTTTCTTTGGTTGTTTACACGATCACCTGTTGCATTTCTGTGGTTTTGTACGAATCAAATGTCAGCTTAACTAGAACATCCCTGTAACCTTTGGTTTTTGCAGTGAATTATATATATATATATATATATATATATATATATATATATATATATATATATATATATATATATATATATATCTCCACCACAAAGTGCCGGTAGCTCAGGGCTTTGCCTTGCGGCGGTCCATTGTGAAAACCGGCATTTTCAAAACATGTAAAACCAACCCTTTCTTTCAGGAAAAAGGTACTCCGGACACTCCAGGATGCTTCTATTATTTATTTAGCAACAAGAAGTCACACACTGACGCGTTTTGCCGTTAAGGCTTATTCACTGTGAAGCTAGCAATGTTACACTTCCGTTTGCATACTTTCATTCATAACAATGGAAATAGGAGTAACGCATTGCTGTGATACAGATCATCTTTGTCTGACATCTTATAATGGCTAAGAGTGTTTATCCACAAATTTGCATTTAATATAGCAAAGCCGCAAATTACCTGCTCATTCTTAATTTTATTATATTGAGGTCACATGGATTATAGACATCGGCATAAAAACATTTTCACATAATTAATTTAGTTACTCATGTAAAAATAATTTTGATAAATCAGTGTATAATACCACATGTACCAAAACAGTCTTGCCCTTGTGGGCAAAATTTCAACTGTACAACATTGCCCCAGTGGGCCATAGTACAATTGTGAACACATTAAAGTTTGATGATGACAATATTCCTTATGCGCAGTAACGTCCCCTTATATTCTGTACCACTGACTTCTGTGCCCCTCTGTTTTTGTGCTTTTGTACTCCTGTGCCCCTCTGATTTTGTGCTTTTTTGGACTTCTGTGCCCCCTCCTCGAGTCCGTGCCCCGCGCCGGTCTCCTTTCCCCATCCCCGCCGCTGCCTCCCCTGCGGCCCGCCCCCTCCGCGCCCATTCGCTCCACCCGTCCCTCGCCTCCCGCCTCCCAGCTGCTCCTCCCTCCCCACCTCACCATATATGGCCTAAGGCAAGCCCGTCTGCGCCCATCCGCGCCTGGACCGTGCCCAGCGCCATGACCCCTGGCCCCCACAGCAGCCACAAAGACTGCCGCCTCCGCTACAACGCCAACACCCTCGTCGCTCTCAACCCAGGAAGGACCCACACCTGCTGCAACGCTGCCCCGAAGTGCACCCATGGTCCCTTCTCCTGCCGGAACTGCAGCTTCTCCTGCCACGAAAGCGCCAAGACTCCTGCCACGACGGAACCCACCAGCTTAGATGCATCCTGGTCAACACCTGTTCCTCACACAAACACGACGTCGAACTCTGGGACCTACTCGACACCGCATCATCGGACGTCGCCTTCCTGACCGAGATCTGGATGAACGAAGCCTCCTCGCCAGACATCGCCATAGCCATCCCAGACGGGTACAAGATCACCCGCAGAGACCGCACCAACAGGGCCGGAGGAGGAAACGCCATCGTCCACAAAAACACCATCAGGGTCTCAACAAACACCAACGACACCCTTAGCACCGCCGAACACATGCACTTCCAGATCCACACGGACCCCAAGACCACCCTAAGAGGCACCCTCGTCTACAGACCGCCAGGACCCCGGCCTCAATTCTGCGACTCCATCGCCGACCTCATCAGCACGCATGCACGGACCTCCACCGACTACATCCTCCTAGGAGACCTGAACTATCACCTGGAGAACAACAACAACTTCTCCACCCTGATCGACAACCTCGCCAACCTCGGACTGAAACAGCTCGTCATGACACCGACCCACATCGCCGGCCACACGCTAGATGCCATCTTCTCCTCAAGCCCCCACGTCACCTTCAGCCACGCCTCCAAACTTACCTGGACAGACCACCACTGCATCCACTTCTCCTTCCGAAAACCCCTCACACACCACCGCACACCACAGACCCCCCGCCGCTGCTGGGGCAAAGTCACTCAAGAACAACTACAGACCAGCCTCGCACTCAACCCTCCGACTAACCCCACCAACCCCGATGAGGGTGCACTCACCCTCGAACGCTGGATGAACGACTGCACCAACACCGTAGCCCCGTTGAAAAAACCCACCAGCAGAGACACCAGCAAAAGAGTCAGCTTGTTCACCCCGGAACTCCTCGACTCAAAACGCACCTGCCGGAAACTGGACAAGATATGGCACAGCGACAAGACGCCAGACAGCCGCGCTGCCCACAAAGACGCCATCTGCAACCACCACCACCTCATCAGGACCGCCAAAAGGACATCCTTCACAGACCGCCTTGACAACAACGCACACAACAGCAAGGAGCTCCTCACCATCGTGAAGGAACTCTCCAACCCCAGCTCCAGTTCCAATGACATCCCACCGCCGCAAGCCCTGTGCGACTCACTCGCCACCTTCTTTCACTGGAAAATCACCGACATCCATGACAGTTTCAAACCTCGGACGACCCCCGCAGACCTCACCGCACCGGACCCACCACACCCCACCGCCCATGACACCCTGACAACCTGGGCCAACGTGAGCATTGAGGACACAATCAAGACCATGGGAACAATCAACTCCGGATCCCCGTCTGACCCTCTCCCGCACCACATCTTCAACAAAGCCAGCAACTCCATCGCACCCCACCTGCACAAAATCATCAACCTCTCCTTCGAGACCGCCACCTTCCCTGAGAACTGGAAGCACGCAGAGATCAACGCCATACTGAAGAAACCCAAAGCGGATCCGAGCGACCTCAAGATCTTCCGACCCATCTCCCTGCTTCTGTTCTCAGCAAAAGTCATCGAGAAGATAGTTAGCACCCAGCTCACCCGTCACCTCGCAGAAAACAACTTCCTGGACCCGTCCCAATCAGGATTCCGCAGCAACCACAGCACCGAGACAGCCCCCATAGCCGCCACAGACAACATCAGGATCCTTTTAGACAATGGCGAGACGGCGGCCCTCATCCTCCTGGATCTCTCCGCAGCCTTCGACACTGTCTGCCACCGCACACTACGTACGTGACTCCAAAATGCAGGCATCCGTGAGAAAGCCTTGGACTGGACCACCTCCTTCCTCCCTGGCAGAGCTCAGAGAGTCCGCATCCCCCCGTTCCGGTCCAATACCTCCGAGATAATCTGCGGCGTCCCTCAAGGATCTTCCCTCAGCTCGACGCTGTTCAACGTCTACATGTCACCACTAGCACGCATCGCCCTACAGCACGACCTTAACATAATCTCCTACACTGACGACACTCAGCTGATCCTCTCCCTCACCAAGGACCCTCTCACCGCCAAATCCAACCTCCACCAGGGAATGAAGGCCGTCGCAGACTGGATGGAGGACAGCCACCTTAAGCTGAACACAGACAAGACGGAGATCCTCATCCTCGGGTTCAACCCCTCAGCATGGGACGAATCATGGTGGCCCACGTCTCTGGGGACCCCCCCAGCCCCCACCGACCACGCACGCAATCTGGGAGTCATACTCGACTCGAAACTCACCATGACCAAACAAGTCAACGCAGTCTCCTCCACCTGCTTCAACACCCTCTGCATGCTCCGCAAGATCTACAGATGGATCCCGACAAACACAAGGAAAACAGTCACCCAGGCCCTAGTCAGCAGCAGACTCGACTACGGAAATGCCCTCTATGTCGGAGCCTCGTCCAAGCTCATCAACAGACTGCAGAGAATCCAGAACGCCTCTGCACGCCTGATCCTCGACGTCCCGTGCCGCGACCACCTCACCCCCCACCTGAGGAACCTGCACTGGCTCCCCGTCGACAGGAGAATCTCCTTCAAGCTCCTGATCCACGCACACAAGGCACTCCACAAGACCGGACCAGCCCATCTCAACAATCGACTCTCCTTCTACGTACCCAACAGGAAACTCACTCTGCTGACCACGCCCTGGCCACGGTCCCGCGCATCCGTAGAACAGCTTCCGGAGGCAGATCCTTCACCCATCGCGCCGCCAGGCCCTGGAACACCCTCCCCCTCCACCTACGACAAACCGAAGACCTGCTGACCTTCAGGAGACTACTCAAGACCTGGCTCTTCGACCAATAGCAGCAGCATCCCCCCCCCCCACCCAGCCCCTTGAAACCCTCACGGGTATGTAGTGCGCTTTACAAATTATTTGATTGATTGATTGATTGATATTTCCAAGAAAACCATTACGGATTGTGTTGATCTATTCAATAACCCAGGAATGCATTGTCCTAGTAACAAAAGAAGAAAAACTAAAACAAGTGCAATAAATTAAAACCTGCTTGTGATCATTGTCTAAAAAACATTATATACAATTAGAATTATGTTATAAATACAGTTAGGAAGTCCGGTTCAACATATTATCTATTGATGAATCTCTGACCTGAATACCAATCATGTTCCATATTACAAAAGGCCAAACACCAGATTTTACCACCATCAGTTTATTACACAGCCTGTCAACCTAAATGTATTGCCAGTTCCTCACTGGAATTCAATCCTATAGGCATTAATGTTTCAAAGTCTATTATATATTTAGAATCTAAAATCCGCAATTGGAGCTCTCTATCTCCACCACGTCTCTGAGATTTTACAGCATCTAAAATGACAAATGAAAGTAATTTGTCATTCTGACCATGCATTGACTTAAAGTGGTGGGCTACAGGGTACTGTTCATTATTGCTCCGTATTGCCCTCTTGTGCTCAAGAACTCGTTTTTTCGCCCTATGTTTGGTGCTTCCTATATAGAGTTTTTTACATGGGCGGATTAAACAGTAAACACAAACTCAGTGTTACAATCATTGCTGCCCTTAATAAGGAAGTCCCTATTACTATTGGGCACTCTGATTTTGGTACAGTTTTTACCTTTAATGCAGGCTTTGCAATGCATACAACAAGTAAAGCTCGTATTATTAGCCTGATAGTCCTTTCTAGATTTAGATGTTATTTGGTTTCGGCTAAGCTCATCTTTACGAGACAACCCCCTTCTGAATGTTATTTGGGGTGCTACATGTAGATATTTATCCAAAGTTGGATCGGTTTTCAGGATATGCCAATTTCGCTTAAAGATTTTGCGAACTTGAAAAGCTTGATTAGAGTAGGTAGTTATAAACCTAATTTGTGTTTCTGCTTGACTAGATTTCGCCTTTGGGTTTAAAAGAGATACTCTTTCTAGTTGGTCTACTTTAGTCACAGCTGTTTGAATCTCTTTCTAAATCTATTGCACATACCAGCCTTTTCCTTTTCAAATTCCATTGTAGTACTGCTATTCCTTTTGGCTCGAATAAGTTCACCATAAGGTATGCTTTGGATGAGGCTATATGGATGAGCACTGGATGCAAATAGCAAGCTATTCCCCGCAGTATCTTTTCTGTGGAGTTTGGTTACAAGATGATTATTCTGTACCATTACCTCCACATCCAGGAACACTATCTTATTGCTGCTGATCTGAGATGTAAGTTCTATGTTGAGATTGTTGTTATTAAGGGCCTGGATAAAAGCTTCTACACTGCTTAGATCACCCCGCCATATCAAAAATATGTTGTCAATAAATCTTGCCACAAAATTACATGTTCACCATTCTCCTGAAAGCAACTGGACACTTGCTCCTAACACCAGCCCATGAAAAGATTTGCATAGCTGGAGGTGAAGCAAGTGCCCATTGCAGTACCTTACAACTGCTTATACAACTTGTCATCAAAATAGAAAAAGTTGTTTTTTAAACAGTATCTAATCATCTCAATTAACATTTCTGTATGGAACAATAATGAGATTGATCTAGCTTGCAAAAAATGTCGAATAGTCTGAATTCCCAAATCGTGTTTGATTGAGGTGTACAAACTTGTCACATCTAGTGTGATAAGTAAAAACTATTGATCCCAATGTAAACCCTCAATCGTATTCAAGAAATGCATAGTATCTCTTAAATATGCTGGCAAAGCAGCTACAAACGGTCTCAAATAAAAATCAATATACTTTGATGTCATTTCCAATTTAGAGCCCGTAGACGAAACTATGGGCCTTCCTGGGGGATTAACTGAACTTTTATGTAGTTTAGGCAAAAGGTACAATATGGGCGTTTTAGCATGTTTACAGCTCAAACTCCCATATCCCTCCCAAGTTAATAGTCCCCTGTCCTTCCATTCACACAACACTTCCTCATATTTCAAGTTAGATGCTTCTACTTCCCCTACATCAACCTCTTGATAGCATGATAAATCAGTCAGCTGTCGTAGACCTTCTGCAATATACTCTTCCTTGCCCCACACAACCACATTCCCCTCCTTATCAGATTGTCTAATGACAATGGAGGGATAATTTTTCAACTCATCAATTGCATTGATCTGTGTTGTGGTTAAGTTACGCCTGGCTTGTTTGTCTTTGATGTACCATATTTTTTTCAACTCTTTGACTACACTCTTCTCAAATACATCAAGTGTGTCACAATGTACCATTGGTATAAATTTTGACTTTGGTTTAAAGCCACTAGAACACGCATTGTCAACAGTAATATCTAAGTTGATCAGTTTAAATTCTTCATGATCCATACCAGACATTTCATTCTTTCAAAACCAGAGAAATACAGCAGTTGTAGTTTACTGAGCTAAGTATAACTTATGCCCAGCGCAAACCAGGAAAATGCACCACATTATAATAATTGCGCCATTCAAGGCAGCCGCGAACACATGCAGCACTGGGTGCAGCACATACAGGTGAAAAACAGAGCGATACCCTTGCAGGCAGGGGCAGTGAGTGACTGCACCCATCTGCAAGGGGAAGTCTGGGGGTCCATAAGACCCCTTTTCCGCCCTCCAGAGGGCTACTATCAGGGGATGAACTCTCAGTAAGCCACCTTTTAGGAGGCACACTGTCACAGGTGCAGGGGCAAAGGGATTCCCTAATTTGCTTGGGGCCACTCCCCCACACAAATGAGGGAATGCTTTATATGCACCAGCGCTATTGGTATTACAGAATGGGATGCACAAGCATTTGTGGCCCCTTCTGTACTACACAGTGCTCCAGGGGCGTAAAATGCAGTAATACAGCCCCATAAAGTCTAATACTTCCCACTTGCTGCATAATCACACGCTCAGCACTTCCTGCAAATGTTTGGTCTATGTAATGTCTCCAATCTTCAGTTTATTTGGACCATTTATATTGTATGCACTATAGTGTATGTAGCATTGTATTTTAACTACATTAGTTCTATTAGTCGGTATTTGCCTTAATATTGTCTGACATTTTGTGTGGATGTTAGGCTAGCATGGTTACTACACCTTCTGTATGTCTTGGCTTTCCTCACAGTTAAAGTAATAATTTAACCAGATGTGCATGAGTTAGAACACAATGATTTAAGTGCCTGTAACATTCCCCCTCGTACTCAAAGAGTTATTTTTAAGAATACATCATACATACCAAACTGCTTGGTGACAAAAATAAATCACTTTTACAAAACATATGTATATATCAAACTAAAGATTATTTTACACTTTGTAGAAACTGTGGAAGTATTACAAAAATAATTTGAATGAAAACTTTGTTAAGAACAATTAATCACGCATATCTGCCAGTCTGTGAATTTCCCATCTTTATTATTGAATACATCTCCAGGGTTAGGCTGTAACATTTAATTAGAGGTAAGTTTTATTATTATTATTTGTTGCAAACAAAGGCAATGGTTGAACTTGGCATAACCTTGTTATCTTTATCCAATAACACTAAGTCCCTTTTTTGTATATCAGTTTCCAAGGTAACCATATTAGAGCATGTTCCCAGCTCCTACTCAGGTCAAAAGTTCATCATGTTGCTGTGGAAACTGAAACTTACAATATTTTGTAGTCCTTGTTATCAACTTATGATTTTGCACTCCACGGTGTCCATTTGCAAAGATGAGAAGGTGAAATCAGCTTTTTTTCCTGAAAGAGGAAGCCACATTCTTATGCTTACCTCACACTGTATCATTTTTATAACTGAAGATTGTGTTCTAGTTCACAAAAAGCAGCTAATCACAATGCAATAATCTTGAAGCTATCATTTCTTTTCTTTTCAACTTACTGCTTCTTGATGAACACTTCTCATTCTGCAGTACCTTCTCTGAGGTTTACATGGACTCTATCAGCATAGTTCATGTGTTGATGGTTGTCACTCCTTTGTGCACTGGGTTTGTGATTATGCGAGATTTTGGTGTTGACAAGACTATGGCATTGCCTGAAGTGGACAGTACATGGATTGAAATCTGTGGAATAAAAAGGCATTAACCTTAACTCTTTGTGGATTACATTTCAACGTGCAAGAATCTGGATGGCATGAATGTGCATTGTGGAGGAAATTATTTAAGCAGAGTTACTGGCTTTGCTTTATAATTCAAAATGAAAGCAATTTGATGCAGCTGTGGCTGTATTAATTGAGTCATCAAAAGAATAAAGAAATATATAAAGAAACAACACATATATACACGCCTGTATGTTTATGAAATGGTGGGGAGAGCAGCATGTATGGAGAGTTGAGAATGAGATGTGGAAGTGATGTCACTGACCATGTCATGGGTGATGTAATATGTGAGGTTATAAGCAGAGCATTGTGGGGGAGTAAGGTATAGTTAGCTCAGATAACCTTAACTGCTGAATTTCACTAGTTTTGAATGAGTGAAATCTCATACGTCCCTGCAACCTTTGTTTTTTTCAGTAAATATCTAACATTTTTTAAATTCTATTTCCTAAATATAGCGTCCCTATAACCTTTGTTTTTTTCAGTGAATTACTACGGTTTCCTAATTATAGCGTCCCTATAACTTTGGTTTTTTGGTGAATTTCTATTGCTTTTAATGTCATTTCTGAACTGTAACCTTTGGGTTTTCTAGTGAATTTCAAAGGTTCTTTAATTTTATTTCCTGTTACCTGTAACCTTTGGGGTGGGTGTGGAATTGGCTGTATGGGTCTGTGAGTGGGTGTGTGAGAGGCTGTATAGGTCTGTAACTGGGTGTGTGAGTAGCTGTAGAGTTGTGTTAGTTGGCACATGAGTAGTTTTCTGGGTGTGTGAGTGCCTGTATGGGTCTGTGGGTGGGTGTGTGAGTGGCTCTATGGGTGTATTAGTGGGTGTATGAGTGGCTGTGTGGGTCTGTGAGTGGGTGTGTTTGTGGCTATGTGGGTCGATGAGTATATGTGAGAGGGTCTGAATGTTTGTGTCAGTGGGTATTTAAGTGTCGGTGTGTCAGCAGCTCTGTGAGTGACTGGGCCAGAACAGAACCTTAGTAAGTGCTACCTCATTGGGTAATAATTAGTGCATACTCTGTACTATAGCTGCATAATGGACCATGAGGAAATGTCTCCAGTTACCTTGTTCAACAATTCTGTGATAACATGAATCCTTTCCAGAGAAGCTGTTTTGGTAAGCTGTCCATCAATGTGGGAAAGGCGGGAAAACTTTCACATACTACTAAGGAAAATGAGGCGGGCCAAACAGGAAGACTTTGCAGATGATTTTGGGCATTTGCATACTTGGGCTAATGAAAAGGGATAACCATGTACTCTGCTCTCAAGACAAGTAAGAAACCACTTGTCGCAGTCACTACAGATTATATTGCGCTCCAAACGATCAATGATGCAGTCACCTCCATTTAAGATTTAAGATTGTTTTTCAACGTGGAATACGAGAAGGAATACACTTGCTTTGCCTTCATCAATCCAAAAAGTTATTTGTGCTTTACAGAAGTGGAGCTTCAAGTGGGGCACCTGCTCATATTTGTAAGTGCTTCTCGTTGAGGTTTAATTGCCGTAAAATGAGCATCAGGGCCAGAATGGAACCTCATTTTTTCCAAGAAGAGTCCGGAGTGTTGCCGAAAATGTCTACCCAACTGGAGTACTTGTACAGGGCATAATCTACACTACAGCTACATAAAGGACAATGAGGTAATGTCTCCAGTGACCTTGTGCGCATGTATTTTTGGCAACAGGTACGTTATAGTTAGGTTGGCATTTTGCCCACACAAAACCATAGAAATTCAGCAGTTATAGTTATACTTATAGTGACTATAGCTCGTGCCACTACGTAACTTTAGGCAACAAGTAATAGTTTCTTAACATAAATATAACTATAACAGCTGAATTTCGATGATTTTGTGTGTGTAAAACGGCAACCTAACTATAGCATCACTATGACCTTTGTTTTTTCCAGTGAATAGATATATATATATTCACCACTTTGTAGTTGTATGTGAGACATAGTTTCCATAGGAAGAGCATTTTTTGTTGTTTTGATAATAACTGTGGCAGTGTTTGGCGAATCTTCATAAACCTTTCCACAAAACAGTTCCTCTACCTCAGCTCCCCCTGGACAGGAATGCCAAAATAAAGGAAGGGCGGCGAAACAATAGTTTTCCCCATCCATTTTCCATAGGAAAAATTTTACATTGATACAGTAAAAACAGCCGAACAGAATTAGACCAAATTTGTCAGAAAGCTAAATCTTTATTGAGAAAGCGTGCTTTTTTCTGCTCGGTGTAATTTAGTTAAGCCGCTTTAGAGAAATTAAGGATCAAAATGTATTCATATCTGTTGCCACAGGACTCCCTTTCACATTTTTTTCCATGGGAGTGTCACAGTAAAAAAAAAAAGATCAAAACAAAAGTTCTGATTGGTCTGTCCCATTGGACACTCGCAGCACCGTGTGATGTAATTGGTGGCCACAACATGAAGAAAAATTTGCAACTGACTATTAAAACTCGACTCCCTAGTCCTGAAAGTATTTTAAAAGGATATAGAAGAAAGCAGATTACTGATTACCTGACCCCCTAACTCTTGTGTAGGGTTCAGCAGAGGGAACCCCCAAGAACCAAAAAGAGTCCTTCAAGAGTCCCGTGCGAACAGTGTTACTTCTTTGGCCCCCCAGGACAAAACAGAGCGTTCTATAAATGAAAAAAGTCCGACAACACAACCCTGCAGCCACCCACCCTCGCTGCACGTTTGAAAGCTTTGCATGTTTATGGACTGGGTGCAGAGCCTGCATCAAACCCCTACCTTGGCATGTGCAGTAGGAATTTGCCCACAAGTGTATCACTATAACATATTACTTTATGTTAAATAAAACATATAAATATATTTATATAGCACTTTAAGGGCATGATTATGAATGGCTTGTTATATTCCAACCAGTGTGTAAACCGCTGTTCATAGACCGATTGGAGTTATGAGTTAAAAGGTATTTAACGCATCCGATAATTATCAGACAAGGTAAGCATCTCAAATTTCATTAGATTTTAACAGGTCGAACCCATCAAAATTTAACAGGCGAAAATAAGTTATATTTGACTGTCTAACTCTTGAATACTATTACAAGATTCCATGGTTAGCATACATAAATAGGTTGCTAATTGAAACAGTTGAGGGCGTATCTGTAATAAACCCAATCAATAACCTGCGATTCAGCAAGAAGGAGTTAAAAGTAATGTTTACAAAAATTAGGATGAGTGCAAGAGAGATAAGAGAAAGTCCTAATCCCTCCGTATCTAGTAATCTCTCAGGGCAGGAACATCAGGGTTTTTCCATGTATCTAATTATGGTAACAAATACCCAGCAAAGATGTTATCTTACACAAATGTGGCTGGGTATTTTGCATCAGCTTTTAGCTTGTCCTAAGAGAGATGTATGGACAAAAAACCTACCGAAATTCCCTTGTGATGGGTGGGCATTGCAATCAACCATCCATCTTATGTTATTTTGTGAGTTATATAAAGATATTAGGAAAAGCCTATTACACCCCTTATTTTTAACCCAGAAATTCTGTTTCTATCAAGATGCTTCTAAGTTTTTATGTACTTTGGAGAACGTAATAATTTGTTATACTCTTTCTACCTACATTGAGCATGTAATGGAAAGAAGGGAAATTTTAACAGCTCTAGATGGGATAAGATATGAAAATTAAATCCCATTATAATTGTGTTTTGACTTGGCCAAATGTATAATTTTAAATAATTGTTTTACTAATTATATATTAGTCATAGGAGATTTACTTATAGTCCAAAATGACTTAAGGCATTAAACTAAGCCATTACATGATTATAAGAGAAGTTGTCCAGTGTATACTTCTAACATTTCTAACAGGAAGTAGTCCACCGCTTTTCATATGTACAGCTGAATAGAATTGCGCATTGTTTTATGTAACTTATGCATAACTTGATTTTTTTAAAAGCAATGATTTTTATGATTTCATGATCATTTCCTATATATGAAATGTATTTTATATATCTTTTATGGATTATTCAATATCCAAATAAAAATCTTTGACTTAACTTGAAACAGGGGAACTGTCTATTGTATTTACTGTGCCATGTGGATTTTGGTGCTTTAAACACCAAAATCCACAGGTTATTCACCAATAACTCATAATAGGTGTTATTGATCGTACCTGATAAATAATGTACACTATGATACCGTTATCTTTTAGGGGCGATAAATAACACCATAACTCGTAATCAGGGCCAAAGTCTCAAACAGCCAGTGTGACTCATCCTGCTATGAATGTCTTATTTAAAAATAACACAACCAAATCCCAGAAGTGCTTTATCCTCATTGACGTCATCAGCAAGGTGCAGACTGTTTCCAGAGGCCAGAGTAGGGGGACCACCCTTAAGAATGCTCATGTCATTTAGTGTGACTCCTCTAGATAGCACAAAAGGACTTCATAGTCGTCTGCATCTTCACATTCACACTTCTCAGTCAATCGTGGCAAACCAAGTATTTCAAACCCAACTATAGCATTTCATTGTCTTGCAAAAATGCTTGTTGTAACTTTTCTTTTCGCTGCAGTTCGCACTTGTTTGTGTCACGGTCTCCTTTGATCCTCTCCTCGGGATGACGCTGATGCTATGTAAGGGTCCACCTCCCATCCGTCCCCAGTCCGGAATATGTACAATACACACGGACTCAGGAGACAGGTGGGCGAGGGAAGGAAGGATAGGAACCGCAGGGAGAGAGACCTGAAAGGAAACAAGCAGATAGTTCAGCCACGGAGCTTGCTCACTCCCCTTCCCACACCGCAAAACCTTTGCCTGGCTCTTCCCCGTTTACCTGCTAGTCCTTCCTCCCCCTGTTTGGCTCAATCAGGTCAGAACGAGATGAAGTCTTGGCCCAGTTACTCTCACTGGGTGGCGGTTCACGGTGGCGGTTGTCGTCGGGGTAGTGTACTCTCCTCCCGCACCGTCCCGTTAACTCACAGGAAGGTAAGGAGAGAGTAGGAAGGCACCGGAGGAGCCGGTGACGAGTGCTGATGGCGCTGCCACTCTACGCCCAGAAATCCTGGGGCGGAGGAGCGCCGAGTCGGCGGGGGTACTCTCCTCCCGCACCGTTCCGTTGAACTCACGGGAAGGCAAGGAGAGAGTAGGAAGGCACCGGAGGAGCCGGTGACGAGTGCTGCCGGCGCTGCCACTCTACGCCCGGAAATCCTGGGGCGGAGGAGCGCCGAGTCGGCTGAGTATTCCCTCCAACGGGGTTGTGGTTGATACCGGAGTGTCCTGCAACGCCTCGCAGACCCCAGGGTGTTTTTGGGGAGAGGCGTACTGAAGGCGTCTCGGCCCGGAAATCCGAGGGCGTTCGGGAGTCAAAGCACTTCTAGTCACTCACCTCGCGGTTTGCAGCCGGGTGGAGCAAAAGTGCGTGCAAGCGGGAACTCGGGGTACCCTCCGACGGGTTATGCTGGCCGGGAGCTTGGGAGC